>NC_067409.1:105551404-106813716 GCF_009764475.1 Pristis pectinata
ACTGTGTAATATCTGAGAAAATTGTGTTGGGATATTAATAGGAATATCATCCAATAGTCCAAAAAATTTGCCAGTCTGGTGGCACTAAAGTCCCAAGTGTGCAGGATTAACAAAGGTAAGTTGCTCTGTTCTTTGAAACCTCTAGAAGAGAGACTGTGGTGTGTTCTCTTTCTTTTGTCTATGTCCTGTTCCTTCCTCCTGGTTATGCTTGCTCTCTATATGACCACCTGGGTATATATGCTTTTCTCTTTCGTCTTAAATGCCAAGTAACAATCTTCTGATCAACCCTACCCCTGGTCATTTCAAAAATAGATTTTGGTTTATTTATTAGCCCTGTTTATTTTACAGTTTGAGCTATTCCTTGTCATCCTCACTTGCTGTCATACAGACTGAGTTATTCCTTGAATGGGACTCTCACACTAACTGTCTGGCACTCCATCACAAATGTTGGTTGCTTGCTTCACTGACACGAATATGGGGACTTTGAACAAAGTAGCAACGGACACTCAAGCTAGAACAAACCCCTTTGTTCATTATCCCTTAATCAGTGGTCTGCCCCTAATTTGTTTGTTTGAAGTACCACACTTCCTTAGCAAGTTCCTGGTAGATTTAATGCCCTTGTGCCAGGCTGTCAGTGTGCTTTCAACATAACTCCACAGCCTAAATTAGTGCTCTCACCTTCATATTTTGCAAGCTTTAAACAGAATTCAGTTTCAGCATATTTTTCACTTACATCAAACAATATATTTCATGCTATTGTTTGATGTAAGTAATCATCATGCTTGGGTCCCTGACATTGCCATTTTAACATAGATTTAATATATATTGTATTTGCTTAACAACTTTCATAAAAAATTGTCCCATAACAGCAACAATAATATGACATTAAGGCACATTAACATAGGCATACACGTTTAAAGCATATTTGCTTAAGCTACTCCTTGCACATCTTGTGTCCGCAATTATGTGAATTAGTGTAGTACAAGTGAATATATGCTTCCTTGGCTTGAAAAGAGAGATTTACTTCAAGGCAAACCACCTTGAAGCTGATGATGACTGCTACAAGACCAAAGAAACTATATTCTTTTGATCCCTTGTACAACAAGGAGCAAAGGGTAAAAAGCAACTTAAAAAAACACCATAGATTAATTTACTGGAGCATATATATGTGTGGATAGATCAGGAGGTATGTACATATAGACTTGGAGACACGAGAGATTGCAGATGCTGGAAATCTGGAGCAACACACAATGTTGGAGGAACTCAGCAGGTCAGGCAGCAACTATGGAGGGAAGTGAACAGTCGCTGTTTCGGGCCGAGACCCTTCATCAGGACCGGAAAGAGAAGGCAGAAGCCAGAATAAAAGGGTGGGGGGAGAGCAGGAGAGGTGATAGGTGAATCCGGGTGAGGTGGGGGGGAAAGATGGGTATCCAGGAATCTTGTTCAGTCCTTTGCCTCTTCCACCTATCACCTCCCAACTTCTCACATCATTCCCACTTCCTTCCCACTCCCCCACCTACCTACCTTCCCCCTTTCACGTATCACCTGCCAGCTCGTGCTTCTACCCCTCCTTCCACCCTTTTTATTCTGGCTTCTGCCCCTCTTTCTTTCCAGTCCTGATGAAGGGTCTCGGCCTGAAACATCGACTGCTCCCTGACCTGCTGAGTTCCTCCAGCATTTTGTTTTTGTGTGTGTGTGTGTGTGTTGCTACATATAGACTTGCCTTTATTTCTGAGATGATGTATGGTGTCTGACTGTGCATTATTGCAAATCTTATTATGAGAGACATTGATGGGGAAAGTCCTGTGTTGCTGGGGAGACCAAGCAGAAATGCATTAACAGCATGTTTAACTCGGTGCTTGGGTTCAGTTTTTGTTCACTTATAGTAACAAAGTGTATTTTAATAACATCACTTGCAGTCTAGTTTCCCTGGGCACATCTATACAAACAATACAGTTAAATGCATGTTTGCCGCATTTACCCTCGGATGGAAAAGAAAACATTGCTGGTGGAGATGCCAAGTTTACTGGTAACAGAACCTGTCGATGCTATTTTCAAGTTCGGCCCAAACTGACTCTTGGGGGGAAAAAAATCTGATAAGGACGCAGTTCCCCTTTGTTCTGTTTCTGCACGTGCATCTTTTGGAAGCAGCTGTCGTCGTGCTGCAGCCGATCAGTCTTCTGTGATTAATGATTTTCCTTTGGCACAGATTTGTCTGGGTTTACATACCTGCAACATTGCTTCCTTGGCACTTCTTATCTCTGATAGTACCTTGTGCCATATTACTCTTTTGTGTAATAAGGGTTTCCCTTTAGGCACTAACTTGCCTGGGCTTGTCTCTGAAGCTTCACGTTTGTCCACAACAATACACTGTCGCCAACATCGTATGCATTACTTTAATTATCCATGGTTGCTGAAGTTTTATGCTGCATTTCTCTTCTGTCTCTCCCATCTCTCTCCCACCTGCCAACATCACCACGAGATGTCAATCATTTGAACAGGGTTTACATCAACCACTTTATTTCTATGTCATAATAACTATATTTACTATAAATGTAAGTTTTATGTACAGTCTCGTTCCCCTTGTTGATGGTGAAGGGTATGCATCGTAAACCAAATTTACTTTTGAAGCTGGTTGATTCCCCACAGGAATAGACCATATGTCCCTTCAAATCTGCTGTTCCCTTCATTACGATGTTAGCTAAACTACATTAATTCTGTTCTCCTGCCTTGTCATTGTGATCTTTTATGCTCAATAATCCAGCAGTCTTGTTGTTGAATCTAATTCCTCTTAAATTTACCAACATGTATATTAGATTTAACCTGTCAGATTTGGGTATGACTTCACTTGCACTTTATTCCCCACTCCCTGTATTAGATGCTGCTTGTTTGGTTCATTTTTCCTTGGGGAATTGAACCTTTTTTGTTCGGGTGAAAAAGAGCTGAAAGCAACACTAAATCTTTTGTAATTCAGAGCAGAATTTAAGGCTTGCATAATTGCAATGTAAATTTTACACTGGTTTAATGCGGGATTTTTTTTATTCTTCAGATCTTCACCATGGGCCTCTTCCGTACAATTGCGCTGTTTTATTTGGGAAGCTTTGACAGCATTGTACGCCGCTGCATGATGCAGCGAGGAAAGTGTGAAGGTTTGGAAAAGAAGGATTGACCTCCATTTGATTTGGAGCCCAGGGATCAGACTTATAAAGTTGAACGATTGAAGGAGACGTTTCGGTGAACAATAGTTTTATTCCTTGTCTCAATGGCATCAGGCATTGGTTGTGGATGGTGGCAGAATAATTCCAAAAAATAGAAGCTACTGTAATAGTTGTGTGAGGCTGATGCTTAAAGTGGGAATATCCATATAATTTATAACTCCGGTATGGACTGGCAGGAGTGCATGTGAAAGATTACAAATCATTGAGTGTCTATTTTTTAATGTATTGTCTGACACGTGCTATTTTTGTAAGTGACCCACTTCTCCCCTCCCTTAATTAGAATAAGTTAGGGTCCACTTTACTTCATTTCTGTCTCCTTTGCATTCACTGTTCCACTGGAATCTGCAAAATGAATGTGTTTTGTTTTTGCCACATTGGTCTCTCAGCTTGTTCATCCATCTTTAATCATCTCTGTTGCAATTAAAAGTGAATCCCTTTTTTATTTTTAAATTCCTAAATATGTGTGTTGTTGTAGTTTTGGAATTTGAGTTTCATCAGGTGTCCACTCTGAGGCATTCACTAATCATTAGCATTTATTCGGTCAAAAGCCCGATTTTTGGGGGGCGGGGAGGGGGGGAAAGCATTGTAAGTTTTAGTCTCATGACCCTCTGCCAATAATGATATGATTTGAAACTGAGATTTATTAAGCACTACTTGGTTGCATAAAAAAAAATTGAATAAAATACTTTATATTGCAGTTTTGCTTTCCTGTCAGGTAATGGTATGATGCATCACCCCAAATTGCTGAATAAGTTATTTTCCTTTCAATATTGTTTGCAGACTTAAGTTCTCTGGTCACTTAGGATAAAAATTTGCTAGGACATAAGGGAGTAAAATCTTGTTATCTAAATAATGCAATAGGATTTTCTACGACACTATAGTGGCATCTCCTGACTGGGATTTGACCCATAACCTACTGAGGCAACAGTGCTGCTGCTGAAAAGAGGATGATACCATATGGAACCACGAAGTGGTATTCAAAGAAGACAACCTTGTAATCTTTTAAAACATTAATTCTATAGCATGTAACTTATTTAAAATTTAGTCAGTCAGTTTTAATAGATCAGCTATCTATTTAGTAATGTATTTAATTGGAAAGTTTTGTAATTTAACCAGCATAGTCATGGGATGTTATTTATTGTATTCATGGTTAAGATCTTGCTTCTTCAAAACCCTTATATTAAATATAAAATGAAGAACTTCAATTTTATATAATTTTGAACTGGTTTTGAGGTTATAGGGGCCCTGGTTTTCAAAATTATAAATACTACATTGGTTCACAGAAATGTTTTTTGTTTAGGATTTACAAGATTTCTGCAGTATTTTACTTTTGATGTAGCATAGGCTCTCTGAAGTACCTACCTGCAGAGACACCCCTAAACAAGTTTCAAGGTTAATTCTTCAAAACTGGACTGTGACAGAACCCTGTTAGTTTTGTTTGCAATCCAGCAAAAGGGAATTGATTTGTTTTTCTAGTAGTTTAATAATCCCATAATTCACCTTTTCACATACTTTGAAAGAAAAGGGAGAAAATACTCATTAGGTTAATAATAATAATATGCCTGATTCCTTGAACTAAAATCTTGCATAATTATTACTACATTCTTGTCTCATTACATCTTTTCAAAACACTTAGACTTCTAACAAATCTACAGAATATGTATGTATTTCATACAACAGGCAATGTGTTACATTGACACTCAGATCAATATATTTGTGCACTCATTAGCTGTACTTTGGTTTGTTAAACACACATGAATGATGGCATGGTAGGGCTGGCATTAGATGATGTCCTTCTGCCTTGGGTCTTTAGCATAGTACACGCTTTGCTGGAATATATCCCACAGCACAAGCTCCTGCAGCAAAAAAAAACTGCTGGAGGAGCTCAGCAGGTCAAGGAGCACCCGTGGAGGCAAAGGGACAGTCGACATTTCAGGTCAAGGCCCTGCATCAGTCCGAAACGTCAACTATCCCTTTGCTTCCACAGATGCTGCTTGACCTGTCGAGTTTCTCCAGCAGTTTGTTTCTCTCTGGATTCTAGCATCTGCTGTCGCTTGTGTCTCCGCATACTCCTGGAGCTTGGACCGTTCCAGTTGGCAGCACAATCGTGAATATTTCCTTCTCCTGGAAAACTTTCAGGTGGACCACAGGGCTGCTCCCACCCAGTTGGTGTTCCAGCAACAACTGATATCGTCTTTAGTACTTGTCTCTGGGCATGGCCAGAAGAGCACAGTTCTGTATGGCTGAGCCATTGGGGATGAACCAGAATACTATAATCAATACGTCTCTTTCCACACCTGTAGTTAATTAGGTAACAGCAATTTGAGTTACCTCTTCCAGTCATTAGATCTTTATTATGAAGTTATGGGTGTCTTTTAAGTAAATGGTATAATATGATCAGTGAGTCTTATTTGGGGCATTTTCTGCCATTTGTCTCTTTTAAGTCTTAATATTTCTATTTAAGGGTCAAGATATGCTGAAGTAAAAATTCCACACTTAAAACTAGATAATCTTACGAAGAGGAAGCAGTGGTGATGAATAAATAGGATTTTGAATTAGTGAGATTCTTTCAGTTAATCTTGTAAATTGTCTTCATTAATTAGGGAGTCTTTAGTTGGTTGCTGCTCTGCAATTTCTTTCTCAAACACATGCACCTTTTTGCTCCTCTTTGTTGTCTTTGATGCCCTCTTTTTGTTAGGGGGAGAAAAAGGACACCCTTTGAACGCCCTCCTGGTAATGTATATAATGTCTCTCTTAAATTGGCATCCAGGTTGTCTAATTAAACCATTCAAGCACATTGATGTTTTTAACATGTTGCCAGGACTTCGTGCAAGTTTATGCATGAATGTAAGTCCAGTTATATTTTCAATTAGAAGATTGAGGGAGGGGTCTACTTTGCATGTACTTGATATTCATTCAGGCAAAATTTTTTAACACAAACTATTTTACTTCTGTTAGGTCACTAAGTACTAAAACATTAAATGTACCTGTAGTCACTTTCTACATAGAATACACATTTAAGAGCAGCTGCCCCCAATAGTTACACTTTGAATATTGGGAAATGCCAGTCTGGTTAAGACATTAGATTGCTTCATCCATATTGTATGGCAAGAGTAAAAAATTATATCGTGGCAAAGCAGCAACCTGTGGTTCCTCGTTGCAGTGATATCTAAATAAATATCTGTATTTGCTAAACCATTCACTATTTAGTTACATTTCCTCAAACCTCCTTTCCCTAAGCTGTGAATTATTTAGCCTAATAAAACTTGTATCTTTTTTCAATTTCTTCTAAATATTGTAAATAATCCAAAAAAAAATGGGTTTTATACTTGGTTATTTTCCAGATACAAATGCTTTCAAATTCCCTTTTTATATGGGTCATGAACTTTGCTTGTCAAGGAGGCAGAATTTATAAGTTACTGCATGTAGTTTTGGAAGTTGTTTGATTTTGTCTTGTAGAATATATATCAAGCAATGCATTTTCTACAGAAACCTAGTGATGATCTAGCATAGACTTTCTGTTGATACTACATTTGAGAGTAGAACTATTTCTCTTTAGGGGGGTAACCCAAAACTCAAAGAATCTATCCAGTGTATCAAAGTAATTTTGCCAGAGATGTGTGTTGCAGACTTACTCATTTCCCCTGTGTGTGTATGCAGCATTTATCATGGAATTTTTGATTAAATCATACTCCTGCAAATGGAAAGGAGAGAATGGCAATTATATTTAAAAATATTGTGCCTGCTGACATAAACCCAGTACTGCAGAATTCACATTGGTTTCACAATGATTTCAAACCTGGGGACCCAATTTTTTTTTTTCTTATCCTGGGCCTGTCACGACCTTAAGTTATTTCCTCCTGCTTCCTTAGGTTACTGTGTCATGGCATGTGATTGGTTCCAAAGGCTCCTTCTATGCTGCCTATTACCAGCTCTGATAGTGCACCACACTGATTTTTCCTTCCTCAGAGGCTCCGGCAGTGAACTTCCAAAGATGACCCACCAGTGATTTGGGATCTTGCCAGAGGAGAAATGAAGAGGGAGGAATTGTACTTAAATCCCTTTGCTCCACTACATTCATGTACCAAAGTATGGTTTAAACCCAGTTTGGCTCCCCATTTACTTGTATATTTATAAAATATGTGCAGTGGTGTAAAATAGCAATTCAGTTCTGATGGTTTGTATTCTTGGAGAAAACCCAAGCAAAAAATCTTAGCTTCCTTAGACCTCACTAGTAACTGACAGTTACCCTGAATATTTTTGTATTGTTCCAAAAATAGACTGAATCGCTGCTATTGTTGGTAACCTTTTCAGATACTTAATGCTAATGGTGTTTTTGGCTGTTCAAATTAAAACTCTGGATATTCACTGTATCTTGTGCTAATTAAATTATTTAATCTTTGTCAATTCAGATTTTTTTTAACAATCCTTTTTTTTAAACTGTTCATGACTAAAGCTTGCTATTTAGAAGCACAAGAGTCTTTTAAGCCATACTAATGATGAATGTTATTTGTGGTCATTAAATCTGGAAGCACTCATGACTGTTAGATTTTTAATGTTTGTATAGAACTGCAGTATATTAGGAAAGATTAATTGTCATTCTCTGTGTGAATTAGGTCTGCCTCTAAAACCTGCCCTCTAATTCTGTAATTGCTGTTTGTACCAGGCACTGTTCTAGTCTTTTAATGTTTTCACCTGTTCATGTTCAACAGTCTAGCTTTGTCAGTTAAAGTCTTGAATTATGGTCTAATAAAATATTTATTCTTCCACTTAGCATTGGTGGCATGTCATTTCAACTTCAGACCAATTTCATAAAGGGAAGAAACATACAATTCATTGCCAAGTGTTTAATGTTTGGATCAGAACTACAGTACAAGTCCATGGCTTTCAACGCTTTGTTGTTTCTCTCAGTCATTTGTTTCTTTTAACTGCTGTTTGCACTAGATGTCGGTCAAATGATTTAACTTTATCTGAACAATTTTGGGAAATGTTTCAATCTGTAACCATGAGCACATTACAGCATGGGAGGCCATATGATGTATCTATTCTTGAAGCTGGTTCTTTGAAGGAGCTATCCGATTGGTCTCAAACCCTGTAGATTGTTCCTCTGAGGGAAAATGGATAAATACTTAATCTACTTTTACATCCATTTTGTGTGCATTCTAAATTCAGTTCATAGTAATCCCTGGTTCTAACTAATTACCATAAGCCCACATGTTCTGGAAACAGTTGTCAGGACTGAGGATAACTTGGTTCCACTGTGGTTTTGTAGATTCTGAAGTGATTTATGGGGCCGATTTGGGAACCACAGACAGGGCAGGAGGTCCTGACAGGACAGGCAGTGGGAGGTACGTGGCTTGTACGTGCAGGGCCCCTGTGCACTCTCGATGCATGGACCCAAAGCTGTCAACACCTGCCCAAACACTCGTTTAATTTTTTGAGCAATCGTGTGCCTGGGATTCCCAAGAATTGGAGGGGAAGTTGTATTTTTTTTAAAGAAAGCTCTCATCCTTCATTTCTCTCCAAAAAGGTGACAGAACCCCTGAACTGCGTCTGTTCTGGGAGTATACTGTTAGGCATGTGAAAAACGTGGCCTTCCTAATGGAGTTAATTGGGGCCTCACAGGGAGAGGGTGCCAATATTGAGTCACTCATCGAAACAATGAATCTAGAGGATTTTGTAGTGATAGCACATAAGTCCATCAAGTGTCTTGAAGCCTGCTTTAGGTACCAAGATGTCAAAGGCATACAGGAGGGCAGGGATCACTGCTGCCTGGTAGATCTTGAGTTTTGTGCCAGGCAAATTTAACACTAATGTTCACCTTCAAACACCTTTGTCCTCAGTCAATGAAAGGCTGTGCTGGAGCATTGAGGCCATAGTAAGTGTTGTCATCATTTAGCAGAGGATTGCCTCCTGAGGTGTGGGTAATGGTCCATGTTTTACATTATCTTGACACTGGCTCTTTCACTGAGGTATGAAGGAGGAGAGCCTTGCACTCTGGAAGCAGTTAATAAAGAGAAGCCGTCAAGTCCCTTCATGATTTACTGCATTTTTATTAAATCTGTCCATAACTCAGTTATACTTAAAGCAAACAGTCCTTGGCTTTTCTCCAGGGAAACAATCCTATCAGTTCTAATCTCTCACTTCCTTGGGATTCTAGAAAATCTTCTGTACTGCCTTGAGCTTTTGACTTCCCAAAGATGATACCCAAAACTGCAAACAATATTGCAATGGCAATATAACCAAAAAAAATTTAGTTTAAACTCTGTGTTTTTGCCTTCTGTGCCTCTCTTTATAAAACTAATGATACTGTATGCTTCAATAGCTTTTTCAACTCGTGCTATTAGTTCCATTTATTTGTAAATACTTATTAAAATGTATTTTCAGTGAATGTGTTTATTTTGCATCTTTTTTGCCAATCATCTCTCTTCCAATAATTAATTTTTTCTATTTTTATAAAAACTAAGATGGCCATAAGTTTTTTTTATAAGATAAATGCAGATTATTAGACTAATGGCCTTTGTCTTTTACAAGACAAAGGCCATTAGTCCCATAACAGCATGTGTCTTCATAATGGGCTTTTATTCCCTCAAACCAGTTTAATACTAATTCTAGTGTCCTTGCCTCTACAATTCTGTTTCAAGCTGGAATTCTTGTCATTTGCCTTGCCAAGTGGAACCAATGTTACCATTTCATGTGTGATTGGGTAGGCTGTACTGCATGATATTTTCCACCAGCTTGAGGATTGCATCTTTTTTTAAAAAATTGCTTTATCTTTATTATAACAATAAAACATTGTCCTGTAGTTTCCCCTCTACTGCATGTGATGGCTGCGCTACGCTATGGCTACAGAGACTGCATTTGGAAAAACTTGTTTAAATCAACGAGTGTGTAGCCACTAGATGGCAACATTTCTTCACCACCATTTTAGAGTCATTGGCGAGAAGAGTACTGCTGTAGCTCCGTATACCACATTCACTGATGAACAAAGCCAGGTTGGGAAACTTCAGTTTGGTGGAGGTAGGAGAAAGGTTGTGGCCAGGTGGTAAGGTCAGTTAGGTAGTGCTGGATGCTGGTGTGAGATTAATCTCCACTCGCACCCTTTTATGTCAGCTGCACATCTTCTTCATATGGCCAGCTCCTGTACACATGTACAAAGTGCAGTCAATACACACTCAGTTGTTCATTGGCCTATTACATCAGCAGGAATACAATTTTTTGAGTGGCTAGCAATATATAAAACCAGTCTGGAAAGCATAGTGCTGTTATAACAGGTGCTGCCAGATGTTTTGTAACTTTAATCTGGTAAACATTTAAGAATACGGCAGCACAGGAGAGAGTAAGCTCCATGTTCTTTTTCCACCTATGTTTCGAAAATCCTGTTTCCACAGCAGACCACATCGCAGAGGCTGCAATAGGTGATTCTCGAAGTCAAGACCCAGGCACCTGGAATCAGTACTGTGAAATATTCATAAATCTTGCATGCTGGATTCATAAACTGCTTAGTGAAACTACACCCAAAATCATTTGTTGATGATCTGTCAGGACTCTTACCAAAAGTTATTAAGTTCCGCTGGACCTCACACAGTGATAGTGGAAACTTCACTCTCACATCTTTTTATGCTCTGCCAGCTATTCAACCATCTAGGCCTTATGACCCAAAGACTTATACAACACTCTCTTATGCATTTCCTTCTCTCTAATGAAATGAAGTAATGAATAACTACAGACAGCAGCAGCTAACTGTAAAGGAACAAGCTCTGCCGGAACTCCCCAAGGAGGAAACAGTACCCGGAACAATTGGAATGATAAGAAATAAGACTGGCTAACGGCAGTGATGATGCCAAGGAAAGTCCATATGTTCAATCCACCTTCAGCATTCCCATTTCTCCCTCACCACAATATTACCATTTTGTCTTTCTCTTTACAGTTAGCTAAAGAAGACAATATAGCTTGGCAGTGGTACAACAGCGACAAGGGAGTGAAGGTGAAACATCAGTCAGAACTCCCGACCATCAAATAATAACACTGCTGTTTACAGGTTATCTCTGAGAAAGGATCTGCAAGCAGTGACTCACTGGAAAGTACCAAACAGTTGTAAAGTCAAATCATCAGCCAGTAGAAAATAATGGCCAGCTATAGGTAGCATGGTACAGGTTCCTCACTACTGTTGAACACATGTCAGTTAAAAGAGGTACAGGTTGTCCCCATGTTATGAATGCCCAACTTATGGACACCACAACATACAAACAAGCTCCTATAACATTATTAAATTCATAAGTCCTACGTGCATACGTACTTCGTTCCTATGAATGGCAGAACTAGTTTCTTCTCTCTTTCCACTTTTAGTAATTTTTCTTTCTTATCAGTCTTATGTACTTTTGATACCATTCATTACAATACTGTGGAGATATGGTTACCGTATCAAGTGATTTTTGTGTATTTTCTGACTTATGGTAAATACCAGCAAGTACTTTTTTCTGTTAAAATAGAACCCATTTGTTACCCAGGGATGGCCTGTATTAGCTGGCGCATTGAACTTCATCTATCCAAAGGTAGCATCGGATTAGTGTTGCATGTTGTTCAAAGTTACCATCTGCCTGCTCTGCATACATGTGAACACTTCAGCTGATGACAGGCATCACAACTGTTTATGCACACATTCAGCATTACTTTGGTAGTTATTCTGTACCCAATAAGTGTGCCACAATCCATTTTTATGCAGCCAGAGTTAACAAAGATGGATATAGAGAGGCTGAGTGACTGGAGAAGGTGGAAAATGCAATATTCTGCTCTCCAATGCTCAGTTTGACTTTCACCTGGCCCACTGGGGTCCAAAACACAGTGCAACCTTGTCCAGACATGCCATAAGTGGTAAATTCCAGACAGTGACTTTGACAGTGCAGCATCGAGGAGTCCTGATAAAACTGAAGGCAACTGGACTCGGGGGAGTTCTCCACTGGTTGGAGTCATTCCTCACACAAAGGACAATGGTTGGGGTTGTTGGAATTCAATCATCTTAACTCCAGGACTTTGCTGCAGAGGTTCCTCGGGGTGATGTCATGGGCACAATCATTGTTCCTTCCCTCCATCATGAGGTCAGAAGTGAGGATGTTCACTAACAATGACACAATGTTCAATTCTATCCAAAACTCTTCTGACAAAGAGGCAACCTTCTCCTGCCGGTGTAAAGTTCTGAATAGCATTCAAGTAGGAAAGTCTGACCTACAGTTCCTACTGTTCACTGGCATTAGCCTTGCTCAATCCCCTACCTTCAATATCTTGGTGGCCACTTGGACCACCCATATAAACATTGTAGCTGCAGAAGCAGGAGAGATGTATTCTCCATCAAATGATGCATCCCCTACCTCCCAAAGTCTTTCCATCATCTGTAAAACACTAGTTATGATGGAATATTCTCCACTTGCCTAGATCACTGCAACTCAAATAACATTCAGAAATCTCAGCACCATCCAGAACAAAGAAGCCCACATCCACTATCCTGAATATTCAATCACTCTTTATCAGTAGCCTGTGGCTGCAGAGCATATAATCTTCAGAATGCACCGCAGCAACCTGCTGACATTTCTTCAGTTACACCTTGCAAACATACCTTCCTAAATCTCCTCCAGGCCTGTTTATTAACAGGATCTTCTGGTAGCTCTTAACTATCACATATCACTTGAGACAACATGTTTAATATCTTTTGCTATATTCTTTGATATTTGGGACACCTTATACAGTGATGGTCCTACATGTTTCTGGAATTAATCGGTTAAAGTATTGATGAGCAGAAATGTGGAGTGGACCAAGAAGAAAGCATATTATCTTTATTTTATGAATATGTCCTTCCCAATGTGGGTATCATAGTACTTTTTCCTTTAAAAAGATATAAGGCCAATCTATGCTAACATATTAAATCTTTAAATTTATAATATTGGTTATGTGCTGCAAAAGATGAAGCAGAGAAAACAACTAAACCACTTAAAAAGATCAGGACAATGGACAAGTTGAACGATTTGGAGAGAGACAAAGATCTGATGAACAACTGTTACATAGACTTTCAGATGCATGAGATGAGGGGTGGGGTTTGCAGCTATATCAAGGTACATCATCACACAGATCCTCTTTCAGTCAGTAAACAAAACATGATATTTTTGCAAGTTATGTTACACATTAAGGAGCATTGTTCAAAGATCATTAAAAGGTCTCTTTTCTGGAAGTCTTAGAAGTCCAGTCAGAGAGCCTTGCAGTTGGTTGTATTGTCTCCAGCTGGAAGTGTTTTTTCTTGGAACAACTCTCCAAATCATTCAACTTGTCTATTGTCCTGACCTTTTTAAGTGGTTTGGTTATTTTCTCTGCTTCATCTTCCACAGTACATAACCAATATTATAAATCTAAAATCTTGTTATATCCTCACTGCATTCCTGTCTAAATAAAACCACATCCTGTTGGTCTTATGCTTGTTGATTTGAGCATTTTTAAAAATTTTTCAGAATGCCTTGGGACCACTGTTCACTTGGGTCAGAAGCTCATAGGTTGTACAAATTTGGAATCTTTCCCAAATCTGTTTCCGGATTACTTTGTTGAAGACTGAAAAGATAAAATATTTTGGCAATGTATTCCTGAACATGTACGTGAAACTTAATTGCAAGTTTCGAGTGGTTATTTTGATGTGAACCTGAAATAAGCTTCATTAAACTGTTGCATTTTCTCCTGTTATCAGGAGTGTTATTTCTTCCAAAGATTTCATTTTACTTTCATTCCGTTGCAATTGGCTTGGCACTTTTGACAACTATGATTATTTTTTCCATTGGAGTTTCTGAATTCAAATAAGTTATGTAAATTAGGAAATGCAATGGTCCTTATAACCTCAACACATTTTATTCTTTCCTACTCTGTTGTAGCTCTCCTAAAGCATACTTATTCTCTACATTTTAGCCAGCTTCTTATCCATTCTCAAAGATTAAACGGGTTTATTATTATTGTCACATGTACTGAGGTACAGTGAAAAACTTTGTTTTGCATGTCATCCATACAGATTTCATCACATCAGTGCTTTGAGGTAGTACAAGGGAAAACAGTAACAGAATGCAGAATAAAGTGTTACAGTTAGAAAGAAAGTGCAGTGCAGGCAGACAATAAGCTGCAAGGCCATAATGAGATAGATTGTGAGGTCAAGAGTCCATCTTATCGTACCAGGGGACCACTCAATAGTCTCATAACAGTGGGATGGAAGCTGTCCTTGAGCCTGGTGGTGCGTGCTTTCAGGCTTTTGTATCTTCCGCTAATTCCAATCTTTCAAAGATATTCTTTCAAAGCCATTCGAAGACTAAGGTACATCATATCATTGAGCTTCTACACTTAACTTGAGTTGGCATTTCTTAAATAAGTTGAGGAAGTTGGTCAGGCAGGTTTATTACCGTATGAATCTAAGTTAACAGAAGCTAAGGGTAGGTTATAGTGCAACTAACTCTTAATGTGACTTCTGATTATCAATTCTGTTACAAAATACAGTGATACAGTGAGACTAGTGACTCTCTTTCTTTGTCCGACAGTAATCCAGTTTTCAAGATGTTAAGGTGCAAGGTTCTTTCTCTGGTATACCTCAGTGACTTGAAGCAATGACTTGAAGCATGGTCTCTGAACACAGGCATATGCAAGTGCTCTCTGCATACTGCAACTCAATTGGAGTGATCTAGGTTCCAAGTACAGGCAACAAGGTAAATAGTTTCCCATTGGTCCTGAAGATTAGCTTTGCTTCAGTGAGAAGATTGTTGGATCTGATATGCAGCATTGTGGTGAGAAAGACTGAGAAAAATGGCACAGCCCTGCATTACACCAGTCTGCACTGAGATTGTTTGCGATTGATCCTTTGGTTAAAATCACGGCTTGCATGCCCTTGTGTAGCAGACACAAAATGGAGACAAATTTCTGTAGGCAATCAAATTTGAGAAGGATGTACCACAGTCCTGTGACCCCATTGTACAACAACACCGACGAAGAATAAAGACCCATGCCAAGATTCTAGAAAACATGGCTCACTGCTTTTATCTTGGGAGCCACCTCTCAATTAAGGCAAACATCAATAATCACATTCGCCATTGTATTCAGTGAACCAGTGTAGCTTTGGCTGCCTGAGGAAAAGAGTGTTTGAAGATTAAGGCCACAAAACCAAACACATGGTAACTCAGTCTACTGGGCAGCAGTGATCCCTGCCCTTCCACATGCTTCTGAATCATAAACTACTGACAGCAGGCACCTGAAAGCACTGGACAGATAGAACATAGAGAACATGGAATAGAACAGGAATAGACCCTTCGGCTCACCATGTCTGTGCCAACCATGATGATATTCACACTAATCCCATCTGCCTGCACATGGTCTATATCCACCCGCTCCTTGCCCGTTCATGTGTCTGTCTAAATGCCTCTTAAACATCACTATCGTATCTGCTAACACATCCCCTGGCAGTTGTTCCAAGCAGCTACTGCTCTGTGTGTGAAAAAAAAAATTGCCTTGCATACCTCCTTTCAACTTTTCCCACTCATCTTAAAGCTATGCCCTCTGGTATTTGACATTTCCACCCTGGGGAAAAGTTCTCACTCTCTACCCGATCTATGCCTCTCGTATACTTCTATCAGGTTGTCGCTCAGCCTCTGATGCTCTACAGAGAACAATCCAAGTTTGTCCAACCTTTCCTTCTAGCTAATACTCTCCAATCCAGACAACATCCTGTACTCTCTCCAAAGCCTCCACATCCTTCCTGTAATGTGACGAGGGGAACTGCACACAATACTCCAACGTGGCCTAACTAACGTTTTATACAGCTGCAATACGACTTCCCGACTTTTATACTGATTGCCCTGACTGATGAAGGCAAGCATGCCGTACACGACCTTTGTCACCCGATGCACTTGTGTTGCTACTTTCAGGGAACTATGGACTTGCACTCCAAGATCCCTCTGTACGTCAATGCTCCTAAGGGTCCTGCCATTTACTGTTTACTTTCCTCTAGCAATTAACCTCCCAATGCAGTGAAAGTCTCCAAATACACCAATAGGATAAAGTGAACCAATGGCCACATCCTCCCAGGTCAGTAACATGCCCAACACCAGTCTCCTGAAACAGACACTTTTCTCTGAGCTTTATCATAGCAAAAGACTATCAGATGGATATGATTCAAGGATGTGCTCTGTCATCTTGAAAGAGTGTAACATTTCCACTAACTTGTGGGCAGGGATTTCCACCATCATTCGGAATGGTTACGGAGTACTCAGGTTGTAGACCCTGAAAGGAGAGCACAACCCACCCTGCCTCCCCCTGCACCTCCTGTGGAACAGGCTGCAGGTCCCACATTAGCCTCAACAACCACATCATAACCCACAGAACCCAAGTCGTCTCAATCCCAGGAGACTTGTCTCAGAAGAGGAACCTCCATCCCCTACCAGACTACCCACCACATGGAATTGGAGGGGAAGAGATAATCAGATCAGGGCATGCTGATACAATTCAGTTCTTATTTCAGTTTTGTTTTATATCTGTATACATCGATTTTATATTATTTAGAAATCAATTGAAAAAGTCTACTCTCAGTGATATAGGAAACAGTTGAGTTCGGAATAGAACTTAGGAGATACAAGACAGGTGCACCTACGAAGAAATTACACTTTACATGGGCAGTTTCGTGACAAACGCGGTTAAGCATTTAAAATAGGAAATGACAAAAATGTCGCGACAAGAAAATCAAAGGTTTTGTCGACAGCATGATGCATTTTAAACAAAATACAGACGTGAAGTTAAAATGTCAACTACGTTGATAATACCTTGTGCCCATCGGGCTTCATTGTGTTATCCTGAGTGCAATATGTGCGTACAGTCCACCTCCCGGGAAAGTGCAGTCAAATAAAAACAAATGCAAGAGGTTGACCGTGGATTTCCTTGATTGAGCCATTTTCATCTCCCGGTGATGGACGAGTCTTCTGTGTGATGCAATTGGTCCGAGCGTCGAGTGGCCAAATTCAGAAAGCCGACAATTATCCGCATCGGTGTAAGAATGTTATGTCAAAAAAAAAGTCTGACAGTAGCTGTACAATGAAAATCTTTGGGTTCAAACGAGCCAGGGACCATTCAATTGGTTTATATTAGTAAATGAGTTAATTTTATAACACAATTCTGTTTGCGCCAATAGTTCATAAACTTAAGGCAACAGATTATATGCACACAATAGCAACTGATGAGAGAAAGCTAAGTCTTGAGGCATAAAGATTGTTTTGACATTTAAACTATCTTCTACATTACATCTGTTCTGCTTACTACACCCCGTCCTCTGTTTTACTGTATCCAGAAAATAAAATGCAATTACAAATTCAACGATTCAATCGATCTGGGGAAATTTACTGACAAATTTCATGATCCACCGGAGATTTCCTTTCGTAGTTGAGAACGGCGTTTTTGCATCGAATTGTGCCCGAACAGTACAGAGTTGTGTGTCATCTGCTTGACCACATACTTCCTCATCCTCTCCCGCCGAAAATAATGGAGGAAATCGTGAATTTTACACTAATCCTCTTCCTTACTCTGCGGACCTCGACGAGAAGAGCCGCATGTTCCTAAGTGGGGCTGGTCTGAGGCAACGCAGCCCCCTATCCACCCCACACCCACCCGCCAGCCCACGGTCCCCAGCGCTGCACCTCCCACACTCTCGCTGAGATTTTTACTGAATGAACGGGCTGCAAGGGCGCGGTGACGCGCAGGAAATTGCGTGCCTTCTGGAGAAGAAAATGAGATGTAGGGGGGTAGGAAAATGAGAGAGAGTGGTGACCGGTGCCGAGAGGGGTGAGGCGGTGGCTCCCGCCCGCTTTGGAAGTGGCTGCAGACTTGCAGGACTCTCCTCCTCTCTCCTTCCCTTCCGCGCCTCGGAGGGCAGCGCGGCCGCGCTCTGCACAGGATCTGGGAAGCCAGAGAGAGAGAGAGAGAGAGAGAGAGAGAGGAAAATCAGGGTTGCAGTCGGGGAGGGGGGGGGAGGGGAGAGAGCCCCCGGGACCCCGCCTGGATTGGCGGAATTTTGCAAAACAGCAGACCGGTGGTCACATTCGAGGGGCGGGAAAGGGCATCCGGACCTTCCCCCCCCCCCCCCCCCCCCCTCGCAGCAGCCGGCGGCTCCTTGCCCTTCCTCGGCGCTCCCGTCCATCCATCCCCGAGGGAGCAGCGCGGTTACAATTCGCCAGGAAAACCCCCGGCTCAGCCACAGAGAGAGAGAGAGAGAGACAGACAGAGGGGAAAACCAACACCCCCTCCCCTCCCCACCCCACCAGCAGAAACTCTCCACGCCACATCTGCCCAGTCGGACAACTTCAAGCTGCTGCGGGAGTGAGCCGTCGCCGGATCAGACACACTTTAAGAAAGTGCTTCTTTCTTTTTCAAAAAAAAGCAATTTGCGGCGAGCCCGGGGGCGGAACTTTCCTCTGGTGGCGGCAGGAGAGGAGGAGGAGGAGGAGGAGGTGGAAGGCGCATTGAAACCGGCGGATTAAAACCAACACCTTCAGGAGCAGTTGGATCGAGAACGGAGTTTATTTTGGAAAGCAATTGAAGAAATTTTCCCCCGCCTTCCCCTTCCTCGCTGAAGAAAAGCATGTTTGGAGGAATGAAAATACACTTAAAGGAGGTTTGAGGAGACGCGGAGCAACCAAGTGAGGAGAGAGGGTTTGGAAGGTGTTTTCCGAGGATGTGCGGCTCCTGGTTCTGAATTGGGATTTTGATTGGTACTATCTCCCCCTACCCCCCCCACCCCTAACCCCCCCCCCCTTCCCCCAGGACCCTTTCCCTGACCGAAGATGTCCTACAGCAGCCGAGACCTGGTCTGCCGTTACCTGTACTACCGGCTGTCCCGGTACGGCTACGTGTGGGAGGAACCGCTGGACGCCGCCGCTAGCACCTCGACCGTGGGCAGCGGCCCCCGCCGGCCGACCCCCGCCGCCGCCGAGAAGGCGCACCGCGTCCTGCGGGAGGTGGGTGACAGCTTCGAGCGCCAGTACCAGCAAGAGTTCGCCGACATCGCGCTGCAGATGCGCTTCGACCCCGACACCGCCCGGCACCGCTTCGACGCGGTGGCCGAGGAGCTGTTCCGCGACGGGGTCAACTGGGGCCGGGTGGTGGCCTTCTTCGTGTTCGGGGGCACCTTGTGTGTGGAGAGCATCAAGCGGAGGGACATGGCATCGCTGGTCGACAACATTGCCGCCTGGATGACCGCTTACCTTGACAGCAGCCTGACCGACTGGATCCGCGCCAACGGAGACTGGGTAGGTGAGAGTGAGTGAGCGGCAGCCAGTCTCTGCTTGCGGGGGACCCCCAGCCTTTGCCTGTGTCTGCTGAGCCGGACACCCACACCTGTCTACCACCTCTCCTTTCCGGGTGTCTGTGCTGGCTACCTACCTGCATGGTAACATGTTTACTTGTTTCCCCCTCCTGCCCACTTATGCTCCACATTCACCTTCCCCACACGTTGCGTTGCCTTTTCATTCACCTTCTTTTCTTTGACCACCCACATACAATACCTGTGCGGGGCGGGAGGGGGAAAGGGTGGCAAACGTTCTGCAAATCACATGACTGTTTTTATTTTTGAACAGCAATTCAAATTCTTCTTGCACGTTTATCGTGTAGCCATTCTTGCTTCCGAGATAGTATTTTTGGACCACCTTAGTTTACTTTTTGTTCATTCTGCTTGTGATCACATGGACTATCCTTGCCTTCATTTTGTTTTCTTGTAAAAAATGTTCACGAGGCGTGGAATACGTTTCCATTTGAACAAAACTCCTTTCCGATTTGTATTAATAGATTTTTGGATGGCTATTTATAGATCATTGTATGCCAACAACAGTAGTAGATAACATCATTCTTTACAGCACAAACTGTGAAAGTTGGAGTGATAATCTCATTCAATATATGTATATATAATAGGAGTTTGGTCTACTGTTTGTATGTGGTCAGCAAGATGTGATGTAACAGAAATTGACAGCAGTTTACATTCCAAGAATCTTTCTAGGATTTTGGCTGACCTATACTTGGTATCTGTGGGAAAGACTGGATGGTAATTTTTGAGCAATTGCAACACGTGACACTTTGACAGTGGTATGCTCTCATGGTCAACTGCACTTTTGACAGCATTGTTCTAATAAATACTATTAATTGGTCTTTCTCTAATGGAAATATGCCTTACAATTTTTAATTGATAATTTAAAACATAACACGTAACTAATACAATTTCTCACTTCATTTTAATTGCTTGTATTTACTGTTAAGCCAGCGTTATGTCTGTTTACTACACTATTTTGTTCAACAAAATCTGCTTTGGGGGATTATTTTATTTTCTTTCCAACGCCCACCCATCGCACCATTATTATCTCTTGTATCTCCTAGTACTTCCAGACATCTGTCAACAATAGATCCTTTTGTGTAAGATCCTGTTTACTGATTATCCTCTAATATAGTGTGCTGCCTATGATGAATTCAACATGAAATCCCAATGAGTTAATCCTGCCTGATTTGTGGCATATCAGGACATTGGACTTGTAGCATGGATGATTTCAGTTTTAGAGCCAACTGTTCATTAGCTTCAAGAATGTGATTTAAACTGTTAGATTTACTTAATCAATTATGCAGCAAAACATTTGAAATAATTGTAAATGCCTTTAATATTTCGTTATTATTGGACTCCAGTTTGAGTGATTAATTGGTAAGGACGTGTATATGGTAGATTAAAATCTAAAGGATTTGAATTTCTATAGCACCATTAATGAACATAGGTAACTAACTTTCTCTAAATTGTAGGGATCAATGGAACTGTACCTTTCTTCACAAATTTTTCCTTCCAAACTAAGTCTAACAATCCATTTTGGTATGTCAATTTCCACTGCCTCTTTTGGACATGTAGTAGTGTTGGACAGCTTTTTTTTATTCTTGTAGGTCCTCTGTATTGCTAACTTGAATGATGATTATCTGAAGGAACCATGATAAAAGCATTCAAAGCAGCAGTGCACAGTCTGCGTTTGAAGACAAAGGCTTTTTCCATCTTTTCTTTTGCGTAGTCAGCCAAGGCTATCACTTTGTTCTGCATCATTTGTACTCTGCCTTTTATTGATTTTAAGGATAAAACTATTATTATCCATAATGTTATACTTTTATTTTGATTGAAACTTCAGCAGGCACCTAGGAAATATACACTGAAATTATCTGGGAGGGTGGAAGAAAATGTGAACTGATTTCAGTTTTGGAGAGAGGGGAATATGGTCTGAAGATTTACTAGTTACTGAACATGAAGCCTTCTGCACTGTCAGGATAGATTCTATTGATACCCTGGCCTTACTTTAACTTGTCATACTACCAAGTCCCTAATTCACATTAGAGATAGATGGCAAAGCTTCAAAATTTAAGTAGGACATTAAAAGTTGTTTGCATTAGTTTTTTTCACTCCATCTGTCTCTCCGCATCTGACTGATGGGACAACAAAATTTGGATGAGCTAAGGTTGCTTTCCCTGGGAAAGAAAAGGGTGCATCTTGAAATGAGTGTTATTTTAATAGTGGACAGAGGAAAAACTTCCTTTTTGTAGATGGGTCAGTAACAGTGGTCATAAGTTTTAAATTCATATAGAAAGGATTTGAGGAGAAACTCTTTCACTCAGTTCTTTTCAGGATTTGAAGTGCTGCATTGAGAAGGATCCCATTAATAATTTTGAAAAGCGAGTTAGACATGGAATGGAGAGTCACAAACTTAGAGGGTTATGGACTAAAAAGCAGATGTGGGAATAATTGCACATTCTTGGGGGGGAAAAATAGCAAGCCCAGTCATCATGATAAGTCAAATGTCTTCCTTCTGTATTGAGTTTCTAAGATCCCAATATATTTTCGTGGAACTATGCAATTTCAGGGATAGTGAGTTAGTGCACCAACTTTACAGCCACAGACTGATTGTGATCGGAACCTGTACAGCAAAACAATTATGACCAAGCAATTTGAGATTTTTGGATAAGTAATTAATCGGAGTTTTCTTTAAACTATGAGTCTTTTTAGATAAGAAGTTGACCATAAAACTCAAATACTATTGGAAAAATTGGTTCTCCACTCTAATATCTTTACTGAAGATTTGTGTAATGAACTAGACTGAGTTAATGAACTTTGTTTACATGATTTTTATTTTTTTTCCTTTGTATTTAATTCAAAACATGACATCATTTAAAGATTGGGGATCAAAAAGTGAGATATCTGAGCAGGACAATAGAGTTTACTTTTTGGCATGGAATGAAAGGAAAACATCTGCTGAGGTCTCTTCCAATTCTAGTCCAACTATATGCAGGTAATTGTCTTTAATTGACCAGATTAAATGACTCTTGATCAACAATGTTTTAAAAAAAAACTTAAGGAGATGTTTACAAATTCATCTATTCAATTAAAATGCTTCCATGGCCAAATGACTAGCTAGGAAAATACAGTTTGAGTTGTGCACAGGTATATATTTGTCTCGTAAACCACAATGTATTCCTGTGTGTAACATCATTTATTAGTGCTAGAATGCTATAACAGTTGGTAAATTCAATTAAACCCACAACTCAGTAGTGGCCATTTGACACTCTACCTACAGCAGTTAATACAAAATCAAATATTAATATTTCCATCAAAAAGTTCTTGTGAGAAGTATCAAAGATACTTCCAATCCAATATTATCTTTTTTTCTAAACTGGGTTAAAAGAAAACAAACAAAGAAATCAAATAGTTATTTACTATATGAAAGCAAATGTGTCAATATTTAACATCTTCACGCACCTCAGCAATGTCTGCAGTTAAACATAAAGCTTTGCAAATCTGTCCTTGTATAAAGATATTCAAAATTTTCATATAACCTACTCTATAGAAATATGTGGTAGCATATTATCTGTTTTTAAAAAAACTGATAGCTGTGTAGCAGAATGTTCTCACCAGAAGTTGTGTTATTTACAAGTGCGAAATTCACATTGTATATTGTAATCTTGTCAAATTGAACAAAGGAGACAAATCAGGGAAATGTACAAAAGTAAAATACAGAAAATTTTATTTTGAATCTTGTTGTCCCTGCAGGGAAATTCCTGACCTAATAAAAACTCTTCAGCTCTAAAATTAACCTATCTCAGGAAAGATTATTTTTTTTATTCCAGTAAATTGGCCAGAATGCATATTATTAATACATCCAGTAGTAGCAAAATGTGAAATTCATTATTTTTAACCAAAGCAAACAAGCCTACAAGAGAGTATGTTTACTCTAACTCAGTTGTGGTGGCTTGTGTTTTTAGTGCTCACAACTCCTTAAGTTGTAAGATAGCTATGAATAAGGATAAGTATGGACTTTGTAGGAGAGTATTTAATAGGGGCAGGGCAAATTATGAGAGTATTGGGCAGAAACTAGGGATAGTTAATTAGGTCAACTGTTTTTGGGCAAGTCCACATCTGACATGTGGCAGGTGTTTAAAGACCAGCTGCACAGAGTACAGGACAGGTATGTTCAAGTAAGAAGGAAATACAAGGATGGCAAGGTAGGGAACCTTGGATTACTAGAGAGGTGGTGAATTTAGTCAAGAAGAAAAAGGAAGTGTTTGTAGGATTTGTGGATATCAAACAGGGCTCTTGATGATTATAAAGAAGCTAGAAAAGAATTCGAAGGGAATTAGGAGAGCCAGGAGGGGCCATGAAAAGTCCTTGGCAAGTAGGATTAAAGAGAACCCCAAGGCATTCTATACATATTTCAAGAGCAAAAGGATAACTAGGGAGAGAATAGGAGCACTCAAGGATAAAGGAAGGAAGATTTGCTTGGAGGTGGAGGACGTGGGCAAGGACCTAACTGAATACTTTGCATCGGTATTTACCAAGTAGGAGGACCTGGAGGATAGTGAGATAGATCAGTGTGGAACATGCTAATATGCTAGGGCATTTTGAGATAAAGGAAGAAGTAGTGTTGGGTCTCTTAAAGAATATTAAGGTGCATAATTCCATAGGGCCTAATGAGGTATACCCCAGGTTTAATAAATGAGCAAGAGATGAGATTACTGTGGTCTTGACCAAGATCTTTGTGCCCTCTCTAGCCACTGTTGAGTAGCTAATGTTGTTCAAGAAGGGATGTAGGGATAATCCTGGAAACTATAGACCAGTACGTCTCACATCAGTGATAGAGAAGCTACTGGAGAGGATTCTTAGGGATAGGATTGATGAGCATTTGGAAAGCCATGACCTAATTAGGGACAGTCAGCATGACCTTGCGTGGGACAAGTCAAGTCTTACTACCTCGATTGAGTATTTCGAGGAGGTGACAAAGGTGATCGATGAGAGGAGAGCTGTGGACTTTAGTAAAGCACGGTCCAGAAGATTGAGGTGCATGCATGGGATCCACAGTGACTTGGCCGTTTGGCTTGCTCATAGAAGACAGAGGGTAGTGGTCAATGGGACTTATTCTGGCTGGAGGTCTCTGTGGTATTCTGCAGGGATCTCTACTGGGACCTCTGCTGTTTGTGTTGTCTATAAATGACTTGGATGAAAATGTGGATGGGTGGGTTAGCAAATTTGCAGATGATACAGAGATTGGTGGTGTGGTGGTTACTGTTGAAGATTGCCAAAGGGAACAACGGGATATAAATCAGTTATAGATATGGGCAGAGAAATGGTAGATGGAGTTTAATCTGGGCAGGTATGAGGTTTTGTACTTTGGGAGATCAAATATAAAGAGACAATACATAGTTAATGGCAGGACCCTTAACAGCATTGATGTACAGAGGGATCTTGGGGTCCAAGTCCATTGCTTGCTGAAAGTGGCTGCACAAGTTGATAGGGTGGTAAAGAAGGTGTATGGCATGCTTGCCTTTAGTAGTCGAGGCACTGAGTTAAGAGTCAGGAAGTTGTGTTGCATCTTTATAAAACTCTGGTTAGGCTGCATCTGGAGTTTTGCATTCAGTTCTGGTTGCCTCACTATAGGAAGGATGTGGAGGCTTTGGAGAGGATGCAGAAGAAGTTTACTAGGATACTGCCTGGATTAGAGGGCATATGCTATAGGGAGAGGTTGGACAAACTTAGGTTGTTTTCTCTAGAGCAGTGGAGGCTGAAGGGAGACCTGATAAAAGTTTATAAGATTATGAGAGGCATAGAGTAGACAGCTGGTATCTTTTTCCCATGGTCAGAATGTCTAATGCTAGAGGGCATGCATTTAAGGTGAGGGGGGCAAGTACAAAGGAGATGCGTGGGGCAAGTTTTTTTTTAGCACAGTAGTGGGTGCCTGAAATGTGCTGCCGGGGTGGTAGTGGGGTAGATACGATGGAGGGATATGGACCTCGTATAGGCAGAAAGGATTAGTCAGGTGTTTAATTACTAGTTTAATTAGTTCAGCACAACATTGTGGGCCAAAGGGCCTATTCCATGCTGCATTGTTCTATGTTCTAGTGGGAGCTGTGATTGAAGTGTGAAAAAGCAGTACTCTTAATTTGACAACGAACAATATCGCACTTGAGAACGTTCACCGTTAAAGGGGCATCGAAATTATTGGAGGTACTGAATACATCATGTTGTTCTTCTGAAACAGCACCAACAGAATTAGCAGCAAAATGTTTGTCATGGAGTCACACAATACTGAAATATGCTGACAAAGATGTCTAATACGCTAATCCCATTTTCTGACATTTGACCCATATCCCTCTTTTCCTTACCTATCCATGAACTTGTCTAAATACTTTTATAATGCTAAGATTGTACCTGCCTCTACCATGTCCTCCAGCAGCTTGTTTCATGTACCCTCAATCCTCTGTGGAAAAACTTGCCTCTCAGATCTCCTTTCAATATTTTTCCTTGCATCTTAAATCTGTTCTCTTGTTTTAGACTCCCCTGCCCTTGGATAAAGTCTGAGTTTCTACCCTATCTATACCCGTCATAATTTTACACCTCTGAGCATCTCATAAGGTCACCTCTGAGCATCCTGCGCTCCATTGAGAATGATCCCAGCCCATCCAATTTCTCCTTGTAACTAAAGCCCTCCATTCCAGGCATCATCCAGGTGAATCTCTTCTGCACCCTTTCTACTGCTACCACATCCTTTCTATAGTGTGGTGACCAAAACTCCAGACGATATTCCTAGTGTGGCCTAACCAATATCTTGTACTGAGTTCCCTGGATGTGTTTTCCCCTTTCTCGGTGCAACTAAGGTTAGAACTGTGCACAAATCAGTTTTGGTATCCAGATCTAATTTCAATGTTGAACTAAAGTCCATGTAGTTTGCTGCATTTGTTTACCAATACAGAGCAGTCAGCTGAATGCACTTGTGAGAATGTGTAACTAAGACATCATGCTGCTATGACTTAGTCATACCCAGTGGTTGGGTGATCATGGAAGAGGTAAACATGTTATTAATATAACATAATGACAATTTTCATTAAATAAGATCTTGTCTGCTCCCTTTTGATATTTGCAAAGCACATAGAATTAAAGATTTTTGGTGTAATGGAGTAAGTTTTATGAATTAGAATATTTGTGGATGAAAATATAATGGAGTTTTAGAAGAATCGCCATGAAGAAATTTATCACTTTTATTTTTTTTGGCTTGTTGATAACCAATACCTTCAGCAGAATCAAATAAATTTGCAAAATACATGATCACTGCTAGAATGTAGGAGGTATTAGTGCAGATCTGAATCATGTAGATAAAGATTGTGCTCTTCTATGTTGCATGGCGAAATGTGGATTCCAAGGCAGATTTCTGCCTCTATGATCTGAAGCATTCATGAGTCCCTTGAATGTGAGTGATGAGCAGCAAGAGTAAAAATTATCTTTCTCTATGATACTGCAGGTATTAACTATCAGACGTTGCTGCATTTGCTTTGAACCAACTCCATTTGCTGGGCTTAAGTTGGATAGAACCTTTTAATGATTTGAAATAACAGGGTTGAAAGTCACTTGAGTCCTTTTTTATATGAATCTTTAAACTGTGTTTGGAGAACATAACTTACCTTTGCTCCATGGAATTCCATTTGTGCGTCACAATGTGGTACCAAAGTTGTTGAGTGAAGCTAAGTTCACGTAGGCTTTTGGCACCCTAGATCAAAGCAGTTTTACTTCCAAGCTTGTTATCATTTAGTTTTTCTTTTCAAGTTAGTAGTGTGTGACTTGTAGCCTTCTAATCTTTTAAAGTATAAAAAAAAGCAGATGCTGGAAATCTGAAACAAAAAAATCATAAAATGCTGGAAACATTCTGAAGTTCAAGCAACATATGTGGGGGGGAAAAAAAGCAGTTCATGTTTTTGATTGAAAACCCTTGGTCTTCAATCTGAAGCATTTACGATGTTTTATTTTCCAGAGATGCCGCCTGACCTGTGTAGTTCCTGCATTTTCTATCATTTGTCCCACTTTCTAATCTCACATTTGATGTTTGATGATTGGATCCAAAAGTTAGTGTTAGAGAAAAACTCAAACTCAATGCATGTTATGCAGTTGCATAATTCCAATGTCTCAAGGCCAGGAGGGAAAAAAATATGTTAGATATTTAAACACATTTTGCTAATTTAAAAGCCCATTTCGTATTTTCTGACAAAGAAATGCTTTGTATGATAAGTTGTGATGGGGATGTTTTGATCTGATGCTTGATAAACCTAACTATTAAAACCATAATCTGCCTTGTACCCTGCTGAACAGAGATGGTCTGATGACAATTGATGTCAGCCAAAAAAAATTAGTTTTGGGGAAGTCCCAGATATTTTGATGTAACAGGGGGGTGGGGGGGGCATTTTCTGATGTCTAACTCCCTTCGGCAGGCAAATGATCTAAAGTGGAAATATGGACAAGGATGTTACTAAGTATGTTTCAAAGATGGTCCCTTTACTAAAAAAAATAACTCAGCTACTTGGTTCCCAGGGGCTCTTAAAGATTAGAACAGTCCCATTGGCTGTATTGAGTTCCCTTTGGATTGTGTTGTAGAGTATGCTTCGAAGTGTCAAATGCTTTGATCATGCTTTATGAAATGTTTGCATTCATCAGCACTTTCCACTGTAAATAAAGCAAAAAATCCTCTACCGTAGTTAGTTGGTGTCAGTATTGAATATATTTCATTCTGTTGGTTTTCAATGTTCATCTATATTTGGAAATAAATCCTCTTGGTTGTAATTTCCACATAATGGTGAATGTGGCCTTCAGTTACATGAGCTAATTTTAGTTAGTTTCCCACAAGCATCGAATTCTGTCTTGACCTGTTCATACTAACTGAAAAATAAACAAGTCGGCATGTAGTGGAACAAATAACTTTGTTATTGGGTGGAAATGTCTTTTTTTTAAAGTAAAACCGTCAGTGTCTTTGTGGAAAGGAGGAGTGAGGTGTGGAGGATGACATTAACTGAGCTGGTTGGAGGTTGCACATGTGTGGGTGTTGGGCTGAGGGGGTTGATAGTGGTTGTGAGGGGGAACCAACTAAAAAGGTTGTATCTGTTGAAATGTGCAATTATTGGAAGTTCTAAACTAGCTACTGAAAATATCTTGGACCGTTCATGTTGCTGCTGCAGCCCTCTTCCTTGGTTTTACAGCCCACAAAACACCTCCATTTGATATTTGATTTTGTTTTTCTTGCTCTGTGAGGTCATGTTTTTGGATGTGGTGCAGGGCACTGTGCCATGCAAAAGCAGTGACTAAAGTGTTTTTGTTTACTTTTATTACTGATTTGCTGCTTTGAATAAGGCTGTTTCTGAGGTATTCGACAGAAGTTAATGTATGCAAAAAAATTTTGTTGAAGAAATGCTGATATGTTTAAGAATGAGCTGGAAAAGCTGCAAAAATTCAGTTCAAAGAAAGCATTCAGAAAAATCTGGAAGAAATCCAGGAGAGTTCACAGCTGCAGAATTACCGTAAAATGTTTTGAACATGGTGTTTTTCAGATGGAATTTTCCTAAATTTTTTTATCAACATTACAGAGCTTTGATGCCTAATTTGACTTGGCCTAACAATTTGTTTCCCCTTTTGGAATATTTTGGAGTGCCATACAGTAATCTTAGTTGTAGGTTGAGATGAATATTCAGAATAAGTCAAGTGGAAGAAGAGAATTGCGAACAATGACTTCAGACTCCATGAAAGTTATTGGCTTTGGGCTGAATGTGTCCATGGAACTTGCTGATTACCAAACAACCTCCCTAACTGATAAAGCAATTGGCTCTAGCAAATGATTTATGCCTTGCACTTGTCGTTGGAAGCACAGACAGCACCATGGTTACTCGTGGCCCTATGCTTCATAAATCCTTATTCAGTATTTGTAGCTTTTCAGTTTTCCACTCTTGTGAGAGTTCAGGTCCTGGCCTAATTTGAAGTTTGGCTTGTGCAGCATAATTTCATACACTTTGAAAATATGTATGCATTTATATAATCAATTACAGCTTTTTAAGTTTTGAATAAAGACTTTCATTAGTGGATTCATTCTACATGACAGACCTTAAGATTTTTCTTGTGAGGAAGAATATCATAAATCAGATTTGCAACAAATGAATTCAGAGTTTTATTTGGAATGGTTAGAGAAACCTTTTTTCCACTGTAAAATTCTAGAGACCATCTTAAAATTGAAATTAATGGAATGTGAAACAATGAGATGTGTGATTTCCTTCCAAATAGTAATTCATCAATTTTGTTGCATTTATAACTTCATATATATTTTGCACATTGCAGATAATTAGTGTAACAAGTCTAAACTTATGTCATCAGATGTTGCTGAAGAAAATGCCTGTCCGATGCAGACCTGTTGTCCAGTATGCATATTAGCCAGCAGTTAGTAAAGGGGAAGAAATACTTTATACATGTTACTGATCTGATTCCATTGTTCTACTGTCATCTGCAAGCAAATGGCAACGAGACGTCCTTGTGATTTTCATGAGCACTGCTTTTGCACATTTCATTTTTAATTTAAACCCTTGACTGGATGTTGTCTGGCAATGAAAACTATAAGTGCCTTTTTGAGCTTTGTGGTTGCCGTGAACCACCAATGAATTCTTGTATTAGAATAATCACTACTGTAGCTTCTCACTTCTTCAGGCTACAAGTTATTTTAGGAAGTTTTAAAGATGATCTTTCTGATCCATTTCTTTCTTCTTTCTCAATTCTGTTCTCTTTTTTTTTCCCCTCATTTTTAAAATTCCCCTCATTTTGTACCTAATTTTCCATTTAAATAGAGGAGGGAAAATTCAATTTTAAGTATTTTGGCTGAATACAAAAGATGAAATTGTCCGGTGACTTGGATGTCACAATCCTGGTCAGTGCCCATTTAGTCATTTGGTGTCGGTTCCACTTATTGGATTGTTGTAGGTTTGTAAACTGTGAGGACTTTGTATATCTCTATTACTAAATAGTAGCCAACTGGGCATTTTTAAATGTTCTAGCTAACTTGGATGACAGCAATTTTGGCATAAGAGCTTACCAAATCAATTACAAGACTTTCCTTCATTGTTTCTCTTCATCCCTGACCAACAGGATATGGGTTCACAACAGAGTTCTCAACGCATTGCTTCCAGATTTGAATCTATTGATTGACATTAAAAAAAAGTTTTAACTCTTTAATTTGTTTTTATAACTTTTGGAACTATTGATAATACAGGAAATGATTGAGGTTTTTCAAAAATTGAAGCATGTATTGTCTTGAGCTGTGAAATGTCTCTATATTCTGTTGCAGCAACACTTGAGGCTAGTAATGGCATTCCACTGATGTGTAAATAATACAGTAAAGTATAGAAATACATCCATATGGTGTTGATCTTTTCTCGAGTCCATACGTTCATGCCATATTTTCCTGTTGCATTTGAGAGTGAATCTTGGTGAAAGCCAGGCATAAGAGGAAGACATCTGTATTTTGACAATTATTGCTTCATAGCCAGATCAGGATGCATCTGCTGCATGGAAGAGGTTTGGGTATCTGCTTCCTCCTATGATCATTTATATGATAACTGTTGTACCAGCTTGCAGCAAGCATCTGCAGTTTTAGTTGAAATGTTGCCCTGACTGGAGGTGGAATCAATACTGTAGAATAAAAATACCCAGAGGAGGAGCTTGATGCCCAAGTTGCATCATTCCAAATTATTACCAAGCTGAAATAGCATGTTTCAAGGCTGAGCATGTGGAATAAATGCAACCTTGGATCTACTGGAGTGAAACTTTGCACTTGTAAGTCACTTTCACAGGTAACTACTGTTACGGACTAAGTGAATGTCCCTTTAAGAGAGCATTGTGTGTGGCGTGCTTACGTCAACAGAAGATAAAGGACGTAATGACGTTGTTGAAGAGATCAGTCGAAGTCAGTCAGAGGAGAGAGAGAGAAAAGAGAGAGAGACACCAGCCTGCTAGTTTCTCTCTCGATGGATGAGAAATAATAACTGTCTGTTACTCCAATCCATGTATGGATTTTTGAAGTAATCCGGTGGAGTCCACTTTGTTGCTGACCTGTAGAGGAAACAGGTATTTGTGTGGATGACCACAATTCGGATGCTTTTTGGGGTGAGGAAGTCACTACCGAGTAAACACTGAGGTGTCGTTTGGGTTCCATCATGGAACATTTGGATTTCGTAATTACTCTGTTCTCTCTACATCTACATTTCATCTTCAGACAGTGGTGGTTATTGAAGGAGCCTTTGCTCATGTTTCACCTAATGGCTTGCTGAACTGAACTTTAATAACCATTCCTGGACTTGGAGTTTGGGACTTTGCCACACACACACATACACGATGAGTTTAGTTTTGGAGTTACTGTTCAAAGTTTAACATTTTTACTTCTAACATTCTAATATTTTTGCTTTTATTTTTCTTAATATCATAAGTAGTTATTAATAAAGTAGTTTTTAACACTGAATCATGACTCCGTGTGTTTCTTTTGTTGCTGGTTCATAACACTACAAACACTTTGCAGAGCTTTCCTCTGTTTTCAGTGTTTCCTGCTTCCAAGGATGAAGTTAGTAATTTTACTTGCTAGGAACTTCCATCAATGTTAACCTTGTATTGGTTTCTATTCCTAAATGGTACTACTTGATGTGTTGTTCTCTGTGCGCGCGCACACGCACACACACACACACACACACTCCTGATCTTTCATTTTTGCTTATTGCCCTGCAGTAAGTAAAGCAAGTGTTTTTGACTTTTGTACATTGATTTATACAAGTGTTGAAAATCAAATTAAATTCTGTTTGCCATTCCTCTGCTCACTTGCCCAGCTGATCAAGATCCCTCTGCAAACCCTCATAACCATCTTCACTGTCAACAACACCATCTATTTTTGTATCATCTGCAAACTTACTAACCATTCCTTGTACATTCTCATCCAAATCATTGATATAGATGACAAATACCAATGGGCCTAGCACTGACTCGTGGAGTACACCAATAGTCATGGGCCTCCAGTCCAAAAGACAACCGTCCACCATCACCCTCTATTTCCTACCAGCAAGCCAATTGTGTATCCAATTAGCCAACCCTCCCTGGATCCCATGCAATCTAACTTTCCATAGCAGCCTACTATGTAGAACCGTATCAACGGCCTTATTGGAGTCCATAAAGACTACATCTACTGCCCTGCCCTTATCAACCTTCTTGGTTACTTCAAAAAAACTCAACCAAATTCATGAGAGATGATCTCCCACTCACAAAGCCATTGTGACTATCCCTAATCAACCCCTGTCCTTCCACGTGCTTGTATATCTTATCCCTCAGAATCCCCACTGGTAACTTACCACAGATCTTGTGCTTAATGGTCCATAGTTCCCAGGTTTTTCTTTGCAGCCCTTAAATAATGGCACAACGTTAGCCAGCCTCCAGTCTTCTGGCACTTTACCCATCGCTAATGATGATGTACATATCTCAGCCTGGGCTCCTGCAACAACTTCTTCAGCTTCCCACTGCGTTCATGACATGCCTGATCCAGCCCTGGAGATTTATCTACCTTCATACACTTTAAGACATCCAATACCTCCTCTGCTGTAATGCAGACTATTCCCCCAAGACATCCCCATTAACTCTCTCAAGTTCCAAAGTCTTCATGTCCTTGTCCATGGTAAAAACAGGAGAAGTATTCATTGAGGACATCCCCATCTCCTGTGGATGTCCACTTTGGTCTTTGAGGGGCCCTATTCTCTTTTTTTCCCTTAATACCCTTATAAAATCTCTTTGGATTCTCCTTAATCTTCTCTGGCCAAAGCTATCTCATGCCCCCTTTTTTCCTTTCTGATGTCCCTCTTGGGGTAAACTCGTGCATCCCCTATACTCCTGGGATTCACTTGACCCCAGCTGCCTGCACCTGACCCATGTATCATTTTTCCTGACAAGAGCATCAATATCCTTTGTCATCCAAGGTTCCCTGCTCCAATATCTCACTTAAAAGCCTCCCACATGCCAGACATCCCTTTGCCTGCAAATAACCTACTCGATCAACTTTTGCAAGTTCCTGTCTAATACCATCAAAATTTGCCTTGCTCCAATTTAGAACTTTGACTTGTGGACCAGATGTGTCCCTTTTCACAACTAATTTAAAACTAATAGAACAATGGTCGCTGGTCCCAAAGTGCTCCCTCACTGTCACCTCAGTCAGTTGTCCTGCCCTATTTCCCAAGAGTAGGTCGAGCTTTGCTTTCTCCCTAGTAGGGCCTTCTATATATTGCCTGAGGAAACTTTCCTGAACACACTTAACAAATTCCACCCCATCTCAGCCCCTAGCACTATGGCAGTCCCAGTCTATATAAGGAAAGTTTTAAAATCCCCTACTATGACAACCCTATTATTCTTGCAACCTTCTGCAATCTCCCTGCATATTTGTTCCTCTAATTCCCAAAGACTATTAGGGGGCCTATCGTATAATCCCAACAAGGTGACCATCCCCTTCTTAGTTCATAGTTCCACCTATAAAGCCTCACTGGACAATCCCCCAGTAATTTCATCTTGGACTCCTGCCGTGATGTTCTCCTTGATCAGAAATGCAGCTCTCTCTCATCTCTTCCTCCACCTCTATCCCACTTATAGCACCTGTATCCTGGAACATTTAGCTGCCAGTCGTGTCCCTCCATTAGCCATGTTTCTGAAATGGCTGTAATATCCCAGTCCAACTTAGCTATCCGTGCCCTGAGTTTACCTGCCTTACCTGTCAGGCCTCTTGCATTGAAATAAATGCAATTTAATTCAACAGTCTTTGCTCTCTCCCTGTCATGCTGCTGCCTGTCTCCTCTGCTGACCTCACTGGCATTGAATTTGGTCTTGACTTCCAGCATCCCATCTGCCTCACTTCTGATTCGGATCCCTCCCCCCTGCCAATCTAGTTTAAACCCTTCTTTGTGGTTAAAGATCTCGCTAATTTGAAGTAATTAGGTTAGTGTAAAGGAAGTGTCACCACTCTTCTGGCGCCAACATAGTATGCCCACAATTCCTAACCTGTACAAATTTGGAATGTGGGAGGAAACCGGAGCACCCGGAGGAAACCCACGCAGACACGGGGAGAATGTACAAATTTTTTTTTCTACATACAGCGGCGGGAATTGAACCCGGGTCACTTGTGCTTTAATAGCGTTAGGCTAACCACTACATCTCAAAGGGTCAAGGAGGGTTTGTGTGTCAGTAAATATCTTGTAATCAGGGCTTTCATGTTTCTCCAATGGGGTCACTTGATTACCTTCACCAAACAGGGAGGATGGAAAGGTGTACACTAAACCAGCACCTGCCATGGTCATCCCAATGAAATACTTTCTGATGTGCGGGAAATGTGATGGTCAATTTGTGCTTACACACTCCGACGAAGAGCATATGATGATGAGGAGCAGATAAACTGCCAGCATTTATTTTTCTTCTGTAATTACTCTCAAAGTAGTGAGATATCTTGATTGAGGAATAGAGTTCTATCTATCTCTCTATCATTCATCTATCTCTCTATCATAATTTTATGTCTTTGCACTGTACTGCTGCCACAAAACAGCAAACTTGACAACATTTAAGTCTGATAATAAACCTGATCTTGATTCCCTGGGAGTGACGTCACTTCTTGAAGGTTGTACACTATCAGCTTCATTAACTTTTTCATTTTTGATGGGAGATTAAGATTAAATCCACCATTTAATGAAGTTTGTCAATATCATAGTATTTTGACTTTTAAGAGCAGATTTTTCATGTAGTTGTTTGAGCAAGCTATCTAATCTTGTGCAGAATGTGTTTATGTACTGGCTCCAATTTCTTGCGAGCCATGCTTTTGTGTGGAGTTTCTGCTTTAGTGTTACAGGAACTTTGAATATTGCTTCATTAATAAGATATCATTTTCAAAATACAGCTTGAATTGCTTGGGATGATTGTTATTCAGATCCCATGAACCATTCTGACACTATAATTTCTTAAAGTTCTCATGTTAGTTGGAAATAGTTGGTAATTCAAACATGTTGAGGAGAGAAGGATACTGAAACGGCTTTCACAACTTTGGAACTTTCTAAAGTAGCCTGCAACTAATGAAGTTATTTTGAAGTGTAAATACCGTTGGAATTCAGGAAATGTGATGGCCACTTTTGTACAGCAAGCTTCCAATAAGTAGTGTGATATTAACTGGATAATCTCTTTTGGATAACTGGATAATCTATGTTGAGTAAGGAATTGATATTGATCACAACATCTGAATACCTCAAACTATCCCTTCCATACCCTAGCCTTGAACTTCAATGCCGATTTGACAACAGACACTGGCTCGGTTTAACATCTCTGAAAGAAGAAACTCCGTCACCCTTTCCACCTGGTGACCTCTAAAGAGGAATGATTGCATATGTTTTATTCACTTAAGGGGGGTGGATGGTTTCATTTTGCCACCTGGGGTTTTTTAGGTCAGATGCTTGACTGAGGGACTAAATTATTTTGAGGATAATTCTGCAAAGAAATTGTTTGATATTCTGTTTGTGGTAATATGAGAATTTGTGTTGGATGTTGTTGCAATTTTGTCAAAATCATTGGGAGCCTAATTTGAAAATTGTGCAACGAGTTGTGGAGAATTCGAGTCTTTTGGCAATTTTGAAGAAATCGTGGAATGGAGTGAACGTCCTTTATAATAACCTTCACATTAGTTTATGTGAGAGAACACTGTACTGAGTCTTAAAGCAAGAGCTGTAGTATTCTTTAAGAAAAACAAAGTAAAATCTTCATCCACTTGTCTGGTTGAATTTGAATCTAAACACCAAAACTGAAAACAGGCTTTGTATAACACTGATCTTCATTACTGATGGATAGGAATAAACACACTCTTTGCAGCATTTATTTTGACACTTCACACGATGTGCTTAGAAATTGATCATCAAACAGCAGAGTGAAGTTTACAAACCTCCTAAGAGTCGATTTTTTTTTACAATCTGGAGGTCAAGATTTAAGCTGTTACATTGGCTTTCTGCCACAGAAAATGATGCTGTATTTATCATTCCCTGTTTGTGTTTGTGCATCTGTTGGGAATGATTGACTGCATTGTATCAGAATCAGGTTTATTATCACTGATTTATATGTCATGAAATTTGCTGTTTTGTGGCGGCAGTACAGTGAAAAGACATAAAATTACTATAAATTACAAAATAAACAGTGCAAAAAAAACACTGGAGAACAAAGTAGTGTTCATGGACTGCTCAGAAATCTGATGATGGAGGGGAAGAAGCTGTTCTTAAATCATTGAGTGTGGGTCTTCAGGCTCCTGTATCACCTCCCCAATAGTAGTAATGAGAGGGCATGTTCCAAGTGCTGAGGGTCCTTAGTGATGGACGCCACCACCTTGAGGCACTGCCTCTTGAAGCTGTCCTCAATGGTGGGCAGGGTCTTGCCCCTGGAGCTGGCTGAGTCTACAACCCTCTAAATCCTGTGTATTGGAGCCTCCATACCAGGCGGTGATACAACCAGTCAGAATGCTCTCCACTGTACATCTATAGAAATTTGCAAGTCTTTTGTGACATACCATATCTCCTCAAACTCCTGTTGAAGTACAGCTGCTGGCATGCCGCCTTTGTGATTGCATCAATGTGTTGGGCCCGGGATAAGTCCTCCGAGATGGTGACGCCTGGGAACTTGAATCTGCTCACCCTTTCCACCACTGATCCCTCAATGAAGACTGGTGTGTGTTCTCCCGACTTCCCCTACCTGAAATCCAGAATTAGTTCCTTAGTCTTACTGATGAAATCCCACTTTTGGGAACCCACATTTGAGTGTGATTTTTTTTTTACCATTTTTATTTCAGTGAATTGCCTTGATTTTCAATCACATTTATGCCTTTTATACACAAGCTGAGGGTTTATCCATAAACTATGGTATTGTTTTCTTCATAAATTGCAAAATAATTGAGTTTATAATTAATGCCTCATACCTATTGTGTTTGATATTTCTCTAACTATGAACAGGTACAACTAAAGGTAAAGTACGGATACATAAACTTGCAACAGAAGAAGCAAAGACCAAAAAGTCTGATGGAAGCTCATAGTCAAAATTCAGAGTTGTTAGTCAGGCAAGACAAATTGCTGAAGTGCCAAATATGTTATCTTAATTGAAATGTGCATTTGGTTATACTTATTATCTTCAACATTACTATAGAATAGAACTGTTTCAAAGAAACCTCATTTCATCTATGAAAACTTGGTCAGCCTACAGAGAAATTGAAAAACGCAGATATGGATAAACTTGGGGATCCATTCCAGATCAGATAGGGATGCTGAAATTCTATTCCTTGGCTTTGAGATCAGAGAAATATATCTAAAATGGTGTGCACTATCACAAAAGTAAGAACCTTGGATTGCTTAAAGGAATAACTGCCACTACCGAAGACAAAAAGGAATATATGATGGGGCCTTGATTTGTAGTGGTATTTGACATCACGTCACTGAAGACTAAACAGTTGTGTAAAGTGTGTTTCTCTTGGATTTTGTTGCAGAACAAAGTGCTCATTTAAAATAATTTTGAATTTACATATACTATGAAGAGATCATTAGGTTGTAGACCAACAATTGTGTGGCAAATGGCCAACAACTTGGTTCCAATTTCTTTCCAAAGCCACAGATAGTAATTCTATAAATTTCTTATGGAAGGCAGGATTTCTGTTTCTATACGTTGGGACTTGCTAATGACACTTTATGGGTTCTTGTAATTGAGAGATTGCAATAGATTTCTCACCCCCCCTCCCCCCCCCCATGGTTTCATTGAAATCTCCCATGGTTATTGTCAGTGAAGGAGACCATTGCACAACCTCGGCAGTTTGATCTTTGGAGATCTTTTGATGGTGCAGAATATCTTGTCGTCTTCAATAAAATGGAGCAATGCTATTTAAAATATAGGGTTATCAGTTGGACAACCATGCCATGTCTGCTTTTGGAAGATGGTTCTGGAGAAAAACCTTTCACACATTTGTATCTAACCTTTTTGTTCTTGTCATTAGGTTGGCGCATTTTGAAATGGTTGGTCCCTGTTCTTGGTTTTCAGATGCAATTTTGGCAGAAGTGCTAAATGCTTTATGGACATATTCTAGCAGTAAAAGACCAATTTACTGGCCTTGTAATGCTGTAAATCATGAGTTTTAGGACTGACTTTGAGTTTGTATTTTGTTATTTTTTTGGAATAGATCCTGATGTATCTGCAAGACGCCATGACTGTTCCTGAAATCCACTTATCTTTTTGAACAATGTTGAGAACTTTCCCTCAGAAGTTAAAGTACTGTGGCATCTTTTACGTCAAATTGAGGGGCTGAGTCAGTGCCAAAGTTCAGCTGCTTTGTGCTCTACCAAGTTAAATATCTAATTTGCTTGTGCTCAAGTAAATCTGGATATCTTGACTTGCATATAGGATTCTAATGCAGCAATGTCTTCAGAAGAATGTTGCAGTTAGCTTGATAATAGTACCGAATCTTGCCTGTGTTCTGAGGTAAAGTTCACTCAATCTCAAAATCACCCATAAGTGTATGCTGCACATCTTGTAAATGATTTGAGTGCAAGGCTGCTTGGGTATAAGGTAAGTTGTCTTCTCATATAAGCAACTGCCATTTTGTTGCCTGTTTTCTGGCAGCTCAGGAATAAGTCAATCTAGTTGGTTGGCACCATTATACAATGAAACAGACTATTGCCAAAATCATCTGATCCTTATAAGACTACTTTTGCTTGTGATGCACCCTAACATTAGCTCTTGTGGCAACTGATTAGAGTGGGAAGTGTCAATTAATTTGGTACAACATTTTGCCAAGATTATTAATTGCTCCAAATGATGTTGTTCATAAACTGGGAGACACTGTACCGAAATGTAAGGAAAACAAATAATACTATTCGTGCCCAGGTACATTTGCTTTGGACATTTTAGTTGGACAAATGGTCCAGTGCTAATGTTTCGCATCATAGCTGATTGTAATTTGCTCTGGCTGTGTTTCTCTGCAGGTACTTAAGAGATTCATGTAGTTGCTTTTAAAGTAAAACTTTATTCTCTAAAATATCTTCTTGCAGCGCCAGGGACCTGGGTTCAGTCCTGACTTCAAGTCCTATCTGTGTGGAGTTTGCATGTTCTCCTTGACCACATGGGTTTCCTCCCGTTTCTCTGGTTTCCATCCACATCCTAAAGATGTGCAGGTTGATGGGGCAGTTGCCTATTAACCCATGTGTGTAGGTGAGAAGAAGAATCTTGGAGGAGTTGATAGGAATGGGGGGGGGGGTGGAAGAAAAATAATTGGATTAATGTAGGATTAGTAGAAACGGTGGTTGATGGTTCATGTGGACTCAATGAGCCAAATGGTCTATTTCCATGCTGGTTTGCCTCCATGACTCTGTTTCTCTATGATACTTATGCTGTGGTTACTCCTGGTCAAGGAGGAAACCTGTGAACTAATTCCTAGGCCTTTGCTGTTTCCTCAGTCTAATTAGGCAGTTTGTGCTTTGTAAATAATGGCCATCAGTTCAGCTCCTTGAGATAATATGTACTCCTTGAGATAGTTGTGATCCTTAAGTATTCAGTGTGAAGCTGGAGCTTGTGATGTTAGCAGCAACTACTGTGCATTTTTATTATTAGTGTACTAAATCACAGATTTAGCATGATATTCAGTGCTGAAAAGCTTCAAAAAGATGGTGACATTTGTTAACACCCATTTTAAAAACATCACTATTGAGCTCCCTCAGTAATATCATTCTATCTTAGAACGGCAGGCATTTACTGGTACGTATCCTCAGGAAGCAGCTTTAAAGAGGGACTACAATCAGCTCGATCAATTCTTGTGTTTATTTCAGTATTTCAAAACAAAATACCAAAGAAGCCTTGTATTTTAAAAAAAAATCAGGGCCTTGAAATTTATCGGCACAGCACTAGAAAAATGGGTGTTGATCCATGGATGAATAAAAAGACAAGAAGAGGACATCTGACAAAAGAGGTGGCATTACCTCAACAGGTCTTCAAGGAGTAATGTTTGTGGGCCATCCTTCCACATGCTAGACCTCGCCTTCAGACAACCTCAAATACGTGCTCCTATAGGTGATTGCACTGCTCTCAAAGTCAGAGTTAAAGCCCCCTCACTCTTAGAAACCTCATGCTGTCTCTACTGAGATATGCCATATCTGACATTTTGCTGTTGCATTGTTACCCTTTTGCAGTGTTACAGAAATTGGCCCCTACCATGGTGGGGAACCTTGGATGTGTTTGTTAATATGGCTAGTATTCAGAACTGGCAGGGCATTCGGTTGTGTTGCAGGATTCTCTAAAGTTCAGGCATTACAGCCACCTTCCTGGCAACATTGCACAAGGAGGATGCCCCTACTGCACACTGTTCTTCAGTAGCTTGGATTCCTTTGAACCCTGGGAAGACTCTGCCTTACACATCCACCAGTCATTAGCATATGAATTCATTCCTTGTCTCAACGCTCCCCAGGAGTTGGAATATTGCTGTTTGTATTTTAAAGTCCCCCTTTAAAGGCTGCTTCTTGAGGACTCTTGCTAGTAAATGCCTGTTCTCTAAGACAGGTGGTATTACTGAGGGAGCCTGAAAGTAATGTTTTCAAATAGGCGTTAATGAATATCGCAATCTTTCTGGAGCTTTTCAGTACATTATTAGGAAGATTACTAATACCATTTTAACATATGTAAGCCAGCACAGACAAATTTTATAGGCCCAGATGTCTTTCGGAGATAATTATTTTGATTGCTTATTATTGAGGTGTTCCATTTCCTCAATACTGTTAGGCTACATATAGGCCGCTGCTTCTCTTTTTAAAATATTTTCCAATGCATAATTTTTAATGAAAGTAGATTCTCAAGATGGGTAACGGCTGAAGATTAGCTTGTGTAAAATGCCTCTTGCAGAATTTCCTCTTCAAAGCCACCCATTTTGGTACCACAATATACAATTCTCATGAACCAGCTGCCGTCATCTCAGCTGCATGTACTCCCAGACCTCTTAACATGTACAACACAAAGGATCCCTCTTAGACGAGACAACAATGCTGAAGTTGAAATGGACTGTTTTAGCAAATTAAGTAAAAAATTATCGTTTGTCAGATTTGAAACTAGTCACATAACTGCATATTTATGATTATAAAACTTTTTAACAGTTTTGGGAGCTGTTTCAATAATTCAGCAGTCCCTTCATTAATAATGCACATCTACATTGATGAAATAGGAGTCACAATAATAGAAATACGTATTTCTGTTCTTAATTAACGCTTGTATTCATATTTTGTGATGGATGAGTTGAGTTTTGGAAACATTGGGTATGAAAACAAAACTAGATGCTTGTTAATTTAATTTGTGTGCCTTTGGAGATTGTTAATCGATTTGGAAAATGTAAATTTGAGTTTAAAGTTCATCCTGCATTTCAGTCTGAAACAATGCATGGATTATTATCCCTGATTCACACTGGCACTTCTGCAGCCATCTGCTGTGATACTAATTGGCATGACTACTATCTGAATGTTCCATGGCTTGACTTTACACTTTTAAATTAATTGGCAAATTGTGTTTGAATTCTAGTCCATGTAATTAAAATAGAAAACTGTCTCCAAATAGAAAACCTTGGAATATTGTTTGAGATTACTTATTCAACCCACGAGGGCCATGAAACCATACAATGGTATATTTTTAGATGTGAAGGTCCTATTTATATTAATAATATGAATATTTTGTGCTGTTTGGCAGAGTGGAACATTTTCATGAGCCAAGAACCTATTTTATTGAAATATTTTAAATCGTTTACATCCTTTGATTCAGAATGTTCTTTTCAGAATAACACAATGTAATATTCAATTGAAATATTTAGCTTTATTGTATCAAAGTAGCTTTCTTTCCTTTGGAAAACTTCTGGAACTCAATAGAGATTGTGCTTTTCTCTTTTGAGCTTAATACTCTTCATCACAATTTAATAATTATCCCAAACAGCAGAAGGAAAATTCCACTGGAACACGTCACCATCTCACTAAATAATATAAAGCATAACTTGAAAATTTTGCAAAATATCTTTCTCACCAGCAACTTCAACAGTGGAATATTTTAAGCAAGTTTGTAAACTTTAGTTCAATGTCAATGTGATTTCTAGTGCATCTGGAAAATATAGAAATTTAAATCACAAAGATTATTTGATATTTTTCATCTTCATCATTATCTTTGCTTGAAAAACCAGATCTAATCCCAGTGCCCATTCGCTCAACTGATTTGTACTTGCTCTGGCTTCAAACATTTACCCAACTTTTGTTCTCAACATGCAAAGATGATGAGTTTTACAAGTTCTTTTAGGCTCAAGAATGTTTGGGTTTCCCTTTACAGTTCAGCTTCAACTTCATCCTCACTCTTTGCAAAGTAAACAGAAACCACTCCAACACATCTTTGGAGCATTTGATGTCCCATGCCATTGTTTTTTTCAACCATTGCAAATACTGTCATTTCCATCTGATAATGTGTTTAACTGATGTGATTTGTGTTCCAGAAATTAGATACCATTACTTTTAATATTCTGTTTAAAAATTTCCAGGAGCCATGGATATACTCGGGCATCATGGATATACGCTGATATTTGCATGATTGTACATTAATCCATCCCTGTGCAAACATTCTGTTTTTGTGCACATTGATTATCAAGCTGCATGAAAACCCTTATTTTGAATACTTATCCAAGTGTTCCCTCTCCGTTCTGAGAAGAGTCTTTTTAATCTCTGCTCTTTTCTTGGCACCTGAAGCCCAGAAGGTATGCTGGCCAACATCCTTTGCTCTCCAAAGAAGTAACATCATTCTTGAAGTGTGATGCCTGGAATTTCACACAATACCATTTGGGTCTTTCTGGCATAAATGTCGTATTTTAGCAAGACTTTTTATTCCATTTACTACCCCTATGTAGGAAACCAGATAACCCTTGCACTTTAACAACTTGCCATGCCATCTTCAAAGATTTATGAATATGCAGCCCCAGGAGTTGGGGCGGAGGGGACGATGGTTTGAGGATAGTAGGTTGGTTGTATTGTGGAAGTGGAGTTGCTTTGGAATAGGGGGAGTAAGTAGGTGAGAAGTGAAGGTAATGGGAGAGGGAGGTGGGCAGTGGGTTGTGATGGTGGGTGAGTCAGGAATAGAACAAGGAAGAGGTTGGGAATAAATGTGTCAGCTATCTGACCCAGTGGGATGGGGTGGGGGGGGGGGGGTGCTGCTGGAGCCTCCATAGATCCAAATGGCAGCTCCTTGTTTGAACTAATCTGCTGCCCTCGAGGTGGTGGCTGCTTGGGAAGAGCTCGGAGACTGGACCTTTTGCCTGTCATTCTGCCCAGAAAATCTGGGAGCTGGGTGAAGAAGGGGGGGGGGGAGGAGACCTGGAGTAGAGGGAGGCATAGTCTGCAAGAAGCCCCTTGATGCTTGATCCTTGATGCTTCCTGCTATGAGGATCCAAGCTATTTATGCCTCCTACTGCAGCCCAGAGTCACGGAGGTTCACATCCTGCAGTAGTCTAAAGCATCCCAGATCCTCACCATCCCTCATACCCCTTTGTCCTGAACCGAATGGTGGTAGTGTCTGTTTTTTTGTTTTAAACATTCCTTGAATGTTTAAGAAATTTGACGTTGTTTAAATTTAAAAACAAATTCTCACTGATGCACAGTTTCAGAACATTGGTGCGGTTGAATTCCTGTTGATTTTTTTTAAAAGCCATGGCAACTACTGATCGGAAGCACTGACCTTTGATGGGTTCAATCTTTGCTCTTTTCTGTGGATCTCAAACTTTTTACAATGAGCTGGACTGAATTCCGTCTTATGCCTCTCTGCCTTTTTACTTGGTTTGTTCAGATCCCTTTTACATTATGGTGCTTATTAAAAACAAATCATTGGTGAGAAGGGGTTGAAGATAAAAAAGGTGTAAATAGGGAATTATTCCATCTGTGCATATTTTTAATTCATAGACAAACACAGCAGTTATCATTACTAGCCACTGTACCCCACACAGTTATCAGGAGACTTGGTACTAAGTAACTTGATGAACGTCTTTGGAACTCCAATGACTGGTTTTCATTTTGACATTTCTTGTGCACGTTGTTTTGTTGACTACATTTCAGCTTCACATCAACTTGTCCAAGTGTTTTTGCTTATCCCATGATTAGATAAGGAAGTGAAAAATACCTTTTTGAAATCTGAGTAGATCCCATTTTTCCTCATTGACTTCTGTTCCAATCAAAGAAATTCAGTAAATTGATCACACAGCCTGCTTTTTCTTCCTGAACCCATGCAAGCTTCCTATTATCCAGTCCAGATCAGTCAGATAATTCCATTGTGGCCTCTTAATATTTTTCCATTGTTCCAGGACCAATGCTGATAGGCTCCTCCTTTAGACTGACAGAATCTTACAAATAGACTAACTCCTTTTCCTGTTTGAATTGACATAATTAATTTACTGATTTTATCTTTACAGAAAATGATAAAGTTTTAAAGTAAGAAATTCTTGCGGTTCTTTAGCTTCTAAGAAGCTAACATCTTGACAAGTATAAGTCTTAGCAGCCTTGGAAATGGTGGCCCACCATCTAGTTCTTGAGAGAGCAAGGTAGTATAGAAAAGCAATCGTAATCACATCAAGATTATAGATGTTGCTTTTGGCATGGCAAAATGTTCAGGGATAAACATTTGGGCTCTTTTGTCGGTACCAATAAATGTAGGTCCTTCAGTCCATTTTCACACCTAAGATTGTGTTTTATGGTAATTAAATTACAAGATTACTGACCCAGAGGCCTAGGCTAACAGTTCAAACACTTGTTCAAATCTCATTATGGCAGCTATGGAATTAAAATTCAGGTAACAGTAGGGAATTCATTAAAAAAAAGTTAGTCTTAGTAATGATGACTGAAACTACCATATTGTTGTAAGAACCCAGCTAGTTCACTAAGATCCTTCAGGGAGGAAATGTGCTGGCCTGGCCCATCTGCTTGAGCAACATGATTGACTCTGACTCTGAAATGGCCAAGCAATCCATTCAGTAGCATTTGGGGAGAGACAATAAATGCTGGCCTTGCCAGTGATGCTGTATTCTGAGAAATGAATAAATGAAAAGAACATCCATTAGCATTAAACTATGCCTATCTTTCTTCTGTGTGATTGTATAGAGAATTGCTATTGTTTGACACTCGTTCTCAAGTAAGACCATGACATCTAGGTGTTGCAATGTGTACGGAGATGGCTGATTAGACCAATCTGGGCTCAAAAGTTCCTTTCAGACAGGTGACAGAGGTATAAGAATGCTGTAGCATCAGCAGTTCTTGATTTTTTTTTTGAGATCCTCCATTCTAGCTTTCTCATGAGTGAGCACCACCACTCTTTATGCGGGTACGCCAAACAGGACAGTCCAATGTTTGGTGTTCCCAGTGGTATTTGTCGATGTTGAAACTCTTCAGGGATGTTCTAAGAGAGTCCTTGAGTCTTTTTCTGTCCACCATGTGATCATTTGCACTCAGTCAGCTCTCTATAAAGTAGCTGCTTCTGATGTGTCCTGGCCACCTGAGCTGTGATTCTTTATTGGAGAACTGTTCATTGGTGTCCATTTAAAGTAATGCTTTAGTGTTAAAAGGAATAGAACATGAAAAAGGGCTGTACAACTATTGATGTTGACTTCTATTATCTGAGCTCCTTATGCAAGAGGGTTTGCACTGATGCAAATATAGCATTGTATCGGTTTGCGAGTCTGGCCACGAATCACGTTATCAGATTTTATTTAAGTCTCTGATTCTTTTGGAGAGTTGAGGTTAATGGAATAGATAAAAATGTTCTACCTACAATGTATATGAAGTATGGTAATAGTGTTCTATATTGCAATGTTTGTTCAGAGAGCACTCTTATCCAATGAATGATCTGTATTTTCATACAAAACTTGAAAGGTGGTCTAGCTTAGGAACAAGTATGATATTTAATTGCTGGTCTGGCTTGAAGCTTTAATTGTTCACTGCTGGATTGGGCAAATCCAGGTAATTGTGTTTGCTTCTACATTTTTGGAATCAGTTGTTGTAATTGTAAAGTGCTAACTCCAACTCAAAACAAATACTTATTGTGAAATGCCTTTTCTTTTATAAAAATGTTTGTTGAATATGTTTGTGTGAGCACCTTTAAAGAATTTTAAATAAAGCAGAAAGTGCTGGAAATGCTTTACAGCTGGGGCAGTATTTGGGGGAGAGAAAGGCCGTTGACCTGAGATCTTAACTCGATTTCTCAGCAATTTTTTTGGAATTTTGATCTTTAAGAAATCCCTGGAAACACAAACTCTTCCTGAGGAAGAAGTAAGAAGATAGCAGTGGGGCAGCACAGTGGGTGCTTCACAGCTGCAGAGACCTGGGTTCAATCCTGATCTCCTGGTGCTGTTTGTGTGGAGTTTGCACGTTTTCCCTATGACTGCATGGGTTTCTTCTGCGTGTTCCAGGTTTCCTTCTGCATCCCAAAAATGTGTGGGTTGGTAGGTTAATTAACTACCGTAAATTGTCTCCAGTACGTAGATGAGTGGTGGAATTTGGGTGAGAGGGGAGTTGATGGGAATGTAGGGAGAATAAGGTGAGTTAGGGTAGGATTAGTGTAATAAAAAAACAAATGGGTACTTGATGGTTGGCGTATGAATGACCTGTTTCCATGCAGTATCTCTCCATGACTTTATATCTATAATGCGAGTCTGTAAAGGTTCAAAAAGTTAAAAGAACTGCAGCGCTGCTACATTTACTGTACTGTTTTCTATAAAACGAGTTTAAGAGTCTACATTTATCTTGAGCAGTTCAATATTTTTTTTAGCTTTTACATGGATTGGGGAACTGTTGTGATTTGTTCATAAACTTGTCAAGACGTCTCCCTCAAACAGCAGAAAAATATGACAAAAAGGACATGCAAAATAACAAGATAAATATGGTCTTTATCATTGACAGAGATAGCGGGTGAAAGTTCCAGAGAACTGTGATGGGCCACCTGCTTATTATTTAGAAATGAGGACAGAAGCAGTGCTTTGTTTGTAGATGAAAATAAATTGGGTCACGTAGGAAGCGCAAGATAGATTGGGAAGCTGGGCTGATGAAGCATGGATGATTACAAGGCACGAGGTTGTGAAAGCCTAATAAACAGTGACCTGTAAGCCAAATGATATTCTATAGGACAGAGCACAGGAGAGGGCTTTATGGTGATGGATAAATTGCTGAAGCCAGAACAGAGCATGGTGGCTATCAAATTGTAATCAGCAAATGGGATCTTGGACTAACATTTCAGTACAATATTGAGAAAGTGTTTTATTGTCCAAAGTGCCACCTTTCGGTCAAGATGTGACCCTGTCCATCTGTTTGGGTGAATGGCAAAAGGTGGTGTTTTTTTTCCAAAGAAAAACAGGGAATTCTCCTGGTATCCTAGTCAATATTCATCTTTCAAAATATTAATCCCAGTGTTGACCTGTATGCAAGTTAGCTGTGCAATGTGTATAAATAAAAGCTGATATCACTCTTGAAAAATAATAAATTGGCTATGAAGCACTTTGAGCCATTTAAGGGAAAAACAATAAATGCAAGTTTGTTTCATCATTTTTTTTTCCTGAAAGAAGAGTTTAAATCTCAGGAAATGATTCTGCATTTGTGCAGTGCTTGTCCATCTGTACCTGAAGTATTTTGTGTAACTTTTTTTCTCCACGAGAAAGGTCTAAGGATTGGATGTAATTAAATACATGACAGGAATGAGACAATTGAGCAAGGAGGATAAGTTACAGAAGTGGGAATGCTTACACAAGAGAAGGCCTTGGCATGATCTGTGGAAATCCTAAAGGATGTATAACCAATATACTTAAAACAATTATAGATTTTACAAGACAGCATAAGAAAATTAAGAGGGTTAAAGGATTCATTTAGCTTTTGGTGCTGAATATAATGAAATGAGGTCATAAAGAAGTGGGAGTTCAATATCTGATTTTTTTTTAAAGTTTATATAATGTGTCTGATGAAGGGTCTTTTGACCTGAAAATTTCACTGTTTCTCTTTTCACAGATGCTGCCTGACCCTGCTGAGTGTTTCTAACATTTTCTGTTTTTCTTCAGATTTCCAGCATCTGAAGTTTTTTGCTTTTCATGTAAGATTTCTATGGAATGTATAAAAGGGACTCCGCATACTTGAGCATCTTCTATTTTACTCGCTCCATTGACAGCTCTGCTTTCAGCTGGCCATGGCCTAAACTCTAAAAATTCTCACAGATCTCTATCTCTCTACCTCCTTCCCCTCCATTTTAGGCTGGCTTAAGAGTTGTTTCCGTGACCAAGCTCGCCTGAATATTTTGCATAATGCCCTGTGTCAAATGTTGTATTAACTGTCCTGTGATGCATACTGGAGTATTTTTACTCCTTTTGTTGTACTTTGGGAAATAATTGTTGTTTGCAAATTCATAATTTTATTTAAGCTGCACTCTTTTGAAATTCCAGTGCCCAGTCAGTGGGTGAATATAACAAATAATGACTCTTTCCCTCTTTTGTGTTTTTAAGCTTGTTTCAGCATCAGGCAGTCTAGAGTCAAAGTTTCAATTTAAAAAAAAATATGCACCAATTTCTAGCAAACTACGTTACCTGAGTGTACATTTTAGAAGTCCAGGGTACTGAAACTCTCAACAAGATTAGGGAATTGATCTTTCATAAGCTTATCAAAAACTGTATGATTAACTTAGAGATTTCTCCCTCCATAAATAGCAAAGTAATAACACTGTGTTCAGTATTTGCTATACACCTATAGAAATAACAAAGTTGCTGAAAGGAGCAAGTGAAATGTAAGAGCAGGCATAAGCCATTTGGTCCCTGGGGCCTGTTCTGATCTTCAATAAGATCCCAGCAAATCTGTGATCTAATTCTGTTTATATCCAATTGCTTCATTTTTAGTCTTTTGTTATTCAAAAGTATTACAAGATATCACTCGGATTTAAATGTAATGATTGACCTTGCACAAGTTGTCATCTTGGAAGAGTATTTTTCATGGAGAAATCATTTCCTGACATTCTCCAGAAACTCAAGGATCTAATCATTATGACCACCAGCCCTGAACTCCCCAGCCAGTGGAAATGGTTCCTCTATTCACATTTTCAGTTCCCTTGGGATTGGATTCAAAATTGGCTTGGCCATGTAAGGCCGACAGTAATGGCGGAGGGGTGTTATTCTGACTGGAGATCTGTGACCAGTGGTGTTCTGCAGGGATCAGTGCTGGAACCCTTGTATATGATTACAATTTTGTCCAAATCATTTACACATAGTGGGCTGATTAGGAGGTTTGCAGATGACACAAAAATTGATGGAGTTGTGGAAGTGAGGAAGATCGTCAAAGGATACGTCAGGATTATAGATCAGTTGGAAATATGTCAGAGAATTGGCAGATGGACAGTGTGAGGTGTTCGACTTTGGGAGGTCAAATGTAAGAGGAAAGTATAAAGTAAGTGGCAAAACATTTAGGAGTACTGATGTACAGAGGGATCTTGAGGTCCAAGTCCGTAGCTCCCTGAAAGTGGCAATACAAGTAGATAGCATGGTAAAGAAGATGTATTGCATACTTGCTCATTATCAGTCAGGGCATTGGGTATAACAGTTGGAAAGTCATGTTGCAGCTATATAAAAGTCTGGTTTGGCCACATTTGGAGTATTGTGTGCAGTTCCAGTCGCTGCATTATGGGAAGGATATGGAGACTTTGGAGAGGGTGCAGAAGAGGTTCATCAGGATATTGCCTGGATTAGAGGGTTTTAGCTATAAGGAGAGGTTGGACAAACTTGGATTGTTTTCTCTGTAGTGTCAAAGGCTGAGCAATGACTTGATAGAGGTATATCAAGAGGTATGTTAGAAATTTAAAGGTGAGATATTGAGAGTTCAAGATCTGCATGTTCCTGTTAGTGAAGGGTAAAGCTGGCAGGAGTAGGGAATCCTGGATGACGAAGGATTTTGATGCTCTTGGAGGCATTGTTCAGGTACTGGTAGGTGGGATCAAGTGAATCCATGGAGGAGTATAGAGGATGCAGGAGTGTACTCGAAAGAAATCAGAAGGACAAAGAGGGGGCACAAGATAGCTTTGTCACAGAAGATTAAGGGGAATCCAAAGAGATTTATGCAAGTATATTAAGGGAAAAAGAGGAACTAGAGAGAGAATAGGGCCTCTCAAAGACCGAAGTGGACATCTTTGTGTGGAGCCGCATGAGATGGGAAGGTCCTCAATGAATATGTCTCCTTTGTTTTTACCGTTGGAAATGGTATGAAGGACATGAAGACTTCAGAACTTGAGACAGTTAATGGGGATCTCTTGAGGATAGTTTGTATTATAGCAGCAGAGGTATTGGATGTCTTAAAGTGTATGAAGATAGATAAATCTCCAGTACCTGATCAGGTATGCCCAAGAGCACTGTGGGAAGCTAAAGGAGAAATTGCGGGAACCCTGGCTGAGATATGTGCATCATCATTAGTGATGGATGAAGTGCCAGAAGACAGGAGGGTGGCTAATGTTGTGCCTTTATTTAAGAAGGGCTGCAAAGAAAAATCTGTGAACTATAGATCAGTAAGCCTAACATCTGTGGTAGGTAAGTTATTAGTGGGGATTCTGAGGGACAAGATAGACAAGCATTTGGAAAGACAGGTTGATTATCCCTAATCAACACAGCTTTATGAGTGGGAGATCATATCTCATGAATTTGGTTGAATTTTTTGAAGAAGTAACCAAGAAGGTCAATAAGGGCAGGGCAGTAAATGTAGTTGTTTATGGACTCCAGTAAGGCTAAGGTTCTGCATGGTAGGCTGCTATGGAAAGTTGGATTGCATGGGATCCAGGGAGAGCTGGCTAATTAGATACACAATTTGCTTGCTGGTAGGAAATAGAGGATGATGGTGGAAGGTTGTTTTTCTCACTGGAAACTTGTGACTAGTGGTGTTCCCAGGGGTCGGTGCTAGGCCCATTGGTATTTGTCATCTATATCAATGATTTGGATGACAATATGCAAGGCATGGTTAGTAAGTTTGCAGATGACGCAAAAATAGGTGGTGTCATTGACAGTGTAAGATGGTTATCAGGATTTAGAGGGATCTTGATCAGTTGGGTAAGTGGGCCAAGGAATGGCAAATGGAGTTTAATTCTGATAAGTGCAAATTGTTGCATTTTGGGAAGACAAATGAGGGTATGACTTTCACAGTGAATAGTAGGGTCTTGGGTAGTGCTGTAGAACAGGGACCTAGGAGTACAAGTACATGGTTCCCTGAAGGTGGTGTCACAGCTAGACATAGTGATGAAGGCTTTGGGAATGTTGGCCTTCATCAGTCAGGGCATTTGGTTATAGAAGTTGTGATGTTATGTTGCAGTTGTACAAGATGTTGGTGAGGCCACATTTGCAATGTGTTCAGTTTTGGTCACTCTGCTATAGGAAAGATACCATTAAGCTGGAAAGAGTTCAGAGGAGATTTATGAGGATGTTTCCTGGACTGGAGGGTCTGAGTTATGGAGAGAGGTTGAGCAGATTGGGACTTCTTTTCATTGTAGTGTAGGAGCATAAGGGGTGATCTTATGGAGGTGTATAAAATCATGAGGGGCATAGACTGAGTGAATGCACACAGTCTTTTTCCCAGGGTTGGGGAATCAAGAACTAGAGGGCATAGGTTTAAGGTGGGGGAGGGGGGAGATTTAATAGGAACCTGAGGAGCAACTTTATCACCCAGAGAGTGGTCAGTATATGGAACAAGCTGCCAGAGAAAGTGGTTGAGGCAGGTACATGAACAACATTTAAAAGGTACTTGGACAGGTACATGGATAGCAAAGGTTTAGAGGGATATGGGCCAAATATGGGCAAATGGGAACTAGTTTAGATCGGCACCTTAGTCGGCATGGGCCAGTTGGGTTGAAGGTCCATTTGGGGCGAAGGGCTCTTTTCTGTGCCGTATGATTCTATGACTATATAAAAATTATGAGAGGCATAAATGGGGTAGATGATCTTTTTCCCCAAGGTGGAAATGTCAAATACCAGAGGGCATAGATTGAGGTGAGAGGGGGAAAGTTTAAAGATTTTCAAGGCAAGTTTTTTTTTTCACAAAGAGAGTGTTAGGTGCCTGGAACACTCTGCCAGGGGGAGATGGTGGAAGCAGATATGATAGTAACATTTAAGAGGCATTTAGACAGGCAGGGGATAGAGCAATAGGGGTTATGTGCAGGCAGATGGGATTAGTCTAAATTGGTCAGCACGTACATCGTGGGCCAAAGGGCCTGTTCCTGTGCTGTACTGTTCTATGTTCTATTCCTGTGTTGATGTAAAAGTCAGAAGATTGATCTGTTCTCTTCCCCAGCCAAGAGTTTTGTTTGAATCCAGATTATAGATCAAATTCAATGTGGAAATTGCACTGTAGTTTCACACAAAGATTTCATCTCATGATGCCTTGGCTGAATATCATGTGGCTAACTTCTGTTTTTCATATTTTCTGATTTTAATTTTTCTGTATGAATTGCAAATTAGTGTCAGCATCATAGTGTTATTGATTCATTTGACTGAACTTTGAAATTCACATGACAATTAAAGTAACTGTTTAAAAAAGAATATCTGTCCAATTAGTCATTTGTGCCAATAGTGTAATCATGGGTTAGTCTCATGAGTGTTTACAGTCTCTTAACTGTTCCAAGCCCACCATTTAAACATGGGATCCTCTAATTTATCTGAAAATTTAAAATCTAAGAAACTTGTAGCAAAAATGGGGCTATTCTGCCCATTATGTTTATCTGGCTGAAGAGAATAACTCAGACTTGACTTGCTTTTCAGCTCTCAATCCTGTATAGAGTGCCTAAGAAATAAGCTTTTTTATAAAAATATAATGTAAGGTTGTGCTTCCAGCATTCTTTCAGGCACTGAGTTCCAACTCAAAATCTCATGGGTGATTTTTTTTAAAATCCTCCATTTCCCTCTAATCTCTCTACCTATTGCCAGAAAGCTGTGCTCCCTAGTTGTTCTCCTCTGTGCTAAAGAAAATGGGAACTTCCTGTTCACTCAATCTAGGTTTCTCATGTTCTTATACACCTCAATTAAATCTCCCTGCAGACTCCATTCCGTTGAAAACAACCCCAGCCTGAAAGTGCCTTCCCATAACTATAACCCTCCCATCTCAATATTAATAAATTTCTGTACCCTCACTGGTACCATCACAGACTTCCTGAAATGTGGTGACCAGAATGGAACGCAATGCTCAAGCTGCACCCAGAATAGTATTTTATACATTTCTAGCTTGATTTCCCTGCTTTTTATATTAAGTGCTACAGCTCATAAGACAAGTATTCCACATAATAAAAGCTGAAAATGGTGGAAATGCTCGCAGATGAAGCAGCATCTGCAGAGGACAGAGATTCTAATTGATGACCTCTCAACTGGGGAAAAATGGCAAGTGAAGCAAGTTTTTAAAGTTGCAGAGAAGGGTGATGGCTGAAAGAATGCAGCACGGTGAAATATGTCTGGATAAGAAGTATCCAATGTGCCACTTTAAAGACCTTCCCTGCCTCTCTCATCAACACTGATCTATGCACAGGCATTTGAAGGTCCCATTGTAAGGTCCAATATATCTCAGTATCCTTCCATTTGTTGTGAATTCCTTTGCCACCTTCATCTAAAATCCTATATGGCTCTGGTTTAAATTTCTTTTAGCTACTTTTCCGTTCACCCAACTGATATGAGAGCTTGTGTATTGCATTTAATTTAAATGCTGCACTCCTTTTACATCTTTTATTTGAGTGAACTGATAGGCCAACTGGTCTTGGACATTTTCCAATAACCAATCTTGACTTAGTTGCTAATAACTGGCAATACCCTTGCAGAGTTTTCATATTTTTGTAGTTTATTTGCATCCACCTGTTTTTGGTGTAAAAATAGTATCCTTGTATGAGTAGTGAGACAATTTTCCATTCTCTAATGGAGAAAATTCTCTCTCCATCCAAATGACTCATATTGACATCTTAGCTGTGCAACAAATTGGCTTGATGGGAGCAGAAAAATGTATCCTCTTAACACTTAGCACAATTATCCTGATCATGGCAACTTAACCAGTGTTTTCCATCGTGCATTACCTTTAGGTCTATTCCTGGCCAAGTGATGTCATATCATAATCTGAGTTTAGCTGCCATATTAAGTGAGCAAGGGAACTTAAATAGTGTCCAAGTCTAAAATACTGAACTTACCAAGGAAGTGGAAGCTAATTTTGAGAACTGGATCAGTAACTGGGAAGGAAGGCTTAGTATGAAGGATGTAAGGTACTTGAGGAGATTTGAGCATTTCATGTTTTAATCACTTGACAGCCCTGGACTTTTAGCTGACCCACCCAGAGCTCTGAAATTCTCTCTGTGAACCCCTCTGCCCCTATCAGTTTATTCTTCTTTAAACATTACGATTGCTTGCATGCAAGCACAGCGAATGGTTGCATGTGGATTTGCATCTTGTCTGAGTTAGCGGAAAGATGCTGCCAGGCAGTAAATGGGTGTCATTGAGACCAGGGAATTTTTCACATTTATTCTTGTAGAGAAAGGGAAAGTACACAAAAGCTGTGTGAACTACTAATCACCAGAATAGGCACTTTCAAGGCTGACCTTTGTTTTGCACATCCACACCCTGTAGTCTTTAGCCTTTCTTGCATCTTAATTCTTTGATATGATTGTCTGATCCTCTCATTTTTGAGAAGGTCATGGGTGTAACCCTTCCTGACTATCCAGCTTGCAGGCTGGGCTATTTTGAATACTGGCCTTGTTGCACTACAAAAATATTTTTGTCACTTATTTAAATGTTATTTACCATCACAAATTACTGTGAACATTGTGGGTCCAATTGTACACTTTGGTTATCAAAAACTGAACTACCAACATTTTTAAGCAAATGACTTTCTGTGCTTGTAGCTTTTCATAGGGAGCAGTTTAATACAGGAGATGAAAGATCTTTTCGAAGATAACCAATGTTAACTGCTAGAGAAATAAAGGACTGCAGATGCTGGAATCTAGACGAAAAATGCTATGATGGTGGAGGAACTCAGCAGACCAGGTAATGTCCAGGGAGAGAAGCAGGCGGTCAATGTTTTGGGTCAGGACCCTTCTTGAGTTTCTCCAGCATCATTGTGTTTTTCATCAATGTTAACTGATGTACCATCTATTTATTTTGTACTTTTTTTTATATGAGTGTCACTGAACACTTCAGAGTGCAGTTGAGTGAATCACCTTGTTGTGGGATCTAGTTACATACAGGCAGGGAATAGAAAAACAGCATATTAGTAGACCACTTAAGACTTTGCACAGTTCCTACTGAAATCAAAATTTAAATTCTGAGCCATTATAGTGGAATTCATACTTTGATCTCTGGATTATTATTTGATCTAATGGTGCACAAGAGAGGAAAAAAATGGAAAGCTTGCCCAGCATCTTGACAGATGAAATAGGATGTGACAAAGTTGCTTGACAGAAGAGTCTGATGCAAGAGCGGCAAATCATTAATCACCACGTTATTGTGTTTCTGAGAAGTGGAAAAGAAAAGTTCTTGAAGTTAAATGAGCAAGAGCTCTGCAATTTTCCAATATAACTTTGACCAAGGCCATTTTTTTATGGTTTCTGACCATTCACTGAAAAGCTGTGAATTATTATCAAGCAACATGGTTTGTTAATGAATAGTTGTGAAATGATTAAAATACATTTAAAGTGCCATGTTTTTATTAAAGTAGTACTTTTTCTGAGGTTGTGGGTAATATTTTTGCTATATTAAGACCAGCAACTGGTTAACTGTACACATTTCATTTAATTAAATTTCCTCATCAAAACTGTTCTTAATAAAACATTAAATGCCAATTATCAAGAAAAGCCCACTAACATTCAACATTATGATTTGATATTAATCTTTTTCTTTGTTTTTCTGGATATGGGTAGAAATGTTTTCCATTATTGATACCACGTGATATTAAAAACTTTCTGATAAAATATTGGATTACATACAGGCTATTTTGCCTTATTATTCCTTAACTTCATTTTCGCATAAAGTGGATCCAATTTTTGAAATATTTCCAATTTTGAGCAGATTATGGATTGTACATTAGATTTGATGTACAATTGCTCCATTCAGTGCTCTACATTTTTTTTTGATTGCTTAATGCTTTTGCAGGTTTGAGGCAGATTTTGTTGTTTAATTCCTTGGCTGTCTTGGAATTTCTGCCTTTTTTGGTGAATCTGACAACTGAGGAAATGAAGTGATTTACTGAAACATTTCAAAATTTGCATATTTTGGGCATATCGTTGGCAAGAATGATAAGAATAGATTTTATTTATAAAGTGTGTAAGTCACTTAGCAGCATATGGTGAAAAAAGAACTCCCCAGGAGCTGGAGGTATTGAGAATATAAACTAAATTAACCATGACTTTGCACAAGTATCCTTTGGAGGACAAATGTTGAAGCATTGTTAGTTACTGAACAGTGTAGTATTCAGTAATTTTTGTATATTCTTTACCAAGCTGACAGCATAATATTAAATGATTACATGCTGCAAAACAGTATTCAACACTGTTTGGGATATCATTATTACTGGACTAGTGACCTTGGTTCTGGGCTATTGATCAAGTTTGAGCCCTACCTTGGCAGTTGAGGAAGTTAAATCCAAGTTATTAACTAAAATTTGGAATTTAGAACTACTGTTTTATTGCAAAATCGCGTCTAGTCACCGATGCCATTTTTACTTGGTTTAACCTATGTGTGCCTCCAGAATGTTTATCAAGGCATTTGACTGCCTTCTCAGTTCGGATGGACAATAAATGCTGGCATCCTCTGCAATGTTCACATCTGGTGAACAAATTAAACATTAAATAACTTCACTTTTATTTTAGGTATTTGATTTCACAGTTTCTTGATGCATTTCTTTTCCTTTTAAGTTATCCTTCTATACTGCGATATCAGATATTCTCTGAGCCTGGTGCTGTGTGTATTTAAAAATGTGGAATTGAAAAGCTGTGTTTACCTGTGGCGCTTGGACTAAACTGACAAATTCTAAATATTCTTATTGGCATTTAAATGTAAAGATGATGGGGTTTTTTTGATGTTCATGCCTGAAAACATATTAGAAATTAGTCCACTTTGAAATCATAAGTCCACTTAAGGTATATTGGGATTTAGGCATATAATGAATATACAGTGTCTGAAAGCAAGTTCCCTAGTTTGGGGATGATCTTAAGTTGATTGATGCTAATGAATCTTTCTTTTTCAATCTTTATTAATTTTCAAATTAGTGCAAAATAATATATATAACATTAGTAATTATACATGTGGTGCAAAGAGATCAGGATAGCAATCATAACATATATATACACACACACATTTTATTGATTTTTTTTTATATATATATATAGATATATATAAAATCAATCACAAGGAGTAAAAAAAAGTAGTCTAGACCTCCCAATACTAATGAATCTGAAAAGCCAACTGCAACTTGCTCTATAATTGAGATAGTTGCATCATTTTCTAAGCATGCACTAGCAACGTAGTATAATTTATGATATGCCTTGAAATATTTCATATTTTTATCACAGCTGTATTTAAAGGACAATTTTGATTATGAACAGATCTAGTAAATGCTTTTCAAACGTAAACGCCCATAGACCTGGGTGTGTGAATTATGTGAAAATTGTTTTACATCAAACTCATTGTCTTTAAGAACAATGACCCATAAATTAATGGTGTTTAAAATTGCAGTGGGCCAAATAATAAACACAGAACTAAATTAGAATACATTGTTAAAGGAGCAAGGGATATTCTCATAAGATTAAAGAGAAGCAGGCCATTAAAAAAAAATTACTGGAAATAATTTCACCCAACTGTATGCTTTTCTCCTTTATGGGGTATTAACTTAGACGTGTAAGACTTTTTCATCAAGGTAATGTTATAATTACATAGCAGCTGGGAAAGATTCATGTGCTGATGCTGAGCCTTCACCAGCTCCTCCTCTGCTGGAGCACTGAACTAAGTAGTCAAGCACAATTGCACTTGCATGGGAATGTTTAGTCATGTGCTGTTTTTGTAAAGCAGGTCAAGCTGCATCTGCGGCAAGAGAAATGGAGTCAAAGTTTCAGATTGGAGACCTTTGTGTTGTTTTTGTGATTTTATGTAGTTGGTTGTATATTTGAAGAGCTTGAGTGAAGTGGTAAGAATAAGTCTTCACCTGTCAGATGAAGATTTTTTCAAAGTGAGAGATGGAGATGATTCCATGTAATGAAGGGTCCCAGTGCTGTATTTTGCCTAAATAACGTATACAGCTTTTCTTCATGTCATCAGGTGACCTTGGTGAAACCAGCGGCATGTGCACTGTGGAGCTTGAAGTCCAATAGGAGCATGGGCCTCTCCAATAATAATTAAGCAGTTGTGTTGCATGTGTTTAACGTGCCCTTTCAAAGCAATCATATTTAAATCCCTGAGCAAGCCACTGATTGGTACAATCACATGACGAATGGGATAGATCCACAATTCCGTTAACTTGCCCTCTATGATGAGTTGCAATCTTGAATATACTCCATGACTGAGCCTCCATTATCGTCTTGGACAGAGAATTTTAAAGATTCATCATCGTCTGGGTGAAGAAATTTCTCCTTGTTTGTGATCAGAATGGCCCTTATTTTGAGGCACTGATCATTGCTTTCAGACATCCTAGCAGGGAAAAAAACATTATTGTTGTATCTATCTGGACCACTCTCCTAAGAATTTGTACGTTTGAGAATTATCTTTTTTTTCTATTAAACATTGGAAAGTATTGGCCCAATCTGCTTAACATCTTCCTATGGGATAGCCCCAGATCCCATCCCAGAAATCAATCATCAATATCTTTCATTCCAATCCAAAATCACTCACAGTTACTGGACTGACTGTCAAAACTCATTGTTCAATTTCAGTACAGCACATCTACCTTGCCTGCACAGATTTTGAATTTGTGAATAGTTATGCTAACTATTTTGAGCACTTGGGCCATTTATCTAGGCAGTTGTAGAAACATTAGTCACTGTACTGGCATTCCTAGAAAATAATGTTTAGTAGCTGCCTCTCAGATGACGCAATAGCACAAGTTTCCCTGTAAATGACGCTCAATGGGAACTATCTTTTGAGTTCAGCCAGCGGTTTCTGACTCCAGGCTTCTGTGTCTGTGAATGCGCGAGACCTTTCTGCCAATTTTCCACAGCTTGTCTTCTTGCAGCTTTATTAACCCTCTATTATCAGGGAATTTTGGCATGCCTATTTGGTGTGTGAGATTTTACTTTGTTATAGCAAGCACGTGAATGAAATCTACTAAAAGGACATTGCCTATCATGGAGATTTGTATTCCATTCATACTGATTATTACAATTCAAGCAGGCTTCAGTACCCTGCCATGTGCCTGAATGTTGCTTCATTCCATGTCTGATAAAGCACTTGCTAACTGTGGATTTACAATAAACTTATTTGCTATTGATATGCCTCCGACACTAGTTGGTAGGTTAATTGGCCACTGTAAATTGCCCATGATGTGCAGGTGAGTGGTAGGTGATGTGTAGAGAATCTAGAAGGAGTTGATGGAAATGAGGGGAGAATATATATTTTTAAAAAATGGATTTATGTTTGATTAGTGTAAATGTGTGTTTGATGGTTGGCATGGGCTCAGTGGGCCAAAGGGCCTGTTTCCATGCTGTATAGCAATTTGACTCGTCGTCTTTCCAGTCAATAGACCATAATAGGGTAATACTATTTTTCAGTTGTTCCTAGGCTAGCTTTATTTGTTCATTCCCTTTAGGAAATTTGATGGAGGATATTTTTCTTCATCTGCTGCAGACCTGTTCCATCTGAAGTGAAAGCCATTTTGAAATCATAAAAATATTTAGTCATTAATAACTTTCACAGGTTTGAGCACACGTTTAATAAAAAGCACTTGCGTGAGTTTATTCAGCTGCCTGGTGAAGTGGAGATTCACTAAATGATTTTATTTTCTATCTACATGCTTTCATTGTGTTCGTCAAAAGTAGAAAAATGGATGTTCCAATTGTAATCTTGCATATTTTCACACAGAACTGGGTTGAAAGACATTAATGATAAAGCACATTGATGAAGGTAGAAAAATGGATGTTCCAATTGTAATCTTGCATATTTTCACACAGAACTGGGTTGAAAGACATTAATGATAAAGCACATTGATGAAGGTAGAGCAGTGGATGTGGTGTACATGGATTTTAGTAAGGCATTTGATAAGGTTCCTCATGGAAGGCTCAATCAGAAAGTCAGGAGGCATGGGATCCAGGGAAACTTGGCTGTGTGGATTCAGAATTGGCTCACCCATAGAAGGCAGAGGATGGTGGTAGATGGAGTGTTTTCTGCCTGGAAATCGGTGACCAGTGGTGTTCCACAGAGATCCGTCTGGGCCCCCCTGCTCTTTGTGCTTTTTATGAATGACTTGGATGAGGATGTGGAAGGGTGGGTTCGTAAGTTTGCTGATGATACAAAGGTTGGTGGTGTAGTGGACAGTGTAGAAGGTTGCTGTAGATTACAATAGGATTTGATAGAATGCAGAGCTGGGCTGAGAAGTGGCAGATGGAGTTCAACCTGGAAAAGTGTGAGGTAATACACTTTGGGAGATTGAATTTGAAGGCAGAATACAAGGTTAATGGCAGAGCTCTTAACAGTGTGGAGGGACAGAAGGATCTTGGGGTCCACGTCTACAGATCCCTCAAGGTTGCCGCGCAGGTCGATAGGGTTGTTAAGAAGGCATATGGAGTGTTGGCCTTCATTAGTCGGTGTTGAGTTCAAGAGCCGCGAGGTGATGTTGCAGCTCCATTGAACTCTGGTTAGACCACACTTGGAGTATTGTGTTCAGTTCTGGTCGCCTCATTATAGGAAGGATGTGGAAGCTTTAGAGAAGGTGTGGAGGAGATTTACCAGGGTGTTTCCTGGATTGGAGAGCATGTCCTATGAGGATAGGTTGCGTGAGCTGAGGCTTTTCTCTTTGGAGAGAAGGAGGATGAGAGGTGACTTGATAGAGATGTACAAGATGATAAGAGGCATAGATTCAGTGGACACTCAGACTTTTTCCCAGGGTGACAATGGCTAACACGAGGGGACATAATTTTAAGGTGATTGGAGGAAGGTATAAGGGGGATGTCAGGGTTAAGTTTTTTTCACACAGAGTGGTGAGTGTGTGGAATGCACTGCCGGCAGAGGTTGTGGGGGCAGATAGATTAGGGACATTTAAGAAACTCTTAGACCCATGAATGATAGAGAAATGGGGGGGCTATGTTGGAGGGGAGAAGATATTAGAGCAGAATAAAATGTTGGCACAACATTGTGGGCCGAAGGACCTGTACTGTGCTGTAATGTTCTATGTTCTAATGTTCTATGATTCTTTTGATTGTTAATATCGCCCATTGATCAGCTTTTCTGATGTATTGTGCCTACCTGCATTCCACCAGGTCACCCTGTCATTGTACCCTCTTCTGTTTTATAAGTTGGGCAGTTCCAATGTTGCCATTTATCAACATGAGTCTTTGCAGTATCTCATCAGGACATGTGGCATTAATGCGTTAAACTAGATGTGTAGTTTCTTGATGCTGAGCAACAGACAACTGAAAAGTTCATGCTGACCATGTGGTTGTACAGTTAAAGTGGTTATGATAATGAAACCAGCTAGAAGAATTCGTAAGAGCAGACTGGAAGACAAACCTCTCGTATGATACAAAGCAAGTCAGATAACTGATCTAGCACGCTGATCTCAAGAAACTTACCAACTTTACAGAAATTGGTTTAACTATTTACAGTAACTTTCAAACTTTGTATTAAGACTGAAAGTAGCTTGTTTGTAGATGTCTGCCAGATTTCCTGGCCTGGGGCTCAACTGTCTTCAGAATATTTGTGTTGTATAAGTGTCGTTTCTGCTGCTTCAAAGATTTTTTTCCATTGCTGTTGCTTTTTTTATGACTGTAGAGCTGTTTTAAATATTTCCATTTTATAGCTTGAGCTCAGAGTTTTCAAATTGCAAATCACAAGATGGATTCTGAAGAAGAAGCTCATTCAAATCTTTAGGTCTTCCACATTCTGCATGCTGTCACTATCTTCCAGAAGTCGGCTGTTTCAAGGAGTATCCATATAAGTCGATTTTTCATTTGGAGCAAAGTATTGTATGTTTTCAGTTTGTTGCATTTATTTCTTTATATTTGGCTTGTTTTTGGTCATTTATTTGGTGGCCAATTTCTATAAAACCCTGGGACACATAGGAAAGTAGTAAATCAGAACATAGATGTCATTTAAAGCTGTGCCACATTGATTTATTAATTTCCTTCAACACTACCTGACAATGCAGTATTTGAGGGTCATTCTGTTGGAGTGGTTCTCCTTGATATATTAGTTAGAGGCTGTGCCTAACTTCAGCACCCCAGCAATATCACTGTGGATTTTTTTTTAAGGTAAACCATGTTTAACCAGTCAAAGTGGCAGGGATTACCATTTCAGTTCTATTGCAGAACAGCCATCAATGGAAGGGATTAATCTTGTTCATGGTGCATCACTTACTACCTCTAAGTGAGTGCTCCATAGCAACATTCAGCTAAACAGGAGCAGTCATGTGCAGCTACTGACAATAGCTTACAATTTTCGAAGCCTAGAGTGTTCTTTTCTCCCTAAGATCTCTGCATTATCGTCATTGTTGCTGTTACAGCAAAACGATAAACCCAATTAAGTAAATGGTTTCTTAAGGCTGTTGAATAATCACTGGGTTTGTGATTGGTTTGTCTGTGACTAATCTGGTGAGATGCATCCGATAGAAATAATAGTTTTATTTAAGGGAAGAACTAGGATGTATGCAAACAGCCATGATGGTTATGTACTGTTTGTACTATGGCAAAATTTGAATCTCAGTGATGCCCATGCTTTTAACAGTACTGTTCAAAACCTGGCAAGGTGAATGACCGCTGTGAATCCTGAATAATCTGCACTACTATTTGTGCCCCATAAATCTTGAATCATTTTGTTATAATATAAGAACATTGAATAAATGTGACTCCTTTTGCTTCCTAACAACAAAATTCACCACAATGGATTGTTTCCCAACTTTATTTGAACAAGTGATGTAATTCTTATCTTCTCTGTGCTGCATGTGCCAAATCTTCAGAGAAATAAGTTGATATTATTCTTTGTAAATTGATACTCTGTTTATGCCTGAACCCTTAAAAACCTGACATTTCTTGGTGTGTTGTAGTATAACCTTAAAAGTATCAAGATTAACAGCAGACCTCAATGTTGGCACTCAGCACTTCAGTGTTCTTAATACTGGAACTCTGTTTTCAGTAGACACCTCTTTATTGGTTTCTCCTCATACCCCTCTCCATGTTGGTATTCTTCTGAAATTTGGTCCACAAAAGAGAAACGACGTAAGGTGTCCAAGGTGACTCCTTGATTAGCTTTTGTTTTTCTAAGTGGAGAACTTGAGATTCAACGAAGTCCAACCTGTCATAATCTTAGACTGTTCCTTAGGATCAAGGATGTCTTGCTTTCACCTCAGATTTGTGGCAATTGATGAAGGCAGTGAGTGCAGGAGATGCTTGGCAGGGCAGGTGGGTGGGTGATTTGTGAGGAGATGTTCTTCAATTTTCACTGGGTTTCTGTGCACATTGATGCATGGACTCAAGGTTCTCAATGCTGTCCTGAATGCTTCTCCTCCACTTTGAGCAGTCTTGCGTTTGTGACTCCTAGGAGTCAGGGAAGATATCACGATTTTTCAAGGAGGGGTTGAAAATATCTTTGAATCTTTTACTCCATCCAAATGGCAATCTCTCCCTACGACAGCGCTTCTGATAGATTGTCAGAGAGTCGTACAGCACAGAAATGGGCCCTTCAGCCCAGATGCCGATCATCTGTACTGTTTTGGGAACCTGTTACAGGATGACTTAAGCTGCTCACTGGAGGTTACTGAATGTAATTAGGGCCTTAATGCTAGGGATTTTGGCCTGGGAAAGGTGATGCAAACCAACATCGTGCTGCTCCATTATATGAACTAATAATGCCCTACTTTGTTGTACAGAAGCAAAATGCTGCAGGTGCTGCAAAATCTGAAATAAAATGTGAAAAGGCTGGAAATGCTCATCGGACAAGATGGCATCACTGGAGGGAGCAACGGAGTTGATGTGTTGGGCTGATGACCTTTCATCAGAGCTTGTTTCCCTCTCCATGAATGCTGCCTCACCTGCTCTGCTTTTCGACCATTTTTGTTTGTGCTTCACCATTTGACTGAGGACTTTTTAACTGTCGTGTCTTTAACTTTTGGATTTTCTTTTATTCTCGCTTTGAAGGTTATGCTTTCTATATCTTCTGCTGAAAAGTCACCAACTTGAAATGTTAATTCTCTCTGTCTCTCTCTCTCTCTGTGTCTGTGTGTGTGTGTGTGTCTCTCTCTCTCCCCACAGATGCTGCCTGACCCCCTGAATATTCCCAGCATTCTTTATTTCTATTTCAGATTTACAGCATCTGCAGTATTTTGCTGCTTGCGTGTATATCTTAAGTATTTAGTATTCTTTTATTTTTGCACTTTCTTTCTGTCTCTTCTCCCTGTTTTCATTTGTTTTCTCTTTAAACCTCCTCCAGGCACATTAATTAGGCTAACAAGCCTTCATCACCCTCTTTCAGCTAGCCCCACCACCTCTTGTATCATTCAATCTCTCTTGGTTTCCATCATATCAGAAAAATTTCCATTATTTTCTCCACCCTTCCCTCCTTGCCAACTGAATACGTTTGATTTTTACATATTCTCAGTTCTGATATAACATTGACTCAGTTTCTTTGTATCTGACTTTGATTCTCCAGTATTTCCTGTTTTTATTTTGGATTTCCAGCATCCACAGCACTCTACTTGATGTCTCCTGTACCCAGTCCACATGCCCACTTGTGAAAAGAGATTACACAATGAATGTTGGTATAGTATTGAGCCCCTTTCATGCCATCTGTTGCTCAGTGGTGGCCTTTCACTTCTGAGACAAATGATTACCGTTTCAAGTCCTACTCCAGGGATTTGTCAGAAATCTAGTTTGATGATCCAGTGGAGTTGTGAGGGAACACTGCATTGTAGGAGCCACACCTTTGGGATGCGACATCAAACCAAGGTCACATCTGCTCTCTCAGATGCAAAAAAAACCCTTGACACTTTTCAAAGAAGAACTGAAGAGTTCACCATGGTTCCTGGCAATTGTTTAGTTGTCGACCAACATCACTAAAATAGACTATCGGATTATTGTTGTTAGTGGAAGCTTGCTGTGTGTAAATTTCAAAATGTCTACTATATTATAATACATCAATAATGACATGAAAAGATACTTGATTGTGATATATTCTGGTGTTATGAAAGATGTTTAAAAATAACTTTTATTTCATTCTAAATATGGCATCCCTTCAAAAATATCTTCTGTCCTGATGTGTGATCTGAAGCAGGAGCACTGGCTCTCAACCTTTTCATTCCTTGAGAATATTCATTGTGGCATAATTAACAGATTTGCAATTTGATTGAAAGAACGTAACCCTACTTATGCACATTATCAAATAGACACAATACTTTCAATGTTTGCAAAGTTGACTTTTTCATTGTTGCTGCTACTTGTCATTTACTCATTTGTACCAGCATGTTATTTTGGTGGAATTATTCTTCTGACATTCCCTTCTGCCTTTCTGCAGGCACATGAAAGCAAATTGCTACAGGTTTTTTTTTGATGAAGCATTTCCCATTTTACTACATGAATCATTGAAAGAAAAATACCCTTTTACATGCCTTGATCTGCAGTTCAACAGTTTTACTCATCGCCTTCAGATATTCAGTTCTGTGCTTATCAGAAATGTTTAATTATAAAAGGGGACTAACTTGAATATGGGGATTACCCAGAACAACAGCACTGCAGTCTGTGAGCAAATAGCACCTGCACAGCAACTTTTTTTTCCTTTTACATTTCTGCAATTTTCATTGGGGAGAGGAATGAACAGAGATATGTGCATGTTTATTTACATATAATATTTTGTACCACCGTATTATTTCAATGGAGTTTTTATTTGTAACATTACTCTTTGCATGTTTGCAAATGCATGGACTGAAGTATGGAATTATTAATGTCTTTAAGGAACTTGCAGTGTAGGTTTACCTTCAAAAATTAGACATCAGTTCTGTACTACTTGGTAAGCTAAAATAGACAGGAACTTGGGAGTGTTGTAACAAATTAAAAAGCTAGAGATGGATACTTGTATTGAGTTGGCGAAGTAAGCATGTGAGGATGGTGGCTGAAGTAAGGAGCAAGGATGAGCCAAAAAGTTGGATCATGGAGAGGGCAGCAAGACCAGAATTTAATTTATTTCATAAACTGTCCTCTATTCAGATAGGATGTTCAGTTTTTTACGTAAACAATGTATTCAAAAGTTGTGATTTAGGAGCCAGTATTACAAGGGTACCACATGGAGACACGAGAGACTGCAGATGCTGGAAACTGGAGCAAGAAGCAAACTGCAGGGGGAACACAGTGGGTCAGGCAGCATCTGTGGAAGCTGAGGTATAGTCAATGTTTTAGATCGAGACCCTGCATCGGGATGGGGAGATAACCAGTATTTCGTAATTTCTGCCAGCTGCCTGGTGATTCCATCACCTGTCATATCTTCCTCTCCCTTCCTTCCCTTTTTGTGCTTTCCACAGGGATCAATCTCTTTAGGAGCTCCCCAGTTCGCTCAACGCTCCCCATCCACCCCTTCCCGCCCCCAGGCACTTTCCCTTGCAACCATCAGAGGTGCAACAGCTGTCCTGACACCTACCTCGCCTCCACCCAGGGTCCTAAACAGCCCTTCCAGGTGAGGCAGAGATTCTCATGCACCTCCTTCAACCTCATTTATTGCATTCAGTGCTCTCAATGTGACCTCCTACATCGGCGAGACCAAACGCAGACTGGGTGACTGCTGTGCCGAGCACCTGCACTCCGTCCGCAATGGCCGTCTGGAGCTCCCGGTTGTACGTTGACTCCCCTCCCCATTCTTGCACCAACCTGTCTGTCCTCTACCTCCATTCTCCAGTTTCAGGTAACCCGCACCCCTTCAGTTCCTTTCTTGCTCCTCCTGATCCACCCAGCTTCCCTCACACACTCCCTTCTTTCCAAATCCCAACCCCTCAGCCAACGTTACTCAGTTTCTTTCCCCCTCCCCACCTACTCCATCTGCCTATCACCCACACACTCCACCCACTGGGTCCTCTATTAAACCCCCCACCCCCTCTCCCACCTGTTCCCATCTGCCCCACCATCCCTCCCTTATTTGGTTCCATGCTTCATCGTCCTTTCATCAGGTTCCATAATCTGCAGCCCTTTGTTGTCTCCACCTACCACCTCTTGGCCTCTGTCCCTATCTCGACCCTTCCCTCCCCCATCTGGCTCTGTCTGCCCAACATCCGCCTCCCCACCTGGATCCACCAATCGCTTGCTTTGTCCATCGCCCTCCCCCTTGCCTCTTTATACTGGCTATCTTTCCTTTACATTCTCAGGCCTGATATTGGGTCTTGTCCTGAAATGTCGACAATCCCTTTGCCTCCACAGATGCTGCTTGACCCATTGAGCAGCTCTTATTTTACTTAATAGCACATATTTTGCTGTAATGTTGAGACATCAATGCTTATTGTTTATTAAGGTTGAAATCATGCAGCAATTTCCAGAATCTGCACATGGACAATTAAATATGAAAGTCAAGAATATGCACCTTAGTTGCCTACTTGTATCTGACAGAAAAGAGCTTTGACATGAAGACAAATAATGATCATGAGGTTGGGGTACGGCCAGGATTTGCTTATAAAACTTGCCAAGAAGTGGTGGGCCTTGCCCATTCAGGTCCATGTACGTTTCTGACTTTTTAATTCATACCAAACAACTCTGGCACTCAAAAGTTAACAGGTTCAATATGGAATCTATCCTGCAGATTTCTAAATACTGTTGGAGATTTTGCTTAAAATGATTAAAAAAATATATTCTGCCCTTCTATCCTCTTCCTCATTGCTTTCAATCATTTCTGTTCATAATTTTTTGTCACTGTTGTTGCATTGAAATAAATATTTCAATTTTCTGCTCTTGGTCTAGACTTTGAATATTTCCATGATGTTGGAAAGAATACCTGTTGCATGCCTTGCACACCCAATTCCCAGATTCCTTCTGGAGAGTGACATGCCACACTGATCTCCCATGGACAAGCATGCAAGAGTTTTGTGGGCAAATGTGTGCACAATGAATAGCAAGTGCTACCTGTTTGCTATTGACTACAATACTCAGGACAATCTATCATGTCTCCTTGCCACTGTTGGATATATCTTTTACCATGAGCTTATGTGGTGATCCAGCAGTGAAAAGCACCATCTATTTAAATTTCACCCTTTCTGCAAAGGGCGATGAGTCACAAACTTGAATTATTACTGTTAACATTATATGCGTCCTATGCATATTGCTCAGTCTGGCAAGTAGATTGTGAGAATTGTGTATATGGAAATTTCATTTGTTCTACAATCTAAAAAGGAAGACTGTGCTGCCAGGATAAGGGCAAGTGTTGCTGGAGTGCAAGGGTTCATGTTGTTTCTCTTCCTTCTGTTTGCTATGTGTTTGAGGATACTTCCTCAGTCTTAAAGCAGTCATGATACTTACTTATCCAGTCAGCATGTTAAACAAAAGGTGAGGAGCTTTCCCTCATTACCCCTTGACCCTTTCCTTGGGTATGAATGCTTATTCACAATTGATAGCATGCATTTCTGTTGGGGAAACAGAGATGCCCAGGTTTTCGTAGATTGGAAACTAAAAGCTGTGCCTTTTGAGGGAGGAATCTTGCACACAGTTAAATGAAAACTTCCAAGACGTTTCACACCAGCTGTGTATTGGAGTGGAAGACCTTGAGGTTGATGAAGATTTGGGGATGCCTTAATTATCATGTACAGTTGCTTGATGCTCTGAACCTGTAGCAAGTTGGCCAGAGCAGCACACCTCATCACCGTCTATTGATTTCCACTGGTATTAGCATGGGCGGTCTTTGCAAATGCCTCTGGCAGATTTCTGGAAATATCCTGCAGTAAAGAAATTGAGGACCATGGTGACTTCTGTAGCCGTTGCTAAAAAGCTGCTTCCAGGTCCACTGAGCAGCAACTGCTGTCCCAGCAGGGTGTAAATGCTGAAGTCAAACAGCAATGTCTCAGGAGGTCAAGGGAGCTTTTCATCAGTCTTGTACACTTGTGCAGCAGGCAGGGCTGCCTCTGAATGACAGCTGTCTATTGCTTCCCTCCCTCCCTGTGAAGCTGGTATGGGAAAGTTTCTTGCTGTTCCTGAAGCTCCTACTCCTTTTGATCCAAATGATGCTCCAACCGCTGCTTTTCATCTTTGCCTTCAGCTGAATTCCTAATATCAGAAGTGGCTTCCATCATAGTGTGGCAGCTCGGAGCTCCAGATTGCTGGTCAAAGTTTTAAGTTGTTCTTAGACAAGAAGTTCTTGACTTTGCAGACCACACGAGAGAGCAACTCAGGTTGCAGTATTTATTGTTTTTTTTAAATATATTCTCCAGTGTCTTGCTTTCACCGCAGATCCTAGATTGTCTATGATATCGATAGACACACATAAACTTAGTAACTCACAATATTACTCTAATTGAGCAAGTAAAGTAGTGAAATTAGTTATCTAATGCTGTATTCTAGGAGAAAATGTCCACTTGATTCGGTAGGCAATCCTCCTCTACCCTAAGCATTCACTCCTTCAATCTTAGGCATTCAAAATGGACTGCATAAATATTCAAATTAGACTAAGATTAATTGTCAGGATATTCTTACAGCACCTCCCACCACCCATCAGTTTCCCTTCAAATTGCACTTAGATACATATCACCATTTCTTTCTTAACTTGGATATGTATCACCACTTACTTCTGGTGACTGGGCTGACTCCTTACCAAATAGCGTTGTAGGGTTACCTTCACAGAAAGACTGCAGTGGTTCAAAAATATGACCCATCATGTCTTCCTAAGAGTTATCAGGGATAAGAAATAAATGCTGGCCTTGCTGGTGATGCTCCCACCCCATGGAAATACTTATGAGGGATTGCTTGCTCACACTTAGTTACGTAGGTTAAGTATAACAGTTGGCATGTGATGGCGTTCCGATGAACTGCATTCTCACCACAGTTAGCCTCTGACCTGCTCAAAAACTTGTATGCTTAACATGAGTTAAAATTCATCCCACATAATCCAAACCAGAAAATATTTGTTAGAATTAAAATGTGGATTTAAGTCGTGTAGAATGGGGTATAAAAAGGTTGGGAATGCATAACAGGGTTAAAGGAAAGAGGACAAAAATGAAGAGGAAAAAGAAATAAAAATAAAATCTACAACATCAATTTCCTTGGGGAATGAAGCCCCACAGTTGTAAAATTAAACTTTCACTATACTCAGTCTCATTCTCCCCACTCGCAAGGTTTTGTGATCTATGAGTGTTCTCTGTTATGTAGACAGATGATACAGCTAATTTGTTGACAAGAAGCCATAAATTAGTTTTTAGTTTTGATGGAATAAAACCAAGTTTTGGAAGCACTCTCATGATGCTCTTGAGAAAAGACTGGAGGAGGTTCAAGTGGAGCATTAACATCGGCATGGACAGGCTGTATCCTATGTTGTGTCCCTGAATGAAAAGGACCCATGAAAGGATATGGACCAGCTGACTTTCTAGATTTGACTGTGCTCTGCTGAGTTGGTTCAGGGATGATTGAATGCCTTTTATATACAGGACTCCATAAATCTTTTGTGATCACCTAAACTGGCAGATGATTGAACCTGTTATTAAGGGAATCCAGAATTCCTTAATCACAGCACTAGTGTCAGCCTAGATTGTTGCTCGTGGATCTTGAACCCATGACTTTTTGGTTTGGGCAAGTGAGCTTGGCTGACTGCTACAAATTTAAGGTGTTGCATTGTCACAATCGCAAGTAAGTGGTATGAATATCTTGCATTTTGGAATGACCCAGCACTGCACCATGTTGTATAGCCTGCAATGTCAGTAATCTGTTGTGGTCTGAACTGGATATTTGTTTTTTCTAACCCATGTTTTGATGGTAGACTGAGAATGCACTTGGTCAGATATAGCAAGAGCCAAATCATTATTACTTTGCTTCACAGAAGAAGAATATACAAAAGAGTGTTTACTAACTTGCATTTCAGTCAATAATGGTTTCTTGCATCAATTAGGGAGTCATATTGTGTGTCGACAACAAAATAATTCCTGACTAATTTACTTTGTTTACCATCTGCTAAGACACACGAAGGATTTTCTTGTTTCCTAGCTTGTAGGAGCTAGCCCTGAAGATTAGCTGTTTGGCATTTTAATCAGTTGTCATCCTTGTGCCTTTTTTTTAACATGTTTACACTGTTTTCAGTAAGGTCGTTCTTCATCATAACAAGGCTGGCTGGTAATCTGATGGAGTGAGTAGAAATAAATCCACTTTGAGCACTGAAGACTTGCCCATTGTTGCATGTGTATAATTACCATTTAAAGTGCAGCACTATATACTAAATCTTAAGCTTTGGAAAGCACAAGAATATTGTGTTGGGAGATAGATGAGCTTTCACTTCATTTCTCTAATTTTGAACTAAACCTTTTCTCTGCACTTCAAAACTGTTTCAGACTTCAGCTGATTCATGGCAATATCAATCAGAGTGAGACAATCTTTCTAAGCTGTTTAGCAGAGGAGATATTAATTAGGACAAATTAAGATTGGGGAAGATTAGTATGGAATTATTTTGTTTGAAGAGATGCTTGATGACTCACTGGCTGACCTGGGAAATCATTGAGTCTTTATTTTCTGGGCCAGAGTTTGTGACAGCTTGCTGCTGACATATAGAAAATGTATAGATTTACCTTCCATTACTCCTCCATACCTGCCCCCATGTTGACTTATTGGTAAATAAGCTTCCAATTCTACGTGGCAAGGCTCTGTGTGGCAGGAGGACTTGTGTCACATAATGCTCCCTGCTCTCAAAAATGTTGAATGACCTTTAACACCCAGTTAAGCCATACCTCCAACTCAACCTTTCATGCAGGAATCCTGAATTTCCTGAAGCTTTCAGAGGGTAACTTTGAAGTATCAGAAAATGCATCTTTTGTATGGTAAAAGTAGTGTAGAAAAAAATCCTCCTGTTTTTCTTCATCAGAAAAATTTATATGTACTAGTTTCCTCCTGTGCTATAAATGTCATTTTATTTGTTTCCTTTTTAAAACTGTCAACCATGTTGTGAGACAACATCCTGTAATCTTCTTAGTCGGGTCAATGTGGCCTTAAATATGTTACTTTGGGGAAGTAGACTTCCCCCACAGTGTTCTTTATCTTGAAATCTCTATTTATATTCTCAAGCATGTTGTTTTGATCTGAAAGGGGATACACATACTACGTAGAGTTAATAGTAAACAAAATAATCTGTAAGTAAATGCATTAATTACGCCACTACATGTGGCTTTAAATATTGATGTCACTCATAAAATATTTAAAATGCCAGTAACTTCCCAACGTAAAGAATTGTTCAGCAGTAAAAATTAAACAGAACTTTAGAAATCTAATCTAATAATAGAGTAAAGATGTTTTCAATTACTGATCAGTTGTGTAGGAAGTGTAATAATGGATTAGCTGCCTGTTGTTTAGTTGTGCAGAATGAGCAATATTGAACTGGTTGCCTGCTGCACAGTAATGTAGAATGGGCAATATAGATTGGCTACCTTTTTATATGGTTGTGTATAATCAGTAATGTTGGATTGCATGTCTGTTATATAGTTGAGTAGAATGGTCAGTATTGGATTAGCTACTGGTTGTATGTTCCTCCCATTTTTCTCCCCACTGACTTCAACTCCAAGAAAGGTTGTGAGTTCAGCATAATGGGCAGTTGATTTGATAAATTCCATTTTACACTGCCATTGACAGTTACTCCCGTTTTCTTTACCATGATTTAAAGATCTTGCAAGTTGTGAAGGGGACTCGGCTGTCTATTCATGTTTCTGAGGACGTTGCTTTAACACAGGAATAGGCTGCCGTGCAGGGAGCATGGTGTTAACTGGCTGTGGAGTCTGGTAATATGCAAATGGCGAGATCAGTAAATTACAAAGTTCTTTATCTCAACTGTATAGCAAAGCAGAAGCTAAAAGTCTCCTTATAGAAATGAACACATCCGACAGATCATGATGACACACTTGGTCCCTCAGTTTGGGATTTTCTCAAATGGAGTGGAAGAGCATTCACACCCTAAGCTTTTGCATATCCTTAAAGTGAGTTTGAGAATGGAATGAATGGAGCATGCTTTTTAATATTCCTGTAACAAAGGATGTGGGGTGATGAAAATAAAAAGTGAAAATAACAAAATGCTGCTTTAAACAGGTTTACTTTGACACCTCCCTTTTCTAAGAATATATTAAATTAGTTTTTTACAAATTGAATCTTGTGATTGTGGTTCTTGTTTACTTGTGTGTGAGGAACGAATAATAACCTATTCACTGCCAACAGTAGATCTTGGGGCTAAGCCTAATATTCATAGACACTTACTTAATTTCAAAACAGTATTCTTAGATTGTGTGTGATAACAGAAGTGAAAGCCATAATAATGTTTGTGTTGCCTAAAGAACTGGCTCATGTCACTGATTTCCAATACTGTTAGTTATACTCCAGTAATATACATATCGAATCAAAATATTTCTGCCTATTAAAGGTCACCTAAAGCTTTAACTTCAGTGATAACTGTTCAGCTGCTGTTATATTTAATGAAATTTAGGTGAAATGCAAAATGTTTTAAAATGGTTTTGAACTTTTAAAAGATGTAGGCCAGGTTATGTGGTATGTTAGATCTCTTTAAATATGTATATATATTGGGTGCAGTGGTTGATTGTGGTTTTCTTATGTCGTTGGTTTTATCAGGAATTTGCTAAGAAGCGTGTCTTTTTTTTCTAAGAATACCCATTTCCTAGTAATTTAAAGCCTAGTGCCTATATCGCTATCGGTTCATCAAGTTGCAAATTCAGTCTGTTGAGTTTAACCAAATGGTTTCTTCAGAGTTGTAGCCCAGTTTGGCAGTTGTCAAAACACCAATGAGAAAGTGATTTACTTGAAGATATAACTGTCAAACTGTGAGGCTGTATAAATTAGTGAGGTACATTTTCAAGAACATTTTTCTAAAGGAAAGCAAGTGGGGCAAAATTACAATTCTAGTTTATTATTAATGACTGAAAGAAGTTATGGTCTACATGAAACTACCAATGTAATTCTTCCTCATTGGCTCAACTTCCAATGGAAAATGATTAGGCTGCAACCAGTAGGGAAAATCTCATCCATCACTTGAGATTTGACATCCTCACAATAGTAATGCTTGTCTTGTGATAGTATTTACTGCCCAGGAATTGGACCTTGGGTTTTTGTTCCATAGTTCTACAGTTGTTCTGCACCAGTTAATTGCCTCATGATTCATTGTGCTTATTGTTAATATAGTAACATTCTCAAACTTTGCAATAACTTGTTTTGCATAGTGGTTTTCTCATACAGGTAATCTTGTTCAGGAGGCACACATTATTATTTGGGCCAAATTCTGTGAAAATTTTTGCTCTTTCCACTTTAACTTCTGCTGCATGGTTATGAAAATGAAGATCACAAGCTTAACTAGTTCTGCAAACATTCAAGTCATCAGCTGAGCAAAGTGATCCTATTGGCTCTGACTTCCAGTGGTGGGAGTCTTCCCAGTATTTTCAGCAGCAGTAACATATTTAAATACTTAAGAACATAAGCAGAAGTAGGAGTAGGCCATTCAGCCTCACATTCCTGCTTTGCCATTGAATAAGATTATAGCTGAACTTTTACCACACACAGCCTAATCCGATATCCCCGATTCCCTTAATACCTAAAATTCTATCAACTTCTGTTTTGAACACATTCTGCTGTCTGAGTCTCCACAGCCCTCATGGGTAGGAAATTCCAAAGATTCATTACCCTCTTGCCTAAAATAGAATTCATTTTGACCATATTGAGAGTTTGACTCATGGTTCGAGAAACCCTAACCAATGAAAACATCAACTCTACCCAGCCCCTGAAGTACCTTGTACATTTCAATGAGATCACTTCTCATTCTTCTGAACTCAAGAGTACAGGCTTGGTCTGGTAAAAGTCCCTTGTCACATAGCAATTGTGTCATTGTAGGAATTAACCTGGTGAGCCTGGCTGTGCTCTCATGTACCTGTATCCTTCCTTGGGTTAGGAGACCTGACCTACCAAGTGTGTACAAATGGAGTAAGCTTTCTCTACGTGTTTACTGCACATCCTCTTGAAAAAAAGGCCAACATATCATTTGCTGAATTGCTTGCTAATTGTTTGCTGAACATGCATGTTAACTTATTGTGATTTGAATGCAAGATATCCAGATCTGAGTCCTAATATCTTTCATCTCTTGTCATTTCAAACAAAATTCAACTTTTCTTTCTGCATTCTGCACTGGATGCCTGCATATTCTTTCCATATTTTAGTCCCTCTGCCATTTCCTTGCCCACTTACTTAACCAATCTATACCCCCTGAAACCTCTCTGTATCCTCATCAGAGACCACACTGACACCAAGATTTGGAGTGACCATTAGATAGATAGATATCTTTATTAGTCACATGTACATTGAAACACACAGTGAAATACATCTTTTTGCGTAGAGTGTTCTGAGGGCAGCCAGCAAGTGTCGCCACGTTTCCGGCGCCAACATAGCGTGCCCACAACTTCCTAACCTGTACATCTTTGGAATGTGGGAGGAAACCCACGCAGACACGGGGAGAACCTACAAACTCCTTACAGACAGTGGCCAGATTTGAACCCGGGTCACTGGTGCTGTAAAGCGTTACGCTAACTGCTACACTACCGATTGACGAGTCAGAGATGGGAGCCACACACCTTTTCCTTGCCCTTCCCCACACCCTTACCTACCTTCCCTATTTATTGCATTGACTTCTTTACAGATGGACTAAACACTAAAGAGATACTTAAGAAAATCAAAAAGCTGTCATATTGTGGCAATAGGATTCCTTGCCCAAATGAATGTAATTGAATGATTCTGCCATCCATTGTTCCTGGAGATCCCCTGGCATTACACTTTGCTAGGGGAACATCCCTGCTTTTATTAGCAGACTTTGCTCTGGTTCACTTTGCTGAAAATCTTACCCTGCCTCAAACTCATTGGCTGCACGCTGTATGAAACTCATTAGCTGGTTGTTTGAACTTGTTCAGTGAGGAGGTGGAACTGGGACTGGGCAGGGTGGTATAGGGGAAAAGCACTGTTTTTCATCTCCTGGTATTTATTATTCTTAGTAGTTTTCTTTCACTCTTATTTCACTTTTTCACTGTTTGACATTCTGTTTTTTATTCCCCCCATTCTGTCACATTGTTTCTTCTCTCCCCTACTGACCTTCCCTACTGCACCTATGTTTTTCACCCCCGCCCCTTCCCACCCTTTTATCATTTTCCTGTAGGACATACACAGCATCACTTACAATACTTGTGCCATGCCTTATGTGCACCATGGAGGCCATGTGACACGTAGCTTAACCACTGATATTGAACCTGAAAATTTTTAATAAAAAAAACCTTGACAGTTATGATGCATCAATGTTTTGTATTAATGGAGGTGCCTTTTGGTTACTGTGATGTTCTGCAAGGGCTGCAGAGTAAGGGTCAAGCATTAGAACTAAGAGTACTGCAACTGAAGAACAACCAGCTGGAAATAGTCACTCATCAGTCAATCAGGCAGATTTGGATAATACTGTATGTGGGGACTGTACTAGGGAGGTATGTATCTCATGTTGCACTTTGCATTCATCAGACTACCAATGTTATCATTTGAAATTAAGACATTTACTCTTTAACACAATACTTTGAGAATGTACTGCCAATTCCAAAGGTAAATGTTGTAATTAAGTTCATTCTTTCAATGGTGCCAGAAGTCTTTTGGGCTGACGCTCTTACCTGCCACTAATTGGATTGCACCTGCCCAGAGTTTCTGCTGAACTTTTTCACTCTATGGGCACCCTGGATGGCTAAGGGTGGGCTTCTGGCACCTTCCTTGAAAGAAGGTTGGGAATCCTGCCGGAGTGAGGCACCAAAAGAAGGATGCAAGGTGACCTAAGAATTCAGGTGGCACATTTGCAAGGAGTGAAACTGTGGCTTCAATCAAATGTTTCTGTTCTTGCCTGTGTCATGCTCCAAGTCACTTATTTTCCTACTGATTTTTTTTTTTTACTTTCACATCAACCCAAATCTTTTTGAGGAGCAAAGGGTTGTCAAGGTCATAAGCTGTGATGGATCCACACACATTTGAGGAAGCAAAAGAGTTGGCAGAGACACTAGATTTTTATTCGCGTGATAAATGTAAAATGCTGCTTTTTTTAATGCAGAAAATGGGGGAGAAAACAAATCCTCGGAACTATAGACTGTTAATTACAATGAAAATCATAGAATTATAGATGCTGAAAATCCAAAGTAAAAACAGAAATTGCTGGTCAGGCAATATCTGTGAAAAGAGAAACAAAGTTGAGAGTTCACCAGAACTGGAAAATGGAGAAAGTAGGTTCATTTCAAGTTGCAGGGAGGTGTGGTTAGGATGAAGGGAATATCTCTGGGGTAGAGCATGGGTTGGAGATGGACAACTGGCTGGGCTTCAGTTTAAGGACATACAACTCCTTTATGCCTGCATCCCACAGCAGGAGAGTCAGAGTGCCCTCTTGAGCAGAGGCCCAACAGTTCCCCTCCACCAACACACTGAAATCACCTCATTGAACAACTTCTCCTTCATTCATTTTCTTCAGATCAAAGGTGCAGATGGGAACTTTGTATTGGCCCATTTTTTTTTTGTGGGGTATGTGGAACAGTCTTTGATTCATTTCTACTTAGGCCCCTCACTCGACTCTTTGCCAGTACATTGACAACTGTGTTGGTGTTGCTTCCTACACTCATACAGAACTGAAACATTACTTTTGCTGCCAATTTCCTCCCTGCTCCATCATTGACTCTTCCCTTCCATTTCTGGTCTTTCCATCTTTATAAGAGAGCAACAAGCATCCATTACAAGCCCACAGCTTCCCACAGTTATCTGGACTATACTTCCTCCCACCCTGTCTCCTATGAGTACTCCGTCCTCCTCCTGCCCTTAGATCAACTCTGATGACAAGACTTCCCGCATGTCTGCCTCTGAAAGCCTTGCTTCTTCCTGAACCGTTGCTTCTCTACCATAATTGACAGTACCCTTGACCACCTCAGATCTATTTCCTCTTCCTCTTACCATGGCTCTCAACCCCTCTCCTGGATAGAGCAAGGATAGAAATCCCTTGGTCCTCACTTCCCACCCCACCAGCCTCCACATTCAGTGGGTCATTCTTAGATTCCACCAGCGGACACATCTTCTCCATCCCTCCCCTTTTTAGCATTCTGAAGGGACTGTTCCCTTTGCAACTCCCTGGCCCACTCTTTGCACCCCACCTCTCACTCCCCTTTACATGGCGTTCTCTCATGCAATTGCAAGAGATAAAATGCCAATCGTTTTGTCTCTTCCCACCATCCAGAGACCCAAACAGTCCTACCAGATGAAACATCAATTGACCTACATTTCCAGTATTCTGTACTGCATTCACTGGTCACAATATGGGTCCCTTGTACTGGAGACACCAGAAGCAGATAGGATGACCACTTTGTGGAGCATTCATTCTACAGGAACAATCCTGAGCTCCCCGTTGCTTGCCACTTTAATTAACTGCACTCCCACTCTCTCTGTGATCTCCTGCACTGTGGTAACAAGGCCCAGTATAACTTGAGGAACAATAACTCTTCCATCTGGGCAGGTGTCTGAAATCTGAATTGAACTCTGCAACTTCAGGAAACTTACTTTCTCTGTTTGTATCAGTACTGACCAGTCCTGCTGTAGGTCACCCATTTGTAATATTGCTTCAGTTTTTCTCTCTTCATTAGCACAGACTGACCTGCTGGGCAGTGCCAACAATCTCTGCATTTCACAGCCTTTATGTCCCTTTGTGTTCTCTCTTTCTCTCCAACTGCCTTCATATCATAGCTTCAGTGTTTCATTTTTTTTCTGTTTATAATCTTCATTAATCCATCAACCAGATGGCTTCATCTTCAGGTTATTCTAATGACACCCCAGGCCTTAATATGTCAGAGATATTGCCTTCATCTGTCCCCCACTCTCCACAATAAACTCTCTCCCAGTTTTGACAAAGGATCTTGGACCTGAAACTTTAACTCTGTTTCTCCTTCCATAGATGCTGCCTGACCTGCTGAGTGTTGCCAGCAATTTTTATTTAATCTCATTGATTGGAATGAGTCTACAAACTGAACAAAGTAATGAAGGCATGTAGTCTAATTCATGCAAAGCTGTTTATACTTAATAACTTAATTAAAATTAATTTAAAAGGGAAAATGCATTGTTTATGCCAATCAGAGTTCATTTACTCTTCAGACAGCAATGCCAAATCCAAGAAAACTATCATTTCTGTGGGTGTATTTTTTTTCTCATTTAAGTTGTAGTAGCATATGTTTGTTTAATCACGGGGTTACTTTCCTTGTGCCTTCTAAATGTCTGGAAATCATTTTCTTTGTTCTTGTACAAGTTATATTGCTTTTATATCTTTGATATTTTCCCCAAATAGGCGGAATTAACTGCCTGCAATTAAACATGCCACAGTCTGGCACACGAATTTTGAATTGCTGACTTATCAGTCCTGTTTATGACAAGTCAAACCATGAGCTTTTCTCATTTGTGTTGTGTACAGTGCAATTCACAGTGTGATGCTTCTTGATTGACCTTTTCAAATTTTCTTAAGCCAACAAACTTGGAATTTGTTTTACTTGCTGGAAGTGCACAGAAGGTCAAGCGGCATCTTTGGGGAGAGAGAGACAGACTCAATGTGTCAGGTCAAGAACTCTTCATTAGAACTGAGAAAGAATGTGAAGGCACAAGAAAACATTTCCTGTGATCCAACTGTCAACTGTTTCTTTTCCCACTGCTTGACCTGTTGAGTGCCTCCAGCATTCTCTTTTTTTTGTTTTGAATTTCCAACTTCTGCAATTTTTTTCCCCTCTAACAATTTACTTTCTGTTTGGCCAAGGAGCTTTACACACAGCAAGGTACTATTACTTACCAGAAGTACTTAGTGTTTGAAAACTGCTGTTTTTTTTCTTTTCCATTGCTTATTAGGATCAATAAGAAAAAGTATGGCTTCTGTGCAACTTAGGTGGGAAGTATAAATTCAGGCTGGAGCCCTCGCCATGTCTGGTTTCCACTCCGGCCCTGGCCACCTCCAGGCTGAGACCTCCCACGCCGCCACTGGGTCCTACTGCTCGTCTTTCAACACCAGTCCCCACCCAGCCCTGGTCTTTCTCACCATCATCTACCCCTCATCCCCCCCAAAGGCAACTAACCTACCAATTTGCACATCTTTGGGTTGTTGGAGGAAACCAGAGCATGTAGGAGAACCCCATGTATTCACGGAGGAAGTGCAATCTCCACAAGGAGCACATGGGGAACCTGGATTATTGGAGCTGTGAGGAACCAGCTCTGTGCTGTGCCACTGTACTAACTAAGTTAGCACCTTTCACAAACTTGCCATGCCCTACGTTGTTTTAAATTGATCTGAGATACTTTTAAACTAATTTCCTTGGAGGAATAAGTTAACTGTTTCTCCCAAGAAACTCTAACAAACACAATGTGATAATGACCATTTATATTTTTTCATCTAAAGTCGATAAGAGATAAACAATAGCCAGAACAATGGGGATGGCAATACTTTTTTTTAAAGAAGTGATTTCACAAGATCTTTAACGTACTGTATGCTTGTGATGGTAGATTAAATCTGCACCTCTGAAAGTAGTACACTCCCTTAGTACTGCCCTGGAGTTGGGGTGTCAGAAGATTTTGGTGTCCAAGTCTCTGGAGTGAATTCTGAATTCACAGCAATGTGATAATGCTACCAACTGAGTCACAGCTGCAAGTGCTAGAAATTCATTCTCATAAATCCCCCAAAAAAAGAGGGTACTGTTGAAAACAGGGTTAAGCTGGAAGAGAACAATCTTGTGCATAATTCTGGATGCTCAGCATTCATGTCATTTTAGCAGGAGATTCATTCTACAAAACACTTTTTTAGTGTTTTTGAACACTCAAACTCTGCTAGTTGACATCCCAAAGTAGTGAAACTTTCAAACTTGTTGATCTTATTTCTTTCTATTAGCAACCAGAGGTTATTAACCTCATTTCCTACAAAATTGTACCATTTAAAATGTCCAACATTCAAACAGCATTCTTTGTCTTCACAGAAACTGGAAATACAGTCTTGCATGTACCATTTGACTGCCTTGCCCATGGTAGCTGGGGTTGCATTTATTCTTGGCTTATTAGCCTCAGGATTGTATCAGGTGGTGGTGGCTGCTGCTGGTGTTGGTGATATCTGTCACACCTCTCACTTCGCTGCTCATTGCTGCATGAGTGGAGGTACCCAATCTCTGTACTTGAGAGGAGACAACATTAGCTTTTCCATCAGCTCACAGGAGCAGGCAAGGCAGACACACAGTTGCCTGCATTCCACTCTCCACCAAACTGCATCCATGGCTTGCACTCGTATTGTTGCAGAGACCTAAATGGTCTCAGCTCTTGATTTGTAAAGAACATTCCTCTTAAGGGTAGTGTCCTTCACCAGCCTGTGTCAGACCCTTTGATCCACTTGTGAATGTTCTCCAACTTGCTTTCCATTGCTTCAGTGTCCACTCAAAGTAGCAACTCTATGCCTGACTGGGAGAGTGCCCTGTGTTTTGGCTTGATCCCTTGGGAGCTGCCTCCAAAGATCATTCTTGCTGGGCAACATGCTGAGAACTGCAAGGCCTTGCAACACATCAAAAAGGAATGGCACACTGAACCAACACTACAGGGTTCTTTTGAGAAACTTGACAATGCTGTCCTGTGAACATCACAATAGCAGTTCTGGCTCTTTAACAGCAACTTGCTCTCAAACAGTAATCAGATTATCTCAATGCTATTTTAATGCCAAAAAAGAGTTTGGAGTAACTTCCTGGCCTCAATGTTTTCACCTGACGTTATATTTCCCTTGGTTCTTTGAGCTAAGTGTAAACTTTGTCACATAGTAAAATTCCCTATTTTCCCCCGGTAATTCATTGCCTATGGAATTTCATTTCGTAGATGTCATATAAGCAGGTGCAACAAGTAAGCATAGTGAGTCTCCTCGTTATATTTAAGTTCCCTTGTTTTTCCAAATGGTATTAATGTTGAATGATTAGTTTTATACTTGTAAGACAAGGTTCAATCTTGTTAGCATTCCCTACACAGGCTAGCCTTTCTGTGAAAGAATAACTTGGAGAAAATTACGTTGATTGCTCACTCTTTTAGTTATGTATTTAAAATCCAAAGTTCTGTTTGAGGAATGGGTGATAAATAATGCCTTCATTGTGAAAGGGGTGAAATCAGTGATTCATTGAAATGCACTTCACTTGCAGAAGGCTAGGAATTCTATGGTATTGTGCGTTTTTTCTAACATATTACGTGACAAATTTTAACTGAAAATCCATTGTAAAATGTGATTGTAAACATGTTGTGATTCTGGAGAGAACATTGTAATCATGTATGTGTAATCTCTTCTTTGGCTTTAGCCATTCCATGTAAGCACCGCTGGTTATGGTTAGGCCTTTTTAAACCCAAAATCGTTGAGTGTAATTTTTTTATGCAGCTTCTGGCCAATTTTTTTTCAAAAGTAACACTGGAATCCTAAAATGGGTACATAGCTCCTCACTGCCATATTTTGGGGTAACTGCCCTGGACTACTAAATAGCTATTCTTTAAAAAAAAATCTGTAAAAGAATGGTGCTCTGTAAGTCTTAACTGAGAATTGAGCTAACTTTCTCTCTGTGTATTACATATAGATAATAGTAAAGACGAGCTTAAATTTGTCCACCATTGTACTATTCACTGTAATAGTATGCCACCCTGTTCCTTTTTCCCAAATAGATTCAAAACAAATTGTAAAATGAATTTAGTATGACTTTTGTGTTTAAAATATTTGGTGGGTTGTCAACTTTTTATTTCATCAAGTACAGTATCCGGTAAATGTTTAGAGCCTCTGTGTCCTTTTATTTTCTGTAGAACTACAAAACAGTCATTGTCAACATAAGAAACAAAACCCGAATACTTTGTAAATATACAATAGGTCAGTTGGTATTAGTGAAAGAACCGGTTATTCTTATGCCTACCCGTTGAAAGCTTTCAGATTACCAACGTCTTTAGTGGGATGGGAAAACATAAAAAAGGAACACTCTTTAAGCGGAACTTTTCAACTGTTGATAACATAATTGCTGAAGAGGTTCTGGTGAGTTTTAGTTTAATTTCTGAAGTTTGACTTATAATTTGCCATTTTGTTAAATCCATAATGAATAAGCAGTAACATTTTGTGAATATTTGCAGGATTTATATTGATTTGGATAACTCTGGTATTTAATTCATCCAAATGCGATGACGAAGAATAACACTATTTTAAGCAAACTAGTCAAAAACAAGGCCATAGAACAAATTAGCAAATTTGATAAATAATAGAATGAGACATGCAAAGATAAAGTTTAACAGTAATAATATGTCAGTGAATAAACAATTGAAAATTAAGGCGATTGTATTTGAACCCACTAAGCATTCAAAACAAAGTTGATAAACTAACCATATAGAGATAAATGGATTTAACCTAATAATTGTTACAGAGACTTGGTTGCATGGTTACCATGGTTGAGAATAAAATATTCCATGGAAAAGGAAGTCAAAACAGAAAAAGAGGTGGGTATCTTTGATCTTAAAAAAAAAAGACATCAGTGAGGAATGATCTAGACCCAGAAGAATAAGAAGTAGTATTATTTTTTAAAAGAAAGGATGTTGGAGACTAAAAATGTAGGTTGGAGGGTTTACTAATAACAGTGACACAATTGAAGAGAATTAATCAGTAAAGTGAGTGGCAAAGATAATGCAATAATCATTGGTGACTTTAATTATCAAGTAAACTGGACATGTCAGATTCTCAAAAGGAGTTTGGGACATACGTTCATTGAATGCAATCAGGACTGTTTTCTGCAACAAAATATCTTTGACCTTGAGTCACGAAACAGAATAATTAGTAATCTCATGGTAGGGAAACTTCCAGCAGAAAACATTCACAAAATGATAGTATTTTTGTGCATTTACAGACTTAAAGATCATTTAGAAAAGCAAGTCTTGGAAAAATAAGGCCAATTTCTGTAGGCACAAGGGGTACATTGGGTGAGTAGATTGCAAAATAAGATTTGAAAGGTTTGTGAGTAGATAATAGCAAGCATTTAACAAAGTGTTTCATATGCATAGATTGAGAAATAAGTCCACAAGTATGATGATCTGTGGGTAACTAAGCAGATTAAAGATAACATTGGATTAAAAGAAGCGCTTAAAATATTGCAAATAGCAGCAGTAAGTCAGAGTATTGGCAGATTTTCAAGAATGAGTGACAAATAATCAAAAATTGATAAAGGAGAAGAGATATTTTGAGAGCAAGCTAGCAAGAAGTATATCGAGGAGGACTCTGAGGTTCTACAACTATAAATCACGCAAAAGTAGCAAAAATACATTTTGGACCCGTAAAAGAATGATGAGAAATTGTTACAGGATTGAAGAAATAGCTTGGACATTAGACAGATATCTTCTGTCTAATGTTGCTGAAATGGAGGGAAACGGCCGAGGAAGGTAGCAAGTATAACATTGCTACTTAAGCAAGGGGGGGGGGGTGTGGGGAGAAGGGATTAAGGACTGGTTATCCTGACACCTGTTGTTAGGAAATACTGTTATTCATCATTAGCGGGACACTGAGGTATAATGTGATTAAATAAAATTGCAGTTTTATGAAGTGTGTTTAACAAAGCTGATAGTTTTCCAGAAATTACTAGTGAGGAAGAAAATGGAAGACTAGTGGATGTGGTATATCTGGATTTTCAAAATGCACTTGACAACACAAAAGGATATGTAGTAAGAGCTTACGTGGTTGAGGGTTAACATCTTAGTCTGGATATGGGATAAGTTCAAGGGCAGAAAACAAAATGGGAATATATGTAGCAGTTTCAAACTTTCAGACTATTACTTGTGGGGTGCCACTGAAATCAGTCCTGGTGCATATAGCTATTCACATTTTGTGTTAATACCTTGGGTACAAGGCAGACAGAATGTGATGTATCCTGTTTTGCTGCTGATACAGAAGTTTCCCTCTATTTTGAATAGAGGATGATGCGAAGGGATGCAGGCAAGTAAGTTGGCAAGGAGATGGTGAATGTGTGGATATGAGCTCTGAGAGAAAAGTATTGTTTGTACTGACAAGTAGAGTACTGTCATATTCCACACAAGACAACTAAAGGTGCCATTCAGCATTCCCTGGCCAGTGTAGATTAGGTTGGATGCAAAGTAAAGCCCTGCCACTCTCAACAATTGAGCAAAATTTCATTTGTGCTACAATGTGTAATAACATGCTAAATATGTTTCATTGTTTGATGCTGGGAAATGCAATGGCCTCTATTTCAAACATCTACTGAACAGGTTAGCATTCCTAGAACACTTTGAGTGAAGAACTTAATATTCTGGACCATATATGTAGCTAATATGGACTGTGCTGCAAAACTTGTGCTGATATCACAATGAATGACTAACAGACCCATTTAGATCAGTGCAGGACGCATGTGAAACTCATGTTTTTCCTCATTTTAGCATACAGCTAAAACTAGCTCTGGATCTTAAACACTATGATGCTGGAGGAGCTCAGCAGGCCAGGCAGCATCTGTTGAAAAGAAGCAGGCGGTCAGCATTTCGGGTCAGGACCCTTCCTCAGGACTTTTGAATCCCGAGGAAAGGTCCTGACCTGAAATGTTGACTGCCTGCTTTTCTTCACTGATGCTGCCTGGCCTGCTGAGTTCCTCCAGCATCATCGTGTTTTTCATCTAGATTCCAGCGTCTGCAGTCCTTTGTTCCCCTAACTCTGGATTTTAGTGCAAAACTATAAGGCCAATTTTGTGAGTGGCAGGTAGAAGTTCAAGCTGTCAAAATGCTTTGATGTGGAAGGTTAAGGCTGTTTCTGTCTACACAGATGATGTCTGACCTGCATTTTAATTTTTTATGTCCATTCCAGTTAGACTGTGCCAACTGAAGTCACCCTGCACTTTTCATAAGGGAGAAGCTTTGTGAATTAGCAACAGTAGTGGAACTTATTCCGGTTGCTAGCTGCTTGTTGGAAGTGATGGCAAAACCTATTTGAGACTGGGCACCTAGATTTTCTGAAAAGACAAGGTTTTGATGGAGAAGGTAGAGAGGAGGAGAGTAGCCTGCCCGCAGGAACCATAAAGCATCCAGGCATGTACCAAAGGAACGTGGAAGGACATTGCCTAAGACCAATTTGAAGAGCGTAGCTCTAATGTCCTAGAAATTCAAAAGTTTAGTGATCTTGCTCACAGGCTCAATGACGACAGTGAATGCTTCAAATGTTGTCTAATGTCAGTTGCTCCACTAATCTCAAGTGCTGCTCAGTAAATCACATCCTCATTTGCACCTATCAGCAGTTTCTATCATTGGAGACTGGGACCAAGTATTCAAATCCTCCACCACTTCTTCACACATTTACTTCCATCACAGTTCTCTCACCCATCTCATAGCATGCATACAGTAACGGTTAGTCAACCTCAACATGCACGTCACTAAACAAATTTTGTGACCTCATTGACACTTTGATCTCTCCATCAGGGTAAAGTGGCACTTAGCTGGCATCTGTAACAACAATAGGCAAAGAACATGCAGGGCATCAGTGTCCTACTTCCTGTCACTCAGCAGAGAAGGAAACGCCAAGCATTATTAGAGTGACTGCCACAGAGTCTGATCTTCCTCAAGTCCCGGCCCCTTCCAACCCTGCCCCAAACTAACCCACAAGCTCTTCTGGTTAACAACGGTGAAAGTATCTCCTCTTGCCATAGACCCACTATGACCACAACAAGCGATTAGGAAGAAATGGTATATCAGTCTTTATTACGAGAGGATTTGTGTACAGGAGTAAGATGTCTAACTGCAATTCTATAGGGCTATGGTGAGACTGTCCCTGGTCTCCCTACTGAATGCAATGTCTGATGGCCAAACTCTCAGTTTGTTGCAGCACACATTGTCTGAGTGCTGTGGTGGATGCTTCTTCCATGCCAGCTCTGACTGCTGCAAGCATGTTTCAGGATGTCAGCAATCATTATCATTTTCCATCTGTCAACTAGTCTCCCCGATTTGCTGTCACTCAAGCTGGGAAGCTTTACTTCAGCACTGCCCCCCCTTCTCCACCACCACTCAACCTTTATCACTAAATTATCAGTTTGTCTGGCATAGTACTGAGCAGCAATTATCACCAATTGAAGACAGAAGCCTGACTCCCTCACGGTTTGATGAGGTCACCCAATAAACACATTGCCCGGGCAGCTATCTGAAACTGAGCCAGATTGTTTGCAACCTTCATGTCCTAAATGACCCTTCTCGCTTCCATGCCATTACTGAGCCTGCCTATTTCCACCTCTGTGACTTTGCTCTTGCCTCACTCTGTTGCTAAAGCCCTCCTACGTGCCTTGGTTAACTTGAGACTCAACTCTTCCAGTGCGTTCCTGGCTGGCTTTCCTCTTTCATATTCCATAAATTAAATCCATTCAAAACTCTGTCTTTGGGCAGGCATGGTAGTGTAACGGTTAGAGTAACGTTATTATAGCGCCAGCAACCCTGATTCAGTTCTGGCTGGTGTCTGTAAGGAGTTTGTATGTTCTCCCCATGCCTGCGTGGGTTTCCTCTGGGTGCTCCGGTTTCCTCCCACATTACGAAGATGTACGGGTTAGGAAGTTGTGGGCACGCTATGTTGGCGCCAGAAGCGTGGCGACATTTGTGGGCTGCCCCAGAACACTCTATTGCAAAAGGTGCATTCACTGTGTGTTTCAATGTACGCGTGACTATTGAAGATGTCTTGTCTTCATGTCGGAACTTGCAATTCACCCATCACTCCTTGGCTCGCTGACTTGCAGCCTCATCCTTGTTTGAAGTTGCTTCCATGGGCTCACCTCTCCCTATCTCTGGAGTCTCCTCCAGCTGTATAGCACCACAAGATATGCACTTCTGCATTCTGGCCTCTTGAGCATCCCTGATTGTGACTGTGCCTTCAGCTGCCAAGACCCTAAGCACTGAAAATCACTCTCCATCATTCTTGAAGTGCAGGTTCTAGATTGGGGGAGGGGGTTCAGTGAGGTGCTCTGATGTTCAGGTCCTTCATTATTGAGCGACCGTCTCCTAATTTAATCATTTTCTGGAGCGTTAATGAGGGTTTGCTGTGGATCCAGTGCTTCAGTCTGGCCAGCAGCATCAAAATGCACAATGTGCATCATGCAAAGAGCAGATTTCAGACTGGAAAACAGAGCAGCACCCATCTCAATGCCCCAGTAAGTCCCTCATATTATGAATTGTTGAGGAAAAGGGGTGAGCTGGGTGGAGATCTGAAGAAGCAGTTAGCAGTGGTGAAAAGGAGTTGATTCTTCCTGCACTGTTCCCACTACAGTTTTATAATCAGCATTTTGGGATCATACTTGCCCAATAGCCTCTCTTAACTTTCATATTTTGTAACAACAAAGAAGGAGGCAATTCAGTTCGGTGTCAGCTCTCAACGTAATCCCATTACCTAATTTATTTCCGGGCAACCCATCCTTTCTCGCATGCCTCTCAATCTCACCCTGATTCTCCTTCCACCCACCTACACTTAGGGGTAATTTACAGTAGCCAATTAACCTACCAATTTGTAGGTCTTTAGGATGTTGATGGTAACTGGAGCATGAGGGGAAACCTCCCTGTAGACAGTAGCCAAGGTCAGCATCTAACCCTTGTTGCTGGTGCTATAGGGCAGCCGCTGTACCAGCTGCACAACTGTGCCTCCCACTTCTCTTGTACGCAAGGTTCAACCATTCACGTTACTGAAATTAATTAACTTTTCTGACCCCTGTTCATGTGAGGAAATCAAGAAAGCAGTGCATTTGAGGACAACTTAAATCCTCAGTAATTGACTCAATTCAACACTTTTGTTCATTTGTTTCTGTTTTTGGCTGGATTGTTGTCAACCTCAGGTGATGTGTGCGAGAGCTTGGATTTGAATGTGAACCTTCCCACTGCAAGTTGGAAAGTAGCTAATTTGTGTACACAGAGTGTGTGCCATATGCATCAATTGAATGGTATTCCCTGTCCATGGTAGTGATATCAGAAAGTTGAGAAAAGCAGCCATGAGATGATAGAAAAATAGTTGACATTTTCTCCTTGTGCTTTGTATATTGTGCATGCTCCCATTTCTGCTCTTAGTCTTTAGCTTTCTTCAAGGTTGAAATTAAAAATGTTGTAATGGTATCAAAGAGGAATGGCAAGCATTGGCATTCCTCAAAATACATTGATCTGTGTTGTTGTGCTGTTTCCCTTTTGTGTCTCTATAGCTCAGGGTTATGAGTCAGGCTGAATGTCTTTAGAAGCAGCTATCAATTCTGGAGAGGTTATAAACACATTGACCATATGAGAACCTGAAAACCTACAATAGGTACCACATAGAAACTACTGATGGCATTATCTATATAACATTGTACATCTAAGCCATTTGACCAAGAACATCTACCAAATTAATAATAGATTATTCAGCAATCCTGAAGAAACCCCAGTGTTTCTTGTTTCCACAATGTAGTTTTGAAGAATTAAATCCTCAAGTCCAGGTGTGAAGAGAGTAGGTCAAAAGATAAGGGTCAGCTTTCCCAGAGCAGCATGCACTTGCATTGTTTCTGTATAAGAGGAGTGACCTGGTAGACGTCCTTAAGATTGTGGAAGGGTTTCTGGAGTAGTCCAAAACACAGCCATAAATATGAGAAGACCACCAATAATCCAATGAAAGATCAGGAAGGAATGTCTTTACACTAATAATGGTAATAATGTGGATCTTGCTACAACAGGGACTAAATATTTCAAGTGAATTGATTTATTTAGAGGAATTTACATAAGCACATTTAAGCCCCACACTTAAATCAAAACAGGCAAAGAGTTCATCTGGTTCCGTTCTTGAATTGGCTGTTATCCTATCATCTGGTATCTAGCTTTAGAACGCTATTATTTGGCAAGGCCTCTCAAGTTGTTCCTGGACGAGCCGGGATCTTGTACTTAGTGTTTTGGACTTTAGAGGTACCTTCATAAAAAGTGTGGCCAAATCAGTGTGCGAAGAGGGGGAATATAATTCAGAGACCTTTATATCTGTTGAATGATAATTTAAATTTGCTTTTCAAATCTACCTGCAGTAGATTCACCTACAATTTTTATGCCTGTATATTAGGATGGGATTAAAGTAAATGAGTGAAGTCTAAAGTATATTGTCAAACCAAAGGCACAACACTGTATTCGTTCAACAGTGCAATTGTTTATAAACATTAACACCACATCTCATGTACAATGTCATACACAAAGTGGGCTAGGACTTTAAAAAAAAACATTGAGCCTATTTATAGATTTTCATTGCAAATATGTTTGTTTTTGGCATGTGTTAAGTAGTCTTGGCTAAAAATCAAACTGAAACTGTAATTGGGCTAGGAAGAATTATTTAGAGGCAAGGGACTTTTTACAAAAGCTGATTTTAAAACTCTTCTGATTGGTTGACTTGTACCACAGCAGTCGTGGTTGGAGGCAGGGGGCATCCTCTTTTCGCTGCAGCTGAGATTTTTGTTGTTACAAAACCATGAATTCTGCTGTTGCACCATTTAAGTCCAGGTTATGCAAATAACTGAAGACCAGGTGAGCCTGAACTTTGGGTTTTCATTGGCTATAATTAGATGAAATGTTAGGTTGCATTACTTGAACTCTAAGAACACCGGTAGTGGTAGCTATCTTCGTTCTAAGAAATTGGGTGGTTTTGATGCTATACAATCAATTATCACATCTTGGAGCTTCCTGCAGAGTTCAAGTGAAGCTGTTGCATTGGTTTTTAAGCGTCTTTATCTAGTTTGTACATAGCACAATATGGGAGATGTTACTTAAGTTTATGAGAAAAATTCATTGTTATGTGGACAATCTGTAATGGATGTCCTCCTTCCTGTTTGACAAGCAATTGTTAATTTTACTCATTCGCCAAAGTACGAGAATTCATCATTGCATCGATGAGTGTCCAATAATGAGATGTGATCCTTTGGGTTTAAATTTGTATTTTTCAAATGGTAACATTGTTGCTTTATCAAATAATAAATGCTTCAGTTCTTTCCTTGCATAATTATTTGAAGTACTTTCTGAATAACCTTTTTTTTCAGTTGAGAGGTGTTTCCCCATCACTTGTTTTGTTTTGCTGGTAAATTGCAGCTCACCTGTCCAATGGAGCTGTCTGTCCACATGAGAAGGTAGTTGTTTATGTGAAAGTTTCTGAATTTATGCTCTTGTGTTGAATTTTTTTGACTTTCAACATACTGATTAGTACTCTATTACTAGAGAAGCATTAATTAAGGTATATTATTCAAAATGAATTCTGGTCTTTGGAAGAGGAAACGAGTCTGTTTTGATTACAAGTCCAATGAAACAATGTGGCTGTGAAATTGACCTTTGCCAGCTGAGGCAGCAGTGTGATTGCTGGGTGACCTCAAAGCATTTGTTGTGGATTTGTTTCTAGACTGAACAGTCAATGTTGCCTTTAATGCCCACTTAATGTTAAACTTTTCACCAGTTTGAAAAAATGGCCTTTTGATTTATTCACAATATAATTTGTTCCAACAGTAAAACAATGTTAAGCAAATGGATTGAGTGACTGGATCTGTGAGAGCACATGGAGTGAATGCAATGAACAAGCATTTTCACCTTGGCGTTGTTCAAGATACTGTTATTTATTCATTTTAGAGATAAATAGTTTCATTAATTAAATTTATCTGTAAATATATGTTCCAAAAGATTTTCTGTATTTTAATGAAAAAATGTGGACAATGTTGAGTTTGGTAGGCTTGAGAGAACAGATTCATTCTGCTGTGTTGAAGATAAAAAGAGTCATTGAATTCAAGTGTACCACCCACCACTGGAAATATTTAAATGTAGGACCACACCCTGATATTTTTGAGTTGCACATGCTGAATAGTCTTCAGAGTGATAATTACCCGATGGGACGGAAATTACCAGCATTCAGAAGTCACAGTGGTTGACTGTGTTTGTTTATTTTGTTTGCCCATCTTGTGCGGTGGTTGATTTAACTCACCACGCTCGAGTTTCTGCTGATGTAGAGAGTCCGTTGTGGAAGTGACTGAAGCTATTTATACCAGGTAAAGTATACTACAGGGACTTCTGTGGAGTTTGTAGATGACCTGAAATAATCCTGCTATTGCAATCTGAAGAATAGGAGATGATTAGATGAGCTGCTTGCGCAAATGTGCGAAGTGATGGCAACTCGCATGATTAAATTGATAAGGAATAAAAGCAGAAACTGTTGGAAGTAGCCAGTACCTGGAGAAAAAGAAGCAAAGTCAGTACTTCAGGTCATTAGCCTGTTGTCAGAAATTTTCTGAAGACATGAGACTGCATTATATAGCAGAAATTTTCTTATATTTCATATTTCTGGCATCTGGGGTATTTTGCCTTATTTCACCATCTTTCTGTCAGCTAAACCAGTCTCCCCTCCATGGACTTTGTCTGCACTTCTTGCTGCCTCAGTAAAACAGCTAGCATAATCAAAGACCCCATCCACTCCGGACATTCTCTCTTCTTCCCCCCTCCCACTGGGCAGAAGATACAAAAGCCTGAAAGCACGTACCATCAGGCTCAAGGACAGCTTCTGTCCTGCTATTATAAGACTATTGAATGGTTCCCTAGTATGATGAGATGGATTCTTGACCTCACAATCTACCCTGTTATGACCTTGCACCTTATTGTCTACCTGCACTGCACTTTGTCTGTAAGTGTAACACTTTATTCTGCATTCTGTTATTGTTTTCTCTTGTACTACCTCAACACACTGTTGTAATGAATTGATCTGTATGAACAGTGCGCAAGACAAGTTTTTCACTGCACCTTGGACCAAGTGACAATAATAAACCAATTTACCATTTTACTTTTATTACCACAAAAAATAAATTGCTCTTGCAGACTAGCAATGAAGTACATCTCTTTGAATTTTTAGGAGGCTAATTGGTTCAATCAGATAGCTTTATTTTCCCTAATGTCAATTCAGATTATTTTGGGAAGTCTATTCACAGTTTGACTAGAAATTGAATGGGGCAAAGTGAAGGAAAAAGTGTTTTTTTCCACATAGTATGTGGTTTGTAATTTTAATGACTAGTGAATCAATTAGCATTTATCATAACACTGTAAAATTGACAGTAACTTTAGACTTCTGCGTATGTGTAACTTAATGTGGAAATCTCAAAGCTGTTGTCAGTGATTCGGCTCGTCTCCACAGTCTGTGCTGTTTTACCATCTTGTCTACTTGAATTTAGCAAAATGAGTTACGGTGACACATACTTCACAACTAGTCTGACTGTAAAATGAGCTAAAATGTAAAATGTTGCATGAATTTAATGCAGTACTAAGATATTAGTGAACAGCAAGGGTAAATTATATTATGCAAGTGGATTGTAATCTCTCACACAAAATAGTTTTGTGAATGTGTATTATAATTCACAAATATTGCATAATACCATGGTTTTCAAAGTTATTATTTTAAAACATATTTCTATATAAACTTGTAAATCTTGAGTGTAGTCCAGCATCTTTATTTAGCTTTCCTTAAAAATATTAGCATTAATTTCTGATTTGCTCCCTATGACTTCTATAATGGGTGATACAATAGCACAGCTGGTAGAACTGCTGCCTCACAGCTCCAGTGACCCATGTTACTGTCCTCAGTGCAGTGCCCCATGAACTGAAACCCACTTCTCCCATATGAATCTTTGACCCACTCTTTCAATTTTCTGATCTAATGGATGCTCTGCCAATTTGCATATGGCTGTGGTAGTAATCCACTAATTTTTCTTACTAATTTGCTCATACTCCTTCAGCAGAATCAGTCCTATCAGTCTTTCGTATATCATTGGTTCTCACATGGACCAATTTCTCACCTACTCCTCCAGTTCCTCTCTAGATGTCCTTAACTCGGCATTGGATAGGCTACATGGCCTTCATGATTCATGCTCACAGGTGCAGAGAATGGATATCTAAATACCTAACTATACTGCCTCCTATCAGTACAAAATTCCTTCCCACTCCCATCTACCCTCCAATTTGATTGACTCCTAATACTACAGTACTTCAGTCATTTTGTTACAAATACTTCTAGAATTCCGATAAAGAGCCTTCAATTTTGTCTTTTTGTTGTGTTACGGCTCTAATTTGGGGTTACACTTGTGCTTGTATTTCTTCTTGACAGACTCTGGTTTTCATTATCCATTTTGCTACCCTGTACAATTACTTTGCTTTTTTCTCTTTAACTTTTGAACTTTCCAGAACATATTCCCTCTCTATTTAGTTTAAATCCACTCTAGCTATCTGATTCATTGGTCCTGCCTTGATTCAAGTGAAGGTAATCCCAAAGGGACTGGTGCCAGTTTCCTTGAGCCATGTATTCAACTCTCTGATCTTAATTACCATATGACCAGGGGCTCAGGTAGTAATTTGGAGTTCATTGCCTGTATGGTTCTCTTTAAGTTGGATCCTTAGCTGCTGTTATTTCTCAAGCAGAACTTCCTTTTGTATCCTTTCTGATTTGTTCCCATGTAGACCACAACAACTGGCCATTTCCCCTCCTACTCCAAGCTTCTCAGCAGACGTCCTTGACCCTGGTATGCAACACTGCCTTTGGGACTTGTACTCAAGGTTCGGAGAACAGCATCTATTCCACTAACTATACTGTCTCACAATAGCATTCATTCCTTTTCATCCTTCCCTAATTAAATGGGCCCTTATCTCAGTGCTGCAGGGCAATATGCCCATCCACTCAATGGTCTTTGGGCATATGTAGGTTGCAAGATCCTCTTACCTGTTGGGCAAGTTCAGAGCTTTCAGGCTCCTCCTCTAACCATACCTTCTGATCCTGATACCTCCCTCACTCATAGTGGCACCCTCCTGTCAGTTTTGACTGACCAGTTCTACAATACTTAAGCAAAAGATATACAGTCTCCTGGAAAAAAGTGCCCAATGACTTCTCTCTCCTTGTGGTGGCCAAATCTCAGAATACAGCAGTTCAACACTGAGCTAAAGATGCTTACTAAAAATCACAATGGTTTCCAACAGCTCCCATATGTTACAACTAAACAGATCACTTGTCCTGCCATGTCTTGCACAATTTATTTTATCTTTTTTCACTTATTTAAGCATGAAGTTACACCATTGCCCTTACCCCATCAAAGCTTTGTCTACAAAGTACTCAGCAGGCACTGCACACTGCTAACACAAAGGGGGATTTCTCAGCCTAAAGATCGCAAGATCTTTTTAGGCAGCTTTCTTAAAGGTCAATGTCAAGTACTGTTACTATGCCACTGCCCATAAAATCCTTAGGGTTTTTCTTTGTTCTGTTTTTACAATGTTTCCTGGAATTGTCCCTTTCAAACAGTTTTTGTGCACTCTGTAGGTTTGTAAGTAGATGACAGTGATTATGCTGGCAAAAACATACTGTGCAAATAGAGCACTCTGCACTCCACGGAGGAAAATCTGTAACTTGATTTGGCACCAAAGGAATGTTTCGCAGAATGTTTAACTTCATTAGAAGGCAAAATCGATATAATTTGCTGTACACCCATACCAAAGATGAAAATTCCCACCATTGTTTCTTGTGATAAATAGATTGAAACTGAAATAAGTGGTTTCATCCCTGGAAAGACCAAACAGGCTTGAGTTCTTCTGTCAAGAAATCATTGAGAGATGACCTGACAAAAGTCTTTTAAAATTCTGATAGGATTTTATAAGGTTAATTAACATAAAACCCCAACCCCAGAGCTAATGTTTCCAATTATGGGAATTCCAAGTGGAAATTCAGGGAAACAACCCAGATTGTGATTAGTGTGCTCTGGTTGCTATCGCATGGAATAGTTGAGGCCAGTAGTAAAGTTGCATTTAAGGGGAAAACAAAAGAAACAAAATCTATGAGAAGATTTGCTGATAGCACAACCTGAAAGAGTGAGAGGACCCTCAAATGGTACATAAGCAACAGCATAGTTCGTGCACTTCATTGGCCTATATCTGTGCCTTAAATGTTATGGTATAAAATTAGGCTGTAGCATGCTTTGTTTGGATGCGACCAATGTGGAATTCCTTCCAATTTAATGTCTAATGTGCAAGTACATATTTACAATGAGCTACACACCAGCCATCATATTGGGGAGAGTTCCTGGGCATGTTATTCTGTTTGCTCCCTGGAATAGACAAGTTATGACATCATTCTGTATTCTCTGCTGCCTTAAAACCAGCATGAGCAACTTCACCCTCGGTACATTTGGATGTGTTTGAAATTGGAACCATGCACCTAAAGTAAAAACTTTGACTCAAACATCAGAGGCATCTGGTCCTCCAAAGATTTATTGGGAATCTGCAGTAGTACTTCTCCCAACAATGACTCGGGTATGGACGGACCCTGTCAGTTATGTGTGGACCGGCCTCCTCCCTCCCAGAAAGGCTTGCTTTTGTTGTATGAAATACTTGCATTTTGCAACGGTGACATCAAGCATGCATTGCAAATATCTCTATTGCCAGATCATGAACATAGTAATGCTTTGAAGAGTGCTGATTGCTTTCAGCTTCAAGTTCACACCGTTACTTATCCACCAATGGAAAAAATAAAATAAGTTAAATGCTTGAATTTCTGGTATTCTTTATTCAGCGTGCAGTGAGGATCAAATGTTCAGGAGAAGGAGTCATTTCCAGTGGGATTCTACTACCAAGTATATCTTTCCTAACCCCCCCCACCTTGAGCATTCCGAAGGGATCCTTCCCCCTATCTCCCTAGACCACTGTTCCATCTCCACCAACCACTCCCCTTGGCGCCCGCAGGAGATGAAAAACCTGACCTTTCACCTCTCCTTTTTCCCACCATCCGGAGACTAATCCTTCCAGGTGAAGCAGCATTTCATTTGCATTTCTTCCAATTCACTACATTGCACTTGGTGCTCAGGAAGTGGTCTCCTCTACGTTGAAGAAACCAAACATGAATTGAGTGACCACATTGCAGACCACCACTGGTCTGCATTGGTGACTCTAATCTTCTAGTTGCCTGTTACTTTAATTCTCCATCCAATCTGACCTCTATCTTTGGACTCCCAAAGTAAGCTCAAGGAACAGCACCTCATCTTTTCTGGGCACATTGCAGCCCTCGTGACCTCGTATTGAATTGAAGAAAGAACTTTTTAAGCTCTCCATAGGTGTGCCTGTACTTCTCTAATGCAATTTATTTTCTCTGTTTCCAACTGCTGGTATCATCTTGGCAACTTTGATCTGAACTAGATATTAGACGTTCCCTCTGCTCCCTCCATCCCTCTTATCTCTGCAAAGCAGAACTCACTTGCTTTGTTACATTTCCAGTTATGGTGAAGGATCCTTGACCTGAAGCATCGACTCTTTCTCCCTCCCCACAGATGCTGCCTAACCTGCTGAGCACTTCCAGCATTTTCTGATTTTTGTTCTGGATTTTCAGTATCTGCAGTTTTTATTTCATTTGATCACTTGAGTGTAAAAAAATTGCTTTGTTTCAGAGTTTGTGGAGTTGGCAAGAAGTGGTTTGCTGGTAATTCACGCAGTTTTTTTTAATTGAAAGGTTTTTGTGAATCTCAATTGCCCCACTGTCGTGGGTGCTAGCAGAGTCGTACTTCTCCAAGTGGACCTCATAAGTAAAGTGCTCAGAGATCATGCAGTAAATGGTCAACTGACAAGTTCACTTGATATTAGTTGTTTTGAGTAAATGATAAAAATTGTCTATTACACCAGAAGAACCTCCTGCTTTTCATCATGTGGTGTCAGTCTGCCGGAAGATATTTCCATTCAGTGGCTCATCTGAAACCAGCAGCAACGTAGCACTCTTGCTATTAAACTGAAATAAGGTAGATAAAGCAATACAAAATACTAACGTTTAATGAATACAATTTATCAACCAGTGCCAGTTCAGAAAGAAGTGTTGTGATTTATAACATGTATTTAATAGTTTAAACACTTTTCTTACATGCTTAACTGCCTTTAAAATAATCGCAGTTTAAGTACAAGCTAGATTATCGCTTTCCAACAGATGTTCCACATGCCTCAGTCCAAATCACTTGCATGTAATAAGGTATTTTCTCTGGACTCAAATCTCTTATTTTCAAATCACAGATATCAAGTCACTTAATGCTTTCAAAGATTGGATGCTTACTGAATTGTTGATTGATCATTTGAATTAATTACAACGACCCACTGTCTCTCCATCCCTCCCTTCCTCCTCCACAAATCCTCTGTTTCTACTCCACACTGCATGAGGAGGGTGCACAGCTGTTGATACTCCTTGCTCGGGCAATAGAAGGTTGATTTCTATTAGCTGTGACTGAGCATTTAAACTTTTCTAACATCTTCCTTCCTCCCTCCTCCAACACTACCAGCTGCTCGAGAAGGAACCCTGCACCTCTTCACTGTGCATCCAGACACCAGTCCAAGGCCCAGTAAAGTGGTAATTTAAACAAAATGCACAGTTGGTTTCTAGACAAGACCTTTGGCATTTTAAGGCTGCATATTTTCACCAGTTCTACTTTATTACTGAAGATGTCAAGTTGTTGAAGTAATTTAATCTTTGGTTAAAATACAGTGAACCCAGTAAGCATGGATGTAATATTTCAATTAGGGATAAGATTTTGAACTAGCAACTGGCATTGATTTATTTTAGTTTGTGAAATTGTTGGCTCAAAGTTTGGGTGAAAGGGATGAAGAAGGATGTCAAGATTGGAAGTCCAGCTCATAAGAACCATCATCTTTGTTGACACTGGCCAATGAGAGGATTCCTCTGTGTGCTGAACGTATGTGGTGTAATTGAATACTTGCAGCTGGCTGCCCACAAACTACTGAATGCCTGTATTAATGGCTGTGCATTTTTTGGCTCAACACTACAGCAAGCTTAAAATATTTGACAGTGTTTCCTGTTGTGTCTAAAACTAGAGAATTTTCTAGAACATTGGTTTACTATGTGGTTATCTCATAAGCTAGTGGCTAAATAAGATTCTTGCTCAGTTTGGGTGAAAAAGGCATTATGTCATTTTAATGAGAGACCTTCCTTTATGAGACTGTTCACTTGTGTTTTATTGGTGAGATTCGGTACTCGATCTGTTTTGCATAGATGTGTGGGAACCCACTTTGATGTAAACACTGCCAAAGCATGTTGTTCATTTAAAGTATATCTAGTCACTTCTTATAAAGGAAAGGAGCAGAAATGTTTCAGAATTGAATAGAGAATTATAAATGATGTAATTGGACTGTCATTCTTGTAACTGTTTAAATGAGCTGTCACGAACCAGCAACAAAAGAAACACACTGAGCATGATTTAGTGTTAAAAACTATTTTATTAATCACTACTTATGATAATACATAAAATAAAAGTAAAAATGTTAGTATGTTAGAATTCAAAAATGTTAAACCTCGAACGTTAACCCCAAAACTAAACTCTTCGTGTGTGTGTGTGTGTGTGGCAAAGTCCAAAACTCCCAGTTCCAGAATGGTTCTTAAAGTTCAGTTCCGCAAGCCATAAGGTGAAACATGAGCAAGGGCTTCTTCAACAACCACCGTTGTCAGAAGATAAGACGTAGATGTAGAGAAACATAGAGAGAGTAAATACGAAATCCAAATGTTCCACGATGGAACCCAAACGACACTTCAGTGTTTACTCGGTAGTGACTTCCTCACCCCGAAAAGCATCCGAACCGTGGTCGTCCACACAAATACCTGTTTCCTTCTACAGGTCAGCAACAAAGTGAACTCCACCGGATTACTTCCAACTTCCATACATGGATTTCAGTGGCAGACACAGTTATTGTTTCTCATCCATTGATAGAGAGCACTAGCAGGCTGGTGTCTCTCTCCCTTCTCTCTCTTCTTCTTCTTCTTCTTCTTCTCCTCCTTCTCCTTCTCCTCCTTCTCCTTCTCCTTCTCCTCCTTCTCCTTCTCCTCCTTCTCCTTCTCCTTCTCCTTCTTCTCCTTCTCCTTCTCCTTCTCGTCCTTCTCCTTCTCGTCCTTTATCTTCTATTGACGTAAGCACGCCCCACACACACATACACACACACTCTCTATCTTAAAGGGACTTTCACTGAGTCCGTAACAGAGCCAAAATTCTGATCATGCACGTTTAATATCTTCATAATATGCAAAAGATATTTGGACAGTGAATGAAATCCAGTGCAGATTTATTGAAAGATCCTTTAATACCTCCTGATCTGTGATTGATTTGGTCATTAAGTGTGGGTGATAGCACTTTTATCCTGCCTTATTCATTGTCTCATCTTTAGCAATGTTATTTGACAGATCTATTGATTCACCATCCTGTAGGAATATGGCTTGCTTTGTCTATGAAGATACCTTGTTTAGAATTCTCAGTCTGACATCAATCCAGTTTGTGTTTCATTAGCTGGCACTGTCAAGATTAAAGGGCTGCAGTGAGGGCCAGGCTTGAGGGAGAGGCAAAGAAGCAGGAGGAAGTCAAATGGAAATGGAAGGAGCTGCTGAGAGGAAGTTAGGGGAAGAGTAACAATATTGTTTGCCGCATAATATTGATCCAGTACATATGGTATAAAATCCACTTCAATTATATGACCTGACATTTCTAGTCTGAATCTTGAGTGACTCACCAAGTAATTTTGAACAAAATATGTTGCTATTTTGATTGAGCTTTGCTTTGAAAGTGAGTCATAGAAACAACACTGGCTATGACGACATTTAAGAGTTTTCTTATTTCTCATTCTTTATAAGCCCAAATGTCACTGCCAATAATACTATCACATTGAAGTTAAATGGCTCCAATATCATAAAAATAATATATTTGATCTAAAAGTGAACCTTTTTTTTCCCTGTTCTCTTGGAGAGAAAACTCAAATGTGCCAAATGTGAGTGCTATATGCCATGCCATGCTCTTATTATTCAAGCAGTTCTTTAAATGGCAGCACTTGTTTCATAATCTTTGTCAATTTGCATCCTTTACATAATGTGTTTTAAAGTGTTGCACTTGAAAAAAAAGTGGGTTTCAGAAACCTGAAACTTCAGGGTGCCAAATCGCAATACCGCAAGCGTACAAAGGACAAAAATGATTAATTATTTCTGATGTGTACCTGTACAGTTAACTGGCTACAGTAAAACTCTGATCCGTTTATCTATTTGGAAATCCCAATGGTTCAGCATCTGGCTCACCAGTTGATGTTTCCTGAACTCTTATTCAATGTGCCAGGGCCCCAGTTCCTGCAGCACTTGTTCAACTTAGTATTGGTTTATTATTGTCACTTGTACCGAGGTACAGTGAAAAAGTTGTCTTGCATATCGATCGTATAGGTCAATTCATTACACAGTGCAGTTACATTGAATTAGTACAGAGTGCATTGATGTAGTACAGGTAAAAACAATGACAGTACAGAGTAAAATTCACAGCTACAGAGAAAGAGTGCAGTGCAATAAGGTGTAAGATAACAACAAGGCAGATCGTGAGGTCAGAGTCCATCTCATCATATAAGGGAACCGTTCAATAAATAATTATTCAAATATTGTGTAACATTTTTAAAACAAAAAGGTGAGTAAAAAGTGTTCTGGGTATTAACAGGAATAACATCCGATAATCCAAAAAATCTGCCAGTCCAGCATCAGCAAAGTCTCCAGCATGCAGTGGAGTTTTATTGAATTTAAAACACAATCATAAGTGAATGAATTTAAAGAAGTATTTTGAAATTAGCAAGTGAGCAGCTGAAAATTAGGAAATAAATCACTGAAGTTTTCTCTCACACTAACTAAAATGGTAAGGAGCAGAAACTGACAAATTGATCTGCTTGAAAGGGTTGAACGTTGTTTGAGCCACCAGCTGGTTATTCATATATCTACAAATATTCAATTAACTGACATTTACAGGATTCCTTCTATATTAACTCTTTTTAATTGTTTTCAAGCTGCTTGGTGTGGGGTGGGATTTCTGTGGAGGAAGTATCGAAATTGAACCCCCAAAAATCCTTCATGTTGTATAGCACTACATTGTGCTAAATGGGTAGACCAGGAACAGACCTGACAGTTCAAAGGAAGGACTTCTATGAGGTGCTGTGGACCATTAACAGAATTGTATTCCACCATAATGTGACAATTCATGGTCCAGTGTATTTCTCACTGTGCCATTTATGATCAAGCCAGGGGTTCAACCCTCGTTCAGTGAGAAGTGCAGAAAAGCATACCAGGAGCAACACTGGGCTTATCAAAAAATGAAGTGCCAACATAGGACTACAATGATAAATAGTAAGAATAGCCTGCAATAAGGCAGCTAAACACAACCGGCAGGTCAGTTCCAAGCTCTGCAATTCTGCTACTTCAAGTCAGGAACAGTGGTGGACAATTTCAGTAGCTAACAGAAGAGGACAGGGTCCAAGAATGGGGTGGGGGCCCAGCGTGTCAAAGCAAAATGCAAAATTGAAGCATTCATTATAATGTTCAGCCAGTCCCACTGCCCTGCCATCCCCACTCCTTCCCCCCCCCCCCCCCCCCCCCCCACCAACCAATCCAGAACAAAGCAGCCAATTTGAATGCCATCTTCTCTACCTGGTATTGGTTTATTATTGTCACTTGTACCGAGGTACAGTGAAAAACTTGTCTTGCAAACCGATCATACAGGTCAATACATTACACAGTGCAGTTACATCAAGTTAGTACAGAGTGCATTGATGTAGTACAGGTAAAAACAATAACAGTACAGAGTAAAGTGTCACAGCTACAGAGAGAGTGCAGTGCAATAAGGTGCAAGGTCATAAAGTAGATTGTGAGGTCAGAGTTCATCTCATCCTATAAGGGAACCATTCAATAGTCTTATCACAATGGGGTAGAAGCCGTCCTTAAGTCTGGTGGTACGTGCCCTCAGGCTCCTGTATCTTCTACCCGATGGAAGAGGAGAGAAGAGAGAATGTCCTGGGTGGGTGGGATCTTTGATTATGCTGGCTGCTGCACCAAGACAACAAGACGTAAAGACAGAGTCCAAGGAGGGGCGGCTGGTGTCCGTGATGCGCTGGGCTGTGTCCACAACTCTCTGCAGTTTCTTGCGGTCCTGGGCAGAGCAGTTGCCATACCAAGCCATGATACATCCAGATAGGATGCTTTCTATGGCGCATCGGTAAAAGTTGGTGAGAGACAAAGGGGACAAACCAAATTTCTTTAGCCTCCTGAGGACGTAGAGGAGCCGGTGAGCTTTCTTGGCTGTGGCATCTACGTGATTTGACCAGGACAGGCTGTTGGTGATGTTCACTCCCAGGAACTTGAAGCTCTCAACCCTCTCGACCTCAGCGCCATTGATGTAGACAGGCGCATGTACACCGCCCCCTTTCCTGAAGTCAATGACCAGCTCTTTTGTTTTGTTGACATTGAGGGAAAGGTTGTTGTCATGACACCATGTCACTAAGCTCTCTATCTCCTTCCTGTGCTTTGACTCATCATTATTTGAGATACGGCCTACAACGGTGGTATCATCTGCAAACTTGTAGATGGAGTTAGAGCAGAATCTGGCCACAGTCATGAGTGTATAGGGAGTAGAGTAGAGGGCTGAGGACGCAGCCTTGTGGGGCACCAGTGTTGAGAATAATCATGCCGGAGGTATTGCTGCTTATCCTCACTGATTGCGGTCTGTTTGTTAGAAAGTCAAGGATCCAGTTACAGAAGGAGGTGTTGAGTCCTAGGTCTCTGAGTTTGGTGACAAGCTTGCTTGGGATTATTGTATTGAAGGCAGAGCTGTAGTCAATAAACAATAGTCTAACGTATGTGTCTTTACTGTCCAGATGCTCCAGAGCTGAGTGTAGGGCCAGGGAGATGGCATCTGCTGTAGACCTGTTTCGACGATAGACGAATTGCAATGGGTCCAGTTTGTCTGGTAGGCTGGAGTTGATGCGTGCCATGACCAACCTCTCAAAGCACTTCATGATGGTGGATGAAAGAAACACTGGTTGGTAGTCATTGAGGCATGTTACCTTGCTTTTCTTTGGTATCGGGATGATGGTGGTCTTCTTAAAACAGGTGGGAACCTGAGATTGAAGCAGGGAGAGGTTAAGTATGTCCACAAATACTTCTGCCAGCTGATCAGCACAAGATCTGAGCACACAGCCAGGGACACCATCTGGGCCAGGTGCCTTCCTCGTGTTCACTCTCCAGAGGACTGATCTTGTGTCCTCCACTGTGATCACAGATTCAGCTGCATTGGAGGCTGTCGGGGTGGATGGTGACAATCCACTTCCCTTCTGTTCAAAACGTACATAGATTGCATTAAGTTCATCAGGAGGGGATGCACCTGCTGTTAACTTTGCAGCCCGACTTCACCTTGTAGCCTGTAATGGCATGTAAGCCCTGCCATAACTGACAGCTGGTCAGGGACTCCATTTTGAGTCGGTATTGCCTCTTGGCATCCCTGATAGCTTTCCGAAGGTCATACCTCGATTTCTTGCACAGATCAGGATCACCAGATTTTGTGTGCAGCAGTCCTCTGCTTCGGTAGGGAGTGGATCTCCCGGTTCATCCATAGTTTCCTGTTTGGGAACACCCGTATTGTCTTCTTTGGTACACAGTCCTCCACAAACTTGCTGATGAAGTCTATGATGGTGGTGGCATACTCATCAAGGCTGGCAGCTGAGTCTTTGAACATGGACCAGTCCACTGTCTCAAAGCAGTCACATAGGAGCTCATCTGCTTCCTCAGACCAGCACTGCATGACTCTCTGTACCGGATCCTCCCGTTTCAGTTTCTGTTTGTATGCAGGGAGAAGGAGCACAGCCTGGTGGTCTGATTTCCCAAAGTGAGGATAATAAAATATGCTGCAGCTCCTGCCAAACTTGCAACAACTATGACCAAGAAGGTCGAGGCAGGAGGTGCCTGGGAATGCCACCAGCACCCTCGCACCATCCTAATGTGGAACTAGTTTGCCATTTCTTCATCGTCACTGAATCCTGGAGGAATTTCTCATTTGGCATTTTGGCAAACAGCATTTGGGGAGCATCTTCACCAGGAGTTCAAGGTGGATGACCACCACTTTGTCAAGGGCACAGAGATGAGCAGTAAATCCTGGCTCAACCACCAGCAATCCACATCTTAAGAAACAACTTTAAAAGATCTTGACCAGTCTAGGACCCTGACAGGGAATCCCTGCAGAAGCCTTTGCCCAACCATTATTTACTCTTAGAAGAAATGGACAGAAACTCTGCCCCTATTGAGTTGTCAGGAAACCCCTGAAAATGAGGCATCCACACATCATTTTTCCAACGGATTTTGCTAATCCCTTGTTTGGAATTTTAGTATAATTGTGCGTTAAACAGCATAGTGTTTGTATTTTTATACTGTATATATGTGTCTATTTATTTAAAATGCAATTCTGCCAACACGTCACAATGTGTTTTGGATAATTAGCCTCAAGATGCCTTTATACATAAGTGCTATCTATGTGGGATTTGAGGTTTACGTTCCAAGCACAGGTCACTGTTATTAACCAAGACACTGTGTAATCTTGGATAGAGTCACAAAGACTAAAAGTGAGAGTTAGCATGTATTTCTCTCATGTAATGTATGCTGTCCCATGCTGAACTGGTTTTCTGGGCTTGCTGCTGTACTTAGTTTTTTTTAGTTTCACTTCTGTTGAACTTCATTCCTGTTGGGCCTGTCTGCAAATGGAAATTCCACCCTACTGTTCCAACGCAAAGGACGTGATCAGGGGCTGTCCTTTTTTGTTGAGTAGGAGTGAATTAAAATAAGAAAACAAATACATTAACACTTCCACCAGCAATTTTCAAGATTTTCTAAATGGGGAAATTCCCTGAAGACTATAACGAGAAGCCCCCCCCCCCCCACCTTAATTTCTGAAAGGCAGTATTTGGTACCCAAGGGAAATGTACTTGTGTAGAAATGCTTTCATTATCTTATAAGCATTAATATTTTTATTACATTTTAGGATTTAACAATGTGCGTGGAGAGTACGAGGCATTGCCTTCATTCCCAATGACAGGCCTGACCTCAGACGGAAAATTAATGGCTATGACCAACTTAGCTTGTTCATTGCCTGGGAGGATCCAATTTATTAACCGCAATACACACTCCTGATCGGGCACAAAAATTACTAGATGGAGACATGGGAAGCTTGTGGTCGCTCTATTTTAGCCTTTCATTCCATGTTTCTGAATTCTGCCACTTGCATTTCCTGGTCTGGTAGTTCATGACAAAATCCTTTAAGTGATCTACTAAAACAATATCAACACCCGCAACCTGCATTTACGCAGCAGTATGTTTAACAAAGAAGAGCATGACAAGGCACCAAGCAAGTCTTATTGGATTAAAAGGTGGACGGTGAGGTAAAGACAACTTAAAGGCATTTAGTATCAGGATAAATTTTTAAAGAGTCTCTTCAAGATATTAGAAGTGTCTAGTAATTAATCTGTTGTTTCAAAGTCACCCCATTCCCACACAATAGGACCAGAAGGTGTTGTGATCAGATGCTCTGCAATCTTTACGCTATTCTTTTAGTTCATTGCTGTATTCCACGAGGAATTCTTTGGCCCAGCATACAGATTTTGACAATGGATACAATAGAGTTACAAGTCCTCCAGTGCGTTTGCACAAGAAGGTCAATTTATTGTCTTTCAGATTGTTGTGTTCATTACCTGGTAGCAGCAATGTCAAACTTTAATGTTCTCAGTTAATCTTCAGACTTTATTGATTTGGCAAGTCAAATTTTCACTTGGACTCTTGGGGTTTAGAAACAGTATAACTTCTTGACTGATGTACCTCTTCTCATTTTGTACCACCCATGTGAGGTCTTCTATGTGACATTAAAAAAAATAGCTGAATTTCATAGTTTTCAGTTACTCCACTTGTTAAGAGTTTCTAAGATCCATGGATTTTTTTTATCACTAATAGACCTTGAAGCAGCTTTTTCTCCTTAAGTAACAAATGGGAAAAAAAGAATAATACCTTTTGTGTTTCAATAATACCAAAAAAAATTGGTATGAATAAAATAAAATTTTAAAGATAGAAGTAATGCAGCGTGATACAAAACCTACTCGGTGATTTAAAGAACTTCCATAAATAAAAGGCCAGGTAAAACTTATGGAGGAATGGCTCTCATCTGCAGAACTCATGGGAAGCTGTGACTGCACTCCAGAACCAAGGTCACCCAAACCAGAGTTTTCAAACTGCCATGTGTAGATGCCACTTATACTTGCACAAGCTGAGAAGCCGAACTCCAAGTTATCATTAACTCAATATCCGCAAAACAATGGTCCTCTTTCAATAAAAACAGAAACTGGTGGCAGCACGAAGCAGATCGGGCAGCATGTATGGAAAGAGAAACAGTTACAGTTTCAGGTTGAAGAACAAAAACAAGCTGCAGAGAGGGTGGAGGAGAGATGGATAGGACAAAGAGCGAGGCCAGCAACTGATAAAGTCATCTGGTTGATAGGTTCCTGAGCTCGGAGAGAACGAGAACACAGAAGTATGTCAGGGCTGTGGGAAATACCCAGCAGATCAGACCACGATTGTGGAGAGAGTAAAACAGCTAATATTACAGACGGATGACCTAAAGCAAAACTGGCCAGTTCTGATGCAAATAGAGAATTTCGTATTGAGTCTAGAAGATTGCAGCATGATTAGGTGAGAGGTGAGGGGCTGTTCCTCAAATTTTTGTTGGGCCTCATTACATCAACGCTGCAGGAGGCCATAGGCAAACGGTTCAGAGTGGGATGGGGAATTAAAGTGGCAGGCAACTGGAAGCTCAGGGTTCACCTCTTTAACCTGAAGTAGCTGCTCCGGGAAGCAGTCTCTTCACCCCATTCATTATACGGTGGAGAACACATCGTGAGCTGTGAATGCAACACATTGGATGGAAGAAGTGAATGGCTGCTTCACCTGACAGGGCTATTTGGGTCTCTGGGTGGCTTATACATTCATAGACTTATACAGCACAGAAACAGACTGTTCAGACACACTCATCCATGAGAACCAACTTGCCTATTTAAGCTAATCCAATTTGCCTGCATTTGGCCCATATCCCTCTCAACCGTCCTTATCCACGTACCTGTCCAAATGTTTTTTAAACATTGTAATCGTACCTGCGTCTGTCACCTCCTCTAGCAGCTCATTCCATATGCCCACCACACTCTGTATGGGGGGTGGGAAAACTTGCCCCTCAGATCCTCTTTTTAAATCTTTTGCCTCTCACCTTGGATCTCTGCCCTCTTGTAGTAAGGGAAGAAGTGAAAAGGTAGGTGTTGTATATCTTGCAGTTGGATGGGAAAGTTCCATGAGAAAGAGAGTGGTTGATGGAGATGGAATGAGTTTCAAAGGAATGGGGAAGATGTGTTGGGTGGTAGGATCTCATTTAAGATGGAGCAAATTGTGAAGAATGATCCACTGAATGCAGAGGCTAGTGGGGTGAACAATGAAGATGAGGGGAATATTTTCCTTGCTTTGGATTGATGGATCATTCTTCACAATTTACATCATCTTCAGTGAGATTCCACCACCTGACACATCTTCCCATCAATTTCTTTAACCGCATCTCATCTATTTCCCTCCAGGAGAAGACTGGATGAAAGCAGAGGTGAGGGAAATAGATGAGATGCGGTTAGGGTCATTATCGAGTACGGTCAAAGGGAAGGCACATTTCAGGGAAAAGGAAGACCTCCCAGAGGCACCGGTATGGGAAGTCTTGTTATCTGAGTGGATATGATGGAGACAGTCAAACTAGGAGATGAAATGCTTATCCTTGCTGGAAGCAGGGTGGGAGGAAGTATAGTAAAGAGAGCTGGATGTTTGTCACCAGCCTATCCCCTGAGATAGAACCACAGATCCCCAAGGGGAAGAGAAGATCTAGAGATGGACCATGTGAAAGTGAGGGCAGAGTGGAAATTGTACTGCTGATGCTTCCTGCAGAACTCAAAAAAAATTTCATTACTTTTGCTGCCAGTTATCAATGCACCAAAAAATGAGTATAGTTATGAGTATGAGCATACAAAAAATGGTCACAAGTTCTGTATTCAATGAATCATTCTTCACAGTTCACTCCATCTTTAATGAGATTCTGCCACCTGACGCTTCTTCCCACTAATTCCTTTGTAACCTGCTGGTTTAGACTTAAGTTTCCACCAACCACTCCCCTTCTCGCGGTACTTTTGCATCTAACTGTAGGAGGTACAACACATGCCCTTTCACCTCTTCCCTTACAAAAACAAAGACTGTTGCATGCCTCCAAGAAGCATGTAGATTTGGGGTCCATGTGAGTTCTCTTAGCTACCCCTTTGACTGAGAGAAAGTGAGTGTAATTGAAGGAAAAATTGTTCAGTGTAAGAACAAGTTTAGCCAGGCAAATGAGTGTGTTGATGGAAGGAAACTGTTTGGGTCACTGCTCAGGGAAGAAACTGAGAACCCTTAGGATATCCTGGCATGGGATGGAGGTGTGGAAGGACTGTATGTCCATGAAAGAATGTTTCCTCTGGCTGAAGTGTCTAGAACAAGGGTCACAGTCTCAGAACAAGGGGTAAGCTATTTAGAACTGAAATAAGGTGAATTTTTGTCATTGCAATATTGCTGAGTATGTGGAATTCTCCACCTCAGACGGCTGTCGATACTCGTTTATTGAGTTAATTCAAAACGGGTTGATAGATTTCTGGGTATTAAGGGATTCAAGGGATATGACGATAGTGTGAGAAAATGCCATTAAGATAGAAGATCACCCAACATCTTGAAGATGTTACAGTGTGCAGTGGAGAGCATTCTGACTGGTTGCATCACCGCCTGGTATGGAGGCTCCAATGCGCAGGATCGCAAGAGGCCGCAGAGGGTTGTAGACCCAGCCAGCTCCATCATGGGCACAGCTCTCCCCACCATCAATGATGTCTTTGAGAGGCAGTGCCTCAAGAAGGCGGCATCCATCACGAAGGACCCTCATCATCTGAGATATGCCCTCTTCTCGTTACTACCATCAGGGAGGAGGTAGGGGAGCCTGAAGTCCCACACTCAACGATTCAGGAGCAGTTTCTTCCCCTCTGCCATCACATATCTGAACAGTCCGTGAACACTCCCTCATTGTTCTCTTTTTTTTTGCACTTTTATTTATTTTGTAATTTATAGAATTTTATGTCTTTGCACTGTACTGCTGCACAAACAGCACATTTCACGTCATATGCCAGTGATAATAAACCTGATTCTGAATGACAGAGCAGGCTTAAAGGACCAAATGGCCTCCCCTTGCTCCTATTTCTTATGTTCTTGTGTATTGCTGTAAACTGGCAGACCTATTTTAATATTTCTCATTCTGAATTAACTTAATGAAGGTGAAAACATTTATTTTGCTCACTTTGTTGTGAAACAATGTACGTGAAAACAGTCCTAGGTGTAGCAATTTACTGGAAACAGAAGAATTCAATTCTTCTCCTGCACCCTGTCTATATGATCTCCTTTAGTTGGTCATCAGAAATCCAAAGTTTAAAATTGATTTCCCTATTTTACATAAAGACAGTTGGAACAAGGTAGTTACAGAAAACAAAAGTTGTTGTAAATGATCAATCAAAGCTGGTTCTTGACTTCTGATTACGTTATCTGTTCCTGAACTAAAATACCACTTGTGTCCTACCACCTAGTACTTGTATGGCATGTTTTGGCTCCATGATAACTACATTTGTTCCATCCACACCAGATAGTACAGCAATACAAAGGGTGCATGACATTGAATCAATTAGCTATTTGAAAACTAAAGTGCCTCCAGTGATTCTTATCTTATTCTAGTACTCTGGGTCAGCCAAATGGACTGGAATAATTATTTTTCTACCTTGTGTTGTTGATTGATTTTGGTTGCTGTAGGAAATAAAATTAACAGTTTAATTCTGCACAAATGTTTGGGTGGGAGTGTGTGCAGGTGGAGAGAGGGGAGAGGTGGCTCGGTTTTGTCTTGCTTTCTGTTCTGTTTAACTGCACAGTGGCATTTCCCTCCTTCCTCCTTTTTCCCCCTACACCCCATCACACCCTTACCCTGCCCCCAGTACTATGCAAACCCATCTTCATTCTTGGTTTCATATTTTTATATTACCAGTCAGACAGCCTGTTTATAGGACTATTTGGTACACTGTTGTCATAAGAAACAAAAGGCCACCCTATGTTCCTTTACTCGATCAAACTATCCAGTGGAGAATCATATATTTGGTAGTAGATCAAAATCCTTAATATATGACAGAAAAACTGTATTTGGAACAAGGAATATACTGATGGGATTACTTTCTCGTAAGCCTTGATGAGGTGAGGGGCAACTTGACCACTGAAGAAAATTTTCAGGAAGTAATTCTGGCAATAATTGGAATTGACTTCTAGAAAACAGAGGAGTGGCTTATTTTCACTTAGGAGCCAGTTGGATGGCGTAGTGAGAATGCTACAAGTTGAATATCCTTTCATGAGATTCAGTTGAGTTGAATGAAAAGAACCTGAGTGGCTGCATGTAAATGTGTGCATTCCACTGGTCATCATTAAGGCTGAAATTAAGAAAAACAGAGTGTTAAGTTTTTAGGAGCTGCAAGGACACACCTACCCAATTTTAAAACATGACTTTGAACTTTGACTCCATTATTTTGAGGCATGTGAAGTGATCTTCTGTTAGAGATCTCCGATTTATTTAGATTAGCTGTAAGAGAGATCAGCTTGATGACTTATACCATTTTGTGTTGAGATACAATAACAGCTTAATAAAACATCCTTAACATTGTTGTTCATCTACATCACAAATGCCTAGAAATTGAATACTTTTTCCCCTCATGCAACATGATTGAAAATCATTTTAAGAAAGAGCAAATTGTGTTTGCAACCATTTCTGGTTCAAATCCTGTCCTGACTGGTCCTTGTGACGCCAATATCGTTCTGGGATTGGGTGCGCAGAATGCCATCACTCCCCACATGTGCTTCTTTTAGAGTGTATTGTTTTTGGGGTGCCCATCATCAGACATTGCAGGAAAATGGGGAGGCCTGCAGGAGAGTGAAATACTTAACTGCAACCTTCATCTATACTCTGCCCCCATTCCCTCCCTTTTCTCTTGCCACCAGCCCCCCCATTTTCCCCAGTGTAGCCCCCCATTCCAAATCCTGTCATCCTGTACCACTTTCTTTCCCCCACCCACAACGTTATTCCAGCTTCCCAATTACAACCTACTCACTCCCATGGTGAGCTCCAATCTCCTGGGCAAACCAACTTTGGAGAGAAATATTGGGAGACTCATTTTCAAATCCTAAAATGTGCACTGCTTGTTGGTTGTGACTGAGGCCCTTGCAGCTCCAGGGCTTCAGTCACAACCAACAAGCAGTGCACATTTTTGATGTGGTTAGATAGCAACCAAATGGTTGTGATTCCCACTGCAGCTACGTCATCCCATCCCATTGTCTAGGGGCAACGGAATTTCCAGGCAAATGACAATGTTATTCTCCCTGGCTTATTCAGCTGCAGTTTAGTCCTGAGGTGAGTTTGGTTGGAGAACAATGTCACAGATTTGCTTCCTTTGGCACAATGCTTTGCGTTCCACTGCACAGGTGGCTGTGGAAGATCAACGGGAGCTAGCCTTCTGCAGGTCCGTTAATACAAGAAAACGGGAATACCATGACACAAGAATAGAATAATGGGGTTAGCAGTATCAGAGATGGATCTACAACCTCCAAGGTGCCAATGAATGAAACCTGGAATGATGAATTTGAGCCAGTCATTATTGGAATGGCAGTCAACCAATTAATAAAGAACAATTTCACTCCTCAAGTTCCAGCGTTCACTGTTTTATGTTTTAGGGTAGAGTTGCTGCAGATGGCAAATATATTTTCAATACAGCTGACCTATTTATTTGCATATTTGTTTTATAAAACTTTGATAGCTTCGTAAAAATGAGGATTGCCTAGTTTAATAATGATTTATTATGCCAGAGGAGACCAGAAACAAAGTCTCAATTTGGAAGGAAAAGAGATTATGCAGACAAGATTGTATTCAACAGATTGAACTCTAGAGACAACAAAGAGCCTCCAGTACATTAGCTTGACATTAGTTTTTGCGCTATGTAAATTGAATGATCCATAATTTAGTAATACATGGAGCGAGACAATCTTCACCTGTAATTCCCATGCTTAAATTTATTCAAGAAAATCACAAAGGATCTAAATTTAGACCAGTATTGTTTCCATGGGAGTCCAAGGTTGTGCACTCATTGCTAATTCAGGCTCAGTGCAGGGATTTCACCGAATGCAAATGGAAGTGAACAATGTATGACTCATAATATCCACCACTCGCTTTCAATCTGAGTCTGCTCGTTGACCTTCATAAATTGTTGAAATATTTTTACTGCATTGTGTGTATGCTTTTTTTTAATCATCTTGCTCTTCGCAAAAATTCTATTATAATCTCTATTTACAAAAAAACTAATAGAATATTTGAAGAGTCGGTAGCCTGTTGAGGCCATTTTTTTAATTCTCAGAAATAAGATTCGGTCTGTCAGACACAAATCTGAGAAGGAGATTAAATTATTTCTAATATTCTCCAATTTTCTTCCTGAAGTGAGCACTGAAATAATCATATGAAAATACAAATTAGACCCTTCTGCTTCTCAAGGCTGCTCTACTATTTAATAAATTCATGGCTAATCTGATTGTAACTTCAACTCCACATCCCCACCTACCCTGAGTAACCTTTCAATCCCTTGCTCATTATGAACCTATCTATCTACTGTGTTAAAAGAGAGAAGGAGACATGATACACGTCTTTATTTACAAATGCACAGAATATATCGTGGACTTATTTTTGTGAATAAATGTAAGTCCTGGATTTTACTGGACTGTCCATACTATTGGTGTGCTGTGATCAAAAGGATTTAATATTGATCAATGGAATGCCCTTCCGCTGAGTGATGACTTTGCATTGAGCATTTGCTATATCCTCTTCATTGAATGGTAATTCTCTTTTCCATTGTGTATTTATAAAGCATCAGGTTTTCCTCAATATTTATCTGCTAATTTTTTTTATCCACTCTTTGTCTTCCCAATTTCCTTTCTAATTTAAGCCCTGTGCCTTCTATAATCTCTATGCATCATTGAGTTCACAATATTTATTCTGTTTCCCCTTTGTGCCATCCCATCCTGTTTGTTTCTCAATCTCCTAGGGAGTGTAATTTTGGAATTACTTTTTCTCTTACTGGGAGTATACATGCTCCGCACCCTGAGTATCTCTTTTGAATTATTCCTCTTGCTTTAATTAGCCTTCAAATAACTGTTTGCAGTCTACCTTCAATAGATCAGACGTCAGCCAAGTAAAATTGGCCTTACCCCAATTTAGAGCTTTGGCTCCCAGTCTGTCTTTGTCCTTTTTTAAGAAGTTTCTAAATACTAAACATAATTGAATTATGTTTTTCTTTCAAAATGTAGTCTCACTAAGTCAAATGTCTCCCTCTCTCTTGTTGGGCTTGCCTGTCTCCTTGTATCATGTCTCCTTCTCTCTTTTAGCGCAGTAGATAGATAGATGGATAGATTCTTAATGAGCAAGGGAGTGAAAGGTTACCCAGGGTAGGTGGGGATGTGGAGTTGAAGTTACAATCAGATTAGCCATGAACTTTTAAATAGTTGAGCAGCCTTGAGAAGCAGAAGGGTCTAATTATTGATTTTAAAAAAACCTTTTTGAAGACCGACTTTAAAACTTGCTTCAGTTTTCAGTACTACTTTTACTATTTCTCGCTTCAGTCCAGCACCAATTTTCTGTGAAACACGTTCAAATGTTTTCTGACATGAGAAGTCATGTGTAAATGTAACTTATTCATGGGACAAATTTTACCTCATGATTTCTCTGTTGGAAAAACTTATCTATCCCTAATCTATTTTTATGCATCTTTGGATCAGTGTATTTCACCAGTGTGTCAAAAATTTTTAGGCATGTGGAAGGAATCACTATATTAGGATGTTCATTAACATAATTCCTTTGAGCAAGTGGATGAGCAAGTTGATGGCCAGGTTAGTCACTTGAACTGACTTTCAAAAACACTTGACTGGAAATTCCCTGCATGGAATTGGGAGATTTTGGTATGAGAATATGCTCTGTTATTTCAAATTGACATGTTTCACTATTCACTGTAGAATCTGTAATTAGTACACATCAAGGTTATGTTTTCTATTACCAACTTTCATGAAATTGATTCTGAAAATTTCCCTTGCCTGATTTATTTATGTAGAAGTTTGTGGTTCACCATGGTAGTCATACCTTTACAAAGCTGTTATAATTGTAAATGTAGATTAGTGGTATTCAAATAAAAATGTTTTTGCTTTGGATGTTGCCGGTAAATAACAAGTTGTGTTGTATGCTCTATTCTTCTTTCCTCCTTCTGTCTTCCTTGTCCATGAAAGTTCATATTGCTGAAAATGTAATTGGATACTTTTTCAAAAGAAAAAAGCCTTGCTTATTTTTGAGCTGTAAAATTGATTTGTGTTTGAAGCTCTTTAAAACAACTACTCGTATATATGTAGGACAACTTGGTTTCCCTCTAAATGTGAAGCATGCTATGTTAACTTAATTCCTTAAAGTAAACATGGTTCAGGTTTTTAATTACTTTGCTTGCTGACTGTAAAATCTACATGTTCTGAGGATGAAGATTTCTGGTTGGGCAGTTGGTAAAGTGAGCTGCATGCGTCAGCAATGAACAAGCTCGACTGATTTTAACAATTGGTTTGTGATTAAGGCCATAAGAAGTAAGAACAGAAGTAGGCCTTCAGCCTCTCATGCCTTCTTCAATGATCACTAAGATCAGTGCTGATCCAGGCTTCCTCAAGTCCACTTTCCTGTCTCTTCCCAGACTTCCTTGCTGATTGGAAATCTATCTACCTCAGCCTTAAAGAATGCTGCCCCCACAATTTTCTGTGGCAAGGACTCGCAACCCTCTGAAGGGAAATTCTTCCTCACCTTGGTCTTAAATGAGCATCTTCTTATTCTGAGATCCTGCCCTCTGATTCTAGACCCATGAGAGGAAACATCTTCCCATCATTTATCTTCAATAAGATCGTCTCTCATTATTCTAAAGTACCGTTTGTAGAGAACCCCTTGTTTAATCTTCCCTCATATCAGGAACTATCCAAAGGAACCTTCTCTGAATCCCTCCAGTTGATATGCTCCTGTGCTTATTTTCCCAATCAGAACAAACAAAAACTTTAAGCATTGACTGTCTTGATGGTAAACTTATTCAGGCTAAGACTATAACCAGTGATGGGGCTATACAGTCTCCAGCACAGTATGTGACCTGGGAGGACAGAGTCAATAAAATGAGGAGTGAGACTTGCTACAGGGTCCCAAGCATTTTATGTGGGACCCAGAGAATAACACTTGCTTCTCTTGGCTGTAAGAAAATATAATCCAGAAACTTGCTTTCCTGAGCTCCTTCTGTCCCTTTTTTAACGTTGATGGTAAGTGTAAGCTGGAAGAGGAAACATCACTGTTTGCGTTAATTAAGCCCCTTTCAGCGCTAGAAGTCAGGATTGAACCAGAGTTACTGGAACTGTGAGGCCACAGCTCGACCAGCTGTGCCACAGTCATGACATTTGCCTTCTCTGTATGGTTTAATCCCTAAGTGACCAGGTGATCTGTCCAATGAATAACCTAATGCTCTCATTGTTAATGGTATTGGTATTGGTTTATTATTGTCACTTGTACTGAGGTACAGTGAAAAACTTGTCTTGCATACCATTCATACAGATCGATTCATCACACAGTGCAGTTACATTGAGTTAGTACAGAGTCCATTGATGTAGTACAGGTAAAAACAATAACAGTACAGAGTAAAGTGTCACAGCTACAGAGAAAGTGCAGTGCAATAAGGTGCAAGGTCGCAACAAAGTAGATCGTGAGGTCATAGTCCATCTCATTTTATAAGGGAACTATTCAATAGTCTTATCACAGTGGGGTAGAAGCTGTCCTTAAGTCTGGTGGTACGTGCTCTCAGGCTCCTGTACCTTCTACCCGACGGAAGAGGAGAGAAGAGAGAATGTCCCGGGTGGGTGGGGTCTTTTGATTATGCCGGCTGCTTCATTAAGACAACAAGAGGTAAAGACAGAGTCCTCGGAGGGGAGGCTGATGTCCGTGATGCGCTGGGCTGTGTCCACAACTCTCTGCAGTTTCTTGCGGTTCTGGGCAAAGCAGTTGCTGTACCAAGCCGTGATACATCCAGATAGGATGCTTTCTATGGTGCATCGGTAAAAGTTGGTGAGCACTGACAAGGCACGATGGAATTATTCATTTCACTGCAGGCAACATTCTGAAATAAGCCTCGACACTTCTGCTTGTTTCAAGTGGATGGCCCCTTTTAACGAGTCATTTAGGATATAGGATACAAGAACTTTGCTTGCAACCTCAGAATAGAATTAGTCAGAATAGCACGGTACAGATTCAGATCAGTCGTGTGGTGCTGAAGCTGAAGAGGTCCAGCCAAAGTGAGTTTTATTGTGGGTCATGAAGGTGAAGAACATTGCTGTATAACATCTTGGACCTCATGAAAGTTTGTTACTGTTTGTGCAGATAGTTTTCCAAGACTATTCCAATGGTTTAACTTCAATTAAAATTAAACAGTCTTTGCCTCTTGAGCTTCTAGGTAGCTTGCCTGTCAAGTGCACTACCCATATCGGATTTGAGCCCTTAATACCAGGAGGTCTTTACTGGGCAAAGTGATTTTATTTACAGTGGTGATAAGGATGCTACAAAGGTCTAAAGTAAGCTGTCTGTTGCCCAGTGACCTGAAGAAACTATGCTTTGAAGATTAGAAGAACAGAGGGGATGATCTTATTAAAACATATAAGGTCCTAAGAGGGCATGACAGGGTAGATTTCAAGATGTTACCAATAATGGGAGTTTCAAATAAGGGGACATTGTTACGAAATAAAGGGTGGCCATTTAAAACTTAGGTGCGTTAGATTTTCTTCTCACAGATGATGGTGAATCCTTGGAATTCTCTGTCCTGCAGAGTTGTGGAGACTAGGTCATTAGAGATACTTAAAGAAGAGGTAGATAAATTCTTGAGAGGTTGTGGAATTGAGGGAAACATGGACCTAGCACAGAAGAGGATTTGAAGCCTGGGGCAGATCAGTCATGATTGCATTGATTGGTGGGGCAGGCTTGAGGGTCCAGGTGGCTTACTTCTGTTTTGTATTTTTTTTTGTGTTCTTATGTTCAAATGTTTGTGTGCAGTTGCTGGGTGAAGACAATCCTGTGTAGTTGCATCATAGTCCACCCTATTAAGATTCACTATCTAAATCCATATCAGAAGAACAAGAGCTTATGTAAGGTGCTTTGGAATGTAGCCCAGCATATTTTTAATCTTTAATCTTCCTTAGTGTTCACTTGAAAGTGATTCCGAAGCATCAAAGTTCAGTTTAAGAAAGAAACTCCTTTATTCTTAAAATAATACATGAACACATCATTCTCAGTAGTTAATAGTGTTAACTATAGTGGTGGAAAACCTTTTCAATTAATTGGATTTCTGTTGTCAATATCATTTCTACTGGGAAGCTAATTTAGGTTGATCAAGTGGAAAAGATGTTCTTTTCTGCCAGCAGAATGATGATTTATCAGTTGCTGATAAGTCCTTGGCTTTGATTTTCCCATTACTCTGTAAATGGCTCATAAGTAAATAAAGATTGTGAAAGAAAACTGTGAGTCTAAACAGGAGATTCATGTAGTGACTAGATTTGAAGCTTTCTTGGACATCCTTTTCAAATTCACTTCCCCTTTCCTCTCCAATCAAAGAAAACCTAACCTTTTATCCAAATTATACTGTATGTTTGGCACAAATGTTAAGGTGGTTTGATTATGTAACCATGCTAAAGTCTGATTAGTGTTCCAGATTTAAACTTGAGCAACCCTTTCAAAGACCAGGTTGATGAAGAGAGGTTGGTTACTTAATTACATCATGAATGGACAGAGCACTTTGTTTTTTGGGCATCTTCCTGGAGCTCCAGTTTTGTCACTTTGCCATGTTTTAGTTGATAGCTCTTGCATTGTTGGTTGCCACATTCCTTTCTGTGCTTGCAATGTTGATAGTATCCATAGTGTTCAGCAATCAAATGATGACAGGAAGTTATTAAAGGGATATGATCAAGATGTTCTTAAAGGAATGTCCAGATGTCATACTGGCATTTTTCAACAGAGGAAAGCAAAATTTATCCATGGAACATAATCTGGAAAATTTTGAAATTAGATATGAAAATAAGAGAGCTCCTTTATCAGTTAAAACATATTCTCTCAGCTGATTTTGGTAACTTTGCAACATTGGCAATTGTGAACCTAACTTATGAACTATCACTCAAGTGTAGGGCTTTTTTTGGGTGGGAAAGACACCGATGAAATATGTAAATTTTTTTCTGTGTGCAATGTTTGTGCAGGACCTTATAAAACAACACCAAGAAATATCTTTGTGGCAGCATGTACTACAACACTAATAAGGCCCACCAATATACAGCAGCTTCAATTTGACACTGAAAAGATAACAAAGGCACTTCACAAAAGGCCAACAAGAAACAAATGGTCATCAAGGTATCATGAGGTGCCACCAAAATTGTGGAGTATTAGAGTTGTGCAAATTGTGTGTCAATTTGTTGCAGTGCTGCAGGAGAGTGATATTTGTGTGTACATGTTGAGTACAGCTTGCTCACAGTACCTTTGCATATTTTGGGGGTCAACTTAAAGTAGCAGACGTGGCTGGAGCTTTGAAAGTGGAACAGCTGCTGAAAGCAGTGGGGTGACTGAGCATGCTGTGAGGGTGCTGGATGGAATTGGAGCAGGCATCACTTTGGTCTTGTCTGTGTTTATACGGAGGAAATGCACGTCATTCAAGACCAGAGACGACGACAACATTCAGTTTTTTGGAGGAGAAAGTGGATTTGATGATGGACAAAGGAGGTAAGAGCATGTTTTTATGAGGAGATGTTGATGACTGGTTTTGAAAGGGGAGAGGATAATAAATGAGGGGCAATTAGTTGCAACTTCGGCTAGCATTGGGGTCAGAAAGAACCATTAGGTGGTTAGAAGTTGTTTAGTGTGAATGGAGTCCAAGGATTAAGAGGTGAGCCTTGTGATACCATCTTGGGCTTGAGCACAAGATCTGGATTAATTCACTACATTGTGAGATTCTCCTTGTGATATGTAAAGGTGCTCTTGAAGTATACATCAGAAATTTTATTTTTTTAAAATCATCATTATGGTAATGTGGACATTGGTGGCAAGGTTTTGTTATCCATGTGTTACCCATCTCTGGTATCCTGAGAAGATGAGTCATTGGCTGAAGTGTTGTGGCGCACAAAGGGAGAATTCTTCCCATTGCTGTTTGTGATGGACTTCCAGGATTTTGAACAACTTACTATGAAGTTACAGCGATAAATGAGAGTCGGGATGACATGTGAGTTTAAGGTGATGTTGTTTCCATGTAAGTGATACCCCTGCCTTTCTGGCTGGTGCAACCTCAGTGATTGTGAGGGAGTTTTAGATAGGTTACTTTATCATCTCCATTAACCCCTTGGGCTGCATCCAGGCACCTTTACAATGTGATTGGAAAGGTTCAAAAACTGAATAACCATGTCTTCTCCCTTCCATCAAAAATCTCATCTGAAAACATTTGACCATTGCATAACATCTCATTCAGTAACCAGCCTGAAATTGCAAATTCTTTTGGAATTCTGTAATAATAACTTGTGTCTCCAAACTTCCCTGTGCCAATGCAAACCTTTAAATAAGTGGCTGTTCATTCATTTGGAAAGTCCATGAGAAAATGCATATGATGGCAGTGCCACGGTAGTGTAGCGGTTAGCGTAACGCTATTACAGAGTCAGAGAGCCGGGTTCAATTCCGGCCACTGTAAGGAGTTTGTACGTTCTCCCCGTGTCTGCGTGAATTTCCTCCGGGTTCTCCGGTTTCCTCCTACATTTCAAAGACGTACAGGTTAGGAGTTGTGGGCATGCTATGTCAGCACCGGAAGAGTGGCGACACTTGCGGGCTGCCCCCAACACATTCTCAGTAACGCAAAAAGATACATTTCACTGTGTGTTTCGATGTACATGTGACTAATAAATAAATATCTTATCTACTTGATCTAAAAGTAATAATATGCTTCTGGTGATGGATGGCATGTTATGAGATTGTGGGCCATTAATTAGTACAAGGTTACCTTTTATCTCTGAAGTGAAGGTAAGTTTTTAGTTTGTTTTGTTTGCATAATTGAAACTGTTTGTTCTTAAACAATAGTATAACAGTAATAATGATGGCTTCATTGTAGGATCCATTCTTAGGTCAAATCAGTGACCCCAATGTAATTGATTTGTTAAGAATATACAAGGAAAATATGTTCCTGTTTGTTTTTTTATGGTGGAATGTACTATTATACGTAAAACACAAAATACTTGTTTTAAAAGTCTTCGATGTCTTTTAACCCTCTCCATGACCTTCCCCTTCCATTTCTATAATCATTCCTACAACTCTCCAGGATTTCCGAGCTCCTGCATTCGAGCCTTGTGCACGTGCCTGACGTTCAGTGCTGCATCCCCATAGGTCATGTCTTGCCTAATCCTTAGAATGTAGAATTTAATGCCAAAACCACTTGGCCCCTCCACCTCCCCTCCTTTAAGATACCCCTTCAAATTCAGTTGCTTTTGATCACTTTTCCTAATGTCCCTTTTATGTGGCTAGATGTTCAATTTAGTTTGAACATTGCTGCTGTGAAACTCCTTAAGGTACTGCGTAAAATGCAAATTAATGTTGCTTTAAAACCTGGCTTTTTTATCCCCCATGTTTCTGGGGTTCACAGTCTGGTTTTGTATTAGAACAAAATTCAGTGAGATGATGCCATTTAATGCACTGCTCATTTTTTTTAGGGCTCTAATTTTTGATTTCATGTTTGCAACTCCTGCTGTATTTTCTAACTTGTGCCATTGTAGTAAGTCCATGATAGGGGATCCTATATTTCTTATTAAAAAAATTAATCCGAGCAGGAGGAGCCATCTCATAAAATGAAGAAAAGAGAGGTTGTGACAAAGGGAGATTAACCATAGATTAGCAAGATCATCCTGTATCCAGTATCTTGCATGGAATTGAGAGGGAGGTTTATCATTTCCTTCAACCTTACTGTATGATAACTCTTGGACAGTTCACCAAATAAATATTCCATGCAATGCTAAATTAATTTTACATGAAACTGATGTCCTTCAGTTTCTGCATGCTCACATGGCCCTTTAGAAAGTAGAACATTTAAGTAAAAATAAACACATTTGTCTGTGATTACTCCTGTCTCCTATTGAAGGGAACCATTTTGGAAGTAAAGTTTTCAGTATTTGAGAATATGTTTGGCAGAAAATTGATAAATAGGAGGCACTAGAAAGGCTAGCTGCACCTTATGTCAATATATCACCTGGTCCAGGTGGGACACATTCTAGGTTATGAGGGGAATAAGGCAGGAAATTGCAGAGGCCCTGGTTATAATTCTGGCATCTGTAAATTCAGGGCGGTGCTTGAGCATTGGAAAACCGAAAATGTTACATCTTTGGTCTGTAGTTACTTGTTCTTATCCTCACACCAATCTTTGAACATTCAGTTTAATCTTGGTGCTGGGGAAATGTAAAGAAACAATGATCAGGGAATCGAACTAGCTGTCTCTTGAGCAGGTGTGTGCAGGTTGGAGAAAGTCGCTGTGAATATTATAAAGGAAAGTGATATCTAACTAACTCAATGGGTTCTTTTGATGACATAACAGAAAGGGTTGAGATGGCATATTCTGACGTCCAAAAGATATTTGATAAAGTGCAACAAAATAAGCTTTCCTTGAAGTCCATGGAATGAATGGGTAAATGGAGCTGCAGCAGTTCAGACAGAAAATGGCAAGAAATGGAGAACAGATACGAAAGGCTGTTTTGGGGATGGGAAGGAAGTGTGCAGTGGAGTTCTCCAGGGTTAAAGACGAGGACAAAAAACAGAAAATGCTGGAAACACTTGGCAGGTGAGCCACTTCCAGTATTTTCTGTTTTTGTTTGACATTTCCAGCATCTACAGTTTTTTATATTTTTAGGTACTAAGACCACTGCTGTTCTAAATATCTGTTAATGATTTGGATTTGCATGTACAGGTTACAGTTTCTAAATGTGCCAATGACACAAAACTTGGATTGTTGTAAACTGTGGCAAGCAAATTAATAGACTTTAATGGGCAGATAGGTGGCAGATGAAATTTAATGCTGAGGAATGTGAAGTGTTATTTTAGTGGGAAGAACAAGAAAATGCAATATTAACTAAAAGGTATAACTCAAAAGGCAAACATATACAGAGAGAGGTCATTTAAAGTGAACAGGCAGGTTAAGAAAGTGGTTTTAAAGAAAAAAACAAGAGGACCCTAGCTTTTACATGGAGCTGGCATGCAAGTACAGCACTTGGCTAGGAAGGCAAAAAGTATGTGGTCTTTATTGCAAGGGGATTGAAATTAGGAAATATAGAAATATTATAACAATTGTACAGGGTGTTGGTGAGGTTGCACCTGGAGTAATGTGTACACTTTTGGTCCCCTTATTTAAGAAAAGTTGACATACTTGCATTGGAGACAGTACAGAAGAGAAGGCTAGTGTTGGAGATGAGGAGGGTTGTCTTGTCATGAATGGTGAAAAGAATTGGATCCATTTTCTTTGGGGTTTAGAATAAAGAGGGGTGATCTTATTGAAACAGCATAATGTCCTAAGGAGGCATAATGAGGAGGTTGTTGGAATGTTTCTGCTAGTGGGAGAGTCTCAAACCAGAGGACCAGAGGGTGATCATTTAAAACTGAGGTGTGTAGGAATTTTGTCTCACAAAGGGTAATGAATCTCAGGAATTCTCTACCTTGGAGTATTGTGGAGGCTAGATCATTGGAGTATTTAAAGAGTAGACAATTTTTTTTGAAAGATGGGTGAATTGAGAGTTATGGGGAAATGGCACAGAAGAGAAGTTGAGGCCTGGGGCAGAGCAGCCATGATCATATTGAATGACAAGGCAGCTTCGAAGGGCCAAGTAGTATACTTCTGCTCCTATTTTCCTGTGTTCTTGTACAGACCTACTGCAGGCACCCCAAGGCAGTGGAAAAGTACCAGAAATGTTATCTCTGCAAATCACTCCAAATGCACTGGAAGCATCTTCCCCAAGACTAACACCCCTGGTATTGAGGCCCCAGTCACACATAGTTGGTTATGTTGGACAAGCCACATTGTTTGCATGCCTGACACTTAACTCGTGAAATGGACACACTATTCCAAGCTTTGTAATGGGAAAAGATTACCAGGTGGACAAAAGAAAAGATTCAAGAATGTGCTCTCAAAGCCACTATCCCCCTGACCTTTGGGAAACTCTGACTCATGACAACGCAAAGTGGAAAAAGAGCAGTTGGGATGGTATTAAGAACCTCAAGGCGATGTATTTGGAGCACCCAGATGCCCTGTAAGCAGCAGAAGGAGTGAACTACTCACAAACTACCACCTGCTCTTAGCATCAGCTACCACCTGCCCAATCCATGGAAGAATCTGCAGTTCCCACATTAGCCTCATCAGTCACCTTTGGACACACAACCAGAGTGGGAGGCAAGTCATCCTTGATCCTGAGGGTTTGCGAAAGACAAAGATAGTTGGCAGGAGGGTCGAGCACTGGGAATACGGAATGAAGGTGATTAACAAAAGAAGCAAAGGTGACATGAGTGATTAGGGTCTGCAGTGAACTGGTTGGTAGTAGTGAAGGCAGATTCAACAGTAGAACAGTAGAATTAAAAAAGGAGTTGGACAAGTATGTGACAAGGAAGATTTTGCAGGGAGACAGCAGAGGATGATGACTGGCTGGATTTGTCTTGCCTACATCTGGCATGGAATTGATGAGCCAGCTGGCTTTGAGTGCTGTAACCTTTCTGTGATTCTGTTGCAAGGCCTTGGTTCTTGACTTCATAACTTCAGTTCCTATCAACACTATTTCTACCATTACAGGTGTTCCTTTCTACTCTTAATGCATTGTAGTTATCTGCTTTAAATTAGCACTAAAGGAAGGATATCCAATTTGAACTTCTGAAGGTTTCCCATGAGTAAACTTTCTCATGATTCCTGAATCACCAACGCACCAATTTCATTCCTGGTACATGTGGGGTATGGGGGGGACAAAGGGCAACCTGAATACTTTTAGGTGTGACTGCCTTGTATATACCCAAACAAGAGCTCTGTGAGTACATCATGTGATAATTTATTTAGAAAAATAATTCCTTAAATGGGCTGATTCTGCATGATTTGTAACCCGTGGCTATCAGCTGATGCAGAGTAAGCTTGAACTGGTTGTACTGCATTTTCAAAAATGTTATTTTCATTAACTTTACTGTTGCATTCAACTTAAGACATTTGTTGTCACGGGATAGAGAAAATAATCCCTGTTAACTGTACTTGAAATGCATCCAGATGGTTGACCTCTGAAGGACACTGCTGCATCGGCAAATTCAAAGTTCGTTTCATTCTGCAATGCTCAATAACTTGTTTCCCAGCTAAAATGAAAATTGTTAGATTGAAATCCAGTGGATCGTGAGCTACTCTGCTTGATCAGGAACTTTGTTATGTAATGCCTGTTCTCCAGAAGGGCAAGCGAAGAAAACAGTAAAATATAGAAAAACTACTTAATCTTACAATGTTGCTAGTTACTTTTATTAATTATTCACCCTTTGAGATCTTTTTAGATTTCTGTTTGAGTTGAGTGTAAAATTAAGGCTCGATCATTGTGGATATGGTGATGCAGTGGTTACATTATTGGATAGTTTATCCAGAGAGCCAAAATGATTACTCAGTCCACAATTCCCATTTTGGCAGTTTGAAAATTTGAATTTGGTTTAAGACGTATAGAAATGCAGGGAGTAAAATGACCAGGAACCTGTTTGGATTGCTATTGAAACCCAAATGGCTCACTCTTATCCGATAGGTAAGAAAACATCCTGTATTTTCTTCTTGTTACATGCTTCAGTCCCTACCTATCTCAACCTGGTTAATTCTTGTCTGGATTTACCAGGAAAGCTGGTCAGTCCTTCCCCCCTGATAGAGGAAGAACGTTTACCATCCCCTCCTCTGGGTAGTTAAGGTTGAAATGTAAATGTTGCCCTTGCTATCAATGCCCTTTCCAAATAATGATGATAAAAGAAACTCCCCTTCCCACTGTAGCCTACCCTACAATACCCTTCACATACTTCAGATAGCTCCCTGTACATTAAATCTGCTATTTTTATTTTTTTTGTTTTAACTTATTTTCTGCAAATTACCCTTTAAGATTACAAAGCAACCAAAGGTTATCTGAAAATTTAATTACTCACTGTTCTGCCATTTCTACAAATAATGGGTTAAGCTGATCTGCTTATTTGGATAGACAGTTAATTAATTCACATTTTTAAAGATAATTGTACATACTGTGGCGACTCACCGTTTAGTCGGGCGAACCGGCTCGGCAGTCGGGTCGCGCGGTGTCGGAGCGACGAGGCCCAAGATGGCGGCAGGCCTCGTCTTTCCGAGCGACGGGGAGAACCCGCGCGCGGGAAAGTCCTGATGACGTAGGACTTACGTCATTGCCGGTTTTTTGGGCGGGATTTTTCTCCCTTAAAGGGCCCGCGCAAGGCGGGAAAATAAACCAGTTCTGTTTGGCAATCCTCCGAGTGAGTCTTGTTTTATTCCGTGGTAGCAATCGCTACATTGGTGACCCCGACGGTCCAAACGGCTTTTGGACCCGCGAAATGGACGACAGCGCAGCAGCCAACGCAGTGGCCCTCAAGCTGCCCACCTTTTGGACACTGGCCCAGCGTCTGGTTTGACCAGGCCGAAGCGCAATTCCACCTTCGGCAGATCACCTCCGACTCCACGAAGTACTACCATGTGGTTAGCTCTCTGGACCAGGAGACAGCCGCCCAGGTTGGAGACTTCATCCAGTCGCCTCCGGAGGAAGATAAGTACCCGGCTTTCAAAGACCTTTTGATCCGGACCTTCGGCCTCTCCCGTCGTGAGCGCGCCGCCCGCCTGCTTCATCTGGATGGCCTGGGGGACAGATCCCCATCCGCCCTAATGAATGAGATGCTGGCATTGGCCGAGGGACACAAGCCATGCCTGACGTGCGAACAGGCCTTCCTCGAACAGCTCCCCGATGACATCCACTTGTTGTTAGCTGACACCGACTTCAGCAACCCCCGTGAGGTGGCCGCCCGGGCAGATGTCCTGTGGAGGGCCAAGCGCGAGAGCGGTTCGTCCGTCAGTCAAATCACCAGGCCGCGAGCCCAACGCCCGCCTCGCCCGGCCCCAGCAACCGAGCAGCCACGCCCCAGGAACGCAGACGACGACGCGGGTGACCAGCTGTGCTGCTACCATCAGAAGTGGGGTGCGGAGGCCCGTCGATGCGGCCCACCCTGCAAGTTTCAGGGAAACGCCAGGGCCAGCCGCCGCTGATGGCTACGGCAGCTGGCCGCCGACAGAGCCTCCTCTTCATTCAGGACAAGAAATCTGGACGGCGTTTCCTCGTTGATACTGGAGCGGAGGTCAGTATTTTGCCCCCGACAGGCCGCGACACTCGTGACAGGCCACCAGGTCCTCTACTCAATGCCGCCAACGGTACAACGATACGGTCTTTCGGCACCCGTACCCTTCAATTACACTTTGGCGGCAGCCGTTTTACCTGGACCTTTACCCTTGCCACCGTCGCCCGACCACTCCTAGGAGCAGATTTCCTTCGGGCCCACAACCTGTTAGTCGACCTGCGAAGGAAGCGGTTAGTTCACTCTAGCACTCTCTGGACCTATCCCCTGGGAGAAATCAGCCCACCAGCCCCGCGCCTGGACTCCATTTCCCTTTCTGGCGACGATTTCGCCAAGCTCCTAGCCGAATTCCCATTGATTTTGGCACCTTCGTTTACAAATTCTAGGCCCACACATGGGGTACGACACCACATCATTACCACAGGGCCACCCCTTCATGCCCGAGCACGGCGATTACCTCCAGACAAGCTCCGTCTGTCAAAGGAAGAGTTCCGTCACATGGAGGAGCTGGGGATTGTTCACAGGTCAGACAGCCCCTGGGCCTCCCCCCTGCACATGGTCCCCAAAGCCACCGGAGGGTGGAGGCCCTGCGGCGACTACCGCAGGCTGAATGACGCCACCACCCCGGACCGCTATCCCATCCCTCACATCCAGGACTTCGCAGCGAACTTACACGGGGCCCGCATCTTTTCCAAAGTGGACCTCGTTAGGGGATACCACCAAATCCCGGTCCATCCAGATGACGTCCCCAAAACTGCAATTATCACCCCATTTGGCCTGTTCGAATTCCTTCGGATGCCGTTCGGCCTTAAGAACGCCGCGCAGACCTTCCAGCGGCTGATGGACGCGGTAGGCCGGGACCTGGACTTCGTGTTCATTTACTTGGACGACATACTGATCGCCAGCCGTAACCGCCAGGAACACCTTTCCCACCTCCGCCAGCTGTATTCCCGCCCCCGCGATTTCGGCCTCACGATTAACCCGTCCAAGTGCCAATTCGGACTTGACTCTATCGATTTCCTCGGCCACAAAATCACCAGCGACGGGGCAACACCCCTACCCGCCAAGGTGGATGCTATCCGCCATTTTGCCCGCCCCAACACAGTCAAAGGCCTACAGGAATTCCTTGGGATGGTCAACTTTTACCATCGTTTCATCCCTGCAGCAGCCCGTATCATGCGCCCTCTGTTCTCGCTGCTGGCTGGTAAGGGCAAGGACATCATCTGGACTGACGAGGCTGCGGCTGCTTTCGTTAAGGCCAAAAGACGCCCTGGCAGACACCACGATGCTGGTACACCCCAGGACTGACGTCCCGACTGCCCTCACGGTAGACGCGTCCAACACGTACTGGAACAGCTACTCGAAGGCCGCTGGCAACCCTTGGCATTTTTCAGCAAACACCTTAGACCGCCCGAACTGAAGTACAGCGCTTTTGATCGGGAACTTCTAGCGCTGTATCTGGCGGTCCGGCATTTCCGATACTTTCTAGAAGGCAGGCCTTTCACCGCTTTCACCGATCATAAGCCTCTGTCCTTTGCCTTCTCCAAAGTCTCCGATCCCTGGTCAGCTCGTCAGCAGAGACAATTATCCTACATTTCCGAGTTCACAACTGACATCCAACATGTCTCCAGAAAGGATAATGTTGTTGCTGATGCACTTTCCAGACCAACCATCCACAACCTATCCTTGGGTGTCGACTACACGGCCCTGGCTGACGCACAGCAAGCCGATGACGAACTGCCCAGCTACAGAACTGCAGTCTCGGGTCTACAGCTCCGAGATTTCTTGGTTGGTCCAGGTCAGCGGACCCTACTTTGCGACGTTGTGACTGGTCAGCCCCGCCCTATAGTCCCTGCAGCCTGGCGGAGACGCGTTTTTGACTCGGTACATGGGTTGGCGCACCCGTCCATCAGATCTATTGTCCGACTGGTCGCCAGCAAGTTTGTCTGGCATGGCCTGCGCAAACAGGTCAGTGAGTGGGCCAGGACTTGTCCGCACTGCCAGACGTCAAAAATCCAGCGACACACCAAGGTCCCACCACAGCAGTTCGAGCCTACCCGTAGGAGGTTCGACCACATACACGTTGACCTCGTGGGCCCTCTGCTGGTTTCAAGAGGAGCCCGGTACCTCCTTACTATCGTGGACCGGTTCACGAGGTGGCCTGAGGCAACCCCCCTGACTGACATCACAACTGATTCCTGCGCCCGAGCGCTGCTCACAACTTGGGTCTCACGTTTTGGCGTTCCGGCCCACATCACTTCAGACAGAGGCACCCAATTCACTTCCAGTCTCTGGGCTGCATTAGCGAACCTGCTAGAGACGCAGCTGCACACCACCACGGCCTACCATCCTCAATCAAACGGGTTGGTGGAATGTTTTCACCGCCATCTAAAATCGGCCTTGATGGCCCGCCTGAAGGGTCCTAACTGGGTTGACGAGCTGCCTCGGGTCCTGCTCGGCATACGCACTGCCCCCAAAGAAGACCTCCGCACTTCGTCAGCTGGGCTTGTATACGGGGCGCCACTAGTTGTCCCCGGGGATTTCATACCTGCCCTTCGGGACCAAGGGGAACAACCCCCAGCAGTCCTACAAAGACTGCGCGAGAAGCTTGGCGCCTTGGCCCCGATTCCCACCTCATGGCACGGTCAAGCCCCATCCTGCCAGCCCAAGGAACTACGGGACTGTAAGTTTGTTTTCGTTCGCAGGGGCACACCTCGGGCGCCATTGCAACGACCATATGAGGGACCGTTTCGAGTCATACGGAATAACGGATCCACTTTTATTTTGGACATTGGAGGCAGGGAACAGGTTTTCACGGCGGACCGCCTCAAACCGGCCCATTTGGATCTGCAACAGCCTGTCGAGGTTGCCGCGACGCAGAGGCCGCCCCCCTAAGCGGCAGCTGGCACAGCCCACGGACCTTGGGGACTGTCTCACCGGTTCTGGGGGGGGTTGTGTGGCGACTCACCGTCTAGTCGGGCGAACCGGCTCGGCAGTCGGGTCGCGCGGTGTCGGAGCGACGAGGCCCAAGATGGCGGCAGGCCTCGTCTTTCCGAGCGACGGGGAGAACCCGTGCGCGGGAAAGTCCTGATGACGTAGGACTTACGTCATTGCCGGTTTTTTGGGCGGGATTTTTCTCCCTTAAAGGGCCCGCGCAAGGCGGGAAAATAAACCAGTTCTGTTTGGCAATCCTCCGAGTGAGTCTTGTTTTATTCCGCGGTAGCAACCGCTACAATCCAATGATTTACTGGTTATTTAGAGAATGAGTAAAGATCCACTTCGTATACCATGAAGTTTTCAAAGTTTTAAAAAATATAAAGCTAGATACTAAACAAAACAAAAAAAACATTTAATGTCAGATGTGTTGTCAAGATGAATTTGGACTCCATTTGCTCTCTCAGGTGGTTGCAAGACGTCCCAGGATGCAATCCAAAGAGGAACAGTCCTGGTGCACTGGTCCATACTTGTGTGTTAACTGACAGATTATCTTGCTGCTGCATTTTTATCATTACAAATATGACTCCTTGAAAAGTTCTTCATTGTCTTTGGGTCAACGATGCTTAAAAAGTTGACTGATGATTATCCATTGTGATGAAGCAGAGCCTCCAACTATGATGCAAAAATGCAGTATCCACAGCAATAGCTGTCAGTAGTAACCACGGCCAATGCCTCGGTGTCCAGAGTTGCCACCACTTCCATCCACTGTGTCAACGTGTTTCCAGCAGCCTGAAGACCATACACCTGGACAGGTCCAATCAGGTGCACTTCCACTGGTTCTGCCTCAAGTCCATGCTCTGTCACAACACAGTCCAATGAGCGTTTGTGTCAGGGCCATGAGCAGGTGATGCCTGGCCTCCTACCCACAACAGCCACTCTCCTCAGACTTTCATAGCAGAAGTTCTCCGCTGGGAAGTGCCCAGCAATCTCAATGGTCTTCATCAGCACATGCCATTCTGTCCCAGCTTCAGGGATCAGGCGCCACCTGGGCAGCAATCCCTACACTCCACAATGCCTGACAGAGCTGGCGTGTGCCGGCATAGACCCAATGAGCTGAGATGGCCGCCTTTGTCATCTGGAAATCTGCTGAGAGTTCACTGTGAGACTCTTTAAGAAACAACCACTGAAAACTTCCCAGGGTCAGCTGGCTGCAATCTGAGGAAGTTCTTGCCAAACTCTGGCTGTCCTATTGACTGCAGAGTTCAGCAGTATTCCACTTGCAAGAGGGGCATTATCCCCTGTCTTGGTTAACCTTCAGATTATTCAATCAACTGCTGGATAACCTAGATTGTATATACCGAGGCTTGTCGTATTTGTCTCTGTCTCTTTCCCTTTCTCACTTTACCACACTGTTTACTACTATAGTGACTTTGGCTGCAAGAACTCTCTTCTCATTAGGGCTTTGGCTTCCAGGAGTGTTTAACTTTATGCATGAGGGAGAAAAAAAATCACAACTCAATTCACTGGATTTACAATCCAGTCTACCTTGTTGTGACCTTGCACCTTATTGCACTGCACTTTCACTGGAGCTGTGACACTTTACTGTTATTGTTTTTACCTGTACTACCTCACTGCACTCTGTACTAACCCAATGTAACTGCACTGTGTAATGAATTGACCTGCACGATCGGTATGCAAGACAAGTTTTTCACTGTACCTCGGTCCAAGTGACAATAATAAACCAATACCAAATACCAGGTCTTGATGTTAGCAAGAATCATTATGTTTAATAAAGTATATATTCTAACCATCCTGCTGGCCATAACACACTGTATTTGACTCTGTAGAGGTTAGTTGTGAGTGTGTTTAAATTGCAAGTAATTAATAATCGCCTTGTATGCAGTGACTTGTACACCTTTCACACTGATGATTCAGAGGTCACTTTTATTTGTAACTGAGGATACATTGACTTAATTTACCTCCTGTCTAATAAACCATTGAACTTAAAACCAATTTGACTTGCTGGAACTCTCGGTACTTGACACACTGCTTTAGAAATACAAAACATATCATCTCATTTTCCTCTCTCCATGTTAATTCAATTTACAGCAAACCTGCTTTCTCTGAAAGTTTGGGGTCATTGTATGGAATCAGAAACATGGTATGGCCCTACCAGATGCAAGTTATGTGTACACTTTTTTTTAAAACGAGTAAACAATAGGGCATTCCCGTTCATTAAATGGAACCCTCGCTCTGCTTCATTCAACACAATGCAGTAAGGATATCCTGTTGAACCAATAGAGATAACCGTGGAAATAAAGTCACTTCCTGACCAGCTGTTCAACGCTTAATTCATCAGGAAGCTCTCGCTTCCTTTTTACTTCATTTTACCCGCCTACGTTGCTAATGATGAGCTAATAATACAACAGGACGTTCAGTTATTGAATGAAATCTCCTGAAATATGTTACTCATTAACTGTTACACTGTTTATTTTGATCTCAGTCATTTCTTTCACTAAAGCAGTTTGTTATAAAAAGAAACCTGAATGGCGGGGAACTCTGTGACCCCCCCCCCCCACCAAACTATACAGTGACATTCCCCCCACCCTCCCCAATTCCACCCACACCCCTCCACACCCACTGCCCAACCCTCCACACCCACTGCTAGCTTTTTATAAAATTGAGAACATTGTGCTTCTCTACTTTTCATTTTGTGCTTTGGACAGATTAAAACGTCATATTTGCTGCATCTGGTGAATATTTGTTTACTTATTTCCTAGCTGTAGTGGAGAGGAAAAGGGAGAGTAGCCACATTGTCTTTTCTTAGTTCCCCCTATGTTCCTCCCACAGATATCTAATGCTGCCTCAGCCCATCTGCTGAAGAAACCTTGGGGTGTGCTTATGGTCACTCTAAATGCACTCATTCCAGTGCTCTCAAACCTTCCTCTAAACTTGACCAGGTCCAAATTGTCTTTGTCTGTGTCCTGACTCGCACAAAGAACCATTCACTAAGCATTACTCTGCTTGCTGATCTTCTTGGGTTTCTGGTTTGTCATCTTTGTTGTTCCATCATTCTGATCATTGTTTACAAATCCATCAACAGCCTCTTCCCTCCTCCCTTCTCTGCAACTTCCTCCAGCCCTATAAGCCTTGCAGAAATCATATGCTAATTCATTCAATCATTGATTGCATTGGCTTTAGCCATCTACCCACCCTCAACCATGCATCTGAATTCTCTGTGGTCCTTTCCAAGTGCTAATCCTCCTTTTTCATGCTGTATGGTCACTTGTCCTAATGTCTGTTTGTGGCTAGGTGTCAAGTTTTGTTTGATAACCAAAAAATTTCCTTTCTCCAGTGAATTCTTGTTGTAATCAGTAGAGAGTGGTCGTGGAAAATTGGACTTAACGTAGTTGGACCTAATATAGACAAATGAGAATGAAAGAGAGATTGCATATCCCATAAGAGAAAATGTAAACCATAATTCTGAGAATTGGAGACAAAATTGGGCTCGTCCTTCAAGAAATGTGGCTTCCCCTCTGCTGTGCTTGACGGAGCGCTCACAAGCATGCCTTGCTGCTGACTGCAACTGCTCCTGTATTGTTCCGCTCATGAATGCTTCTGTTGAACAGTCTTCTACAACCTTTTCCCAGCTCTTGGTCTGGGAGTCCGTGCCGGATTAAACCTCGCACAAGCACAACAGTTCCCATTCAAATAGATTGGAGTTATCAGCTACTGTGAGAGAGTAGCCTTTTGTTTTGTTTGCTTCATTGTCTTTAAGTGGTTTTCAACACTTTACATTTTTTCCTTAAACTTTTTAATTTTTTGACTGTCTGTGAAGCACCATGACATTTCCAAACAGGGCACAACAGCTGGTGAGCCTGGGGGCAGAGTCTCAGTGGCTGGCAAAGCCGTTCTGTGGGTGCAGCCAGTTGTCTGCATTGAGAGAGCCCTTAGGCCGCACCTAACCAGGCCACAGTGCTACGAGGCAGCTCCCAGTGCAAGACATGCACAGAGGCCCATTCGGAACAGACAATGTGCTCCAGAGACCTGTAGCCAGCAATAGAATGTCTGCCACACTTTAAAATGGTGAATCACAGAAATAGCCCCATTTGGCTCACCTCGTCTGTGCTAACAATGGTGCCTATCTATGCTTATCCCATTTACCCGCATTAGGCCTGTATCCCTCTACACCTTTCCTATCTAAGTATCTGTCCAAACACCTTTTAAATGTTATAATTGTATCTGCATCCATCAACTATGCTGGTAGCCCATTCCAGATATTCGCCACCCTCTGTGTAAAAAAACAAAAATACCCCTCAGAGCTCCTTCAAATTTCTCCCCTCTCACCTTAAACCTGTACCCTCTAGTTCAAGATTCCCCTGCCCTGGGAATCTGACCATCCATTCTATCTATGCCTCTCATGATCTTATAAACCTCTCTAAAGGTTACCCCTCAGCCTCCTATGTTCCAGGTTGAACAGTGACAAATTTTGTCAAACTGATTAATGTTTTAGATCTGTTGGAGAGTAAATCTATCACTGTTCCTTTCTGAGGGGAAAAAAAAAGTGAATAAGAAAACTTCATTCACTAGGAACATTTTTCAGTTTCTAGTATTTTCAAACTAGACTTGCTGGCTTCAAGTGGAGGGTCATTGTCAGGAAAAGATATCCAGCTGCATTGCCTGTTGCAATTTGAAGTTGCGTAGTGGTTGGTGTGGAAAGGTTTAGTGGGACAGGAACTGAACACATTTTTACTAGAAGGATTTGGAAAGGTAGTTCTGAGAAAAACTGTGACACATGCACTTTGGTGCAGAGACAGTAGACTGGGCAGGGATAGTGCATCAGAGCAGGGACTGGTAATTTATCCGGCAGGACAATATCTGAGGAAAAATTGAGTGAATTTGTCTTTATCTTAATCATTTTACTGTTGACTGTGCGATGTGTATTGAGGCTATACAGTTTATACAGGATTAGGAACTGCCATAATAGCCACATGCACAAAAATATTTTGTTAAGATGCAATGACAAGGATATAGTTCTGGGATATAACAGATTTTTGATTCAGAGATTTGAATGATAGACTCTTAGCTGTTACTGATTTAATTTTAAAGATGTAGTTGGTGGAATGAATAAACATGCAATTATATGGTGCTTTTCAGGATTTTTAAATAGCTTCATAATGCAATGAATTAGCCTTGAAGTGTTGTTAATGGTATTTCAGTTGGTAGCCATGCTCTTTGTGTCATTATATAACGAGTTATATTTCTGCAAGACCTTGGAACTGTGGAGTCTTGCCTGGCTCAATCTTGCTTCTCATCCTTGAAATGTACATTTGGCACAGCCCAGTTAGTGTTTAGCCTTGTTGGGACTGGTGTTGGTCCTTCACCTTTCTACTATATTTGCTTGATGTTAATGAAAGAAATTGTTTAATTTTAAGGTCATTGTTTTCTGTCCTGTGTATTGTAGAATCCTAATCACTAAGGACAAGGAAGACAGGAAACTTGCTGAAAGGTTTTATTATAACTTGTATCATGAGATAAAATAATAAATTTATAATTTGACATAAGTGTTGTTATCATGAATCCTTAATGCCCTCTGCTGGTTGTAAGATTTTCTTCATGTGAATTGTCTCAAACTTGTTTTCCAAGTTTTAACTTGTACCTTAGACTTGGAAGAACACCATCAAGCAGAGCTCTGTTTACGCCTTGCTTATCTTTACTGGAATAGACAGACACAACCATTTTTCATTATGAATGAGATGCATACGAGTATTAATTCATTTTAATAAATTTCTCCTTTTTTTGAATGCTCTGTAGACATGTTAGACTGCGTAGCTGTATTTATTGCCCATTCCTATTTTTTTCTGGTATTATTATAGATTTATAAAACTAAGAAGCAACTCAGCCATTTATTATGAGTTGGTCACACTTTGGTGGGTCAAATAAAAGTCAGATCAGGTTGGAATTGGTGACCTAGTTGGATATTCGCATTAGTATAGCAACTTTAATAATCTACAAGATAACAAAATACTGAATTCAATTAAGCAATTTATTGTGATCTAACGTACTGCCTGTGGGTTGTTTAGTCATCTCCTAAATATGTATTCTATAACACCAGTTAATATTCTCAGTTCTGTGAGCTAGGTTTTGGCACAAAAGTCAGTTGAAGAATACACTTAGAATGAACTCCTGCTGCTAAAGTTTATCCATTTTGCAAGAAATGGCAATGACATTCCGCCAATGCATTGGTTTTAATCAACTGCATTAAATTTTTTAATAATTTTGGAAATGTTTCTTCACTAATTTTCTTTAATTTCTATTTTTTTCAGGATGCCTTTGTGGAACTTTATGGAAACAATGTGCAACCGCTTTTCGACATTCCATGGCCTTCGCTTAGGACTGTTTTAGGCATTGCTGCTGTGGGGGCTTGTATAACCTTTGCTTACCTAGCCCATCAGTATTAGCCATGATTATTCAAGAGGTTTTATTAGGGCTGCTTGTTGGGGTGCTTTCATATTACGGACTCATTGTTTTATCTATTGGGCTTCAATTATCACCCTCAGTGTTCTTGTATTTATAATTATTGAAGCTTTTCAGGTTTGTCTTTAGCTTTGATTTTGGTGGTGGTGTTTGGGATAGGTTTATTCATGAAAATGTTAATGTGGAGCAAGTCCTAGAAGTACATTTAACCACAGGTTGGACTTCCTAAGGTTGGTTGGAATCTACATTTCATATTATTTTGTAAGGACTCCGTTACAAAATATAAACTTGACTATTTTGGTCGTGTCTTGCAATGAAGCATTGCAACTGATTATAATGCAGTGCTTGACAGTTGAACACGGTGTGAATTGTGATAGGTGGATGTACAATAACCTATCTAGTTGGTGTTGAGAATGGAGGTATAAGTAGCTGTGTGAACCAAAACTCCTACTGAAGGCGAAGTTCATTGTTTTTTTAAACAATCTGCATAAAAGTATCTCATGGCCTACAATACTTAATATTGTATAGAATCTGCTAGAATGCCTGAAAAGAAATAGTTCTGCTCGATATGGAAATGTATTAATCATGTCATTAAATAGCTAGTGGGCATTACATGAGTTTTTCATCTACAGAATAGAAACATGATATTTAGCTTGCATTTAGAGCTGTTTGCAATGGAAATGCTCCTAATGTCTGTATTGAACAATTCAAGAAGAAAATTAGAACTGGGATGGGAAAGGGAGAAGCGTTTTTACCAGTTTTGCAAACGAAACAAAATGAGATTAATAGCTGACATTGCCAATTACAAGCATTGTTTTTTTTCTGAAGTGAACTATAAAGCTTAAAATTTTCTCCAATATCTGATTTGGAATGTCATTTTGTAAAGTTTTTTTTTGTGATTTAATGTGAAAAACATATTTAATGAGCTTTCGATATCAACACAAAATTTTATAACATTATTTTAATCATGGTTGCTATTGTATGAGCGTATTTTAAAAAAAAAGTCCATTCCATTTCCTTCTAAACTTAACTTAAAAGTTATTTTTTGTTTTTATTTAAAGTTTACAGTTATTATTAACAAGCTGCTAATAGGTAAGCTTCAAAGAATATTTAACCATTTCTAAGTGGAATTAATACCAAAGGGTGATTCTGAAACAGTTGTTGGAAGTTAAGATACAGTTCACTTTGGAAAATGCAGCTAGCTTTGAACCAATTGACTCTGCTGGAGATTTTGCAACATTCTGCTCACCATTAAAATGTTGAACATACTCTTCAAAGATGGAAGGTTGTGATTTTAGCTCATGGAAAATACTGCACCAGTAAACAACTATTGGCCTGTGTTTTGATACTCTTGAATGGAGATTGATTTCAGCCACTGTTGGGAAGGTCTATTCTTTACAGTATAACCGACCTACATATGATGACTCCAGCTTCAAGAATTTGACAACTTACCTTGTGCTTTGATGCTTTCCGACTGGAGAGCTTTACCACACCCATTGAAAAGTCTGAAAAATAAGTAAATTATGGTAACTAAGGATTACCAGGTATGAAGAGAAAAAGTAAGCTCAATTTGCAGTAGTGCTCTATCTACTCACAGAAATCAACTTCAACCTACCAGCATTGAATAAGACAAAGTGAATGTAATGTGAAGGAATGAGCACATCAGAAAACATCTTTAAGCTAACAGTATTGTAATTTCGTATGGAGTGATCACAAAGGGCTATCAGGAATATTAAGTACATTTTGGAATAATAAGCTTGTATGTGGGTGAAATAGATATTTTTGATCATTATACTTCCTATAATTTGTATATGTTTGTGCATTTGCAGAGTACTCTAGTGTTTCATTTCAATAACAGGATGGATGCTGCCTTGTCATTTTAGAAGCTGTGCTTTTGTATTGGATGTAATATGTTCTATGACTTATTGTCACTGTTGTATAATTTTTCCATACTTTTGTGTTATTGTACTCCTCGCTATATGCAATTTGTCACTCTAATGAGCTCTAATTTGGTGAAGTTACAGATTTGGACAAGAGCTTTTAGGGAAAATAACCAGAAAAGAACTTGGTTTAACTGAGAAGCCAGGTATACAAGTTATTGGTTTCTCATTCTGGACCCCAGCCCAAAATGTTCATGTACTTAGGGAAACAAATTAGATTTATTATTTGGAATTTTCCTAGCCCATTCTAGAAGCCTAGCAGCAAAAAAAAACCAACAAAATGAACTCCTTATCCTTAATGCAAAGTAGTTCCCAGGTCTAATCTTGATATTGGTTCCCTATTTAGAGAGAGAAGGTAAGCAGCTGCTCGAATCTTATCACCATACTGCTATTCAACTGCATGTGCACAGTTGCTCTATAATATGTGATGTAAGGCAAAGTCTAAAATACTAGGAGACATGAAAAATAATTATATAATTGTTCAAAAAATGTTTTTCCTCAGCAACTGGAATAAGTAAAGCTACTTTTATTGAACAGGTGCGGTTCTCTTTTCAAAATATCATTACAAATGTGTATATATTGATTCGGCAATAATCCTAAACAGAGTTCACAATCTTTGTGACTATTATGCTAAGTGCCCTTTGTAGCAATTAGTGTTATTTCATTGGAGCAAATTTTATCAAAATTACGACCGAAAACTTTTGTAGAACATGATTCTGAAGTTACTGATAATTCATGGATTCTGCATTTTGGATAATGTGGATGAGGCCTCCTCTCCAAATAAGAATTAATTGCTTTTGAGAAATCTTTTTCCTACTCTGGAACTCTTTTAATTTAGCATGCTCCATCAAATGAATTCTTTAATTAGCTGATTGCAATAAAACTTGTCTAATTCAGCATCTAGCTCACCAAGTGCTGGCTCCCAAGCTCCCTCTAATTCACTGTGGCCCTAGTTCCTGTGCTCTTTTCAAACTTGCTGGGTTCAGTGGAAAACTTATTATACTGCTATACTGTGTAACATCTTTAAACAAGTGAATTGGAAGAGTATTGGAGTATTAATTAGAATAGCATCTAATAGTCTGGAATGTCTGCCAGTCAAGTACCACCAAAGTCCCAAGTGTGCTGGATTAAAAGAGTTCTACTGTATTAATGGACCTTTTTAAAGCAGTAGACCATAAAGAAAATGTACTTCCAAGAGGTAAACATAGAGTTTACAGCCCATCTACACTATTCTCATTTGCCTACATTAGGACCTTATCCTTACATAGAACATTTTAGCACAGTACAGGCCCTTCAGCCCACAATGTTGTGCCGACCTTTTAACCTACTCTAAGATCAATCTAACCATTCCTTCCCACGTACCCCTCCATTTTTCTGTCATCCATGTGTCTATCTAAGAGTCTCTTAAATGTCCCTAATGTATCTGCCTCTACCAGCACCCCAGGCAGCGTGTTCCATGCACCCACCATTCTCTGTGTAAAATAAAACTTATTTCTGTTAGCCCCCCTGTACTTTCCTCCAATCACCTTAAAATTATGCCCCCTCATGTTAGCCATTTCTTCCCTGGGAAAAAGTCTCTCTCTAGCTGTCCACTCAATCTATGCCTCTTACCATCTTGTACACCTCTATCGTCACCTCTCATACTCCTTTGCTCCAAAGAGAAAAGCCCTCGCTCGCTCAGCCTATCCTCATAAGACATGCTCTCCAGTCCAGGTAGCATCCAGGTAAATCTCCTCTGCACCCTCTCTAAAGCTTCCACATCTTTCCTATAGTGAGGTGACCAGAACTGAACACAATATTCTAAGTGTGGTCTAACCAGGGTTTCATTGAGCTGCAACAATACCTTGTGGCTCTTGAACTCAATCTCCCGACTAATGAAGGCCAACAACCCTTGTAAACAACCCTATCAACTTGTGCAGGAACTTTGAGGGATCTATGGACTTGGACCCCAATGTCCCTCTGTTCCTCCACACTGCTAAGAATCCTGCCATTAACCCTGTGTTCTGCCTTCAAATTTGACCTTCCAAAGTGAATTACTTCACACTTTTCCAGGTTGAACTCCCATCTGCCATTTCTCAGCCCAGCTTTGCATCCTATCAATGTCGTGTTGTAACCCTTGACAACCTTCTACACTATGTACAACACCACCAACCTTCGTGTCATCTGCAGACTTACTAACCCACCCTTTCACTTCTTCATCTAAGTCATTTATAAAAATCACAAAGAGCAGAGGTCCCAGATCAGATCCCTGCAGAACACCACTGGTCACCGACCTCCAGGCAGAATATACTCCATCTGCAACCACCCTCTGCCTTCCATTGGCAAGCCAATTCTGAATCCACACAGCCAAGTTTCCCTGGTTCCCATGCCTCCCAACCTTCTGAATGAGCCTATCATGAGGAACCTTATCAAACACCTTACTAAAGTCCATATACACCACATCCACTGCTCTACCCTCAATATATTTTGTCACGTCCTCAAAGAATTCAATCAGGCTCGTGAGGCAGGACCTGCTCCTCTTAAAACCATGCTGACTATCTCTAATCAGACTATGCTTCTCCAAATGCTCATAAATCCTGTGCCTAAGAATCTTCTGCAATAATTTGCCCACCACTGAACTAAGACTCACCAGTCTATAACTCCCAGGGTTATCCCTACTTCCTTTCTCGAACAAAGGAATAACATTTGTCACCCTCCATGACTTAAGTGTCTGGCTAAGTGTCTCAAAGTATTTATATCTGATTCCATCACTTCCTCTGGCAGCAAGTTCCAGATATCAACCACTGTGCATCTGTTTAAAACAAAACTTACTCTTCAGATCACCTTTAAAACTACGCCCTCTTTTGTTTTGATACTCCTACCACAGGAAAAAGATATTGACTATCTATGCTTCTCATAATCCTATATACCTCTATCTGGTCAGCCTCAGCCTCCTTCGCTCCAGGGAAGCCTAGCCAGTCTCTTCCCCATAATGAACATTCTCCAAGCCATGCAACATCCTGGTGAATCTGCTCTGTACTCTCCAGCACAATCACATCCTTCCTAGGGTGTGGCGACCAGAGCTGCACACAATACTCTAAGTACAGCCTAACTAATGTCTTGTAAAGTTGCAACATAACATCCCAACTCTTCAATGCCCTGACCTATGATGGTAAACATGCCATGTGCTACCTTCACCATCCTATCTACCTGATTTGGCCACTTTCAGGGAACTGTGGACTAGGATTCCTAGGTCTCTGTTCTTCAACATTCCCTAGTGCCCTACCATTTGCCATGTATGACTTTCTCAAAATGCATCACCATGCATGTGTCAGGATTAAATTTCATCTGCTATCGCTCTGCCCAACTGTACCCTGCCATAACCTTAGATAATCTTCCGCACTATCCACAACACCAATTTTCATATCATCAAACTTCCTAATCATACGTGCCACATTCACATCCAAGTCATTCATGTATATCACAATCAGCAACGGTCATAGCACCGATTCCTCTTCTACACCAGTAGTCTCAGACTTCCAATCAGAAAAACATCCTTCCACCACTACCCTTTGCCTTCTGTCAACAAGCCAATTTTGTATTCTGTATGCCTTAACCTTCTGGACCAGCCTAACATGCAGGACCTTGTTAAATGCCTTGCTTGTCCATGTACAAAATATCTACTGCACTGTCTTCATCAATATCCTTGGTTACTTAATCAAATTAGTGAGACAGGATTTGCCCCTCATAAAGCCACGCTGACTTGCTAATCAATCCCAGCCTTTCCAAATGAATGTAAATCCCATAAGTTCAGAATTTTCTTCAATAATTTCTCCACCACTGACATAAAGTTCACCAGCACTTAGTAGAGAGTTCTGCCTGATGAGCTCTTTTCCCTGCACTCTCCCATCTTTGTCAATCAATATTGAGGCAGTTGTAGCATCATCCGGAGGTGACAATTAGATAAACAACTCTGACAAAATCCTTCCATGATTCTATCCTTTCATACGAGTTATTTTCTGATAGAATGCACTTTTACAGGTTTAGATTGAAAAGGTGTGTATTTCCCGGATTTTCTTTTCCCAAAAAGACACAATGATGATTTTTTTTGGTTTGATGTGCTCTTGTTTTTATGAAGAATTTAGTGAAGTTGGCTAGACCAAGACATCATCGAAGCTCATCACACATTTAACTTGAATTGGCTACTTTTTGCTAACCGTTTTGTAATCTAAGTTGATTGATTTAAATATTGTCCTGCTTGTTTGCCTTTAGCTGATTTGAGGTAGAGGAGAACTCTATTAGGAAGGTTTCTATGTGGGAAGATATTTGTCAAACCAAATGCCGCTGTTTAATCTAGAAGATTGATCATTAAGGATATTATTAATTTATGATTTGAGTGGGCATTTCACAGGTTCTTTAAAGTCATTTGATGTTTCAAAGTTTGAGATAGAAGCCTAAATGGACACTCATAGTGGAAATATAGTCACATCAGTAAATGAGGGTGTCATGAGAAAAGGAAAATCTATTGTTTGTGCATGGAACATGGGTAGCTATATATGGTTCCAGGTACGACAAAGCAAAATCTGGTCAATACTGATTTTTATAGTATTTCTAAACATTTTTGTACATACGGCTGTGTCCTAACCTTGCAAACTTTGATTTAAATATTTTTTGTAATGAAAATGAGATCAACTAAATGTAAAATGGAAATTATTGAGGAGAAATGTTTTAGTGATAGTTCTTGTACATCAGATGAATAAGTGAAAAGCATTTTAAGTATTTGAATAACCAAACAAGAAAACAGAATAAAGAGAAACAGGAAGGATTTGCATTTATGTATCACATTTCAGGATGCTCTAAAGTAATTAATGGCCAATGAAGAACTTGTAAAATGCAATCAATATTATAATATAGAAAAGGATATACAGCCAATTTGCATTCTGCAAACGCCCAGAATCAGCAGTAATTACCATTATTGAGAGAGGGCTAAATGTTGGCCCAGGCACTGAAGGTTATTATTCCTATTCTTATGCAAAATTGTTCCCAGTAGCATCTGCATAGAGCCTTGATTCAGTGTGTTAGCCAAATGAAGTCCCTGACAACAGAGACACTCCAGAGGCTTGAATACAAAAATCATGTAACTTTGTGTAGTACCAAAGGGGTGGATGTACATTCGATCACATGAGATTTTAACTCGAGATCTCACCTGCCTTTCCAGCTGTGCATAAATGATACTTTGGCAGTATTAGAAAGGCAAGGTAGGGAATTATCTGCATTGTTCTTGCCAATATCTATTTATTTCTCACTAAAACAGAATATCTGGTCATTGTCTTATCACTGTTAGTGGGTGTTTGCTCTTTGCAAATAAGCATTTCTATTTCTTACAATGTAGCAGTTACTGCACTTCTAAAGTACTTAATTGGCTGCAAAGTGCTTTAGGACACCCCAGGGTATGAAAGGTGCTATTTAAATGCAGATCTGGTTTCTAAGGATATTTTCTCTTTTATTCGTTCCAGACTAAAAGTGTATTTCATTGGTGTATTGCCCTGATAGACAAGAACTAAGTTTTTGGTACTTAACAAATTACGTTGTTGTAAATGGTTTGTATATAAATTGACAATTAATTCAACCAGTGTTTTCCTCTTTCATTTTTAACCACAGGCAACTTCTGTTTAACAGTTGTCTGGCATTTCAACTGATTTTTTTTTATTTAATGGGTATCATACACTGACGTACTTGCGAAAGGTTAAGTTCCACTTAATATACAAGTTGCTCAGTTGTTGAGGGAGCCATTTTATTGTGTCATTATAGTATATTACTGTTTGCAAAATATTTAAGGATTGTTGTTCCCCTCCTCCATCCAGTACCACCACCAAAGAATAGGCCTAGTTAAGTAGAAACAGATTCAATCATTATTTTCATTTGAGTTCATGAAAAACATTTTAGCCCAAACTTTACAGTCAGCTGTAAAGTGATAGCGCTCACCTCTGACCTTGAATAATTTTGCCAAGAAGATCAAGCGATTGCTGAGATGTGGATTTCTACTGATTTCATTCCGATATTAGCTATGGAGAAGTTTCTAGTGTCTAGTAAATGTCATCACACTTACCACCAATTGTACTGCAGAGCTCTCACAAAATTTAAACTAGGCTGTATCAATTGGCATTCAGTCATTCCAGTTACACAGCTTTGAAGATGCAAAGTAAAGAACAGGTCAAACAGATGGGATCAAGTTGTTAAAAGAATTTTTTTCATAATTTAAAAAAATATTTTAATCTTGGAATAGAGAATTTGACATTCCATAAAAATACAACTAACTTTTCAAGATCAGTAATTATGGCAAAACACTTTTTTAAAAAAAACTCGGCTCCAGCTTAATCATCAAGGTCTCTTTTTTACAGCAAGAATATTGTGTCAAAAGTTGAAGCTAACATCAGTAATTTTGGAACTTTTCCTGTCTTAGTGGACTTCAGTATAGCCCTTAGAGGAGTAGGGTATCACTGACAGCAATTCTTATATTTCAGTTTTAGTTTTGCATGTGAAAACTCCTGATATCTCTGCCAATGACAGAACACTGATGGATTTGGTTTCATTACAATGGCAATATATCTGGATATTTTTTTTGTTTGAAAAGATAGCTGGATTTTTGTTCAAAATATTTATGGAATGTGTTAGATGTGAGGAGTTTATATTAATTTGAGCAGCTGCTTGACACTGATTCACGTGAGATTGATGTAATATTTTGTCCAGATTTTTCCTGTGGTAAACTGTGTTTTCTTTAAATGACTTCTCTCTAAGTTTTCCAAAATGTATCAAAAATATATCAAACTGATAAAGGTCAGAATTAGTGTCGTCGTTTCAAGCCTATGTGACTATAGATAACCACAAATAGGAAATATGCAGGGAAAAATGTTTTGTTCATGGAAAGAAAATCATCTCTCTTGCATGTATGGTAGCCGGGAAAAAAAGAAGTCCTGGAATGCACATTTGCTAGTTCAGTGCTGTTTTTTTTATTAGGTAGATGTGTTATTCACTCTTTGTCCTGTTAAATATTGAAATCTTCAAAAACCTGGAAATGCTGCACACCTGCCCAGTGGGGTTTTAAAGACACACTTGCTAGTAAGTGGCTGCCCAACACCTCACCCTGCATTTTACAGAAGAATGTTAAAGATTTGTATATAATATGAACTTTCTATAAGCTACACGTAACATACATATCAATTTTAATTAGTATGAGAAGTGTCAATAATCGAGAATTCTGTTTTTAAAAAATCTGAAAAGTATGATTTTGGACTAGTAAGTGCTTATACATACTGAGTTTGTAAACCAAAGTACTTAAGTTTTTTAATATACTTTGTTTGTTTTGTAATAGTTGTCAAAAAAACTTCTTGTTGTAGATATCTGCTTAAACTTATTCCATCCACTTCATTAGTGTAATAGATCTTATTGCACAGAATAAAAAACAATTATTGTCTTTTGTTGCTTTTTAACTTTATTGAAACCAACTTTTATTTCTTTCTTAAAGTTAATAAACTGATTATGGAGTCGTCAATCGAACTGGGGGATAAACAAAATCCTCTAGCCTTCAAAAGGCTCAGTTTAGGAGCAAAAACAAATGCAAAATTGGGGAGACGGGTGAAGGGTAGTTGAGGAGACAGGTCTGAGAAAAGGCAACAATGTCTAGTCAACAGAAATTCAAAGCCACCTGGTAAGAAATAAGTTTTACTTTCATGCTGTAATACTTGCTTTGGGATTAATTTTACTTATTTTGAGAATGGTACCATGAATAATCCTTATCGTTCCCAATTTATTTGTCATAATTTTCTCTCTTGATTAATGTACAAAGATGGATATAGATGTGAAATAGCATTTGGCCATTCTTTCCTTGATTAAATAAAGATTACAGGAGCATAAGAGAAAAAGCATAGGACTAAGTGGATAATTCTCCTACAAAGAGTTGACATTGGCATTATGAGACAAAAGGTCTCCTATGGTGGCTAATCCTATGACTTTTATTACAAGCATTCAAAATGACACTACAGACACCTCATTTCCCTTTCTATATTCTTGCAACCCCACTGCCCTTCTGTACCCCAATATCAACCATTCAACTCTGTCATGATGATCCAAAGCCAAGTGTGGTAAGAGCTGTGAGAATAATGCAAGGAGTCTGTAAAGTGACACAGATAGGTCAAGCAAATGAGCAATCGGGTGGCAGATGGAGTTTCTATGGGAAATTATAAGCTGTAGTATGGTAAAAATAGGAATCAGTATTTTTTTTTGTAAATGTGCACATCAATATTTATTCTCAGTCCTGGAACAGAAAGTGAACGTACAGATACAACCAACAAATGGTATGTTTGTCTTCATTGCAAGTGGGTTGGAGAACAGAGATTTAACTGAGTCTTGCTGAGATACTATTGGACTTCAAGAATTAATACAGTGAGTTTTATACTGGTTAGGGTGGTGTAATCACCACAGAATGTCAGTAATGGAGGCTTTTGGTATTGGTTTATTATTCACTTGTACCGAGGTACAGTGAAAAGCTTGGCTTACAAACCGATCGTACAGGTCAATTCATTACACAGTGCAGTTACACTGAGTTAGTACAAAGTGCATTTATGTCATATAGGTAAAAACACCACAGAGTAAAGTGTCACAGCTACAGAGAAAGTGCAGTGCAATAAGGTGCAAGGTCATAACAAGGTAGATCGTGAGGTATTAATCCATCTCATTGTATAAAGGAACCGTTCAATAGTCTTATCACAGTGGGGTAGAAGCTGTTTTTAAGTCTGGTGGTACGTGCCCTCAGGCTCCTGTATCTTCTACCCGATGGAAGAGGAGAGAAGAGAGAATGTCCCAGGTGGGTGGGATCTTTGATTATGCTGGCTGCTTCACCAAGACAATGAGAGGTAAAGACAGAGTCCAAGGAGGGGAGGCTGGTGTCAGTGATGCGCTGGGCTGTGTCCACAACTCTCTGCAGTTTCTTGCGGTCCTGGGCAGAGCAGTTGCCATACCAAGTCGTGATACATCCAGATAGGATGCTTTTTATGGTGCATCGGTAAAAGTTGGTGAGAGTCAAAGGGGACAAACCAAATTTCTTTAGCCTCCCGAAGAAGCAGAGTCGCTGGTGAGCTTTCTTGGCCGTGGCATCTACGTGATTTGACCAGGACAGGCTGTTAATGTTAACTCCCAGGAAGTTGAAGCTCTCAACCCTCTTGACCTCAGCACCATTGATGTAGACAGGTGCATGTACACTGCCCCCTTTCCTGAAGTCAATGACCAGCTCTTTTGTTTTTTTGACATTGAGGGAAAGGTTGTCGTCATGACACCATTCCACTGAGCCCTCTATCTCCTTCCTGTACTCCAACTCGTCATTATTTGAGATATGGCCTACAACGGTGGTATCATCTACAAACTTGTAGATGGAGTTAGAGCAGAATCTGGCCACACAGTCATGAGTGTATAGGGAGTAGAGTAGAGGGCTGAGGACGCAGCCTTGTGGGGCACCAGTGTTGAGAATAATCGTGCTGGAGGTATTGCTGCCTATCCTCACTGATTGCGGTCTGTTAGAAAGTCAAGGATCCAGTTGCAGAGGGAGGTGTTGAGTCCTAGGTCATGGAGTTTGGTGACAAGCTTGCTTGGGATTATTGTATTGAAGGCAGGGCTGTAGTCAATAAACAGTAGTCTAACGTAGGTGTCTTTACTGTCCAGATGCTCCAGAGCTGAGTGTAGGGCCAGGGAGATGGCCACTTCACCACTTCAGAAGAGGGGATTGTCCAATGAAACATTTTGGTGTGATTTGGCTCCAGTCATTCTCAGGGTAGATGCCAGGAGGCTGTTTCCTCTAGAAGGAGAAACTAGAGAAGTGATGGGGGCGGGGGGGGGGGGGTGCAGTTATTTACTTAGGACTGATATGGCAAAATTTCCTTATGCAGGGGGTTGTACATCCTTGGAATTCACTACCCCTGAGAGCTGTGCTGATCAGTCTTTGTCTATATTTAAGACTGAGTGATGGATTTTTGGACACTTAGTGGATGTGGGAATTGGACAGGGAAACAGAAAAGGCACAGGAGCACCCATAATCTTAAGTAGTGAAGTGGGCATGAGAGGCAAAAGCTTCTGCTGGGGGTGACTCCACCACCCTAACCAATGTTGTTTATCGATCTGAAATGTCTTTTAATATTTTGAGCACTATTTTCCTACACTTTGTTTTCCACCTAAAATATTAGCCTCTGACAGGAAAAAAATTATTGGGAGTTTTTAAAATTGTTATTGCAAGGTATCTCAGGGCAGGTAATGTAAAGCTTTACTCAATTCTGATATTTTGAAATTGCTAATTCGTCTGAAGATAGCAGCTTTTTGAAATTAGCCTATTTCCCAGGTTCTGGGAGTTAATTAATTTCAGTTGTATTGACATGACTTCACAAGAGAGATTTCTTAAAATGCAGGTAACTGGCCTACATCGCTTTTGTTTAAAAAGGGACGAATCATGTGAGAATCATCTTGAGGCAAAATTACTCAGTGGATGATACTACTTTGGGCCCCTTCTGAAGTTCCCACCACAGACGGCAGTGTCTAGCAAATGGAATAAACTTTTTGTAAGGGTGTTTGTTGACTGCTATGAAAGATTGGCTAAATGTGCAGCCATATTTAATGCAGAGCTTTATCTTGATCACAAAGCGTGAAGTTTCAGCATGTGAATTTCTCTCAGGTTTAATCTACCATGCTTAAAACAAGCAACAGCAATTTGATTGCAAACGTGCAAGTCAAAAGACAATTGAGAAGTATTAAGTCTTTTCACTGTTCAAATCTAAATACAGTTTTTAGCTCACTTTAACGTTTAGAGGAAGTTAATGTCAGAATAAATGTTGGTTAATATGTTACGGATTAGGTTGTTATTGGGGAATGTCCCTTTAAGACATAGCACAGTAGTGTGTGTGTGTGTGTGTGTGGCGTGATGACGACAACAGGAGATAAGGACGTGATGCCGTTTTTGGAGCAGCAGTCGGAGTCAGTCAGAGAGAGGGAGAGAGACTCTTGCCTGCTGGTCTCTGTATCGATGGATGAAAAACAATGACTGTCTGTCACTACAATCCACGTATGGATTCTTGGAATAATCCAGTGGAGGCCACTTTGTCGTTAACCTGTAGAAGGAAACAGGTATTTGTGTGGACGGCCACATCTCGGATGCCTTTCGGGGTGGCAGATACCTCGGAACAAAGGAATGGAGATCATCAGTGATTCAGGTGTCGTATGAGTTCCATCGTGGAACATTTGGATTTCGTAATTACTCTCTATTTTCTCTCTGCATTTCCTCTTCAGTCAACGGTGGCTTTGCAGAAGCCTTTGCTCACGTTTCGCCTTACGGTTTGCTGAACTGAACTTTGAGAACTATTCCCGGACTTGGAGTTTGGGAATTTGCCACACACACACTTCGAGTTTAGTTTTTGGGTTAATGTTTAAGATCTAACATCTTTACTTTTATTTTTCTTATTATTGTAAGTAGTTATTAATAAAATAGTTTTTAACACTTATACATGATTCGGTGTGTTTCTTTTGTTGCTGGTACATGACAAATAGATTTAGAACCATAGAAGAACCCTACGGCACAAAACAGGCCCTTCGGCCCACCATGTTGTGCCGTCCATCAAACCACCCTCACACTATCTAACCCTTGCCTCCCGCATATCCCTCTATCTCATATTCCTCCATATGCCTATCCAACAAACTCTTGAACCTGTCCAATGTATCTGCCTCCACCACCACCCCAGGCAGTGCATTCCATGCACCAACCACTCTCTGGGTGAAAAACCTCCCCCTGACATCTCCCCTGAACCTCCCACCCATAACCTTAAAGTCATGCCCTCTTGTCTTGAGCATTGGTGCCCTGGGAAGGAGGCACTGACTGTCTACTCCTATCTATTCCTCTCAATATTTTATATACCTCTATCATGTCTCCTCTCATCCTCCTCCTTTCCAGTGAATAAAGCCCTAGCACCTTAAGCCTCTCCTCATATTCCATATGCTCTAATCCAGACAGCATCCTGGTAAATCTCCTCTGCACCCTCTCCAACGCCTCCCCATCCTTCCTATAATGAGGCAACCAGAACTGAACACAGTACTCTAAGTGTAATCTAACTAGAGTAAAGATGCATAATCACTTCGCGGCTCTTAAACTCAATCCCACGATTTATGAAAGCTAACACCCCATATGCCTTCTTAACTGCTCTATCCGCCTGTGAGGCAACTTTCAGTGAACTGTGAATATGAACCCCCCCCCCCCGCCGATCCCTCTGCTCCTCTACACTGCCAAGCATCCTGCCATTTACCTTGCTCTGGAGTTTGTCCTTCCAAAGTGTACCACCTCACACTTCTCTGGATTGAACTCCATCTGCCACTTCTCAGCCCAGCTCTGCATCCTATCAATATCCCCCTGTAAGCTCCGACAGCCCTCCACACTATCCACAACACAGCCGATCTTAGTGTCATCTGCAAACTTACTAACCCAGCCTTCCACCCCCTCATCTAAGTCATCTATAAATATGATAAAAAGTAGAGGTCCCAGAACCGATCCCTGCGGGACACCACTAGTCACTGCCCTCCAATCCAAGGGCACTCCCTCCACCACAACCCTCTGCTTTCTACAGGCAAGCCAATTCCTAATCCACACAGCCAAGCTTCCCTGGATCCCTTGGCCTCTGACCTTCTAAAGAAGCCTACCATGAGGAACCTTATCAAACGCCTTACTAAAATCCATATAGACCACATCCACTGCACTACCCTCATCAATCTTCCTCCTCACCTCCTCAAAGAACTCTATCAGGCTTGTGAGGCAAGATCTTCCCTTCACAAAGCCCTGCTGGCTGTCCCTAATCAGTCTATGTTTCTCTAAGTGTTCCTAGATCCTATCCCTTAGAATCCTTTCTAACAGCTTACCCACCACAGACGTGAGACTCACCGGTCTGTGATTCCCTGGACTATCCCTACTACCTTTTTTGAACAAGGGGACAACATTCACCACCCTCCAATCCTCCGGCACCATCCCCATGGATAAACGAGGACTCAGAGATCCTTACCGGTGGTTCAACAATCTCCTCCCTTGCCTCTTGAAGCAGCCTGGGGAATATCCCGTCAGGCCCTGGAGATTTCTGTCTTGATATTATTTAACAACTTCAACACATCCTCTCTCTTGATATCTACAACCTCAAGAATATTACCCTTACCAGCACTCCCATCCGCGTCATCAAGACCCCTCTCCTTGGTGAATACCGAAGAGAAGTACTCATTGAGAACTTCTCCCACTTCCGCCGCCTCCAGGCACAATCTCCCACCTTTGTCCTTAATCGGACCTACCTTTACCCTAGCCATCCTCCTACTCTTCACATACGTGAAAAAGGCCTTGGGATTTTTCTTAACCCTACTAGGCAACACCATTTCATGTCCCCTTCTAGCTCTCTTCAGCCCTTTCTTAAGTTCCTTCCTCACTACCCTATATTCCTCACGGACCCTGTCTGAACCTTGCTGCTTATACCTTATGTATGTTACCTTCTTCTCCCTAACTAGTCGTTCCACCTCTCTCGTCACCCACGGTTCCTTCACCCTGCCATTCCTTCTCTGCCTCACCGGGACGTATTTATCCCTAACATCCTGCATAAGATCCCTGAACATCGACCACATCTCCATAGTACATTTCCCTTCAAAAAGGACGTCCCAATTTACACTCCCAAGTTCTCTCCTTATAGCCTCATAGTTTGCCCTTCCCCAATTGAAAAACCTCTTGTCCTCTCTGCACCTGTCCCTGTCCATGACAAATTTAAAGGTTATGGAGCAATGGTCACTGTCCCCCAAATGCTCACCCACCAACAGATCCTTCACCTGTCCTGGTTCATTTCCTAAAACTAGATCTAGCATAGCATTCCCTCTAGTTGGCCTGTCGACATACTGCGTCAGGAATCCCTCCTGGACACATTTAACAAATTCCATCCCATCTAAACCTTTGGCACTAAGCAGGTTCCAGTCTATATTTGGGAAGTTGAAGTCTCCCATTATAACAACCCTGTTATTTTTGCTTCTCTCCAAACACTGCCTGCCAATCTGCTCCTCTATATCTCTACTGCTACCGGGGGGCCTATAGAATACTCCTAGTAGAGTAACTGCTCCTTTCTTGTTCCTTACTTCCACCCATACGGACTCTAGAGATGATCCTTCTACAACATCCATCCTTTCCACAGCCGTAACAGTGTCCCTGACCAGTATCGCCACCCGTCCTCCTCTTCTCCCCCCTTCCCTATCCCTCTTAAAACACCGAAAACCAGGAATATTCAATATCCACTCCTGCCCTGACATCAGCCATGTCTCAGTAATAGCCACAATATCATAGTCCCCCATATTTATCCAAGCCCTCAGTTAATCTCCCTTATTCCTGATGCTTCTTGCATTTAAGTAAACACACTTCAGTCCATCTACCTTACTACTTTTATAGCCTGTATTCTGCTTCTCCTTCCCCAAAGCCTCTCTACCTGTTTGATCCAACTTTTCCCCATGCCCTTCTTCCTCTGACCTACTCCTCCGGTTCCCTTCCCCCTCACAAACTAGTTTAAACCACCCAAGCAAACCTAGCCGCAAGGATATTGGCCCCCTTCTGGTTCGGGTGTAACCCGTCCTCTCTGTACAGGTCCCACCTTCCCAAGAAGAGATCGCAATGATCCAGAAATCTAAGACCCTCACTCCTGCACCAACTTCTCAGCCATGCATTTATCTGCCACCTCATCCTGTCCCTACCTTCACTATCGCGTGGCACCAGCAGCAATCCCGAGATTGCTACCCTTGAGGTCCTGTTCCTCAGTCTCCTGCCTAGCTCCCTGAACTCGCTCTTCAGGACCTCATCCCCCTTCCTACCTATGTCGTTGGTGCCAACATGGACCACAACTTCTGGCTGCTCTCCCTCCTGCTCAAGAATCCTGTGGACCTGATCAGTGACATCCCAGACCCTGGCACCTGGGAAGCAACATACCATCCGGGATTCATGCTCACTGCCACAGAACCTTCTATCTGTTTCCCTGACTATCGAGTCCCCTATCGCTACCGCATGTCTCTTTCCCACCCTTCCCTTCTGAGCTTCAGTACCAGTCCCAGTGCCAGAGACCTGGTTACCGCAGCTAGGCCCCTGCAGGTCATCCCCCTCAACAGCCTCCAAGGCGGAAAACCTGTTTCTGAGGGGAACAGCCTCCGGGGTTCCCTGTTCTGTCTGCCTGCCTGACTACTTCTTCCTCTTCCCTCCCCTGACAGTCACCATTCTATCTGCATCCTGAACCTCAGATGTACCTGCTCTAAGGGGGTTGACTGTCTCCTGATGGACCATGTCTACATAACTCTCTCCCTCCCTTATGCTGCGCAGTGTTTGTAGCTGCGACTCCAGCTCATCAACTGAGCCGAAGTTCGTCCAGCCTCAAGCACTGACTGCAGATGTGGCCATCTTGGACCGCAGCAAAATCCACGAGTTCCCACATCAAACAGATGCAGCACTTGACCAGGTCCTCCATCTGACTACCTTTTTTTCCCCTAGTTAATCCCACCTACAAATCTATAATAGACAACAGGTGAACCTTACCTTTAGCTACTTACCAGCTACTTACCCCTCTTGCCTCTTCACGCCGAAGCCCCTTGAGCCAAAGCCCGGCCACTCAACTACCTCTCACTCAGCTGCCCGCTCTATAGGTTGTTTGCTTTTTTAAGCTGCCCGCACCGCGCCCGCACAGTCCAGCCCCCCACTCAACCAGTTAGAAAAAACTTTTAAAACACTTACAAAAGCAAGTTATAAAAATCTAGCCCTTACACTTAAAACCCTAACAAAAACTAACCCTTACACTTAAAACCCTAATAAAAGTGATACAACGAAAAAACTTAGCTGCTCCGAAGTCCTCCGAACCTTGTACATTGTACCTTGTACCTTGGAATTTCCCGAGTCTAATGTAACTAAATTACAGCAGTTAGGAGGAAAAAAAAATGTCAGTCTGAGGGATTTCTCTTCAGATATTTTGTTGCCTCCAAGTAATTTTGTGAATGGGCTGAATATTCAATAAGCTGAATGTTCAAGCAGCTAACAGCATCAGTGAAAGGAAACCAAAAACTATGGGATCATTGTCAGTATTTAGATTGCAAAGTGAGCTTGTTTCAGCTCCACTGCACATTTGACTGAAGCACCAACATGAACAATATAATCCACTGCCTCTAAATGAAAACTAAAATCAGCCTACATCACTCTAACAATCGTCAGGGATCCCTGTTTATTCCTCTAAATTCAGGGTAAGTAGCTATTGCTTTACAGTGCAACTTGCGGGATCAATGGACAAACATATGACTTTGTGAATGTATTTAGGATTTCGCTGAGCGATGTTGCTGGAGAGAGGGAATTGCCATTAAAGTTTTGATCTATAATAAATAAACCTAACCAGAACCCATTCAGCTGAATTCCTATACATTATGGATAATGACCGTTTTTGTGGCTTGCAATGCACCATCACTTATTTTCAAAAAATCTCTGGTAAATATCTGCTATACAATTGGTACTTAGGGACAACTTTAGTTGCAGGGGCTCTTGTGTGAAATAGCTCACTAAAGTCTTGAGTTAAGTGACAGCTGTATAGCTCCAGATATTGAGACTGGATTTTGTAATCTTGTATACAATGGATCACAGTAGTGCTCTATTAGCTGAAAAATTTTGCCCAAAGCCACAACCGCAAGAAAACTCTGTAGTATTTACAGACTGCTTCAGACTCAAATGTTCATTTATTGTCATAATTACACATTATTTTTCACCTACACTGTTATTCTTGCAGCCTTTTACGTTGAAAATCAATGCATCCCATAAACTGTGTTTGGTGTTTTCATGCATAATGAATATACGTGTAAATTCTGCATAGTGTACAATTATTACTGAGACAGAGCTTCAATTATTGGAGCAAAAAAATAATTTCCAGTTAGGACTTCCAGGGGTAGTTATTTTCCCAATTTTTGTTGGTTAACCTGAAACATTCTTAAGTCTCAAAAACAACTGATTAAACACATTTTGAAGCCAGTTAGAACTTGAATTTTAACGGTGTCTGCCCCCACACTCTTTTTTTAAAAAAAGGTGCATTGCAGTTTCTACTGGGGCTCATGTTAAACTGATGGTTTACATGAAGGGCACTTACAGAAAATGTATGTCTGCTGTTGGGCAGATGTGTTGCTTTGATGTGTGTTATCTTAAACAAAATATGTACATATTTGTAGCAATACAGGACTTTAAAGCAAAGCCAAAATCATGATTCCCATATGAGAGTTAAGAAACTAAAGATGTGCAGTAATGCATGTATACAATTCTTTCCTTCAAATTCTGCAGAATTTTGAGCAGACCTGCAGCAGAACATGGGACAAGATCTTTCTTGTCTGGATTTGTAGCCAACGCTCCCCCAGGGCTGCACTTCTGGAGAGAGATGCGGAGCGTGAATCTCATTAGACCATGGTGGGCCAGAGTCGAGTGGCAGGCTCTCAGCAACTACAGAACCTTGGGAGGGGCAGTGAGGAGACCCTGCCCCAAAAAATCCTGATGGCCTTTAATAGCCGGCAAAGCTGTGGGTCAGAATTGCTAGATTGAATTGATTTTAATCCCTTTGACACTCAGAGATGCTTAAGTAAAATTAAAATTGAGGTTACTGGAATTGAAATGGGTAATTGTAGGCCAGTGACATGAAATTTTACCCAGTGGTCCTCACATCAATAGTAGGGAAGCTGAGGATTGGCTCATAACCCCCCTTTGCTCTTGACCCTGAATCATTGGCTTGCTTCACCTGAGCGGGCTCCACCCCGCTACAGCCCTATAAAAGATGGTACACGTGGGCTCTCTTTCTCTTTTCCGATTGCTGCTGGGGTCGAGACCACAACTGAGAGGGTGCACTTCCACAGGGGTCTAGGAGTGTCCTGAGTAGATTCCCAGTAGCGTAGAGCCGTTGTTTGTCATGATTCAGGGGGTCCAGACAACGTATTTGTTCGTTCCCTGATAGTTTGTACTAGTTCATTGTGCGTGTGTGTGAGCACTTCACCCCTGTTGCGACTTCCCCACCACCCCCCAACGTTTCACGATCACTCCAGTGCGAGTGTGCGAGGGTGCATTTGTTCCTTCACATTCTGTTCCCATGTTGGTCTTTGTGAATAAAATCCTCCTTTTAAAGCACAAAGACTGTGTGTCCAGATACCTTTTATCTTTAAGATACCAAAAGAACCTTTCTCATAACAAAGTCTAAACAAGGCACACTGCAAATTGTTACCAGCTGAATGGCTTATTAACAGCAACAAATAAAGAAAAGGCAGGTATAAGTAGAGTGGCCATTTTGGGAGCAGCCCTCGACTGAGTGGGCCAGTGTTAATGTGAGGGTATTGAGGCTTCGGTGAGAAGACGCGAAGGTAAGTCTCTAAGTTCCTTTCTTTGCTTTGGTGTTTCCTTTATTGGACCATGGCAGTGCACTTAGATGCAGCAGCGTATTCGCCTGACTCACACAAGTGTTTACATATTAGTGTCATTCCTGATGTCTTCAACAATAACAAACTACAAGAGATCACTTGTAAAGTACAGAATTACTCATACAACTGACAGATACTGTTGAACATCAGCAGCAAAACATTACTCTGCCTGTATACCGACGGCAGAGTTGAGCAACCTCGGTTTGTTGCGCAGACCTGAGCTTGACCCCACCAACGTGCTGCTTTCCTCAGCTGCCCCAGTGAGGAGACCATAGAACCATAGAACAATACAGCACATAAAAAAGGCCATTCAGCCCTTCTAGTCTGTGCCGAAACGTTATTCCGCTAGTCCCACTTCCCTGCACCCAGTGCATAACCCTCCAGACCTCTCCCGTCCATATATCTATCCAATTTATTCTTAAAGCTTAAGAGTGAGCCCACATTCACTACATCAGATGGCAGCCCGTTCCACACTCCCACCACTCTGAGTGAAGAAGTTCCCCCTAATGTACCCCCTAAACCTTTCCCCTTTCACCCTAAAGCCATGCCCTCTCGTACTTAACTCTCCTAATCTAGGTGGAAAGAGCCTACTCGCATTAACTCTGTCTATGCCCCTCATAATTTTGTAAACCTCTATCAAATCTCCCCTCATTCTTGTACGTTCCAAGGAATAAAGTCCTAACCCGTTCAATCTTTCCCTGTAACTCGACTCCTGAAGACCCAGCAACATTCTAGTAAATCTCCTCTGCACTCTTTCAATCTTACTGATATCCTTCCTATAGTTAGATGATCAGAACTGCACACAATACTCCAAATTTGACCTCACCAATGTCTTATACAACCTCACCAAAACATCCCAACTCCTATACTCAATACTTTGATTTATGAATGCCAGGATGCCAAAAGCCTTCTTTACAACCCTGTCTACCTGTGACGCCACTTTCAGGGAATTATGTATCTGAACTCCCAGATCCCTTTATTCCTCGGCACTCCTTAGTGCCCTACCATTTACTGTGTATGTCCTACCTTGATTTGTCCTTCCAAAATGAAACACCTCGCACTTGTCTGCATTAAATTCTATCTGCCATTTTCTGGCCCATTCTTCCAGTTGGTTCAGATCCCTCTGCAAGCTTTGAAATCCCTCCTCGCTGTCCACTACACCTCCAATCTTAGTGTCATCAGCAAACTTGCTGATCCAATTTACCACATTATCATCCAGATCATTGATATAGACAACAAACAACAACGGCCCAAGCACAGATCCCTGAGGCACACCACTAGTCACAGGCCTCCAGTCTGAGAAACAATCATCCACTACCATTCTCTGTCTTCTCCCACGCAGCCAATTTCGAATCCAGTTTACAACCTTTCCATGGATACCTAGTGACTGAACCATATGAACTAACCTCCCATGTGGTACCTTGTCAAAGGCCTTACTAAAGTCCATGTAGACAACATCCACTGCCTTTCCTTCATCTACTTTCTTGGTAACCTCCTCAAAAAACTCTACAATATTCGTTAAACATGATCTACCATGCACAAAGCCATGCTGACTATGCTTAATCAGCCCTTGGCTGTCCAAATACTTGTATATCCGATCTCTCAGAACACCTTCCAATAATTTACCTACTACTGATGTCAGGCTCACTGGCCTGTAATTACCTGGTTTACTTTTAGAGCATTTGTTAAACAACGGAACAACATGAGCTACCCCCCTCCAGTCCTCCGGCACCACACCCGTGGCTAAGGGCATTTTAAATATATCTGCCAGGGCCCCTGCAATTTCTACACTAGTCTACAAACCAGTTTTACAGGTGTAGACGCCGCAGGTGGTGTGAGAGGAAACAGAAGCAGGGTAGGCGGAGTGGAATCTAAATGGCTAAAGGCTCGCCATGTCAGACCATTGATGTTGCTCACCGATGTTCGCTCCCTGGATAATAAGTTGGACTGCAATCGACTACGAAGGGCAGTCCACCGGGAGATGAAAAACTGCAGCGCTTTTATCTTTACGGAAACGTGGCTCAACAACATCCCCGATGCTGCTATCCAGCTGGATGGGCTGACCTTCCGAGTGGACAGGATAGCATCAGTGCCCGGTAAGACCAACGGAGGTAGTTTGTGTGTTTATATAAACAACGAATGGTGCAATAACGCTGTGCTGGTCTCGAAGCACTGTTCGCTGCTAGTGGAGTTCGCCATAGTTAAATGCCGGCCATACTATCTGCCGAGGGAGTTCACAGCTAGTAAGTAGATAGTAAGTAAAGAAGGCATATGGCATGGGCTTCCCTTCATCGCTAGAGTCATAGAGTATAAAAGTCAGGAAATTGTGATGTATTTGTATAACACTTTGGTTAGGCTGCACTTGGAGTATTGCATGCAGTTCTGGTTGCCCCAATATAGGAAGGATGTGGCAGCTTTGGTGATGGTGCACGTTTACCAGGTTGCTGCCTGGTTTAGAGGGTATTAGCTATAAGGAGAGGTTGGATAAACTTGGACAGTGCTCTCTGGAGCATCAGAGGATGAGGGGAGACCTGATAGGAGTACATAAAATTATGAGAGGCAGAAAGAGGGTAGACAGCCAGAATATTTTTCCTAGGGTAGAAATGTTGAATAAGAGAGAACATTGCTTTAAGGTGAGAGGGGTAATGTTTAAAGGGAATGTATGGGGGCAAGTTTTTTTTCACACAGAGAGTGGTGGGTGCCAGGAATGTACTTCCAGGGGTGGAAGCTGAAGCAGAATGATAGTGGCGTTCAAGAGACTTTTAGATAGGCACATGAATTTGCACGGAATGGAGAGATATGGACCATGCGAAGGCAGAAGAGAAAGCATCCTATCTGGATGCATCATGGCTTAGTATGGCAACTGCTCTGCCTGTGACTGCAAGAAACTGCAGAGAGTTGTGGACACAGCTCAACACACTACAGAAAACAGCCTCCCCTTCATGGACTCTATCTACACTTCTCACTGCCTCGATAAAGCAGACAGCATAATCAAAGGCCCCACCCACCCCGGACATTCTCTCTTTTCCCCTCTCCAATTGGGCAGAAGATAAAAAAGCTTGAAAGCATGTATCACCAGGCTCAAGGACAGCTTCTAACCCACTGTTATAAGACTATTGAACAGTTCCCTAGTACAATAAGATGGACTCTTGACCGCACAATCTACCTCATTATGACCTTGCACCTTGTTGTTTACTTGCACTGCACTTTCTCTGTAGCTGTGACACTTTATTCTGCATTCTGTATTGTTTTACCTTGTTCAACTTCAATGCATTGTATAATGAACTGATCTGTATGAACGGTATGCAAGACAAGTTTTTCACTGTACCTTGGTACAAGTGACAACAATAAAGCAATTCGAATTCCAATGCTTGGCACAGACATCGTGGGCCGAAGAGCCTGTTCCTGTGCTATATTGTTCCTTATTTTATAAAGTAAATTATTTGAAAAGATAACTTTAAAAAAATAACTAAAATCACATGCATAATGAAAACAATAAAGTAGAGGAAAGTATTTGAAATAAAAAATACTTGGGTTCCTCTTGCCCTTCACTCATCAAGGATATCAATGGTATCTCTGGTGCACCAGGTTGAACCACACAGGGACCTGGAGATAATTGCCCAGGATAATGTTGGTGTTCCCTTCCAAATGCAGACATATAATGCATTTTCAACACCTGAATGGCAAAAGTTTCAATCAGAACCACCAACTATAATTGGTAAGATTCGGTCCACAGTAAAATGAAAGTCTGTTGGGTGAAAACTGGTATAAACCCAGTAAAATGCAGCTGAGCACTTTACTGCCATAGTTATTGCCTTCCTGACATTCTTTAACTGTTCTAGCAATCCCCTTAGCAGATTTGTCTCAAACCCACATTGAAAACGCAGCTTACCATGACAAGTTCACCAAAAAAACATTTAGCTTGCTCTTGTTTCAAGCGTCCATTCTGGTGAGTAGATGCTAGGCCATTTAAGAGTGAAATCAGGAACAGGTTTTATCCCCCCCACAGAAAGTAGTTAAAATCTGAAATCCCCAAATGCTTAAAAGTTTCAGAAGTTTGCAATGCTTTTTGTAGACTATAGTAATGTGGACCATGTTGAAGATGTAGAGAAGTGAATCCGAGGTACAATCAGCCATGACACAATCGAATAAGTGTGGAGTCCAGTAGTGGAATGCAAACCTGCTGAATTTCTATAGCACTTGTGATGGGGAATCTGCTCACTGTTCCTGTGCTGGGTTAGACCCTGCAGGGCCCCCATGCCCATTCATTTCAAAGGAGATTTTACAGCTGTGAAATATATGGTAATAATAGGGTAAGGTACATTTTAAAATTATTTGTGCTAAAGGTAATGTTTTCAACTACTTAAAGTGGATTATACATTTTTTTAAAAAACTAAATTTGCTTTCTTTTAAATTGCTTCATGTTTCATATGTTTTGAATGCTTGTGACTTGAGCATGTTGTGGTAAAGCTCTGGCACCACTCATGGCTTCTCCATTCAGATCCTGGAACCACTCAGCAGGTTCAGCCCTGTGGATCTGAAGCAGGTGACTGCAGGGTTTCTTCATGCTGACCTCGGGAAAGAGCCCTACTCAGCACAATATGTGCCAAGAACTTTAGACATAGGGACAGGAGAAGGCCACGTGGCCCCTCGAGTTTGCTCCATAATTCAGTGAGGTGACTATGCCTCAGTATTTAGGTATAAAGATAACCACTTTAGAACTCCTATTTGCCACATTTGCACAGTTTACATTGTTTTTCTATCCATTTTTATTTTATTATGGCTCTTTTTCTTCATTGAATTCTCATGTATCACAGTACAGAACTGACATCTCTTTTGTTCATACCAATGAAACCTTTTTTCTCTGGTGGTCAATGCCCAGTTTGAATGTACTCAATGACTCTGTCTTCCAGCTCTCTGGGGTCAGAATCAGAATCAGGTTTATTATTACTAATTTATGTGACATGAAATTTGTTGTTTTGCAGCAGTAGTACAGTGGAAAGACATAAAAATTACTATAAATTACAAAACAAATTGTGCAAAAAAAAAAGGAATAACTATGTAGTGTTCATGGATTCATGAACTATTCAGAAATCTGATGGCGGAGGGGAAGAAGCTGTTCCTGAATCCTTGAGTGTGGGTCTTCAGGCTCCTGTACCTCCTCCCCAATGGCAGTAACGAGAAGAGGGCATGTCCTGGATGGTGTGGGTCCTTGGTGATGGACGCTGCCTTCTTGAGGCATCGCCTCTTGAAGACGTCCTTGATGGCAAGGAGGGTTGTGCAAAGATTCATGACCCTCTGAGAGAAGGGAATCAGGACCCGATCAGGCCTCTCCATTTATTTAGAAAGGGATCAGTTAAAAATTGCAATTATTCCATCCACTTTGGGGAAAAGAGAAATCTCATCCCCCTTTGTTGTCCAGCTGTGACTCAGAGTGCAAAGTCCTTTCATCCTGCAGTATTTAACATTTGCCTATTCACTCCAGTCAAATTTCAGGTATGCATTTTGCTTCAACATAGGATGTGCAATGTCTTGCGACTTTGCATATGGTGAACAAAGTATTCCAGTATTTTTCATTCCTTAAAGCTGCCTGCTGCACTGTGGTACCAATCCTGTAGATATTGTTGATGGACTAAACCTTCTGAAATAAGTGCAGAAAATGTTGGAAACAGTCAACAAGGCACTCAACATCTGTGGATAGAGGAACAAAGTTAATACTTCAGGTCAGTGATCTGTCAATAGAATGTGATCAATATTAAGTTTCAATTGTACAAACTAAAGCAATGTCCATTCTATAAAGTAGGAAATGGGAATTTGAAGAAGATGATAGAAGTTGTGATATAAAACTATGTTGTTAAGGAAACGATGCTCGAGAAAAGGCTATCCAACACAAAGCAATAGTAATTGGGATAAATTTATTATATCTTGTGTAAAAGCCTTGGAATGAGGTGTTTATTGTCCTGGTATCTCAGTAGTGTTGCTGCTGTGTTCACTGTATACATTGTATTCACTTCTAGTTGCCATGAGCATTATTGCTGCATATCATTTCATTTTTTATTTTCATTATATTGATTGATTTAACCTTCCATGTCTCCCAAAGACTGGTGTCCAAGTGAAGGAGGGGTTTACATTCTGAATGTGTTTTTCAATCCTTGGTACATCTCAAAACACTGAATAATTTTTGTTTCGATATTAAGTTGGTATCGGTTTATTATTGTCACTTGTACCGAGGTACAGTGAAAAACTTGTCTTGCATACCGATCGTAGAGATCAATTCATTACACAGTGCAATTACATTGAGGTAGTACAGGTAAAAACAGTAACAGTACAGAGTAAAGTGTCACAGCTACAGAGAAAGTGCAGTGCAGGTAGACAATAAGGTGCAAGGTCAAATCTAACACCAGTCTGAATGCAATTCTGATTGCAATTCATGGTCACAACACTATAGCTCACTTCGCTCTCCATCTAACATTGCATCCATGGTCCTATCTCTGTCGCACACAAAGACACAGTACAGAGAGTATGTGGCAGTACCGAACTATGAATCCTTTGACAGCAGCTCTTTCCTGTGGGCAGTGTTCATATGATTAATGCACATTGTAGACCCCTATACCTGTGTTGTTTAAAAAGATCCTTAACTCTTACATGAAAACTGCAGACATTCAAAATTTGAACTAAAAACAGAAAATGCTGGAAACACTTAGCAGGCCAGACAGCATCTGTGGAAAGCTGAAGCAGAGTTAATATTTCATGCCCAACACCCTTCATCAGAGCTGTTCTGAAGAAGGGTCTTGACCTGAAACATTAAATCAGTTTCTCTTTCCATAGATGCTGCCTGACCTGCTGGTGTTTCCAGCGGTTTTAGGTTTTTATTCTTAATTCTTACATGTTTATTAGAGATTGACTCGGACAAGTCATTGTGCTTTTCTTGGCCTCTGGGCCATTGCAGATGGTTTCAGCTGGTATATAGCACGTCTCACAGTTCACAGTGCACTGCTGGCTTTGCACTGCAGTGCAAGGAGAATGTTTTCCTTTTCTTCTCCTTGCCCTGAGCATTGGCTCACGTGTGGGAGACCAAATGATTTGTGGGAGTGAGAAACTCGACTTGAAGCACTTGGTCACCCTTGCAGACTGAATGGAGGTTTTCTGCAAAGTGGTTATTGAACCTGTGTTTGTAAGGGAGATCTTGTAGTGAGCAATTAAGGTAGGATACTAAATTATCTCACAATTTTAATAAGCATGGCCTCAATATTATGCTTTGACCTTGACCACCCAGCTGGCATGGGGGTCATCTTAAAATAAGTAATAACGCAACAGGAGACTATGTAAACTGAAGGAAATCTTTAAGGGTGACACAAAAACTCAAGTTAAGGCAACAGAAACCATAAGGACATGGGACTGATGGAAAAGTGATAGGACACTGTAATTCCACAGGGGAGAATTGTGTCCTGCCTTTGGTACATTAGGTAACATGTATGCAAAGAGCAGTCATTTTGCCAAAAGAAAAGGCATAGAAACAAATCATTTGTACATAGATAGCCAGAACGATTGATGAGGAACCAGAAACAAGAATTTTCATTGTCACTAGGGTAATTGATTTTAGTTGTGTGTCCTTGTGTGAGTTTAGTTGTGCAAGCCCATTTTTGTTTACATGGTTTGGTCCTCATGGGAGCTAACCCTGCAGTGTTACTTTAATATATGTTTTTACACATATTATTTCATCTCTCCAATTGTGCTGACAATTTCTTTCATGTGCCAAACCTCTACAAGACCCTCTGCTTACTCACTCCATCTGTCTATCATTTTTTTCCTTTTTGGTTACTTTTCCCCTGTGCGCTCTAGTGCTGGCAAATGCCTTTCTCCCTGTTCCTGCTGTCGGTTTTGTGAGATTCCTCACACTGTTGCTTGAAGCAATGGATGAAGCAGTGGTAAACATCAAACCACTGTGGTATCAAAGAAACCCCTTCCGATCTTTTGTGAGTAGTTGTAAAATTGTAATCATTAAGTGTGATATCAAACTTGAATAAGCAAGTTAAGATCAAAAATATTGTGTAGCTAATAGGTAAACCATATACACATGTCCCTTAACTGTGTTGAGGATGTTTGGTTTTGTAATTCCCAGAAGAGGTACTCCAGAACAAACAGGGGTGTGAACAATTGATGACAAGATTGGAGATCTGCAGGAAGAACTGGGCAGGAACAGGTGTGTGGAAGAAGATAAAATAATAGCAGAACTACCACGAGGTACTGACCTGGGTGGAGATCAGAGAACCAGAGTCCTTGGTGGGTGTGTCAATTTTGACCACAGACAATACGATTAAGTGGACTCTTAGAGACCACGTACGTACATACTTTGAGGGATAAAGCTGAGCAAGTGGAAGAAAGAGTCCGGCACAAGGAACACATAGGAAGACAGGAAAGAGGAGAACGGGCTGATGATGGTGGTGCCTGAGGGGCTTCAGACACCAAAGACATCTGTAATTAATAAAACATCAACCGTTTACCCAAATGACTGCTCATTTTGTCTTGTCTAAGACTGTTCCAAGTCTTAAAATTCCCCCAGCAAAATATAAGCAGTTTGCAAACATGTTATAAACACAGCCAGAAAATATATACAGCATGTTTGCCAAATAGACTATGCACTGGAAGTCAGGCCAAATCCAGTCATGATATATGGTAAACTGGATTCAAATATATGCAACCAATCTTTTGCAAAAGGCACCATCAGAAACAAAGATGAGCTTGCTGCTGTGCTGGCACAAGAACAATGCAAGTTATGGGAGATACTGATAGAGGTCACAGAGGATGCACAATGGGAAAATAGCTCGGAATGTGAATAGGTAGATTTAGAGGGATATGGGCCAAATGTGGGCAAATGGGACCAACTTAGATAGGTATATTGGTCAGCATGGATAAGTTGGGCTAAAGGGCCCATTTCCTTGTTGTATTACTCTATGACTCTATAATTAAGAAAATGAGTCTTCTACTTGGGTGGTTCCATGAGATAGAAGATGACTTGCTTCCACTCTGCTTTTGTAGGTTCTGAGGTGGCTAATGAGGCCAGTTTGGGAATAACAAACTCTTCCACAGAAGTCTGAGCAGATGGGTGGTCAATAGTTTGTGAGACGGTGCATTGCTTTCACCATTTATGCTGGCCCTTCCGGGTGTTCGCAATGCATAGGCTCAAGGCTCCGAATACCATCTCAAATGTTCCTTCTCCACTTTGAGCAGTCATGGGCCAGAGATTCCTGGGAGTTGGAGGCAACGTTGCAAACAAAATGGCCTGCCCAATGTAGCAGATTAACTTTGGCCTTGATGCTTGAGATGTTGGCCTCTGGGACGATGCCTTTGCTGGTTCATTTATCCTTCCACTGTACATGGAGGTTTTTGCAGAGGCAGGGTTGGTGGTATTTTTCCAGTGCCTTCAGATGCCTGCGGTAAGTAGTCCAGGTCACAGAAGCACAAAGAGGACAAGGATCACTGCTGCCCAGTAGTCCATAAGTTTTGTTGCCAGATCTGGATCTACAAACAACCGTAACCTCAATTGACCAAAGATTGTGCTGGTGGATGAAAGGCATGGTGAATTTTGTCATCAATGCCTGTCATTGCTGAGCGATGCCTCCTAGAGATGAATTTCTACTGCTGGAGGGCAGTGTGGGGCTGGGGCAGGTTGGTTGAGAATGATAGAGGGTACAGGCGCAGGTTGGAGAATGCAGTTCAATGCATCCTTGATCCTCCGGTGCCTCATCCTGAATTTCAGCCATGCTGGAAAAGCAAGTCATCCCTAAGTAGGGTGGTCTCCAACCAGGTGGGTCAAAAACCCACCAAGTGTTGAATCATATGAAATATATTGATGAGAAAACACAATCACTCATTGTCAATTTTATTGCTGTCTCTCTCTGGACAGAAGCACAAATCTGATATTGAGAGACCATCATTTGGCCCATATGATTCAAACACTTGAAAACCATCACTTTTGTCATGAACTCTGAGAAGAACATAACTATTGGTATGTGGAACATAATGACCCATCCAAAGGAGATGCATTAGCACTTCCATTCCACACAATCATCAGTCCATCCAAACACAGTTCACTTTATCCATGTCAAAGAGCTGGTGACACAAGCAGGGAACTGTGCACAGATCAAGTACACCATAACAACCGCATTAACCAGGCCAACAATCTGTGACGCCATTAGGCAAATAAAACCAAACAAATTACAGGTCAGCATTTCCCCTCCAGCACAATTGCAACACAAGTTAAAAGCCAGTGCCAAACGTAACTGAAATGGTGCTCATCTCACTCAATACACAAAGCTGGATTACCTCTGGAGAAGCTTGCACCTTTCATTCCCTTATAAGAGCCACACTGAGACTATGAGAAGTTAGTACCCAACACAACATCTGGAAGATTGCAAATTGAAACTGTGGGCACACCGATGCACAATTCAAACCCCACATTCAGACTTGTGCTTCTCCTTTACTGAGAAAGCTCGTCTGAAATAGGAAGACTGTGCAGAAAAGGAAAGGAAATAAAATCCAGCTGATGTTGAACAGCAGCTGCAGAATCTTTACAGGCTGCCTGAAGACAATGAATGTCAACAGCTTGTACATCCTTAATCGAATAGCATCCACCCAAAATTCTGTGGGGAACTAAGGAGAAAAGAAATGGCAAACTGCAGAGAAGCAGGATAATTAATTGAATTTGTAAGGAGAAGAAGACTACAGGGAAAAATTCTGGCACTTTCAGATAATTATTCTGCTTCTCCCTTTTTTTTGCACTTCCTGCAGACTAAACTTTGATACTCTGTAATCTCTTAACATAATTTTGTCCTGCACTGTCACATTATCACCCCAACTTTTGTCTTCTCTCCTCCCCTCCCCTTTTACTCTGTACCTTAAAACTTGTTGCATTTCTATCTATTCCCGATACTGATGAAAGGACAGCAATCTGAAATGTTGATCAAAAAAACTGCAGATGCCGTAAATCTGAGATATAAAACATAGAGGCTGGAAATATTCAACAGATCAGGTTGAGTGTTTCTAGTATCTTCAGCTTTTAATTTGAAGTGTTAATTCTGTTTCTCCACAGATGCTGCCTAACCTGTTGAGTGTTTCCAGCATTTTCTGTTTTTATTTCAGACTTCCAGCATCTGCAGTTATTTTTTGCATTTGTTACTGATGCCCATTGTTTGATTCTAATGAGGCTTTGATATAATTGGATGCATTTTGGTTGACGTATAGGTGTGAGTTCTTTTCGCCACAGGGGGGCAAATTTTACCTCCAAACACTGGTGAAAATTTAGACATCCAGTGAATATCTTGCTCAGCTCTTTGGTTTGACTGTGGATCCAATGTGGAGAAATGAATTGTCCTGACAAAAAGGGTATTAATGAACTTACTCTTGCAAAATAGACAGACTAAATAGGAAAAAGTTATCAATTACCTTTAGAAATACTCTGAAGTTACCATCGAGTAGTAATGCTGTTCAAGCATTCTCTAATGTAATCAACAGAAATTAATGATCTAATTAGCAAGAAATACTATTGAAGATTCTATCTGCCATCAGTAAATGAGGTATAATAGAGTTCTGAGCCGTAATTGTTCTTCAGAACAATTCCTCAGAGCAGAGATCCAGGTTCAATCCTTGGGTGCCATCTGTGTGGAGTTTGCATATTCTGCCTGTGATTTCCACCAACGTCCCAAAGAGGTGTAGGTTGGTAGTTCAATTGTCCTCTGTAAATTGTCCCTTGTGTACTGGTGTATCTAGGGGGAGTTGATGGGAGAGTGGGGAGAATAAAAAAATGGGATTGGTGTAAGTGGGTAGTTAATGAGCAATGCAGACTCGATGAGCTGAAGTGCCTGCTTCCATGTTGTATCTCTGTGATTCTAAAAGAAAACTATATCTGGCTATAAATAAATTAACTGAAGTTTATTCCCTTAGATAATTATTTCAAGATCCCATCCTTGTTTTTTTAAAAAACAATTGATTTTATATTTAGTATGTGCTTAACATATTTGAGCTTCCATTTAATCTCGGGCATATGTCTTTATCTTGCTCTGTGTAAACTATTTAATGTTAGTTTAAAAATAGTGCTTTTCACTTGTTGCATACTTTGAGAATTTTTAAAATATGATTGACTGCTCACACAACTTGATGACATCATAAAAAACAAAATGCTTCAGATGTTGGAAATATAAAACAAAAAAGGAGAAAACAGGAACTATTCAATAGGTCAAACAACATCTGTGAACATCTATTCTTTGACTGCCATTTGCTCTCAGCTCCTTTTTATTGTGAATTGAGATATGCAGATCCCTGAGCAGAAGAGAGAGGATTTGGTATGGTGTCATTTATAAACACTCTAATTGCTTTGCTGAATTATTGTTGAAGAAAATCTTGCTGCAGCCATCGCAACTAGTTAAGCCTACCATGATGAAACTGAAATGATGTGAAGAGAGTAGATCAAGGTTATAATCCACTATCCATTCATTTATGCTTCTTCTTTACAAAACGATCAGAATTTGGTGACTTTAATCTACAACTGGAATTCATAATAGCCCATCACTGAAGGGCAGTTTTAACTCTCCCTGACTGATGGGAGAGGAGAGCGGCTAAAGTAGATTAGCTCCACTTCCCGGTAATTTGTCATTTAGTGCTTTGGTTTCAGTTGGGAATGGAGATCCAGGGGAGCTTTACTAGTAAACACACTTTGGAGCCAGTGATGTAGCCCAACAGAAGTTGAACCAGCTGCTTCACAGGGCCATGGCAATGATTGTCCTATCAGGTAAACCAATTAGCAATAAGTTAACGATGCCTTCCTCGATGGAGCTCAAAGAAACAAGTGTCCTCTTCTGGTTCTACAGACACACCCAAGGCTCTGCTGTCCTAGGCTCCACTCGTCCCTATCTCCCTGACATCAACCTTCCCAGATCTTTATGCGAACAGCAACATGCTCCTGGAGTTTCCCCCAATGTAACTAACTTAGTGGATGAAAAACAAGTGTAGCTATCTCATTTTGGGCATGGTTTACATTGGTGTGATGTGCCAGCTGCATGTCTTTGGAAAATGGAACTTGTGGATGTTTGAAGATTAGTGCATTCTTAGCAGCAGCAAACCTGCTGCCAATGATGACTGTGTTTACTTGAACCTTGTACTGTGACCAAAAATGTTACCTATCATATTATATTTGCAAGCATTTTTTGTTAAAACAACATGAATGCACTTTTTGTTACTGGCTCCATCATAGTTGAGGGACATCAAGTTCTCTTGCCTAATAACGTATTTACTATGTGTTGTCATTTCATATATTCTGATGAGAAAGAATGATTTCTACCTCTTGACTGACATTGATAACATATTTTAAAATTTAATCTGAAGCTTTATGTAGAAAACAAAGCTTTAGGCTTACATTATCTTTATTGAGATATTGCTAATTTTTTTGACTTTATTTAAAATTAAATTAGTTCCACTGTCGAATTCTGGAATACCACCAAGCCCTCTGCAAGTAAAGAAAATGGAAGGCTGTATTAATGAGACTGACTTTGTCATTTTGGAGGAGGGTTTCGTTGCCATGGATGTCATTGACCAGAAGATCAATGAGAAAAAGCTCACAGTGAGTGTCAACATGATTTTATGCCAGTAGTAAATTAATAACTCAGACAAAATCAAAAGATAAATATCATTATTTCATCTATTTAAAAACAACTGAAGTTCTGACAATATTAATATTGACGATGTATTTGTAAACTGAATTCCATGTTAAATGTTTGAAGTTAATGTTTGAATAACATGAAAGTAAATGAGCTTCCACTGTCAAAGTAATCTAACTCAATATAATCAAATGAAATTTCTGATATTTACTAATACCTATCATGACATCGATATATTTGCAAATTATAAAAAAACTGCTTTGTTTGAGTGGTACAGGAATGTGGCGATAATGGGAACACAACTGAAATGGAAGCCAACTCTCCTCATCACCTTCTCGCATTTTTATTGGTCTGACTTTCAAAGTAAATAGCAAAGGTTTCCTGCAGAAACAGTTGGGAGCTGCCTTGTTATATGCCAATCAGGATCTGGTGCAATTTCAAACGGCAATTGAATGTCAATTTCACTAATCAAGCGTGCCCTCTCCAAATTACCAGTGTGTGGGCAGTACAGTGTTAAAATCTAAGCTTCCAAACCTTTGGATGGGCTGTAGGTGCATCATAAAGTTAGTAATAAGCACATTCTTAAAAACAAAGTAATGAGAGTGAAGTGTGGATGGTAAATGGGAGGGAAACAAAGACAAATCTCTCTGAAGTTGAGCACTACATAAAAAAAATTGGGCTCCTCTGCCCAGAACACATGGAGAAGTCATCAAGAAGAACACCTCAGATCAATCTTTACCATTCAGATATAAACTGCAACTTGGGTTAAAAATATAACGAGTTTTTCACAAAAACAAAGTAGTACACTAAGATGCTGATCATAACATCGTTCATTAGAACAGGAATCAGTCTGCAAGAATTTAAAATTCATTGTTCCAAGCTTGAGCAAACTGTTCAATTGTGAATTTAGAGGGGGCACAGCCAAAATGTTGGTTATTACACTTCTACATGCTTTGGGTTGGCTTCTATCTTTAGTTCTTCACGAATATGTGTCGTTATCCCCAAAAAAGTGAATTTTCCATTGGGGATAACAACTGGTGTTGTATAAATGATGTCAAACGCCAAACTTTCCATCATCACCTCCATTACCTTGAGCAATCATACAGGCTTCCTCTGTTGTCCTCCAATGTGTTACTACCAATATTGGAGTTCTGTACTTTTTTTAATAGTATACAAGTCCAATTATCAAATTATTTTGTTCTAATATTTAATCATGGCACATCGAATGGTGAAATCTAATGTGGTTTCTGTGTCAGCGTCTGAGAGCGTCATACAGTACAGAAACAGGACCTTCAGTCCACTGTGTCCATGCCAAGCTTTGTACCTATCCACACCAAGCCTATTAGAACATAGAACAGTACAGCACAGAAACAGGACCTTCAGCCCACGATGTTGTACTGAACTAATTAAACTAGTAATTAAAAGCCTACTAAACTACTCCCTTCTGCCTACACAAGTCCCTTCACATCTCCTTTGAACTTAACCCCCTCTCATCTTAAATGCATGCACTCTAGTATTAGACATTTCGACCCTGGGGAGAAAGATACCGGCTGTCTACTCTATCTTATAATCTTATAAACTTCTATCAGGTCTCCCGTCAGCCTCTGCCGCTCCAGAGAAAACAACCCAAGTTTTTCCAACCTCTCATAGCACATGGCCTCTAATCCGGGCAGCATCCTGGTGAACCTCTTTTGCACCCTTTCCAAAGCCTCCACATCCTATAATGGGGAGACTAGAACTGAATTCAATACTCCAGATAAGACATCTTTATTAGTCACATGTACATTGAAACACACAGTGAAATGCAGCTTTTTTTTGCATAGTGTTCTGGGGGCAGCCTGCAAGTCTCGCCACGCTTCTGGCACTAGCATAGCATGTCCACAACTTCCTAACCTTTGGAATGTGGGAGGGAACTGGAGCACCCGGAGGAAACCCATGCAGACACGGGGAGAACGTACAAGCTCCTTACAGACGGTGACCGGAATTGAACCCGGGTCACTGGTACTGGAAAGTGTAATGCTAACCGCTACACTACCGGACCTGCCCAGTAGTGTAGCAGTATGTGGCCTAACTGGACTTTTACAAAGTTGCAACATAACTTCCCGACTCTTGAACTCAGTGCCTCAACTAAAAAAGGCAAGCATGCCATACACCTTCTAAACCACCCGATCAACTTGTGCAGCTACTTTCAAGGAGCTATGGACTTGGACCCCAAGATCCCTAACCCGCACCAATATTTACCCACATCGCTCCTGCTTCACCCTGCTGCGTCCGCACCCTCCTCACTCTTCCAGTCACCCTGCCCTGTCTGTGGCTGATTCCTGTAGTGTATCCCTTGGTTAGTCGCACCTTCGCTCTGACCATCCCTGCTCCTGGTTCACCCTACACAATTCGCCCTGCCCTCTCCCTTTCAGGTCCGCCTGATCTACACCCTTCCGGGGCCGCACCCACTTTGCCAGATCCACTCCAGATCACCCTGCCGCCCACTGCCTCTGTGACCTACACACGGCTCACTCTCGCAACGCTCTGCCTTCTGAGCCTGTTCAAGCTTCACCCTACCTGGTGCACTTGGCTCGTCACCCTGCACCTCTTCACGTTTGGCGGTCTCCCTTTCAGGTCGCCAAGAGGCCAAAATCTGCTTAAAGTGTGTGGAGGAAGCAGAATGAGGAAGAAAAAACAAGGTCACATATTTAATTACATACATCCATATATCCCACCGATTTAATATTTTTAGTGTCTGCTGAATCATAACCAGCTTTTCGGGAATGAGTTGTCTCTTTTTCACTTCAGTTTATAATGAGCAGACCCTGAGACTTTGTATCCTCTATTGTCAGCGGTCAATATAAACATAGAATTCTGTATTAAAGAACAGAGCAGGCCCCATTGAACCTGCTGCCAAATCTTTTTCCAGTAACCATTTCAGACCTTTTATTTTGTTTGTTTATTCTATCACTACTGTCATTTCTATCTTCTTTCTGCGATCAGCTAAGGTCAGTTTTTAGAGAATGTTATGCAGTTCTTTGGAGGATACCTTGGAAGTTAATTAGCTTGAGGAAGATGAACAAGAATGGCCAAGATTCAGATTGATCTTGCAGTGAAGATCTGCCATTGAGCCCATGCAACATTAACACAGACCGTGCTCTTTCTTCCTACACTTCCTTTGTGTGAACAACATGAGGCTTCTTTCCAGAAGGGAGCCCTTGAAATTGCCAGATACTACCTTTCGTGAGGTCACCACCATGTTTACTGACTCCAAGGTGCTTCTGAAAGTACTGACAACATCGTAAAATTGATGGTGCATTGGCCATTTGATTAATTTTTTTCAAACTAATACATCAGATTGCCTGTGAATACTCAGGATTTATATAAGAGGGGCTAGCAACTGTATCCAATAGTAGGATTTTCTTACTTGCAAATGAGATCCATGTGGCCGTGTGCTTACCAAGTTTTTCCAACCTCTCCTCATAGCACATGCCCTCTAATCCAGGCAGCTTCCTGGTATAGCTTTTTTGCACCCTTTCCAAAGCCTCCACATACTTCCTGTAATGGGGAGACTGGAATTGAATTCAGTCTTTGAAGTAAAGACCAACAATAGCACATCACATAGTTCAATGCTCACTTTATTGGCACCTATTACCAGTGCTATTATCTTGTCAAAAACTCAACATTCCACCCTCCCCTTTAGTTATAAAGATAAATGTCTTGGATAATCAAAATTATTCTCATTCCTGAATCATATTGTAGACTAAGCGTTTAGTACCCACATCACTTTTTATGAGCATTCTTCGTTCTACACCGTTCCTCACTGAGAACTCTTCATGCATTTGCTCCCATGACGTGGGAGATAAATTGCATTCACTCTGTGCTACCACCTGCCATGCACATTTTATGTTACCTCTGCTTTTGCCCTAGATTGACAACTCTCTTGGGTGCCATTTCAGTGAATTTAAATCACCCGGGTCTCCTCCAGTGAAACCTGTCTGTGCTCCTCTATCGTCCCTCAATCTGATCAATCTATCTCCAGCTTTCCTTGAAGCCAATTTGTTCTTCGACAGAAGCCAGTCAAAGGATTCTTTGCCCATGGCCATGTAGAAATATGCAAGCAATAGTTCTACAATATTTACAACCTTCTACCCCATGGAACTGGGCAGCAGTTAAGCAATATTTTGCTGGTGTTGGCATGCACAGGGGTATTGAGTCCATTTTGTCATTCATTCGACCATCAACATTAACTTTTCCACGCCTAAGTATGTAAGCATAACGATCTACATCCGTTTAGAATATTTCTATTGCTATGGCAATGTATTACATTTGAAGTCCCAATTGTTCAATTCTGTCTGCAGGATAATTCTTCCAATTTAGAAACATAAAACAGGTACTGATAAAGTGCATCCTTAGTACAGATTTCTGATGAGTGTGGATCAGTTTCATCTTCAACAGCAAATTTAGAATGTGAGCCATCAAAGGAACTTCTGGAATTTTTTTTTTCAAAAGTTCAAGTTTATTACCATTTACCCATATGCTATAAAAACACATGGAGGAACGAAATGTTGTTTCCCCCAGACTCTCACAACAGAGGACATACATAGAACAGAGGACATACAATAAACACAGACAAAAAAAATTGTGCAAGTACAAATAGTGCAAAAAATGGTATATACAGAATACAAAATTAGTGCAGGGTTAGTGCAAAACCAAGTTGGATGAAGAAAATACAGAACTCAGTGTGTTGCAGTCAATGTATGAACCTGTTCAGCAGCAGCCAAAGTTCTCATACGCCATTGTGCAAACCAGGGCTTTTGACGTGGCATTTGTCTGAAACTGTCTCCAGGGTATTCAGGAGCCTGACAGCCTGGGGGAGAAAACTATTGTACAGTCCAGTAGTTCTGGCCCAGATACTCCGGTACCGCTTGCCAGATGGCAGTGGGACACATAGATCGTGGGAGGGATGAGAAGGGTCATCTATGATTCTGCAGACTTTGAGTGTGCATCATGTGTTGTAGATGTCCAGGATGGAGGGAAGAGGTACTCCAATGATCTTTCCAACTGTGCTCACAATTCTCTGCAAAGTCTTACGGTCAGAGGTGTTACAGTTACCGTCCCAGGCAGAGATGCAGCTGGTCAGGACACTCTCAGTGGTACCCCTGTAGAAGCATGAAGATGCTGAATGGCACAACATTCCAATGTTTTGGTCAATGCTTAGTTTATTGAATTTAGCAAAGAGCAGTTATTGTAGGATACCAATAAGACAATCTGGATGATCCCAATGTCATTTGTTGCAGGGTAACACAGATGCCTTCTACGTTGCCGACCTGGGTGAACTTGTAAACAAACACCTGCAGTGGCAGACTACGCTGCCTCGAGTGAAGCCTTTCTATGCTGTGAAATGCAATGACAGAAAATTGGTGGTTTGGATCCTTGCTCAGTTAGACACCGGCTTTGACTGTGCCAGTAAGGTAGAACTTGGAATAACATGCTCTCTGATATTCTTTAAACACTACAATGTGTTAACATATGTGACAACAATGGAACTAAGCTCCAGATTTTGTATTCAGCAGCTTGCTGCTTGTATATGAAGAAAATCCACATGTATCTTCCAAGTCACCACCATCCTGCCTTGGAAGTGTGTTGCCATTATCACTGGGTCCAAATCCTGGAACTTCCTGCCCATCTTTTCCTGATGAATATACCACCCCATTTCTGGTATCGTTCCTTGTAAATATTCTCTGCACCCTCTGCAATTCGTTTTCTTACCGTCAGTTCTGCTGAAGGATCATTGACCTGAAGCATTAATTCTCTTTCTCTTTCCACAAATTTTGCCTGATCTGCTGATAGCTTCCAGCACTTTTTAAATTTTTATTCCAGTTCCTCTATATCCTTATTACAGTGTGGTGACCAGAGCTGTGTGCAGCACAGGGTTTGATACAGGTTTAGTTTGACTACCCTATTTTTTTCTCTTAATTCCATTTGTTTGCTTTGCTTTTGTCTTTACAGCCTTGCTAAACCATGGTGCAACTTTTAATAATTATTTGTTATGCGTGGGCATCACTGGTATTTAACAGTTACTACTATTTTAACATCTCAGAGGATCTATCCTGGGCCCAACATATTGATGCAATCACGAAGAAGGCATGCCAGTAACTCCGTTAGGAGTTTGAGGAGATTTGGTATGTCACCAAAGACTCTCAACAAATTTCCACAGATGTACGGTGGAGAGCATTCTGACTGGTTGCATCACAGCCTGGTATGGAGCCTCCAATGCACAGGATCGCAAGAGGCTGCAGAGGGTTGTAGACTCAGCCAGCTCCATCATGGACCCATCCCTCCCCACCATCGAGGACATCTTCAAGAGGTGGTGCCTCAAGAAGGCGGCATCCATCACTAAGGACCCTCACCATCCAAGACATGCCCTCTTCGCGTTACTATCATCAGGGAGAAGGCACAGGAGCCTGAAGACCCAAACTCAATGATTCAGGAACAGCTTCTTCCCCTCTGCCATCAGATTTCTGAATGGTCCATGAACCCATGAACACTACCTCATTATTCCTTTTTTTTCAACTATTTATTTAGTTGTGTAATTATAGATTTTTATGTCTTTGCACTGTACTGCTGCTGCAAAATAACAAATTTCACATCATATGTCAATGATAATAAATCTGATTCTATTTGTTCTTAAGAAGGTGGTGGGTAGGGAACTGCCTCACTATACCCCCATAATCTGTGAAGTGAAGGTGTTTCCACAGTGCTGTTAGGTAGAAATTCCAGAACTCTGATTTAGTAACAATGAAGGGATGTCAATATATTGCAATATTTCCAAATTGGGAATCTGTGGAATTTGGAAGTGAAGTTTCAAGGTGTAGTGTTCCGATGAGGTGGAAGCTATGAATTTAGCAGATGTGGTTGAAGATGATTTGGTAACTTGCTGCCTGTATTTGTAGATGGTTCAGACTGCAGCCATGTGATGGAAGGTGTGAAGAGAGTTCTGAATGGGGTGCCATTCAAACAGGATGTCCTGGTGAGGGTTGTTGAAGCTGCAATCATCGGGAAAAGTGGAGAGTATTCCACTCCTGACTTGAGCCTTGTAAATATTGGACAGGCTTTGGACAGTCAGGAGGTGAGTCACTTTCCTTGGGATACTCAGCTACCAACCCCCACCTGCAGTCCAGTTGGGTTTCTGCTCAGTGTTGACCCTCAGGATGTTGCTGAGAGGGAATTTGGTGATCATAATGTCATTGAATATTGATGGGTAGTGGTGAGACTGTCCATTGTCATGGATGGCCATTGCCTGACATTTGTGCACTGTGAATGCTATCTTGTCACATCAGCCCTTGCCTGAATTTTGTTTAGATCTTGTTACAAGCAGGATAGACTGATTCATTTTAGAGGAGCTGCAAATAGAATGAACATTCTGCAATTATCAGAGAACAACCTCACGAACTTTCCTGAAGCCACAAACTTTCCCTAAGCCACAAACTTTCCTGAAGCTTTGGACAATGCTCTTATCATGTCCGGGTAGAATTGACATGCAAGTTACAGTTCCCAGACCAGATATTAGACGGTGAGTCGAGTTTCTTAAGTGGTATCTTGGCAAAATTAAAGTTGATTCAGCAATTGATCCAGAAATTATAGCCCAGAGGCACAGTGGGTTTCTCAGGGGCAGAACTAGAAAATCTGGTTAACCAGGCTGCTCTGAAAACAGCTGTTGATGAAAAAGATCAAGTTACAATGAAAAACTTGGAATCTGCCAAGGACAAAATCCTATGGGTCCAGTGCAAAAGCATTGAGATTGATGCAAGAAACAAAACAATCACAGCGTACCATGAATCAGGGCGTGCTGCAGTGGCACATTTTACAAAGAAAGCTATGCCTATTAACAGAGCAGCAATAATGCAAAGAGGACCAATCCTGGGACATGTTTCATTCTTACCAGAAAGTGACAGATGGAGTGAAACCCGAGCTCAGTTACTTGCTCAAATTGATGTTAGCATGGGTGGTAGAGTAACAGAAGAACTCGTCTTTGGAACAGAGCAAATTACCACAGGTACTTAACGTGATTTTGACGCTGCCACCAAAATAGCAAAGTTGATGGTCACAAAATTTGGAATGAGTGATAAGCTTGGAGTAATGACTGACTTGGATCCAGAAAAAGTGAGCCCAGACACTCAATCGGCAATTGAACAAGAAATCAGAATATTATTGCGGGATTCTTATGAACGGGTTAAGCATATCTTGAAGACTCATGCAAAGGAAAACAAATATCTAGCAGAAGCCTTACTGAAGAACGAGACACTGGAAGCCAAAGAGATATAGATGGTTCTTGAGGGAAAGAAGCTAGAACTAAAATAACCTCTTCAATTGGAACAGACTTAGTCCCTGGTATATTAACCTAGATGTTTATATATGTGGAAGAGCAGTAGTGCACTTAATTAAACCATAAGCTTTAATTCTGAGGACATTATTGGTATTTTCATAGATACAAAGTGATAATTCAAAAATGGAATTACATAATGTGTGCTCAGAGTTATTTTAAATCCCAGTTGAACTGTGCCTTTTAAAATTTTTTAAGTGATTCTACATAATACTCTACTTAGTCTAAGTGTAAAGTCAGACAAGAAACACCATAAACATTATTCCTTTGACTATTTTTTCTTTTTGACCTTTACCACAGCCTTGGAGAGGTATAGGAGCAGACAATATTGGAAAGTATTCAAGTGAGGGAGGGGGAAATTATGATGCTATTAGGCAGGAACTTGGGAGCGTAAATTGGGAACAGATGTTCTGAGGAAGTGCACAACGGAAACGTGGAGGTGGCTTAGGGAATACTTGCAGGGGGATCTGGATAGGTTTTTCCCATTGAGGCAGGGTAAGGATGGTAGAGTGAAGGAACAGTGGCTGACAAGAGATGTAGAATATCTTGTCAAGAGGAAGAAAGAAGCTTACCTGAGGTTTAGAAAGCAAAGATCAGACAGGGGTCTGGAGAGTTACAAGGTAGTCTGGAGGGAGCTTAAAAATGGAATTAGGAGAGCTAGAAGGGGGCATGGGAAGGCCTTAGTGAGTAGGAGTAAGGGAAGCCCCAAGGTGTTCTACGTGTATGTGAAGAATAGGAGCATGACTAGAGTGAGGGTAAGACCAGTCAGGGATAAAAAAGGAAACGTGTGTCTGGAGTGGGGAGAGGTAGGAGAGGTCCTTAATGAACACTTTGTTTTAGTATTTACCAATGAGAGAGACCGCGACATTTGTGAGGATGGCATACAACAGGCTGATACACTAGGGCATGTTGACGTGAGGAAAGAGGATGTGCTGGAACTTTTGGAAAAACGTTAGGATAGATAAGTCACCGGGGCCGGACGGGATATATTCAAGGTTATTATGGGAAGCGAGGGAAGAGATTGCTGAATCTTTGACGATGATCTCTGTGTCCTCACTCATCACAGGAGTAGTGCCAGACGATTGGAGGGTGGCAAATGTTGTTCCTTTGTTGAAGAAAGGGAGTAGGGATAACCCTGGGAATTACAGATCAGTGGGTCTTACTTCGTTGGTGGGCAAATTATTGGAGAAGATTCTGAGATACAGGATTTATGGGCATTTAGAGAAGAATAGGCTGATTAGGGACAGTCAGCATGGCTTTGTGAGAGGCGGGTTGTGCCTCATGAGCCTGATTGAATTCTTTAAGGATGTGACAAAGCACATTGATGAAGGTAGAGCAGTGGATGTGGTGTACGTGGATTTTAGTAAGGCGTTTGATAAGGTTTCTCATGGAAGGCTCATTCAGAAAGTCAGGAGATATGGGATCCAGGGAAACTTGGCTGTGTGGATTCAGAATTGGCTCGCCCATAGAAGACAGAGGGTGGTGGTAGATGGAGCGTATTCTGCCTGGAGGTCGGTGACCAGTGGTGTTGCGCAGGGATCTGTTCTGGGACCCCTGCTTTTTGTGATTTTTATAAATGAGTTGGATGAGGATGTGGAAGGGTGGGTTAGTAAGTTTGCAGATGGCATGAAGGTTGGTGGTGTTGTGGATGGTGTAGAAGGTTGCTGTAGGTTACAACAGGACATTGATAGGATGCAGAGCTGGGCTGAGAAGTGGCAGATGGAGTTCAACCCGGAAAAGTGTGAAGTTATACAATTTGGAAGATTGAATTTGAAGGCAGAATACAAGGATAATGGCAGGACTCTTCACAGTGTGGAGGAACAGAGGGATCTTGGGGTCCATGTCCATAGATCCCTCATGGTTGCCACACAGGTTGATACAGTTGTTAAGAAGGCTTATGGTATGTTGGCCTTCAGTAGTCGGGGTCTTGAGTTCAAGAGCCATGAGGTAATATTACAGCTCTATAGATCACACTTGGAGTATTTTGTTCAGTTCTGGTCACCTCGTTACAGGAAGGAGGTGGAAACCTTGGAGAGGGTGCAGAGGAGATTTACCAGGATGCTGCCTGGATTGGAGAGCATGTCTTGTGAGGATGGGTTGAGTGAGCTAGGGCTTTTGTCTTTGGAGAGAAGGAGGATGAGAGGTGACCTGATAGAGGTGTACAAGATGATAAGAGGCATAGACTGAGTGGACAGTCAGAGGCTTGTTCCCAGGGTGAAAAATGGCTAACATAATTTTAAGGTGATTGGAGGAAGGTATGGGGGGGGGGATGTTAGAGGTACGTTTTTTACACAGGGAGTGGTGGGTGCGTGGAATGCACTGCCAACAGAGGTGGTGGAGGCAGGTACATTAGGGACATTTAAGAGATTCTTAGATAGGCACATGAATGGTAGAAAAATGGAGGGGTATGTGGGAGGGAAGGGTTAGATAGATCTTAGAGTAGGCTAAAATGTCAACACAACATCGTGGGCTGAAGGGCCTGTACTGTGCTGTAATGTTCTATATATGATTGAAGAAAGATCAATCATGAAGTATCTGAAGGTGGTTGGGCATACGTGGGTAAAGGTGGCTGCACTGAAAAATTCCTGCAGTGCTGTTCTGGGACTCGGATGATGGATCTTCAAAAATCTCAACCATCTTCCTCTGTGTAGGCTATGACTCTGATTATTGGATTCTTTTCCCCTTGATGTCCTTTTGACTTCAGCTTATTGAAGCCACACACAGTCAACTGCTGCCTTGATGTAAAAGGCAGCAACTCTCACCTTGCCTCTGGAATTCACCTATGGACCAAGGCTCCAATAAGGTCTAGAGCTGACTGGTTCTGGCAAACATGGTTTATTATTCTCATCCAGTCACAGAGTTATACAGCACAGAAAGAGGCCCTTTGGCCCAACCAGTTCATGTTGACCAAGATGCCTTCCTGAGCAAGCCCCATTTGCCTGCATGTTCTGCTCTCAAGGTAGAGACATGTTTAAGTTGGCCTGTTCTAGGCTACTCTATTATGTATAGATGCTCCCATTCCAGTGAGATGGATATTAAATATGTTCTGCAATGAGCGGCAATCCACTTTACCACTATAACAGCGTAGTGAGCAAGCTATAAACGGCGTTGCATTGCATAAACTTTATAATATTTGTAAGTTCTATAATGGGCTTGTCCTTCATTTGTATCTACTAAATTGCCACATTTTTAGTGTTTTAGTAAAAATAATGTATTGCCACCAATGTTGGAATTTTGTAATTTTTGCAATAGTGTACAAGTACAATTATAAAATTATTTTATTCTGGTAGTTAATTATGGCATATTGTATTAATGGTGAATTCTAATATAGTTTTTGTGGCAGAGTCAGGGAGCGTCATACAGCACAGAAACAGACCCTTCGGCCCGCCATGCCCATGCTGCCCTTGTTCCTATCCACACTGATCCAATATACCCGCATCGTTTCTGCGTCACCCTGCGGCCGATTCCTGTGGCGCATCCCTTGGTTAGCTGCCCCTGGTTCACCCTACACGGTTCGCTCGGCCCTCTCCCTTTCAGGTCCGCTTCAGCTTCGCGCTGTCGTATTCCTTCCAGGTCCGCTCTACCCTCTCACTTTTAGTCTGCTTCAGCCCCACTCCCTTTCAGGTCCGCTTCAGCTCCATCCTGCTGCGTCCGCGCCCGTTTTGCCACATCCACTCCGTCGTCTTGCTGCCTCCACGCTCCTCTGTGCCCTGCGCACGGTTCGCACTCGCTTCGCTCTTACTTCTGAGCCTGCACCTCTTCACATCTTGCGGCCCACTCCCAATCACCCCGCTCTCCCTGCTTCACCCTGCGGCCGATTCCCGTTGCGCCTTCCTTGGTCAGTTGCCCCTTCGCTCTGTCCACGCCTGCTCCTGCTTCACCCTTTCAGGTCTACCCTGCCCTCTCCCTTTCAGGTCTGCAAGGGCAAAACTTCTAAATTTGTAATCTGCTTAAAGTGTATGGAGGAAGCAGAATGAGGAAGAAAAATACTTAATTACATATATTCATATATCCCACCAGGATAAGATGGACTCTTGACCTCACAATCTACCTTGTTATGGTCATGCACCTTATTGTCTGCCTGCAGTGCACTTTCTATGCAACTGTAAACACTTTCCTCTGCATTCTGTTACTGTTTTGCCTTGTACCACCTCAATGCACTGATGTGATGAAATGATCTGTATGGAGGGCATGCAAAATGAAGTTTTTCACTGTACCTCAGTACATGTGACAATAACATACCAATTTACAAATCAATGAACATGAAAGAATAAAGAAAACTTGGTCTCACATCATAACTCTTGTTTCTGCCCCAACAGAACGAGATTGCATTGATACAAGATATTGGGGTCCCCCCAGAGAGGATCATTTATGCAAACCCCTGCAAGGAGAGCTCGCACATTAAATTTGCTGCCACCCACGGGATTCAGATGATGACATTCGATAACGAGGATGAAATCTCCAAAGTTGCACGGATCCATCCCACTGCTAAGTAAATGAAGATCATCTCTTTGTTTGCCTGAATCAGCTGCTAGACTGATAACTTCAATTTAAATGTTTGCTCTATGCATCTGCTCTTAATATCCTCTGCAGCTGCCTGTCTGAATCTTCATTCACTTTCACATGTCCCTGCCTAGTGTTGGCCTCCATTAGTTCTACGTATTTCTCTGTTCTACAACTGTCTCCTGTGTACCTTCCCCTCTCATTACCTCCAGTATCTGTGCTAGAACTCTTCACTCTATTATCTAGGAATCCTCTTCCACACACCTTTGCCCCATTGCTTTTCACCCATCCCTTAAACTCTGCTTAAAACCTTACATTTCAGCCATTTTTCTGCTTATTTCTCAGAACTCATGACATATATTTTCTGTTAGTTGTTGCCTTGCGATGTTCGCTTCATTAACGATACAATGTTATTTCACATTATGGTTGCTGTTGTACACGGAAGAAATTTGTCCTGCCATTTTCTCCAAGTTTCCCCACATTCTCTTTCTGAAGGACGTGACTCATGCAGTTACAGCTTGGGATTTCCCAGATCATCATTTTTGCCTTATGAACTTGAACAGTGTGATTTTTGTTTACTGGAAGGCATGCTGGATAAATCTCCTAATACAAATTTATTCTTGGTGGTACCATTATTGAGAGGCACTAATTGTAAATCAGATTATTCACAGTGGATAAGGAACAGTAGAAGATGCTCCAGTCTTTTCGTTAACCTCAGACTAGTCCTTGCATTTTGAGAGGTTAAACCAGGATAGGACTTTCGCAGTGAACGGTAGAGCCCTGGGGAATGCTGAAGAACAGAGGGACCAAGAAATACAAATACATAGATCCCTGAAAGTGGCGTCACAGGTAGACAGGATGGTGAAGACAACTTCATCAGTCAGGGCACTGCTACAGGAGTTGGGATGTTATGTTGGTGAGGCCACACTTAGAGTATTGTATACAGTTTTCGTTCCCCAATTACAGGAAAGACATCATTAAGCTGGAAGTCATGCAAATCATGCACGGTAGTGTAGCGGTTAGCGTAATGCTATTACAGCGCCAGCGACCTGGGTTCAATTCCCGCTGCTGTCTATAAGGAGTTTGTATGTTCTCCCTGTGTCTGCGTGGGTTTCCTCCGGGTGCTCCGGTTTCCTCCCACATTCCAAAGACGTACAGGTTAGGAAGTTGTGGACATGCTATGTTGGCACCAGAAGAGTGGTGACACTTGCGGGCAGCCCCCAGAACATTCTCAGTAACGCAAAAAGATGCATTTCACTGTGTGTTTTGATGTACATTTGACTAATAAATAAATATCTTTTTTAAAATAAGTTTTACGATCATGCTGCCAAGGACTCAAAGGCCTGAGTTATAGACAGAAGATGGGCAGGCTAGGGCTTTATTCCTTGGAGTGTAGGAGACTGAGAGCTGATTTCAGAGGTGTATAAAATCATGATGGTCATGGATAGGGTGAATGCACACAATCTTTTTCCCAGGGGAAGGGACTCAAAAACTAGAGGGCTAAGGTTTAAGGTGAGAGGGGGAAGATTTAAAAGGGACCTGAGGGGCAATTTCTTCACGCAGAGGGTGGTGAGTATATGGAACGAGCTGCCAGAGGAAGTGGTTGAGGCAGGTACAATAACAAAATTTAAAAGACATTTGGACAGGTAATTAGTATAGGAAAGGTTTGGGGGAATATAGGCCAAATGCAGCAAATGGGACTAGCTTAGATGGGCATCTTGGTAGGCATGGATGAGTTGGGCTGAAGGGCCTGTTTCCGTGCTGTATTACTCTGTCTAGTCATAAATTTAAAAGCTGCATTTTGTTAGTTATCTTATAAATATTTATTTTAATGATGTAGTATAGCATTAAGTTTTGTGGATAAACTCTTTATCATTCAATTAGCAGTTTAATTTTTTCCTCCATCATATGCCTTTAGATGTACGTCCGTGGACTTCTCATGGAGTCCAACAAGCATTCCACAGCTTTCCCAACTCTCAGGATGCGGAAATCCAGCATAAGTGCAGTGATCCTATTTAAGTAAATGGGAGAAATTGGCTACTGGTCATAACTATGAAGACACGAGGTGTGCATTGGCTGTGGTAAATTGGGAAGCAACGTCAATAAATGTGAAAGAAGGCAAAAAAAAAGGCTAACATTTAAAGAAATGAAATGCAGTTCACAAGTAATGTATGTCCCTTCAAAGCAAAAGAAGCTCGAGGAAGAGTGGTCCAGCTATGGCAATCAAGAGAGGTTAATGATCGTACTATATTGAAAGGAAAGGCTGATAAATAGAGGGGTATGTGGGAGGAAGGGGTTAGATAGTCTTAGGCGAGGTTCAAAGGTCAGCATGACATTGTGGGCCGAAGGGCCTGTATTGTGCTGTACTGTTCGATGTTCTATAACTTTACCCCCAAAAAAAGCAATAAGCCAGAGGATTTGGAAAATCTCAGAATTCAGCAAAGGAGGACTAAGGCATTGATAGAAAGTAGAACATGTGGGGAGGCAAATGAGAAACAAAAGCAGAGAAAGGGTATGTAAAGAGGAAAAGCTGAGCTGAAGTTACTGCAGATGCCTCACAGACAGACTTGGGGGAAATCATATTAGGAAATAAGGCAATAGCAGAGAAAGTAAACAGGTATTTTCTGTCCCTTCAAAGCATTGCTCACAGAAAACCTCCTGCAATAGTGTAGAGTTACAGGTCCAGAGTGAATGAGAAGCTCAAAGAAATTAGTTTTAGGCTTTTAAAAAAGTATTGGAGAAATGAATAGGACTGAAAGGTGATACATTCCTAGGACCCGATAATTTTAAAGGAGCTTGGCTGTGGAAATAGTGGATGCACTGGCTGTCATCTTACAAAACGCACGAGATTCTAGATCAGTTCTCTCAGATTATAGGTAGCAAATTAATTCCACAATTTAAGAAAGAAAGGAAGGAGAGAGATATAAGGGAACTGCAAACTAGGTAGTTTGACAATAGGAGCAAAAATTCAGGAATCTCTTATTAAGGAAGTGTTCACAGGGCATCTGGAAAAGGATAATGTGATTGGTAGAGTCAACACAGACTTGTTGAAGTTTATCTGGAATTGTAAGTAGCAAAATAGTAAATAGGAACCAGTAATGTGGACTTCCAGAAGACTTGTACCACACAAGAAATTATTTAACAAAATGATAGTGTAAGATTGGGTTAATATACTAGCAAGGATTGATTAATGATCAGGACCCAGAGAGCTGGAATAAGTGGGACAGTTTCAGGTTGAGAGGCTGTGACAAGTTGTAAGTCATGGAGATCAGCGCTGTGGCCTCAGGAGAGTGAATGTATCTAAATTTGCTGCTGACATACACTAGGCGGCAGTGTTGGCTGTAAGGAGACAAAGTAAGTGAATGGGCAAGGAAGAGGCAAATGGAATATAACATGGAAAACTATGAAGTCATCCACCTTGATAGAAAAAATAGGAAGGCAGGGTATTTTTAATTTGTGAGAGATTGAAAGGTATTAGTATTCAGAGAGATCTGAGTGTTGTAAACAAATCAACAAGTCATCACACAGGTACAACAAGCAGTTGGGAATGTATAAATTACAGAGGGTCCTGATTGTGACCACAACTGAAGTTTGCTGTCCAGGTCTGTTCTCCATACCTAGGGAAGATATAATTAGGATAAAAGGAGTGCAGCCAACGTTCACTGGATTGATTCCTGGAATCACAGGAGACACAAGCGGCTGCGGATAAGGGAATCTGGAGCAACAAACAATGTGCTGGAGAAACTCAAAGGGTCATGCAGCAAGGAATTCCTTCCGTCCCACAGATGCTGCATGACCCGTTGAGTTCCCCCAGCACATTGTTTGTTGATTCCTGGAATGACAGGTAAGATGAGACAAGATCAAGCTGTCTGGGCCTTTATTCTCTTGGGTTGAGAAGAACGGGAGGTGAAGAAGGGTCCTGACTCAAAACGTTGACCGCCTGCTTTTCTCCACAGATGCTGCCTGGCATGCTGAGTTCCTCCAGCATCATCATGTTTTTCATCTAGATTCCAGCATTTGCAGACCTTTGCTTCTCTAGAATGGGAGGTGATCTCATTGAAACATACAAAATTGCCTTGGGGCTTGACAGGGTAGAAGCGGTGTTGATGTTTCTCCCAGCTGATGTGTTTAAAACCATAGGTCATGCCTCAAGGTAAAGGGTTGATCACTCTGGATTAAGATGAGATCAGGAGGTACCAAATCTTTGGAAATCTCCACCCGAAAGGGCCGTGAAGGCTCGGTTGCTATATTCAAGACGGGGATGAAAAGATATTCTTGAATACTAAGGGAATCAAGGCATGTGGGGCTAGTGCAAGTGAGCAGTGCTAAGGAAAGGTCATCCATGCGCTAATTGAATGGAGGAGTAGGCACGAGAAGTCTTTATTTCTGATGTTGTGGTAATATGATAAATAAAGGTTTCCTTTGAGCTAACCAAAAAGTATTTCATTTGTTATAATGCGTGCATGTTGTGTTCAAGCAAATTTTACTCTCAGCTGTTTCAGGCATTTTTTTAGTTTTTTGTTAACAGGTCCTATGTTTTTTTTTGTTGTTTGTTTGTGAATGTTAACAAAACAGGTCCAGTTAGCCTTGGGGTGGAGAGGGGAGGGGGTCAGGGCTGGAGAGGAGAGCCTCAGTGGCTGCTAACAGTATTCTATCATTGAATCTAACCACTTTCCCTTGGGGAAGCCCAAGTACTGGGAGAGGGTTTCTCAGAGGAAGACTGCATCCTGGCTCAAGCAGGCACAAACGACATGGTCCATTGTGCAGGCAACTGGTGATCCCAGAGCAGTAGAAGATCTGCCCCAAGTTATTTCCATAAAGATAATATTGGGAGAAGTCAAAAAATAAAATCTGTCACTGTTTTCTCACATCCTGAAGTTTACTATTTGTCTCTGGCACAAACCAAAAGGGTCAACTCTCTCTGACTTGGCAATAGTTACACTTATCTTTCTGATGTTGCTGCCTTCACAGGATGGTTCTTCGCATTGCCACAAATGACGCTGGGTCCACCTGTCCCTTGAGTGCAAAGTTTGGAGCAAGTTTAGAAGAGTGCAGACGGCTGATGGAGTGCGCAAAAGCTTTGAGTGTAGACATCATTGGCGTAAGGTAAGAAAGTATTTGCTTGCTGAAAATCAGTTTGTAACTGTTATTAAATTAATTTACTTACTTGCGTGTCAAGGCAGTGCTGCTCTCTGTGACCATGACAATGGCAACAACAGGTGCAAGGGAATCATTGATGTTCCAAAGTGGTCACGTTGTATAATGATGTCATTCACCAATGAGATCTATTTTTTTCCAATATAAATTACATTATTACTTTGAGTGTAAACACAAAAAATGTAAGTTTTGAAGAGTACTTTTGGCTGAACCAAGTCTGGAAACCCAAATCCTTTGTTGCATCATTATTCCCTGTTTTAGAAACGTAATGAATAATGTTTTGAGTTTTTAACAGTGCTGAACCAGCAGATGAAAGAAATAGATGAATATTCCTTAAATATTCTTAAAAATATCAATTGGCTTCTAATTTGATGTCTCTTCTTTAAACAGCTTTCATGTTGGAAGTGGCTGTGCTAATGCACAGGCATTTGCTCAGGCCATAGCAGATTCACGCCTTGTCTTTGACGTTGGGGTATGTTTCCTAAAGCTTTATATATTGAATGGAGGAAATTTTCACAAATGCAACTGTCATGAGAATGAAAGGTGCAAGTATGATGAGCTAATTTTGCATTTATTTTAAATAATTGGTTTGTTGAAATAATGAACATTCAAATTGCATATGAAGATTTATTATAAAAGTTGCATAAATTTGGTTTCATCTATAATGTTGATATGTGCTGTGATTAGACACACTTTATCCCATTCCATCTAGGACAATTTGTGCCCAGAATTTATTCTAGAAAAAGTGGTCTTTTCAATAATGATTCAACTAAAATATATGGGCAGTTGGAATGTGATTAATGCTGCAATAGTGACAAACTAAAACCTACATTTTGGGATGTCCTTTGGTGTCAGTGAAGCTGTTGTATTAAAGCACATGATAGTAGCAAAAAGTGATGAGGTTTATGTTGAAGATGCTTGCTGGAAGTGAGACAACATTTATTATACCTGAATATTACACAAATACTGGATTTTTTTTCTCTGTTCCCTAGATGAGTCTTGGATTTCACATGAACCTACTTGATATTGGTGGTGGTTTTCCTGGCTTTGACGATGACAATATTACATTTGAGGAGGTAGCATATCATGTATTAAAATCACATTTGAGGAACAATTAATATTCAAGTGGGTACGCCCACTGTATGTATCTTATCTATAAATACAGGCATGGGAGTTTTGGGGATCTAAAAAGGAGCAGGTAGGTCTTTGATAATTTTGCAGGGGTTGCAGCGTCGCAGGGTTAAATATTTGTTCTTTAAACCCCTTGCTGCAATGTTTTTAAGTAATTTAGTTTGATTGTCTTCAATTTTCCATTTTATCTACTTTTATTGTTATTTGTTATCATCCCTACATACAGATAAGGATGTGTATGTTGGGGCAGCTGACAGGGAAAAAACAGTGGTTTACACACAGGATATAATTTTTCATATAGATTGGGAATAAGCAGCCTAGCACATTTCAAACGTGGTGAAATTTCGCAGTATGCAACATTCGAACCATCAAGGGGCAGACTATATTAAATTTAGTAATGGGCTAGATATCATTATGAACACTTTTCTAATAGTGAGCATAATTTGCTTAAGTATAATATAGTGTTCAAAAGGGAGGAAGACAAAATAAAACCCAACCTATACAGTCTCACCTCTCAACTGTGGCGCTCCATCCCAGGTGAATTTTATCTGCATCCTCTCCAGTTCAATCAGATCTTCCTTAATTGTGTGTCAACCAGAACTGCACACAATACTCCAGCTGTGCCCTAACCAATGTTATATGAAGTTGTACCATAACCATCTTGCTTCTGATATCCTATACCCTGGCTAATGAAGGAAAGTACTCTGTATCCCTTGGGGTCCTTCAACTTGTACACCAAGGTCCCTCTGTTCCTCAGTACACCCAAAGGCCCTACTGTTCATTATGTGTATGTCCTAACCTTATGAGTCCCAAAGTGCATCATCTTGCACTTATCAGGATTAAATTCCATCTGCCACTGGTCTGCCCATCTTACTAACTGACCAATATCATGGTGTACATTATAACTATCCCCTCACTTGGAACACCACCACTTTTCTCATCTGCAAATGACTGATTATACCTCATACATTCATATCTGAATTGTTAATGTACATAAGAAAACAGCAAGAGTTCCAGCAGCGATTCCTGCAGGACAACATTGGGCACAGGCTTTCAAACTCAACAACTGTCCAACATCACCCTATGCCTCCTATTACCAAGCCAGGTTTGGATCCAATTTGCCAACTTTCCTTGGATCACACAGACTCTCACCTTCTGGACTTATTTCCCACCTCAGAAATCAACAATGTGTTTTGTTACCTCTTCAAAAATTCAATCAAATGGGATTTCCCCTAACAAAGCCACGCTGACTGCCTTTGATCAATCCCAGCTTTTCCAAGTTTATATTACTCCTTTTTAAGGATGCACCTTCTAGAACTTCACCCCACCGAACACTACAACTACAGTGCTCTTCTCCTTATTGAATACACATCAGAGAGACTCGGCATAGATTTGTAAAAGGCAAAAGCTACCTGACAAACCTTCCTCACCTTTCTGGAGCAGTGGAGTGAAATGTGCCATTTTTCAATCTTAAGGAATATTTTCCAAATTGGGAAGGTTTTGGAAGTGTACAATGAGGGCATCTGTAATTTCTCAGCTACTTATATTAAAACAGAAAAGGAACTCTCCTGGTACTGGGGTTTATGCCTTTCAGTGCTATTTGTGAGATCTCATACTCAGGACTCAAGGTGGATAGAGCAGATGACTTTCCAAATGGTAAACTGTTGGAAGTATTTGAGGTCCAAAGACATTTAGGGGCACGTGATCATTTTTCGTTAAAGTGTCGTGGACAAATTGATGATGGAATACTGGTTTTTGTATCCAGAAGGCCAGAATGCAGGATTGGAGAGGATGTGTTACAATGCTCTGGTTAGATCTTCACATATAAGCCATGATCTCATTGAAAGGCAGAACAAGCTCAAAGAGCCAAATGGGTTCCATGTTCCTATGGTCCAAAATATACTGGTTAATTGAGATATGGAAAAGAAGCTTGTGAAAGAGCTAACAAATTCAGATTATGTGATAAAACACATTGGCCATATCACTAAATAAGTATTGTCTGTGACACATCACCAGTGTGACAAATGCTTTGTTCACATCAACTTTTTTTTATTGTTGGAATTCCTGAAGGCTGGCCTTCATTGCACTAAAAAAGTAAAACTGAATTACAATAAACACAATGTCTCAAAATAATTCCGATCTATCTCCTGGGAGCTGATTGATGATTTGCCCTCACTCCTGCCAATGCTGTAGTTACATCTTGGAAGCAGCCAGGATGGGGTCAGATTTCACAATCTATAGAATTATTTACCCTTCTATCTGCCCTTGGGGTTTAAAATCCTATCCTATGTTTGTGAAACCAGTGCATTTGCCTTGTGAAATTGAGGCATCAAGGACCCAGGACATGTTGCTTTCAAAGGCAGTCAGGGTCCCTCCAGTGTGAAATATCATTCATGGCTTTGATGAACAGTTTGAGTGCAGTTCCCAGAGTGAGATCTTGCTGGCCAGCCACACAAATGTCGCGACTGATGTTAGTGGCCCTTATCAAGGCAGTTGCAGGCACAGTTCAATTCAAGGAGCAGAAACTTTTGGTGAAAAACTCATAGGAGACAAAAACTAGTTTCTGCATCAAGGCCGTCATACAACTGAGAAAATCACTAAATGCAGGTGAGCACCTTTACCTAGTCTGGTTCCCAAACTTCTTTTGCTGCATCCCTATTTGGAGAGATTTTTCTCCCTCGTCCCAATTCTCCATTGAGTAAAAACTATCCACTTTTGAAGCACCCTCATAACTATACCACGCAAAACCCTGGGGGCATCCCTCCAAATTGAAAACCTGGAACCTAGGGACTTATCACCTGCGACGGCCACTTTCAATAATGAAAGCACCCAAGAGCTTAGGTGAAACAAAGCACATGTGGCAGACAAGGACTTAGTCTTCTGCTCCTAACTGTATTTCCCAGAGAATGAAAGTATTCATTCATTCATTTCTCAGAGCATGAGAAATGCGAGCAAAGGTTAGCAGCAACTTACTTTTAACTTGCACCTAACACCCGCTCTCAGATAATTTTGCAACCAGCTGTGGGAGGAAACATTGCTTTGATCAATGATCTCACTTTGTGCACCTGACACTTCATCACTTAATACAATTAGTCTTTGCCAGTGCACATCTCAACTCCGAGCAGTCAACCTGACCCCGCAGCACCTTAGTGAACATTAAATTCTGTTATTTCTCACATCACACTTTCCCTTTTGATAATGAGCTACTGCTCCTCTTGGTTTTTACACTCCAAGTAAACTGTGTTATAACCAATCTTTCTGAGCAGATGGCTTGTGTCAGTAGTCTACTCAATTTAGTTGGCAAGACACTAATCAAAGACATTGTGGCTTGTTCCTTGCAAAGCAGGTGAAAATGTCTCCTGGACGATCACATTAATTACTGTCAAAGTCAGGGCTTAAAAGCCATTTGTGAGTTTGTACGAGATGCAACTTATAATTATTCAAGGTAATGTGGTGCTCTTCCAGACAATTTGATGACTATTAATTATTAATGAAAGCTCATGTTAGTCACTTATTAATCATTAAATGGCACAAGGTCATCACCAGTATGTGTGCTTTCTGTACAGGTTCATTTAGAACTATACAAAGTGCTGGTTACCTGGTAGTAATATCTAATTAATTTCCCTGTTGCAGATTGCAGCAGTGATCAATCCTGCATTGCACCTTCACTTTCCTGAAGCAAGTGGAGTGAATATAATTGCTGAACCTGGCCGTTATTATGTGACATCTTCATTCACAATGGCTGTAAATATCATTGGAAGAAAAATTATTAATATGGATTCGACTAGCTCCAATGGTAAATTCTGCCACAAGTAACTCAGTCCTATAGTGATCTGCTGCACTTTAATATTGTATGAGGGAATGATGGGTGTAGATGTATTCCAGTTATTACCACAAGGAGGAGAAGTGGCAGGGAAAGTTTTGTGTTTTGCACAGGCAAAGAAAGGAAGAATTGTAATTTAAGACCTGGTGATTCATGGAGATGTCTGAAATTCCTGGTTTAGTCTATATTAACCTGGTATCTCTCAGCCCCGTTTAGTAGCAGGAATGACATCTACGCTACTGGCGGAAAGTGTCCAGTGACGTCTGCTTCATGTGAATTTTAGGTATGGACAAAGCCTGTCTGGGCTGTGAAATAAGTGTCAGGAATGCTCAGCAGATCAGACAGCAGTTGTGGAGAAAGAAGCAGAGTTAATATTTCTGGTTGATGATCTTTCAATGGAAACGTTAACTGTTGATTTTTCAAGCCAGGTTTTGATGCTGTTTGTAGCCATGTGCCATTGTGTTTCATACAGCACAGAAGGACGTTATTCAACCCACTGTGACTATGATGGCTTTTTCAATAATGTATCCAATTCGCTCCACTTCCATGCACTTAAAGCCCTGAAAACTTTCATTTTTAATTTGGTTGTCTAATACCCCTTTCAATGTGACTGTTGAATCTCCTTCCACCATCCTTTCAAGCAGTGCATTCCAAATGGAAGTAGCCTGGTGAACTTTACTCATAAAGGTGTGAAAACTGAGTGATGGAAACCAGACCTCACAATAGCAGTGGGCAGGTGAGTGCTGTACTGCTGTGGGCCTTCTATACGGTCTTCCTGGCTGACAGCCCATGTTGGAAATTGTACACACGTGACCAGGAAAACTGTGTCATTTGATTTTCCTGACAAACAAGTCTCCCTCCACGGAGTGGACAAACGGAACTTGTAATATTTTCTATGTTTATGATACAAACTCATAAAAAGCTAGTTCTATTGCTCACCTCTTATTGTGTGGTACAGGATTGTCACGTTTAAAAAACAAAGCAGAACAAACCTTCTGGACTCTTTTTATTAATTTTCATTCCTTAAGTATTGATGTTGCAGTGCCGATCTTTGAAATTCAGTTCATGGATCTTATTATGTGCTTTTAATTCTCTTTTCAAGATGATGAGGCTGAGAAAACCATAATGTACTATATAAACGATGGTTGGTATGGGTCTTTAAGACACGAATCCGCTCCAATAAAACTATTAGTATTTGAGGTAAGGATTTACAAGAATAAAAAATATGGGAATAATAATTGCTGCAATACTGTTTTTTTTGTATTTTTGTAGGCATGCCTATCATCTAGGCAGGTCAAATCCAGTCCAGCCAATCAGTTTAATCTCATTCATTAGCAGCATGAAGGACACATTGTTGATGATATCAAGCAGTCTTTACTCACCAATGACCTATGCAATAATGGCCAGAATGGGTTTCATGAAGATTATTTGGCTCCAGATGTTATTACAACCTCGGTCCTAACCTGGATCAAAGCTTAGTTCCAGAGGTGAGAGGGATCACCCTTGGTATTTGACTGAATGTGTCACCAAGGAGACCTGGTAACACCAAAATCAATGGCATCAAGGGAGAAACATTGCCAGCCCCAGAACATCATTCATGGTAGTATCTTAAACCCAACTGTTTCCGGCTGCCTCATCAATGATCTTCCTTCCATTTTAAGGTCAGAAGTGGGGATGGTTCCTGATAGCAAAATGAAAACTCCTCAGCAAATGAAGTAATTGAGGACATGCAGGTCGCAAGACTGAGACAGCAATCAGGCTTAGAAACAAAGTGTTGGAATTACCCAGCAAGTCAGACAACTATGGAGAGTTGAATAAAGTTAATGTTTCAGATCGATGACCTTTTATCTGGGTGCTACCTCTACGTTTAGTGAGCACAGCTGATACCTAGGGTAGCATAACCTTCCTTTAGATATTGCTTATTTCCCAGCTTGTGTTCATAGGAAAATCCATGCCTTACTCTTTACAAACCTTCATTGTGAGTGTGTGGGTGAGGTAGGATTGCATGGGCTGGATGGTGGGAATTGTGAAAATCCTGAGTGCAAGCAATAATGCAGGCTTCCATTTAGCAATGACTAGTCCACTGTGCTGGACGCCATCTTCTGTAGGTTTCCCAGTTCTTGGTTTGGAAAATGTCTACAGACCCTGTACCAAGTTAAACCTCCTGCAAGTACATCATTCTCATTAAAATGAATAGGAGAGATCAACTTCCATGAGAAAGATAAAGGGATTTTATTTGATTTAATTACAGGTTAATTTAATTGTTTTAAAACTTATTTTTAAGTGGACGTGTGGTTTTTATTAGTCTTGAACTTTGTTTAAAAAATAGATTTAATTTTTTTTTAGGTACTGAATAATTCTGAATGCTTGTGACGATCAGATTTAAGGCAGAGTCTGCCACCTGTCAAAACTATTCTGAGTACAGTGGTTGTTTAAGCCAAGAAAGCCATGCGGTACACTGAACCAGTGTGCTAGGCTCCCAATATAAGATTATGCCTGAGACCATCCCAAAACAAGCATAGCCCAGGGGCAGGCAGTCTTTAGTTTACAATCGATAATGATGAAACTGGTCCTCTGGATGGGGGAACTGAACTACTGCCATCAACTAGTTATTTTTTGGAACATAAAGGTCAGTAGACTATTTTAACAAAGAAATAAAAGCTGAAAAATGTTGATAGCAATAAAGGATAAAAGTGGTAACATTGGGAGGATATTTGTACATTTCCCGAGAGCGCAATGTCTGGTGAAGTCAAAGTTAACAAAATTTGACCCAGTATTTACTTCCTACAGAAACTTGGCCTTGACCAACAACTGTTTAACACAAAAGTTTGGGGACCCACCTGTGATTCAATAGATTGCGTCACTGATCACTGGAAACTGCCTAAACTGGAAATTGGAGATTGGCTGCTCATTCAAAACAGAGGAGCATACTCTGTCTCTCTCTCAAGCACGTTCAATGGCTTTCAAAGAACCACAGTACACTATGTAATCACCAAAGAAGCCTGGTAGGAACAAAGTAGTTTCTTTCCCATAAAATTAGAGACTGTGGCACAGTATTATGCCACATTTTATTGTATATTTATGTTTTACACATCTTCCTCTGCATGGAGCTGTTTAAATGTAGATGAGAATTAATTTGTAACTTTATCCCCCAACAAAGGGAAACTCTTCAGAAGATAAAGAGTAACTGACCTCCAGCAGAAGAACAGATCCAAGCAGTGCAGAGCTTTAATTGCTAAAGACAAGTTGAGTATCAGTTTTTATTAATTGTTGCCAGTATTTACAATGCTAAACTATTCTGAATTCTCCATCTTAACTTTAAACTGCTCTCTGCTGTATTTTTATTATGGTATGGATTACAAGCCATTAATGTTTAGTTCACCAGAACTTGTTCTTGAAATTTCCTTTATAATGACAACATTTCACTTTCGCTGTTGATTTATTGCTTTGGTCAGGGGAAAGATGTGCAATTCTAAAAACATTATTTTGTCACTTGAAGTGGCCATTGTTCAATTTAGTGCATCGTGCAAGTCAAATCAGTGTAATATGTAATCAGTAGTATGTAATCAAAACTAAATGGTGTAAGTACATTCATTAGAAAGGATTTAATCATTATTTACTCTATAACTAAAGCATTGTGGTAATCAATTGTTATTTAAGAGGTGTTTTAGAATTCAAAAACAGGTTAAAATTCTCTAGTCTGACATTTGTGGTCTGATATGTTGTGAATTTGCAGCTCAGATCTACACTAAGATCTATACTAACCTGTAGCTAATTAACCTACCAGTAAAACGGTTGTGATCTCAGCCGACAGTGTTTCCGACTTTGGGAAATGTCAGGTTATGGACAGTTGTTGGGACCCTTACGTGACCCTGGAGTGTTTATGCTTAAAAAAAAAGTTCTCCTGCTCAGAGGAAGATGATCAGGGGGCAACTTCTGTGGTTCAGCACCAATCAGGTCCCAAGGGCAGATTAGAAGTTCAACCTGTATTATCAATGCAAAATAAATATTTGCTTTTGAAATTCGATAGTAATAATGCCACTGACATACATGCTTCAGTTTTGTTGTTCCCTGCTATATGACTGGTTTAAACCAAAATGTAATGCATGGGATCCAGGGAAGCTTGGCTGTGTGGATTCAGAATTGACTTGCCTGTAGAAAGCAGAGGGTTGTGGTGGAGGGAGTGCATTCAGATTGGAGGGCTGTGACTAGTGGTGTCCCACAAGGATCAGTTCTGGGACCTCTACTTTTCGTGATTTTTATTAATGGCTTGGATAAGGGGGTAGAAGGGTGGGTTGGCAAGTTTGCAGATGACATAAAAGTTGGTGGTGTTGTGGATAGTGTGGAGGACTGTCGAAGATTGCAGAGGGACATTCATAGGATGCAGAAATGGGCAGAGAAGTGGCAGATGGAGTTCAATCCAGAGAAGTGTGAGGTGGTACACTTTGGAAGGACACACTCCAAGGTGGAGTACAAAGTTAATGGCAGGATTCTGGGTAGTGTGGGGATCTGGGGGTTCATATCCACAGATCCCTGAAAGTTACCTCACAGCTGGATAGGGTAGTTAAGAAAGCTTATGGGATGTTAGCATTCATAAGTCGTGGGATCGAGTTTAAGAGCCGCAAGGTAATGATGCAGCTCTACAAAACTCTGGTTAGACCACACTTAGAGTACTATGTCCGGTTCTGGTCACCTCATTATAGGAAGGATGTGGAAGCGTTGGAAAGGGTGCAGAGGAGATTTACCAGGATGCTGCCCGGTTTAGAGAGTATGCATTAAGAGGAGAGACTAAGGGAGCTAGGGCTTTACTCTTTGGAGAGAAGGAGGATGAGCGGAGACATGATAGAGGTGTACAAAATATTAAGAGGAATAGAGAGACAGCCAGCGCCTCTTTCCCGGGGCACCCTCTCAATACAAGAGGGCATGGCTTTAAAGTAATTGGTGGGAAGTTCAAGGGAGATATCAGAGGAAGGTTTTTTTACCCAGAGAGTGGTTGGGGCATGGAATGTGCTGCCTGGGGTGGTGGTGGAGGCAGGTACATTGGCCAAATTCAAGAGATTGCTAGATAAGCATATGGAGGAATTTAAAATAGAGGGATATGTGGGAGGAAGAGGTTGGATAGTCTTAGGCGAGGTTTAAAGGTCGGCACAACATTGTGGGCTGAAGGGCCTGTATTGTGCTGTATTGTTCTATGATTCTAAATAAACTGGTTGGCGAAAATAACAACATTTATTATTTCATATATCCAATGCTGAGCATCAGTTTCTTAGGAGCCTGTTCAGATGTAAAATTAAATCCCAACCCAATCACAGTCGATCCAAACATAACCTGAGCCCAAGGTCTGATAATACTTTTGATATCTGACTTGATCCAAATCCAACATATAGTCAGATCCTGTTGGGCTCGCGTAGGATGACCAGGCTTACTGCCTCTTCCTGCCTGAAAATACTGTATTAGCAGGGTTATCTAGAATATAGACTGGACTCCTGATTGGGTGCTAAAGTAGATTCCGCACAGCAAAAACATCCCCTGCAACTTTGTTGAACTGGTCAAGATTGACAAAGGTCCATCACACCTTTCCAAGCTAGTTGGAGGAACCCACCAAGCACTTCTCTGAATACCAGTTTGGAATTTGTCAACCAACACAACACATTCAATTGGTAATTCTGGCAAAATTTGAGAGAGAGTGAGATTTTGTCACAATTGACTCAAGAAGCCAACAAAGGTGTTTATTTAATGGAGAAGTTAAATAACAGATACCTTCAGTGCCAAATCTAATTTAAAAAATTTGCATTTGTCTTTACACATAAATATTACAAATTAGCCTAAGTGTTAGGATGGATTCAAAAGTACTAGCTGGCTTCACAATCTGGATTTCAAGATATTAACTGTTTAAAGATGGTTAGTTTTCAGCCTGTGCTAAAAATTGGGCTTCCACAAACATAAAAAAGAACATCTACTGAAACTATAGCTTTCATTGTCATAGGTACTAATTTAATACTAGAGGTTGAAGACAACACAAAGTACAGCAACTACTGCCCATGTGACATTTCAAAGTTAATAAAATTATTAACTATAACTAATTTGAGGATAAAGCATATTAACAAGCAATATTTATGTTTACAAATGTATTTTTAATTGTAAATTGTACTAAATATTCTATTATTTCCCAAACTATAAAATGCTGAGCTTGTAAGATATTTTAAATAAATTGCTATTCAGTAGAAATCCACTTGTTAGTAGAATCACATGTTATTTAAAAAAAAATTGAAAAATACAATTAAGATCTGTTTTAGATGAATCTGAACATGGAACATTCAGATAATTACACATTAGTATTTTCAACTAAAGATCTTATTGGTCCAAGCTTAGATTTCTTGGAAATCTGTGAGATAGATGCTCCAGATTATTGAACTTGGAGCAAACCACAAATGGAATTTAATACTACACTATTATAAACTCATTTCTTGTCATAATACAGGACAAAAACTATGGCTTTCTATTAAGGATACTTTTTATGATTATGTTACTCCAACGTCTCCTGTACAAAATTAGCAATGACATTGTATTTTGCTAATACAGAAATTTCCAATCACTCCTCGTGGATAGTTCCACAATACTTATCCACAATTCTCAATGGTTTCACTTGAAACACAACATTTCTCTTCCATAATTTCCTGCAGGATGGAAAATATTATGAATAATATATAATGTGCATCTGAATTATAATTCAGGACTACTGTATCTTTTCATCTACCTCATTAATCATAACCCAGTTATCTTTAAAATACCTCAAATATATTGAATGTTCCTGAATTAAGTGTGATGAGGCTCCTTTTAAATGTCTTTCAAGACTGCATATTTGGATTGCTCATATTCCTCTTGATTCCACTTAGGATGGCAAATCCTTGCAGAACTATGCAGAGAAGCACAGGAGCCATACCAGGCTGTATATCAGTTATAACTTTGATGGTTGATTCTCTCACTTCAAGGCAAACATTTGATAATGTAAATAGCCGGTGAGCTATGTAGAAGTTGTCCTCTTCTCTCAAGGGCAGGAGGTTTGGATCATCAACAGGAATCATTCCATCATCAGAGACATTATTAATCTGAAAAGAGGAAATAGTATTTGAAATTGATGTGTTTTATTTCACCCATGCCCTAGCATAGAGCAATATAATGTATCCAAGTAACATACTGACCCTTGCATAATGTCAGGTTGCTTAAAGTAACTTACCAAATAATGCAAAGTTGGAAGAATTTGAGTTTCGCAACAAATACCCAAGACTGCAAGACTTTCTTCAGACATTCCTAAACAAATGAAAAGGTATATTAGCTATAAGCAATCTAAACACTGTTGGAGCTGTAACTTTAAAGTTGCTAGGCAGCTTTGACACAACTAAAGATTACTTTATGAAAATGCTGTACCCATTAAAACAAAACTGTCTAAAATAATTTGGCTACGAGCTAGTCTGATGGGTTTAAACAATGAAAACGATCCCATTAATGATTATCAAGATGAAGTATTTAGCCAAAGACTTGCTGGTTCTGATGGGGCATAAATGGTAAATTGTGACTAAAGTAAAATACCACAGATATTGGAAAACTGAAATTAAACAAAGTGATAAAAATACTCAGAGGGTCAGGTAGCATCTGTGATGAGAGAACCAGGGATAAACTTTCAGATTCTGATGAAAGACCTGTAGCATTAATTCTAGTTTGCTCTGTTTCATGCTGCCTGATATGCTGAGTATTTGCATCGTTTTCTGTTTAAACTGCGATGACTTGATGTGAGTGTTGTTCGCTGCATTAAAACCCTGAATCTGTTCAGAGTTCTCTTGCTGCAACCTAAACAGAAAGAACTGGTGCAAATGGACAGTTTAGTTCCTTCACTGGAGATTCAGCTAATCCTTGCAGAAACTGCAGGACAAAACAATTATTGTGAAAATGATATCATTCACTGATTAATATTTCAAAATCATTCCAGACATGAAACTTTACATCCTCTTACCAGCTAGAGCACTGAAAAGGTAGAACGTAGCTATTAATAGCTCTGGTGTTTTGATAACTTTTGTCGAAGAGCCTTCCTTGTTTGAGCAGCTGTAGCCTAAAATCTGGAGCAGTTCCTTGACCTTCTGTGCTTGTGCTGAATCCAGTTCCTGTAGTCCCAACAGATTTGGTTGTTCTGCTGCAGAAAGCTCATCAAGCTGCAAGATATTGAACAAAAAAAAATTACTTTCCAAGCAAAGTTTTATTGGATGTGCATTTGATTTCCCACTGAAACTGTAGGAAGGGGCCTCCGTCAATATCATTTGGTTCCACGTCAACCAGTACAATCTGTTCCATGGCTAACCTGGCACCCACACCCAGGCTAAATTGTGTGAGGGCAATGTGAACTTCCCGCAGACCAACTGCCGCTCTTTGGGCAGAGCAACTTAACCAATTCTTATCAGGCAGGTGCAGAGCAGAGGAGAGCCTTTGCAGTATCTAACATTGCAGCTTGACTTAAGTTGACCACAAAAGCAACCATGCTCATTGTCTGGAAGTGGTTCAACCTCAAGATCTTTCCACCTGCACCAGGCACGGTAGTGTAGAGGTTAGTGTAACGCTATTACAGCGCCAGCAACCCGGTTCAATTCTTGCCGCTGTCTGTAAGGAGTTTGTATGTTCTCCCCATGTCTGCGTGGATTTCTTCCGGGTGCTCCGGTTTCCTCCCACATTCCAAAGACGTACGGGTTAGGAAGTTGTGGGCATGCTATGTTGACGCCGGAAGCGTGGCGACACTGGTGGGCTGCCCCCAGAACATTCTAAGCAAAAGATGTACTTCACTGTGTGTTTCAATGTACATGTGACTAATAAAGATATCTTATCAACAAGCTGAAGCCCCTGATCAAATGAGCACTCCACAACTCTCCTCATTCATGAGTTGAAGCTTTAGAGGCGAAACATGATAATTAAATTCATTAATACCTCTGGTCTGCCTAACATTCATGCAATTTTCACTGACATACCAGAACAGTACCTACCAATGACAGCCTCTTTCTACCCCTCCTCCAATAAACATGCCAACTGGTAGGGATGCTTTTTGGAACCCACTGCATGCCTGGTTGTACTCCAGGACAGTCCTTTGGCCAACCAAATTGATCCATGGAGTTCACAATGAATGCAGATAGAGCAGCAACGCCTCAGGAGGAACACACGTTATTAACTATGGACCACCTTTTCAAGCACAATTGAAAATCCGTTACTCATTTTGCAGCACCCAAAAAAAAATTGAAACCTCTGAAGATTAACATTCCTTCCTTGTGTAGGGTAATCCAGTTCACTCTCTCTGTTTAATGACCAAATGTGTATCACGTTTCACCAAGACTTTCAAGCACAATGCAGATCTGGACAAATGAATTCAAGCTAATACTTTTAAAAGATGATTAAGTAAAAACGAGACAGGAAGAAAAATAATGGTCGAGGAGGGGGATATACAAAGTTCAGACTTAACACCTTTCAAACATTAGTCAAGATCATTCTCTCAACAAAGCATCTGTGTTTATAACATTAAAATTTTAAAAACTTCAAAGAATACTATGGTGTTACAGAAAATGGTGGACATAGGCTACTTTCAAGCACATCAGTGACATACTTATTGTTGAGGGTGTCCGGCAAATAATAAGCGTCTTAGAACATAATCTTGTCAATTATGTTCTAAGGGAGCCTTCGCAAGCTTGTCCGATATACAGCCACTGTCGAGGAACAGTCAGCTAGAGCTCTCCTTGAGAGCCCAGCATGTTGTTTACCATTCCACTTGCTCAGCTAATTTTGCCTAAAAAATATATTTGATGGAAGTAAACAACTGCCTCTGTTGAAGTCCATTCATACTATCTTTACAAAAATCCAGCATCTTTAGTGACACTTAATGGAAGGAAGATAAGATGTTGAATAATACATTTATTTAGCAACTTTTCTGCAAATTGAAGTTTCTCAATATCTGACCATTCAAATCACCAGGGCGTAATAACTAGGTGGAAGAAAGGTGAAATTCACAGTCTAGATTTATGCTTGCTGCAAGTAACTGAAATATGGGACTTGGATGAGTTTTTCCATTTCCAGACACGATAATAGACAGACATTTCATCCCATTTCACCTCAGGAGTGTGGGCAACTGTGCAGTTCTCAGTTTATCTAGCACAATACAAATATGAGAGAGAGATCATTTAATTTACTGAAACAGTAACAACAGATGGGAATGGGTTGGGGATGCAGTGGGGAAATCGCTTCATTGGTGTCAATGAGAAGGATTTGCCAAATTATTCAATGTTCAGTTGCACATGGTCCAGTTATACAGAAGCACATTCTCCTATACCAAACCTTAACGTTACATGAAATGACAACTTTACACTAAAGAACACATTGAGCAAAATCTACTTACGGCATTTTCAAGAAAAGAAACAGTCTCTTCATGATACAAGAATTCACAGTAAAGTCTGAACAGTTGTTGACAGTTTTCCTCTGAAAGTTCAAGGAATGGCTGGAACTGCTGATTAGCCTCTTCAATTGCTGTAAAGTATTGAAAGATACAAATCGCGATTTTTACTCTGTCATCGTTAACCCAGCTTGCAGTAACAACATGCACTTAATTCACAAATGCTTTTGAATACAATGCACATAAAAATTCTTTAGCAAGCTCATTGCAAATCAGACAGAAGTGTTATACTTGGACTCATGTATTCCTGACTGTGGAGTTAACTTACAGACTACAATTTAAGAGGCCAGCAGTTCTTTGAAGAACTATAATGTTATCATCTGCACGTCTCTGACCGCTGTGCCAGCACATTGAAATGTGGAGGTCAGAGATGAGCTACAGACCAGCTGGTGGCATGTCTGGCTTCCCACTCTGCTACTGGACTCTGCCCTGAGTGCAATGGCAGAGCACTGATGTAACTGAAGAGATGGGTACAGTTGTCGAAGGATCACTGGGCATTCCAGGTACAGGGCTTCAAGATACATTGCCTAAAGTCTGGATGCCTATTCTGCTTGGAGATGGAGGGTCACATCACTAGCTCTTCCTCATCAGGATCAGGCGAGTGCAGGCGGCAGAAACTGTGGACAGCTGCAGGCCGAGAGTGGTGTGATCCCATCCATGTATTAAAAGATCTTTAAAGAGCAGAGAGTAGCTTCTGATTGCTCATTTTCAATCTGCTGAAAACTTCACACAAAGAAACAAGTAGTTTGAAAATAGTAGAAAATGCAATGCAGGATAAACCCATTTTCAGTAAAAAAAAAGCACACGATCTATAGTAATTGGAGACAATAGATCACACAATACTTGGCATCAATTGACAAAAGAATACAATACACAGCTTCTTTAGAATGATTAATGCTTGATACTAATCTAGGGACTGATAAATCCCAGTTTAAGAATATAACACTGCTACACTCCTTCCAAGATCTCAATATGTTATATTGTTAACAGATAAAGCAACTATTAAACCAGAAAATAAATGCGCAAACCCATGCAGCTTTTCCTCAACTAACCCTGCAGGAAGCAATACTTGATTCAGGATTTATATTACCTGACTTAAAAAACTAATTTAAAACTACTTCACAGCCCATCAATTGAGAGTAGTTTACTGACTGAATTAAAAGAGCACCAAGTACATTTTCGTTGTTGATTCTCACTTTGACAGCAGGCTTAGTGACCTCTTTTTGAGATAATTGGGTCAACCCAACAGGTAGATTAATTTGAACAAGCACTTTGCATCAGTCTTCATGGTGGAGGACACTGCAAAGATGAGTTGGTTTCAAATAGGAGAGTAAAACTTGTAAACATCCCTTTTATGATGGACATAGCATTATAAAAACTCAAGTCAGACAGTCACCAGGACACAGTGGCTTGCATCCAAGGGTTTTAAAGGAAAGTTGCAGAGACAGTAGAACCACTGGTTAAAGTTTTTCAAAACTCACTGAGTTCCAGGAGAGTACCACTCTTCCTTCCCAAGTTGATAAGCTCACATTTTTTTTGCATTATACTCCATTTGCCAAGTTCTTTCCCATTAACTGAACCTATTCAATGCCCATTTCCAGGTTATTTGTATTTCCTTGCATCTTTTTAATCCATCTTTGTATCATTAATGAATTTGGCTACAGTACACTCACCTCTATATCCAAGTCATTGATACAGATTATAAATAGTTGAAGCTCCATTATAGATCATTGCAGCACCCCACTAGACACACACTGCCAATCTGAATATGACCTATTTATCCTGACTCTCACAGGTATTGGCCTCATTTCAAAACCATGTCAGTAACTTTGATTTCTTTTAAACACACAACTTATGGCAGAACTAAGGCAGAGCTTTTAATTGCATTTACAAAAAAAAAATCTACAAATATTTTATCATTTAGATAATTCTGTGAGTGTGTGATCTATTAGGGCACAACTCCTCTGAAAAAAAATCAGCTGATAATTTGCATCTATAATCATTTTCAGTATGGTCAATTTAAATGAAGTATGAAAGGCTAGTTCTGGGTAGGTTATAAACAGTTATCAGCACCCCAGAAAAAGAAAATCCTGGATCAAGTTGTTATTGTTTCAGACTGGATTTCAGTTTTATTTTGCGTGCTAAACTGAAACAATATGATTAAACTGGAAATACTGCTACAATGAGAATGCCTGGAAAGTTTTTATTACAATGTGACTTGTTGAAATAATGCTACATGTCATCATGACTACTGGGGCAGAGAGAGCACAACTTTAATAAGTATAACCGTTGCATAACCTGCAATAATGGATATCAAAATTAGAAAAGGGAGATGGAAAAAGGGGTATAGATTTTATCTAGATGATAGAGGCTTATATACGTAAGTCAACTGACAGCAAAGACCATAAAGCTTGATTTTATTTATATTTAATGAAAAGTTGGTTCCATACCCAGATTCACATTTTTAATAATATTTATTGCTTACTTTATTTCTTAAAATGCTAATTTTTGTCACAAGACTTACGTATGGACTTCACCTTTTGTGTCCCTGCTACTGGCAATATGTCTCCAAATTTTTTGGTTTAAAATTATATGCTGTCATTCTTAGACTTCAAATTAAACCACTGTTTGTACAAATAGCAAAGATAAAATGTCTAAATGAAATGCAGATTGGCAAATAGGTCAAAGGCCTGTCCAAACACAGGCTTAACATAGCTTTATTAGTCACATGTGAAATGCATCTTTTGTGTAGAGTGTTCTGGGGACAGTCCACTGGGGACAGTCCACAAGTGTCACCACGCTTCCGGCGCCAACATAGCATGCCCACAACTTCCTAACCTACATATCTTTGGAATGTGGGAGGAATCCAGAGCACCTGGAGGAAGCCCACGCAGACACTGGGAGAACATACAAACTCCTTACAGACAGTGACCAGAATTGAACCTGGGTCGCTGGCACTGTAATAGCGTTACGCTAACAGCTACACTACCGTGCCTGCCCATAGCTGATCAAGAGCAAATATCAGCCACAATATAAAACAGGAGTCACTTTCCTTTTGCATGTTTACTGGCACAAAAAGAATGACCAGACAAAAAGCTGTGGGGAAAACGAGTAATTGGTAAGGCCAAGTATTGAGAATGACAATGTGCAGACTGACAAAGAGGGAGAGTGAATTGGACACTAGCAATGCAATACTGCAGATAGGAAGGAATGAAGAAATTAACTTGGGGCACACAAGATTAAAAAGAGTGATGTGGCACAAAGGGACATAAAGAACTGGTGAAGCTGAAACACAGGATAAGAAAAATACATAAAAATAGTAAAAATCAGAAAGAAGTGCTAAAAAACAGGAAGCAACAGAAGACAGGCCCAATGAGAAAGAATGCAGTATATGATTCACAGCCAACTGCAAGACAAGACAAAACAAGACAAGATTTCTTTATTAGTCACATGTACATCGAAACACAGTGAAATGCATCTTTTGCGTAGCATGTTCGGGGGGCAGATATTCAGCTAAAACACAAGAAAACTGAAAAAGGACATGATGTGACAGTCAGACAATGAGAGCACAGATACAGACAAAGAGTACAATGGACAAACAGAACAAAAGTAAAGTTTGTCCAGAAATTACAAAACATAAAAAGGGAACAAAAGAAAACACCAGTACCATATGGACAATGCAGAGAGGTAAGGCACCGATGTAGCCATACTTATCATGACTTCTGCCATAGAAGATTTATCAATATCTTAAGGGCAAGAAGAATTTGCCAAATGTTGCCATTGACAGAAAGATGTGGTACAATACCTGGTCTTAATTCACATGCTATAGAGATGCTCAATTACCTGGTTTTAAAACGATTAGTGAAGCTTCACTTGGGATATCCATCTTAAGTGCAGACTGCTGGCTTTTATGGGCTCCATCAACGCAGCTTAAAGGGGCACACACTGTGCTCGCACAAGCTCTTTTATTTCTGTCTAGCAGGACCTTATCAAATCCTCCACATTTATCTGAAAGCAGGCATAGCTCTGGCATGAAAACAGAATTGAAAAAATGATAACAGTTAAATCAGCAGCACACTACAATATGAAATTTTCAACTACCAACTTTAAATAATAGCATGACAATTTATGAAATGTACAATACATTAACAATATAACCTGAATGTAAACAGCTAAGATATTGTGTTTTTTATGAATAGCCCTCCGATTCCTGTGTTTAGCTCTACACTCAAATTCAGTCAAAGATACAATAGCAATGGGGTGTCATCTCATCCTCAGTGTTGTTATACAAGAGGACCGACTGAGCAGTCGAGCCTGTTAACCTGCTGATTTAGGGGGAATAAATTGTGATTACAGCATCAGTCTTGTCTTTATAAACTTTATCTATAATTTTAGAATTCTGCATCACGTAAGAAAATAGCTAAAGGCTATTTTTATCTCCTTGAGCCTGCTCAGCCATTCACAGATCCCAATGTTGCTCTGTGTTCAGTATTTATCCACCTTGGTCTTAAGTTTTCTCCAGCATTCACAGGCCTCTGAGGCAGAGAATTCCAAAAGATTCACTGCCCCCAAGTAGTCATCACTTTAAAAGAATTTCAATAGCTTCGCCAACAGCTTACGAATGAGAATACTCTAACCACCCTTTGTTTAATTCCATCCTTGATTTCTGTTCCCTCATTATTATTTCTGTTGAACAATGCTAACACCATACTTATTTTTTAGTATCAAAAATCAGAAGCACAATCAACTGTTTGCAAACTAAGGCATCGGCTTAAACCTTGGTCTAAAAGCAAAAAAAACCTGCAGATGTTGGAAATCTGAAACAAAAATGGAAAACGTTGGTGATACTCAGCAGGTTAGGCAGCATCTGTAGAGTGAGAAATAGAATTAACATTTCTGGCCGATGACAATTTATCAGAAGAACAAAGGTGAAAAAAATGAGTGTGTTAAGTTGCAGAGAAATGGGAGGAGAGGAGAGAACAAGGGTAACGTCCATAATAGTTAGATCAGCCACGATTAACAAGCCTTCATCACCTGCTTGCAGATGGCACTAACTGCATTTGTGTCACTTGGATTCTCCAGTCTCCACTCTTTCACAGACACTCACATTCACACCCCTCCCCCTTCCCTTCTCGACATGAAAAGTTACTTCTCTCCATAACCTGACCTGCTGAATATTTCTGGCATTTTCTGCCCTTTATTATATTATTTGGTTAAAATCTTAAAGGCTACTGCATACCAAAGTGCCCGTTCTGGTTTATTAAAAGCTCTGTAACGCTGTACGCAATAACTGTGCGAGGCGGGATCTCCAACACAACATCAGCGTCCTTGGTTACAGAACCATCATCATCTACTGAAACCTACAAAACAAAACAAGGATAAAAAGTGTTTTAAGATCAGAATCTGAGACAATGAAAAGCACTGGAAGTGAAGCACTCCCAATAGCTATGCAGATATATACAAACATTTCCCTCCCAGCTGTTCTGTGGTTTTACTGGTCGTCCTCTAAGGGAACATGGGATCAGTTTATGGCAACACTATCCATAACATTATTGAGAGGTTTATTCTTATATCAAGGGATAGTGTTTTTCAATCGTTCCTTTTGTATTTGTTCACTTAATAAGAAAATGGGAGGTCTAGATTACTTTTTTTTTACTCCTTGTGATTATATATATTAACTGTTATGATTGCTATCCTGATCTCTTTGCACCATATATATATAATTACTAATGTTATATAAATTATTTTGTACTAATTTGAAAATTAATAAAAAGATTGAAAAAGAAAGAAAGAAGGGGCAATGTTAGCAGTCTTTCCTAATACAGATGGAGTTTGGTAGATTTACCATTTTTTCTTTTTAAAATTACGAAACAACATTGCTACCTGTCATTCCTTTTATTTAAAAGAAAAGATTGCTCCTCACTCAGGAAATGACTTTTTGAGGCAATTTCCTTCCTGGAGACCAGATTTAACTTTTGTACTCCATTACAAACAAGCAAGCAAAGGTGTCAGCTCAACATATCCACAGTTCACTTTGCAAAATGGCTGCTTGTGAGCCAGTGAAAACATTAGGTGAGTTCCCCAGGCTCCATACCAATGGGTTGGAGCGAGGTGGATCTGGCTTGATCCTTGCGCTCGCTTCCTGCGTCCACAATTACTTTTGGCAGCCTCTCAGGCACAATATCCCCGAGCCCCACTGTTGCTGCTCTCAAGGCCTTTTAACTACGTTTCAATGGCCTCTAACTGGAGACATTTTAAAATAGCTGAAGTGGACTTAAATAGAAGAATTAAATTGCAAAATATTTTAAATCGATAAATTTACTTAAAACAAATTCATGTGATAGAAATTAATTACAATGTATGAAAACAAAGGGAGAGATAAAGCACCATTTCAATCCAGATCGGTGACCCGACTCAGATGAGAAGAGTTCTAAGCATCACAATCAGAGTCTGTTTGAGAGAATGTCACCCGTGGATGGCATGAAGCCAAGAAGCCCGATGCAAAGTGCCCCTCGGCTCAGCATGACTGAACTCTAACACTGGATTCATGGAAGTACAGTCCAGCCGAACATATCTAAAATGATTAGGCAATAACAAAGGAAAGTAAGCACACTTCAACTTGCCTTTAATATTTTTGTTTTGAGTCCCATTGTGCCACCACACTTTTCTTCAATCTGAGTGTGTTCGGAAATAGAGCACTTTTGGGATGTGATAACCTTTTCATTTACTATGCACAAAATTTCATTCCTTTTCTCACAAGCTTGTTGGACAAAGGGGTGATTCAAATTTATAGTGCTGGAAAAAGAAACAAGAAAGAATAAATGTTTCAATGCCACATATCTTCATAGAGTGGTTTGACAAAACAGCATCAGGATGCCTTTGATGAAGACTGTATTCTGGAAAGTGGTTTCTTATTGCTTTGGCAGATTATGATGCTACCCAGGTCAGCGGTGACCTGTGGATATCACTCCTGTCCAGGTCAGAAGTTATAGGTTGAAGGCTTGTTCCAGAGTCTGACACTGCAGTGCAGTACTAATGGAGTGCTGCACTGCCAGAGGTGCTGATTTCAGGTGAAATGTTAAGCCAAGATTCTGACTCTCCTCTCTGTTTCCCACATAAACACAAAGGTTTAAAAAAAAGCCCCTAGCCTTGTTCACCTTTTCTCAACTATTTTCAAAAGCTGCTGCAAATCCAATTCTTGCTTCTTCAGGTTCCCAAATGAAGATTCTAGTTCCACCGCATCCTGACCTTCCAGGCTGAAGCTTAAATGGGCAAATTGTGTTTCTGCACTCGCCTCCATCTTGTCTCCAAATTTTCCTTCATACTTGAGAAAGGCGGATTCAGTGACAGCTGCAAGACAAAAACCTTTTCAATTCGATGACTGAAAGCACAATGTGGGCATTTAACAATTCCAAACATGTGCTTGGTTCCCAGCATGCTTTAAGTCAACAGTACTTAAGGCAATTGTTCTACTGAGGTCTGATAAATATTAGGAAGATTCATGTTTGTGATAATTTAGGTTTATAAAATATGATCAGAAGTTGCATAAAATTCTGAATGCAGTAAATTGGTAAACTATTGTCACATGTACCGAGGTACAGTGAAAAATTCAATTTCATTTATAATACAGGACATGATGAGAGGACTGGTCAACAGGACTGAGATAACAAATTTTTAGGCTGGCTATCCTGACACTGTATAAAACATTGGTGAGCCTACAACTGCAATGCTGCATCCAATTCTGCACATTTACTTTTAGGAAGAATGTGGAGGTCCCAGAGAAGGTGAAGAGGTGAAGAAAAGTTTGTCTGGAATAATTCCAGGGATAAGCAATTTCAGCGACAAGATTAGATTGGAGAAGATGTGATTGTTCTCCTTTGAAGAAAGGAGGGAGAGAAGAGATTTAATGGAGATGTACAATATCACGGACTGGTTTATATAGAACTGATAGAGGGAAGCTGTTCCCAATAGCTGATGGCTCAAGGACTTGAGAACATGGATTTAAAATTTGGGGCAAAAGAAGCAAGGGGGCTGTGAGGATTTTCACATTTATTTATATAAAGAGAACAATTATTCTATGAAATTCAGCTGCCTATAGGGGTGGTAGAAACACAATCAAATAAGGCTTTCAAAGACCTGACAATTATATAATCCAAATGCCACTTACTGGTCACTAGATGGAAAGCAAGAGCTGTTCATAACAACAGAGATTCCTCACATTTTCAGATACATAACAGGAACCATTCAAAGTTTCAATGAACTTCATTTTTCTTAATAATCTGTTCTATTAGGGTAAAATGGAGCTCAGATTCACAGTATTATTTCCTGAGTAAAGAGCTCAACAAAATATCTTCAATTGTAAAACATGAGGTTGGCTTTACAATAAACCCTTAGATCTTATCAGGATACTAAAAATATAATTTTATTATAAAATAGTACAATGAATTCCCTACATTTATTTTTGTAAAGGCAAGTTACAGTTAGCTAAGTTCAGTTAGCAAAAATTCCACACTGTTTCACATGAGATGCAGAGAGCATAAACGATTTTTTCTTGCTCAGTCTTAAAATCTGCAACAAATCTCTCAGCAGTGAGATATATATTGACATGTGTCCATCAAGCTACAGCTTTAAACAGTAATGTCTCTGTGCAGCATACTGAAATGGACCTTTGTTCTCTTTATCAGTCTCCTGTTTGATGACTTGACTGACAACTCAGTCAAGGTGAATACATAGGGAGCTATTCTTGTCAAACCAAAATTTGTTAAGGTGACGAACTTGTCTGATAACATTTGAATGTGGACCAAAGTGGAATAAAGGCATTAAAAAGTGTTAGAATAAAAGCTGCAGAATTTGACAAGTGCTAGCCCGCTAATCATGCTGAGTTTGAAACCTGTAAGCTTGTGAATTCCTCGGTATCTGGTACTAAAGTATCTCATGTATGTATGTGTGAACTACTAGTAATGCTTTAATGTGTGTGTGTCATTATTGGCAATATTTATCATTGCAAGCAGATTAAAGTACCCCTCTGGAGATGAGTAGAAAAATTTAGATCAGTTCGCCTGTGTGGTACTGAGGGAGCAAAAGCTAACTTTAGATTTGCTGGCTTTTGGACAAGATGCTAATTTAGGTCACAGATTCATACAGTATGGAAACAGGCCATTCAGGCCAACTCGTCCATGCTAACCAGTGGGCACCCTGCTGTTATTTATCCCATAGCCCTCCATGCCCAAGCAATTCAAGTGCTCATCTTGACACTTCTTAAGTGCTTTTGGTGACCCAGCTTCAACCATTTTCAGGCAGTACATTCCATACAACTCTCTGCATGCAGGCAGCCCCCCCCTCAAACCCTCCCTAAATTTCTTACCCCTCACCTTAAATCTATATCCTCTAGTTTATTTACTCTGAAAATGGGAATAGTTTGCTGCAGTCTATTCTATCTATACAACCCATAATTTTACATAGCTCAATCACGTCTTCTCTTAACCTCCTCTGCTCCAGGGAAAACAGACCCAGCTTCTCCAGTCTCTCCACGTAACTGAAACGTTCCATCTCAGGCAACATCCTTGTAAATCTTCTCTGTACCCTCTCCGCTTTCCCATGTCTTTCCTACAGTATGGTGACCAAAACTGCACACAGTACTCCAGTCTGACCAAAGTTTCCTAAAGTTGGAGCATTACCTCCTTGTTCTTATTTCAATGCCCCGACTAATGAAACTTCCCATATGCCTTCTTAACCACATTATCTATCTGCGTTATCACCTTCAAGGATCCTTGGACTCGTACACCAAAGTCCTTCTGTTTCTCAGTACTCCCCAGGACCTTACCATTAACCTAGCCTAGCATATAACCTAGCCTCACTGGTACTCCCAAAATGCATCACCTCACATTTATCTGGATTAAACTTCATCTGCCATTTCTCAGTCCATTTTACCAACACATCGACATCATCCTTAGCCCAAGACTATTCTCCACACTATCAAGAACTCCACTAATCTTCGTGTCATTTAGAACAGATGGTGGACACAGGAGATACACAGCACCATTGGTGGCACTGTCAGTGGGTGATTATCCCAAGTGTCATGGCTAATAATAAAAATCCATCAGCTATCATCACCAGCAAAGTTTCTGATCATTATCAGAATGCTATTTGTGGAAGTTTTTCATGCACAATTTGTTACATTGCAAAAGGAGTGCACTTCAAAAGACAACAGGTACATTCTGAAATTGTTCATTTAATGCAAGGCTTTCTCAGTGTTTAATCATTGGTAATAATTGTTATTTCTGCACAGTTACTTCCTATGAAAATCTTCAATGTCTCTGAAACCTATTATCTTGTGGCATAAACTAAGTACACAAGAACAAAAAACAAAATGGAATTAGTGTAAATGGGCGCTTGACGATCAACACGGACTCGGTCTGAAGGACCCGTTTCCATACTATACCACTCCATGACTTTATAACATAAATTCCCCAACAGTACTTAACAGCTTCTTAGATCTTGGTCTCACCCACCCTTTGTATCAACCCATTCTAATCATTGAATCACCATTTCTGTAAAGAAATATTTTTTGAATTTAGTCCTGAAACATCCTCTAAGTAAATTTGATCTCACCTCCACTTGGCCTGCCATCCAGAGATATCTTAAAAGTGCCGCAAAGTGTTTACTCTCCCCATTTTGATAATAATCCATTATAACCAAACTCATTTCACCTTACTCCAATTCATTTTTGTGAAGGTAGATCAAATTATTTTTAATAACTCATCCCAGTAACGTGAAGAACATATGAAAGAGTAAGAGTTGGCTATTGATCAAGATCATGGCTGATCTTCCACCTTATTGCCATGTTCCAGCCCTATCCCCAGATGACTTGATTCCCTTAATGCCCACAAGATCTATTGATCTTTGTTTTGAATGAACATAATGATTGCGTTTTGACCACTGTCCATTGTACAGAATTCGAAAGGGAGCCAATAAGGACAGGGAATTCCAAAGTATTCAAAGAGGAATCAGTGTGTTATCTTTTATGGCTTTGGGGTTTGGAATCATTGGCTAGAGCTGGAAGCAAGAATCCCATTATTACTCTTTTAAAACTTGTTACTGATTCCTACATGTCAGTCTTCAAGATCAAAATTGAACATTTCCCGACATCACCATTTCCCAATCTATCAAACAGCCCACAATCTCTCTTCTCTCAGCAGAATTGTATCTAAATATCTGAAATTGTTGATTTGATATTGAATTAAGAAGCTCAAAAGACACCAACCAAAAGATGCAATGATTTTCCTCGAGTACCCTTGGAATAGTTTTAGTGGCCAAGGACAGAAAGGTTGAGTTAAAATGAAGCAGAGAGTTACATCATCAGGTGATGAGAAGCTTGGGGTCCTGCTTACCAACTGTATTTAGTACCAAGATCTCATCATGTGCATCATATCAAGTGTACCAAACTAAAAGCACATCAAATTGTTCTAACTCCTCAAAAAAGTTTTTTTTTGTGGCAATGGACAATGGTATGGAAGGAGATAATAAGGAGATAACGTAGGCCATAATGCTACATCATGTACCAGCATAGGATGCTGGTAAGGGAAGGAGCAGTGCAAAAAATCATGGCACATGGGGTTACTGAAGAAACTATCTCATCAAGACGCTGAAGGCAGAGGGATGAAAATGATGTGTTCAGTGGTGGCATAATACTGGAGGGGTAGGAGATGACAGAGAAAGATCTATTGAACATGGAGGTTGGTGGAAGTCAAAGGAAACCCTGTTGTAGTGCTGGGAGGGCATCAATTCATCAATCATCCCCAGGTTCCTACATCTGAGGCTCCATATCAACTTCATCCTAATTCCTTCACCAGGATGTTGCCTGGATTGGAGAGCATGTCTAGTGAGGATAGGTTGAGCGAGCAAGGGCTTTTCTCTTTGGAGAGGAGGAGAATGAGCTGTGACTTGATAGAGATGTACAAGATGATAAGAGGCATAGATTGAGTAGACAGTCAGAGACTTTTTCCCAGTGCGAAAATGGCTAACACAAGGGGACATAATTTTAAGGTGATTGGAGGAAGGTATAAGGGGGATAACAGGGGTAAGTTTTATCACGCACACAGTGGTGGGTGCGTGGAATGCACTGCCTGCAGAGGTTGTGGGAGCAGATACATTAGGGACGTTTAAGAGACTCTTAGATAGACACATGAAAGATAGAAAAATAGGGGGCTATGTGGGAGGGGAGGGTTAGCTAGATCTTAGAGCAGGATAAAATGTCGGCACAACATTGTGGGCCGAAGGCCCTGTACTGTAGTGTTCTATGTTCCTGCTGCTAATTCATTTTTAATTGGAACTGTCTTCCATTATCTTTCCTGATATTAGCATTTCACATTAGGCCAAGGTGGTCACCCTCCCTCAATCTCAGATAACTCTAATAGTTCCAGTCAGTATGCTTTTCACCCACTATCTCTTTATTTACAGTTTTGACAATCATGTGGCTTAATCTAAACTAGATAAATAGACTGAAAGATGTCAAAAACAGGACAAATTAAGAGGCAAGTGACACTGATCTCTATTCAATATCTTTTATGAGCATCTTAATTTACAAGCTCACCATCTTTATTATCAACTTTAACATCTTTTATGGTTGATGATTTTGTAAAGGAGCAAAAATTGCATTTGGTGGGTGAAAGGCAATGACTGAAAAAATAGCTTGGTCAGCAATCTATCGGGTGATACTGAAAAAGAAAACTAAGTGAATCAGCACCCACCAAGTGATTAGACTAGGGTAGGTCATGATTCCCAACAAGGTAGGCTGCAAACTCTGACATTTCTATTTATTTTTCCATTATCACAATCCAAAGGGAGAGAAATCAGTTACTTGCTGATACAAATGACAATCACATTTCTTGTCAAATATCAATCACTTGCTGAATTCTTTTGAACTGCTTCAAATACTTATGTCAAACCACGGCCATTAGTCAGGTTTCTGCCTCCATCTCATTAAGAGTGCTTGAGTAGCAGGAGAAGATCAAATCAGCATTTTATTGCAGCTCCAACCAGGAGTCCTTCCACTTCAGAACAATATTCAAAAGACTAAGTTCTTTAGAACAATCATTCTAATTTTAGCGGAAAATGAAGAGAGCTCATTTTACAACTCTTTTGCTCATATCATAAAGTCCACAATTGTGGAAATATCACATTGTACCAATGCTGTACACTTCACAAAGTTCCTGTAATCAGTACTTGTACGTAAGTCAAACTCCATACCAGGTTTGATGAGTGCATCACTAGTCAATATTTCTTGGAGGGTAAATGAAGAGGGGCAATATTTCGGCTTCTGCCAGAACCATCCCTTCTTCTTCTTGGTTACCAAGCTCAAAAGCTGCAGCTTATCAGAATCATTCAGGCTGCTGACAGGAATCAAGTCGCCGCTGCTTTCAATCTGCTTTACGAAGCTGCTGGTTGCCTTTGCAAACATTTTGAAGTATTAATCGTAAACCTATGAGATAAATACAATTTAATCTACAGTGACAACATTGACTTTTTTTTAAAAAAACACTTCTCTTTGTATTACATGTACAATCATCGATGTTATATATTTATCTGTATTAATTTGGAAACTAATAAAAAGATTTAAAAAGAAAGAAAAAAGAAAACACATCAATACAGATGGAGTGATATACAGAAAAGATTTAATTGACCTGTTGTCTCCAGATATGCAGACTTCGCAACATTTATAGGTGGAAAAATAAATGAGCTACAAATTTGGTCTCAAACATTTAACATCACCAGAGGAAATTTGGCAACTAATAACAGGCCTTTGTAATGGATGTGATTTATAATCAAGTATTGTTTGATTGAACTAAAGGAATGCTTTGTTAAGATCAGATACTGACCAGAGTTCAGGGCTCTTCAAGATAAATGAGGGTCAGAGGTGGCTGATCATGCACCTTCTTGCTTTGAATTGGTGAAGAGATGAGACTGAATTTGTGTATATTGCTGCAGTTGTTGTACGTCATCTCAAAAATGTGTACAAAAATGCTATGCCTTGTAAAATAAGGAGTGTGTGGGCAGCACTGATATGATGATCAGACCCATCCCCCTCTTGCAGAAGAGATTGATTGAAAGAGATCTGTTTGAAACTAGAAAGGATCTTTGAAAGTGACTTTTTCTCTAAAATGGAGAGGATCAGGGCTTTTAGGCTAATTTTTGTTACAAGGTAGAAGTGCATCTGTGAGTGATAATAAAACACACATCAATATATAGATATTTTACAAGACCTTTTCAATAGTATTTTCAGAAACTATGAAAAGTGTTGTTTTGAAAAATCTACAGCTTTACAATGTTTAGAAGTACTACATTATTATAATTCAATTGCTGGAAATGTTCAGCTGGTCAGGCAGCATCTGTGGAGACAGAACCAGAATTAACGTTCCCAATCAATCGCATTTTCTTAACTAGTAAAAGTTAGAGACAAAACTAGTTTTAAGGTGCAGAGGAAGGGGGTGCAGGTGAAGGAAGGAGACACAAATAGGAGATCTGTGATAGGTTAGATGACAGGAATGATGAAGTGACAGTGTAAGAGCAAGCTAGCTGTTCTCAGTCCCCCATCTTCTCCCTGTATTTCTTACTGTATACTTACCCATCTTGCTCTTGAACACTCTAATTGAATTTGCCTTCACTATTACACCTTGCAGTACATTCCAAACCCTAGCCCATCACAGTTTTAGAAAGTTTCTTTTTATGTCATTTTTGGTTCTTTTGCCAACCATTTTCTTTCTGAATCTCCTGGTTCTTGATCCAAAGAGAAGCATTTCATTCCACCCTATCAGATCTCCTTGCAACCTCCTCTGCTCCAAGGAGAACATCTCCAGCTCTTCCAGTTTATCCACAAAGTGCTTCATCCCAGGAATCAGTTTTGAAAATCTCTTCTGCATCCTCTAAATCCTTTGCATCTTTCTGAACCAGGGTATGATTAAGGTTCACTGTGACTTCCTTTCTCTTGTACTCAGTTTATAAATGAAACCAACTTTTTCAACCTGGCCTGCTGTTTTCAATGATTTGTACACATACAGTATACCCAAAGACCTCTTCTTGCATCTCTTTTAGAACTGTGCCTCTCATTTATATTGTGACCTTTCACGGTACTGTAGCGGTTAGTGGTTGGCATAACGTTATTACAGCACCAGCGACCCAGGTTCAATTCCCGCCACTGTCTGTAAGGAGTTTGTACCTTCTCCCCGTGTCTGTGTGTGTTTCCTCAGGGTGCTCTGGTTTCCTCCCACGCTCCAAAGACATACAGGTTAGGAAGTTGTGGGCATGCTATGTTGGCGCCAGAAGCGTGTCAACACTTGTGGGCTGCCCCCAGAACACTCTACGCAAAAGATGCATTTCACTGTGTGTTTCGGTGTACAAGTGACTAATAAAGATATATCATTATTCCTATAAGAATGTAACTCTCGTATTTCTCAGCAGAAAATTTCACCTGCCACCACTCATTCCACTAGCCTATCTCCTTGCAGAATATTACTGTCCTCCTCACAGTCTAGCATGCCTCCAAGCTTTGTGCCATCTAATAATTTGGAAATTGTGCTTTGTACACCCAAGTCATTAATATGCATTAAAGAAAGCAATGTTGTTGTTCTAACTCCTCTGATCTAACAAACAACTATCCTCTACTGCTCTCGCTGTCCTGTCTTTTAGCCAATGTTCCCTCCATGCTATAACAGCCTCATTTATTCCAAGGATTTTAATCCTGATAGCCAGTGTATTTATGTGACACTCTACCTAGCTTGGTAATTCTAATTTTAAATCATGAATTTTGTTTCTTCAAACAGATTGATTGCAATCTGCAGAACTTTATATATCTTTTTATTCTGAGTGGATCTCAATTTTAACTTCATGTACTTTAGTTCTGGACTAGATTTTCCACCACGTTACAAGCAACAATCTGAAAAATTTAACCCAGCCAGTATTCTGTTTTACTTGTTCAAAATAGTTGTAACATTCTGGCTTTCTGTAATATATTGTAAATAACTAGTTTAATATATTTGGATTAATATCTTACTTATCACTGTAGAAAACAACATGATGTAGGACACAGAATATTATTTGAATCTTGGTAAGTTGTAAATACAGTATTTACACAAATAGACCAGTTTTTATGAGATGCTAGGCAGTACAATTTAAAACTGCAATTTTTGCAGCAATGGCATTTTTTGCTCAGTCAACTAACATCCCATATTATTGAACAAGTTGAATAAATTAATGTAGTTTAATGTAAGTGCTCATCCATGAATTATGATTTTTTATATTAGAAAGAAAACACAGCTAATTAATGGTCAAACACAGAAAGGCACTGGAGGAACTCAGCGGGTCAGGCGGCATCTATGGTTGGTAATGGACAGTTGACATTTCGGGTTGAGACCCTTCATCAGGACTGGAAAGAAAGAGGGGAGAGAGCCAGTATAAAAAGGTGGAGGGTAAAGGGTGGAACAAGAGCTGGCAGGTGAGAGGTGGATCCAGGTGAGGGGGTGATAGACATGTGAGGGATGGGGAGAGTGGGGATGACGTAAGAAGCTGGGAAGTGATGGGTGGAAGTGACAAAGGGCTGACGATGACGGAATATGATAGGAGAGGACAGTGGAGCATGGAATAGAGGGAGGGAGGAGGGGAACCAGAGGGAGGAGTGTCAGTGATGGGCAGATGGAGAGGGGGGGGGAGGGGAAAGACATAGGGTGATGGGGGCCAGCACATTCATCAAAAGTACAACAGCCAATCAAGAAGGCAGATGACCACATCTGCTCAAAAGCAATGAGAGTTGGGCAATAAATGCTGAGTTTGCCAGTGACACCCAGATCAAAATAAAATGAAAAAGTAAAAAAATCTGATGTGACAACAGGACTATAATATTATATACGAGGAGCACAAAATTAACTTTTTAAAGTGAATATCAAGTGATAATCTTCCAATTATTTATCCACAGGCCATAAACTGAGAAATGAGTCTGGGCGTTATTCTCTCTCAAAATTATTGTATTCCATTCTAAACTTGGTGAAAAGATGCCTACTAGTTAAACATTTGCTGCATTAAACACAAGAAACCAAGAGCACATACACATTTGGCTCATTCGTCCCCCAAATGTCCTCAAAATGCTGCCTATCTCAAAATACAGCGTTCATGTAAAAGAAACAGAGTTCCTTCGAAGAATACCAAACCCCCACACTTCTCCAAGTGGCACAAATCAGAATCAGAGAAGTAACATTTGTGTACAAAATGTACAAACACCTTCTTCCCAACTGAGGGATTTCTTGTTGGGTTGTAGTTTAACAGGAACTGAACATTAAGGGAACTGAGGGATAAGAAATAGTGCAGGAAAATGGTTTTGAGGTGGAAGATCAGTCATGATCTTAATGACTGCTAGAGCAGGCTCATTGCTCTTTCCTGTGATACCATTGTTCACATATATACCTTTTATGGGCTATTTAAGTGGAGGGGGCATTATAACCAAGCCTGGCCACACATACAAGCTCATTGGACCAGACAATGATCCCAAATGTAGCATCCCAAACATCATCAGTCTTTCTACTCTGCTCCAATCTGCTATCCAGAGTTCAACCTCCAGGACATCTGACTGGGAGAAGATCATTTTAGAGTTCAAGTACTGAACTTGTTAAGCGATTGAAACCTTATTATATATTTAATTCTTTGTATTCACTTTTGATAGTTTAGGAAAAATATCAAACAAGTTACAGGTAGAAAACTAGCCATTGTGTTGAAATAAAACCAGAATGGTGCTCAAATTATTGTAACTCATAACTTCTTAATTTTGCTTTAATCAATCTCATTCCATATATATTATATGCATTTTTTTCTACATTGGATAATGTTGATAAAATGTGCAATTTATTTACACAGTTAACATTAGTTGATGAGAATCCATAGTAAAGCTAAATGCCAAGAGATATTTAAATTGTCAAGTAGCCTGATTTGGGCATATTGAATTATGCTAAAATTGTTTCTTGTCCCACCACCACATTCATTTACTTTGGGAGTCATTTCTCTTCTAGGATTATGCTTAATGCTCCATAGCTTTTTCAGTGACATATTATAAATAATTAATTTTAGAAAATTTAAGGTATTCAGTGCAAATTCTCATAGAAGTTAGAAGGCAATCATCCCAGCCCCAAGAAATCACAGGAGTTCCTCAGAGCCACTCATCTTCAGCTGCTTCATCAATGATCTTTGCTCCACAGTAAGAGCAGAGGCGAGGGTATTCACAGATGACTACACAATGTTCAATTCTATTTGCAGTTCTTCAGCAAATGAAGCAGCCCATGCCTACATGCAGCAAAATGAGGACAACATTCAGACATGGGCTGATGGGCAAGTAACATTTGTGGCATGCAAGTGCCAGCCAATGGCTATCTCTAACAAGAGTCTAAGAACTTACTTTTGATGTTAAATGGCATTACTCTTTCCCAGACCCCCATCGTTAATATCCCGGGGTTCAACATTAACTGGAAACTCAACTAGACCAGCTACATAAATACTATTGCTACTCAAGAATGGCCACAGGGGCAGGGGAAAAACACCAGCACCAAAAGGTTCCCCTCCACCCATCATGCTGACTTGGAAATTCTTCTCCTTAGACAGATCCTCAGGATTGATGGTGACTTGTTTCCACTTTTGGGTTCTGAAGTGGCTAATGAGGTCAATGTGAGGACTGCAGACGGGGCAGGAGGTCACTGATGGGGCAGACAAATAGGTGAGTAGATAGTCTGTGAGGTTGTACGCTCCTTCATCACTTACGTGCGTCCTCTGTGTGCTTTCAATATATGGCTCGGGGGTCTCAATACTCCTTCTCCACTTGGAGCGGTTATGAGCTGGAGGTTCCCACCAGTCAGTGAGAATATTGCACTCCTTCAAGGAAGCTTTAAACAAATCCTCAATTCTCATTCTCTGTTCTCTTGGTAATCTCCTCTCAGTACAGAGCTTGGAATAGACTGTTTCAGGAGCCTGTGTCAGGCCAACAGCATGGCCTGCCTAATAATAGCCAATTAGGAATAACCAGATCCTCAATGTTGGGGATGTTGGCTCACCTATTATTCCAATGAACTTGGAGGATATTGTAGAAGTACATCACCAGTTGTTCATTGCCGGTATCTCTATCCAACAGCACTGCAGGGATACATTCATCAAAAGGACTGCAGTGGTTCAGAAAGGTGGCACAACACCATCTTCTGGGGTGGGGGGGAGGGTAGAGAGAGAGGATTAGGGATGTGCAATAGATGCTGGCCTGGTCAACAATGCCCCAATAAAAATCAAACTGAATTTAATTGAAAAAAAATGTGGCTCCTAGGATACATTTACATTATTCCAAATGTAAAGTTGTTCCAGATTCATAATGACTCAGATACTGGCGTAAAATCAATCAGTCCAAAACTGTAAACCAAAGTGGCTTCTCAGTTCACTGAGCTGCAATGAGTTAGACCCTCTCTCATTCAAGATTCAGGCTGCATTTCCCTCGATACCTGCCAACATGCCAGCTGTCAGTGTAACCCCTCCATGTCACGATGATATCACTCGCCCTACAGAATCACAAGTGCATTTAATAATACGTTAGAGAAATGTGTCACCGCTTTTTAACCTCGGCATCCGACGAGGTGAAGTGCACTTTAACACGAAGACTCATTTTCAACTGCAAGCCCTGCGCTTTCTAATTCCATGACTGACAAGATGCACCCCGATTCTGGGCGTGGTTCAAGCATCTTTCTTACAAGCAAACATCAGACTCAGATAAAAATAACACCGAAGCCCTGAGGCAGGGTAGAAGGAAAATTAGAACCGCGATAAGATCTCGATACTACTTGGCCACAGTCGATCCCTCATCTCACCCCACCCCCGACAGACACACAGAGATTGGGGGGGGGGGGGGGGGGGAGGAGAGAGAAAAAAAAGGCCACGGATACAGAAGGAGCAACAAAGAACAGACAGAATAACCCGAAGGGGAAGAAAGGAGAGAGAGCAGACCTCAGCCACAGAGCGACGCACAGACAGACAGACAGACCTGTAGTCGGTGGGTGCAGCGAGAGCCAGAACCGGTAGCCTACAGGATCGCTCCAACTGGCCACTTAAGGGCGTCCCCCGGGATGGGGTGAGCGGGCGGAGATGGGACGGGACGCTCCCGGCCCTGGCAGCCAGCCAGCCAGATGCTAAATCAACCCACTCAAGTCAGTCGGCGAAAACAACAGCCTCTTGTTCCCGGGGAAGGGCTGCTGCCTGTTGTGAGTGGGCTCCCAACCACCCACCCCAAGGCACCACGTGGCCAGCACAGAGCAGCAGCGGGAGCTTTGCAATCGCCCACCACCTTTCCCCAACTCAGATATAGGGTCCGGATTTGCTTTTGTAATTCGGAATATTTTATAAATGGAACAGATCAAGTCACGTTGCCAGGAAGTTCTGGTCAGGGCATTCTTGGAGACTTGATATTGACGTGAACTTTGCAACCTCCCCCCCTCCACAACTTAGACAGGGTTGATTTTGATTTTGTAATTTGGAATATTTTATAAATGGAGCAGATCAAGTCATATTGCCACGCAATTCTGGTCAGGGCATTCTCTGTGACTTGATATTGACATATGATCACGAGATGACTAACTCCATTTACCGTATAACTGCCGAGAACATTGTGGTTGCAAATCCTCTGCGTTGTCCCTGGGGTAACTATAAAAGTCAAACAAGCAGAGGGAAACAAATGGCAAAGAGGAACACAAAAAGCGGAATGAGTTCACCACCGAAACAGTATCACAGGCCCTTCTCATAATTTAAGGTAATGTAACACTCCACTTCCGAACATCTGTAGTTCCAGCTCGGTAGTCCAGATGTCAGCGGTAGGAATGGAAATGCCCCACAACACTACCTGTAGCGATCAAAGGGAATTACACGTGCACTGTAGCCAGAAATCCACCTGGTAGAGGAAAGGCTGCCTCACGGACAACACTTTCAACGCGCCATTCTCTCCACTCCTTCCCGCCCAATTCAGCTCAGGATGTTGAAATATAAAGTGTATTAGTAGGGAACAGCATCCAGGAGATTGCTGCCCCATTTTGGGAGACGGCTGATCATAATACGGTGCGAAACTGGAGAGGAAGCAAGTCATCCTCGATCCCGAGCAATTGCCCAAGAAAGCTGCACACTCTGATCATTCCTATTTGAATGATCAGGTGTTTCCTATGCGTGCTCACAAAACCCACTTCCTCATTTTGGCAGACGAAATATAAGGTGCAAAAAAAAAGTGAAGTTTTCATGCCGTTGTACAAAAGTGGAAAGCTTTTAAAATGAGTCGATTGGGTAATACTAATATTGAAAAGGCCCTTAGTGTCCTTGTACAAAAGCCATTGTAGCTGCAGCAAGCAATTGGGAAAGCAACCACGTTGGCTTTTATTGCAAGAGGATTCGAGTATCAGAGTAAGGATGCTTACTGCAATTGTTTCTGGCCCTTGGTAAGACTGCACTTGGAACATAGTGTATAATTCTGGATTCTCCATTCAAATAAGGATATAGTTGCTACAGAGGGAGTGCGATGAATATTCACTATTCTTAGGAATTTAGACGAATAAAAAATCTCATTGAAACTCAACAGGCTGGATGCATGGAGGAGGTTTCCCCTGGTGTCAGGGTCCCAAACAAGCAGTTACAGTCTTAGAATACGGGGCAGGCTATTGAAGAATGAGATGAGAAGAAATTTCACCATGCAGATGGTGGTGAATCTCTGAAATTCTCTCCCTCAGAGGTCTGTGAAAGCTCAGAGATAGAGTTCACTCAAAACAAAGATTTTAGATATTAAAATATTACAGGAATCAAGGGATAAGGGGCAGTGCAGGGAATGACATTGAGGTAGAAATTCAGCCATGAGATTGATCAATAATGGAGAACGCTCAAAGGGCCTACTCCTGCTCTTGTATTCTATCAGCTTCCTGGAAGAACAAAGAAAAACACAAAATGCTGTATTTGCTCACTAGGTCACACAACATCTAAGGAGTGAGAAACAATTAATATTTCAGGTCAATGACATTTTATCGGAACTAAGAATAGATAGAATGAAGAATAGAGACAAAAAACAGAAGGTCCACGATAGGGTGGGGACTAAGATAAGGCCACTTATTAATCTAAAGCAATCATTTCTGAAACACCAAATCGCAAAACCATTTTCCCTAAGTTAATAATAGTAAAATCAGGGGGGGAATGGTTAGTAACCTTTTCCTAGTCAGACGTACCCTTTTGCCTTATTCCACTCATATTCATCACTAGGAGGATTGCTCAACCCTATCTCGGGCACTACTGCATCAGATAAGTGCAAAATGGCACCAGAGTGTGGTGACTCATTGCAAGCTGCTCTCTGCAGATCTACTCATTACTTCTATTATAATTGTTCTAACCAATTTACCACCTTCTTGAAGGGCTCACCATTTGGTTCTGATGATTCCAGCCTCAGACACAAAGCCTTACTCCCGAACATAAATGGTTCGAGGATTTGACAAGGTCAGGCAAAATAACATGACTGACTTTAAAACAGAAAATGCTGCAAATACTGGTAGAGTACTAGGAGGATTCCACAGGGGAAGTGACTTTAGCTACATGGATGGAATGGAGACATTGGGGATGTTTTCTTTGGACGGAGGACAGTACAGGAAACGAAAGTTTCATGTCTTAAAAGTTAATGATAATAAACCTGATTCTTATTCTGAAATAGCAGGCTGGGCAGCATCTGTGGAAAGAGCAATCATCTTGGGTCTGCGATGCATCAGAATATTTTTCAACTTCTAAAATTAAGAACATTATTATTAACCCATCATGTAGCTTTCTCCTCAGAGGGCAAAATAAGGATCTTGTGCTGTGTTTCTTTTCCCCCTACAATGACCATGCATGTAACTGATAAACAACTTGTACTTCAGGTGGTAACAGCAGATCTACCACTAAAACTACTCAGTGCCTTGTGAAAGTTGGTAAACACCTCAATTATTCAAACTTGTAAAAGAAATTCATGCACAATGCCCATGAGAGATAGTAAACTGCTGTTACAAAGCAGCAGGCTGTGGAGTTTATGGAGATCCATGATGCTTATCACAGGAAATGGTGAAGCCAGGTGCTTAGCCACAGCACCGTTGGTGATGAATAATAGCCACTGAAGCACCTGTGAGTCATAAACAACCACATTTCTGCATTGTTGTGTGCCGTTAACCACTAAAAGAAACACGCCCAATTTGTGGTTTGCACCACCATTTCATACAAATCTTCTGAAGCAATAGGAGGCAGAGGGGTAGGGGGCAAGGAAAGAGATGCACCTTCTTCTGCTTCAATGAAGGGGGCAAAAACATGAATGATTGACAATGGAGAGCAAGGTCGAGCTCTTCCATGGATTCATGGAGCATGTGACATCTAGCATGATCCTCTCTAGCACAATCCTTTTAATCTCTCCCTCCACACCACTTCAGTTATAATTGTGGTGCAAGGAGTACATTGGTGAGGTGGTAATTGGGTAACGAGCAGTAATTTCAGGAGCATTCCTGACTTGTCTGGGTAGTTAGAGTGATAGAATTTCACAGCATTGAAGGCAGACTATCAGCCTGTCATGCCTGCACACATCTGAGAAAGAACTGTCAAATTTAGACCCACATCCGAATCTTATCCCCATAACTCTGAAAATTAAACTTGTTAAAAAATTATCCAGTAATAGAATCAAAAAGGTTACAGCAGGGAGGAAGGATACATGGCCCATCAATTCTGTTCCATTTCAATGCAAGAACCATTCAGCCAGTTCATCCTCCAATCTCTCTTCGCTTCAGTACTGCAGATTTCCTTTCAAGTACTTAACCAGCTCCTTTTTAACTGCATGTTTAAATTTTCCTCCATTACTTCCACTGGCAGTGCATTCCACATCTTAAACACCTGCTGTTTCCTCACTTCACTTGGATTTTTTGCCAACCACTTCCATTTATATCCTTTAGTTCTTGACCATTCCACAATGGAAACAGTTGTTGTTAAATCGGTCTTGGCTGTTCATGATTTAAAATACCAATACCATATTCCCTCTCATTGTCCTCTATCCAAAGAAAACATCCCCAATATCTCTATTCTATTCATGTAGCTAAAGTCGCTTCCCCTGTGGAATCATCCTAGTACTCTATTCCAGTTCTTAAAGAACGGAGTCCAAAAGTAGACACAATACTCCAGTTGTGGCTAAACGAGTGCTTTACCAAGGTCTATCATGACTTCTGTGCTCTACCTACTGTATACTTTTATAATTGCTTTCTCAATCCTGCCACTTTCAATGATTAATGCACATATAGCCTAGATCTTTCTGTCTCTGCCACTTTTAGAAGAGTGCCTTTCAGTTTACTTTGCCCCTTTTTATTCTTCTAACAAAAATGTAACATCGCATTTTTCCAATTGACAACATGTTCTTTCATTCCACCAATTTATCTACATACTCAGTCTATTACTATTCTCTTCACAGTTCATTAGACCATCAGTTTTTGTGCCATCTGCAAATTTGTCCAAGTCATTGATCTATATTAAGAAAATCAATGGTTCTAGTATCAACCCTTAGGGAACTCACTATCCATCTCCCTCCAGTTCATTCACTACGACTCCATTTCCCATGACCTAACCATTTTTCTATCCGAGCTGCTACCACCCCATTTATACTAAGAACTTCAATCTTGATGAAAAGTCAATTGTGCTGCACTTTATAAACTCTGAAAAATCACTCATACCACAGCAACTTCATTTCCTCCGTCAACATCCTCTGTTATTTAAAAAAAAGTTTTTCAAGTTAGTTAAACGTTTTCACCTTCAACAAATCCATGCTGGCTTTCCTGACTCACTCCACACCTAGCTGCTAATTGTATCTCTGGTTATCATTTGTAAGAGGTTCCTTATGATTGAGGTTAAACTAACCAACCTGTATTTGTTGCATTTATCCTTGCAGCCTTTTTTGAATGAGGGGTTAACACTTGCAGCTCTCCAGTTCTCAGGCATCTGAGTTGTACCTACAAACATTTGGAAGATCATGGCCAATATCTCCGCAATTCCTACCCCTTTTTGCATCAACAACTTGGATGCAATCCATCTGGACTGAGGTATTTATGTATAGCTTGCCTTTCCAGCATCTTTTCAGTAAAATTTTAACCCATTCAGTATGTCAACTATACCTTGCTTTTGATACTCCAACAGCAACTTCTCCTTGGTAAAGACAGACGTGAAGTACTCATCTAATAATTGCCCATGTCTTTGTGTCCATGAATAGTTCTTTTTGATTCCTGGTCAGCCCACCTCTTCTTTTACTACTCGTTTACTGTTTGCACACTTATAGAATATTTTTTTTTTGAGTTCCCTTTTTGCTGTCTGTTTTGCCCCCTCATGTTTTCTTTCTTCCTCATCTCCTTTTTCACTTCCCATCTGAACTTTCCATACACAGCCTAGTTCTCAATTGTGTTATCAACCTGGCATCAGTTCATATGCCCTCTTTTCCATCTTTAGTTTATACTCCCCTTCCTCTCCCTTCCCAGTCCCATTTTCTCCTTTGTCACCTAGGGAGTTCTGATTTTAATTGCTCAACCCTTCTTGCCCTTGGAAATGTATCGAGATCTTACCTTCATGTAGGTCTACTCAATGCTCAATTACAGCTTTGCCTGCCATTCTTCAGTTCCAAACTACCTGGGCCAGATTAGTTCTCATCTCAGTGAATTTACCCCTTTTCCCATCGACTATTCTTAATCACAGGGTGGCCCACATCCTTTTCCATGACGAGCTTTGCAACTGCTTCCACTGCCTTTTCAGTTAACACATTCTACCCCTTAGAGACGTTTGTGTAGAAGACTTTCTCAATTCCTCTCTGGTTCTTGTACTATTATTGTGATATTATCTTTGATTTGGAACATAGGCTAAATTCCCCACTGCTATTCTTATCAACCCTGTTCTGCCACTGAGCAACATCAAGCCTAATCTGTGACCAAAATCCATGTAGCTAACTTTACCCTCCAGCCTTTAATACCTTTAATTAATAAAAAATACATTTCTCACCAAAGAAAATTGTTTCTCTTTACTTTATTAACACCTCTCACTACTTTGAACACCTTGTATATTACTTTGTAATTCTCTCTGCTGTACAGAAAACAATCTAATATTTCCCATTTGAACTGAAGTCCCTTAATGCTAGCATCATTCTGATAATCCTCTGTACCCTCTCCAAGACCTCGACCTCGCTCTTGTAGGATTTTTGAAGTATCATAAAAGTATTGCCTACCAGAACGAATGATGCTCCATACTTTCGATTCTTCACTTTCCGGACCAGAGACCGATTACCAGCCATTACCAATTTCACATCACTAACAACATATTTCTGCTTTTCATTGAAGCTTAAACTTTCTGTAAAGGATTTAATGGACTATTAGTGTCTCAATGCAGGAACTTCATGAAATTTATGGGGAAGTGCAAGATGCTGTTTTCCCCCAAAAATTAATGGAGAACTAGCATCAATCACACAGTATCTAGTGGTGATTTTCAACTCAAGGGATTGCTCTTCCTCATCACCAGATGTTGTAAAATTTGTAAATCAATATATGTGCAGTATTAACACTCCACTGTTTCAGGGCCAAATTCACAAGCTAACAGAGCAGTACCATGGCGGCTCCACTGCAAAGATATTCAAGGAACTCTGGTCCTCCAGGCAGGATCCAAGGTCAATCTGAGGATATGCAGCAACTATGGTTGTTATTTGTGGCAACAGCAGCTTTTCTTTTCATCATTTGCTGGTATCAATGTTTTGTGCATCAGCTTTACTGGAACCTCCACAGAGTATCTGCGACCAGTTACTGATGCCACTTCTCTAAGGTCAGATTACAGCTTTATAGGATGTTGCACAGCATTGAAATGGGCCATTCTGCCCAACTCATCCATGCCAACTGCAATGCCTACCTATGCTAATCCTATTTGCCCACATTAGGCCTGTATCACTCTACCCCTTTCCTATCCAAGTACCTGTCCAAATGCCTTTTACATGTTGTAATTGTATCTGCCTCTACGACTTCTCCTGACAGCTCATTCCATATAAACAGTCCTCTGATTTTCTTTAAATAGGGACAGAACAGACAGTATCAAGTGACAAGCCCACAGACCCTTGAACCAAAGTGCATACAGCTGTCAATCAAAAATGTCAGCATGTGACAGCAGCAGTGATAAACATGGACCCAGATCCAGAGCGAGTGCAACTTTCTCTCAGGGCGGTAATACCTGCAACAGCAGATGACCAGTATCTGGCAGGGGTCATCAAGCTGACATGGCACAAACTGCAGAGGAGTTAGAAATGCTGCTGCTAGAAAACTCCTCCAAGAGGGAAGCCACTCACTGGTCTTTAGCAGCACCACTGCTAATCACTTCAAGATATTGGCATTCAGGTGCATCTGGAAAACCTATGATAGTAGAAGACAGATTTATCTATATTGGGGAATCCCAGGGCAAAGAGAGTCTAGGTTGGTTAGTGTCCACATCAGTGATCGTTTTGCATTATGGATTTGCTATTAATATTGTATTGCTATAAAGAACATGAATAAACTCAGACCCTTATATGACACTGGCGTGGCCCAATGTGCCTTAACGGCCAATTTGGAACTCTTCCAAAAAACTTTGCCTTTATTGTAGCCAATTTGAGCCAGACCCCAGAATGAAATAAATAATAAAATATCTGATTTAAGTATCAAATCCAGAAATAAATATCATCAAGATTAGGAGAACTGGCTTCTCTCAAGAGTGCTGTGAGATTCCATTTATCTACCCGAGCAGCAGGACCGATTTCATGATCTGCAAAACAGCATTTTTGAAAATGAAGTACTTCCTCAGGGCGACGTTAAAGCTTTAAGTGTGTTTTGTACTCGTGTCTAGAAGCTGAATCTAGAATATTCTGGAAACATTGCTCTCAGGAGACAGGCCGCATATAAAAATATTTCGAGGTGGCTGCACGTCTCGGAAACCATAGTCAGGTTTCAAGATTTTTGCCCATTTGTCCTAAGTCATTAGGACAAATGATAAGATATTGTGACCATGGTATCTGATTCATCCAGTGAAGTATGCCACACATTTATAGTACTACATATTAGACAATAAAAGTATATTTGATTGTTAATATAGGATCCACTTAGGGAAGTGAAGATAACACCACAGGGAATAGTTGAGCATCTACAGTTTGTAAAGGTTGATATCAACCACCTTCAGCATCTAAATTTAAGTTAAATAAAGTGAAACAATAAGATTCCAGAGCCTGCTGAGTGCAAAAGCAGCAGAGAAAATAGTGCCTCCATTACCTCGTACTTTGTGTTATTTCATAGGAGTTCTTCTAACGGTTAAGATTGCTGATCAAATTAGTGGGATGTGGAAGATGGGGAGGGGGGTGGAGTTTACTTCTTCCTGATGAAGACGAAAGGAGCAGGAAAAGCACCAGTGATTTGACAACAAGCGTAGCTCTCAGGAGACTCCAGAACGAGCCTTGTCATTTTTAGGTCCTATCATGTTCACGGAATCACAATGCCATTTTAATCCTCCTGGGTGGAGCACCCACAGAACCAGGAAAGCTTTGAAAACTCAAAAGCTCCTCTGATGCCCACAGGGTCTCTGCTGCTCTGGGTTTCTGCCCCCAAACAGCAAGACTCTAGTAACAACATGGACCTAACCATCCCACCCACACACCCTTCCATCAGAGACCCAGTTTGTTGCCACAGCCTTCTATTACTGCTAGCAGCAGTCGGAGATGCCTCCCATCATTGTTGTGTTGCACGTTAGCCATCTATCTTGCAGATGCAACACTAGGACTACATATTACAGCCAGCTTCAGTTCTCTGCTACTTTCCAATCCTTAGCTTCCCAAACCCTTGAGAAGTTCTTCAAAATTATAAACTCATCTCACACTTGATTACATTGACTGCATCAAGTAATTTAACATATGTTTATATGACTATTTAAATCATCTCTCTGCAATTTGACCCTACTTCAGCAATTACATTTCCATGCCCCCAGATTCCACTTAAATTTTTCTTTACCCTTTTTCTGAAACAAACGTAGCAGTCAGCAATCTTGCAATTATTGTTTCTCTTGGCTTTTCTCATTACCTTTTCCAGTTGTTTTCTGTTATGTTTATCTCATTGCTAGTAATCCTGTCTGCTCAAAATCTTCGCTCACATTCCACCAGTTATAAATTTGACACATCCACGCAACCAAAACAGAAGTTAAAACATGGAAAGATGGTCATTTGGCCCATAAAATCCATGCTTGTCGAGCTCTAGTCAACAGCAACCCAACCCCGTTCCCTCCCCATAACCTACAACATTTTCTCCCTTCGATTATCCAGTTCCCTTTTGAATACCGTGACTGAATCAGCATTTGCTAGCCCCGGCAGTGCTTTCCAGATTCTAACACCTTGACGCTTAAAAATAATTCCCCATGTCACTTTGTTCTTTTGCCATTTACTTCCTTTGCCCTCTGGTTCTCGACTTGCGCCAATGGTCCTTCATGATCTTAAATACCCCCATCAGGTCTCCACTCAACCTCCTTCACTCTGTTTTGCCCACAGAACTAAAGTTGCTCATCCCTGGAATGATTCCAGCAAATTTGTTGTACCCTCTCTAAGGCCTTCGCACCTTTTTTCAAATGTGATGTCCAGAACTGGACATAAATATTCCAGTTGTGGCCAAGATAGTATTTTGCAAAGATTCATGACTCCTTGATTTTGTTCTCTAATCTCATTTATAAGAGTCCAGGATCCTATATGCTGATTTAGCCACTGATCTGCCTACTCACATTCAATGGTTTTTGCACATACATGCCAGTCCTCTCCTTGTATCTCTTATAGAATTGGGACCTCCAGATTGAGTCTCTCCCCATACTTTCTACTAATATACATCTCTCGCATGTGTGTTAATTAGGCCTTTGTCTAATCAGCGTGGATGTCTAAAATATGGAAAGAACTTAAACACATAGTAGTACAACCACTTATTTGCAAAATAATCTTTTCTCACTCTGTAATACATGTCATTTCTGTTGAGCATTCTGGTCAAAATAGCATGCAATATTACCTTACGGGGCATGTAAAGCTCTTCTGAAAATGTCTGTGCCAACTTACAGGCTATATTTTATTAAAAGCAGAAAGTGCAAGAAATACTCATTAAAACAGAACACAATTATCTCAGTCAAATCAATTTATTATTTACGTGATATAGAGTACACAGTGAATTGCAGCAGCCTCTTACAAATACATGATGCAATCATAAAAATGCATTGGATTCTAGATATCAATTCCTTCAAATGGAATCACGGAATAAACCACCTGTCCCTTACAAACTTCAAGGTGCAAACATGTCTTTTTGGCGCTCAGAGTAAATGAGTAATAAATGCTGAAATATGAACTGTAGAAATGTACAAATCCCTATTTTGGGCAAATAAGACTGATCACACAGCATTAAAAGGGAGTTATAATGTCCTCAATCTCTTGTACACTGAAATTTAAACCTGACAATATACTTAAAACAGCCAATATAAAATATGACATTATTAAACACTTGAAAACTTGAATTCCTTGTACAAAAGGTTAAAACCAAATACACTCTGAAAACAGTGAAATGGAACAGCCTCCAGCCTGACTAAATTATTCTCTGGCTTACCACTAAAACTTGACAGAATCTGTGTGCCTATAAATCAGATGGGATCAGTTACCTTAACCATACTTGACTGTAAGCACCACAACACAAAGTAGCTTTACACAAGTCAGTTAGCTTTAGTAAGTGCTTTGTTCCATATTGAACAACATTAAAATAGACTGATTGTCGAATATTCATTGGATTTAACTATAAAAATGTTGAGTTCATTGAATGCAAATTTCTAAATTGTTGGTGCTAATATTGGGGTACAAAGCTAATTTTTTTCCCTGAATCTCTCTCTGAACACTGGGTAAGTGACACTCTAACCCAAGAATGATAACCAGAATTTTAAATAATCTTTTGGAAGCCAGGCACAGCTGCTTCAGACTAAAAAATATAAAAGCATCTTATTCAGGACTATCATGAATCATTAGGTCCATTAAAATGATTCAATATCTTTTGAAAATTAATTAATATTCTATTATCTATTTCATCTTAACTGTTATATTAACTTAATTGTAATTTTGTTACATTATAACTGTGGGATAAGCTTAGAGTAACTTTCCAATTACTCTATTCCTCAGTCAAAAAATACTCTACTGGATTACATGAACAATTTCTCCTGGATAATTGAATTCTGTATATGAATAGAGGTAACAAGGAAACACAGTGGTTCTAAAACTATCAAGTCTCAGAAAACATGCAAACAATTCACAAGTAAGTAACCAAAAGTTGAATTCAGGTGTGCATACTTCTACGCTTAAAGACTTGGCTAATCATACAAAAAAGGTCAAAATATTTGTGTCTAATTTTCAAGAAAATGCACTTATATTGCCTTTGGTGAAAATAACTTTTGTGTTTATAAATATACTCCCGCAAAGAGGAAAATCTGGCTTCATTTCATTTATGTGCAGGAAGAGTGTTATTAAAAATGTGCTGGCTCAAAGCAGAGAGATACTGTAGCAAAACAAAGGCTGGCAGTGATCAATCAGCAGAAGGAGGTTGATATCTTCCCACTGAAAAATGACAGGCATTCTATTCTGCTGCAGGATAGAATGCTTCAAGATCACAATGAGCTATACAAGTTGAGATTCTGCACTAGGGCAGTCTGAAAATCAAACCGTTCTTCAGTAAAATCCCAGAACTGGGAAAATTGAGTGTCAACGTGCAGCAGACTATGCCTATACTCCAGAGTTTAGAAGAATGAGAGGTGATCCCATTGGAATTCTTAGGGGTTTGACAGGGTGGAGGCTTGAATGCTTCCATGGCTGGGACATTTAAAATGAGGCCAGAGCCTCAAATTAAGGAGTTGGTCATTCATGGCTGCAATGAGAGAAGTCCACCAGAGGGTGGTGAATTTCTGGAATTCTCTACCAAACAGGACAGTGGAGGCTGAGTAGAATCAAGACTGATTGATAAATTATTGTATATTAAAGGAATCCAAGAGTGTAGGGTTAATGCAGGAAAGTGGAACTGAGGTAAAGGGTCAACCATGAACTTACTGAATGGTGCAGCATGTGCAAGAGGCCATATGATCTACTCCAGCTTCTATTTCTTATGTTCAAATCCTCATATTAAACCAAAACTGAACAGAGAGAACATGGATCTGGCCCCATTTCCTCAATCTGTAAATTCAGCATCAGTCAGGGTCAGTCAGTATCAGGTGGAGTTGATCAGCTTTCTCAGTGCATACTCAGAGCAGACTAGGGAGAAGTTGCAATATGATTTTTTTTTGTATGTAAGGAATGTTGTGTAGTGCAAGGAACAATTTTAATCCATAAATATGTACATTAATTATTATATAATTTGAGAAGTCCAAGACTTCAGATGACCAGAGATCACATTCATGCAATGCTTTCAACTTGACCAGCACACTTACATTTAAAAAGCTAATTTACATAATTCATCAATATAAATAGGGGTGAAAGTGCTAGAGTAACTACCATGGGTTAACCCACTGAGAATGTTCATATATTACCTCTTTTTCACATTTCCTTATGAAGTCAGGGTGGCTATTCAACCTGTGAGTCTACATTGGCTTCCAGAGCAATCCCATTCCTCTATGACCTGTTCTCTCACACTCACCTCATTCTCCTGCCACTCACCTACACTCTGGGCAATTTACAGTGGCCAATTCACCCAATGATTAGCACGTCTTTGTTATGTGAGTCAATGTGGTTACAGGGACAAATTGTAAACTCCAAACAGACAGCACCAGAATCAAACCTCGGCTGCTGGAGTGGTGGGACAGCTGCACTACTTGCAACACCACTGTTTTCTTTAATGCACACTGATGTTTTGTTGCAATGTATTTCAGAATGACTCCAGCAACAAATAAGGTTTATCACAAACATTTAAAAAAAATGGCCTTCATTTAACTCCTGTTACTTCCATCACATAATATTTAGGAACTCTGCATTGGGGAGAAGAGTTTCACAAATGACTTCCAATACATAATGAAGGTGAAAATTGCTGGATTATTATTTTGTCAGGGTCTTTGTCATATTTGTCAATTAATGTTCATCTATGTTTTCAAAGAACTTTTGATATTATCTATATGATTAAATTCAATATATAATGGATATAAGCAGTATTACTGGATTTTTGTAGATAAGGATGCATCATTTAATTTGCACCGATACACATAGCTATTGACTTCAAGCACATGTTTTAGGTAGTCCATCATACCTTTAAGCTTCATACGTTTTTCAGAAAATGCTACACTTCAGCAGCAACATTACTTCTAAATACTCAAATCACAAGGAATAAAAAAATCTAGTTCAGAATCAAATATCAACCACATCCCAATACCTGTAACTCTATTTATAGTTTGCAGCTCCAATTCATCACATCACCCTTACAATCCTTGATCCAATTCACCTATTGCTTAATAAAATTCCTCAGTTGCAGACACTTATTCAGCTTTTGGACAATGTTCCATGTGCAAGGTGTCCCAAAACTTGGAGGGAAAGCTAAAGGAGCAGCAGTAAAACCTGGGATTATAAACCAGCCAAATTTGAAGAAAGCCAGCTAACAAATCGTGGCATAACCAGTGTCAAGATGACAAAGAGCAGCAATATTCCATCTACTGGGCTAATGGCAAAATTGCTGCTCAGTTTATTGCCAAGGAATGAATCAAGGTAGTTTTCCCATCTGGCAATCATGTGGTGTAAAGACATCCTAATTTCTTATTGAAAAGCCCACACTTTTCCCTATAAACTTTTCTGTTTGAGGAAAAAATATCCTGTACTAAAAGTTGGGAGAATACAGTTATTTGTTTTATTGGAAGAGGTAGATTTTTTTTGAACACAATCTTGAACATTTTTAAGAGTTCAACATATCAACTTCCAAGAGCCCACTCCATGTGTTAGGTATAAGTAGGCATTAAAACATGAGATTTTGACCAAGCAGAAAAATCAGCTTCATACTTCGACTGAAATGTCTTTACAAAAAGTGCGCAATAATAGTGCAAATTAGGGATCAAATACACAGTCAAGAACTTGTAAAGTGATATCTTTGCGTATCCAGAGTATGGACATTTGACTTGACTGTGCATTTAGCAAATCATAAAAAGGCAAGTTTATAATATTGTATCTCCACTCTTTTGCAAACATTCTATCAGGGTAGGGACAGATTTATTTATAGACGGTGGTGCTGACTTTGAATCTATCTGCATTTCTGGGTAAGGCAAAATTCCCCGCACCTTGCTCCTTTTTGGCTGGCTTCTGCAAGCCAAGACACAATTTCATAGCAAAGTGGTGATGCATAGGAGAGGGAAGAAAATGGCAACCGGATAGGTAGAAAGCTTGTGGTTAATGCAGTTTTATGCTGACTACTTTGGTTTACCTATAACAGAGGTTCACAATCTTCGTTGCAAATTTCAGTGGAGATTTTTTTTTGTAGGATCAGAGCATGTTCTACATTCAAGGCTAATATATTATTTAAATACAAACAGCAGACTATTAATGTATCTTGGATATGTGTCATTACTGAAAAGTTCTGTAAGAAGCCTTGAATTAATTCAACATTGGAAGCATTCTGTGTGCCTTAGTTAAAAAGGCAACAAATTCATAACAGGATACTAGTTTATATAGATACTTGTTCATTCTCTTTGCAAGCAATAAAAATGTACATTTGCAGATGTTATGCACCCACTATTCTTGCTATAGCTTGTAAGTAGCCAAATTTTGCAGTACATAAATGATATTTGAAGCAAAAATCTGATGAATTTTAGTTCTAGCAGTTTTAAGGCATCAAGCTATCCCAATATGTTTTAGTAACTCTAAAAATTTATAATAAATAAACAATCACCTACACATAAAGATAACAGATGACCCATAGATATATATCTAATAAATAACGTATAATAGTCATGAAACAAAAAAAAATGAATCTGCATTGATATGTCACCAAAGTATTGGACCTTCAAGCTTGTCAAAGCCTGGATCTTTCCGAAGTTCCCAATAGGTATTTGTGCTCACCCACATTTCCTTTCCACCTTCCTGAGATTGCCTGTAAGTATAAGATTGAATTAGCTTTTCAAATGTGCAAGCTGAACATGACACATGCATGAAATATTAAGTAGGCTACGGCAGCCTTTTGCTACAAGTTTAAATCCCACCATGGCAAGTTTCAAAACAGAATTTGATAAAGCTGATAATTGTAGATTAGGACTCAGAAAGTGAGCACAGAATACATCATTCATCATCGCACTGCCATTCAAAGCGGAATAGATCTAGAAAAGGTTGACTGGTCCAAGACTGGACGTTACGTGTTTTAAGTGATTAGTGGAAGAACTACAATCTTACTACAATTTGTAACCCTATGCCCCAAAATGTCCATCAGTTCTCCATTGTCAGGGCCAATAAGATATGAGATTGAATTTGTACTAATGGATTCAGCCCAAGGCAAATCTTAATGAAGGTATCAATCAAGTAAACCTATAGCACAAGGCCAATTGCAATAAAAAAAGGGTTTAAGACAGAGCAAAGTGGTCCAAATCTCTGTAGTCTTACTATATATGTTCAAGATTGTTAAACAAACAGGAGAAGGTTTCATAAACACCCTCACTCACAATTCAAAGGTCAAGTTATATCTGATAAATAGAATGATGTTCAGGTTGTCAGAAGCCAAATTTCACAACCAGTCACTACCATTGTCCCTCAGCATGGCATCCTTAACCTAAATCCTCTGCATCCATTCCAGTGATGTTCTCCTCTCAAGGTCAGAATTTACTAAACTCAGATCCTTTTGCAAATCAAGTATTGATACAGCCCTTGACAATCCAAAGAAATTCTTGGGCAACATCCAGGCCTAGGCTGACAACTGCTAGTGTAGGGCAGCGGCTTTGAGTACTCTGATAAATCACTTCCTACCCTCTCAATCTCTCTTACCATCGACAAAACTCAAATCAGAAGCTTGATAGAGTACTCACTTCCTACCCTCTCAATCTCTCTTACCATTGACAAAACTCAAATCAGAAGCTTGATAGAGTACTCAATTGTGGATGTAGCCACAATACCCAAGATATTGACCACCACTCAGGATAAGATAATCTGTTTGGTCAACACATCACCATTGAACTGGATATCCATCCACGCACCACTGGTGATCTTTGGCTAGTATGTACTATCCTCTGAACGTGCTGTACAACAGATATTATCTGTTCCACAACTCCTACTGCTAAGAACAACAGAAGTGGCAACATCACATAAATATACCAGTATAGAAACTTGGTCTTGGTTGTTTGCCCTAAATGTACAGATAAAGCAGCCAAATAGAACATAAAACATAGAACAGTACAGCACAATACAGGCCCTTCGGCCCACAATGTTGTGCCGACCTTTAAACCTCGCCTAAGACTATCTAACCCCTTCCTCCCACATATCCCTCTATTTTAAATTCCTCCATATGCTTATCTAGCAATCTCTTGAATTTGACCGACGTATCTGCCTCCACCACTACCCCAGGCAGCGCATTCCATGCACCAACCACTCTCTGGGTAAAAAACCTCCCTCTAATATCTCCCTTGAACTTCCCACCCATTACTTTAAAGTCATGCCCTCTTGTATTGAGCATTAGTGCCCTGGGAAAGAGGCGCTGGCTGTCTACTCTATCTGTTCCTCTTAATATTTTGTACACCTCTATCATGTCTCCCCTCATCCTCCTTCTCTCCAAAAAGTAAAACCCTAGCTCCCTTAGTCTCTCCTCATAATGCATACTCTCTAAACCAGGCAGCATCCTGGTAAATCTCCTCTGCACTCTTTCCAACGCTTCCACATCCTTCCTATAATAAGGTGACCAGAACTGGGCACAGTACTCTTAAGTGTGGTCTAACCAGAGTTTTATAGAGCTGCATTATCTCGCAGCTCTTAAACTTGATCCCTCGACTTATGAATGCTAACATCCCATAAGCTTTCTTAACTACCCTATCCACCTGTGAGGCAACTTTCAGGGAACTGTGGATATGAACCCCCCGATCCCTCTGCTCCTCCACACTACCCAGAATCCTGCCATTAACTTTGTACTCCGCCTTGGAGTTTGTCCTTCCAAAGTGTACCACCTCACACTTCTCTGGATTGAACTCCATCTGCCACTTCTCTGCCCAGCTCTGCATCCCATCAATGTCCCTCTGCAATTTTCGACAGTCCTCCACACTATCCACAACATCACCAACCTTTGTGTCATCTGCAAACTTGCCAACCCACCCTTCTACCCCCTCATCCAAGTCATTAATAAAAATAAGGAAAAGTAGAGGTCCCAGAACTGACCCTTGTGGGACACCGCTAGTCACAGCCCTCCAATCTGAATGCACTCCCTCCACCACAACCCTCTGCTTTCTACAGGCAAGCCAATTCTGAATCCACATGGTCAAGCTTCCCTGGATCCCATGCCCTCTGACCTTCTGAAGAAGCCAACCATGTGGAACCTTGTCAAATACCTTACTAAAATCCATGTAGACCACATCTACTGCACTACCCTCATCAATCTTCCTGGTCACTTCCTCAAAGAACCCTATCAAGCTTGTGAGACATGATCTGCTATTCACAAAGCCATGCTGGCTGTTCCTGATCAGACCATGATTCTCTAAATGCCCATAGATCCTATCTTTAAGAATCTTTTCCAACAGCTTGCCCACCACAGACGTAAGGCTCACTAGTCTATAATTCCCTGGACTATCCCTACTTCCTTTTTTGAATAAGGGGACAACATTTGCCACCCTCCAATCCTCCGGTACCATTCCCGTGGACAACGAGGACTCAAAGGTCCTAGCCAATGGTTCAGCAATCTCCTCCCTCGCCTGATGGAGCAGCCTGGGGAATATTCTGTCAGGCCCCGGGGACTTATCTGTCCTAAGATTTTCTAACAGCTCCAACACATCCTCCCTCTTGATATCTACATGCTCCAGAACATTAATCTTACCAACACTGTCCTCAGTGTCTACTCCATTACCCAAATTCTGCTCCATTGCAAAACCAAAGTACAATACAGAGTCACTACCATGTATGGAGATTCAAGGATCAATTCCAACTGTACCCCCCATCCCACTGCCTCTCCAAATTGTACACCATCCTGCCCTGGGCATGTAGCAGCATTCCTTCACCATTACAAAAGCAAAAGAGTAAGAATGGGGGAAATCAATTATAAAATCAGAAAATACTGGAAATATTCAGCAGGTCATGTAGCATCTGTGGAGAGAGAAATTGAGTGAATGTTTCAGGCTGATGACTCTGGTGAGCATTTCTTGTTTTCATTTTTGCACTGGCACGGGGTCAAAAGTCAGGAAATCCTCCACCTGACACCATTACCACAAAGGTTTGTTAAATTTACCAAAGGAAGTCAGCATCTTCTTATGAGGAGCAATAAATGAGACCTTGCCTGCTTTGCTTTCAGGTCAAGAACAAAAATACTTTGTGAAAAAAAAAATACTAGAAAAAAAAGATATTTTAAATAAATCTGATCAACTCAACAGTATTACCATGTTGTAACTAGAGCAACTGTTTCAAATTAATGGTGATACATCATCTATATTTACACACTTACCAATAATAGCACCATCCAATGTGAAGCATTGAAATAGCAAATGCAAACTAATTGCCATAGAGTCATACACGGCAGAGATTGGAACCATCACATAATTTCATGGTGGTGAAACATGGATAAAACTTCAGAAGTGCTCATGAATGCAGGACTTGGCTTGAAGCTTCAGGGTTGTTGCACTTTACTATTTGAATTTTTAAATTTAGTAATAGGCTGGAGATGCAAGAAAGGACAACTCACAATGGCACAGCTGGGAAGATGCAGTGAATTGTTGTTATTCACCAAGAGACATTTTCATATGAAATCCCTTTATTTGATATTTAAATTAAATTTGTGAACACATTCTGTTTGTTGGATATACTTCTATCCTCACAGCAATAGTAATCTTAATATTTAACTGCAATTTCAATTGTTAAATATTGTACCTTTACGCTAATATTAAAAGCAACATGGAATGGGAAGTGAAATACTAATTCTCTCTAATCAACATCTCAGGTAAATCTTGTTAAAATGTGATCTGCATCAATCCAATTTTCCATGCACTCACACAAAATGAGCAACTTACCTAAAGAAGCGAGGTTGATGTGTCATGTTGTTTTCTTCAAGAACTCTCCGTCTTTCTCTTTGCATTTGTTCAATTCTTTGTTTTTGAGATTCAGCAGCCTCTATGTTACCTTCCTCTAGGTATCTGAAGTAACAATCAAATAAATGCTTTAAAAAAAATAAGAACTGAAAAAAGTGCACAACGTAAAATAAATGAACATAATTTCATTGAATTTTTGTGGAGTGGTGATCAAGGATTTAATTACTGTATGGAGCTCCACTGGGATGGGTACAAGAGCCTGTTTTTGTGTTGTAATTTGTATGATTCCATTGGTATGTGAAAATGTTCCTGTAAAATCTTCCTAAATACTAGGATTCACCATCCCCTTCAGCTTATAGAGATCATTTTATTCCAACTTGTATTAAGATAGCTTTTGTGGTATTTTCCCATTTTAGTTCCCCCAGAAAATAAAAATTAGTTGTGTTACAACACCAATTTCAGTATATAAAAAAAATTCCAGATTGAATCACTGGTTGAAGACAAAGACGATCTTGTCTTTTGGGTCTAATACAATTCTGCAATGACTAAAAGATAATGCTACTTCAGAATGGTTATATCTCCAAAAGCTTAGATGAGGAAAAGTAACAAAACTATCAATTGTGGCAGAGAACAAATTTGTTTTCATGGGGAACAAGACACTTATTATTCAGTGCAAAATTGTAAGAATAGAGTACAGAGAGATGGAGACAAAAAATTCTAACTCTCTGATTAACAAGCAAGAGACAAAAATGCTAGTAACAAACAAGCACATGACTGATAAACCACAGTTGGTCTTAGAATACAAATCATAACATGAAATTGTGTGAGAACAGAGTTTTAACTGTATGGAAAATATCTCCAAAGTTATAGCCATTAGCCTAAGGGTTGAAATCCAAAATGAGTGAAAAATATTTCTAATTAATTAAATTAGCAAAGGCAAGGATCCATCTCGATGATCAAAAAACAATTTGATTGTCATAAAATCCCATCTGGTTCACTAATATCCCAGAGGGAAGAAAATAAAACACCAGAGGCACAGCAATGTGGTTAATTCTCAGCTTTCCTCTGAATTGGAGTAGCAAATGTCTCAGTCTATCAAAATGAAAGAAGAAGAAACACCAGAATTGACCAAGACACCATATTTAGACATAACAAAGAGACCATTCCCACTTGACCATGCAAAGTCTTGCTCATGAGACTTGTAGAGTTATGGTCAAGTTGGTCCACAGCCTAGTTAAGCACCTGCTCATTGTCTAGACACATATATAACCATACCTTTAAGCCAAATGTTTCAGACTAATCCATCACAATCCCAGGATATGGGTTATCCCCGTGGTACACACTCAGAAATTGCCAATGACAATCTTCTAGACTGATTCCAGATCCTATGAAGTCTCATAATAGGACAAAGACTGTCAAGGAAACCTTTTGCAGATTACAGCCTAATGCCCTCATTCAAGTGATGAGTCAGTATTGTGCAGTACTACAAAGCAACTAAAGGAAGCAATTGCACAGAAACTTGGCAGCACCACCATCAACCTGGAGTCCAGAAGGATGTGGCTGTCAGACTAGGTCTATGTCAGATGATGAGAGAGATAACAACGTATAAACCCATTCTCACCTATCTACGACCATTGTAAACAAACTTGTCCATAACAGCACTGGTAGGAGAGACCACTATATGGTGCTCATGGAGGCAACCCCACTTTGACACCATTATCATGCTGAATAGTATAGGTTTAGAACAGAACTAGCTCACAACTGGGCATCCAGGCAATATGTCAGCAGAACTCTATTCAAACACAACTGAACTTCATAACCCAGCACCTCTCACTCTACTCTAAACACCAACATCAAGCTGGGGGCAGGGGGGCGGTGGGGGGGGGGGGCGAGGTTGGGTGGGAGGGCAGGGGTGTAGGGGGCAGGTGAACTTTCTGGTTAAAAAGAGTGGTGAAGATGAGTTGCACCAAGTAAACCAGAAAACATTTATACTTGATAATGGAAATATCCAATGTGAGAATGCAAAGGACTACAACAATCTTAAACTGGAAATGCAAACAGATGACCCTTTCTGCCTCCTCCCAGGGGTCTCAGCATCACAGATGCCAGTCATCATCAGGTTAACACCACATGGCATCAACAGTTCCTGACAGCACTGGATACAACAAAGACTTTGGGATTTGATAACACTCCAGCCACAAGGCTGAAGACTTGTGTTCCATTATTCAACAATTCCCTGGCCATGTTTGTACGGTTCCAGTAAAAGTACAACACTGGCATCTAAATAGCAACAGGGAAAGCTGTGGAGGAAAATCCTGTCAATACAAGGAAGACAAATTCAATCCCACTGTTTCCAATCAATTGATTCTCAATCATCTAAGTGATGCATGACAGCATTGATGGTGCTATCAACTGACACTTGATCACTAACATTCAGTGCCGATTCCATCAGGTCCACTCAGCTCCACACCTTAATGCATCATCTGTCCAGTCAACATGAATAAAAATGGAGTATAATTCCAGTGAGCAATGCAACTGCTCATGGTATCATGGCACAACCTGACTGAGTGTGGCATCAGCTTTAGACAGTATGCAGCAATGACTTTTACAGACTACGTTTCCAAACCTGTAACTGCCATCACCCAAGAGGGCAAGGACAACAAATGCAAGGGACCACCACCATCTGCAAGTTCCCCTCCAAGTCACACTTCATGCAAAATTTGTAAAATAAAAACCAAGCCAAAATAGTCAGTTTGATGGGCATCTGATCCACTATCTTGAACATTCATTTTCCTCAAAACATACAAGTTGCACTACAGCATCTTGCCAAACCTTCAATAGAACCTCTTAACAAACCAGCAATATTTACCTCCTCAAAGGCCAAGGGCAGCAAATGCAAGGGAGCATCACCACCTCCATGTTCCTTGAAGATGTATTGTTGTTTTTTCATTGTCATTGTATCATAATCCTTCATGGGCAATTAACAATGTACTAAAAATGTTAGCCCTTCCAGTAACATTTACATCCTGCAAATCAATTAAAAGATACAGATAGCATCTTGGCTGCACCACATACACACTCAGTCAATCTCCCATCCTTTGAAGAAAGGTGGTGGTGCAGCAAAATTTTCTCCACCACTGGCCCAATTACTTTGGGCAAGAAGTTGATCCAGGAATTAAATTTCCTCGTATATTCTCCAAGAGCCTCTTCAGGGTCCCAGTTGCTACTGCTGGTTCAGAAATGGCAGACTTGGATTTCACCCCCTGCAGGCTCCTGGCCCAATCTCCTCCCTCCCATGAATAATGAACCCTTTCCTGCTTTGCCACATTCCCAAGTCGCTGTTCAACAGCCTTTATTGCAATGATCGGGAAGAATGTGCAAATCAATTAGAAAAAACAACAGAAACTATTGGTAATACTCAGACTGCACCTCCAGAAAGAGGAGCAGATGCAAATCATTGTGTAACTGATCAAATACAAGGCTGCCAACTCACTGTGGGATGCTGCCATAACAGGGGAAATTAATAAATGCTTTTTTTTTAAAGAAAGTGCTCCACGTGCTCCCCTCCCAGATTCTCTACTAAGTACATATAATTGAACTCCACTCACTGGATTGCCTTGCCAGCGCTCCTGTACACAACCATGTTCCCCAACCCATTTGACCATTACCATTCCATTGGTCTGATAATGAAGGAAGCCTCAAAATCAGAATCAAACAAAGTCAAATATAGTGGAAAAAGTAGGTTCTTATAGTCACACAAATGAAGAGTGGTGAAATAATGCACATCTAGTGTTTAGCTCCACTTTGCTTTAATTTCCTGAAGCCTGAATTTGCTGCTTTGTTCCAACTATTTCTTGGTTTGTCAGCAGGTGGAGCTAAACTACAGAAAAGCATGGGGAGAACTTTTAAAGTCACCACTGCCATCTGGGTTCTACTTCCCATTCTTCTTTCCTCAAAAGATCTCCATATTTTAATATTCTGTGTAGAAAAGAACACATTCATCTGGAATTTCCAATTAAAACACTACACTGTTTCTCAGTCAGTGTTGAACATAATTAAGCTCTACTCATGAATGTTTGGGGAGATAAGTGCAGGTAGGTGACAGGCAATGTCTTTAGTTTTCCTGACATCCCAAATTTAATCCAGCAACTCTAACTGCAATAAGAAATCCTCTGAGGAGCTTGGTCAGAGAATTTCAGGAGCAGGGTTTTAGGTCCCTGAAAGGGAATGGGGGCAGTCCTGCATGCAACGTAATGGCATCGAGTGACAACAACCACCACATACCTTGGATTATATAATGCCTTTTATATTGCTAAATATTTGAAGTGGTACTCAGCAAAAATACTGAGATATTAAATTTTTAGTATTAATATAAAGTAACGTTTTTCTTGTGACTGCTGCTTATATGATGCCATGTGACTGATGCTGCTGCAAGTAAGTTTTTCGTTGCACATGTACTTGTGCATATGACAATAAGCTTGACTTTGATTAAAAGGAGTTAATCAAAATCTTGATTAAAGGAGGTTTTTTTTTTAAAAATGGTGGCATCCTAACAATGAAAGGAGGTGAAGATGTTTAGTAAAAATATTCCACAGATTAGTGGTGTGGGAATGCAGAGCATAGCCACCAATGATGGAATAATTATGTAAACAAAAATTGGAACAAGCAGAACATCAGAAAGGAGGGGGGTATAGATATTTTCTGGGGGTGGTTTTAGAGATAATATGGGGACAAGGATAGTCTCTAGAACAATTAACAAAGAAGGATAATGATGCTATGTGCCTGTGATGCTGCTGCAAATATGCACAGGTGCAATGAAAAACTTGCATGTACTTGTGCATATGACAATAAACTTGACTGACAAGAAATTCAGTATCAAGAGATACGTAGCGGCAAGAGGGGGATTGGATGGTGAGATGAGGATACAGGCAGGAAAATTTTGGATTATTTCAGATTGATGAGAAGAAGGAGGGAGGCCAGCCAATAATATTTTGGAATGGTTAATGCTGGTGGTAAAAAAAAGGATGAAAAATGTTTCAACAAGAATTGAGCTGAGACTGGGGCTCAAGTTAGCAATGTTAGAAGTGGAAATAGGTAGTCTTACAGATGTGGCATGTCATCTGAAGCTTATCTCAGAGTCAGATATAAAAAGTAAAATTACAATCAATCAGTCATGGAATTCAGACCAAGAAGGGAAGCAGCCCAGAATAAAATCTTGGAGAACACAGGAAATAACAGTGCAGGCTCTGGAAGAGCAGCCATGACTGATTACTGTCCAACTACAGCTGGATATTTAAGAGTGGAACCAGATGTGGGTGGAAACCCATTCAGGAGGGATTCAAATAAAATTCCAGGTCAGAAGGAAACAAAGTCGGAAGACATGTTCAAAGGCTAGAGAAGAAAGGGAAATTGGAAATAAGCTGTTTTTATGTAAATAGGTGTTAAGAGTTGGCCTTTTAAGGAGCAAGGTAATAACAGCAGACTTGAAGGAAAGGTGAACCAGTAAAACAATCAGTTAATAAGAGGGTCAGGATAGGTTGGGATTAGCAGAATAATGTGAGTAAAATTGAGAGAGCAGGAAATTGATCTTGCTAATGAGATGAGCTTGGAGAGGGAGATAAGAGAGGTACTAGAGGAAGATGCAGCTGAGGGCAGAGCTAGGGCTGTGGGGGGGGGGGGGGGGGGGGGGGGGGGGGGGGGGGGGGGGGGGGGGGGTGCAGAAGACATCTTAGAAGCTCAACTCAGTCAGCCAGAACTATCACAGCTAACTAACTGGATAGTCTCAATGTTAATGACATAGTCACCCTTGCATCCTGTTAATAGAGGGTGGGGAATTGAGGGTTATAGGTTTAAGATGCTCGTTTGCTGTAGACAGAAAGAAACCTGGGCTATTTTTATATTCCAAAACAATCCTGGAACACCGGGCAATGTGGCTAAACTTGTTTTCCATCATATCCCATCAACTCTGTATCTGCATTCTTTGGTCTTAAGGGAGCAAAGACAAGAGCTGTATCACAGGATTGGTCAAGGTGACTAAATGCAATGATTTTACAAGGAGACTAGGGCAATGCGACTTAGAGGCATCCCATGCAGAAGTTACTACAGCTGATGAATTGAGGCTACCAATGAGTTAAGAAAATGTCAGCAACTTCTCAGCAGGCCTGGGAATGGGTAATAAAGCAGCCTTGCCAGTATTACCCATGCCTCAAGGGTGATTATTTTGTATAGAAGAGAAGACAAAGGACAAGATTAAACTAAAATACAGTAAGAAAAGTGGGCATATTGGTAAACATTTTTATGTATTAGCTATAAGAGTGTGCAAAGAAAACAGGACAAAGTAATGATGCAGAACACCATTATAGATGTAATGAATTTTTTCTCTTAATAAAAAGAATCCTTTTAAAAAAAACAAATAACTCTAAATGGAAGCAGTTCATCCCAGATGATTTGGATTGCTATGACAGATAATTTTTCACATGGAACTTAGCATGATAACACATCACAATTGTTTGCCTGTGTGGAAGGAATCCTTCCATAGATGTCGCTACTTTCAACTTAAAAAATCTACTTGTTCACAATTACGTCACCTAACCTTCACAAACTGGACACTTACTACAGCAGTATCGAACACTGCAGACCTTACTACTCACACCTATTGTGGGATAAAGCAAGGAATACATTATTACATTCCTTGGATGTAAATAAAAGGGATTAACAGCCATTTCGTTTTACATAATTTGTTCCTGGGCGGTACCAATACTAACACTACAAATGAAATACATACCTTTTCATAAAGGTGTTGTGTTGGTGTGGTTACTATGGCAATCTAGGTGGACACCAATGAAGTTATGCAGCAAAACAGGTATTCATTTAGTATTTGCAGAAAGCTGGTATAGGGAGATGTTCAAACATGCAGGAACGTACAAAATGATTCAACAGTAGTTTTTGATGTAAGGGATGACGGAACTACCAGAATTCATCATTGGTGGTTGCATAACTAAACAAAAACAAATATAAACACAGAGAGTCGGAAGGAATTAGGAATGTTAAGGGAGAGTCCTTACTTTTGGAGATTACTCATAATGTACTTAAGGGCGTATATGAGGATTCACCCATGAGGAATTTCAGAGAGTATTCAGTTAGGTTTGGCCCTGATTACTTGCAAAATGTAACACAAGATAGTCTTTTGACTTTTGTTGGGAGGTGGAATATAGATGACATTAACAAGAAATGAAACATGTCTTGGCCAGTCATGTCAACAATCTGTTGTAGAACCTCAACTTTTTAACTATATTCATTCATGGCTGAAAAAAGATGAGAGAACTCTGTATCTTGCATATCCAAGTATCCAGATCACTCCAAATTGGGTAGAGATGGAGGTAGAAGCTGGAAGTTGCAAATGGGAAAAATTAGGTGGGTAGACAAAACAAAGACAAGTGAAGTTCAACATGGACAACTAAGGGATCAATCCATTTGGACACAAGATAGATAGCTGTCTATTTTATAAATGGTGGCTATGTGCAGGAAACACAAAAGTAAATGGAGTTGGGAGCCCAAGTATAAAACAATAAAAGAGGAAACAGGTACAAAATGCAGTCAACACAGAAGGCCAATGGAACACTGATGATTATCGTGAGGGAACTAGAACAGAATGAAGTTATGCACTATTTGGTTTAAATAGACCACACCTCAAATTCTGCATTCAAGGCAATCCCACAGCATGTATTCACATTAGCTTTTAAATCTCTCTGGAAATTGAAATCAGCAGGTTGAATTATGATGGTACATTGCACAAACTTGTCAGAGTCATACAGCACAGAAATGGGCCATTTGGCCTAATACATCCATGCCAACCTTTTTGCCCATCTACACTGATCTCACTTGGTATATTAGGACTGTATCCATCTCTGCCTTCTACATTTATGTGTCCGTCTAAATACCTCAAACCTAGTGATTGTATTCATTTCCATCACTTCCTCTAGCAGTAGGTTCCAGATATCAACCACTCTTTTCTCTCAAATCCCTCTTAAAACTCTTTTCTCTCACCGTGTTTTGGATACCCCTACCATGGGTAAGACATTTTGACCATCTACCCTATCATAATCTGGTATATTTCCATAAGGTCACCCCTCAGCCTCCTTCGCTCCAAGGGAAACAAGCCCAGCCCATTCAATCTCTTCCCCATAACTAAGGTCCTCCAATCCTGGTGAATGTCCTTTGCACCCACTCCAGTGCAATGACATCTTTCCAAGGCTGTGGTGACCAAAAACTGCACACAATACTCCAAGCCGTGCCATAAAGTTGCAACATAATATCCCAAGAAACAGAACAGTACAGCACAGAACAGGCCCTTCGGCCCACAATGTTGTGCTGACATAGCTAATCCCTCCTACCTACAGAATGCCCATATCCCTCCATTTTCCTCTCATTCATGTGCCCATCCAAGCCCCTCTTAAAAACCCCCAATGAATTTGCCTCCACCACCTTATCAGGCAACGCATTCCAGTCATCCACCACTCTGAGTAAAAACTTACCCCTCACGTCTCTTCTGAACCTACTCCCTCCCACCTTAAATGCATGCCCCCTGGTATTGGATCGCTCAATAATGGGAAAAAGATATTCCCAATTCTTATATTTGATGCCATGACCTATGAAGGCAAGGTTGCCATCTGCCTTCTTCACCAACCTATCCACTCATGTTACTAGTGCCAGGGAACCATGGACTTGGACTCCTAGGTCCCTGTTCATCAATATTCTATAGTGCCCACCATTTACTGTGTATGTCCTACTCTTATGAGACTTCACAAAATGCATCATCTTGTACTTGTCAGGATTAAATTCCATCTACCAATGCTCCATCTAACTTTCCATCTTGTTTTGTACTCCTTTAAGTATGGAAGATTGACGAAATGGCCCAATTAAGGTAATTCAAATGTATAAAATAACTCAAGCCTTTTCCTCTGTTTTAAGGACAGATGATGTGTTCTGCAGGGATCTGTTCTAGGACCCCTACTCTTTGTGATTTTTATAAATGACTTGGAGGAGAAAGTAGAAGGATGGGTTAGTAAGTTTGCAGATGACATGAAAGTTGGTGGTGTTGTGGATAGTGTAGATGGTTGTCAAAGGTTACAATGGGATATAGACAGGATGCAGAGAAGTGGCAGATGGAGTTCTATCTGGAGAAGTGTGAAGCAATACACTTTGGAAGATTGAACTTGAAGAATACAAGGTTAATGGCAGGATTCTTAACAGTGTGGAGGAACAGAGGGATGTTGGGGTCCAAGTCCATAGATCCCTCAAAATTGCCACGTAAATTGACAGGGTGGTTATGAAGGCGTACGGTGTGCTGGCCTTCATTAGTTAGGGGATTGAGTTCAAGAGGTAACGTTGCAACTCTATAAAACTGGTTAGACCACACTTGGAGTATTGTGTTCAGTTCTGGTTGCCTTGTTAAAAGAAGGATGTGGAAGCTTTGGAGAAGGTGCAAAGGAGATTTACCAGGATGCGGCCTGGATTAGAGAACATGTCTTATGAGGAAAGGGTGAGCGAGCTAGGGCTTTTCTCTTTGGAGCCATGCAGGATGAGAGGCAACTCGATAGAGGTGTAGAGTGGACAGCCAGCACCTTTTTCCCAGGGCAGCAATGGCCAATACCAGAGGTCAAAAATTTAAGGTCAGAGGAGGAAAGTTTAGGGGAGACGTCAGAGGTAGTTTTTTTTATATACATAGAGAGTGGTGGGTCCCTGGAATGCACAGTGGTGGTAGAGGCTGATACAATAGGGACATATAAGAAATTCTTTGATAGGCACATGGAAGAAAAATGGAGAGTTATGGGCTGTGTAGGAGGGAAGGGTTAAATTGGTTGTGGAGTAGGTTTATTTAGGTCGGCACAACATTGTGGGCTGAAGGGCCCGTACTGCGCTATACTGTTCTATGAAACAAAAGCAAAGGAACACAATCACATTAGATTCATATCAGCTAGGGTTGCAAGCTCTTGGTGTGGCTAATCCATGGCCTCTGCTGTGGCTGCACCTGGTTCTGTCACTGGCCTCATATGATGGAGGTGATTGGGCACACAGCCTCAGCGAGAAGTTGGTATGTCTATGTCCTTGCTTTTTAATCTCGTGCATTCTGCCTGATGCTTGACGAGTTAATGGGTAGGAACTTGGTATAACTGGAGGAAAGTTTGGGGCCAACATTTCAGTGCTCAACTGTTCTGCTTTATTAAAAAGCCCAAGTATGGTAGTGTGATCCCCAAAAGATAGAAAATGACATTTCAGCACCTTGGCTTCCAAAATATAATGAAGATAGTATTCATTATATAAAATGAGAGGTCAAGCTGTATCTATGACCATAAAATGAGAGGTCAAGCAGTATCTGGGAGAATTTAACACCACTTTTGTTGAGAAATCATGTTAAGAAAAAAATGCAGATGCACTTAATCTGAAATTAAAAATCAGAAATACTCAGCAGGTTAGGCAATATTTGTCGAGAAAGTGAATACCAAATTGTGCTCGCTTTCTACAGATGCAGGTCTGAACTGCCAAGTATCTCCACCATTTCCTGTTAGAAATTTTGTCGTTGAAGATCTGCAGGACCATAACTTTAAAGGTTACCTTTTTGAAGTTTTACTTTGAGGCTTTCAGAAGTACTACAATAATTTTATAACTCAAAACACATTTCTTGAAGGTTAATACTGTGTAAGAGTCAAATTATAAGGGGAAGTCAAGCCTGTGAATAATTAATCAATTCTGAACAGTTAATGCTTTAATAGGTGATTGTATCTTCCACCCACTCATGCCTGAAAGTCTGGATAGCAGCCAGTTAAGTGGCTGACCAATACAAAATCATAACAAGCTGCTACAAGGCACATCACAACTTGCCCTTTGATAATCTTTTCTATAAGAAAAAAGGCTGTTGTTTTTTCTTTTCACCTGATGGTCCCAGCACGAGGCACTAGGCAGCAAAGGAACAGAGAAACAATCTGGCTTACACCAAGGAGAAGGAGAAATAAAAAGATTTGTGAACCTGTGTAAATTCTGGGATCAGATTACCAAACACTGATAGAGATTTGGAGTTACATGGAATAAACTTCCAAAGAGTATTGGAGACAAAAGAAAAACACCGAACTGTTTAAGAAACAATTAGATGTCACCAAAATGTTGGGTTTGGAAGGAAGTTTTCACTCACAGCAGAAGTCTATGACCCAAAATAGTTGTCACCAGTTCTACTAGCTCATGGAAACCACTGAGCACGTGTGGCGATGTCATCTGTCATACAACACATTTGACATCACAAGCCGATCTCTACAGTAAATAGAAGATTTGCGAGAACTGTTGAAGATTTCATTTGAAGCTAGCTTCTACCCTTCAATGTTAAGGGGATCCACTCATCTGGGCCACTGTCAATGAACCCGAGATAGCCATCTTCTCTCCTTTAAAATCAACGGTCAAGCCAATCTTCGTCCTCAGTTAATCTTGCCACTGATATCCACAACCACCCCTCTCTCACAAATTACCGTCATCCCCTGGGATCACCACGCCACTCTACAAGTGAATGGCTGACCTCATCTGCTAGACACAAAACTCCTACCCCCCATACCTATAATAGTTACGAGTAAACCACACAACCCACCAATCTATTTCAGAAAACACCACCCCTCCCTCTGACTTGGCAATCCTTAACCACCATCCCTGGCACAGCTCAATGGTAACCCTCCCCTCACTCCATTCCCATGAGGAAAATCATGCCCAACAATCTTCTACCTGTTTCCACCTCACATTCTCTTCCCCACCCCACCCCGGAAATCTATCAGTTGCATACTCTTGTACAGTAGAACATCAGTGGCCCTTCAGCAGGCCAAACCAAGAGCTTCCACACCCTTGTGCTACCTAATGGGCAACGTTTAGAGCTTTCTGGACTGTTGAACTAACTTGGTTGAGTGGTTGCCATCAATGACGATTTTGTGCCCTCACTTGTAAAGTCAGGTTTCAAGAAAGTGAACGAAAATTATCATGGAGTTGCATTCATTAAATGTGTACCTTTGATCAGGTCTAAATCTTGTGTCAGTTTGTGGAAGGTATGGTCTTTCATCAGGTTCCAGTTCATTTAATCCCAGTGAAAATTTGGTAAGACCATAGTACTGCTCAAAATCTTTTGGCATGGGATCTACAAAAGAGAAATAAATACAAAAACATGAAGAACAGAGCAACATGGGTTTTGATACAAAAATCAGACTCTGTACCCACTGCTGTCAAATAACATTCAAATCCATGTTTAAAGGGAATAAGAGTAATCCTCAGAAATGCTTTAAAAAACAAGCAACTATTTTTCATGCAATCAGCCCCAGACTTTTCTAATTTTCAACACTATACAAATAATATTTACTTGAGACTTTATTCCCAAAAAGGTTGATTTAATCCATTCTGAATGAGTGTTTGGTAAATCTATCACAATTAGCAAAATACCAAATGATGATTTTACAGAGTTTTGATTGTTGTCAAGTGCTTGAATAGACTGCAAATACTTTCAGATTATTTTCTTTTAATTGCCTTGTCTGGGCAGCTTCCCAGTTGTTCAGCAGCCCAAAGGACTCTTCAATCTCTATAAAACAAAATGCAGAGCTGACTCCTTAGGTTCAGTTTCTTAAAACCAACTCCATTAAACCAGAATGGCACATTCATCAATACACAAAAAGTGCTGGAGGAACTCAATGGGTTAGGCAGCATCCAGGGAGGGAAATAAACAGTCGACGTTTCAGGCCGAGACCCTTCATCAGGACTAGAAGGGAAGAGGGCAGAAGCCAGAAATAAGAAGGTGGGGGCAGGGGGAGGAGCACACACAGGCAGGTGATAGGTGAGTTCAGGTGAAAGGGGGATGGTAGGTGGATGGGGGAGGGGGAGAAGATGTAATAAGCTGAGAGGTGATAGGTAGAAGAGCCAGCACTTTTTGGGTATTGCTCCAGATTCCAGCATCTGCAGAATAATTGTGTGTCAAGGCACATTCAACAATGTGCCCTTTCAACTGTCAGATTGTCACACTTTAGAACAGAGGGAGATGGCGAGGGAAGGGAGGGGAAGATGAGGGACGCCCAGACTTCTTCCCATCTCTGCACACTTGTGATATTAAAAAAACCCTATACAGCAAGAAGCGTTCTACTCTCTCATTTAATAAGCTACTTACGCTTTTAATTATCTGAACAGATGGTTTTCAATAAAGCCATTACCTGCAGTTACTACGTACTGCAACAAACTTTTTCTTTACAATATTTTTATTAAATCCATGAAAAAAATACAGAGTACATGCATCAAAAAAGAAAGTAAAAATACTACTGAATACATTGTATTAAGTCGTACTTAGGATTACAATACTCTAAATCAATAATCACATATAGTAGTTAGTTCATAAGGAAAGAAAAAATTGAAATATTTTATTACAAACTTAACAAACTTGTAGATTAAAAACAGAAAAATGCCAGAAACACTCAGCAGGTCAGGTAGTACCTGTGCAAAGAGAGAGAGAGGTAATATTTTGTTTGAAGACCCCTTCATTGGAACTGGGAAAGAAGGGAAAAAAATTACACAGAACTAATTTATTTTCCTTTTCCCAGTTGTGAAAGGGTTTTCATCTGAAGCATTATATCTGCTTCTCTTTCCCTGGGTGACCTGTTGAGTATTTTTGGCATTTTCTGCCTTTATTTCAATTTTCGAGAATCTGTTTTTTTCCCCAAACTTGTACATCCTAGGGTCTAGGGTTCTTGCTATTCCATATCTGTTCTCCCTGCAACTCATCCTATTGCAGGGCATCATCAATTTCCCTATGGGCCATTACCTTCAGAAGAATACTTCTGTAAAGGTAGTATTTTGTTTTAGATTTAACAGCTGCGAATTTACCTAGCCTTCAAGTCCTGAGCGTGTGAGCTACAAACACTATCTTTGATGAAAATTAAGAAGTGCTAACATTCTCTCTTTGTTTGGAAAAAATATTGCAGATGCCAGAAATCCAAAATAAAGACAGACAGGTAATGTTGTACCAACTCAGGTCAGACCATATCTCTGGGAGAAGAAACAAAGCTAATGCTTCAGGTTGAAGACCCTTTGTCAGAACAGAAACGGAGATAAAAGGTTGGCGGAGTGGATATCTTGGTTAGGGCAAAACCAAGGTGACTTTGGGAACAAGCTGTAAACAAGGCTATCTGGTCAACAAGTGAATGGGAGTAAGAGAGTGAGAACAGAGACAAAAGAATGTAAGAGTTGCAAAATGCAGAGTAGGGAGACGTGCCCAGTAGGTCAGGCTGGAAGACTCCTCCACTCCCAGAAGAAAACAAAAAGGGAAAGAAAACAACAAATCAACAGAGATGGACAACTGATACAGACAGAAGTCAAGTAACCTTGAGTTGTAGAATTCAATGTTAAGTTAAAAGGCTACAATGATGCTCAGGTGCAAGTTGAGGTGCTGTTCCTCTAGCTTGCGTTGGGCCTCATTGTAACGGTGAACAATATTCCAACGGTGTGAAACATTGTAACTGTCAAAGCTTATCCCCAAGGTCACCCTGTTTTTACCCCAGAGACATTTCCCCCTCCCCACCCTTCACCTTACAAGCTTCTTTTGCCTCCTTCCAGTTCTGATGAAAGGTCTTCAACCTCAAACGTTGGCCATTTCCCTTCCCAAAAATGCAGCCTGACCTGCTAAGCATTTCTATGTTTTTCCCTCTCATATTCTCAGCTTCTGTTGTACCCACATAAACATCTACTTTTCTTTTCAATATTACTAAAGACAGATGGAGTTTCAAGTGCTGTACTTCAAAATCACCCAAGGGAAAACACTACTGTTCACTGCAACTCCTGTTTATAAAAAAATTTAGTCTGGAAAAGCAACTGAAAAACATTTGCATAGTTCATGGCAAGAAGTGAACAAAGTATTATTGTCATTGTAATTGGATTTATTATTGTCACGTTTCAAGGTACAATGAAAACTTTTGTTTGCATGCTATCCAAAACAGATCATTCCATATATACAAGTACATTGAGGTAGTACAAAAAAAAACAATGCAGTATTGTATACACATAACAAATATATCCTTTTATCATTTATTTGTCTTCTGATTTTAATCGGTTTCATGTATTTCCGAGTTTACTTATTAAAACAACAGCAGGAATGTTGTTAACTGACCGGTACTATTATTAGCACTAACCTAGAATATCTTCAAGTTTTTCCTGCATCAGATATGCAATTCAAACAACACTTTGACTTTGTGCAAGTGGCAAAATGGGAACAGGCAAGATACATAGCATTAATAATCCAGACCTTCAAATATTCAAATGAGAGTTTACTTGCTCCCTTGTGATTTTGTTTTTAAATGTCAGAGAAGTGCGAGCTCAGCTGATAGGAATGTGTTAAAAGCAACTGGAAATATTATAAAATATCTCACACTTTGTCATATCCTTGCTTATTACAAACTCTGTTTTTCTAAATTTGACACTTACAAGTGTCCTTTAAAGGAAAAGCTCATTTTCATTCAGCAACTTTTCTTCCTTCATGAAGTGAATAGATTTATAATAACACTACAGCTCAGTATTAAAAGATATTTGACACAAATCACCTACTTGGTCTCCAGATGCATGTTGCTGATGGGAGAGTTCCATAGAATATACCTTCATGCCACTTTCCAAATAGTCGATTCATTATCTTCCCATTTTGGTTCATTACGATCCCTTCAACCTCATTAACATTTGAATTCCAATATTTTGCCTAAAATATCAAAGATAACTTGTAAATAGGGTGCAACAGAAAGATGAATATCAAAAAGGATTCTACTACTAAAACTGCAATAAACATTGAAGATGTATCTGATACAAGTCTGATATTTAATTGCTGGTGTTTAAGTATTAAACCCAACTGTTCTTACCAGCATCATGTTCTAAAATGAAGCATTAGCTTTGATTTATCCTATGTTATTTTAGCTAAATTCAATAAAGTCACCATTCACTACTTCATGACATTTTAAACTCAAAACCTGGACTGTTTAATTTCAAGTGCTTTGAGTGAAGGGCTTTAGGGGCCTGCTCATTAGTCTTCCCAATAAGTTGTTCTGGTAATAACAAGATTTTTCTCTTGGCTATTGTGAAGGTTCTTGAAGATTGTTTCAATATTTTAATTAGCCTTGATAATAGAGTTTCATGTTTCTGGCTGATGGCTGCAAACCAGGTTGTTCAACTGCAAAGTTCGGAGAATCTGTTTCACACCTTGAACACCTCCTTAGAGCAGCAAGCTTTTGGAGACTCCACAGCATGAAGCAGCAGAGCAAAGCTTTAATTTCCCTGACAATGAGAGTTTCTTAACACCCCAGGATGTATAGGTGGATTGAAGTCTGGAGTACAAGGAAGATTATCCATATTATCTTTTTAATGTGGATATGGAACAGTCAAGATTGCTTCTAGCAACAAATTTAAGCTGCTTTTTGAATTAAGTCCTTAGCAGCAGGTTGGGGCAAGCATTGCTGAGGTAGCTGTACAGTTTGAAATTATTGACCAGATGGGAGGCTTGTGATTCTTTTCTCCAAACAAGGACAATCCCTATTTTACATGAAGGGAAGTTATTCACCCTACTGCAAACTACTTTCTTCTAAAAACTGCAGGAGCTTAAACACAAAGCTAGCAGTACAAAAGTAGGACAATGTCATCTGAAGTGGTTTGCATAAACTAAATATAGGTTCGCCCTAGTAAACAGGTAAAGGACACATCCACACATATCTGATACAGAATATGTTTTTAAGTGAATTATGATTGGAAGATAAACCAACCAATTTTGGAAAACATTAGCTTGCTTCCTTTCAAAAGGAGAACATTTTCATACCTTCATAAATGTCAGCTTGCACTGGCAAATGCTACTTGCTGTATTCTTAATGAGAATCTCTCCATAATGTTCTATCCACCTCTGTCCACTAAGAATATTGTGTATACAAGAAGTTACTTTATTCCACTCATAATGGTCTCCATATCTGAGGAGAAAGTTGTATGGTTAAGATTTATTTTAAGCAGGCCCACAGAAATATGCATTTAATCTATTTGAGCTAAATATATGGAATAACATCTTAAAATCTTGTTGAGAAGATGTCAAACAATTGATAGTTACTTCAAGTTTGGTCAGAAATATTGGGGGAAAATTATCCTTTTAAGCATACAATCTCTGAAAAACATGACACCCACAAAGCAGAGTCTGACTGGTAAAACATACAGCTCTTCCTCTTAAGCTGTGGTTAATGCTGGCTGGTACACCAAATCACTTTTGTTGTTCCTTGCCAATCCAATAATAGGATACCAGGAACTCCCAAATACAGTGAGGTGGTATTGGTTGGCCAGCAGTAGAAAATTGGAAAGGTTAAGTAGAGGAAAACAACTCCTTGAACTGCATGTGTCTGCGTTTGTTTACAGAAAAGTGCACAAATAAAATGGGTGGAAAGGAGAGAGAGTGCCTCCATATATACCAGAAGGGGTTGATAAACAAATTGTGCAGAGACCATTAATACAGTGGAGAAACAAAGGACTGCAGATGCTGGAATCTAGATGAAAAACACTATGATGCTGGAGGAACTCAGCAGGCCAGGTAGCATCTGTGGAGAAAAGCAGGCAGTCAACGTTTTGGGTCAGGACCTTTCTTCAGGACTGAAGATAGGAAAAGGGGAAGCCCAATATATAGGAGGGAAAAGCAGAGCAGTGATAGGTGGACAAAAGAGGGGAAGTGGGCACAAGGTGGTGATAGGTAGATGCAGGTAAGAGATAGTGATAGGCAGGTGCGGGGGAGGAGGGGAGAGCAGATCCACCAGGGGATGGATCAAAGGTAAGGAAAGGAAAAAAAAGGGGTTAGAAAAAAAGATAGGCTAGGAAAGGGAAGCAAAGAAGAGGCATGGTTGGGGGGCAAGGTTCCAAGATGGAAAATGAGGTGCTGTTCCTCCAGTTTAACATAGTATAAGGTTATCCACCAGTCAACCCTCTTTTGCAGCTTTACCCGCACCCCCCAACCCCCCCCCCCCCAACTGCTGCAAATATGCAGATTAGTTATAAGCATGTCAGTTTTCACCTACGTTGTACTCAATAAGGCAAGGCAGGATTCAAAACATTGCTTTTTCCTTATGGCATAACAGTACACAGTTATGATATGTGATACGGTCACATCACATATCAACTAGAGTAAGAGGAACTTGCCAAGGCGAGTTTAAAGAGAGTAAAGAAATTGTTGCTTGATGTGTTTAATAGGAGCAGGGGAATAAGCTCCCAGTGAACCAGATATGAAGCACTGGGATTTCCAAACAATCAAAATCAGATAGTGGATTATCAGAGTTTTATGCAGATGAGAACAAACTAACACATTCAGCCTGGGTGCATGACAGTCTCCTTCTAGCCCAAAGATTGTGCATGAGTGAGAGACCATGACAATAACATGTTCCCAGCATCTACAATGCAAGCCACAGGACTGCAGCATCCACAAACAATAGGCCCCTTATGATCTACTTTCCCATAGTTCATCATGGAAGACAAAATGAAGCAGTCATGAGAAGCGACTGTTAAGCAATGTAGGACAGAGCATCTCGTGCCTTGCTTCATTTACTGTTGGATACTGGATGAACTAGACCAGGTTTTCATTCATTATAAATGCCCTTGCATTATTATACAGACTTTGCAAAGGATCAGCAGTATAAGAAGACAACCAAGCTCCTTCAAAACAGTGTGAAACTCTGTACATGGCTTTTATAGAATTAACTAAAAGGGACACACTTCACTACTTTTTTTCTCCATTAGAAAAGACCATGTCCATAGCAGACATTTCCAAGCAAAGGCTACAGTGGCACTCAGGATAGATTTAGCTAATGCTTATACCTAGATAAAAGAACAAAGTGCAAGGTTTTGTTTGCACAATATTATGTGTTGTATACATTATTGCAGTCACTGGTGTCTCCCTTATTTTGATGGTGTGATGAAATGAGCATCTTTAGAATCCTGCAGAACAATTTCTTCTTTCCAACAAAGTAGCAATAACTCACATAATCAAATAGTCTTGTTATTGGAAATCTTCTTTTGTTCAAGTTCCTTTCGTGTAGGTTTGGCATCCAGCAAAATCATAGCCTGAGCACTTCCTCCAGCTTATGTTGGTCTGCTACAGACTTCTTTGAGCTTATCATTCCCCAGTGGTCTACTTCTCCAATTGCTTGCCCTCATCAGTTGTAATGGTACCATCCAGATCCTTCAGCAGAGCCATCTTATTCTTTGTCAGCTTGATGGCCTTTTTAGTGCCTACATACCATTGACTCTTGTTACTGGTACCTGCTTCACCCAGTCTGGTTGCCTTTTGTACAACTTCATTGAAAACTTGTTTCTTGACAAGATCAATGATCCAGCACATCAGTACCATGCTCTCCACATTTCTTTCAGAATTTGAGCTTGAAATTTTACTTTGTCATGTAAAAAAGGGCAAAGTCTGAATGCAGGATCTCTTTAAGGTTCAAGAATGCCGTGTCAGCACCAAGTCCAGTTGATGCCAGTGCTTTTATATGTAGTATGTAATTTCTCCACTATGATAGTTTTCTGATGTCACCAGTGAGGCTGAACTTTGAACAGCACAGAGTTCAAGAACTTGGATTATTGTCACCTATACATCCAAGCTATCGCTACCAAGAATGTCAGACTACATTTAGCATCATGTTCAAGTCTTCAAGTTCCAAGGAATTCCAATCAGCTCATCCAGCCACCAATTGGAGCTGTGTTTCCCTTCATTTTGCCTATAGAGCGCAGATGTTGACGAGGCTAATGAATCCCTTCCGTAGTGCAACTCAAGCATCGTAATAAAAGTGGACGTTGCAACTGGACCTTCAGGTGATGACATAGTTCATTTTTTCTTTCAAAACCAACACCTGGTCTCTCATCAATTCTGCCAGGTTTTCCACAGTGTAGGAAACAGCGTAGTTCTTTTTCTTTATGAAGCCTGTGTTGAAAGGCAGTTTCCAAAGGACCTCAAATGCTAATTCTGAAACGTGCGAGTTCATTATTAAACACAGCCACTTCCCTCAAGCCTACACATCGAGCAAAGTTGCATCCAGTGGACAAATCCAAAATATAAACAGAATTGCAAGCTGGAATAATATCGGTGAGTAGAGGAAGTAAACGAAGCAAGGTTTGTTTGACCCACTTTTCCCTAGGGTCATCCTTATGCAACATAAGCAATTGAACCCAACAAAAATTCCAGTAGTTACCTCAGGATCTACAGGGTCCTCAGGACCTCATGGCTCTTCCTGCATCTGTCACAGGTCCCCCCAAGTTACGAATGTCTGACAGCCCTTACGTATGAACGAGCGTTTGGGAGACTAGCAGGATGGATGCGACGCTGCAGGCATCTTTTGCTGGGTGGGAGTGGCGTGCTACTACATGCCTTCTCTCCCAACCCCCACATCCCACCCCAAGCCAGAAATGTTGGGGGCTGGGTCAAGTCTAGCAGAGTTGGGAGCACTGAGCAGAATGGCTCAGTCAGCGAGGGAAGCTGGCAGCTGGCAGCTGCTCTTCCCGCACTTGCTCGCTCTCCGGTCACTGCTGTTTCTGTTCATTTCCAACTTACAAACAGTTTGGGTTACAACAGGTTCTCAGGAACTGAACCCTGTCGTAACCTGGGGACTTGTTAACGGCATATTCCTGTCACTTAATGTCTGTTTTGTCACTTAATATTCTGCCTATTTGTACATCCAGGGAGCCATCCATCAACACCATAACAAAAGCATATTTTGGGTGTCTGGAGTTTGTGCTCCGATCAGCCGCCAGTATTTTAATATTCAAAGGAGTTCTGCTAGTTGGGATGTGCCCCCATGGTAAATATGCAAGTTCCGTCTACATTCAAAATGTTAAAGTAGGTAATTATAGCCATTGAAACTGTAGTCAATAATTTATTGTTTTTGTTTAATAAGTACGAAACATCACTGTACTATTGAGTGTCAGGAGAAATATCAGAAAATCTGTGCTGAATAAAGAACTTCTATATCTCCCAACTACAGCTTCCATGTGGCTCAGATCAGCAGTCACAACAAAGGCAAATGAGGTTGCTAGCAAACTAGCTGAATTTGTATCTGCCTAGTCCCCAGTCAGAAGAAGTAGTTAGCCAGCAAGGGGGGAAGGTAGGTGAGTGGGGGAGGTGGGGGAGAAGATGTAACAAATCTTCCCCCCCCCTTGCCCACCTTCCCCCTCATACCTGGACTCACCTATCACCTGAACTTACCTATCACCTGCCTGCGTGTGCTCCTCCCCCTCCCCCCATCACCTTATTCTGGCATCTGCCCTCTTCCTTTCCAGTCCTGATGAAAGGTCTTGGCCCAAGACGTTGACTGTTTATTTCCCTCTGTAGATGCTGCCTGACTTGCTGAGCTCCTCCAGCACTTTTTGTGTATTGCTCAATCATTCTTGCAGCAGTGATAAAACTCACCTCAGCAAGTCTAAAAGGATAGATGGGAAACTGTTCAACCTACATTGTCTGCACTTCAGAACCAAAATTACCCCAACCTCAGTCACTAGGCTGACAATGCATACACATGAACATTCCAGGTCATCGCCAACTTTTTCAGTGAATATGAGAATGGGCTTTGCACTTATACACAAAACAAAGGTCCTCTGCTAACCTTCCCCGATGACAAAGATCCATGATGACATATTTTGAGAATGGAGGCAGACATTGATGATAAAATTTAGCATTGCTAAAGAAATCAATTGCTTCCAGTGCACCAGCATAGCTTTGACCATCTGTGGAAAAGAGTGTTTGAAAACTATGCTTGCATGCCTGGAACAAAGCTTGCATCTACAGTACGATAGTGATCCCTGCTCCCCCATGTGCTTCTGAGACACCAGGCACGTCAAAGCACTGTTAGATACCATCAATGGCATCTCTGAAAAATACTCCAATCCACTGCTAGAATAAGCAAAGCAATTTTACTGTCCTCTCCCAGACCAACATTCCCAATATGAAGGCACTACACATTCATGTGCCAAGCACCAGGTTAATAAACCAGACACAACTCTGAGCTCCATCATGATAAGAGGTTAGCGAGTGGACAGAGGAAACAATTCAAGGATATTGTCAGAGCCTCCTTGACAAAGTGAACATCCTCCTCCCCAAATTGTCACAAATACTCAAAACAGAGGAAGAACATTTGAGGTGGCAATGAGAACCTTGAGTCCACTTGTCAGGGGCCTGGTCTGAATGGGAGGAGGCCAACCTATCCACCTCCCAGACTATCCACCTGGCTGCCGAATCGAGAAGTTTCTGTCCCACCTGTGGTTCCCACAATGGGCTCATCCGTCACTTTAAAACCACAGAGCTAGAAAGGAAGCAGTAATCCCTGACCCCGAGAGACTGCCTCAGAGAAGGAGGAGAGATCTCCAGAACTCGGGTACACAACTCGCAATGGCATAATGTCAGGCAGGGATGGTTGACTGTATCCCCAGAACTGCAGATACAAAGTCCCCAGGTGGGTCCCAGAAGAGGAACCAAATATCACTCAGTTTTAAAGCTATTTTGGGGCCCTTGCTCCTTTAGCTGAGCAGTTGATCTACAAGTCCTCCCAAGATTATGAACACCCAATTTATGGACAGCCCATTGGGACATCCGAACGAGCATTTGGGAGGCCAGTGGAACAGAGTTGCTGGCTGCTGTGGGGCTGTAGACATCTTCTGCCAGATGGGAAAATGGGGCTTTTCTCCCCACTACTTCCTCAACACCTCCACCACCAACACCAAACTATAACAATCTGGGCTGGGTCGAGCTGAGCAGATTCACACACTGAGCCAGTGAAGCCAGCTGAGAGCTGTTCTTCCCACGCCTGCTCGTTCCCCAGTCACAGCCGTTTCTGTTCATTTCTGACTTACGAACAGTTCTCAGCAACAGAACCCTGTCATAGCCCTGGGCACTTCCTGTAATGTTAAAATTCCGGATCAGGCATTGAGATCAGAGATGAATCTGCACATCACAAGAAGTGCCTACTAGCATTTGGCATATGGTCCACTCAGCAGATGAGGAGACACTGAGACTGGCAGAGGAATATTTTTCCCCAAATCATTTTCTTCAGGGAAGGGAATAATAAGGTTAATCGTCTTAAAATCCTTTGAGTCATTCATATGTAATGCAATCTTCAACTTAATGCATGGAAATGTGCTTTATGGCTTTAAACCTTAAAATCTGGTAGATCAATTTATTCAATTATATGTTATTAGTACTTTCAATTGACCAGAAAGTGCTAAGAAACCACCAGCAATCAAGACAGTGGTGGGATGGTAAAGACAGAAAAACTTAAAAGCTTTCCTGGAACAAATTACTTTTGCATTATTTTACTCAGTTTCACAATTGATATAAACTCTGTTAGCTGTTTTCCTGCAACAGGACACTTCCTACAATGGTACTTACTTTGGAAGAGTTACATGAATTGTGCCAACTGGAACAATCTCCATTGATTTACCCCAAAACTTGTTTTTCCACCTCACATCTAATGGGGAGTGAAAATAAAACCATAACTTAAAAAAAAAACATATCAAGCCGTTAAATATTTTTATACTTGTGCAAGAACATTGACCTGCAATTAAAATTATAATTTTTAATGTATTAAGACGGTTTCGCTTCTCCTCCATATTGCTCTCAACACCTATAGATAAAATAGAATTGACTCACTGCTAACTAGTGGGCATGCAAAACATCAGACTTAGTTCCTGCTGGCTGACTGATTTGTATCATTGCTCTGCAAGTACTGCTTGAGCATTCAATAACATGTCTTCAAGAACAAGTTGATTTCAGACCATCTTTCTGATATTTCTGCAAAGATTGATTGGATCTTTTGCAATATCATGTATGCGCAATGTTCTATAGCACTAATTATTCCGTCCAACAATCTTGTGCTGGCTTTCTGAAGGAGTACCTGATTGATTCTACATCCCTGTTGATTACTCCGGCAATTTCCCCACCCCCTACAGAACACTAGTATTTCCTTCCTAGAAGGAATGTGAGTCCACGTTTGCTTTAGAAAAATGTGGTACTTATTTAAAATAAATGTATTGAATGGATAGGATAAAGAACAGGGGTAAATGGTAGTTCATTGAACTTTATAATTTAACAACTCAATTCACTCACTTTCCTTTTAAAAGCTATGCTGTCCTGTCACCAAATGCTAATGAGCTGGGGGTGAAGGGGTGGGGGATGAGGGATGCAAAGAACCTACTGCATAAAAATAATTGTCACTATTTATTTTCTTTTGGTTTCCGCAGATAATGGTTGTAAAACATTGCAAATCCTATCACGTAGGTAATTGCATTGCTGAACCATTTGCAAGCTCTGCATTGATTTTTTTTAGATCGGGTGATAGGGTAAACTTCTGAAATCTAAATTTTCTTCATCTCCAGTATGGAAGCCACACTAACTTTCTGCCATGCAAATACAAAGTTAGTAGCTTTTTTAAAAAAAAAATTAGTCCCCTCCTAAATTTCTCAGGAGATTGAGACATTATGAACAGAGATACATTTGAATGCACCAAAACACAAAGGCAAAGGTACAACAAACGGACATGAGACTATCGGGATGGGTTGACTGAGGAAAATCAGAGCAGAAAGGCAATATGGAGGGTAACAGAGCAAAGTGACATGATACGAAGAGAAGAGGAGAAGTACAGACCACTTCAAGTTTAGACCATCTAGATAAGATTGAACATTTTTTCCCCAATCCACCTCAACAACTTCATTTTTAGCACCTCTTACATCTGCTTCTAATCCAAGTTCTAATAGAATGGCATTCACCTGGAATTTGGAACATTTTACTTATGAGCAGTCAAGTTCTGACGAATACTGAACTTATGATCTACTGGATGTGTCCAGTTGATGTGCATGCCTCTGAACTCAAATGTTTGCAGACTCTGTATCAAGGTTCATGACCAATCTTTCAGGTGGATTTGCTGCAAAAGGGGGAAGGAAGATTTTAGGGACTGTGGTCCATGATTTGCCACAGAGTACCATACAGGGAAAATCAGGCTCATAGCAAGCATCTCTCTCTGCCAGACCTGCTCCCACGATACCCAAAATTAAATGGTTATAAATCTCAAGAATTACCTCTGGACAAGTGAATACTCATCTTGTATACTCTTCTCTGCAACTTAGATTGGAGTTCTTCAATATAAACAACAGATATGTAACATTTAGACACTAAGATAAATGAAAGATGCTCATGGTTTTTCTTGGCCAAATCATAAGCCAACCTGTCCCACAACTAGGAATGCCTCTCCATTTCTAATCTAGGAGGGACAAATATCACTTTTGATTACTACTCTGTGAAATTTGCAAATTATTGCCATTCTGAAGCAGTATGCTGTCTTTAGAAGAAGAACTTTGGACTATTTGATTATAAAACAAAATTCCTACCTTGCCAGAAAGCAAAGTTCTTTGATTCAGCATGACATGCAGATATTGGAGGATGGTGGCTGACCTAAAATACAATTGTAGAAAGCTATTTTCCATAAACTTGTTCTTGAAGAGTTAAATTTACATCTCATCATAAAACTGCATAAAAAGTGTAAAATTCACAAATGCATCTCTATATAATAGTTAATACTTCTGCTATGGTTCTCGTCCACTAAGCATCCATATTGGGAGATAACTGGTTTTGATGTTACAAACCCACATTTCATTTATTTTAATACAGTTCGTCGCTGTTCAGGGCATACGATTTGGCCAGAACCCAACCAGCTGCATTCCTTACATTCCCAATGGTTACTGTCAAAGCCAAACAAGGGTGGGGGCAGGAGGCAATGCATTAGCACTAGACTTCTTCAGAAATTGCAGCCAGTATGCATTTTTAAAGAATTCCAATTGTTCAAGAAGGTAGGAGCTCAGCTGAAGAAAGGACTGAATCGTATTCCAGATAAAAGTAAAATCTGTTTCTATGGAGGTAACATTAACAACAACAATGCCCTCCTAGCTCTATTTGAAGCATAGTATTTGCAGGAATACCCTTTTACTAGACCCAGCCTGCAATCCTTCCTCTCTTTGGAGCAGCAGATCATCACTGATGCATCTGTCCTTGCTGTGTAAGAAACCTTGTGCTCCTAATTTCGGATGCCATCAGAATGCCCTCAGTGGGTAGAGGTACAGGCTATTCCAGCACACCTTGGTTGATAGAGTAGACCAATTGGAATTTAGTGAGTTGAATCTGAAGTAATAAGTACCCTAGGCAACTTTAGCATAGAAATGCACTCAAATGAATATCTCATTTGCAAAAATGTTGACAACAGTATGAGACACAGTCATATCAGTTACCCATTTCTTAACTTAACCTGGCCCTGCACCAGAAACAGATGTCAAAATATTTTGTTTTTAATGTCATTACCTGTTCAGCAATGAACCTGAAGCCTTGCTCTTTCCTCGTACATTCATACGTCTCCCCTAGAACTGGGTTAAATGGCTTACTTCCAGCTCTGTAGTATGAAGATGCATATGCTGAAACTGCAAAGGCTGCCACAAAAGCCTATGGGAATATAAGAGATAAATGACATTGTTCTTATTCTGTCACTTTAAGCACAAAGGAACACTCAATTATTATTAGGTTGCAAAAAGTGGAACCATTACCAATCCCTTACTTCATGCCATGCCTAGGTATGTTCACTGTAATGTTCTAAACAAGTGTCTGCTCATTGAAAACAAACACATGGAAGCTAAAATACCAAACCTGTGATTTGACCTTAACTTAAGTGTGACAAAACGGTATTTTTGCTATGACTGTTTGGCACATAACAGCAGTATCCAAGACAAACAAAGACAAAAAGAGGTACATTATGTTATTTACAAATGCTGACAAAAAGAAACACGCTTTACAATTATTGACACTGAAAAATATTCTACGGTTATGACAGTCACTGGCAAAACAGCATTTCTTGTCTATTCCTTAGCAGTCTGTGTGCAGTGCTATGAGGTAGGTATTTCAACATCACGACCCAGCAATAGCAATAGAACAGCCATATATTTTCTGGTGAGTATGGTATGTGACTTGGAAGGAAATTGCTGGCATCAGGGCCAGCTGCTCTTTTCCCTCTGGTTGATAGAGATTCTGGGTCTGGGAGGCTTTATTGAAGCAGTTATGGCCAATTGAATCAATGGTCTTGAAGATACTGCATGCTGAGTGCACAGCTCACCAACAGTGATGGATGGGATGCAATTCAAATAGGCCGCATTCTCCTGATTGGTGCTTGACTTCAAGTGCTGCTGGATTTGCATCCTCCAAGTTGTTTTAGAATATTCTGCTGTAACTTGTACCTTAGCTGGTGGAAGGTCTTTGGGAGGTCAGGTGTCAGGTATCGTTCTCAGCAGAGTGCCAACCTCTGATCTGTTTCTGCAGGCATTGCATTTTGTTCAATTGGCTCAGTTAAGTTTCTGGACAATGATGCTCCCAAGGTTATCACAGCACTGTGTGATGGTATACAGCATTTGGTGATAATGCAGTGATCGCTGGATGAGCTTCATTTATAAAGGGAATTGGTGAGACTACATCTTGAGTACTGGGAACTTTACAAGACTGATAACCAGAATGGGTAGGTTGTCTCATGAGGAAAAGTTGAACAGGCTAGGTTAATCTCTTTTGGAGTTTAGAAGAGCGAGAGCTGACTTGGTTGAAACATTCAAGATTCTGAGGGATTTTGACAGGATGAACGCAAGGAGAACATTTCCTCGTGTGGGAGAATCTGGAGCTAGGAGGTTACTGATTAAAAAGGGGTTGCCCATTTAAAACAGATGAAGTGAGTTGTTAGGGATACAGCTGTCACTTTCAGTGACATTGGCTTCCGCTTTTTGGGGGGCTGGAAGTCGAGGGACCGGGGTATATTCTCAAAGTAACTTTGACAGTTATTACAATGCATTGTGGGTAGTCTAAAAAGCAGCCACAAAAAACTTTAATGTACAGAGTTGGACTGAGTACTGCAGAACGTATAATGTTCAAGTCAATACACAGTATTACATCAAGTCGTTTTAGCCTGCAAATGCTTGGCATTCCTTGGTTCAAAATGAATTAACATGTGTTGACTCTAGAATGGAAAAGTGGTCACACCCATGAAAAGGGACGAAGGGGAATGGAAGGAGTCAAGGTTATTTACCTAAATTGGTCCCAATCTTAACCTCCTCTTTTACCACCTTATGCAAAGGGAACCAAGTACTGGTGAAGTGGCACACACACTGCATTATTACTTCTGTAGCCATTTGATATAACCAGTAGTTTTCTAGGCCATTTCAAAGGATAATCAAGATTCCATCACAATGCTGAGCCAATCAAGATAACAGATCGGACTTCTTTCCCCAAAGTACATCAGTGAGAACGAAATAGCTATTTACAACTATCTAGCAATTTCACGGTCACCACTGCTGATGCAAGCTTTTCATTCCCAATTTAATCAACTGCATTTAAATTCTCCAGAGCAGTGTCAGAATTTGAGCTCTCATCTGCAGATCATTAATCCAGGCTTCTGGATTACTCGTCCACTAATACATCCACTGTGCTATTATGTCTTTTGATACATTCTTATTGTACATTTTTCATGTTATAAATTATTTTCACGTGACATTTAATAAAATCACAGCTGGAGTGTAATGCTTCTGGCATTGCTTAATTTGATAACATTTAATTAGCAACATTCATCCCTGCCAGTTAGTCTTTCCTGAGGTATGAATAACTCAATTTCAATTACAATTTTTATTTCATATGGAAGTTTACATTATACACACCAGCAAACTTGCTTTCTTTTCTGCATCAGAAGTGGCCAAACCATCTGTGGTATTAGCACAGTTTTCCTCCCTCCCTTGTCACAGCCTGATATATTGGGCATTCCCACATCACTACATTTTGCAACTTTTACTTTCCTTTGTTTGTTGTGCCCACTCTCAACTACCCTCATTTCATGGCTTTTGTGTTCCTTTGTTCAGATACTCTCCAACCGCCTTTCATAAACCCATCAACCAGATGATCTTGTTTACAGATCATCTTAAGGGAAACTCTAGTTTCACTGTAGAGATACTCCCTTTGTCAGATCTATCCCTACACCACTGTCTCTTTAACTTGTTTCCTCTCTTTCCTGGTTCTGGCAAGGTCTTTGACTTGAAATATTAACTGTTTCTCTTTCTACTGATGCTACCTGACCTGTTTCCAGTTTTCTCTATTTTAATCTCAGATTTCCAGCATCTGCAGCTTTTTGATTTCCATTATATGTTATTCTTTGATGTATGTACTTTGATTTCTTATTTGGTCTCCAAAGCACCTGCTCTCAGCTTTGTAATGCTTCTGGGCTGCTTCTCATCCTCCTAGGCCCTCCTTTCAGCTCAGACAGCCGTGGAGAGGGCAGAGTTGTTCCACACTAGCAAACTTAACTTTTGTTTTTACAACAGATGCTGTTGATCAGCTAGATATTCCCTGCATTTTCTGCCTGTCTTACAAGGAGAAAGCAATGCAGACACAAGGGCGAGAGGAAAAAAAAATATTGAGCAGCTTAGAGAAAGGCACCTTATGGAAAGGAACATCCACAAATGCAACTTGACAATAAGCAGTAGCAGCCAGGCAGGATCATAAACTGCAGACGGACAATCTACAGATCGAGCCAAGGTTCTCAAAAGCACAAGAAAAGCCATTACCAAGTTCCTGAGCAACAACAGATTTCCAGCATCTGTAGTTTCTTATGCCTACATTACTAAATTCCTTTTGTTTACCATGAGGAACAATGGAAAATGAATACAGTTTATGAATACGCATTTGTACAGGCATCCTATAATTACAAGGGTAATTGAAAATATTTGATTACCATTCTTTCAAATGGATCATCTGCCTGAGAAGCCTTGTCCAGCAGCTCACTGTACTCCAGTTCTTCACAAAGGCGCTGAAGTGTGTTCAGTGGTTCATTTAACTGAACTGGCATGGAAACCTTGGAAAGATCTTTCCCTATGTTATTCCTTAGAATGTTCCAAAGGCTTATGTTACTATTATTTGGTCCTGGAGCAGGCAGGCATGATCTTCTTCTACTATGCTGACTTGTACCATTTTGAGAATGATCTGTGTATTAAGAAAAATAAAGATTTCTTAACTTTGTGAAAATCTTGTTACCACACTAATCGAGACTGGTGATTAGATCTCAATCACTGAACCTCAGTTGAAACAATAATGGCGTTGCTGATTTATAAAAATAATTGCTTTGAGATGCATCACTGTGTTATGGAACCATCTGAGCAATGTAACAATTTTGCTACATGTATCAATTCCATCCATTAACTTGAAAAGCACTTACACAACGATGACTCAGATGGTGTCCGCAATCCATTTTCTTTGTCTAGCGCTTAGATGGCTCTTTTTTATCCCCCAAATCATCTGCAATGGCTTCTCTTTCTGTGCCCAGAGCATTACCTTTGGTATCCACCAAGGATTTATCTCTTCCCACTCCCCCCACCAAGTCCCCAATATCTCATCTCCTTGCATCACATTGCTCAAAAGCCCTGCAGCACTTTTCACACATACAATCAACAGCCAGCTTTACCTCACCATCACTTCTTTTGACCAATCTGCTACCTCCAAATGTTTCAAAATGCTTGTGAAAGCCATCATCCTTGGGTCCCCACTACAACTGTTACCAGATTAACACCAATTGTTCTCCCTCACCACCAACTCCATTCTGCTCCCCAGCAAATGAACAAAATTGAAGAAAACTACTCACAACCTTAATGTTGCATTCATTCCCACTGCCCATTCCCAATCCTGCTACAGTTCATCTCATGCCAGAACCCTTACCTATACATCCATGAGTTTATTACCTCTGGATCTGACTAATCCAATGCATGATTGCAGGTCATCCAGAACTCTACTTAGCATGTCTTAATTCGCACCAAGTCATGCACAAATCACCCCATTGCTTGCAGAACTACTCTGGCTTCCTATCCAGCTATAGCTTCATTTAAAAATTCTCGCCTGTATTTTCAAATTCCTTCAAGGCTTTATCTCCCACCATGTCTATCATTAGCTCTTGCCTTATAACCCTCCAAGATATTGGTGCTCCACTGCTCTATTGGAGACCTCTTTCTCATCCCCAAATTTAACTTTCTGTCAAGATTATATTCTGGAATCTGTAAACTCTTCTCTTCTTCCTTTCTTTAAGATGTGCCTTAAAAAAAAATCAACACTTTGGCCACCTGCCCCATCATTTCCTTACATGACTCAGCATCGTTTTTGTTTGATAAAGCTGGATAAAGAAGCATCCAGCAGGTCTTTCCTATGTTAAAGGCACTAAGTACAGTAAATGGACATTGTTCCTTAGCAATGTTCTGCATACAAATACTAGGCAACGTAAACCACGCAAGCTGGTCACAGATGTCTTTGCTGTGAAGAATTAAATAATGGTAAAATGGGCTTCAGTATCCCGTCTCTAGGAAAGATTAGTGGGAAGAAAAATCTGAAACAATTTCAATAAATAGTTGCCAACTAGGGCACTTGCCAGAAGTAGGCTTCAGTTTGTACCATCAAGGATTATCTATGGGTTTACTTCAAAAGCAACCAGTGTAAATCACTGCCTTTGGGAGAAAAGGCAGGAATACCATAATTTTTCTCATTTCATCAGCTGAGTCCAACTTATATTTCAAAAATCAGCATTAAAAATCTGAGAAGAATAATTTCCAACCATGTTTTGGAGAAAGATTGAAAAGTTCCCTGCTCTGCAGAGATTAATTTAATCATGATGATCCCAACTCATTCCTTCCTTCAACAAGCATTCACCGGCACCTGTCTGCTGGTAAACAACATGCCATGCACCAAAAGTGTACTGAATCATCTTACATATTGTCTGAGCATTAGCTTCTGCTTCAGTGGTTAAGTTATCTTCTGAAGTATTGTCACTTATGTCACTGACATATGAATCATCATCATCATCTGAAGCCTACAACAGAAAAAGTTATTCACACTTTAAAAAATTTATGTAGAACATCCAAAAGAATAATTAGTATTGACACAAGACCAGAAAATAATATTGTCAACGTATACACAGTTGTAACTTTTGAAGCAAGACTCTTTGCTAAATTATGGGATGGCAGACCAGTTACAATATCAAATAAATTGCCAGAAATGACTCCACAGGGAAAAGTCTGAAAGGGCTCCCAGCAATCACTAAATGAAGGCAGGAACCCGAGAGCAACCTCTTCCAATCATAATAATACAGGAGGAACATTCAAATCCGGCAAAGGTGCAATAATGAATCAGTCACACATTCTATACCTTGCAGGAACTAAAGCCATACACATTACAAACTTATTACGGCTAATACAGCAGTTCTTACATTACGATGTCCCATGCAAACCAATTTCAATGGAAATTTGGATTGGGTCAGATGAAAGCATCAAGACAGACCATGTTTTAGTAGTTTCTCATGATTAGGCTATACTGTGTGTTGAAAGAGTAATTAACATTTGCTTAAGGATAATGATGGCTATACATATACAACTGCAGAATCCTCCATTCCAATGTCACTGGGAGTTTGGTGCAAATTAGGTGTATGATTTTAATAGGTGGTGCTGAATTCAGATCTTCACCTAGCCCAATACAAGCAGCTGCATAGATTATATGAATCACTTATGATAATATATTTATCTGTACAAAATTCTAGATATCATTAAAATTACATTTCCCACGTCACATTGTTCAGTCTCCTGCTGTTTTCCTGAAATAATCAGCTTCTGTTGGCATTACAACAGAATGAATAATAGGCATATTTCAATGCCACAATGTGGACTTCTCCCATGTGTGATCCAGGAATAATGTGCATCATCAGGCTTTTCAATTGGGCAAGTCATTATAGCCAAATCAGAACATGTTCTGAAATGAGACCTGGCTTGGATGCAGGCTACAAAGGATGTCCAATCAAGATGGACAGGACTCACCAAGTAGAAACCTTAGTTGGGACTGAAACTTGTCAGATCATAACAAAAGCCATTCCTTATACTTAAAATGCAGAATTAACCAGAATATAGATGAGGGAATAGTTACAGCAGCCGATACACACTAACCTCATTCTCTGATGAGCTTGCAGATAATAAAACTTCCTGTGCATCAAAGAACTCAGAGAGGGAGTCTGCTCGAGAGATCCTGCTTTCATTGGACAGCTGATGGACCAGGGGATTACTTACTTGGGTGAGGTCTTGCTGCTGCAGAATACATTGAAATAATTACATTACCAAATTCTGACACATCGGAATCAACTTTCTGAATTGCATCCAAATTGAAAAAATTGAAAATTAGAAGTTCAAATGTACTCGTGTAGTTCTCTCAACAAGAGGGCTAATCTTTGGATGTGGCACATCAATAAAAATGCCTGTATTATTTGTAACTGGAATACCCACCAACTGTTCTGATAGCGAAGAGCTACCAAAACCAAGAGCACAACTATGATATCTGTATTTCTATTTTTAAACTGCAGAAGGACAAATCATTAAATATGCCCATTGCCATCAATGGGTTTTGGTTCATAGGATTTCTTGCAAGAGGAGCCTTGCAGGATCCTGGAAGAAATCCATGCCTCCCTTTTCCTTGCCCCCCTCCCCACATCTATTCCTGACTGTGATGAGATTTCCTCACTCCCGTATACCTCCTTTGTATCAGGGAGGTATTCCCAAAGATCTCATGTGATAACCTCCAAGACGCACAATTTTAACAGTCAAGAGTACTAATTCCTGCTCATTTTGTTGTTACGTAGACAGCAGTTCTAGATCAGGTTCCAATTATGATCCACGTGGCTAATTTGAGATGTTGATTGGAATTTCATAACTGGCCTTGGACGTCAAGATTACCAGTTCTGAAACCTATCCAGCAATTTTTCATGAAAGAACAAGGAGGAAGAAAACAGTTAAGCATTGATGGGGCTTCACTGCTGTGCCCTGTAGCAGTAGAATTTAAGACGTGTACTGTACGCTTGCATATGATAAATGGCCAAGATAATTAAAGATGACAAGAAATGGATCTTGGTGTATTGCTGCATATCCCAGAAAGTGGAGGCAGGAAACGGACCAGTGGACAAATTCTCACAAGAGTGACATGATTAACAAATTAACTAACCATCACTGTTACCTCACAATTAGAATTATTTTTGTATTAATTGTTCTGAAGTTATCAATATAAAATCTACTTGAGTAATGAATCATAAATTAAGTAACAAAACATTTTGATTCAAATAACTATGTTCGTAATTATCCTCTTGCATTTTACACTTTTTAATAGATCTACAATTATTTCAGTGAAATTTTAAGAATACAACCAAAAAATAAAAGACCAAAACAAAGGCACAACCAAAAGTGAACTTCCAAAACAAATCAAATAAGAATGCATTTAGAGTACAGTTCAAAGTTAATAATCAATTTGAAGAGGTGCACGTTTGAATTATTTAAAATCTTAGACCTCTGTGAAAATTCAAGTTAAAGAACAACAAATAACTTCTTTCTCACTCATGGTACATATTGATGTACAAAAATTCATGGTAGTAAATATAAAAAAACGTCTACAGACTAGGCTCTACTAAATTTTGCTCCCTGCATCAGGTCATAATCTGTGACCGCCTCAAGCTTGCTGCCATACACAGGCTCACAGGTTGCCAATGACTCCATTTTAAAATTTGCAATCTTATTTTGAAATCCCTCTACTGTCTCGCTTCCCATCCCTTCTCCTCCAGACCTGTAACTCAGATCCTCCAATTCTGCCCTCCTGCATGCACCCAAGTTTTAACTACTGATGGCGATGCCTCCACTGCCAAGCCCCAAAGTAATCAATTTCCTTCCCCAAACTCTTCACATCTCTTTCTTCCTTTAAGTTGCTACTCAATACTCAGCTCTTTGAGCAAGTTTTCAGTCATCTCCCCAATAAATTCTTATATAGCCAGTGTCAACTTGTGTTTAATAGTGGACTTCAAGTGATGTGCCACGTTAAGAAGGTGCTATATAAGTAGCAATTGATCTCTTAATAAAAACTCATTGTCTCGGGTCTGCAGCTCATTTAAAAATCTGTTTCGGCATCGGTTTAGTGAAGAGTTAAATCGGAGGACTGCACTAAGACTTGCACCATTAAGATTTTCAATTTCTTGCATTGCCTAGGATTAAACATAAAGCCTTTAATCAATTATATTTTAGTTTAGACATTCTAAATCAACACTTCTGAGTATGTTCTCTTACGATTTTAACTTATCAATAACAAATTATACGCGATGTAGATTCAGTCAAATACAATGCTGCCAATGACACAAATAATATACAGTACATAGAATAAGGAATTTTGCCCAGATGCCCAAAAGTGAGAGAATAATAATGGGCACTTACTTAATGGAAGTGCATCATCAGAAAACACAATTTCCAAAATTATTGCAATTTTACTAGGTCGTTGAATAAAGAATTTTTTTAAAATTGAAGTTTGGGAAAATAGCTGCAATCTTCATAGCAGCTGCAACATCCACCAGGCTTCTTCAGCAGTTATTCTTTATAAAATATGCACAGCAAGAATAATCTGATAAATCAACACCACAAAAACATTTGTGGAGGATCAGAGGGATCTTGGGGTCCACATCCACAGATCCCTCAAGGCTGCCACGCAGGTCGATAGGGTTGATAAGAAGGCACATGGTGTGTTGGCCTTCATTAGTCAGGGTATTGAGTTCAAGAACCGCGAGGTAATATTGCAGCTCTATAGAACTCTGGTATTTTGTTCAGTTCTGGTCGCCTCATTATAGGAAGGATGTGGAAGCTTTAGAGAGGGTGCAGAGGAGTTTTACCAGGATGTTGCCTGGATTGGAGAGCATGTCTTATGAGGATAGGTTGAGCAAGCTAGGACTTTTATCTTTGGAAGGGAGGGGGATGAGAGGTGACTTGATAGAGGTGCACAAGATGATAAGAGGCATATATCGAGTGGACAGTCAGAGACTTTTTCCCCAGGGCGACAATGGCTACCACAAGGGGGCATAATTTTAAGGTGATTGGAGGAAGGTATAAGGGGGATGTCAGAGGTAGGTTTTTTTTTAAAAAAAAGAATGGTGGGTGCGTGGAACACACTGCTGCAGAGATTGTGGGGGCAGATACGTTAGGGACATTTGAGACTCTTAGATGGCCACATGAATGACAGAGGAATAGGAGGGAAGGGTTAGATAGATATTAGAGCAAGATAAAATGTCAGCACAACATTGTGGGCCAAAGGGCTTGTACTGTGCTGTAGTGTTCGGTTCTGTTCTAAAACGTTAGAGGAGACCCCTATGTGCGAGGGGGGTTACACTCCTAGAAAATGGTCTCATCACGATTTTCCATAACGATAGCTGCATCATCTGTGCATGCATCAAAAAAAGAAACTCAAGTAGAAAAAAAAACTTCTATATTTACTTACTTCTCCTCCCCCCCCCCCACAAATTCTGGAAGAGCAAATATTTTCCATTACCCAAACTGCCGTAACAAGTGTATCTTGTGCCTATATCTGGTTATCACCACATGGCATTCAAGCCATACTTAAGAATAGGGATATGGTCTAAAAATCAAAGACTAGCTTTTCAGGAATACTAGGTTGATACAAGGCAGCACAAAAGGAGCGGTACAATGTCAAAAGTGTTATTTTTCAGAAATCAACTAGGCCCTGCCTGCCTTCTCAGGAAGTTAAAATTTCAAGGCGTTATTTTGAAAAAAGAAACATGGTTGAGGGCAGTGTCCTGGCTAATATCCAATCAACATCACAACAAAAGTTTGTTTTTATCAACTAACTATTTGTGAGAGCCTGAAAATGGCGACTGTTTTTCTGAAGGACTTGAAACCACTTAGGGATATCCAGACTCGAAGAAATATGCTCTATCAATTCAAGTTTTTCTTCTATGTCAATGAATTTAATACAAATTCACTTTAGATAAAAAATGGCCCCAGACTTCATTCGTTCCTTTTCCTTAGGACTTGCATTCAAACCCAAGTGAAGATTGTTCAAACATGGCATAAACCGATTTTGATCCAAAAAACATTCATGGGGAGAAATATGGTGATGAAGTGATAATTGGTAGACTGTAGATATAGGTTCTTTTCCTCAACTATGAAAATTTGATCAGATTCCCTGTAGTTTTTGGCATCATACCTTAGGAAGGCCAGGATGGCCTTGGAAAGCGTGCAGTGTTGATACTTTATTTATACAGCACAGTAACAGGCCCTTCTGGCCCAACGAGCCTGCGCTGCCCAATTACACCCATGTTAACCTTTGTACATCTTTGGAATATGGGAGGAAACCGGAGCACCCAGAGGAAACCCATGCAGTCATGGGGAGAACGTACAAACTCCTTACAGACAGCGGTGGGAATTGAATCCCGATCGCTGGTGGCGGAATAGTGTTACACTAACCGCTATGCTACCGCAACACCTACCAGAAATTCAGCTGTTAATTTAGGAAAGGCACTAGAAATTAAAGTTGCATTCACTGGATTTAGAAAGATATGGCATGATTTGATTGAAGTTTACAAGTTACCTGGGAAAATCAATAGGGTACATAAAGAGACACCATTTCCACTGGTTGGGGAAATCTAGAAATAGGGATATGGTCTAAAAATTAGAGCCAGGCCCTTCAGTAAATATTCTTAAAGGGTGATAGAAATTTGGGATTATCTTGCTCAAACAGCAATTATTGCTGGGTATTAAAGGATCTGTGGAACAGCTAGGCAATAGAATTAGTTCCTTGATTAGCCACAAAACCACTGAACACTTGAACACACAGAACCTACTACAGATTTAATGTTCCAATAAGAGCAGTAGAACCCTTGGGAATTTTAGCTTCACAGCTTTAGTTTATCCATTAAATTCAAACTAATGATGCAGGTTTGTACATAATTCAATTGACTGAACCCATTCATCGCAAAAGCATTTCACTCTAAATCTACCGTATTATCTTATATTGTGTAGAGAAAGACTAATGGATGCAAACTAAGTATGGTGAGGGACTGAAAAAGGTTTAAAATAATAGAACCAAAATCATAAAGGTAATAAAATGAATAGCTCTCCAGAAATATGACAGACAATTGAAGGTAACAAAATCTAGCACATTTTTACAGACAAAATGAAATGGACTTTAAAGATGTGATTGAACCATTGATTACTTTATAATGGATTTCACAAGGAGATGAATGTAATGTGAAAATTAAGCCTGGTTAACTTTATGCAGAACTAGTTCTATGTTAAGATCACTGTTCTTAAGATGAACACAGTTGCTGGCCTGAGTGTTCATCCTAGATTACTGACAGAAATATGGGGCTGGGTTTTGCAAACTACAAGCTTACCTATTAAGCCAAAATAAGACACTGCAGTTGTACAAGACAGAAAATAAAACTTAGAGCATTTTCTGATTTATTACTTATTTAGCAGATTATTAAGGCCTTGATTTGTTAACATAAAATATAACCACAACTTCCCTTTAGCCAATACAAACAATTCAAGGACCAAGATAAGATAGCTAGGTTGTCCATTATAGGCAAATTGTTGGAACAGATTATTAGTGAGGTGGTGTATGGTTATTTGTAGAGAGCCACAGGAACAAAAAGACTTAAAGAGATTAGTTTTTTTTTGAAGCAACTAAAATGAAGGTTCTTTATAGCAAGCCTGCAGAAGGTGGGTTTCTTGATTTCTGAAGTATCTTGGATAACCATGTGGAACACATGAGCTGCCTCCTACAGGAATGAAAGTTGGAGTCTCAGAGTCATTTGGCACAAAAGATTAAAAAGTCAAACTGGATTATAAATTGATTACATTTACAACGGCAGATTGTACGTATTTATGGCAACAGCTGTAGGCCCGATAGATCTTATACACAAAATATTGTACTTTAGTCTTTTTTTAAGATCAATGACAAGGATGAAGACCTGTTGAGTGCAGTCCTCTGGGTTACTGAAGCTCTGGGGAAGATCACAAGGGGGCCATTAATATAACACCAAACCTTGGGGTCTGGGATGTCAGGACAAACTCAGAGATAAATCTTATTTTTACAAGAGAACAGCTGAATGTCATGGGACTGAAGTCTTAAGATGATGAAGGCTATAGATTCTCTTTGGCAAGGTTATTTAAGCAGGTTAGAAAGGAGAGAAACTGGTGGGGGTGTGGTAGGAGAAATTGGAAAAGTCATCAGTAATAAAGGAGAAATGACATTAACTTCTCATAAGTACATTTTGCAGAGTAACAGATCCTTTTGAAAGCACTGCTCAAGCACATGGTGGCATAAGTTCCTTCACCTGGAAGCTTCAAAAGTTATAGAATCTAGGTGTGGGTTGGCAATTATCGGTTACCGCTGTCTCCCATTGTTCTATACAATGTGTCCTCAGAGATCAAAAAGGAATTGGCGACTATTTGTTCCCTATCTTTGGCCTCTCCCAACAGAATGTGAATGTACGTTGGTGGCACACGTATGCAGCGTCACCTCTGAAAGGATCAATCGTTTTCTTGCCCTTTCTCTGATGGCATTGAGGAGTGTGATTTGGAAAACAATTTATAGTGGGTACAGAATGGACTAAAGGCAACATCAACTAACCTAACTTTCATAGCATCGCTGCTTCACCCAAAGACTGTTTGTGTCCCTGGATGGTGGGAAGGCTCAAATTAAAAGAGCTGGTGTTGTATCTCCTGCATTCGAATGGAAAAGTGATTTAAGAAGTGGTATATTTGGTGGAGATGCAAGAATTAACCAGAGATTTGCAAAGGGAATAAAAAGAAAAACTCCGGGAGGAACTCAGCAGGTCAGGCAGCATCCATGGTGCCAAAGGGGTGGTCAATGTTTTAGGTTGAGCCCCTACATCATGACTAAGAGTATAGAAAGGGAAGCTATCTTCCCTCGACACTCTGTCCTGATGCAGATTCCAGCACCTGCAGTCTCTTGCGCCTTCGCAAAGGGAATGGTCCCTCCACAATGCTGGCAGGAGAATGTAGGTCTGGTGATCCAATCTCATTGAAAGTGGTAGAAGTTGCAAGTGTGGAGGTTGGAGTGGACCATCGGGTCTGTGTCCTTGCTCTGGCTGGGAGGAGAGGGATTGAGAAGAGGTGTAACATTCGTCCTGTTTGGTCAGTTGTGCTGGAAGGTTATCCACCTGTAATATTAACTCAGTTATCTCTCTCCACAAAAACTACTTGATTTGCTGGGTTGATCCAACATTCCTCTTTTGGTTTCAGGTTCAGCAACAGTTTTGACCAACATCTCAGGGCTGTGTGTCACTTTGCTTTCCCTCAAACTGCCCTTATTAATCTGTTAACCAGACAGCTTCGTAAACATCAGCATCACCTGGACAACCTGACTCCACCCAATCAGAAATGTTCTTTACCCCATTGATTCCCACTGCACCCCATCCACAAACCTCTTCCAACTTAAAAACCAACTGGAGCTTTCTCACTTTCCCAGTACCAATAGACTTTTGGATCCAAAACATTAACTGTTTATCTTTCCATAGATGCTGCCTGATCCGAGTGATTTTATCTTACATTAAAAGCTCAAAACAGATTTTAAAATTATTGTGTGAAGCAATAATTAAAAATCAACTGCGCAACTTGGAAAGAAAATTCCATGTATTTAAGCAGCAGTGTTTTATGTGGATCAGATCAAGACTTTATTGAAGCTTTAATGCTTAATTACAAGGATTGTTCAACTACGACAGAATCTCCCAGTACACGCTGTTCTTCGCTCCACGAGTAACACATTAAACAAGAACGAGCATCATTGTCAGCAGCAGGTTGATGCCAAGAGCAGATCCAAAGGCCCAGATATCACTGCATTATGACACACATCAACTCTTGTCCAGTTATTTTAGATGCTTAAAGGACCAGCTACTCCCTCGGAGGGGCATTAAAAAACCCATTTCATAAAAATGCAGGGAAAATATTCCTGATGATTTTAACAATATTTATCCCTCAATCAACATCTAGTAATTACCATACCGCTGTTAATGGGAGCTTTCTTAGCACAAATTAGTTGATGCATTCACAACATTAAAATAATGGCCATGGTTTAAATATGCTCCATTTGCTTTAACATACTTTGGATCATTTCACCTGCAAGTGCAAGTTTGGCCTTAATTTATTCTTATTGGCATCAATTTCAAAGGAACTGGAGTGCTACCCCATGCAATAATAGTTACTACATATACTTAAATACACCCGAGTGATTGTCATCTCAGTATAAAGGAGACAAACATGACCACTAAATCTGTCATAATGGGAAACAACAAACCCTATCATTGAAATTTATTGGCACCAGGGAGAGTTGTTGCATGGTATGCCAACAACAGTTTTGCTCACGGGCATAGCAGACCAAAACTCAGCTGCTCTAAAAGGTCAAAGCAATGGGCACCATTAAATGCACATTCCTTTGCAGGCTGCCTTGTGAGAACATGCATGAAGTATAAAGGCAAGTTTAGGACTGGGTCCAGGCCTAGCAAGTTGCAGGAGGAAGGCGCAGACGTCAAGAGTCAGTCAAGATTGGGAAGTAACGCTGGGATGGCTGTGTGTCTCGAACAACATGATGCCAAGTCCTGTGCCATGTTAAAGGAGCACTACAACATGAAATTAAGTTATTCCATGCAGGCCTAAGGCAGAAATCAGCTCACCTGTGCAAGCTTAAGCCAGGAGGTCCAGCATTGAATTATTAGATCGGCACAAGTGAACTGAGACATTGTCTCAATTGCCCTCCATTCCAGGGGAACTGCCTTTCACACATTAAGTGCCAAGAAGGCATTGTATTATTCAGCCCCATCTTTACTCAATTAAAAGCAGTAATTGGCCTCAAACAGCAAGTTGCTTTGCACAACTTGGGAACAGGCAAGGGATAAACTGAAGGGCAGAATTAATCAGTTCCTGTTGGGCTCCTGGTGAAGTGAGGTATAGTAATATGAATGCTGCGTGGACCTCAGCAAGGATGAGAGTTAGTGCCTCCACTGGTTCAAATATCCATTAACTGTGACAGCAGAGACACACAATGCAACTTAAATTTATAGACAAATCTAAGACAGATTAAATGATACAAAACAAGTGGATGAACAGAAGAAACTTCATACAGCTAAGTGTGCAATTTCTGCAGCGAGCTGAAATGAAAAATGTGCATTCTGTAAATGGTATCAAACAAGGTGTCAAGACTCCAGCAGGAGACTGTGCTTATTACGTTTGGTCACTACACAGTAGTGTAGCGGTTAGCGTTACGCTATTACAGCACCGTCAACCTGGGTTCAATTCCCGCCACTATTTGTAAGGAGTTTGTACGTTCTCCCCATGTCTGTGTGGGTTTCCTCTGGGTGCTCTGGTTTCTTCCCACATTCCAAAGATGTACGGGTTGCGAGCTGTGGGCATGCTATGTTGGCACTGGAAGCGTGGCGACACTTGCGGGCTGCTCCCAGAACACTCTACGCAAAAGATGTATTTTATTGTGTTCCGATGTACACGTGATTAATAAAGATATGTTAAAGATATGCATGTTAAATAAACAAACTTGCAATTCTGAATTAAAGGCAAAATCATGAGTGCAATATTTTTTTTTGAAAACAGTGTGATTTATAAAAGGCTGCCGTGGAAGTTTCCAACATGTTCCCATGTTCGATAATTCTAGAGCAGGAGTGATGAACGTTGAAAACAGGCACTCTTTCTGGAAACAAAGCCATTACTTTACCAATGCTGAATCATTCATACAAGTAGCTCTTAAAAAACAGTTCCATTACTATTCAGTTAAAGTTCGTTTTCACGGCTTGTATTTTGTAGTCAATGTTGAAGCAACAGGATTCAAGGCTAATCTTAAAGAAAATCACCCACAAAATCTAATTATTTCTGTGACGTGGAACATTTGCGATGGCTGATGATAGGCATCGGTTGGTCAAACACTAAAGAATTTTCAGACAGCAAACCAGAAAGGAAATGCATCTTTTCAGTTAATATAATAGGATATACATCTTTCAAGCCTTCACAGCCATGGATTCCAGGATTTTTCCAACAACTGGTCTAATGTCCCTTATTCTATCAATCTCTAGAATATGCTGCAATTTAAACATCTACAGAGCCAAAAATAAAGAGACATCTGAGTAAAATTAAGGCAAAACAAATATCAGAAAAAACATAATTTCATTGAATTTTATGCAACATTAAAATATTATTTTGAAATTATAATCCATATTCATATAAAAAATTAAAGGGCAAAGTTTCCCAACAGTAATTACTAAATTGTGCTTGGTTAAAAATTCAAAACACGCTTCATGCAGAGTAAAACATTTGCAAGTTGTTTTTTTTAGCAAAACTGGTCAGCAAACAATTTGTTTTTGTCAACTCACTGACTGAGTTTGCTGGAAAAGAATTCAAACAAAACAACTTGTGGACCATTGAGTTACCAAAAGCAACCTGTGATGTAAATTAGACTGCAGGTGCTCGGAAACCCTGAAATCCATTTCATGGAATAAAGACAGTGAGCAACATCGGCGTCATAGTCTATGCAAACACAAAATCTGGTTCATTACATTGACTCCATTTTCAGATGAAAAACAAGCTTGGATGGTTAACAAAACCATTTAATTAAAAATGTAAATAAAAACACATGGACATTACATTTAATCACAGATCATTCCATTTTGTTTTAAAAATGCAATGCAAAAGGACTAATCCATTAAAAAAATAATTCTTTGGAGGCAAGTGTGCCTGAAAGGCTGGCATTTTATTTTGCCATCCCCATTGCCTTGAGAAGGTGGCAGACTTTCTTCCTAAATCTGCTGTTAAGCACAGACAGCTAGGCATTTGATTCAACAACAAAGGACTAGCAATGTGCCCCTGAATCTGGAAGGTGTGTAACTTGAGGGGAAACTCAAGTTTCCCCTTGCACTTTTTTAAAAATTCATTCAAGGGATGTGAGCTTCACAGGCTGAGCCAGCATTTAATTGCCCTTGAGGTGGTGGCGGTGAGCTGCCTTCTTGAAGCACTGCAGTCCTTGAGGTGTGGGTATACCCACAATACTGTTAAGGAGGGAGTTCCAGGGCTTTGACCCAATGACAGTGAAGGAACGGTGATACACTTCCAGGTCAGGATGGTGTTTAGTTTGGAGGGCAACTTCGAGATGTTGGTGTTCCCATGCTTTTGCTGCCCTTGTCCTTTTAGCTGGTAGAGGTTGTGGGTCTATACAAGGAGTCCTGGTATGCATCCTGCTGCAGTGCATCGTGTGGATGGTACAAACTGCGGCTACTGTGCCTTGGTGGTGGAGTGAGTGAACATTTGCGGATGGTGTGCCTAGCAAGCGGGCTGCTACGTCTTACATGGTGTCCGGTTTCTCAAGTGTTGTTGAAGCTGCACTCATCCAGGCAAGTGGAAAGTATTCCATCACACTCTTGACTTGAGCCTTGTAGACGGTGGACAGGCTTTGAAGAGTTAGAAAGCAAGTTACTCGTGTATATGGCCACTACAGTTCAGTTGCTGGTCAATAGTAACCCCCAGGATATTAATGGCAGGGGGATTCAGTGATGACAATGCTATTGAATGTCATGGAAGTGACTGCTGGATTTTCTCCTATTGGATATCGTCATTGTCTGGCACTTGTGTAGCACGGATGTTACTTGCCAGCTATCAGCCAAGGCCTGGATATTGTCCAGGTCTTGCTCCATTTGGTTGTGGATTGCTTTATTATCCAGGGAGTTTTGAATGGTGTTGAACATTGTGCAATCAGTGAACATCTCAACTTTGACCTCGTGACTGAAGGAAGATCATTGATGAAGCAGCTGAAGATGGTTGGGCCTTAGACACTACCCTCTCCTGCAGAGTTATCCCGTGGCTGAGATGACCAACCTCCAACCACAACAGTCTTCTTTTGTGCTAGTTACGATTCCAGAGGGTTTTTGCCTGAGTTCCCATCGACACCAGTTTAGCCAGGGCTCCTGGATGCCATACTTGACCAAATGCTGCCTTGATGTCAGGGGCAGTTACTCTCACTTCACCTCCAGAGTTCAGCTCTTGTGTCCATGTTTGGACTAAGGCTGTAATGAGGTCAGAAGCAGAACCCGAGCAAAGCTTCTGTAAGCAGGTCGTTGCTAAGCAAGTCCTGCCTGATGGCACTTATTGATTATCCCTTTGCTTTACTGATGACCAAGAGTACACTAATGGGGAGGTAATCTGCTGGGTTGGATTTGTGCTGCTTCTTGTGGACAGGAAACACCCATGCAATTTTCCACATTGTTTGGTAGAAGCCAGCATCGTAGCTGTTCTGGAACAGCTTGGCCAAGGGCACAGCAAGTTCTCGAGCACATCGTCAGTGCCGTTGCCAGAATGTTGTCGGGGCCCATAGTCATCCAGTGCCTTTAGCTGTTTCTTGATATCACGTAGAGTGAATCAAATTGGCTAAAGATGGCAGAGGTGGATCATCCAGCTGGAACTTCTGGCTGAAGATTCTTGCAAATGCCTCAGCCTTCTCTTTTGCATTGATGTGCTGGGCTCCCCCATCGTTGAGAATGGAGATATTTGTGGATCCTGTTCCTCCAGCAAGTTGTTCACTTGTCCACCACCATTCACGACTGGATGTGGCAGGACTGCACAGCTTTGATCTGATCTGCTGGTTGTAGGATCGCTTATCTCTATCTATTGCACGCTGTTTACATTGTTTGGCATGCAAGTAGTCTTGCCCTATAGCTTCACCAGATTGATTCCTCACTCTGAGGTAGACATGGTGCTGCTCCTGAAATGCCATCCTGAACTCTTTATTGGAACAGGTTTTATCCCTGGTTTGCTGATGATGGTAGAGCAGGGGATACGCCGGGCCAGGAGACTGAATCAGCATCAGATTTATTATCACCGACTTAGATGACATGAAATTTGCTGTTTTGCAGCAGCAGTACAGTGCAAAATTGTGGTTGAGTACAATTCTGCTGCTGCCGATGGCCCACAGTGTTTCATGGATGCCCAGTCCTGAGCTGCTAGATCTGTGCACAGTCTGTCCCATTTAGCATGGTGGTAGTGCCACACGACTTGAAGTGTATTTTCTCTATGAAGATGAGATTATGTCTCCGCAAGGACTGTGTGGTGGTCACTCCTACCTACCGCTACTGTGGTAGACAGGTACATTTATGACAGGTAGATTGGCGAGGATGAGATCAAGTGGGTTTTCCCTTTCGTTGGTTCCATCACCACCTGCCACAGACCCGGTCTAGAAGCAACGTCTTTTAGCACTCAGCCACCTCGGTGTGCAGTGGTGCTAACAAACCAATCTTGGTGATGGATGTTGAAGTCCCCCACCCAGAGTATAGTCTGTGCCTTTGCCACTCTCAGTACTTTCTCCAAGTGGTGCTCCACTTGGAGAAGCATTGATTCATCAACCACAGGGGACAGTAGGTGGTAATCAGAAAGTTTTCTTGCCCAATTTTAACGTGATGCCTTTAGACTTAATAGGATCCAATGTCAATGTTCAGGACTTCCATGGTAGTTCCCTCCCAACTGCATACCACTGCCTCTGCTGGGTCTATCCTGCCACAGGGACAGGACACACCCCAGGGGTGGAGATGGTGGTATCTGGGACACAAGGTATGATACTGTAAGGTATGATTCTGTGAGTACGACTATGTCAGGCTGTTGTTTGACTAGTCTGTGAGACAGCCCTCCCAATTTTGGCACAAGTCCCCAGATGTTGGTAAGGAGAACTTTCAGAATTGACAGGACCCATTCTCATTTCTGGTGCCTAGGTGATCTGTGTGTTTTTAATTTGTGGCACTTTAGTGGTTTATTACAACTGAGTGGCTTGTTAGGCCATTTCAGAGGACACCACATTTTTGTGGGTCTGGAGTCATGTGTAGACCAGACCAGGTAGGGTGGACTACACATGACTCCAGACCCACGGGGCATTCACTACAGGACATTAGTGAACAAGATGGGACCTTACAATCGACAATAGTCACTATTAGACTTTTTAAGTCGAGAATTCAAATTTATCACTATCTGCCATGGTGGGATTTGAACAGGTCTCTAGGACTTTGCCCTGGGTATAGACAGATTACCAATACCTCTTTGAAGTTAAGGGCAGCACTCCAAGGTAATAGCTTTTTAATACATGCCCAACATCAGGCCATACTTTAGGATCCCTACCCCCTTCCAAGAAATGCTTGCATGCCTTTTAAACGTACAAGCTTTTATTGATGACTAAGAAATATTACAGTTGACCAACTTGGTTGTTGCTTGCTAAGTCATTTCCTATTTGTAACATTGCTTAGCCATATTGAGACTCTGCATTTCATCACACACTATCAATAATACGGCTGTTAGTATTTTCAAAATCATTGGATTCAGAACTTGAAAGGACACTGTAATAAAGACTGCTTCTTTAAATGGATTTAACATTTTGAGCTGAGCAAAATGACACTTAGTCCACAACTAAACCAAGTTATAACTTGCTTTCAATGTGTTTAATGTAATTATGCAGCAAGGTTAAAGTAAAAAAGAGCAAATGCACCCTATTGCAATTCATACACAAAATGTAATAACCAAAAAGCAGTCACTGTTCCAAAATTAACTAGCCTGAAAAATATTGCAATTGTTTTTAATGAAGAGTCTAGACCTTTTCATTTAATTTTAAATACAACAGTATGACACTACATAATTGTCTCAATTTTAAGTTGTTGTTCAAAGCGTGGAGTATCAACAAGATTTGATGGAAAAAGAAATGAATTTTGGTATGAATAGAATGGACAGGTAACCATGGAATTACAGATGCATCATGCTACTTGTGGGGATCACTGTATAACACCTACCAGTTTAATTTCTACAAGTGATGAAGCATTTAAATAATGTATGTTGATCATTCCACATAAATAATATGGACAATGATGGACAAAGTTTTCCACAAACCCACCTTTACTGAACCTGGACTTGAAAACAGAGTGACAGCTGGATCTACCAGCCTTGACTCAGCATGTATCCTGCACAGCCGGCCTTTGAGCTCTGCATTCTGAGCTAAAGCCTGACAAAAGGCATTAAGGAAACACAGAGCATTAATTATTTAGTGCAGACAATCTGTACCACAAACATTCTGGGCAGGTTAACTGCTGAAAATGCAAAATAATTGTCTAGATATAAAATGTGACATTTTAATCTTGATAAATGCATCATCAATTTAAACGGACAAATGCAAGTGTTGTAACATGGTCTATAAACTACAGTATTTTCTCAAATATTTTGTGCTGTATTCCATAACGACAGTGAGGGTTGTACTATTTTTCTTAAAACAAAAACAGAAATTCTGTCTGCAATGAGTTTAAAAAAAATTACTTTTTCATTATAGTGTTTGGGAAGACAATAAAATGCACTGGAGTTACATCATACTAAAAGGAAGTAGTTTTTTTAAAAAAAAAGTATAGCACCTTTAATGTGATTTTGCAAGGGCATCAAAAAGAATGACACCCCAGGACATGAATGGATAAATATAAGAAACAAGATTTTAGGAACTTCTTAAAAGATGAGACAGCTGGGGTTTAGAATGGGAATTTTACAGCTGAAGAGGTGAACACATGCATAAGAGGTCAGAATCAGAATGCAGAGATAACAGAGTTGGAGGGCAAGAAATGGTACAGCCTTGAAGGAATGTGAAAATAAGATAAGGATCTTAAAATTGAGTGGATACCAGGTTTGGCGGGAGTAACTATGACTGTCTTAAGGGGAACACATGTGGCTCTTGAGGCGAGTTGAGTCTAGGATTCCTCCCGAGGGAGTGCACATGGTTCCTTTGGTTTAAACCCTGATTCCCGCCACCAGGACCTGGTTTGCCTCTTCCAGGACCACTTGAGTTCGAGTCTGGTTACATTGTAGCTGTGTTGTTCTTTTAGGGTCTCTGCAGCATAGTGAGTCGCGCCTCCCCGCTGGAAACACCTTGACTGGTGGCCAAAGCGACTTCCCACGAACCCTTCGGAGGCGGTGTTGGCCAGACATGATGAAGGGGGCTTGATCAAGGGCAGAAAGTAATCAAAGGCATGGATAAAGGTTTCAGCAAGCAAGTTGAAGAAGGGTGGACACAGCCAATGTTGGGGATGCAAAGGGTAGGCGACCTCTGCTGTAAAGAGGATATGAAGTCATAGGCTTAACTCAGAATCAACCTGCCCATCAAGGTTGTAAATGGTCTGGTACAGATACAGACAGGCAAGAGGAAAGGAAGAGGCAGAGCTTAATGACTTCTGTTTGTGGAAGAGATATAAATAGATGCACTTGAGGAACCTATTCTTAGCCATCCAATCAGCAGGGCAAACCAGAGACACTGAGGGATCAGGATATGTTCCAATGAGGTCATGCTCTGCACTGTTAACATAAATGTGGAATTCAATTCATGATATTAGAGAGGTGCAGCATTTGGACGAGAATAAGGAGAGAACAAAAAATAGACTCTTGGCCAAATCAACACTCCCATCTAAAAGCTCCATTCCAAGGCCTGATCAGTGGGTCTTGTTGCCTTTCTCCAAGAGATTTATTAGGATGTTCCCAGGGTTGAAGAATTATAGTTACGAGGAGAGACTTCAACCTATCTTGGTGTTTTAAGTTATACTAGCTTCAGCGATATATGTGCGGCATCACAAAGACCACCCAGACAACTCCAGCTTGCCACTGAGACCCTCAATTATGCCTTTGCTACCTCTAGAGTCAACTATCCCAAGGTGTTCCTGGTGGACCTCCCTCTTCCTGTCTAAATCTGAAGTCATCCAAAACTGCTGCTTTTGTCCTAGCTTGTAACTGGACCCATTCATTCACCAACTTGCACTTGTTAATATTAGCTTTTGATTTAGCAACACTAACTTTAAACTGGTGCTTTTTTGGTCAAAGCCTTCTATAGCCTTGCCTTTTAATTGTTACTCATCTCTGAAGCCATACAATCCTCTGTAATATCTGCACTCCTCTTCTTCAGATATCTTGATTATTCCCAAAGTTAATTGCTCCAGTTGTGTCCATGCCATTAGCTGCTCTGGAATTTCCCCCATACATTAGAATTGGTAATACCTACTAGCTCTACCGATACCATCCACACTTGAAGAAATGAAAACCCATCAATTGGTTGTGATATCTCCAACAGTGGATTTGAGAAATCACAGCCAAAAAACAGCTAGGTTGGACGTCGAAGATTCCCTGACTCTGGGAGCATTGTTCTTCCTTAACCAGATTGAATGGACAGTGCTCCCCATGAACTTGAGTGCTCTGTTCAATTCTGTTGTTCATCTGCTGCTCCCACCTCTGTTACTGGTCATCTTCCTTATCCATGGTTCAATCTAAAGGAATCATAACCCCACCCTCTGTCATGTTCTCAGGGTTAACACTGTCAAAGAGTAAAAAATAAGGCTCTCACTTACGAGTGCTCTCACCAGTTTGCAGAGGGATCTGAGAAAGCAGTGGTCGGCACTGAGCTTTTATTCATTTGGAACCCCTGACCTTTGTCCATCCCTGCAAAATGATGCTCAATCCAACCTCCATTTAATACTGGAAATTCTGAAATTCTCCAAATTCTGAAACCTATGAAGGTGATCTTCATTTCAAGTTGCGACAAAAATCTCACAGAAACTCATTTAAATATGATCATCTCTCCGGTGCGTATTAATTACCCTTATCCAAAGCCTTAAGACTAAAATAGATTTCAGATTTTCATCCTCAGTGTATAGTATATAGCTAACTATTTGTTATTAAAGTTCTGCATAAGGTAGTAACTTAAAACTCACTCTCTAACCATCAACTGGTATTAGATTTGAATAAATGAAATTTGTTCCACATTTGTTTGTGCAAGAGTCACAGAACATCTACCCACAAGTAGTGATTTTCTGGGAAAAAAAAGCAAAGACAAATGCCAAGCACCACAGATTAAAACCTTTGAAAAATATAGTTAAAATAGTCAAAGACGTCATTTTACCTCTATGTTTTATGAAAAGATCCGATAGCATAACTGTTAAAAACAAGCCACAAGGCGCTAGAGAGATCAAATGTGGCTTAATTCAACACCCTTCTGCTTCTCAATTAAATTTAGTGCTCTTAAGTAGCAGTAATTTAGTGCTCTTAAGTAGCAGTTTTTAAATATATTTGATTCTGAAAATATGTTATTCCATTGATGGAGATAGATGTACCACGCAATAAAATAAGGAGCGGTTATGATCTGTGCAAAGCATTTCAAGTAACTTCACATAGGTTGATACAAAGAACAAAAACACACAAGAACACAAGAAAATAGGAGCAGGAGTGGGCCACCTAGCCCCTCCTCCTGCCCCTCAGATTGCTAGTGCCTTCAACACCCCCCCCCCCCCCCCCCCACAATTTGTCAAAAAAAGTATCTCCACTTTAAACACTTCTAATGAACTTGCTTCCATAACTCTCTGGAGCTGAAAATTCCAGAGATTCACTAACCTCTACAAAAAGAAATGTCTATGTTACATCAGTTTTAAACAATCAGACCCTTATCTTGAAATAAAGTCCCATCGTTAGAGATTCTCCCACTCTTGATGTCCACCCTGTCAGGCTCCTTTAAGATCTTCTATGCTTCAATGAGATCACCCCCTCATTCTTCAAACCTCCAAGGAACACTGACCCAACCTGCTGAGCCTCAGAAGACTAGACCAATGGGTGCACAACAGCAGACTGATCAGACAGATGGATAGCCAACATTTAAATTTGGAGAAATATGAAGCAATGTATTTAAAATAAGAAAGGTAATAGCCATAAGGTTTAAGAGCTCATACCCAAACATTTGGAATACAAAAAATGATGCACAAGAGCAAGCATATTGAGCATAAATACTTCACACTCCTCTGTATTAACAATAGAACCTAAAGAAATCCAAAAACTGTTTACAGTCAATTAAATATTTTTTGAAGTGTTGTGATAATTATGTAGGAAAAAAGTTAACCATTTTGGCTGATGGCAAACTCCCATAAACAGCATTGTGATAATGAGCAAGCAATCAGTGTTACTGATGTTCAGAGATAAATATTGGCTAGGAATCAGAGACATCACCTTTCATGTTCTTATTCAAAATGCTATCATAGAATCTTTTGTGTACAAGGAGCATCAACAACCCAGGGGAAAATGTTGCAGCGCAATAGTCGGCAGAGATAACCATTAAAATGTAGCAGGGAAGGAAAAAAAGACTTCAAAAGGCAAAGGGCACATCAAGGCAGAGGGCATGAATCATAGAATCGTACAGCTCAGAAAGGGGTCCTTTCTGTCCACCTTGTCCATGCCGACCGTGATGCCGAAACAACTAAATGAATACTTTGTCTACTTCCTTTGAAGACTGATGAAAAGTGAAAGGTACATGAAGAGAAAGGTTATGGATGGGATAGTAATGTTTAAAAGTTAATAAGCACAGCATGAATGGAAGCTGACAAGTCAGTTGTCCTAAACCAAATCTAAATGGCTGAAAGAAGCAAACTGTAGAAATAGCAGAGGCTTTCATCACAATCTTTCAATTCTCATCAGATGCGGAGGCAGTGATGGAGAACTGCAGGGCTGCTGATTGTGAATATAATGAAAATCAATGGGGACAAAACAAAATAGAAAAATTCAGATTAATTCAAGTCAGCATGAATGTGTTAAAAGGCATTTGTTAAAACCTAGAAACTGTAGCACACCAGTACAAGTCCATTATGAGGCAACTGCAGCAGAAAGCCCACAACTGCTTTGGTTATGGGTGTAACACTGAAGTCTCCAATTTAGGCCTTAGGTGCAATGAGCAATGCATTGTTTACAAATGAAAATGAGCTGCCCACAACTGGGGTCTTGTCCCAGCTATGGCCCTCTCCAGGACAACAAACTAACTTCCTCAGCAATTGTCCAAATGAAGAGTTGAACATGGAATTACATCATTTGATGCACATCAGATGCCAAAAGTGCATCAGGTGCGCAAGTACAACAGGATGCGAGGGGCCCAGTTGAATATGTCGAATGACCAAAACAGTGCAATGGAATTGAATTTCTAGACGTGGAGAATGTTTATCAAAATAGTGCAAATAATGTTATATAGATTATCAGAAGGCATTTGATAGAATGTCACTTAAGAGCCTTAATAAAAAGTTGGAAACTCAAGGAATTAAGTGGATCCAAAATTGGCTCAATGATGAGCAGCAAAATGTGGAGGTAGATGAACACCTTTCAGACGGAGCATCGATTTGCAATGTGTTTCACAAAGGTCAGCTTTGAAAATATTACAATTTTGTAAATGGTCTTAGCTTGGGTATTGGGAACATTATAAAGCTTGTACATGCTACAAATATTGGCAAAGGAGTAGATAATGATGTGGAGAGTGATACTTAGCAGGACGTTGGACAGAACGACAAAATGTGGAAAAGCACAGGAGATGGATTGCAGTGCAGAGAAGTGTGAAATTATGTAGTCTGCAAGACAGCACATAATAAGTGACACAATTTGTTAAGTGTACCTTGCTGTCCACATACTTACCTACATAGTATATCAACAAAACTATAAAAACACATACAAGTTACTTATTCCCTGCAAAAAAAAAGTTCACCTCCCTGAAAGATATTTAGGGCTATCACATAGGTGACATTTGAAGATTTCTTAGGGTGAACTCGCACTACTAATGCACATGCTATATTTTCCAGGCAAAACTGAGAAATAATAAAACAACTAAAAAGTAACTTCAATTTATACTTGTTTTTGCAAATAGCAAAATAGAAAACTTAGCAATTTATCAAGTTAACAAATCATCAAAATAAATTGCAACCTAGAACAAAGCCAAAGGGCTAACCCAGCATTAACCAATAATAACAATAACTGTAAAAGGAGCGTACATCTTCAGTAAATTAGGAGGCTACATATATAAACGATGCAATGGCAATTATAGTCTCCAACATAGTCTCTAAACTTACTGAGCTCAAGGCAGTTTTCAGACCAATGATCTGTGCAGACGGCGAGTGGCAAGCATCGTGTTCTGATACCAACTGCTTCAGTTTCTCCCTTTCAATGACCATTGAATTGTACACCGACTTTAGAGCAGAATGAACTACCAAATAAAAATAAACAAGTTACTTTATATTGAATCAGATATAACAAATTATCAAACTTGGACATATAATTGAACAAGATCATTTTTCGAATCACACTTGCATGACCAAATGGACATATGAATGGGAACTCAAGGATACAATCAATTGAGAGCATTAAATAGACCAGAAGAATGAAGTCCATAGGGTAGGTGTGGACTTCAAACCTGTAATTCAAATAACCTCAAATAAATTCATAAAAAAAACCCAAAGTGGATGCTTCAGAGTACATTTTTAATACTATAGTTTGGTTTTAAGAAACAAAGTAAACTGAAAATGTACTTGGTCTCTAAGCACTTTACCGCCTTTAATTTTTCATTTTATGGATATTCATTTTCAGATAGGAATGGTGTTAATTTCATAACATTAGTATATTTCTGGATAAGCCTGCAGATTGGTAAAAATCCAAGACAGCAGAACAGACATTATAAAACATGTCCGCAGTCCAAATATTGCATGTCAGAAACACGGTAGGAACTTGTATCAAGATCTCAAGCAATGCAATTGTTACAAAACTAAAAACTTAGCAACCATCCCAAACTTCATACACAAACTCTCACCCACTCTGAAATTGATATTCTGCAAATTCAATTTTCAAAATTCTGTCATTACCAAATAACAATGGACGATTGTTAGAATGGTATCATAATAGAGATAGCTGTGTTAGTGACTTTGTATCCTGAATACAGTACATGTAGTGATCTCACCTTATTGTATGGCAATTAAATGCACTAAGCCTCACAAACATTCAGAATGAGCCTCACAGGCAGTCAACATCTGACAATAACTGCAGCCAAGCAGCTCATCTTCAGCTTAGCTGCAGGGAGGGGTGTGGTGGAAATAGGGGTGTACAGGATCTCAAGACTTGTGCCCTGTTCAAGTGCCAATTTTCCCATTGTTTTCTCAGTAGCTGAAAACAGGATAAGCCAATGTGTGCACATAAAAATCTCTCTGCACACCATAATGAGAAATATCACAAAAATAATCAAATTGACAGAGACTCTTTGCTTTTGCACATTTCTTGCTACCAACTCTAAGGAACTACTATAATCACTGAACAACTGGGACCTTCACAAATTCAATTCAGCCTTTGAAGATATCTTTCCTCCCCCCACCCCCCCAAAAGTCAGCCTCAAATGTCGAGATGCCTTCTGGTTGGTGTGTTTTAAAACCAACTGGCACTTGAGGATGTGTCTGCAAAAGGGAGAAATCAGCAGAGTCAAGGACCAAGAAATGGTCATGACTCAACCATGCAGTACACAAAAATGATCAGTTGCTGTGAACTAAATCAGAACATTAATATATTTACTATAACTACTTGCTACCTAGAAGGAGAATTTCTTAATTATGGTCAGCCTATGCAAATCCTGGAGCAGTTCACAAGCTATCACCTGCCAAGAATATTTCCTGAAGAAATAGTTGTGCAGTGCCAGAAGCCAAAAATGTGGATCAACAAGTGGAATCCCAAATGAGGACATTACCATTTAATACATCTTTCACCATGCTACCGTTGTGAAAGAACCAGAAGCTTCTCAAATCTGGTTTATCATGGATTTTAAAAAAGTTACCTGTGTCTCTTAAAAACCTTTTACAAGCACCTAGAACTACTTACACTCAAGGCAATTAGCTGACACCCCTTCAAAAACAGTTTTTAAAAGAATAGCATTGTTATGGTTATGGGACGGTTTGTCCACTAATCCAATTGATATGCTGTTCTTGCCCCATTTTTCTCCTCTCCCCCCTCACACCAGTTTTCAATGAAGGCGTCCTGCACTTAAAACACGTTCTAACTATGCACTGCTGACTTAATCTGATTTCAAATAGTTGTTTTAATTTTAATCACTTGGACAAAACTCATTAATTTCTACCAATCGCCATTTGAATAATAAATATTCTACTACCTTGCATCAAATATCCAGCATCTGCTTTCATTTCTAGATGTAAAGGGCCCTTAGCAAAATGTACAGTAGATCAAGATAGGGGTTTCACCAATAACAAAATATTGCATAATCTTCTGTAATCTAAAGTATGTGCATGCACCTAAGTTTTAATATTGGACAATGAAGAATGCTATTACTACCTTCTTGAGCAATATGGCAGAAATCCTCTTGCAGTTTTGAATAATCTGAAGGCCAGTCTGAACCATCCGAAAAATGCTTTGCTTCTACATTAAATACCTCAGACAAGTTAGGGTTTGATGCATGCAGTCTCATTGGGCTGGCAGAGATACAAGGAACCTAAGCAGAATGAAAGGGCCATTACTGCTTACAAAATAGCTTTTTGGAGAGATAAAAATACAAGAATTTTAATTTTATAACGATCTTTCTTTGAATGGCAACCACCATACTGAAATGTTGAGGCTGGGAGGAAGAGGAGGAGTTAAAATGTGTAAGTAATAAATTCAAAGCTACATGGTTTGACTGTAAATCTTCTTGGATATTAGTCTTTACTAAACATTAACAAACATCGATAGCTGCAAAGTCTTACCAAAAGATAAAACTACCTTTTGGATGATCACATTGGTAGAATTTTTGGAAGTTAAGAAATGCAAACATGTCAGATTGAAATGGGGAAGTGGAGGTGGGGGGGTGGGGGGTAGGGTGGGGGGAAGGAGAAGTTAAAATAATAACTCCAGAGATATACATTGTCAGTGATAAACAGTTCCAAGAGCAATAACTTATCTAATGACAAGTCTACTCTGGTCACTTTGGTGTACTGTTTGTAATTATGAAAATAATTATGAAATAATTATGAAATCATCACCTGTAGTGTTGATTTCGCATCCTTGCCAAAACTTTTAGTTCGCCACCTTCTCTGAAAGCGCTTTTCCTTTTTGGGACTTTCAAAAACATATCCCTTCATCGAAGGAGAACAAACACAATTTTATCAGCAAACAATCATCAACGGTTTATTTTATTACTTTCTCTAATTCACATCCAAACAAACTTGCATTCACTCATTTCGCTTCAGCTTAAACCTTGGTAAGCAAACACATTTGACTGTCATACCTGAATAGCATTAATAGATGGTGCTGAGTATGTTCTATGGATAACTTCCATGCTTTGCAAAAGCTGCATTAATTCTGTTAAACTGGATTGGCATTGAGAAAGATCTACAAGGGAAATGAAAGGTTTCAGAATGAAGTTTCTATCAAATGAAAAAAAAAGCATTTAGATTCTCAGACCCATTTGAAATGCAACATGTAAAGCCAAGAAGGAATTTCCATTACAGAGTAGGTCACAGAGGGGCAATATAGGAATTGGAGTTATCTATTTAGACACTAACTAAACCCATACAGTGGTGTGATAAAATCATGTCTGATGAAAGATACAACTTGTTACATTCACCTTTTCCCTTTAATCTTAACACCTTCTGTTAATGAAATGCTATCAATTTCAGACTTAAAAAAGTAAATCACTGTATTAAATGATGTATATGGATTAGTAGAAACTGGGGCCTCTATCTGTGTATAGCAAAGTTTCTCAACTTCACCTCTGAAGGGTGTAACTGTAATTGTTTGTCTTTGCCCAGAGTCTCATATACACGACCCTCCTGTTACAGTTGGGGGTGGGGGTGGGGGTGGGGGGGGGGGATGGTTACATTTCCGTAACGCGAAGCCGCATCATCAGCACGTGTCAAGAGTTTCAAGTTGAAAAAAAAATTGTATTTACTTTCTCTTTGCCCCTGCCCCCACAAATTCTGAGAGATCAAATTTTATTCCATATATCCAATGTTTTGGTCATGATTTGTGAATTCTGTAAAGTCGAATTTCCATTACCCGAATGGCCAGAACACGTGGGTCGCCCGTACAATTCTCCACCCTTCAGATCTTAAAAACTTTCCTGAACTTTTAAGCTCCAGGGAATACAACCCGTGTTTTAATGCTTGGAATGCAAGCATCATTCTGGCAAATCTACACTGCACTCTCGCAAAGGCCAAGATATCTTAATACTGAAGAAAGATCATTGATCTGAAACACTGACAGTTCCTTTCTGTTCAGTTGCTCCCAAGCATGTTGAGTATTTCCAGCATTTTGTTTTATCTGCTCAGAGTAATACAGATGTAGTTTAACCAGGGCTTTGCACATGTGCAGCACAATCATCTATCTCCCTGTATTCTGGATCTTTGTATACAATGACCAGCATTCCATTAGATACGCTAAGTAGATTTTGCACCATCTCATGACATTTTTATCATTTATGTATTATGGACCCTTCCAAGTTTCTTTGGACATGCAATCCTTTGAGCTTAAAACAATCTATAAAAGTAATCTGTTGCATCTTATGAATTAGAACCATGAGTCGACCCCTCAGCACCTTAAGCCTGCTCGACCAATTGTTATTCTCATTGCAACCTCAATCCTTCAGGTCTAAAAGAGTAACCTTTCACCTCCTTCCTTACCAATTATTTACCACAATCTTATAAAATATTCAAAGACTGTTTTCACCACTCTGAAGAAAATTCCAAACATCCACAAACCTCAAAAAAAAAATTTCAGCTCATCCAAAATGGGTTACCCCTTTTTATTTATAATAAAAGAAATCCCCAGTTATCTATTCTCCCAAAAGAGAAAATATCTTCATCAACCTGAATCATTAGCTGGTTTCTCTTTTCACAGATGCTGCTTGACTGGCCAAGTTCTTCCAACATTTGTTTTTATTTCAGATTCCAGAATCTGTATTTTTCCTTGTTTGCCTTTCCACATCCATCCTGCCAAGACCCCTCAGGATGTTATGTTTCAATCAAGTACACCCTCACAGTTCTAAATTCCAGTGGATACAAGACTACCCTGTCTAATCTTTCCTCATAAAAGTGCCATTAAAAGATAATAGTCTGTTAGATTTCTCCGCTTTATAAAAGGTCAACAGTGGAAGACTTCATGTTCATGCAATAAAGTTCATTTCACACAGCTTTTGTCCATTCGATAAATGTATTATTAACTCTACAATGTCATCTTCCAGCTATTGCCTGCCTTGTGGCATCACCTGGATATGGGTATGTATGTAGCATTCAAGTCATTTACAAATAGCATGAAAAATTGAGAGCCCACACAGATCTTTAATGATACATCCTTGTAGTTTGTGTATCTGTCCATGATTCTTATTGTCAGTCCTTTTGTTCAGCCAGTTTCTTATGAAATTAAGAACAGCCTTCAATTCTGAGGTTCAGACTGAACAGTCTGTTTTGAAGGACTTTATCAGATGTCTTTGGAAGTTCATGAATAAAATAAACATTTGCCTGTTCACTGTTAGACAATTCTTCAAACAAAAACCCACAGAATCTGGTTTATCAGACATGACCTTACCTTTGGGTCAGCTGAAAAATTTCCAAAATGTTCAATCACTGTCATTAACTATACTTTAGCCATTCATTATTTTCATTTACATCATTAATCTTCGCCATGTCTTTGAGGCTCAAATTTGCTTTTGATGACCTTAATTTTCCTTATACAATTGTAAAATCATTTTGATATTGATATCCATGGCAGGTTTATATTACTGTTCTCTTCCCAGCTGCCAAGACCTGTTTTAATATTTGCCTCTGACTTTTTCTTTGTTTTACTAACTCTCATTTGTTTAGTTATCCATGGTTATTATTTCAGCAAGTAGTTTATGCCCCTTGGGATAAAAGCTAGTTTTCTATGGCATAAAATTACTTTCAAAACACCACTAAATGATATTTTGATTTACCAGTTTGCAGATTTGTCCGGTATATTGTGAACTGTCTGACCCATATAATGAAGTCAGCATTACTCAAATTTAGAATCCTGGCTGTTCCACTTTGCTTAGCAACAGCTCACTGAGCTCAATACCATCCCCATCATTAAATAAACTTTCAAGTAATGCCAGGTTTATTACTCATCATTAAACCCCATGTGACCTGGCCTTTTGTTGCTTCAAGGACATACTATCAAAGAGAATTCTGTTATGAATAAATACCCAGAGATTTCTGTCTGTTCAATCACATTTCAATCCAAACTCAAAGATTGATCCCTTGGTGATCACTGAAATAATGCATGTTGAAACCCACTCCACTAGTATGAGCAGGATGAGTGCAAATATTAATGGTCAGTGATAGGGGAGGGATAGAACAGAAGGACAGAGCAGACTTAAGAATCCATGGAAAGTACTACAGTGAAAGTAATTGGCCATTTCAGTCTCACGACTAAATATTTTTGGTCCACTTTTGTTTGCAATTCAAGTGTAAATGTTTTCACCTTTTGAACATTTATCTATATCTTCCGAACTTTGTAACCACGCTGCCACCTTCGACTGGCTGTTAGAATAACTGACAGGAAAACCTGGGCTAGTTTGGAGTGACATTTGTTTGCATAAACTTCCTCTCTTCAACTGGAAAGAAAAAAAAACAGATTTTAAAAAGCTGCAGTTAATTCATGATTAATACATTTTTCTTAATTATGACAACTGCTTTGCAATTAGGATAGTTCCCAAAATTACAACTACAACACTCAAAATTGTTGGCTTACATCATTACACTTAAATACATGTTAGACCATTCAAAAACAAACAGTGGGTCATATGGCCTTCTCAACCCCGTTCTACCATTCCATAACTGACCTACTACCTTAGCTGACTTTCCTTCACTAACCCCACACCCTTCAGATTTTTTGTTATTCAGGGAATCATTGGTCAGTGTTTTCAATATCCTCATACACTGAACCTGCACAGTCCTCTGAGGCAGAGGACAGTGAAGATCTTTTAAAACTCTGCCTTCTCTACAAACACCTCATCCAGAGGAAACATCATCCTTGCATTTATCCTGACAAGTCCCACAAGAATTTTGTATGTTTCACTGCGATCACCTCTTACTCTTCTAAACTCAGTAGTGTACAAACTGAATCTGTTTAATCTCTCCTCATAAAGCAATCATTCCATCTCAGGGATAAATCTGGCAAGCCTTCCTTAGGTAGGGAAGCTAGATCTGCAAGGTACGGTATAGTCTCAGGATCTTACATATTCAGCAAGACGTGTTTATACTTGCATTCAAATCCTCTTGCAAAAAAAGACCAGCTGACTGTTCACTTTCTTAATTGCTTAAAGTACCTGTACATTAAATTTAGTGATTCTTATACAGGGACACCCAGGTCTGTCTGAAGTTAGTCTCTTAACATTTAGTAAGGTATGTGAGAAAGATTTTAAGGATTCTAAAAAAGCCATGACATATACTAAATGCCAAAGTATTCTTGTAAAAGCAAAACATCAAAAAGAATATTTCTTTTAAAGGAGAAGTTAATCTTGGAAATCAAGTCTGATCTTTCAGTGCAGTACCGAGGGAATGCTAAACCATTAGCACTACCATCTTTCAAACAAACATAAAACCAAGACCCCACTGTTCTCTCAGGTGGATGAAAAAGATCCCATTACATTTATTTGGGATAACTTCCATTTCCCATGAAAGCATTCATTCCAATTATTTGGAATCCCAGACCCCTTCCCCTAGCTCTCTCAACAGAGCCATGAAATCTCCATCGATTTTATGGTTACAGGCGCTGGCTAATATTGCTCCTCTCTACACAGGCTGTGAAGCAGCTACACAGAAATAGTTTGTATGACAAACAATCCAGAACCTCTTCATCCACAGGGAATACTTGAATCTTCAAGCTCATGGATTGGTCTCCTGGAAACAATTATAGGCATATGTCCAAGCCCCTTGGAGCATTTGACCATACTGTGGCATGGCAATCAAATCACCATTGCAAATAAGTATCTAAATTTCCAACCCAACACTAAAACACAGTGGATTTGACCTGCCATAGAAAATACAGAAGGTTCTTAATCAGATCTGAAAAGGGCTTGGTTACTATGGCTATTTAAAATAACATTCATGGAGTTCAGTAGAATATGACTGTGACAATCCTTCATCAAACTTTGCACCACAAAACCACCATCAGTATTTTATACAAATTTGGTGGTGGCTTTGCTAAGATTGAAGTATTTTATTCACAAATGTTAGATTCCTTAATCAACTTAAAACTGGACATCAATTATTGCTCCAATCCAGCCACATGCAAGAATAAATGACTCTAAATCAGGGGATAATATGCAAAAATTACAGCTTCACCCCATCCAGTCAGTCTCCCGATTCATGTAGAGGTATACCAACATTATCCCTCAATATTTCCTGTCCACATTATCTGAGACAACACAGATTAGGAGGATGGGACCAACAATTACTCCAGAGTTACATCAAAGATAAACATGCTGGTGCTCACCACAAATAAATCGAGGGAGCAATCGTGGCTATTCGATGCCTTATTATGCAGCAAAAAAGAGAAGAAACACAAAAGGGCAGTGAAAATAGGAACTTATTGTCACCAGAATCTAATGTCTGTCAGACAATTTGCCAGTTAACAGATGTTCTCAGAATTCTTATCAGAAGACTGCTTTAAACATCTTACAACTTTACATTAGAACCCAAGTCAATAAATACAATGTTTCCTTGATATCAGACTGCTAATCAGCAGATTACTTGGAACCCTTGCAGCCTAATGCTCCTACTGAATTTCAAGCACTCCTCTTGTCACAACAACCACACGCTGATGACTGAATGTAATTGTTCATAAAATTGCTGCATTAATTTGCCACCATTTTATTAAAACAATGACAATTTAAAAGCCAAGATGCCAGCAGTAAAATATTGATAACCTAGACAGACTTTTCATAGTGTTTGGCTGCAGACAGAGAAAATAAATATAGACTACATTCTAGAGTGCCATTGAAGATTGGCCCAGCTTGTGGTTCCAATTCTCCTACTCTTCAGTCTTGATAGTGTTGTGCACTACAATCCAGATCTCTTCATCTATAACACAAGTCATTTAGCCCACTGCATCCCCAAGTAATTTTCCCTGTGATCTATTCTCAGAGGGCTTCCATCAATTCCCACCCTTAACCCCTCTCAGTTCCCACCACCACCAAATTATACCACTCATCTATACAATGGGCGCAAATTTACAGTAGCCAATTAACCAAACAACCCGTATGTCTTTAGAGTGTGGGAGGAAACCAGAGCACCCAGAGAAAACCCCAAGCAGTCACAGGATGTACATTGAATGACCAGGGAATTAAAGGCTAGGGAGAACTGGCAGAGACGAGGTGGTGAAGCCTGGGGCAGATCAGCCATAACCACAATGAATGACAGGGCAAGCTCGAGAAGCCCCAGAGAACACAATTGAACCCAGATCACTGGCACTGAGGTGTAGCTCTGTGCCATCCCCAAGACTCAAAATCTAGAATAATTTTAAATTTAGAATAAAATTTAGAAGAGAATTCTTCTCTTCAGGACAGTGCAATTCACTCTTCATCTGACAATACAGAAATATAGTAATTTCCTTTGAATAGAAGGGCTGTTGAGGGGCAGTATGCTGTTCATAAACAGGACTTCGGCTGAACGTTTTTTTTAAAAAACTATATATTCACTTTTCCTTCAGAATATTAAATGAAAAATGGATAGGTTGCAAAGTATTGAAATAAGAACCTGTCAAGCCCAAGGGCAAATTCAGTTTTCAATAGAAGCAGCAAGTATTCCTGACATATAATTTAGTGGGCTATCTGCTGCTTCTCCCAAAAGTGTTGAACATAAAAATGATCTACAATCTAGGGCCAAAAAAACCTCTTCAGAAGCAGAAAAATAATCAAAACCAATATCACAGGAACTTTTGACATGGAAATCCATTGTCTGTCTCTGAGCTATATATCCCACTTTTTACCCTGGCTTCTCAAAATCAAAACTGATTTGAATTCAGTAGACATCAAATCTTTTTATATTCTAATAAAACTATGTGTAAAAATGATTTTTTTGCTGACCAGGTGTTGCAGATTGACGGTTTAGAGATTTTACTTTTAAGCATCTTTACTGATCTCTAATGACCAACAGCACTGGGGAAATACTTCAAAGACTACAGTGGTTAAAATCGTTATTCAAAAGCCCCTTAAGGGCTTTTAGGATAGGCATTAAGTGGCTTGATCAGTCATGGCCACAGACTGCCATTTAAAAATCTGAATTCAGCTTGGATTTGTTTTAAAGCTATGCTCCCAGGGAACTGGTATAATACATAACCTTTAGCATTCTGATATTTGTTGATTATAGGCATCAATGTCATTGTGATTCTTTTCCTGTGAAAAGTTTCCCCATTATTGCACAATGTCCCTAAAAGTAAAATTCTAATATTTTCCCTTATTTTTTTCCAGTTGATTTTACCAAGAATTTTACTATTTCAGATAACTTTTTGTTCACCATTTCCTACTCAACCTAACATGTACTACTTTCTATTTACCTACTCTGAAGCAGCTTTACCTCTCCCTCTTTCATTTCATTCTTCAAACAGTATCAGACCTCACACTTAGACAGATCAAACGTTTTAAATGCTTGCACTATTACAATATCCAAATCTTTTAAGTTCTCAAACCCTCAGTCTTGATTATTGGGGCATAACTCTTAACTGAATGATTGTTGGATTGGCAACATTGATTTTTTGCTTCTTTCACCAGATATTCCAGTCCCATAACCAGACCTCATGTCTTTCATGCCAGTGAGATTCTACCTGCTCATTGTCCATGTATATGAAAACACTTTGGTTTACTAAAATATACCACAGGACAGGTGACCCACTTTATTTTCAAAATTCAAGCTGTAAACGTATGCCACTGGACTGGGACTAAAAATTTAACAAAACTAGTGAACAGAGAGGTTTGAACACTTAATATGTATGCTGTTTAATATTTTTCATGATCACATATCAGAATAGTAAAGGGTATTTCAGTTGAGCGAGCTCTACCTATACTGAACCTTAAAAACTGAAATCGAAATCTAATTCCATGATAAATTACCATGGAGTCAAACTATGTTAGCAATTATGTACTCTAAATGCAGACATGTCATTGGAAATACACAGCCATAGAGTTAGCAGCCAAAACTGTATCACATATGATTACTAGATCGGCTCAATTTACAGGTACCAACAATGTTTTAACCATAGATACTTCACTCTCAGTACTGTGGATCTTGCCAGGCAACTTCAAACTATTGGTTCAAGAAATTACGATGCCATGCATGGTAAAAGGCACCATTAAACGCGCAAATTGGAATTACTACGCAGCGTCAACTATTTACATACAATTCCTCAGGTTATGGTTTCTGCTGTAACTGGAGCTCAGCATTTGAACTATACTATTGAAAGGCTCAATTGAAAAAAGACAGAACTCAAATGTTTTGCAGTAAATCTACAAAAACAAAAAAAAATATTAACAAAACCATAACAAACAGGAATAGACCAGTTGGCCCTTTGAGCTAGTTCTACCATTCAATAAGATCATGGCTGATCCAATCTTGCCTTCCATACCACTTTCCCCTTTCCTCTCAATTCCCTTGTGGTTCAAACATCTATTGATCTCTGCTTTGAAAATATATTCAATGACTTTTCCTCCACAGCTCTCCTGGATGAAGAATCATGACCCTCAGAGAAGAAATTCTCATCTCCGTTTGAAGTGGAAACCAGGCAACCTTGGCACCCTTTGAAACTTGCTCAAATACGCCCACTACATATGCCCTCTATTTCTTGAAACCACCACTTGAGAAAATGCTCTCAACATTTACCGTCTCAATCCCCCTCAACATTTTATGCATTCCTCACCTCTCATTCTTCTACACTCCTGCTCAACTCTCCTTCACGTGTCACGTTCACCAAACACTTAAACAAGTCTTAGGAAGATACAGTCCTAATGCAGATAAATGGGATTAGTGGAGATGGGCAAGAAGATCAGTGCAGACAGTGCGCTGAAGGGCCCATTTCTGCGCTGCCTGATTGTATCAGCAAACCTTCCTCTCGGGAATTAACCTGGTGAACCTACCGTGGTCATTAGAGATCAGTAAAGATGCTTAAAAGTAAAATCTCTAAACTATCAATCCGCAATACCTGAAGTCAGCAAAAAAAAAATCATTTTTACACATAGGTTTATTAGATTATAAAAAAGATTTGACATCTACTGAATTCAAATCAGTTTTGATTTTGAGAAGCCAGGGTAAAATGTGGGTTATATAGCTCAGAGATGGACAATGGATTTTCATGGCCAAACGATCCATTTTGCTTAAATGGAAGGATCCAATGCCCCCTACTACTTTTCAATGGTTCTTTCAAACTAGATCATGTTTAAACTTAGAAAAAATTAGGAGTGGTACTGTTGATCCTTTGCTTAAATCTGAGGAAGTTTGGAGTCCATTTATTCAATATTTTCACATGATATAGATCCCCTTATAATAACCTTTCAATTTAGAGGAATGGAGTTGACGACATAATATTGCTGTTTCTATTGAGAAATTTTAGTCCAGTTTTTTTTTTGTTTTTTTAAAATTTTTTTTTTCTTTAGCTTAGTTTGGTTTGATATATTGTTTATAATTTTTCTTATTGTTTTGGGGATTTTTTCTTCTTTCTTTTATAATAAATCTTTTTCTTTAATATTATATTCATTCACTAACAGATTGTTGTATCTACAGATTTTTTTTTAATACTTTATTGTTCTTTATGATTATCCATGTCATGATTGTTCTCCTGATCTTTTTGTATTACGTGTATGAACATTGATATATTAATCTGTATTAATTTGAAAACTAATAAAAAGATTGAAAAAGAAAGGATTTTCATGTCAAAAGTTCTCTAGTCAAGAACATCCACGTTTCATTCAGTGGTTGGTAAAATAACTGAAGTCAAAAGAAAAATCAAAAGAATTCAGAAGATTATTAACAATGACACAAGGTTGATGTACGTATATGGATTTCCAAAAACACTCATTGCAGTTGAAGGAGACAGGGTGATGGTCAAGGGTTGTTTTTGTGATTGGATGCATGTGACTAGTGGTGTCCCACAAGGAACAGTGCTGCGACCCAAGCTGGTTGTATTATGTGAAAGACTTTGATGTAGATGTGGAGGCACAATCAGCAAGTTTGCAGATGACACAAAGATTAGTGGAGTTATTGACAGTGTGGAAGGTAGTCTTGGGGTGCAGAGAGATATCAAGGTTTTGGTGAAATGGGCTGAAAAATGGCAATATGGAGTTTAATCCAGACAAATGTGAGATGATCAATTTTAGGAGTATAAGAGGGGCTAGGACATACACCACAAATGGCAGGGTCTTGGGGAGTATTGAGGAACAGTGGAACCTCAGAATACAAGTCCAAAGGTCCTTGAAAGCGGTTCTGGTCACCAATGTACAGGAAGGAAGGAGGTGATAGAGCTGCTACAATCATAATACCTACCTCAAAGTACAAACTGCTTGAAGCATATTTTGGGTTTAGAGTACGGGATAGATTTACCAGAACTACCTGGATTAAGGGAAAAAATAAATATATTGGAATTTCTTGGAGCCCACAATGCTTTAAGTAAGTGGAATTTTCAACAAAAGGTGAATTGACAGGAGGGATTGAAGGAGACCATCTCCTCTGACGGGGAGATAGGGACCAGAGGGTACAGCCCAGAAAGTAAAGCCAGGCCTTTGACAAAGGTGAAAGTCAGGAAAATCTTCTCCATTTAGAGGATTTTATAAATTTGGAGGACCTTCCTGAAAAATGACATTGGTTTCAGGTCAACTTTATCAAAAATCTGTCAATTTTTGATAACTAAAGATCTGAAAGGAATATGTTGAAAAGGTAAGTATGTGGTTTCAGGTCACAGATCTACAGAATGTCACAAAATGATGAAACAAGCATAAAGAAGTAAGCAGCCAATTTTAATTCCCATGTTTAATGTCTTATTTGAAAGGCAGCACATTACCAGAAGAAAACTAGTCCCTAATTACAGCAACAAAACATCATCCTAAATGGATGTACAAGGCAGACTTAAACCCAGGGCTATGTAACCTAGTTACTCATAAGACTGCTACTAGCTGATCCAACACAGACAACCTTAAGGTATACCCATTCTTTAGCCTGAGTAGTTTCCGTACACGCACCCATGGATGCAAGTTTACTGTTATATCCAGTCAAGTTTAAACTTGCAGAAAATTTATAACCAAATGACCCATAAGCTCAGGTCCTGCATGGAACTCCATTGTGTTAAGCTTAGTCCACTCATAGTCAATCTGATACAGGAAGAACCATGGAGACAGCAAAGAATACAAGCAAAGAGCACAATATGAAATCACATGTTTATAGGACCAAAAACATGGTGATTTGTAGCATTCTCTGTTGAAACCAAAAAGCTTAACCTTTTACATTTTAAACCTTATGGAATTTTTTTTTGTTGTTTAGTGCATTACCTTCCTGAAAGAAGGGGAATTCAAAGAGCTTGAAGAGTCTGTAGCAGACGAGGCTGGGAAGAAGTGATTAGTCACATCATGGGGAAACTTGGCAATTTCATTCTGGCGGTATAGCCTGTGGTGACGCAACTTTGCTACCCATTCATCAAAAAACTCCTGGAATTTTACCTAGCAAAAGAACAGTTGAGTGAGCGTCATCACAATGAAAAGGTTGCCCGTTTAGATTCAGCAAGAGAAATACTGTCAAATACCTTCAGATGGTATATATGCTCTTCTGTGTCCAGATCAATACATTTTGCCTTCTTCTTTATTGACATCACAGACAGCCCAACATCAATGCAACCATGAAGTTTTCCTTTCTGAATCTGGAAAAGTAACTTCAGTTATCTGCACAGAACTGAAACACTTGGTGAATTGCCAGAACTTAAAGCTGTAGGACAAAAACTGGAGAGGCAGAAGACATTCCCACCTGATGGGTTCATCCTTTAAAGCATTGGCAGATAGAGAGCTATCATTTTAAACAATCTTTCTGACTTTAACCACAGATGGCTGATGTACCCAATCTTGAGGAACTTGGCAGCTGAATCTAAACGAGAAGGACTGAACCCATTGTCAGCTTCCTACACTCCACACTGTGGACCATAGACAGGAGAGATATTTCCTCCAGGTCCAATATGTTTATAGCAACTATCATCTCCCCCCTCTTCTTAACATGATCTACTGACTTCCCCTTTGACAATAACGTGCTTGACCACAAAGAGCTTGGCCCCAGGTTAAAGCCCAAGGAATTACCTCAACCTGGAGCAACTGAGATGCTGATGCCTCAACCTAGATAAAATATCCATTGCTTGTTGACCTCTGATGTATCATACAGCATCAAATATAGGTTCTAGAAGAGCAACTAATGCAGAAAAATAAATTCCATTGTGTTTCAGAGGTGCATAAACAACCCTCACTGAATCAAAGATGTATGTCAGTGATAATAAATCTGATTCTGATGGGGTCAAGCCTTGTCAGTACCTCAAGATCTAAGTAGAATCATGAAGTGATACATAGCATAAAGGTTCCGAGAAGGAATTCTAAAACTTAGAGCACATAACCTTTGAAAGTAATGTCACCAGTGATTAAACTTTAGTCCAAGAGAAAAAGAATTCTGGGATGCAGGCAAGGTCAAAGTTGGGGGGAATACAACTATAAAGATAGCTGAAGGGCGAGAAGAGGTTGAAGAATATGGAGAACAAGACCATTGAGGATTTGAACATTAGTGTGTGAATATCAATTAAAGAGTTTGGTGAACTGGAAACCAGCTTAGGATGGGTCAACATCACTTGGTGCAATTTGGGATACAAGAGTATGTTTGGAAGATGAGAGAGGAGATATACAAAACGTTTGGAAGATGAGAGATCAGCCAGGAGAGCTTTGCAATAGTCAAGTATTCTGCATGGTACCAGAGGGAAGCAAGTTTACTCCTTTCCATGATTATCTTTTCTGCAAATCTACAGGTTCACAACCTGGACTATGGTCAGAATAAAGGATACAAGTTATAAAAAATTGATTTTGGTTACTCAAGAACAAAATTAGCAAAGCTGAAGATGACTTATAACTCAGGCTGCTGTCCAAAAAACGACACTCCTCAAATGATGCTCTCGATACTTACATCAGCCTGAGATTTTGCGTACTTCAGGATTCCTTTCTCCAAGAAGAAGTATCGCTGGAAGTGAAAACAAAGTATTTACTGGAGATTTATCTAATTAGGAAAAAAAGAATAAACAGTAATTAATACACCAGGATAATAGCACAGCATGTCTGGGATTTGTGTTCCTTTCATCACCACAATCACAGACCACGTATGAAACACTTGCTCTCTCTCCAGCTAAAGTTTCACAACGGAAAACTTGATCTACATCTGGTGCCAGCCATGATTCTTGCAGAAGTATTCCCTTTTAGTCTAAGGCAACTTACTTGTATAGATCTGAAAAACGGGTCAGAATCAACCCTCATTTCCAAAAATCGTGCTGCAGTAGTCAACAGGGACCATAAATGGTTGCTTACATTGACTGTGGTATGCAATGGGGAAAGCCTGTAGTTGTCGAATTTACTGAAATTGGGTGGAGTTAGCAATGAAAACAGATTGTTAAGGAAACCTTTTACCAAGCTTAACCAAAATGCAAGAACATAGGTAGACTGGTAAAATGGTTTGGAAAAAACAGATAAAGTTAACACAAAAACCTGAAATGATTCATTATGATCCAATGAGGATGCAACATTTGGTCAAGTGGTACAATTTTAAAGGACGCACCACACACGGGAGCTTACGTACCCAAGGGTGTACATGCACAAACCTGGGAAGCACACAGAACAAGTTGAGAAGACCATTTTAAAAAAGGCAATTGGGACGCTTAACTATTCATTGAGTACAAAAGCAAAGTGGAAGCATTGACAAGTTACGGATCAGGCCTCAGCTGGAGCACTGCATCCAATTGGAGCACTTTGAGATGGCAGGGAAGTGATTTACCCACAAAAGTACAGAAACAGCTAGAAATCTGAAATAAAAACAAAACAAAAATGCTGGAAAATATCAGCAAGTGCAGAGGAAAACAATTAATGTTTCAGGTCAATAAACTTTCACGAGTACTAGTTCTGACCTGCTGAATTTTTCCAGCACTTTCAGTTTTTATTAAAACAGAACCAGGATTGAAAGACTTCAGATAAAGGGACAGAAGAAAGAAACTGTGGTTGTTCTCTTGCAGAGAAAATGTCAGAAGGCAGAATGGCCAGCAAGCCAGAACACACATGATGTAACTGGCAAAAGAATCCAACAATACTAGTGAAACAGTTTCAGTGATGTTCAAAGAGAGAATTGGACATGATACTTTAAAAGGAAAATGTAATTGCTGTGCTTTGGAGGAATTGGCAGGGAAGTGGCTGTAATTGGAAAGGTCTTTCAGGAAGCTGGTGTGGAAATGATAATACAGAAGCCAGCCATTCAGCCTACATCGCTTTTGTAATTCTGAGTGAAAACAGAAAATTTACAAAGTATAATAAGGAACATCTGGAAATTTAGGACCTAATTTTCTCTGGTAGAATACAAAATGTACACAAATGTAGCACTTGTAATCTCATAATGATGTCACAACATCAGAGAGATTCTGCAGGGAAGCAGGTCCTTCAACCCACTAGGACTATCAAGCATCCGCTTTTACACTAATCCTACCCTAACCTATTATTATTCTCCTCATATTTCCATCAAACCCCATCCCCACCCCTTCTCCAATTCTAATCCATACGTTAGAGGCAATTTACAGTGGCAAATTAACTGACCTACCCACACGTTTTTGGGATATGGGAGGAAACTAGGTCATCCTTAGGAAACTTGCATGGTCACAGGGAGAATATGCAAACTCCACACAGACAGCACTGGAAATCAGGATTGAACCCAGTTCAAAGGAGCCGGTAAGGCAGCAGCTCCACTAGCCGTGTCACCTTCAGGCTCTCCATAGGATCCCTATCAAACAAAATCCGATACTAAGATAATCCCCTCAGTTTGATATTTTAATTCCAGAATTCTGGTTCAAACACTTGGTAAGTCCACACATGAAAGCTTTGTCCAGAGTTGACCAGACAAGCCAAATTCTTGCAGGATGTGACTGATAGCAAATGTGACTGATATCTTCAAAAAGACCATGGAGCTCACAGGTTTATAGACAGAGTGAATGCCACTTGGACTTCAAGAATACATGCATTGACAAAACAGGATACAAGATCCAAGCTCCTGGCATAGATTGAAGTGCATGAAGATGCAGTGCCAAACAGAGATTGATAAACAAGAAGCAGTGGCTGCACAGGTTGCAAGGAGCTACCAGTGGAATTCCACGAGTTCACTGTTCTGTTCATGGCCATCTAAAATTTGTATGTGGTATAGAGATATGCATTATCAAAATTTCTAGACTATATCCAAATGGGCCAGCAGTAAACCAGTCATACAGAATGGAAGCAGGTCCTTCAGCCCACCCCTTCCATTTGCATGATCCCACTTTCCCTCATGCATACCCATCAACTCCCCACCCACCATCATACCCAAGCCCAATTCTTCTGTCACCCACATACACCACAAGCAATTTATTGACTAATTTACTTATCTACCAGCACACCTCTGGCACATGGGCAAAAACCAGAGCACTAACTACTACGCTACTGTATCACTTCAGTATCAGCATTATCACTACACATGTGCAGAATTTGCACATTAACTGGAAAATTATGAAATGCAGGTGGTTTCACTTCACTGGAGAGAGAACCCAAATTGCTTGCTCAAATCTCTCAAGTGTGACTTAATTCTGAAACCTTTTATCTCAGAGACCAAACTGCATCAGAAATTACATTAACCTTCAATAAAAATGGTGCACTTCTATTTTATTATACTAGTTCTTTAATGCATTCCAACACTGCTCTCCCACTTATACACTAAGCACACCTTATGCCAGCCTTTCAGAGGCCACTTTCTCTTCTTCAGCATGTATCCTTCCTGCTTCTCTGGCTCCTGGATGGCACTTGTACTGTCGCGAAGTCCTTCCACAATCTCCCAGCTGTCCTGCTCAAAAAAAAATTTAATTCATGATATATTTAAAATGCACACTTCACAGTGGGTTGCAAACTATCACTCATTTTTTGTTCCCGCTGGGTAATTTATTCAAATTACTCAGTTCTTATCATATACTAGTTCCTAAAACTGCAACCATAGGCAATTCAAATATAGCAGATTTTAATAGCTTTTCATCATTGTGGTCTAACATTCCGAATGATTTATTAGCATCAAAAATCTAAAAATGTCATGTCTGGGACAAACCGAAATAGGAAGTATATTAATTATCAATAAGGAGAACTGAAGTTGGAGCGACACTACACTAAAAATATTTAAGAATTTCAGAACTGGAAACTGGTGCAATTTAATGTCAGTCATATTTGCATAACTAACATTTTGACAATGCAGCAATATAATGCAAGCTGTTATTTCAAACAGTCAGATTATCTGAGTTGCACATGACTGCAGTTTTTCAGTTATATGGTAATGGGGTGGTTATGTTGCTGTGGTAGTTATGCTGAAACCTGAATCAATTGCCCAGAGAATAAAATTTGTATCTACATTACAACAGTGACAATTTAAATTCAATTTTTCTTTCCCCTTCATGGTGGAAATAAAAAGCTTGGATTATTAAAAAAATAACAGTTTACTGGTAAATTCAACTGGTTCAGAAATGTTCTGCAGCGTGGAACCCTGGATCCTTCTCAAGTTTAGCCTTTGTGATGCCAGTGGTCGATTCCTAACTGACGCTAAATGGCCAAGCAAGTACCATCTAGGGACCGCTGGACTTAAATTTTGAACAATCGTTGTGCAGATACTTGAATATATCATTTTTGCATTCATGTAGTGCAAAGCAGCACTGTGCTTTTGCCCATGTGAATGTAGCATAGGAGTGAAGCCAGCTTATTGTGATCTCAACAGATCCACTGGTCTTCTAGTGTCAGAAGAAGAGCACAACTCCGACCAACAAGATTATCAAAAAAAATAAGCTTAGCCTGCAAAAGAGACCTTCTTAGCCTGCAAAAGAGACCTTCAAATTAATTTATTGTTACAACTGCTGGCTCTTCTCAGAAAGTACATTCATTTTACAGCAGGGACAAATTAATCCTTTGCAGGTTACTACACTTAAAAATAATAAATACATCGCCTGCATGATGTTGCATGCCTTTTGAGTTTTGCAGTGCACATAAATCAGCTTCAGTTACGTACAGTGGCTGTAGGCAACTTTGGAGGAAACCAAGAATAGCACAGGACAGCTAATGTCGAACAGCTGATGACAACTTGTAAGTCTTTAAGGGTGACATTTGCTTTAGATGAAAACAAATAAATGATTACCAACTGCCAGAAAATGTTACACCCCACCTATTATGGAAAATCAAAGTTGCCAGTGTGTGTAAAAAAAAATAGAGCTGGCAAGTCATCACCACTTACTTGGCATTCCCTTTGGGCAAAATGGATCCCATACTTTCTACACGTCAAATTATAAGTTCTGAACTCCATAGTTATTTGGCATAATTCTTTGATACTTACATGTAGCCAGGCCTTAGTCATGACTGACAATCAAACCTCAGGAAGCAGAATCAGTGCTTCCAACCTCAGCATACCCAAGTTTTAATGGATTTAATTTTAAGAAGTATAGTAAAGAAAAATAAACTTTTTCTTTTGTGTATATGAGCAACCCCACTCAAATGGCTGGGGTTGTTGAATGCAAGCCAGCTATGGCAGATATAAAGCCAAGGGAATGGATGCTAAGTGTATTCTCTCAGCTCATTACAAATGGCAGCTGCAACTGGACTTGGATAACATTAAATCAGTATGAATTGCAGAGCAGTCACATAATAAAAGACCTGGCGACACAACAACACTAATCTTTAAGTCTTTCAATGATTATTTTACTTTAAACAAACTATTGTACCAAATAGGTACCCATAAATATTAAAGAGTTGATTGGAACACTTTCAGGACAACATAAAAATCCTGAACATACCAGATTCTTCAAACTTAAAGAATAGGTTCTCCTCTTTGAAACTTCAAGATTTTTTAAAAATAGTCTTTGTCTTACTCCATTGATTATTCCTTCCTGTCTCTACCAGTTTATCACTCAGCCAATTATACCATGCATCTTTCCACACCTCCCCAGTGTGGCATGCAGTTCTCTGGCTGTGATGACAGACCACGAGTAGAGTACTCGTACTCAACAACAGTGACTTGTGCTCCAGTGACTACACAATAAGCTTATAAAATGAATCAAGATGACTCACTGTAATGCCTTCCTATGTCTCTTTATACTGGGCACTTCTCTGAAAGCACGCTGAGGGTGAGAACATAGGTAATTACCGATAAAACCTTCAGCCCACAGCAGCATTGAAAGGTTTTTGGTACAGAGCTAAAGGTTAGCAAGCTCAAAAGGCAGGCAGATTTGAAAAGACACTTTGAAAGGTTCCAAAAATAGACTTGCACATTATGTACAACAAATATATCAGCAACTTGATTGGGTGTTCCTTTACTCAAACTTAACCAGATGCTTCTTTAAAATAACCCTCTACTAGAGAGTCATCATCACAGAGTACAGAATTAGGATTTTGATAATGGGTTTCTATAAATGGAAAAATCCAAAACTTGAAAGGAATTGTTTTAAATAGGTGATACTACAAATAATTAAGGCCCAAAATAACACATCTGCATTTAACTTAAAGGACAATTGCACATGCATGTTGTAGGTAATACACCGCAAATTATAGCTGTTGCAATATGCAAACTGATATGATCAAAAGGCAACACAAGAAAGTATACGATACCTGCCGAACATCTGGCCTAAAAGAGCTGCTGGAACTCCGGGTGGGGGTTGATAATCTCTGGGACACTGCAGTCACTTGTTCATCACTGTTCTTCATGATGCAGATGTTCACTGGAACCACTCAATCAAGAAGTGCAACTAAAAGTAGCTTTGCTTCTTCAAAGTCAACAGCAAGCATCAGCGTCAGGTTAACTAAGCCAGGTCCCGGGTCTGTGCTTTTTAACCATCATTTCATCCTAGAAACAATGTGTTAAACAAATTTTAAATTTCAAAATTTGAGAAGTTATTTATCAAGACTCTTGGTTATAATTATATACCCTTCAGTATACATCATTCCCAAACTATTTTATAATCCAGTACGACCCGGTTGAATGGCTGAAGCACTCAGTTTGGCCTTCAGATCTCCTGTTATGTAGCACAGCCAGAATTCTCTAGGACTTTTCTTGATTTTATTGTAAGTGCCTTAAGGCAGTGCAACTGTGCAATGTTTCTTCTGAGATAAAGTGGCATGCAAAAGTTTGGGCACTCCTGGTCAAAATTTCTGTTACTGTGAGTAGTTAAGTGAGTAGAAGATGAACTGATCTCCAAAAGTCATAAAGTTAAAGATGAAACATTCTTTTTAACATTTTAAGCAAGATTAGTGTATTATTTTTGTTTTGTACAATTTTAGAGTGAAAAAAGGAAAGGAGCACCATGCAAAAGTTTGGGCACCCCAAGAGATTTCAGCTCTCAGATAACTTTTACCAAGGTCTCAGACCTTCATTAGCTTGTTAGGGCTATGGCATGTTCACAGTCATTGTTAGGAAAGGCCAGGTGATGCAAATTTCAAAGCTTTATAAATACCCTGACTCCTCAAACCTTGTCCCAACAATCAGCAGTCATGGGCTCCTCTAAGCAGCTGCCTAGCACTCTAAAAATTAAAATAAATGATGCCCACAAAGCAGGAGAAGGCTTTAAGAAGACAGCAAAGCATTTTCAGGTAGCCGTTTCCTCAGTTCATAATGTAATTAAGAAATGGCAGTTAACAGGAACAGTGGAGGTCAAGTTGAGGCCTGGAAGACCAAGAAAACTTTCCGAGAGAACCGCTCGTAGGATTGCTAGAAAGGCAAATCAAAACCCCCGTTTGACTGCAAAAGACCTTCAGGAAGATTTAGCAGACTCTGGAGTGGTGGTGCACTGTTCTATTGTGCAGCGACACCTGCACAAATATGACCTTCATGGAAGGGTCATCAGAAGAAAACCTTTCCTGCGTCCTCACCACAAAATTCAGCATCAGAAGTTTGCAAAGGAACATCTAAACAAGCCTGATGCATTTTGGAAACAAGTCCTTTGGACTGATGAAGTTAAAATAGGACTTTTTAGCCACAATGAGCAAAGGTATGTTTGGAGAAAAAAGGGTGCACAATTTCATGAATAGAACACCTCTCCAACTGTTAACCACGGGGGGTGGATCGATCATGCTTTGGGCTTGTGTTGCAGCCAGTGGCAGGGGGAAACATTTCAGTGGTAGAGGGAAGAATGAGTTCAATTAAATACCAACAAATTCTGGAAACAAACATCACACCATCTGTAAAAAAAGCTGAAGATGAAAAGGGGATGGCTGCTACAACAGGATAACGATCCTAAACACACCTCAAAATCCACAATGGACTACCTCAAGAGGCACAAGCTGAAGGTTTTGCCATGGCCCTCAGTCCCCCAACCTAAACATCATCGAAAAGCTGTGGCTAGACCTCAAAAAAGCAGTGCATGCAAGATGGTCCAAGAATCTCACAGAATTAGAAGCCTTTTGCAAGGAAGAATGGGCAAAAATCCCCCAAACAAGAATTGAAAGACTCTTAGCTGGCGACAGTAAGCGCTTACAAGCTGTGATACTTGCCAAGGGGGCTGTTACTAAGTACTGACCATGCAGGGTGCCCAAACTTTTGCTTCGGGCCCTTTTCCTTTTTTGTTATTTTGAAACTGTGAAAGATGGAAATAAAAAGTAATCTTGCTTAAAATATTAAAGAAATCTTTAACTTTATGCCTTTTGGAAATCAGGTCATCTTTTACTCACTTAGCTGTTCACAGTAACAGAAATTTTGACCAGGGGTGCCGAAACTTTTCCATGCCACTGTATGTTCCAATGACCAGAAACACACCAATGCTTGCATACTCATTAAAATGCATTGTTTAAACCTCACTCTTTAACATAGACATCCATATTTCATTCCTCATTTCCATATTGATATCCAGGATATTTATTCATTCAGTAGCATTTTATTTCAACTTCAATGCATTTACTGAGATCAAAATCTGAAACACCTTAACTGAATATTTCTAAGTCAAAACTAACAGATTTTTCTAAACATAAATACTTTTGACATCAACAAACTGAAGCCAAAGTAAAATATTCAAGATGGACAGGTCTGAAACTTTAACTCCCCTCTGTCGTTACTGCCTGGCTCACCGCATTTTCAGCCTTTTCTGCTTATAGTATGATGCATTAGCATTAACCTAACCCTAACCCTGCTCCATAATTTACTAACGATAAAAGTCATTAAAAGTTGGCATGTATAATGCTCAGGTCAGCCCATACCTGGAGCAGTGTTCCATGCTCATGAAGAAAGACAAAAGCAAAATATCCAGCCCTACGAACATTGGACAGAATAACAATGAGGAGTTGTCAGAATATTCTATTTTAAGGAAGAGAAGAAAAGTTTGAAGATTTGAGTTAACTAGAAAGAACAGAGGGGAAGAGGATAACAAATGGCATAAAAAATATTAGTCTGGATCAGCAATGACTGCAGGACAAGGAAACAGACGCATTTTGATATAAAACAAAGCCAAAGATTGATGTCCAAGACAGGAGGTACAGAAGCCTGAAGTACCACACCACCAGGTTCAAGAACAGCTACTTCCCTTCAACCATTCAGTTTTTGAACCAACCGGCACAACTCTAATCACTACAGTTTAGCAGCACTATGACCACTTTGATCACTTTGAACTAAAATGGACTGTGTTTTTGTTCTAATTGTGTTATTTCTTGTAAAAATTATGTTTAATTTATGCTTTCCATGCGAACACTACTTATATGATGCTATGTGCTGCTGCAAGCAAGTTTTTCATTGCACCCGTGCATACATCTACTTGAGCAAATGACAATAAACTCGACTTTGAATAAAATTATTCACTGGTACCTAACAAAAGAATATAGTGCTAGGTCAATCGTGTTTAATGATCAGAGAGTTGAACAACAAAAAAGGTTAAGTTTTGCTTTTTAAAAATCCCTTTTACACGACTGGAGGGGTCCAGTGTTCTCCCCTCTTCTTCACAATTAAAACTTCATCAGTAAGCTGAGCTTTGCAAGCGTACTTATAACATATGTAAGAGCTCAATTTTCCTCAAGGTAACCAGTAACCAACTTGATTCTGCAGACCTCACATCACTAAGTCGATGTTAACCTCAAGTTGACACTTAATTGTGCAGTGATGAATATAAGTACAGAATGACATCTAGTCAAGGAAACAAGGAAGTCTCCTTGCAAGCAGCCTTGCCTTCTGTCAGGAGCTCACGGCATACGGAACTTAATCCTGACAAGTGTGAGGGGATCCTGGGGTGGGTGGGGGAAGGGCCATAAAAAAATCTGCAGATACTTGAATGATTCCCTGGTGTACAAGTCCAACAACCCCCAATGCTGGCTGTATAGGTAGATAGAATGGTGAAGGCAGCATGCAGGATACTTGCCTTCATTAACCAGGGCACAGAATATAAAAGCAGGGCAATCTTGGTACAACTTTATAGAACTTTGGTTAGTTCGCAGCTGGTATATTTTGTGCATTTCTGGTTGTCACACTATGGAGAAGACATGATTGCAGCGAAGAGGGTGCAGAGGAGATTCACCAAGATATTGCCTGAAATGTAATCTTTCAGTTGCAAGAAGATTAAGATAAGATTTCTTTATTAGTCAAATGTACATCAAAACACACAGTGAAATGCATCTTTTGCGTAGAGTGTTCTGGGGGCAGCCCGCAAGTGTTGCCACACTTCCGGCACCAACATAGCATGTCCACAACTTCCTAACCTGTACGTCTTTGGAATGTGGGAGGAAACCGGAGCAGCCGGAGGAAACCCATGCAGACACGGGTCTGAAGAGTCTGAATTGGCTGGGCTTGTTTTCCTTGGAGCAGAAGAGGTTGGGTGTAGGGTGGGGAGAACTCAGATTATACAAATTATGAGAGACATAAATACGACAGGTAGTAAGAAACTTTCCCCCGTGGCAGAGGTGTCTTGAACCAGAGCGCACAGGTTTAAGATGAGCAAAAGATTTAGAGGGGATCCAAGGAAGAACTTTTTCCACCCAGAGGGTGACTGCAATGTGGAACACACTGAGAAGGTGGTGAAGACAAATACTCTTACAAGATTTAAGAAGAATGTGGATGAACACTTGAATCACCAAGGCATAGTAGGCTAGGCTTTTTATAAATTCATTCAAGAGAAGTGAGCTTCACAGGCTGAGCCAGCATTTAATTGCCCATCCCTAATTGCCCTTGAGAAGGTGGTAGTGAGCTGCCTTCTTGAATCACTACAGTCCTTGAGATATGGGCATACCCACAATGCTGTTAGAGTGTTCGCTCCAGGATTTTGACCCGTCGACAGTGAAGGAATGGTGATTGTAGGGGAAAATGCCAGGGGTCAAGGGTGGGTGGGAAGCAATGAGAGGACCAGAGAGTCACGGAGAGAGTGGTCACTGCGGAAGGCAAAAAAAGGGGTGGGATGGGGAAGATGTGGCTACTGGTGTGATTCCTTTGTGGCCGTGGGAACAGATTAAAATGATGTGCTGGATGTGGAGGCTAGTAGGCTGAAAAGTGACCAAGGGGACGCTACCTCTTCAGTTTGGGTGGGGGGGGGGGGGGGGGAGGTGGGGAGGGGGGAGGGAGGGAGGGAGGTGAGAGCAGAAATCTGGGAAAGAGGAAATGTCAGTCCACTAGCCTCCACATCCAGCACAGAACCCCGTGTCATTTCCAGGGACCTAAACAGCCCTTTTAGGTGAGGCAAAGATTTACATGCACCTCCTCCAACCTCATCTACTGCATCCGACGCTCCCCACATGGCCTGCTCTACATCGGTGACACCATGTGCAGACTAGGTGACTGGTTTGTAGAGCACCTGCTCTCTGTCCATAATGACCATCCTGAGCTTCTGGATGCCTGCCATTTCAACTCCCTTCCCATTCCCACACCAACCTGTCCTCTGTCTTCTCCACTGCCAGGGTGAGGCTCAACGCAAACTAGAAAAAAAAACACATGGGTATTCTGCAACCCAAAAGGTATAAACATTGACTCTTCCAATTTCAGGTAACCTTCACCTCCTGTGTTCCCCTTTCTCTCTCTTTCCAATCCACCTCCAGTCTTTCCATTTCTGTTCCCTACCCCATACCCCCCTTCCAACCCCCCACCCCACTCCCCCCCCCCCTCCCCTAACTGGTTCTATCTACCTACTACCCACACACTTCACTCATGATATCCCCTCCTCTATCCGATCTTCATCACTCCCTAAATGATTCCCATTATGACCTTCCTTACTGAATAGATTCCAGTACTTGAGGCCTTTATATCACCACTTATCACCCTCCAGCCTTTGTCTCCCCCTCCCCATCTGCCTTTTCTTTCTCCTTGTCTGCTTCCAACCATCATCCATCTACTTCTGTCTCCCAACTCCACCCTTCCCCCTCACCCACCTAGCTCCTTCTGCCCATCATCTTTCACCCCTCCTTAGTCCACCTTCCATCCCCTATAATCATCCCATCCACTCTTTTACCAGCTACTTTCCCTCTCCATTCACAGCCCTGACGCAGGACCTCGATCCAAAACACTAACAATTCCTTTCTTCAACATAGATGCTGCTCAAGCCTTCTAGTTCCTCCGGCAGTTTGTTCTATTGAATGAACACACACATTTACCAACAGACAACTGTTGGAAATCAACCGCAGCATTGCTGTATATCCCCACTTGGGTCGGGCACACCCAAGGCTCAGCAGAGAACATTTGAATTATTCAGCAATTACTCAAACTTCCTGCAGATGATTGAATTGCTTCAGATACATTTTCTCCTCCTAGTATTTGGGCCGAAGGGCCTGAATTGTGCTGTAATTGTTCTATGTTCTATATACATGAAGCAGTTATTTCCTGACAATTAAACATTATCCTTATTATGTCCGGGAGTTGAACATGTCAGAAAATCTATGACAAATGTAGGAACTATTAATGAATTTATGCTCCGCCTCATCAGTTATAAGCAACAGTAATAAGCCACATTCAGAAGTAGTCAGATGATCAAAAGAGGTGCAGGGCATCTTTTGATCCACCCACAAGTTGGAATGTTTTTCCATGTACTTCAGCTCAAAAGATTTGCACCACTGTTGTTGAAAGAGAAAGAAGAAGGGAAGTCAATGGAACATCTGTGACCGAGAGAGTCTCATGCTGCAATTGTTGAAACTTGTGGAGAAAAAGGCAAATGACAAGAGGAACATGAAGAATTAAGACACAAATTCCACACTAATCTAACACAACTGCTTCACAAACCAGCATACTGGCATAGAAATTGTATTCAGAAGATCTGCACCAGACAGATAATTAAGTTAGGATAGTTCTCCTTTCCATTCATATGTGAATAATTCAGATAAGTTACCCGGTCTGAGCAGAAACAAGCCTCAGAAAATTTTTAATAGCCATACATTATAAATGACATTAGTTTCCTCAGAATACACTTAAATTTATGTTCCAAAATACATTATTAATTTGAAAAATATTACAATAAATTCTAAATTATAAAATAGAAATTAAGAAGATGTGCAGTGAATTACATGAAAGCACCATAATCAGAATATAGCATCTACAGCAAATTCAACTGCACTTAAATTAAAAGTCATAAATACATAATTAGAAAATCTGTGAACTCACATCATGCTTTGAGTTAAAGTGATGGTTGATTAGGCAACAATTATTCAAGACTGCCCTATCATGGTTTGTGTTAGAGGTGAAAATTCAAGACTGGCAGCATTAAACTGAATTAATGTGCACACGTATATAAATCCAGAAAACAGAAGTTAACTGGAGCAGAGGGAGGTGCTCCAAAATACTGACTGGACAGCTGGAAGCTGGAAAACTGCTACAAGGATAGAATACAACATTTACATTAGCAGTTTCCATTAACAAAGTTGTAGTAGAAATAAAAATTTAGGCAAAGTGCCACAAAAATATATCAATAGAAATAAGATTCTGAAATCAAGATGTACATGACAGGTACAAGATCAACATCAAGAGATGTTACTTTTGGGTAAACATTGCCTGCAAAAAAAAAATTACCAAAACAGAAATTTTGTACGATTCATTAAGCAATTAAATAGCAATGCACACCAATGTCATTGTGGTAATAATGCAAGGTACTCCTGATATCTCGATTATTGTCTATACCCAACAGGACATTATCTTAATGATTTTAATTCATCTGATATTTATTTACTGTGTAATTAAGCAGCTTTAGATTTATTTCAGATTTTAGGTTTTGCCTAATCATGATGGAGAAGCTGACAGGATGTGTCTTCATTATCTCAGGATTTTGATTGTAATTTCAAGATTCCCTTCATGTGAAGTGAATCCATAATTTGCTGTCAGTGATTTGCACAAGCATGCAGGATACAAACCCAGACGGGGATCATTGCATGCTCCAGCAAGACAACAGGTAATTGGGGCAATTGTCCAACTCTAACATATATAAGCTTCCCAGAAATGTCTGTGCTTTGTCTCAAGGGCTAGAGGATTTTTGTGTTAAGTTAATAAAAGCTGAGAGAGATTCAGGTAAGAGCTTGTCAATATAAAAAGGGCTACTTTATCAAAAGCAAAATCGATAATGTCACTTTCACATGCAACAAAATTGATAAATCTATTGATTAGAAAAAGCGATTCCAACTTTTGTCCCGAAATCTTTTTTTGACACTGTTGATTTACTGTGTTCAGTTCTGGTCGCCTCATTATAGGAAGGATGTGGAGGCGTTGGAGAGGGTGCAGAGGAGATTTACCAGGATGCTGCCTGGATTGGAGAGTATTGAATATGAGGAGAGGCTTAAGGTGCTAGGGCTTTATTCACTGGAAAGGAGAAGGATGAGAGGAGACATGATAGAGGTATATAAAATACTGAGAGGAATAAATAGACAGTCAGCACCACCTTCCCAGGGCACCAATGCTCAAGACGAGAGGTCATGGCTTTAAGGTTATGGGTGGGAGGTTCAGGGGAGATGTCAGGGGGAGGTTTTTCACCCAGAGAGTGGTTGGTGCATGGAATGCACTGCCTGGGGTGGTGGTAGAGGCAGATACATTGAACAGGTTCAAGAGCTTGTTGGATAGGCATATGGAGGAGTGTGGGATGGGGGGGGGGATATGCGGGAGGAAGGGGTTAGGTAGTGTGAGGGTGGTTTGATGGACGGCACAACATGGTGGGCTAAAGGGCCTGTTTTGTGCTGTATGGTTCTATGGTTCTATGATTCTAAAATTCTTTCATATATTTGGCAGAATAAAAACCCAAGGTTAAGTAAGAAATATTTACAAAAATTAAAAAAGGATGGTGGTTTGGCCTTGCCTAACTTTAGATTATACTGTTGGGCAATTAATATTAGATATTTAATTTTTTGGATACAAGATTCTGATGTAATTCAATGCCCTAAATGGGTATGTCTTGAGCACTAATCAGTTCCTGACTTTTCATTAGTTTCTATTTTAGGTGCTTCTCTCCCTTTTGCACTTACCAAGTTAAGTAAACATACGACTAACCCAATTGTTAAACATACAATACGAATATGGTTTCAATTTCGTTAATTTTTTGGATTGAATAAATTTAATTTGTCAAGTCCCATTCAATCTAATTTTTTCTTTCATCCTTCTAGAGTTGACTCAGCTTTTTCCATATGGAAAAGGAAGGGAATGGTATGTTTTCGGGATCTATTCATTGATAACTGTTTTTCATCTTTTGAACAATTGTCTAATAAATATAATTTGCCTAGATCACACTTTTTTCGATATTTGAAGATTAGAAATTTTTAAAAAACTACTATACCCTCTTTTCCGACACCTTACAAAATTGAAACTACGGAAAAAATTTTAGGTCTTAATCCTTATCAGAAGGGCTTGATAGCGATAATTTATGATTTAATTATGAAAATACGTCTAGAATCATTAGACAAAATTAAGAATGAGTGGGAAAGTGAACTCCAGACATCTTTACCTATAGAGACTTGGAAGAAAATTCTTCATTTAGTTAATACATCTTCAATGCATGCCAGACACTCGTTGATACAGTTTAAGGTAGTCCACAGGACTCATATGTCCAAAGATAAGTTAGCTTGTTTCTATAACCATACAAATCCTATATGTGATAGATGTAAATTGTATGTGGCTTCTTTGACACATATGTTTTGGTCCTGTCCTCTTCTGGAAAAATATTGGAAAGACATTTTTAACATTATTTCAAACGTATTGAAGATTGATTTATAACCTCACCCTATCACTGCAATTTTTGGATTACCAAGGATAGAGTCTGGCCATTTATCTCCTTCCGCTAACCGTATGATTGCTTTTGTTACATTAATGGCCAAATTATCCATTTTGTTTAAATGGAAGGATCCAATACCCCCTACTACTTTTCAATGGTTTTCTCAAACTATATCATGTTTAAACTTGGAAAAAATTAGGAGTAGTACTGTTGATCCTTTGCTTAAATTTGAAGATATTTGGAGTCCATTTATTCAATATTTTCACATGATGTAGATCCCCTTTCAATAACTTTCCAACTTGGAGGAACAGACTTGACGACATAATATTGCTCTGTTTCTACTGAGAAATTTTAGTCCAGTTTTGTTTTTCCTTTTTTTTTGTTGTTTGTTTTTCTTCTAAAAAGTTTTTTTTGTTTAGTTTATATTGTTTAATTTTTTTTATTGATTTGGGTTTTCTTTTAAATTTATATAATAAATCTTTTTATTTCCTTTCTTTTATATTACATTCATTTACTAAGAGGTCATTGGATCTACAGTTTTTTTTAATTTTATTGTTCTTTATGATTATATGCTATGATTGTTATCCTGATCTCTTTGTATTATATGTATAAATATTGATGCTATATATCAATCTGTATTAATTTGAAAACTAATAAAAAGATTGAAAAAGAAAGAAAATTCTTAATACGTAAAATATTATAAGGATAAGCATGATGAACACAGTAACTAATAGTGCCAGAAACTACATGCAGAACTAACCAGTTTTCTGAGAAAAGGATGTTGATCCAAAACATGAATTCCATTTCCTCTCACTGATGCTGCCTAGCTTGTTGACCATTTCCAGCTATGCAGTCTGTTACAAAATTACATATGTAACACTATTCAAATCCAATCACATCTAGATATCCCATAGAAAATGAGATTACTCTCAAGAAGCAGGGGCAAAATTATAAATCCAAGTCAAATCACTCAACACCACATTACACAAAGCTAAGTGGCAGTACGGGCTGTGAGGAAGATGCAGCAAGACTTCAGGGGGATATAGACAGGCTGAGTGAGTGGACAAACTCATGGTAGATGAAAGAATGAAAAAATTGTGAGTTTATCCATTTTGATAGAAGGAAAACAGAAAGGCACAGTATTTTTTCTTTAAATGGTGAGGGATCAAAAGGTGTTGGTATTCTGAGGGACCAGGATGACCAAGGAAGGATGTACTTGTAAGGGAGTGCAGTGAAGATTTGCCAAATTGATTGCAGGCATGACATGTTTGTCATAGAACAATACAGCACAATACAGGCCCTTCGGCCCACCATGTTGTGCCGGCCTTTAATCCACACCTAAGACTATCTAACCCCTTCCTCCCACATATCCCCCTATTCTAAATTCCTCCATGTGCTTATCTAACAATCTCTTGAACTCAACCAACATACCTGCCTCCACCACCACCTCAGGCAGTGCATTCCATGCACCAACCACTCTCTGGGTGAAAAACCTCCCTCCAACATCTCCCTTGAACTTGCCATCCATTACTTTAAAGCCATGCCCTCTTGTATTGAGCATTGGTGCCCTGGGAAAGAGGCACTGGCTGTCTACTCTATCTGTTCTTCTTAATATTTTGTATACCTCTACCATGTCTCCTCTCATCCTCCTTCTCTCCAAAGAGTAAAGCCCTAGCTGCCTTAGTCTCTCCTCATAATCCATACTCTCCAATCCAGGCAGCATCCTGGTAAATCTCTGCACCCTTTCCAACACTTCCACATCTTTCCTATAATGAGGTGACCAGAACTGGACACAGTACTCCAAGTGTGGTCTAACCAGAGTTTTGTAGAGCTGCATCATTACCTCGCAGCTCTTAAACTCAATCCCACGACTTATGAATGCTAACATCCCATAAGCTTTCTTAACTACCCTATCCACCTGTGAGGCAACTTTCAGGGATCTGTGGATATGAACCCCCAGATCCCTCTGCTCCTCCACACTACCCAGAATCCTGTCATTAACCTCGTACTCCGCCTTGGAGTTTGTCCTTCCAAAGTGTACTACCTCACACTTCTCTGGATTGAACTCCATCTGCCACTTCTCAGCCCAGCTCTGCATCCTATCAATATCCCTCTGCAATCTTTGACAGTCCTCCACACTATCCACAACATCACCAACCTGTGTGTCGTCTGCAAACTTGCTAACTCACCCTTCTACCCCCTCATCCAAGTCATTAATATATATCACGAAAAGTAGAGGTCCCAGAACAGATCCCTGTGGGACACCACTAGTCACAGCCCTCCAAACTGAATGCACTCCCTCCACCACAACCCTCTGCTTTCTACAGGCAAGCCAATTCTGAATCCACACGGCCAAGCATCCCTGGATCCCATGCCCTCTGACTTTCTGAAGAAGCCTACCATGTGGAACCTTGTCAAACGCCTTACTAAAATCCACGTAGACCACATCTACTGCACTACCCTCATCAATCTTCCTGGTCACCTCCTCAAAGAACCCTATCAGGCTTGTGAGACATGATCTGCCCTTCACAAAGCCATGCTGGCTGTCCCTAATCAGTCCATGATTCTCTAAATGCTATTAGATCCTATCTTTAAGAATCCTTTCCAACAGCTTGCCCACCACAGACGTAAGGCTCACTGGTCTGTAATTCCCTGAACTATTCCTACTACGTTTTTTGAATAAGGGGACAACATTTGCCACCCTCCGATCCTCCAGTACCATTCCCGTGGACAATGAGGACTCAAAGATCCTAGCTAACGGTTATGAGAACCTTCATTGGACTCCCTCTATCATTCTTTGGGCCAGGAGACCAGATTTGTACACAGTATACCAGATGCACCTATGTATCTTCCTAACTGCTTGCTGGCCCTGCATGTTAATTTTCAGTAATTGATCCCAATCTTCAACTTACAAAATTCTTATTGGGTTTGACAGGATAGACTCAGCGATGACATTTCCCCTGGTTAGTTTGTCTAGAACAGGCCAATATCTCAAAATAAGGAGTTGACTATTTGGGACACAGGTTAAGAATAAATGTCTTCACAAACAGTATAGCGAATGTTTAGAAATCTCTATCCAGAAGACCTGCGGAAACTCAGTCACTCAGTATATTCAAGACAGATCAATAGATTTTCAGATATTCCGATAATCCAGCTTGCTCAGGATTTTAGTGGTGCCCAACTGGCAGATTTTCTGAAATATTAGATGTTATACACACTAATTCTGTAACACACTTAATTTTTAAGTAGTTACACAGTATTATAATAGTCTTCAGTGAACTCCACATTTTGGGGGAGCTGGGAATCAGGGTAGAACTCAAGGGAACGTGAGGAAACATTGTCTCATGGGTCACATGTTGAACCATTGGGATTTCTGAATGGTTGGATAGTTGATTATCAGAGTTTGACTGTAACAACAGAATCAATAACTGCTTATATAGCACAGGCTTTAAGGTGAAAGATCAGCAATGACCTTAATGAATATCAGAACAGACTGAAGGGCCTACTCACATTTGCTACATTATTTCTAACTGAGCATCACCAGTTGAAATATTTAGGCAATGAATGCAAAACCAACTTACAGTGTACCTATAAATGGGATAAACACAGAATTAAAGACCAAATATTAATACAGACAATCTCGACGTTCAGTTAGCATTCAATTTAGAGGAAATACATCTTGGTACAACATTTAAGGTGCAGCCTCATCTATTTTAATGAACTCAAACAGGTGGATTTATTTCTCCTGCTGAAAAGATCAGCATGCACTGGAACAGCAGACCAGTTTGTGATAGAGGCCCACGTCCACTGCATACACTTCAAACAACATGCAGAAATATTCTTCAAAGTCACTTTTGTTCATTTCTTTTTTACATCAAAACTCCTATTGGGAAATGCTGAATACCAAAACACTTTGAAGCAGTTTGCAGCAAATTTCTGCATCTTGAACTCAAATTTTGAAAATATCATAAATATTAGTGATCAAGGACCCTATTATAGTTGGGTATGGGTGTTCTTGAATGACAGTAGTCTTGGTAATAATTTTATTTTACAGTAAGAATCTAATGATCCAGTACGCTTATGACTTTGGTGGTGCCGGACTGCCAGATTTTCTGGACAATTAATATTTTCATTAATACTCCAACACATTTTTAATACACTTTATTTTACATAGTGCTGTAATAAAATTTATCTTGAACCGGGCAAGTTTAACGGGAGCACAGTGCCCAGGGCTCCACTAAGTGGGAAGGAAGCATGGCAATCATCACCTGGTTATTCAGTTACTGAATCATTTAGATTTCAATAATCCACCATCTGACTGTTTAGAACTTTTACTGTACTTTGTGGAAATTACAAACAAGTGTGCAAGATAAGAGGCATAGATCGAATGGACAGTCAGAGATTCTTCCCCCCCCCAGGGAAACAATGGCTAACACGAGGGGACATAATTTTTAAGGTGACTGGAGGAAGATATAAGGGGGATATCAGAGGTAGGTTCTTTACACAGAGAGTGGTGGGTGTGTGGAATGCATTGCCAGCAAAGCTTGTGGGGGCAGATACATCAGGGACATTTAAGAGACTCTTAGATAGACACATGAATGATAGAGAAATGGGGGGCTATGTGGGAGGGAAGGGTTAGATAGATCTTAGAGCAGGATAAAATGTCGGCACAACATTGTGGGCCGAAGGGCTGTATTGTGTTGCAATGTTCTATGTTCTAATGCTCTCCATTGTACACCTGTAGAAATTTGCAAGAGTCTTTGGTGACATTGGCGAGGGTATACAAAATATTAAGAGGAATAAATGGAGTGGACAGCCAGCGCCTCTTTCCCAGGGCACCTATGCTCAATACAAGAGGGCATGGCTTTAAGGTAATGGGTGGGAAGTTCAAGGGAGGTGTCAGAAGGAAGGTTTTTCCACCCAGAGAGTGGTTGGTGCATGGAATGTGCTGCCTGGGGTAGTGGTGGAGGCCGATACGTTGGTCAAGTTCAAGAGATTGTTAGATAAGCATATGGAGGAATTTAAGTTAGAGGGATATGTGGGAGGAAGGGTTTAGATAGTCTTAGGCATGGTTTGAGGGTTGGCACAACACGATTGGCCGAAGGGCCTGTGTTGTGCTGTATTGTTCTGTGGTTCTAAGTGGTTTCTCAGGTCACTTGAGAGGTCTTAACAATCATCCTACAGACCAAATCCACATTGCAGATAGGGCTAGTAGTTTCATTGAAACACTGCTGTCGTAATCACAACCAAATCACCAATCCAGCACATTAATCCCTCAGTACCAGGTTTATTGAATATCATTTCATAATTTGACCAAACTCAAGTCCAGTATTGACTTGTATAAATTGACACCAATTTATTTTTGCTAAGTACAGTGGGTGAGCAGAAGGATTTTTTTTAAAGTCTGAAAGATCCAGCAAGAGCCTGGTTTACCATATTCAGTTAAAAGTATGCCTTTCACCAACCTTTTCATAGAGGCTTTGCACATTAGCGGACTGCAACAAAGAGTGGAGGATCAATATTTTGTGCCACACACTATTCACAATAAAACAGCATTTTTTTTTCCTATCTGCTGCAATTTCTGTAGATATATTGTAAATGTAGCTCTCAGAACTGGAAAAATGCCATGATAAAGATATTCAAGTAGTGTGCTCAGGAGAATATGCCTTGTTCCAGAAGGAAGTGAAGAGGAAAGGTCATCCTTTTAACTCTGTTGCAAGTCTGCTTCCATGTGTGAAGACTCCCACCGTCTCCTGGTAGGTAAAATAAACTCGATTCAAAATCCAGTTGGAATCCTGTTTTTGATAATCTGGGCAAGTCTGGGGGGGGGGGGGGGGTAGTCAGTAGAGGCACGCAACAAATTTATATTGATTGGCCCAACTATTTAATTCTTACACAAAGAAGTGCTACCATTCAACAACAGAATCACTGCACATTTTGCCTCTTCTAGTTCATTCTACTCTTGCCAAAAATTAAAAGTTGTAGTTGACCAATCCCAGTAGAACCAGAATCAATGATGTTTAACACCAGATCTTTATAACTCAAGTTTAATTTTGATTTAAGCAGTGGTAGTAATCAACTAGTTCATCATCATAGAAGAATATTAACATATAATTTTTTTACTAACAGTTAGGAAACAGTTACATTGTTCCATAATGACCATTAGATTTCAGCCAGCAATTGACACAAAAGATAAATTTGACTTAAAATGCACCAAGACAAATTGTATACTGTAGAAATAAAAACTAAAATTGCTGAAATTTGTAGGTTATTGATGGACAGACACCAAATTATCATTTCAATTCGTTCTGAAGGCAGTTTATCAACTTGAAACATTGGGTCTTTTAAATAGTAGCGGACTAGGCAGTCAAATTTAATGAGTTCCAATGGCTAAAGAAAAAGAGTACCAGTGGCAAAAAAAGCCAAGTATGTTAACCATAAGTCACAGTTGCAAAGCCCATGGTTTAAAAAAAATCATAAAAGCACCAAAACACATAAATATCCTGCATAAATTAAAACATTATCCTATCCACTATATTTTTATTTTACCTCAATATCTCAAGTAACTAAAGGCATTTTTTGCCTTCACATTCCTGTTGTAATTCAAGAAAAACAAGTAGGAACAGGAAAAAGCTTGCTTTCCATTTTCAAATACTGGTATCCATAATACAGATTACGTCAATGCAGCACACATCCAGTAGTCCTTGAAAATATAAAACTGGTCCATTATACAATGCAAGGAACAGAAATTTGGTACATTTTCTCATAATAATTATAGGAGGAACTGGAAACAAAGCTTAAAATGCAACACTTCTGATAGTTGTGAGCCAATACTTCCTTCTGATCTTTGTTAAAATGAAAATCTAATAGAACTTGGTTATCACTTGCAAAGGGGAATGCAGAACCAGCAGTAAAATACTGCCTATTGGGCCCATTTCACACTCAATACCCAAATGAATGTCTCTCTCCAATCCCTACACATGATGTCCACATTTTGAACTTGAACCAACAATGGCCTATGTGGGAAGTAATCAGAATCAGGTTCACTATCACTGACATATGTCATGAAATTTGTTGTTTTGTGGCAGCAGTAAAGTGCAAGACATAAAAATTACAAGTTACAAAAATAAATAGGGCAAAAGAGGAATAATGAGGTAGTGTTCATGGACTGTTCAAAAATCTGATGGTGGAGGGGAAGAAGTTGTTCCTGAAACCTTATACGTGGGTCTTTAGGCTCCTGTACCTCCTCCCTGATGGTAGTTACGTGAAGAGGGCATGCCCCAGGTGGTGAGGGTCCTTAATGATGGATGCCGTCTTCTTGAGGCACCGCATCTTGGAGATGTCCTCGATGGTGGGGAGGGTTGTGCCTGTGATGGAGCTGATTGAGTCTACAACCCTCTGCAGCCTCTTTTGATCCTACACATTGGAACGTCCATACCAGGCGGTGATGCAACCAGTCAGAATGTTCTCCACCATACATCTGTAGAAATTTGCAAGAGTCTTTGGTGACATACCAAATCTCCTCAAACTCCTAATAAAGTAGAGCCATTGTCGTGCCTTCTTCATGATTGCACCAATGTGTTGGGCCCAAGATAGATCCTCTAAATGTTAACGCCCAGGAACTTGAAGCTGCTCACCCTTTCCACCCGACCCCTCAATGAGGACTGGTGTGTATTCTCCTGACTGCCACTTCCTGAAGTCCACAATCAATTCCTTGGTCTTGCTGACATTGAGTGCGAGGTTGTTGTTACAACACCCCTCAACCAGCCAATCTCTCTCACTTCTGTACGCCTCATCGCCATCTGAGATTCCGCCAATAACAGTGGTGTCATCGGCGAATTTATAGATGGCCTCCTCACATGTTGCTCCACAGGTGGATTCATAAGATTCATTCTTGGTCAGTAGGCTTGTATGCTGAATAAGACCTTCAGTAAGCAACCAGACTACTGCAGTTCCAAGATTTTAAACTTGCTGTTATTCCTCTACCTCAATCAAAATCAAAGCAGCAAGATAATAAATCTCAACAGGACATTTTTCCACATTGGAATTTCCTTTTATCATATGTGGTCACAGGCACGTGCTACAAGCAATGGAAATGCAATTCAGGCCTTTGAACGACATGGCCAAGCTATTTCTGACGTTATCTAAACGTAAACCATATCGCTGTGGGTCCAGAGTCACATACAGGCCAGATGAGGTAAAGATAGACTACCTTCCCCAAGGCAGGCAAGCAAGCTCATACGCTGGCGATTACATGACCACCATGATTGATCCAAGTTCTTTTCAAGTTCAAATCAATTTACTTTAATCCCCAACAGCTTCTCTGAGTCATGAGTCCAGGCCTCTGGATGACCACTCCAGCAATATATTCACCAATGTACTCACAAATTTAAGCATCTTTTAAATTTTACAATGCCCTAGGTGCAAACAAAATAAAATGTTCTCCAAAAATACACAAAAAGTGCTGGAGGAACTCAACAAATCAGGCAGCATCTATGGAGGGAAATAAACAGTTGATGTTTTGGACCGAGACCCTTCATCAGGACACTCAGGTCTCGGCCTGAAACATTGACTGTTTATTTCCCTCCACAGATGATGCCTGTCCTGCTGAGTTCCTCCAGCACTTTTTGTGTATTGCTCCAGATTCCAACATCTGCAGAATTTCCTGCGACTCCAAAACATTCTCCAAACTCATATTGCTCAGAAAAAGCAGTTGTTCCTAGATTCCAAGCTCTAAGTGGCTGTCACTCAGAGCGCTTTTGGACAGTTTTTCCTGAGTAGATGCACTAACAGGCTGGCATTCCACTCAGCTTACTAGGGAGGTCCACAGGTTTGATGTGGGAACTTTTGTTCAAATTCTAAGTGAGTGAGTGAATGAATTGAGAGCACAAAATCTTTTGAACTTAACTGCAAGTACTTGACCTCAATTCCAGCAGTGGTTGATTGGTAATAGTTTCCTTTGTCATTACTGTTGAATCTTTGGCCTGTGTACCCTGCTTTGTTAGCCAAAGATCCACAGAATACAGTAAGACCATTTTACCCAGAAGTTAGCATTCTCAATCATAGAAGTCACATGGGCCTCTGCAGTGAAGAATGAGAGAGGCACGCAGGTACAGGACGGTCATTAATATTGTAGAGAACATCTTTACTCTAGGTTAGGAACATCCTTTACCCAATTTAGATGTGCTTAACTCAGATTGAGAGCAGATATTGAAGACATTGCTCTGAAATTTGTCGTTTTGCAGCAGCAGTACAGTGCAAAGATATAAAGACATAAAAATTACTACAAGTTACAAAAATAAATAAATAGTGGAAAAGAGGATTAATGAGGTAGTGTTCATGGGTTTACGGACTGTTTCGACATCTGACGGCAGAGGGGAAGAAGCTGTTCCTGAAACATTGAGTGTGGGTCTTCAGGCTCCTGTACCTCCTCCCTGATGGTAGTAACGTGAAGAGGACATGTCCGGGGTGGTGGTGATGTACCAAATCTCCTCAAACTCCTGATGAAGTAGAGCCGCTGGCGTGGCTTCTTCATGATTGCATCAATGTGCTGGGCCCAAGATAGATCCTCTGAGATGTTATGCCCAGGAACTTGAAGCTGCTCACCCTTTCCACCGCTGACCCCTCAATGAAGACTGGTGTGTGTTCTCCCAATTTCTCCTTCCTGAAGTCCACAATCAATTCCTTGGTTTGCTGACATTGAGTACGAGGTTGTTGTTGTGACACCACTCAACCAGCCAATCTATCTCACTCCTTTACACCTCATCACCATCTGAGATTCTTCCAACAACAGTGGTGTCATCGGCGAATTTAGTCAGGCACGGTAGTGTGGGCCAGGTGTGGTAGTGTAGCGGTTAGCATAATGTTATTACAGTGCCAGCGACCTGGGTTCAATTCCAGCTACTGTCTGTAAGGAGTTTGTACATTCTCCGTGTGTCTGCGTGGGTTTCCTCTGGGTGCTCTGGTTTCTTCCCACTTTCCAAAAACGTACAGGTTGGGAAGTTGTGGGCATGCCATGTTGGCGCCGGAAGCAGAGTGACGCTTGTGGGCTGCCCCCAGAACATTCCATGCAAAAGATGCATTTCACTGTGTGGTTTGATGTACATGTGACTAATAAAGATATCTTAAATCTTTATAGATGGCACTTGAACTGTGCCTAATCATGCAGTCATGAGTGTAGAGAGAGTGGAGCAGTGGGCTAAGCACACATCCTTGAGGTGCACCTGTGTTGATTGTCAGCGAGGAGGAGATGTTACTATTGATCTGCACTGACTGGTCTCCTGATAAGGAAGTCGAGGATCCAATTGCAGAGGGAGGTACAGAGGCCCAGGTTTTGAAGCTTGTTGATTAGTACTGAGGGGATGATGGTGTTGAAAGCCATTCTGTAATCGATGAACAGCAGCCTGATTTATGTTTTGCTGTTGTCTAGGTGCTCCAAAGCAGAGTGGAGAGCCAGTGAGATTATGTCTGCTGTAGACCTGTGCGGCAGTAGGCAAATTGCAGCGGGTCCAGGTCCTTGCTCAGGCAGGAGTTAATTCTAGCCATGACCAACCTCTCAAAGCACTTCATCACAGTAGGTGTAAGTGCTACCATGCGATAGTCAATGAGGCAGCTCACCCTGCTCTTTGTGGGCACCGGTGTGACTGATGCCCTGTTGAATCAGGCAGGAACCTCCGACTGCAGCAATGAGCATTTGAAGATGTCCTTGAACACTCCAGCCAGTTGGTCGGCACAGATTTTCAGTATCCTGTCAGCTACACCGTCGGGGCCTGACACCTTGCGAGGGTTCAACCTCTTGAAGGATGTTTTGACGTCAGCCTCCGAGACAGAGATCACAGGGTCACCAGATGCTGTGGGGATTTGCACAGGTGTAGTGTTGTTCTCCCTTCCAAAATGTGCATAAAAGGTGTTGAGCTCATCAGGGGGTGAGGCATCACTGTCATTTATGCTGTTATGTTTCACCTTTTAGGAAGTAATGGCATGCAAACCCTGCCACAGCTGTTGAGCATCCGATTGTGTGTCTCTAACTTCACACGGAATTGCCCTTACGCTCTCACGATGGCCTTCTGTAGGTCGTACCTGGACTTCTTGTAGGGTTCTGGATCACCGGTCTCGAACGCCACAGATCTAGCCCTCAGCAGACTGTGAATCTCCTGGTTCATCCGGGGCTTCTAGTTTGGGAAAACTCGGTATGTTCTCGACGGCATACACTCATCCATGCAGGTCTTGATGAAGCCGGTGACAGCTGTGGCACATTCATTCAGATCTGAAGATAAATCCCTGAATATGGTCCAGTCCACCGATTCAAAGCAGTCCTGTAAACGGTCCTCCACCTCTCCTGACCGTACCTTCATGGTACTCACCACCGGTGCTGAGGTCCTCAGTCTCTGCCTGTAGGTCAGGAGTAGAAGTACGGCCAGGTGATTGGACTTACCAAAGTGTGAGCACGGGATGGCACGGTAAACGTTCTTGATGCTGGTGTAACAGCGGTCGAGTGTGTTGGCTCCTCTGGTTCCGCAGGTGACATGTTGCTAGTAGTTTGTCAGAGACTTCTTCAAGCTGGTCTGGTTGAAGTCCCCCGTGATGATCGGGAAGGCATCAGGATGTGCTGTCTCGTGACTGTTATCACAGTGCTCAGCTGCTCCAACTCTACCAACTATTGAAATAATTTCCTCCAAATAATGGTATTGGTTTATTATTGTCACTGGTACCGAGATACAGTGAAAAACTTGTCTTGCATGCCGTTCATACAGATCAATTCATTACACAGTGCAGTTATATTGGGTTAGTACAGAGTGCATTGATGTAATACAGGTAAAAACAATAACAATACAGAGTGAAGTGTCACAGCTACAGAGAAAGTGCAGTGCAATAAGGTGCAAGGTCACAACAAGGTAGATCGCGAGGTCATAGTCCATCTCATCGTATAAGGGAACTGTTCAATAGTCTTATCACAGTGGGGTAGAAGCTGTCCTTAAGTCTGGTGGTACGTGCCCTCAGGCTCCTGTATCTTCTACCCGATGGAAGAGGAGAGAAGAGAGAATGACCCGGGTGGAGTGGGGTCTTTGATTATGCTGGCTACTTCACCAAGGCAGCGAGAGGTAAAGACAGAGTCCAAGGAGGGAAGGCTGGTGTCCATGAAACGCTGGGCTGTGTCCACAACTCTGCAGTTTCTTGCGGTCCTGGGCAGAGCAGTTGCCATACCAAGCCGTGATACATCCAAATAGGATGCTTTCTATGGTGCATCTGTAAAAGTTGGTGAGAGTCAAAGGGGACAAACCGAATTTCTTTAGCCTCCTGAGGAAGTAGAGGCACTGGTGAGCTTTCTTGGCTGTGGCAGCTACGCTCTTTGACCAGGACAGGCTGTTGTTCTCTCTGTTTCCTTGTGTTCTTTGTATGCTGGGCGTTGGCATATACTTAGGCAGTATATACCAACGCCCAGCATACAAAGAACATGAGGAAACAAGCTCCTCCAGGCTCCTGAGGAACTAACTCAACATTTTATGAACCACAGCAAAATTCTGTTTCTATAAACCCCAAAGTTTTGGTGTTGGGATTTGATGCCACAAGATCCTGATGCTGTTTCTGACAGAAGTTCAAAAACAAATGATTTTGCTCCATTACAAGATTCTTCCCTTTGTTCAATGTACATAATACTACATTGAAATAACATGACTTTATAAAGTTTATAAAGTTTATAAACATTGTTTATATAAAGCTTTATAAACATTGTACACTATTTACAAAATGGACAATCTTTAGGAGTAGAAAGAAATACAAAAGACAGTTGCCTGTACCCAAAAATAATAACAATGGTAACATGTTAAATGAATGAATGCCAATTTTGTTTTTTTTTAAAAAAAAGCACAAGTCACTTATTGAGAAAATTAAACAGCAGTTCAGCTACCAAGAAAACCCAAAACCTTCTATTATGAACACGAGCTTAAGAACTTGCATATCTGCGGTACTGTGGGAAAGGTTGCCTAGATAGTCTTGTGGTTAACCACTTACAAGTTCCATGTTCAGTCGCTGTATGAAGCCATAACAGAAAGGACACACATGATACGGAAATGATGTAAAAGAAGAAAAAGGCAGAATTTTGATAGTTTTCAATAACAACTTGCAAGGTTATTTGGACCTGTCTTTAGAAACAAATCCCAGATGACAAAATGAACATGGAGAGCTGAGCTGCCTACTTGAAACAAAAGGTCCAGAGATTTTTATTTTTATTTTCCCACATCTGAATTCTCAACCAGAAATTAAGCAACAAATGTTACCCAAACTATACACATGCAACTTCTGCCAGTGCAGCTGTCCGACTGATCATTGTTGCTTCATGCCTATTAAGGCAATTGCCTACAGAGTGGAATCAGAACAACCACCTCAGTTTCCCTTTGATTTCACACCTGAAAACAAGCACATTGGTGCACTGCCTGATACTGGGCTCAGGAAAGGGATACCGAAGGCCTGGTCATGAAAGAAAGAGGCAAATGTCAGGAGTAGGCAGCTGGGATCAAGCAAGAGAACACTTGAGGAAATCGGGGGGGGTGGGGGGGGGGGCAAAAGGTGCCACCAGATACCTCTGGCAGCTAAGATCAAGGAGAATCCCAATAAAGAGTCTATATAAGTAAAAGAGGAGAGAGGTGGACAGGGGGAGAGAGAGAGAGAGAGAGCGAGAGCAAGAGAGAGAGCAAGAGAGAGAGAGGCACACAGAGAGAGATGGAGTTGCCTCAGGGAGTGGTGTGGTAATGAATACCTCTCATCTGTATTTATCATGGAGAAGGACATGGACCTAGTGAATTCAGAGGAGGGAACAATGATATTCTGGAGCATATCAACATTACAAAGGTGGTGGTATTGGAAGTCTTGAAATGCATAAAGGTCGATAAATCAGCAGGGCCTGACCTGGTGCATTGTAGGATACAAGTAAGGGAGGAGATTGCTGGGGCCCTGGCAGAGATTTTTCTATCTAAATTAACCACAGGTGATGTTCTGGTAAACTGGAGGATAGCTAATGGCGTGCCTTTACTTAAAAAGAGCAGCGGGCAGAAGCCAGGGAACCACAGGTTGGTGAGCCTTCCATTAGTGGTGGGAAAGTTATTGGAAGGGATTCTGTGAGACAGGATTTAGTTGCATTTGGAAACACAAGAAGTGATTAGGGATAGTCAGCGAGGCTTTGTACATGGAAAATCACGTCTCACAAATTCGACTGAATTTTTTTTTGAAGAGGTGACCAAGAGGATTGGCAAGGGGAGAGTGGTGGATGTTGTCTTTGTGGACTTTATCAAGACCTTTGACAAGGTCCGGCGTGGCATGCTCGTCCGTAAGGTTAGAACACATGGGATCAAGGGCGAACTAGCCAATTGAATACAAAATTGGCTTGGTGGCAGGAGGCAGAGGGTGGAAGTGGAGAGTTGTTTTTCAGATTGGAGCCCTGTGACCAACAGTGTAGCACAGGGTTCAGGGCTGGGTCCTTTGTAGTTTGTCATCTATATTAATGATTTGGATGAGAATGTAGGTGACACCAAAATTAGTGCTATAGTGGACTGTGAACAAGGTTGTCCAAGGTTACAACAGGATATAGATCATCTGGGAAAGTGGGCAAGGGAATGACAGGTGGAATCTAACGCAGGCAAAGGCAAAGTGATGCATTTTGGGAAGTTAAACCAGGGTAGGACATACATGGTGAATGGCAGGACCTTGGGGATGCTGTTGAACAGAGACCTGGAGTACAAGTACATAGTTCCCTGAAAGTGGCAACACAAGTAGACAGGGTGGCAACGAATACACATAACACGTTGGCCTTCATTGGCCAAGGCACTGAGTACAAGAGTTGAGACATCATGTTACTTTTGGACAAAAAGTTGATTTGGCCTCACTTGGAATATTGTGTGTATTTCTGGTCACCACACCAGAGGAAAGGTGTGATTAAGCTTGAGAGGGTGCAGAAGAGATTCACAAGGATATTGCCTGGATTGGAGGGCTTAAAAGTTATAAGGAGAGATTGGATAGACTGGGTCTGTTTTCCCTGGAACAAAGGAAGCTGAGGGGTAACAGAATAGGAGGTATACAAATTATGAGAGACACAGAAAGGGAAAATACCCAGAATCTGCTTCCCATGGAGGGCACAGGTTTAAGGGGGAGCAGGGTTAGAGGGGAGTTGCAGAGTTAAGTTTTTCCACACAAAGAATAGATAATGAAATGAGCTGCCAGAGTTGGTGGTGGAGGCAGGAACAGGAACAACATTTAAGTAGGATCTGGACTTGAATGAATGAGCAGGGCAGAGAGGGACACAGAATTAATGCAGGCAAGTGGGATTAGAATAGATAGGCATGATGGTCAGCATCAATATGGTGGGCCACTCTCCAATTGTTTGGAAATCCCAAAGTTTGGGCATCTAGCTCACCGGATGCCGGTTCCTGCACTCCCTTCAAACTCACCAGGGCTCCATCTCCTGCTCTCTCTTTAAACTCACCTGGTTAATGGGGAAATGTATCGTTCTACTGCACTGTGTAACATCTAAAAAAAAGTGACTTAAAAGTGTGTTGGAATATTAACTGGAACAATTTCCAAAAGTCTGGAACATCAGCCAGTCCGGAACCATACAAGTCCCAAGCATGCCTGATTAATGAGGTTTTGCTACACAATATTAAACAGTGACTTAAAACAAACAGGATATACAGTATGCAATTGTTTTTCAGTGATCTGGGCAGTCTTAGTAAGCAGTCATGCAATATTTATGAGTCAACCATTACAACATCTGAGGCCTTAGCCACTATAACCAAGGCAAATCTGAAACAAGTTATGGAAAATAAACATCCCGGGGTTTGGTAAGTATCCATCTTTTACCGGATTTGATAACAACGGGAACGGGACACATCAATAGCAACTCAGCACTTCAATGCACAGAGCAAAATTTCAAATATAAATAAAGTGGGAAGGGGGCGGGGGACAGAGGACAAAGGCTATTTACAGAAAAGACCTTTAATCTTGTTCCTGAGTTATTACTGAAAATCCCGTAAAACCTGTGTTGTATTTATGGCTTCAAAATAAGGCACAATTCAAATAGCTTCTGTTGGAAATGAAGGCCATCACTGGAAATGTCGCCAAAAATCAAGGCCCAGACCCAACTTAAAGACCTTAAATGTAGTAGAAAGCAGAAATATGTACCTTCATATTTACAGGTTAACACTAATTTTTATATTCTAATTGAACAAATGAGAGATTTGAGAAACTGCGCTTCCAATTGAAAATATTAACAAATTTCACAATTATACATAGTTTATTTTTATAAACAGTAACTATGCTAAAATTGTAACATTTCATTTTGGCATGGTAGGAAAGTAAGTAAAATTCAGCAAGGAAACAGTTTTTCTTTCTGAGGTACTGTTGGCAAGGACTGAGGAGCATATATGAAAATCTCACAGACTAAATAAACTTGCAAGGCCAAAGCAGTTTAAATTTTAATTACTTGTTCATCTGAGTCAACAATACAAAGCAGCCTACACTTCAAAGCTCAGAGCCAAAAATCAAAACTGCAAACCAAAAATCATATCTTTATTCAGAATTCAAATGGAATGCAAAATTACACCCACCAATCTAAATATGCCCTTGTCCATTCACTTAAAGACTCTCCAAACACTCCTCACAGCAATCTAGTTTTGTATCAACCACAAACTTAGAAATAAAATACCAGACCCCTTCATCTAAATCACCAATGCTGACCTCTGCAGCATGCCACTGGTCACAACCTCCCATCCCAAAAGTGACCGTTTATTCCTATATTCTGTTTCAAGTCCATTAACCAATGCTCAATCCATGTCAGCATTTTATTCCCAGGATCATGCTCTCTAAGTTTGTTTCATAATCTGTTGTGCAGTACCTTAAAAGGTCTTCCCAAAGTCCAATAAATCACGTTCACTGGTTTGCCATCTATTTTGCTAGTTACCAATTCCAAAAACTAGGATTCTGGAAACATGATTTCCTTTCCATAAATCCTATTTTGAATCTGCTCATTATATTCTAAGGGCCTCGTTATCTCTTCCTTAATAATAGATTCCAACATTTTCTTCATTACTGATGCCAAACAGACAAATATAAAGTTCCCTGTTTTCTTTCTCCCTCTTAAACGGCACTAACCCGACTATTATTATAACTACAACAATGACACTCGCCCATCTAAGTCAAGAATTTATCGCAATGGTTTCTTCTTTCTTTTTCATTTTATTATTAATTTTCAAATTAATACAGATTAATACATATAACATCAATAATTATACACGTAATACAAAGAGATCGGGAGGACAATCATGACATATATAGTCAAAGAATAAAAAATATATTCTAGGCCCCACAGTTTCTTGGTAAACGAATACATTACAAGATCAAAAGGAGAAAGAAAATATTATATAAAAAAACCCAAATCAAAAAAAAATGTAAGTAATAAAACGAAACAAACTAAAAAAAAATGTAAGTAATAAAACGAAACAAACTAAAAAAAAATTCAAAAAAACTGTACTGATATTTCTCGATGAACAAAGGGCATTATTATGTTGTCAACTCTGCTCCTCTAAGTTCAAAGATTATTGAAAAGGGATCTATATCATATGAAAATATTGAATAAATGGACTCCAAACTTCCTCAAATTTAAGTGAAGAATCAACAGTGCCACTCCTAATTTTTTCTCAGTTTAAACATGATATAGTTTGAGAAAACCATTGAAAAGTGGTGGGAGGTGTTGGATCCTTCCATTTAAACAAAATGGATCACTTGGCCATTAATGTAACAAAGACAAGCAGCAGCAGATAGGTGGCCAGATTCCATCATTGTTAACCCAAAAACTGCAGTGATTGGGTGAGGCTGTAAATCAATATTCAATACAGTTGAAATAATATTAAAAATGTCCATAGAACCATACAGCCCAAAACAGGCCCTTCGGCCCACCATGTTGTGCCGTCCATCAAAACACCCCCACACTACCTAACCCCTTCCTCCCGCATATCCCCCCATCCCACACTCCTCCATATGCCTATCCAACAAGCTCTTGAACCTGTCCAATGTATCTGCCTCCACCACCACCCCAGGCAGTGCATTCCATGCACCAACCACTCTCTGGGTGAAAAACCTCCCCCTGTCCTTCCAATATTTTTCCAAAAGAGGACAGGACCAAAACATGTGTGTCAGGGAAGCCACCTCTGAGTTACATCTATCACATATAGGATTTAAATGGTGATAAAAACAGGCTAACTTGTCCTTCGACATATGGGTCCTGTGAACCACCTTAAATTGTATCAAAGAGTGTCTGGCACACATTGAAGATGTATTAACTAATTGAAGAATTTTCTTCCATGTCTCTGTGGGTAAAAGTATCTGGAGTTCTCTTTCCCATTCATTCTTAATTTCATCAAGTGTCTCTGGACGTATTTTCATAACTAGATCATAAATTATTGCTATCAAGCTCTTCTGATAGGAATTAAAGCCTAAATTTTTTTCCGAAATTTCAATTTTATATGGAGTCGGAAAAGAGGGCATAGTATCTTAAAAAATTTCTAATCTGTAGGTATCAAAAAAAAGTGTGATTTAGGCAAATTGTATTTATTAGACAACTGTTCAAAAGATAAAAAACAGTTATCAATGAATAGATCATGAAAACATGATATTCCCTTCATTTTCCATAAAGAAAAAGTTAAGTCGATTCTGGATGGTTAAAAGAAAAAAATTAGATTGAATGGGGCTTGATAAACTAAATTTATTCAATCCAAAGAATTTACGGAATTGAAACCATATTCTTATTGTATGTTTAACTATTGGGTTAGTCATATGTTTACTCAATTGAGCAAGTGCAAAAGGGAGTGAGGCTCCTAAAATAGAAACTAATGAAGATCCTTGCATTGATTCATACTCAAGGTATACCCATTTGAGACATTGAATTACATCGAAATCCTGTGCCCAAAAAATTAAATATCTGATATTAATTGCCCAGTAATATAATCTAAGGTTAGGCAAAGCCATGCCACTATCCTTTTTTAATTTTTGTAAATATTTCTTACTTAACCTTGGGTTTTTATTCTGCCATATATATGAAAGGATTTTAGACTCATGTGTCAAAAAAAGATTTCGGGATGAAAGTTGGAATTGCCTGAAATAGATATAGAGATTTTAGTAAAATATTCACCTTAACTGCATTAATTCAACCTATCAATGATAGAGATAATGGGGACCATTTCGTAAATAATTGTTTAACGTGATCAATTAAAGGTAACAAGTTAACTTTAAACAGGTCCTTATGCTTCTTGGTAATTTTAACACCCAAATACGTAAAATGATTTGTTACTAATCTAAATGGTAATTGCCTATAAATTGGGGTTTGCATATTTAATGGAAAGAGTTCACTCTTATTAAGATTTAATCTATAACCAGAAAAAACACTAAACTGAGCAAGCAGTGATAATACTGCAGGGATGGATTCCTCCGGATTAGAAATATAAAGTAATAAGTCATCTGCATATAGAGATACCTTATGAATCCCCTGTACGATGGTTTGTTCACAAAAAAAAAGCAGAACTAATGCAATCTGGCCAACTGCTGCTACACAGTCCATTCAATCAGAATGAAAGAATATGTCATCAATAGCACAATCAGGTACCACTAATTCATCAATAACCTGTTAAGCAATGTTCAGTTTAGGTTCTCCCAGAAACACTCAGCTGCAAGTCTCTTTACAACCTTGGTCCAAAAAGATACAACTGAATTCTAGAGGCGAGGTGTGAATGACTGCCCTTGATATTCAAGGCATCCTAATAATATTTACATCAACCAGCTTTAAGGGGAATTTTTTTTAGCAGCTTGTGTGATACCTAGCACAAAAGGGAGAAAGCTGCCACTGCTGTAGGCTTGTAAGCTCAGCTTCAGAATATTGCTGCAAGAGTTCTTCAGGGCAGTGTCCTAGGCCCAATCTTCATTTAGCTGCTTCACCATAGGTAGTCCAACCTACACCAGACTACTCAAAGCACTGGGAAGATATTACCAATGTTGTCCCTGCAAAATCCTCCATATTTACTGAAGGACACGTGGACCAATATCAGTGTCCTCTCCCAGATCAACATTGAGCAGCCCTCTTCATTCTCATGCCTATAACTCCCAAAACAGTCTGGCCTACCGTGTACGAGAATGTGTATGGGGTGTTGACCTTCATTAGTCAGGGGACTGAGTTCAAGAGCCGCGAGGTAATGTTACAGCTCTATAAAACTCAGGTTAGACCACACTTGAAGTATTGTGTTCAGTTCTGGTTGCCTCATTATAGGAAGGATGTGGAAGCTTTAGAGAGGGTGCAGAGGAGATTTACCAGGAAGTTGCCTGGATTGGAGAGCATGTCTCATGAGGATAGGTTGAGCGAGCTCAGGCTTTTCTCTTTGGAGCAAAGGAGGATGAGAGGTGACTTGATAGAGGTGTACAAGATGATAAGAGGCTTAGATTGAGTGGACAGTCAGAGACTTTTTCCCAGGGCAAAAATAGCTAGCACGATGGGGCATAATTTTAAGGTGATTGGAGGATGGTATGGGTGGGAGGGGGATGTAAGAGGCAACTTTTTTCCCCCTACAGAGAGTGGTGGATGCATGCAACACACTGCTGGCAGAGGTGGTGGAGGCAGATACATTAGGGACATTTAAGAGACTCTTAGATAGCCAGATGAATGATAGAGAAATGGAGGGTTATGTGGGAGGGAAGGGTTAAATAGATTGCAGAGCAGGATAAAATATCAGCACAACACCATGGGCTGAAGGGCCTGTACTGTGCTGTAATGTTCTATGTTCTATTTCTTATGGCATAATCGAGTGCCTTACCCAGCCAACATCATTAAAGGAGCTAATCTAGGTCTTCTTCACATTGCTTTTTGAAAGATTTTCTTCCGTTTCCCACAACAGTAGCTACACTTCAAAAGATATTTCATCATCTATAAAGCACTTTTGGCCAGAGTTTGAGAGGTGCTCCATAAATGCAACAACATACTTTAGTGCATTTTCCTTTAATAAATGGCTTATAAATACAAGTATCAAACTGAGTAATTATCCAACAAACTATTGACTAGATCACTTCATATTCTTCGCTGGTATTTCCTCATGAAAGTGGAAATTACTATGTCATCTTTCTTCCACTAAGACACATAAAACTGGATGTTGCCCTCCCTTTATCAACTTTTTCACTTCATCCACACCAACAATCCTAGTGTTTGGAATTTAGTTAACTTCACTCTCTCTACACTTGTACCTATAATAATAATAATAATAATAATAATAATAATAATAATAAACCCAGAAAATGCTAGAAATACGCAGCAGGTCAGACCTCACCTGTAGGGAAAGAAACAGGGTTAATGTTTCAAGTCGAAGACCCTTGGTCAGAACCGGGGAGGAGAGGAAAGAAACTTGTTAAGTTGCAGGGAAGGTGGTGATGGGGGAGAAGGAATGTCTCTGATAGGGTAAAACCGAGGTGATCACGGGGATAAGCTATAAACAAGGTTATGTGGTCATTGAGTGAATGGGAGCAGTTAGAGTGTGAGAATACAGACAAGAGAATGTGGGAGTGGCAAAATGCAGAGGAGGAAGACTTGCCCAGCAGGTCAGGTTGGACACATCCTCCACTCTCAGAAAAAAAGGAGTTATCGATTTTTACTTGTATCCAGTAAATGTGTTCTACACTTTTCCTTTGCAAGGCCCAAGTCATTAAAGATCTTGTCTTTACAGTTCAAATACTAAATGTTCAATGCATTAAAAAGCCTTAACCAGATGATACTTCTAACTCCATGATATCCACATAAATGATATGAGTACACAGAGATTGAACAGGGGACATTTACCACTGTATGCCAGTTTACTGAATAATGACAAATATCTTCTTTCAGTATCAAACATACAATTCTCACACTGAACCAAAAGGAGGCATTTAACAGTAAGTGAACAAAGAGGCTTCGGAATGCCACTGGGGTTCAATCAGTAACCCATAAATTCAGAAGCAGAATTCATTTACATCATTTCCCTGAACTTTTCCAGTAATGTCAAGTCAAATTGTGGTGTCAGAGATGGAGAAATGGGTAAAATTGCACCGTCATTAAAATTTTCAGCCATTATATTTTCAATTAAATTTTGTTATCCTTTATTCATTTAACCAGGCTCCTTGCTGACTGTCATGAAACATTAATATGGGTTCAAATTACTCCAGCTTCCCTGTCTGCAAAACAAAAAATAGATAAAAATATAAATCCAGAATATAAAAATTCCCAATCTCTCAATTTTATGTGAATTGCATTAACCTTTAATTCTCCCATCATCTAACAGATCTATAAGACGTATGTCATTCTAAATCACCATATCTGCATTGGCCAGGTTGTGGATTCCACCTGACACAGGACCAGAAAACGCAAGAGTCTAATATTTCAATTCAGCACCATGACAATGCCTTGATGATGGAGGTGCATCATTCAGACGAGACAAAAGATTCCTGGCACTATTCCTAGAAGAGCAAGAAGTCGTTTAAGATGATTAGTGTGTCACTTAAAGTATTTCATTGCTTTTTGATGAAGTTTGTTACATGTATTTCTACAATGCAATAGTAATTACACTTAAAACTTACTTCATTGTTCAAGTATTTTGGGATGTAGCTTCTGTCTGAATACACTGAATCATAGCGAGAAGTAGTAATCAATTGTCAACTAAATGAACAAAAAGAAACCGAGTACTTTTGCTGTAAATTTTTATTCTTTTCCACTATCCATGAAGAAATCCCCCAATCCTCACAGAAAAGATGGTTTGCCAATAGCAGGATTTTTTTTTTTAAAAAGCAAAGAACCTATGCAAACACATCAGAATTTAACCAAATTTGCAAAGTTAATGAACAGTTTACTGTGTAATATGCCACCTTTCATTTGGAGATTTAGTTCAAACATCAAAAGAGACCACATTGCTGCAAAAAGACATTACTGTAAATCTATTTTATGTGGCAGCTCTCTGCTGACAAACACCTGACTTTGGTCATTACTTCCCAGCATCTATTGGATTGCTGTAATTCATGTTAATGGATTTCAAATACATGAAGCCACTTTCTTGAAAACTTGAACTCAGCAGACTCGGTCCCTGGAGAGACCATCATCCTTTTGACTTTTCTATGCAGCCAGAGGCCTTAGAAACATCACACAGTGCTTGCTCTTTTGGATCTATTAAAATGCTAGAACTTAAAATCTAAATGAAATATGGGTTAACAACTTGGGCATTTCAGCAAACATACTAGAAAGCAGCAGCAAGATGTCAGTTTTTCAAGTGCAGAGTGTAAATTTAACAGTGCACAGTAGAAGTAAAAATTACTCTTGACAGACAAGTGAAAACAACTCAGATGATCCACAGTATCAGTAAAATGTGGAAGATGCACAAGTACACAAGACACAGAGGCCCTTTCCTTCATGAAAGGGTAAAACAATCAGGCCAATCTACAACACTAGCCAAAGGACAAAATGGCAGAATTCCCAATAATTAAAGCCATACTGCATTATGATGTTATTCTTTGTAATATTATGGATCAGAAGTAAAACTTACAAATAAGTGGATAACATTTAGCACTATTTAAATATGGATACTTAGTGCAACTAGCTTGCATTCAATGCCTACATGATGCAGTATTAATGGAATAGATTTTGTAATAAGCAGTTAACACAATTCTCCTCGAGAATAAATGTTAAAGAAAAGCAACTCTAGCACCCAAGTTTGCAGTTAAATGCTGAAATCTGAAGTTGCTAGTAGAGATAACCTGCTCCTTTTGAAACTCAGCAATCTTCATTGAGAAAGTGTTTTCTGAGAAATTATGAACTAGGGGTGTTTGCCAACTCATCTTTAAAGAGAGCATTTAGATTTGGAGCACTCAAACGAGTCTTTATAGCAGCATGTTGTGATAATTTCTCAAAAACTTCCTCCAGCAGTTTTTAATACACTAGTAGCTCTGTTTCGCTTAATTGTTGATCCAACTGATATTTGCCAATCTTTACTTTGCTTACTGAATGCGATTTAAATCGGATTTGAATTCAATTCCTTGTCAATTGAAATTTTTAAATTTCAATTCAGTCCTCTTAAATTTTGGCTCTCATCAGCTTACTAAGGATTCTTCAAGCTGATTGGTGGAAGACCCTCCATTCTTGCCCTCAGGACTCTCATTTACCCTGCAGAGGACACTGCACTGCCTCAAACTCCAGATCTGAGCAGGTGCCTGTTTTGCAGCCACTAAAGAAAAGTGTCACCAGTTGCCATCAAGCTGAAAGCTGGCACCCTTTACCATCAAGAAAAATCCAAGCCTTTAACTTTCAATACTACAGTTAACCTCCATTAATCCAGCACACTTTGGACTTGATGTGCCTGACTATTCGATGTCACTCCTATTCCTACTCCAATACACAATTCATTTTTTTTTAATATGAAAAGATGTTACACAGTAGAACAATAAAATCTTCCAAGAAACCTGGTAAGTTTGAAGGATGCATGGGAACTAGGGTCCAGTGAATTACCTTGACTGGCTTTTCCAACTAAGAGAGATGTGATTTTGATGTGGTTTTGTAGGACAGCAAATAATCAGACTCGGAGTGATACAGCATGGAAACAGGCAACGAGTCCACACCAATCATCAAGAACCCTTTTTTTTAAAGAAGAAAAGCATTATAGTATCAGAGAGAAACAAAAGGATGCTGGAATCTAGATGAAAAACACGATGATGCTGGAGGAACTCAGCAGGCCAGGCAGCATCCGTGGAGAAAAGCAGGTGGTCAACGGAAGAAGGGTCCTGACCTGAAACGTTGACAAAAGAAGGGCCCTGACCTGAAACGTTGACTGCCCGCTTTTCTCCATGGATGCTGCCTGGCCTGCTGAGTTCCTCCAGCATCATAGTATCAGAGAGCATTGATACAGGCCATTGGCCCAACATGTCCACGCCAAGTGGACAGCCTTCCGTATTAAGCTCTTCACCTGGCACTTGGTCCATGGCCCTCTTTGTCTAAGCAATTCAAATGCTCATCTGGACACTTCGTAAATGCTGTCAGCGACCCAACTTCAACCACTCTCAGGCAGTGCATTCCAGGCAATTATTGCTCTTTGGGTGAAGAACCCCCTCACATTCCTTCCAAAGTCTCCCCCTACCCCCCAACCCTAAATCTTAGTCCTCTAATTTTATCTACCTTGGTTATGGGGAATAGTTTCCTGCAATCTACACTATCTATACTCCTTAATTTTATATCCTTCAATCACGTCCCCTCTTAACCTGCTCCACTGCAGGGAGAACAGACTCCAGTCTCTCCGCATAACCGATCTTCTCCATCCGAGGCAACATCCTGGTGAATTTACTTCGCACCGTCTCCAGCACTATCACATCCTTCTTCTACCTGGTGACCGGAACTGCACACAATACTCCAGCTCAAGTCCGACTAAGGTTTTATAAAGTTGGAAAATAACCTCACTACTTCTATATTCAGTGCTCTGACTAATGAAGGCCAATATTTCTTATGCATTCCTAACCACGTTATCTACCTACATCACCACCTACAAGATCTATGGATTCCAAGGTCCCCCTGCTCCTCAATACTTCCCAGGACCTTATCAATGAATGTCCTAGATTCATGACATCCTAATCATACCCTAACCCACAACCATTCGTCAAATGAATCAAAATAATAAATAGACTTCCAGATATTTGTGATGACAAAAATCCTGTAATAATTTAAATGTAGAATGCTACAATAGGGAGACCTTAGGGATTTTTGTAATAAATTATATGGTTTGACTCAACTGGAATTAAATAATGGATGAATGAAGAACCCCAGCAATTTATACAAATTCTATTTTTCACAACTAGAGGACTAAAGAGTGAAGACTAGGCAGATAAAATGCAGCTTAAATTTATGTTAAAATAATGTTATGAGAGCAACTAGAAAAATATTGATTAAGGATAGAAATGACAGCCCTATACTAGGAAACACATGGGGATAAGCATCTTGTAAAACTCCAACAGATTAGAGGCGCATTGATCTATCAGTTCATGCATTTGTTTTGTATCCCAGACCCTCTATGAAGCCAACATTGAGACATGTTTAAAGTGCCCCTCCTATTGGGTCCCTCCCTAGTTAATTATGAGTATCCAATAATTGTAGGACATGCATGTATTCAACACTAACTCAATGTTCAAACTCGGCCATGCAGTTTGAAATGTTAGGAAAGTTTGCTGTAGACTGAAAAAGGACAGGCATTTTAAACCTTTAAAACCAATTGATATTGGAATCATTAAACTATTTTAGTTGCAAGTAAACAATAGAAAATTGTAATCATTGCAATACTAAATAGCAGGCATATAACTTGTTTTGGAAAGAGCAAATTAACTTCATTGATGCATAACAGTGGAGTATCATGATAGCTCTTGCACCAGTAATTCTGGACAATCTCCAGACGTACTTGGAGTATGTAACTTGCATAAGAGCTCAGAGCACAAGATGCAATCAACGAGAAAAAGAATATACAAAAAAAACAATTTAAAAAAAATATTACAAATATGGGGAGGACACATGAAAAAAAAAGCACCAATAAAATCAGTAGTTACATTAATGGCCAAGCGATCCATTTTGCTTAAATGGAAGGATCCAATACCTCCTACTACTTTTCAATGGTTTTCTCAAACTATATTTAAATTTTATTTACAGCGTGGTAACAGGCCCTTCAGGCCCAACGAGTCCGCACCGCCCATTTTAAACCAAATTAACCTACCCATACATCTGCAATGTGGGAAGAAACCGGAGCACCCAGAGGAAACCCACGCAGACACGGGAGAACGTACAAACTCCTTACAGACTTAGAAAAAATTAGGAGTGGCACTGTTGATTCTTCACTTAAATTTGAGGAAGTTTGGAGTCCATTCATTCAATATTTTCATATGATATAGATCCCTTTTCAATAATCTTTGAACTTAGAGGAGCGGAGCTGACGACATAATAATGCTCTTTGTTCATCAAGAAATATCAGTCCAGTTTTTTTTCTTTTGAAACTATTTTTTTAAGTTTGTTTTATTACTTATAATATTTTTTGATTTGGTTTTTTTACATATAATAAATCTTTCTCTTTGTTTTTTTTTGTAATATATTTATTTACTAAGAAACAGTGGGGCCTAGAATATATTTTTTATTCTTTATGACTACATATGTCATGATTGTCTTCCTGATCTCTTTGTATTACATGTATAATTACCGATGTTATATTATTAATCCGTATTAATTTTCAAATTAATAAAAAGATTGAAAAAGGAAAAAAAAATCAGTGGTAAAATCCCCGTCAAATACCAAGCACCATGGAATATAATCACTTCTACGAGAGGGCAGGAGAAGCTGAAAGGACAAACAAAAAGAAAAGCAAGCAAGGAAGAGGGCTGGCTGTCCTTTCCTGCAGCCTCAATGAGAGTTTTAAATAATCTGCACATAGATAGGCAATTGTACAAGATGACTTAAAGGAAGATTTTCTGATCTCTGACCACTGTAACACTAAAGTTAACCTTTATCATACACCACCCTTCTCCCTGCCACTCACTCCAGCCTATTATGTGTTCCCTTTAACCCCACCAATGGCAGACACATCTTGAACCCCCAGATCCCTCACTAATTTCCTTCTCTTTCCCCAATCCAACTGCATCCTGGTCCCCAGAGACGATTTAAACAAATGTTCTTTGTATAACGACTACTGAAAAAAAAATATGACGTCAGTCACAAAAGAATTGGCTGCTAAGGTTAGTATTAACTACACCATCCCATTAACAAACCCTTTCCCAAAATTGGAGTCACTGGCAAATTTAGACAATAGGACAAATCACTTGTGCAAACTGTGTCCCAGCAGCCAACCCCATGGAATAATTCTGCTCATCCTAGCAGCTGTCAGTGTAATCCATTCTGATTATCCCTCATTCTGATTTAGTTATGACTCTATACAATGCCTAACTAAAGAATTTTTAAAAATCTAATGGCATCTGCACTTAAATTTGAGGAAGTTTGTAGTCCATTTATTCAGACTTCCATATGATACAAGCTGACCTTTCTCAGATCCCTTTCAATAACCCTTGAATACAGAGGAGTGGAGCTGATGACATAATAATATTTCTTTTTAATTGAAGAAATATGTCCATTTTTTTTTTTAAGTTTTTGGTGTTTTTTGGCTTATTATCAATATTTTTGTTTTGATTTAAGGGTTCTTTTTTCATATAATTAAATTTCTTTTCAATCTTTCCTTTTGTATTTGTTCACTTAATAAGAGAGCGGGAGGTCTAGATTACTTTTTTTTACTCCTTGTAATTATATATATTAACTGTTATGATTACTATCCTGATCTCTTTGCACCATATGTAATAATTACTAATGTTATATACATTATTTTGTACTAATTTGAAAATTAATAAAAAGAATGAAAAAGAAAAAGTGCAGATAGTGTTTTTTTTAAATTTTACTTTAGGTCAAAACCAGTTAGAAAAGACATCCCCAAGGGCTTATCCAGTGAGGCAACCTGGGTGGAGCTCAAGAATAAGAAAGGTGCAATCACTCTGATGGGCCATACCTTAGACCTCCCAATAGCTAGCAGGAGATAGATATATCGGCAGATTATGGAAAGATGTTAAAAGCAATAGGGTAGTTGTACTGGGTGAATTGGATGCTGTCAACATGGACTTTAGTAAGGTGTTTGACAAGCTCCCTCATGGTAGGCTGGTCCAGAAGATTAAGGCACATGGGATGCACAGAGACTTAATAGATTGGATTCACGGTAGCGTAGCAGTTAGCGTGACGTTATTACAGCACCAGCGATCGGGATTCGATTCCTGTCACGGTCTGTATGGAGTTTGTACATTCTCCCGTGTCTGCATGGGTTTCCTCCGGGTGCTCCAGTTTCCTCCCACATTGCAAAGATGTATGGGTAGGTTAATTGGGTTTAAAATGGGCGGTGCAGACTAGCTGGGCCGGAAGGGCCTGTTACCACGCTGTAAATAAAAATTTTTTTTAAATTTAAAATTTTAAAAAAAATTGGCTTGGCCATCAAAGACCAGGTAGTGGTGCTGTTCTGACTGGAGGTTTGTGACCGGTGATGTTCTGCAAGGATCAGTGCTAGGACCTCTGCTGTTTGTGACACATGTAAATAATTTGGACAGAAATGTAGATGGGCTGTTTAGCAAGTTTGCAGACAACACAAAAATTGGCAGATTTTTGGATGGAGAGGCATTGAGTATAAAAGTTGAGAAGTCATGTTGCAGTTGTACAAAACTTTGGTTAGGTCACACTTGGAGTACTATGTGCAGTTCTGGTCGCCACATTACAGGAATGATATGGAAACTTTAGAAAGGGTGCAGAAGAGGTTCACCAGAATGTTGCCTGGATTAGAGAGTATTAACTATAATGAGATGTTGGACAAACTTTGATTATTTTATGTGGAGTAGAGGCTGAAGAGCAACCTAATAGAAGTATCTAAAATTATGAGAGACATACATAGAGTAGAAATCAGAGACTTTTTCTCAGGGTGAAAATGTCAAGCACTAAGATGGTCTAGCTTTCAAGATGAGAGGGGGAGTTTTAAGGAGATTTACAAGGCAAGTTGTTGTTCTTTTTTTTTAAAACAAAAAACACACAAAGAGCGAGTGGTAAGTTCCTGGAATGTGCTGCCAGGAACTGGTGCAAGCAGATACAATAGCAACATTTAAGAGGCATTTAGACAGGCACATGAACAGGCAGGGAGTGGAGGGATACAGAACACGTGCAGGCAGGTGTGATTAGTTTGGATTGGCATCATGGTCAGCATAGACCTTATGGGCCAAATGGCCTGATACTGTACTGCCCTATGTAATAATCTTGCACTTTAATTTCTATGTAATATTTAACTATGTTTGAACAGTTTTCAATATCTCCAGTTCAACTGGTCCTGAAGGGTCACAAGAAATGCAGTTGGGAGTAAAGGGGAAGGAAGTGAGAGCAGGGGCAGTGTGACAATTTGAGCATGGTCAAATTCATTATTTCTTGACAGGATTCAAAATGTTCTTCAGCCATTACTTTCCCTTTGGAAATCTTCATTTCACATTGTTTTCCTCTTAAATCTTTTGGATAACAATTCCATTTTATATCCTGCCGTCATTAAGCTAACTCATCTACATGTTCTCGCTCACCTAGCAATAACCTTCAGTTGCCCACTAATCCTCTGGCGTCCATATGTGTAATATAACTAATTAAATATTAGAGGAATATCTATTACTACTTTTCTAAAATTTCATCAGATAACAAAAAAACTTTAAGCTCTTTATAAAATTCCTCTTTTGCACTTTTTTTGTAACTTACAGTAATTTTCATGTCTTGCACTCTACTGCAAAACAACAAATTTCATGACTTACGTCAATAATAATAAACCCAATTCTGATTAGTTTGCCTGCCATTTCACTACCTTGCAAGATCACTTTGGGCTTTCTGTAATGGATCCCATAAACAATTCATTTTCCTATCTGGGGCCTAATCTGATTTTAAACACTATCTATTTAAATTTATTCAAACACATAATGCTTTCTTGTCAACAGCCACAAATCAACAATTGTTATTTTATTTTTTCTGCCTCCAGAACAATAGCAACTCCATCATCACACCTCACTAAAACCCTATAAGCTCCTCCATTACAAAACGGTAGAGATGCTTTATTTAGCTTAAATTATTACTTCTCACATTTACTATCAGACATCTTGTACACACTTTTCAAGCTAGTTCTGTACAACTTCAGATGTTACTCCACCCTCCAGATCAACAGGGTGATAGACAAATGCAACTGGGAGCATACTGCTATTCAATGTAATATCTGCACCAATTCTACATGTTTTACATAACTTATTTCTCTGCACATTAAAATGCTGCTGCAGCAGTTATGAAACTACACAGATGCAAGAAGCTAATCCATATTCAATTATTATTTCCAAATTAGCTTCAGTGTAAAACAATATTCATCCGGGCATGTGCTCTAGACTGTAATTGGGTCGCTTGGCTTGTTCTCCTGCATTTCTATTAGCACCAAAAATTGTAGGTGGCGTTTGAAAGGTGTGATCCACAACTACTCCCCTAATACTGTAAAATCAAAAAACTGCAGATGCTGGAAATCTGAAATTAAGACAGAAAATGCTGGAAATACTCAGCAGGTCAGGCCACATCTGTGGAAAAGGCTCTCCGTCAGAAGACCTGAAACATTAGTTGTTTCTTTTCCCATAGATGTGGCCTGACCCGAGTATTTCCAGCAGTTTGTTTTCATTTCCCCCTTCCTTAATACTGTTAGTTGTACACTGTTAATACTCATTAGTTTATATCAAACAGTGTGGTTCTGAGAGAGCAAATTTTACTGTCTCAAATTTTGGGTAGCAATTTGTGAATTCCATAAGGCCGAATTTCTGTAACCCAAATGGCCACAATGCAGAGGTTGCCTTCATCAGTAATGGTGACCAAGAAACTACCAGATAGTCATTAAAATAAAATCTGATTTAAAAATTAAAAAGTTGCAGTGCAAAGTAATCAAAAAATCATCACCTTGAAACATGAACTCTGTTTCTCTACAGATGCTGCCTGAACTGTAGAGAACTTCCAGAATTTTCTATTTTAACATCAGGTTTAATCAATCTTTGTTACCTGATCTGATTTTAAACAGGGAAGATTCTTAAATCTTCTGCAAGCCAACTGATGTTACTAAAATGTAGCAATAATACATAATAATAAAAAAAATGACAGGATCACCCAATGATCTAGGTACAAGATATACACTGAGAGCACAGTTAAGCATGCAAAGACTTTCACATCTGAAAGTATGACAAATTAGGAGAGATGTACCACAGAACAGTTAAGCAACAGAATCACACCTTTCAGACTTTTTGTCGCCATCTCCTTCATTACGATCTATTGGGTGCATTTCATCTCACCAACAGGGCATTCGCTCTAAAGGTACTGAAACAATGGATTCCATCTGGGAGAGTGGCTCTGGAAAGCTTCAACACTGACCAAGAACATTGCATGGCACCAGGTTAACCACAAGCAAGACCATCCTGTTGACTACCACCTAATGCACTCAGTGAATGAATAGTACTTCAATGTACTAAGAACATCAAATGCACTCTGGGTTAAGAAGAAATAGTCATTATCGATGTGGCTCAGGAGCATCACCACTAACTGAGATCTGAAGAATGGAGCTGTCAATCTGAGTCTGCAGCACATGCTGAGAGAACAAATAAGCGAAAGATATGAGTGTGTAGCGACTCACCGCACCAGCATCGAACCGGCTCCCGACATCGCGACGTCGTCGGAGGCCCCAATCCAAGATGGTGCGGGGCCCTCCTTCTTCCCCAGCATTGGGCTGGGAAAGCCCACTCGCGGGAAGGTCAGGTGACATGTGCGTGATGTCAGTGCAGGAACTGTAGCGCGGGAATTGCTCAGTTATTAAAGGAGCACCGTGCCCCGGTCGTTATTAGACCTTCGATTTCGAAACCAGCGACTCTGTCTTGATTTGGTAGTGTGTAGCTAGCCGCTACAAGTGTTTATTTTCACCAGTCTACCTTGTGGTGTGTCTCACTACCATTACACTAACGGGGATAGATTCAGAAAAGAATAGCTCAGAACTGGACCGCCGTGAGTTACAGAGGGCCACCCGCAGCAGAACTGCAACCCACTGCATTCTGTTGTGCCAATCCACAAGATATAGCTCACTTAACCATTGCCACAAAGACTTGTTGCCATTCTTGGTTCAATGGGAAGAGCAGATGATTGCAGCTGCTGCAGTGCAAGTGCAATCAAAAATAATATGCCAACCTGGTGAATGCTTTGCAGATGAATGGTTATGATACCAACACGAATGGTATCAGGAGTACAGTGTATGGCCAGTGGTCTTACTGGGTAACCACAGTCGCTATTTGAGTTGCTTCACTTACGGAGCAGGTGGTCACATCTTCATGGGCCGGTTTTCCTTGGAAGTTTATAGCCAGGGACCTCTTTGCCAGAACCAATTTTCTGGATGTGGTTGCTGATGTTTGCAGTCAGCCAAGTGGGGCTACCATCAATTTGTTGTGTGATATCAGAAGACAGCCAAGTACACTCAAAGCAGCAAAAGCTTGGAGCCTTGACAACATGCCAGCCAAAATGCTGAAGACTTAAGTTCCAGAGTCATGTGCACCTTTAGCCAAGCTGTTTCAGTGCATTGGCACTTACCAGAAAATATATAGAGAAAAAAATTACCTACAAGTATGCACAAGGAAAAGGACAAACAGAATCTGACCAACTGCACCCTATCAGTCTACTCTTAAAATGCTGGAACATGCTCTGTATATTGCTATCAAGTACCACTCACTTTAATCCTGCCGATTCTCAGCTTGTGCTCTGTCTTGACCAATTGTCTCCAGACCTTGGTCCAAACAGAGTTCCAAGGGAGAGGAAGGATACACTTCTTCTGACACCAAGACAACATTTAACTGGTGCATCATCAAGGAGCCCGAGTAAAACTGGTCAATGGAAATTGGGAAGTGGCGATGGGGAAAACACTGACATGGCTGGAGTCAAACCTGGCATGCACAAGAAAGAAGATTTGCAATTCAAGCTTAAATCAGCTCAATCAAAGGACATCTCGGCAGGAGAGTAGTAGCGTAGGCCAGACCATCATCACCTGCTTCAATAATGGCATTCCCTCCTTAATACGGCGAATTGGGAATTATTTCGATATTCAGTGTGATTTTCAACACCTCAGGCAATAAGAGTGTCTACCCATCCACCTTCAAACAGCATTAATATTGTCAACATCCAGGAGGTCACCACTAAAGTGAAACTTAACTGGACCAGCCACAGTCAGAGTCACACAGCACGGAAACAGGCCCTTCAGCTCAACTTGTCCATGCCGACTGTGTTGCCCAGCAAGCTAGTCCCATCTGCCCACATTTGGCCCACAGCCCTCTAAACCTCTCCTATCCATGTACCTATCTAGATGGCTTTTAAATGTTGCCGATGTGCCCGCCTCAACCACTATTTCTGGCAGCCACACAAATATTGCAGCTATAAAGAGCATCCAACGCCTCTTCTTATAAACATTATGAGCAAAAGTCAGCAACTTGGCCCCTCAAACCTGCTCTGCCATTCAATAAGATATCTTTATTAGTCACATGTACATCAAAACACACAGTGAAATACATCTTTTTGCGTAGAGGGTTCTGGGGGCAGCCTGCAAATGTTGCCACACTTCCGGCGCCAACATAGCATGCCCACAACTTCCTAACCCGTACATCTTTGGAATGTGGGAGGAAACCAGAACACCCAGAGGAAACCCATGTAGACATGGGGAGGACGTACAAACTCCTTACAGACAGTGGCAGGAATTGAACCCGGGTTGCTGGCACTGTAATAGCGTTACACCGACCACTACACTACACACATCATGATCGTAACCTCTGCTGCACATTCCCACATGCTTATTTCCTTAGGTGCTGTATGTCACAGGTTTAGGAGATTGTGTGCAGCCAGTGTGCCAGAGGTGGAGGGAATGAATGGCATCCCATCCACACCCTCAACAATCAAGCAGACTGCTTTCATCTAGATGGTGCAAGATAAAATGAGCTGCAGGAGGAACTCAGTAGGTCAGGCAGCATCTGTGGAGGGAAATGGACAGTCGATGCTCTTGGGTCGAGACCAGTCATCAGTCCAGATGTTGCCTGACCCGCTGAGTTCTTCCAGCACTTTGTTTTTTTTTCTCTCCAGAATTCCACCATATTCACTCTCTAGTGTCTTCGTCTTGATGGCGTTGAGTTGAGTTGTTGAAGCTGTACTCATCCAGGCAAATAGATTGGTTGCATGACACTCCTTAAGTGCCTCGCCAATGGATCTTGATTAAAAAATAAGGGCAATAGTAGATAGATTGTTAAGTGGGACTTAAAGGTCACGCACATGGATAACACTCCATACAAGTTCCTCCCCTGACTTAGAACAGTGTGCACCTTACTTCACCGTCGTTAGCTCTAAATCCTGGAACTTCCGAGCTTCGAAATACCATGGGAGTACCTTCACCAGCAGGTCAGCAATGGCTCAAAAGCAGCTGCTCACTATCAACTTTTCCATGACGAATGGGGAACTAAATGCTGATGTCGCCACTGACAGCCACATGGCCAATGAGAAAATGAAAATAAGTGTTGTATTTGGACTTCATATTACAAGTACTGATTTCAAATGCTGAACAGTTTTCACCTACTATCTATTTCGTACGTCTCCGGGGAGAACAGGAAAAGCTAATGCACTCCTCCATTAGCATCGAAGCCTCCAACTTCCTGGGTCTCACATTGATTGCCCAAACCCTTAACCGCCTCTCTTCCCAATTACAATCTGACTATAGATTTCACTATTTGTCATATTCCCGACTCCAGATGCGTCTTCCATACGCTTCTGCGAAGCACTTTGGTTGCGAAAGAGACCAGATAACAGAGCAAGTTCTGGCAGCATATGCTACCTTCATTACTAGATTAGTCCGCCGTGCAAATACCTTCCCCATACACTGCAATCTGAAACACTGTACCCGACGATGCACCCTCCGCTAAATTGCACCGAGGCGTCGTTTAATCATGCCTGAAGTTGAAGTCATACTAGACTGCCTCTCCAACGCGACATTACTTCAGAAGCCGCCCGATAATTATTTTCGCATTACATTCAGAAGTAGTCGTCTTGCAATAGAGCACATAACCTGCACCAAGATTGCACACCCTGACAACAATGTCCCGCGAACTCAACATGCTCGGATCCTGCATTCTTTAACCCAAATAATGTAATGCTCGAGAGAAACAAGTCCTCAATCACCCTTCGCTGTGTCGAATCCAAACTCACGCTCAGAAAAGGCATCCCTAGCTCCTAATTCCCGAAAGGAAAACATCGCCTCCGCTCGTTATTTGAAATTCATGTTTAAGATTTTTATCGCATGTACCATAATCTCTTATTCCAATCAGTCGTTCCCCTCACCAGAGCCCAACACCATGCAGTTTCGGTCTATTTCCAAAGTTACTGAAACGTACTACATCGGTAGATCTCGACGATTTAAGACAAGCGCCTTGCTATGTGTTCAACTAAAACACTTCAGTTTTCTTCTACTTTGGTGGGGGAATAAAACAATGTCCACGTGTTCACATAAAACGTTTTGTTAACATTATTTCAAATGCTGGCGTTGATCACCAGATTAAAATCACTTGGGTTTCCAACTCAGTAACACTGCCAGTATTGTTTTCTAAATTACACTTTTAATTATTTTTTTTAAAGTTCAACAATAAAACATCCAGCGCGAGTGTTGGACTAAGTTTACATTCGGGAAAAGTTCGCTTCTTCTACAAGTCTTCATTAGGAACAATGCGACAAACAGCCATTAACCACACGGCAGCAAGACCAAGCCTGAGTTAGAGGAGCCGACTGGTGTCTCCTGCATCCGACACCCCTGACCACATTCACGCACCCTTACCTGGCTGCCCCGGGAGCAGACACTTCTCTCACCAACCACGACCTTGCTCACTCTCACCCTCCCAGAACCTGCCGCAAAACGCAATTCCGCAGGAAAAAAAAACAGACAAAATAATCTGAGAGAAAGAAAACTGGCTTCAGAATAACTGACAAAGGACGACTCGGAAAGTCGCACAACACATTTGCAAAGGCGAGCCAATGCGGACAGCCCAGGCAGCCGCCAACTCGGAGCGCCAGCAACCGCCAATCGCAGAGCACGCGTTCAGTGAGACAACACGCACGGAATCGCCCACCTATCCGGCATTTCCATGACGTCTTCCACTCAATAATGGATGTTCTTTACCAAAGGCTGCGGTTGACAACTTACTGCAGGTAGTTAAGATAATTGCAAGTGTTGATTTAGGTGTTTGACAGTGCTGTCATGGCCTGTGAATATCCACTGATTAGTTGGACAAAATCTCTCAACACGTTATATTTAGACTACTGATGTTTTTCCTCCCCAGCAGATAAAACAGACTGATGATTAGACGCGATATTCACAGAGACTGAGTGAAGACTTCAAAGCTAACTCTCACAGTCCATGTTTTTTTTAAAGTATTGTTCTATGATATCTTGTTGAAACACATGGAAAGCAGGAACTGATGCTTTGAAGGAAAACCAGGTAAACGCGGCTCGGAGCTTGTTGGAAGAAATGTATTTTGCAAAAGATGGTTACGGGAATGGCAAATAGGTGTGCGAATATAGTTCCACAGAGGACTGATGCTTAATATTGAGCCGAGGAGAGGGAGAGGAGGGAATGCACAGTAGATTGGACTCAAAGGACCAGAGAAAGTGGGAAGGACAGACTTCAACAAAAGTAATAGTATGAGATAAGAAACCAGTGCAGAATGAGAGTAGTAGGCAAGTGGACAGCTGCAAATAATACAGTGCATATACTTTGGATAAAGTTGCAGTTTGAGATCGGTAGAAAACAAGGACGGCAATAAATTAGAATGTCACATGGATGTAAATAAGGAACTCAGTAACAGAAAAAAGAGTGGAACCAAGGTGGGCAACGTGATGGAGGTGGAAGTAAATTGTCTTGATATTGGTAATAGTAGAATATTAGATTTCAACTTCAAGCTCTAGACAGGGTACCTTGATTACAAACGAATCTCTTTAACACCAAATGCTGATTTGAGAGGGGATTTTCGTTAAACTTTTTTTTTCTCCAAACAGTATTCACCTAAAGTGGTAACGGATGGAATATCTTGCACAACATGAAGGTGACGGCTGGATTTGGACTCAGGGGCTGCAGGTACCTTTGCATGGTTGTGCCACTGCAGAGTGTGCAAAGGGGAATAGGAGGTAAGTCCAGGGGCAGGACTAGAAATGAGAGGCCTGGTGACTGGAATTGCATCATTAGATGGAATAGATGGGCAGTGAAACAAGGCTGTGGACTGGGACATGGGGGCAGTGATCAGGGTGGTGAATCAGGACTGTGGCTTGGGGTGAGGAGGAGGAGGGGAAATTGTATTTGGGGCCTGGGACAATTGAGAACATCCCTTGAATGGGCCAGGTTTTAAAGTAGGGAGGTGGAATCTGGGATTGGACGTTGGGGGCCTTGGGAGCAGGGAATTAGGGTTTAGAATGGTATGGATTGAAATGGTATCACTTCAGAGATATGGGATTTAGGAGTGGTAGGTAGGTTCTGGGCTGTGGGGTTCATTGTCATGAGCTTGGAGTGAGGGTAGGGTCGGTACATTTGTACACTCTATGCAAAAGATGTATTTTACTATGTGCTTCGATGTACATGTGACTAATAAAGAAATCTTGATCTTGATAAGAAAATCAATTTAAGGGGACCTACGTGAATGGGGTTTCCAGTCTCGGCTGAGGTCAACTCTGGCATCCAGTTCCAGAAATGTGCTGCTGCAGAGAGGGCAGTGATGTAACAAGCCTCTTGATTTGAAAGTGACCACAACAGATATGCCTGAGAACCAGGTGGTTGAATCACCCTAGCAACACTTTTGGGAATGACATCAGTATCTGGCACAGAGAGCAAACACATCATTGGTGGAAGTACAATTCACAATCAGAGCTGTCTAGTTGAATTTCTGGGGAGGCACCATTCAATCTGAAAATGATTGTAACTGCAGCCCACTTCATAAAAGAAAATAAGATTTTGATCTGTGCAGTAGTGAAGAAAATAGCACCAGCCATCTGCATTTCTGGGTTTGTGACTTAGTTAGCCCCTTCCCCCCTCTTATGCTCAAAATTAAGCATCAGAGTCCTCAAGTGGGACAAGGAATGACAAATGGTGTTCAATCCAGATAAGTGCGATGTGTTGCATTTTGGGAAGTCAAACCAGGGTAGGACTGTCACAGTGAATGGTAGAGCCCTGGGGAGTGTTGAGGAACAGACAGACCCAGGAGTACAAGTACATGGTTTCCTGAAAGTGTTGTCACAGGTAGAGAGGATAGTGAAGAAGGCATATGGCACGCTGGCCTTCATCAGTCAGGGCATCGAGTACAGGAGTTGGGACGTTATGTTGCAGTTGTGCAAGGCCGCACCTGGAGTATTGTGTACCATTTTGCTTACCCTGTTATGGGAAATAAGTCATTAAACTGGAAAGAGTGCAAGAAGATTTATGGGAATTTTGAGAGGACTCGAGGGCCTGATTTATAGGGAGAGGTTGGGCAGGCTAGGATTTTATTCATTGCGGCATAGGAGAATGAGGGGTGATCCTATAGAGGTGCATAAAATTATGAGGTACATAAATAGGGTGAATGCATACAGCCTTTTTTCCCAGGCAGAGGGAATCAAAAACTAGAAGGCATAGGTTTAAGAGGGTAAAGATTTAAAAGGGACCTGAGGGGTAACTTCTTCACACAGAGGGTGGTGCATAGGCAGAATGAGCTGCCAGAGGAAGTGGTTGAGGCAGGTACAATAATAACATTTAAAAGGCACTGGGACAGGTACATGGATAGGAAAGACCGAGAGGGATATGGTCCAAACATAGACAAATGGGACTAGCTTAGACGAGCATCTTGGGCGGCATGGATGAGTTGGGCCAAAGGACCTGTTTCTGTGCTGTAATACCCTATGACTAGTCACTCCTTCCATATTTATAACATCTAAAATCAGTGTTTCACTTATCCAAAGTTGTGAATAAGACTGAATTCCAAGAATATGATCTAAGAAGAGATGTTTACTGGGAAACATACTTTTAAAGTCAACATTACATTTTATAGAATGGAGGAGAAAATGCGAGTTTCCAGAATAAACTTTTACAGTTCAAGTTATAAACATCTAACCCACTTTTGAATGTTGACTTTTACCCAATCCTTAGCATGTATAAAAAAGAAACAAATTGAACAATGCTTACTCCAAATGTGGTGCAATACTTTCACAGCTGTGCTAGGAAAATCGTGGTCAGAAAGTATGAAAGTGCTATGCAAGAATGTGTGGCATGCAAAGATTATGCAGTTCAAACAATCTGAAGCTGGAAAAATGCAGATTTGCTGCAAAATCAGTTTATCACAAACTTGTTAACATGAGTGAATTTGGTGTGGCCAAAGAACATGAAACTTTAGCTTTCAGCTGTATACATTCATGTTGATTCCCAGCAGCAACAAACTTCTACATATTCTAAATCAATTATTAGTGTTATTAATGCATGATGGAATTGGTATCAGTAAAGCCTGCCACTAGTATGTTACAGATTCATTATATTAACAGTTTTCTATAAATAATGATCAATCTTCAACAGTGAGATATGTGTGTATATAAATTAACCAAATGTATTCCCTGCAGTTTATTAATGTGAGTAGTTTCCTGTGGATGGTTACTGTGAGAAAGGCCAGTTGTGGAAAAAGCTACTTATTCTTGAATCAAAAAGTGTAGTCGGAAGATTCCAAACATAAGTTTCTATTGAAGGCTGAAGAGCAAAATACTACACTATATTTGTAGATATTTTAACAGTGATATAAATGGGTTGCCATGTGTATCATTCTAAAAAGTTCTCATTACAAAGTATTTTTAAAGTGTTATCGAAGAGTTATACTAATGGCATAAGCTGCATCACTGAGTAATATAATGTATCAGAAGTTAACAAACACTTGCAAGCAGTTAAATTTCATGGAATTACTCAGTAGTAAGGTGGCAGTTTATTTTTGGATACATATTCAACAATGATACATTGATAGGAGTTGCTGAAATAATCACTTTACCCTTCAAAGCCTTTGGCCGCAACCTTGTTTTCATAAAGGACTTAGCATATTTTGTGCTCTGAGCAGAGGGCAAGTGCAAGGGGGGAAGCTTATAGTTAATGGTAGGACCCTTAATAGCACAGAAGGATTTTGGGGTCAAGTCCATAGCTCCTGAAAGTTGCTGCATAGGTTGATAGGGTGGTAAAGAAGGCACATGGCATGCTTGCTTTTATTAGTTGAGGCATTGAGTTCAAGAGTCAGGAAGTTATGCTGCAGCTATATGAAACTTTGGTTAGGCCACACTTGGAGTGCAGTTCTGGTTTCCCCCTTATAGGAAGGATGTGGCATCTTTGGAAAGGTGCAGAAGAGGTTTACCAGGACACTGCCTGGATTAGAGGGTATGAGCTATAAGGAGAGGTTGCACAATCTTGGATTGTTTTCTCTGGAGTGACAGAGGCTGAGGAGAGACCTGATAGAAATTTATAAAATTATGAGAGGCATAGATAGGGTAGACAGTCAGAAGTTTTTTCCAGGGTAGAAATGTCAAATACTAGGAGACATGCATTTAAGGTGAGAGTGGGAAGGTTTAAAGGAGATGTGTGGAGCAAGTTTTTTTTACGCAGAAAGTGGTAGGTGCCTGGAACGGGCTGCCAGGGGTATTGGTGGAAGCAGATATGATAGTTGTGTTTTAAATAGACACATGAATGTGCAGGGAATGGAGGAAAATGGATCATGTGCAGGCAGACGAGATTTAGTTTAATTTGGCATCGGTTCAGACATCGTGGGATGAAGGGCCTGTTCCTGTGCTGTACTGTTCCATGTTCTATCTTCTGGGTGAAAATATGATATATAAATGATGCAATATTTTATTTGCTATCATAGATGGTAAACATTTTCACCAACAGATTTATTCTAAATTTCTCTGTTACTTCATTGGTGAATTTTCATACTGTTGTCTATAGAACGCTACTACATTTGACGTGCATACTTATTAGAATCAAGAACAATATTCTGATTGATGCTTGTGGCAAAACTGGGACCTTGCCTCATGCAAGGCTTTGTAAAATCCTTTTTCATTCGGCTTTTTTTCTATTTAGTAATAGTTCACATTATGTTGTGCCCTCCCTCTCCCCAGTTACTAACAAATATTTTCACACATTGTCCTCTCATTTCCTCTCTATTGACTACCGGCTATGATTGGACACAATTGCTAGCTCAGTTTTTGTTACCTAAATCAAGGCTAAACAGGCAGTTGCACTCCCAGTACTCCCCTCTGCTGTGCTCCCCAGTACCAGGATCAGCAGGCACTTTGCTTTCCTACATTGTTCTGCTGTGCATAAACAACAGAGGCAAGACAACGCCTAGGTGCTTTCCCAGTTTTCTTCCTCCATTACTATAGCTGCCAAGGATTACAGAGGATGATTGAATAGGTTCTACTAGGTAGGTTCTGCCCACCTGAGCAGCAATGGGCAGAAACTACCATCATCTCCCCTCGTGTCCCTTCTAATTTACATTTCCACTGGGGCTGAGTTCACTCTTTGGCCTCTTGTTTATCACTCACTGCCTTTTTTTTCTCTCTAATGGCTTCACTACATCCTCCTGCCATGCGGTTGTTTTTAGAGCTTCCACTGGGAGCCAGTACTAAATAATTAATATTCATAACCCCATTAGATCCAAAACAAATGGTGCCATGTAAATAGAAGACACTCCCAGTAGAAAGTCCACGTGGAATTCTTTCTATTTCATAACAACTCACACTATACCGGTTGCAATCTCATACTTAATTCACTTGCAGCTCTGATTGCTCTTTCCCCCTCCATCTGATAACAGGTAATACCACAGGATGCTCACAGACTGTAGAGTTGCTCCCTTAATTAAGCACTCTGAGCAAGGAGAAGCATCCACGGAGAATAAAGGCAGAACACCAATGTCCTTGATTTTCCATGCACTAAAATAAAGTGACAGGAAATGATTTGCTCTGGAACTGCTCCCTCTGAGCAGTTCATCTTGCTGAGTCTGCCTGATTATTGAATTACCCTCTATACTCACTTGCAGCACTCATTACGGACACAGGACTGAATTGCTGTTGGGTGGATCTTTCCTGATCTGCTCAACATTGGTATTGGTTTATTATTGTCACTTGTACCGAGGTACAGTGAAAAACTTGTCTTGCATACCGATCGTACAGGTCAATTCATTACACAGTGCAGTTACATTGGGTTAGTACAGAGTGCATTGATGTAGTACAGGTAAAAACAGTAACAGTACAGAGTAAAGTGTCACAGCTACAGAGAAAGTGCAGTGCAATAGGTGCAAGGTCACAACAAGGTAGATCGTGAGGTCATAGTCCATCTCATCAAGCAGGACTGTCAGACAAGTTCCAAGGGTTCCTTCAGAAGGCCGATGTTTGCTTCCCTGAGACACCTCAGGAAGTGTGGTAAATACTGCAGAGAGGAATATAACTTATTCAGGAAGGATTGGCAATCTTTCTTATATGGGACTTAGATAAGATGTGACACATGGAAAGATAAGAATGGCACATCCTTCAGAAATAGCTTTGTTAATTATTTAAGCCTTTAACTCCAAGGTGGGACTCAGAGTCCCTTCTAGCTTTGAGCTTTTCCAGAATTTGGTAGATTGTAGACACCACTGAAGTGTCATTTCAGGCACAATGCATACGTCCTGGCTGCAATAATTACTCTGCCCTTATAATTAGGAACATAGTAGGATGGACTCAGTTTTCACACACCTCCTCCAACACTCTATAGATGAAGGGTCTTGACCCAAAACACTGACTGTCCATGTCCCTCCACAGATACTGCTTGACCCACCGAGTTCCTCCAGCAGTTTGTTTATTCACTCCAGATTCTAGCATCTGCAGTCTCTCCTCTCCACCTGCTCTGGCAGAGTAGCTCCAAAAGTTACCGGGCCTAGTTCTGTAACTTAGATGGAGGAAATAAATCAAGATTAGTTGCAAAAGAAGACAAAAGAGGCTACAGATGCTGGAATCTTGAATAAAAACAGAACGCTGGAAGAACTCAGCAGTTCAAGCAGAATCCGTGGAGGCAAAAGATGCGAGTTCATGTTTCAGGTCAATACCCTACATCAGGACCGAGAGAGAACAGGAAGAGATTGCCAGTGTATAGTAGTATGTAGGGGTGGGATAGAGGCTGGCAGGTGATAGGTGGAACCAGCTGGGACGGGCTGGTGGGCAGCTGGATTATTTTCACATAAAACAGATCAATGGGCAATTTGTTTCACATGAAGCACACATGCATTGTCACTTGAGTAAGATACAGAAGGCAGCGGGCTGTCAATTTAATTGTACTTTTGAGAGGAAAACACTTTCTCCCTGTTAGGTGTTGTCATTATAGAAATAAAATTATTACTGCATAGGCAGGCACATCAGTATGATGCAAAAGCAAAATATGACAATACTGCCTAATTGATTCCCGTCTTTGACTCCCTATGTCATTAATTCTTAGTCAAAACAGAAAGAGTGTTCCACTGAAATTGATCATATTTCACCACTTAAGATTTAGGTATATGCTTTGCATTTGGTATTTTGTACTTGTTATTCTCGATATGCCTTTTCTACATTAGGAAGAACAAACTGATTGGATAACATTGAATGTCTAACTGTGAGTATCTGGTTTCTTGCTATTTTAGCTCTCTGTTCCACACCCCACTCCCCTTTTTGATTGCAGCCACCTACTGTGTGCTAATGAAGCTCAATAGAAGCTTGACGGACAGTACCTCACTTTTCCATTAGGTTTCCGAACTGAATGCTGAATAAAGATACTGATTCTTCTATTCCCAATTACAGCACCTGCAGACCAAGTATTATGCAATTTACTTGCTTTATTTCAGCCTTCATTCACCTTGTGCCAATACATTTTACATGTGTCCCCAAAAATGGTGGGTAATATGAGAGATGCATAATGCAATCAACTTGACTTCATAATCTTCCCCAAGATTAGGAGTTAGTAGGGAGGGAATAAGATATAAAGAAGTGGTTTTTTTCTCTTGTCTATGCACTAACATTATTTGGCAACATAATGTAACTCTAAGCTTTCTGATTCATTCTCAGAAATGCAGCCGATGATTTTCCTTGATGGAAGTTAACAAATTTATCCTGCAGCATACACTCCAAATTGAACTGGACGAACATGTAATGTTTAACACAAGCATCATACGGTTAATCTCTCTTCCACAATTCATAAACAGAGTCCAGATTTTGAGGTTATGCAAGTTGAGATGGGAAACTGCTTCCTGTTTAAGTTCCTGATAAGATTTCTAGCTGCTCTAGAGCTACCATGCAGAAGGATTCTGAGCTTAAAGTGCACATTAAGTTAATAAAGGAATTACATCACTCATTTTAGTGGGCAAATTAACTATTTTGATTTACAGCCAATATAATCATATGAATTAAAAAACTACAATATGCAGTAATAGATAATATTGATGTACATGTTACATGTTTCAATATCAGACACACCAGCATACCTAATTTATTAGTAACAAAGATATTGTCTTACATTTTAAGGAAAGATCTTGCACTTCTATAGTGCCCATCATGACTCTGCATCATCCTCATTGCTTTTACAGTTAATTGAATATTTTTAAGCGTAATTACTGCTGTAATGTTAGAAACATTGCAAACCACAAACAGCAATAAGAAATGAGCAGATTAGCTGTGTTGTGGATATCAATTTCCCAGTTTCTTTGACTGACTGGAGATCTTTTATGATATCCTGAGAGATCATATGGTCCCAGTTTAATGTCTTATTCAAAAGGCAACACTACCAGCTGTGCGACAATCCTTCATTAGGCACACAACCGTGAAAAAATACAGTAATCACCTTCAATGATGTGGTAACTTCCCTGATAGAATTAGTTAAATTTCACATGAAGAATCAAATTTTCATGCAGTCATGAAGTAAATGGAATTGCTGAAAATCACAGAGGATAAGATAGAAATTCGCGTTATCTAAAGTAGTTCTGTGTGATCACCCACCATACTCTCATTCATAGAAGGACACCTTGTGGCCATTACTTGCAGTTGACAGGCACAAGGTGAGGGTTGGTATTGGCGGAATATGATCAACAACTACAGCTTCATGCATATGGCACAAATGGCTGACCACCATAGGTGATGCACATATTTTGTAGTTTAGATATAAGAAGTAAAACAGTGGAGAGCTGGGGACGGTTTAGTAGCATAGGGCTACCAGTCATTTTTTGGCTTCAACAATTGCTGCAACTTTTCCATTAATTTTTTTTTGGTCATTTTTTTCTGCTGACAAGGATCTCACCTCCTGGTCAAGAATAGATTTTGAGGCTTACTCTGTGGTGTGAAAATATACCACTTTGTGATTGTCAAGCAGGCAGTGGACAGAATTAATGAAGATGTTACTCAGATCTGCATTTTTGTTGCATAGATCTCTATTTAGTTGGTCATCATAACTACTAGTCTTAAAAAATTATAAATGAAGCTAGTACTTCATAGTCTTTACAATGACACTTTGCAGAAAAGTGGGCAGAACCCTGAAGTACAATGATGCATGATGTACATTAAGTTTCCACGCGACGCAGGCAGAGACCATTTCCGATTATAAAGTCTGTGTCAGCTCACAGAGCAATTGCAATACCTAGAGGCAATTTACAGTGGAAAATTAACCTGCCAACCTACTCCTCTTTGGAGTAGGAGAGGAAATCAGGATACCCAAGGTATCCACAGGATTTCCTTGCGAGAGGAAATCAGGATACCCAAGGGAAACCCGCAAGGTCACCTGGTGAATGTGCAAACTCTACACGGGCAGCACCGGAGGTCAGGATCAAACCCAGGCTGTTGGAGCTGTGAGACAGCAGCTCGACCAACTGCACCACTGTGCCACCTGATTTATTTCAGTCAAAATGTGGGTCTGATGATAACTTCAACAATCCCAAGGATCTGAGTTCAAGGTTGGTATATTATTAATAATAATAATACTCATTTATAGTAAACTACAGAGATTGACAATTCAACAGGCAAAGCTGGAGATTGACATCCCACCAGGCTCCCATCAGTGAAACGCCATCAACAGCCTACCTACTATAGGCTTCAAGCTGTGAGACAACATTTATAATCAATTATTGTTAGTCAATCAAGCTAGATAGATGAAGAAAAATAACTATAGCTTCCTTGTATAGCCTTCTTGGATATCTGCAAAATTAAAAGAGGCAATAAATTTTTGGCCATGTTTATAACTATCCTGTTTATAATAGGATAGATTTAACATTCTTTTTCTTAGGACAATTTACTTACAATGCATACTTCTACGTTATATTACTTAAAATTTGAATTCAGTTTAAAAATAACAAGAAGCAAGTGACTCAGTAGAAAAACTTAGCAGATCATCTTGATTGAAGTGCAAACCTTTCATAATTGGGCAGTTTCCAATCACTGAAAGCAAGTGACTTTAAGCAAGAGAAGGTAACTTTAGAATTTTCGGGCTACATCAGTGTTTCTGATTGTCAGTGCGAACACTGAAGTGTCAAAATCACAATTTCAGAAGTTTACTCATGGATAGTGAATGTATTAAGTTTCGATTCTGTGTGTATTAGAACCAATTGAAATCGCATTTGATTACAAAACTGGAGAAATATCAAGGTGATGATGTATTGCCATTTGCTTTTCCATAATTCACTCATATATACAGATCTTCACTGGAGGCAATTTTTAAAATGCCCGTAAGTACTGCAACCTGTCTAGGCTGATACCTTTGGCTGCAGTTATTGCCAAGTTTATTTGTTAGTAGGGTGGGTGAGGGGGAATAGAGGACTGACGTGCACTGAGCCAAATTTCTACCCTGGTATCTTTTTACCACTTCTTCTTTATAAGCTAAATAATGAAAGAAAAATGATGCATTTTATAATATATTTATAATTTGCTATTTACACTGATCATGTTTTTCTTTGCTAAAAACAATATAGTCCGAAATAGTGTCAAGGTTTATCATGATGGTTCAAGAATCCGATGGCAGTGGGGAAGAAGCTGTTGTTAAACCTTGAGGTGTGGGTCTTCAGGCTCCTGTTCCTCCTGCCTAATGGCAGCAACGGGAAGAGGGCATATCCTAGATGGTGGGGGTCCCCGATGATGGATGTCACCTTCCTGAGACATCGCCTCTTGAGGATGTTCTCAATGGCTGGGAGAGCTGTACCCGTGATGGAACTGGCTGAGTCCACCACTCTCTGTAGCCCCTTGCATTCCTGTGCATTGGAGTTTCCACACCAGGCCATGATGCAACCAGTCAGAATGCTTTCCTCTGTACATCTGTAGAAGTTCGTCAGAGTCTTCGATGACCCGCCAAATCAACTTAAACTTCAAAGAAAGTAGAGATGCTGGCGTGCCTTCTTCATGGGTCCATCTATGTGCTGGGCCCAGTGTAAGTCCTCAGAGATGCTGATACCCAGGAACCTGAAGGTGCTCACCCTTTCGACTGCAGACCTTTCAATGAGGACTTGTGCATGTTCACCTTATTTCCCCTTCCTAAAGTCCACAATCAGTTCCTTGGTCTTGCTGACATTGAGTGCAAGGTTGTTAGGACACTACTCAATCAGTTGACCTATCTCATCCTGTATCCTGCCTCATCACCATCTGTGATTCTGCCAACAACAGTGGTGTCATTGGCGAATTTGTAGATGGCATTGGAGCTGTGCTTAGCCACACTGTCGTAGGTATAGCGAGAGTAGAGCAGAGAGTTAAGCAGGCAGCCCCAAGGTCCGTCTGTGTTGATGGCTAGTGAGGAGGATTTGATGTTTCCGCTCCACACTGATTGTGCGCATCTTTGATGTGGGTTAATAATTATTATTTAAATTAAAGGGATGTTTTATTTGATAGGATAGTGATGAGAGAAATGTGTCTTAAAGGTACAAAATCTTCAGAGGTGGCTTCTTGCTTTGATGAATACTGAACTTTTGTAACTTGGTGAAATTGTTATACCTCATCTCTTAAAAATGAGTAAAAATGTTATGAGTGTGTGGACAACACCTATAAAGTGACCAGGCCATTCATCCACCTGCCGGCAAAATACTTCTCTGGAAAACAAATAAAACTGCAGATGCAAAACAAAAGCAGAAATGCTGGAAGAACTCAGCCAGTCAATAAATACTTCTCTGATCTGGGTATTGAATCATGTGAATATTTATTTTGCTCCACTAAAGAACAAGCAAAAATCTCCTTTATCTCACACACATCATATACTGTACTGCTCAGTACAAGAATTCGTACATCATCTAAAACAAAACTGCAATATACAATGATATTTGTTGCAAAAAGGATGTTATTGGGCTCGTTGAAACCTATTCCTCCTGCACCCTACATCTTGTCCACAATAATAGCTTGAAAGAGGTTGAATGAACTATTTTACTAAAATACAGCAAGAAATTTTATTTAAAAACAATTTGTCAAAGAGAACACAAAAACAGATTGGACACCATATTTCACACACTGATTTTACTTTTCTTTGGTACTGTTCACATTTCTGTCCGATCTAAATTGGATTTATGACAATGTTTTATCTCCACAATTAATCACATTTTCAGTTATTGAACCATTTGAAATATTGTTGCATCAAGGATCCATGGAAAAGCAGGAGTCATTGAGCATCAAGAGGAAATCATTGCATTGGTTGGAACCATATCTTTAACAGGGCAGGGACCACATGGGTTAAAAACAGAACAGATTTTCCTTGCTGTGTTGGAAGTAAAGGGAGCTTCACTCTACATCTAACCTGTGCCCTGAGAGCATGTGACGGGACAGTGTAGAGGGATCTTCACTCTGTATCTAACCTTTGTCCTGGGAGTGTGTGACAGGACAACCTAGAGGGAATTACATACTTTGTTCAGGGAGATAAAGGAAGACAGGGGGAAGAGACACATAGGGAGAGTTTGAGAGAAAGGGAATGTGTGTGTGAGAGAGAGAGAGAATGAGAGAGGAAAGAAGAGACAGAAGTGTGAGAAAGAGAGTGTATTTGTGACAGAGTGGGAGACAGAAGGTGATAGACAATGTTTAAGGATAGAGGGAAAGTGAGACAGATGGAGAAAGAGCATGAGAGACATTTAGATTCTGTCCTAGATCTACCCATCCCTCTCCTGATTCTTTGCACCCCCTGACCCCAGCTGCGCTGCCCCCATCCCTCCCCCTTCCCAACTCTCTGTGTTCCCAGGGAGCTGTCTCAGCTGCCTGCTCCCAGCACAGGGAGAGAGCCCAGTATCGAGGCCCCGGTCGATGTCCCCATGGGGGAGGGCAGTCAGGGACAGAGCAGGGATGCAGAACGTCCCTTTCCCTCTGCTTTCTGATTCTCCATCCCCCTCTCCTGGAGAGCGACAAGGCAGAGAACGTGAGGGTGATAGAGGGATGGGGATGTGGGTCCTGCCACAAGGATCACTGTGGGCCAGGGAGTGTGTGGGGGTTGAGGGGGGGGGGGGAAGGAGGGATGCAGTTCCCACCTATCACCTCCCAGCCTGTTGCTATTTCCACTCTCCTCTCCTCTGTCTGCCTATCACCCCCCCATCACTTGCCAGCTCTTGCTTCACCCCTTCCCCTCACCTCTGTGTACTGGCTGCCTCCCCTCTTTCAGTCCAGAGCCGAAACATCGACTGTCCATTTCCCTCCACAGATGCTGCCTGACCCACTGAGTTCCTCCAGCATCTTGTTTGCTGATGTGGTTTCTTTTGCCTGTTTCATCTGCTGGCCTCTCCCCTCACCCCACCTCACGCCATTGGCTGGCCTGATCCGTTGGTCAGAGGGTTGCCCAGGCAGCTGGTGTCATCTTGGAGACCGAGGAGGGAGGAATCAGAGGGCAGGGAGCAGCTGCCTGGGAGATGATGGCTGTTCGATTGCAAGCCAGCATCAGGTCCAGGACCCTGGGTCTGCCTCTTGCCTGCTGGCCCCACCCTCTATTGCACATCTTCCTGAGGGAGGGGGCGTAGGGAGTGTGGGGAGCAGATCCAAGATAACACTGCAAGCGTGGAGGAGAGTGCAATCAGTCTGTGCTTAATTGTTCACACATAACACATGTATTCACACACACACACTCAAAATGACGTACACACACACAGATAAAAGGTACACACACATTTATTTACATACAAAGATACACAGCCACACATAGTTACACAGATACACACTCACATATACACATAAACCCTCAGCCACACGTACACAGATGTACGCACTCACACAAAGATGTTTGCACACACACAAAGATGTTTGCACACACATATTCACAAACACAAAGATACACAGATAGACTCATAATTGTGCTCACTTACAGATGCACAGTCACATGCACACTCAGACACACAGACATGCAAAGATATTCACACACAAAACAAGCAGTCAAATACACACATAGGCCCACTCACACAAAAATACACACATACTCAAACACACACACTGAAAGGTATGCATACACAGACATAAAGATATTGTCATAAAAACACACAAAGACACTGATACATGAAAAGTTACACACCACAATTATAACCAACCACACACAGATATTCTATCATACAAAGATATTCATGCACAGGCATTGATACACTTGTATTAAAAGACGCACACAGATATATACACTCCCTCAAATATATCCCCGCACAAACTTAGACACATCACTGACATAAAAGACATAGACACACAAGGATGTAGTCACACAGATTCATACTAACAAATACAAGCTGACATACACGTGTGCATATTCACAGTTGGACACACATCTACCCAGGACACACAAACAAAAACACACGTCATCCTTCAAAGTTGATTAAAGAAATAGCTTTGATGATTGTCAGACCACTGGTTCTGGAAGCTTGCTGTGCATAATGGCTGCTTCACTTCAATACTATAGCTTCTGGAAGGCCCTCATTGGTGTCAGAAGATTTGGGAGATCCTGAGATGAAGGGGGATTCTCAACCTCCATCCTCTCTCTTTCTGCCTCTCATCCTCCCTTCTCTGTCTCCCACTACCACTCTCTCTGTCTTTCACTATCTCCTCCCTACCTCTCCCTTTCATTCTGTCCCTCACTGTCTGTCTCTCCATCATCTCTCCCCCACTTTCTGCCTCACTCCTCTCAAACACCATCTCTCTCTGTCCCTCCCCTTCACTTTCTTGTTCTTTCTATCTGTATCTCTCTATCCACGAACATATGAACATAAGAAGCATGAAAGGATTTGACCACTTGGTCCTTTGAACTTGCTGTCCTGAACTTGCTCCCCCATTCATCAGGATCCTGGCCGATCTTCACCCTCAGCGCCATTTTCCTGCACTATCCCCTCAATTCCTTTATTGTCTAAAGATGTTGTTGATTCCAACTAGAATCCACTCAATAACTGTATGTTCCTTCTCGCTCTCTCTGTAAATCTCCCATTCTCCCTCCCTCTTTCTGTCTCTCTCTCTGTATCTGTGTCTCTCACTCCCTGTCAGATTCTCCCTCTCTCACTTTCTCTCCCTGACACCGACTGCTCTCTCTCATGAAATCTCTGTCTCCCTCTCAACCTATCTCAGGCTACTTTTCTCTCCTCTCCCCTTCTCTCTTTCACTCCAGATTTCACACATTTCATTCTTCTCTGAACAAATATTAATCTGGGACCCTGCATTCCTTTCCAGCTTTCTCCCTCCCTGCTGTTCTCTCTTTAGCTATGAATCTTTTAGTACCTTTCTCTCTCACTCTTTTCCTTGATTTTCCCCTCCTCCTGTCTTCCATTGTTTTTCTCCCCATCTCTTTCTTCCACTCTTTTTCTTAAACTCTCTCCCTCACCCTCTTTCCCTCACACACTCACTTTCTGCCAGTCTCTTCTGATTCCACTCTGTTCCTCTCTGTCTCCCACTCCCATTCTTCTTGTTTCTTTTCGCTTCCTCTCCCTCCCATACTTGTCTCCCTCTCCCTCCCCTTGCTTGCCTGTCTCTGCCTCCTTCTCTCCCCCTCACTGTGACTCTCTCAGTCCCTATCTCTCTTCCTCACTCCTTGTCCCTCTCTCTCCCTGCCTCTCTCATTCCCCCTTGATTCTCTCTGCCTCCCTCTCTCTCTACTTCACTATCCGGCTCTCCCTCCATCCTTCCCTCCTCATTCCCCCTTGATTCTCTCCTTACCCTCCTTCATGCCTCTTTCTAGCTCTCGCACTGTCATTCCTCCCTTGATTCTCTCTCTGCCCCTCCGTGTCTTTCTCTACCCTCTCTCTCACCCTCACTATCTTTGTCTCTCTCCCCACTCCCTTTACCAACCCCCTCCCCCCCCTCTGCATCTCTCTCCCCCCATACCTACCTCCCCTTCTCATCCCCTCTTTACATTTTCCATATCTATTGTGTTTCTTTGCTGGGCTGTTACAAGGCAAAGAAATTCCAACCCAATCCTCAGGAGATGTACAGCCAATTGCAGAACTCAGTCGCAGAGGGAAGTTTGACAGCAGGGGGGTGAGCTTTCTTTACATTTACTGACATTTATATCCCATCCCCTACTATTTCGCAGGAGGTGGAGGTGAGCTGCTTCTTCCTGTGATAAGGAATGTGCTCCCAAGTGCTCTGGGGTTCAGACCCAGTGACAATGAAGGAATGGCAGATGTATTTCTGAGATGGGATGGTTTGTGATAGGGAGGGGGTGGAGCTCCCCTGTGGCTGCTGCCCTTGTCCTTCTGGGCGGGAGAAGAGGCACATTTGGGAGATGCCCAGGTAAGTGCAGTGCATTTAGTACAGAAGACACAGAAGCAGGAGTAGGCCAGCTGGGCCCTTGAGCCTTCTCCCCCATTCATTCAGACCATGGCTGATCTTCTCCCTCAGCACTATTTTCCAGCCCTATCCCCATCTCCCTTGATTCCCTTAATATCCAGAAATCTCCCATCTCTGAACTCAAATGACCGAGCCTCCACCATCCTCTGCGCTAGAGAATTCTGAAGATTCACTGCCCTTTGGTGAAGAGATTTCTTCCCAGCTCAGTCCTGAAAAGCTAACCTCTTATTCTGAGACTGTGCCCCTTGGTCCTGGACTCCCAGCCAGAAGAAACACCCCCTCCCTGCATTTCACACACTGAGCCCTCTAAGAGGTTTCAATGAGATCTCCTCACTGGAGTCTCAGTCTACTCAACCTCTCCTTGTATGGGAAACCTGCCATCCCTAGAACCAGTCTGGTGAATCTTCACTGCACCTTCTCTATGAACAGTGTGTCAGTGGCGGAGGGAGGGATTATTCAGGGTATCTATGTGTGTCCTGAATGGTGCCAAGATGCAGGAGTTAAACCTTGGAGTGGAGAAGGCTGAGGAGGACCTGACAGAAGTCTACAAAGTTATGAGGGGCATAGATAGAGTAGATAGTGGGAAACCTCCCCAGTGGCAGGGGGGTGTAGATTTAGGGTAAAGGACAGGAGGTTTAGAGGGAATCCAAGGAAGATTTTTTACACCCAGAAGGTGGATGGTGAAGGCAAAAATTCTCACAACATTCTAGTAAATGGTACTAGTATAGATGGTCATCATGGATATGGTGGGCCAAAAGGCTTGTCTCTGTACTGTGAGAGCCTATTTGACACACCCATCACTGTAATGCTCTGATACAACGCACACCCATCACCATTATATGCACCTCACACCCATCACTGTATTCTTCTGATAAACCCCACATCCTTCATTGTAACATTCTGAAATACCCCACACCCTCACTGTAACACACTGACACAGCCCACACCTCAGTGTAAGACTGATACAGCACACACCCCTCACTGTAACAATCTGAAACACTGCACACGCCACTGTCACAATCTGATACATCACACACCCCTCCCCGTAACACTCTGATAAACTCTGCACTCTTCACTGTAACACTCTGGTGCACCTGCACCTCTCACTGTAACACTCTGATACGCCCCACACCCCTCACTGTGACGCTCTGATACGCCCCACACCCCTCACTGTGACACTCTGATACGCCCCACACCCCTCACTGTGACACTGATACACCCCACGCCCCTCACTGTGACACTGGTACACCCCACACCCCTCACTGTGACACTCTGATACGCCCCACACCCCTCACTGTGACACTCTGATACGCCCCACACCCCTCACTGTGACACTGATACACCCCACACCCCTCACTGTGACACTGATACACCCCACACCGTGACATTCTGATAAACTCTGCACTGTTCAATATTACAATCTGATACACCTCACCGTCTCTCCCATAGTGTGGTGCCTCCTCACTTGCCCTCCCATAGTACAGCACCCACTCACTGCCCCTCCCATACTGTGGTAACCCCCTTACTGCCCCTTCTATAATGCAGTGCCTCCCTCAATGCTCCTCCCACAGTGCAGTGCTCCCTCAGGCAAATACTACTAGAATGAAGATCCTCCTTAATATTAAAATGTTGCTGCTTTATTTAAATGGCGCTGCTGACGGTGACACAAAACGTGTGGCCAGGGACCTGAGGGGGTGGGCCCTGGAGCGATTGGAGGGTGGGGGGGTCAGGTTCTTTGAACTGGCCTGCCTCTGACTGCAAGTCCCTAGCCAGCCACCAGCCCTCTTCCTCGGTTGTCTCCAAGCCCAGGATTGAGGGCTTCAGTCAAACTCAGGGTAGACAGCAGGGCTGGAGAATTCTCCGTACACAACCTTCCCTTCCGGGCTCTCAGTGTTCCAGGGACGGGAGAGGGGCTCGCTCCCTTCCCGGGGTGACAGTTCCTCATCACTGGAATCCTGCAGGGAGAAGAGACGGGGAGCAGGATAAGCAAGAACTGGTGGTTAATCCCAATGGACACAACCCCTTCCCAATCACTCCCACTGACTAAAATCCCAATGGATACTTCCAAACCACTTCCCAATCACTCCTACTATACACAATCCAAATGGTCCCAACCTCTTCCCATTGACTCCCACTGTTCATAGTCCCAATGGACCTAACTCCTTCCCACTCACTCCAAATGTCCACAAGTTCAATGGACTTGACCCCTTTGCATTCACTGCCACTGACCACAATCACAATGAATACAACCTCTTCCTATTCACTCCCACTGTCCACAATCCCAATGTACCCAACCCCTTCCCAGTCACTTGCACTGTCCACATTCCCAACAGATCCCAGCCCTACCTACCTGTTTGGGGAGGTCACGGCCAAATTTATAGAAGGAAGTCAAATGCCTCTTGTTGGTTGGGCCCTCTCTCTCTTCCTTTGCCCTCTTCCTCTTGTGAGAGCCCCCCTCACTCGGTGTAGGACTGTCCGATCCCTGTGAGCTGTGTTTGGCCACTGGGGCTTCCTCTCCCTCTGGGAGCTGGTTGCTCGGAGGGTTGTCCAACAGTGTCTCCTCGCCTCCTCGGCTGCCCTCGTCCTGCACACAAATGGAAACACTGGTCACCAACCAAATCCCCATGAACCACGGCAAAGCCATCGCCAAATCACTACTGGGGATCACCACTGTCCAGAAACCCAACCAGACCAGCCACATAAATACCATGGCTACGAGAGCAGGTCAGGGGCTGGCTATCCTGGAGTGAGTGGCTCATCTTCTGACACCCCAAGGCCTTTCAACCATCTACAAGTGTGATGGAACACTCTTCCCTACCATAAAGGTGACAGTCACAACATCCGCCACAGTACCCACATCACCTTTCCGTCGTCTACAAGGCAGAAGTCAGGAATGCGATGGATTACTCTCCAATTGTGTGGTTGTTAGTCCATGCACTCAACATCTGCCACATTACCCACATCAACCTTCCACCGTTCCAAGCGATGGATTACTCTCCACTTGCCTGGGTGTTGTTAGTTCATGCACTCAACGTTCGCTACCGTTACCCACATCAGCCATCATCACAAAGCACAAATCCGGAGTGTGACTGAATACCTTCCATTTGCCTGTCATTCAACCTTGCCACATTACCTACAACACCCTTCCACCATCTATAAATTGGGAGTGTGATGGGATACTATCCACAGATTGGTTGAGTGCAGCTCCAACACTGAAGAGGCTCAACACCATCCAGGATAAGGCAGCCCACTTGACTGACACCCTGAACATTCTCTCCCTCCACCACCAGCACACCGTGGCTGATGTGTGCTCCATCTACAATATACACTGTGGTTCCTTGCCTGGTCTACTCTGACAGCACCTCCCAAATCTGCCACCTCCAGCATCCAGGACAGGGCAGCGGGCGCAGGGGAACATTGCCTCCTCCCAGTCACACACCATCCCGACCGGGTAATACATCCGCCGTTCCTTCGCTGTGACTAGGATCGAATCCTGGAACTTCCTCCCTGATTGCCCTATGGGAGAACCTTCCCCAGCTCGAGGAGGCATCTCACCTCCAGCTACTCAGGGATAGTATGGAAATGGCCTTGCCAGTAATGCTGACATCCAGGAAAGTGCTGAAACGAAAAGTAGGATGGCTCAGAGTAATTAGGAGAGTGCTGAATCCCATTCACTACTGTAAGGGTGGGCATTTCCTGGGATTAACTACTGCAGACAAGCCTACCCCTTCTCTCCCTTCTTCCCTCACCTTCCAGGGGAACCAGGTGGGACTGGGACTGTTCCTTCCCAACCTTGGTCTTGGGATCAGCCAAGAAGAATGGGTCCCCGCAGAACAACTCCCAGCTGAGCAATGGGACACATCCGTGAAGGAAACCAACTGAAGGGGAAAAAAATTAAAGAAAAAGTGGGAGCGAGACAGAGCAGGGAGGGGTGGAACACCAGGGGTGACCCAGGCAGCTGAAGGTGCAGCAACAATGGCAGGGCAGTGGGAGAAGGAAGAGAGGACAGAATGGGAGGAGCCCAGAGTTGTCAAGGATTTAGGGATGTGGAGGGGTTTGAACTGGAGGGATGTGGAGGGGTTTGGATTGGGGATGGGAAGAGGAGACGATCAAGAAGTTACAATGACAGGGAGGGATGTGAGGGCTGTGGAGGGGGAGGTCAGTGATAGTGTTTGGTACTGACCCCCAAGCAAGCAATTATTACCTCGAGCAGTATGGTCAGCTGGGCTGTTCGATAGGAATCACCATGAGAGTCAAGACACTTCATCAGGAACCTGGTGAACACAGAGAAAGGCATTGGTAAATAACAACCCTGACAGATTTCCCCCCTCTCTCTAATCCAGGAGTGTGTGGGCAGTGATGCAGTGGGGGGGGGGGGGGGGGGGGTGTGAGGGGGCAAAGGCTGGAAGCCTGGCTGATTTCCCCTCTAACCCAGGAGTCACTGTGTTGGGATCGGGAGCAGGAAGTCTGGCCGATGTCACCAAAGACTCTTACAAATTTCTACAGATGTGTGTGCCGACATTTTATCCTGCTCTAAGATCTATCTAACCCTTCCCTTCCACATAGCCTCCCATTTCTCTATCATTCATGTGTCTATCTAAGAGTCTCTTAAATGTCCCTAATGTATCTGCTCCCACAACCTTTGCTGGCAGTGTGTTTCATGCACCCACCACTGTCTGTGTTAAGAACTTACCTCTGATATCCTCCTTATATCTTCTTCCAATCACCTTAAAATTATGTCCCCTCATGTTAGCCATTGTCGCCCTGGAAAAAAGTCCCTGACTGTCCACATCGATCTATGCCTCTTATCATCTTGTACACCTCCATCAAGTCACCTCTCATCCTCCTTCTCTCCAAAGAGAAAAGCCCTAGCTCACTCAACCTATCCTCATAAGACATGCTCTCCAATCCAGGCAACATCCTGGTAAATCTCCTCTGCACCCTCTCAAAAGCTCCCACATCCTTCCCATAATGAGGCCACCAGAACTGGACACAATACTCCAAGCACGGTCTAACCAGAGTTCTACAGAGCTGCAACATCACCTCGCGGCTCTTGAACTCAAGACCCCGACTACTGAAGGCCAACAGACTATACGTCTTCTTAACAACCCCATCAACCTGCGCAGCAACCTTGAGGGACCTATGGACATGGACCCCAAGATCCCTCTGTTCCTCCACACTGCTAAGAGCCCTGGTTCTTTCTGGTTGCCTCACAGCCTGGTATGGAGGCGCCAATGCACAGGATCATAAGAGGGTGCAGAGGGTTGTCGACTCAGCCAGCTCCACCACGGGCACAACCCTCCCCACCATTGAGGACATCTTCAAGAGGCGGTGCCTCAAGAAGGTGGCATCCATCACCAAAGGACCCTCACCATCCGGGACATGCCCTCTTCTTGTTACTACCATCAGGGAGGAGGTACAGGAGCCTGAAGACCCCACTCAACATTCAGAACAGCTTCTTCCCTCTGCCACCAGATTTCTGAATGGTCCATGAACCCATAACACAACCTCATTATACCTTTTCTTTGCACTATTTAGTTATTTTGTACTACTGCTGCAAAACAACAAATTTCACATCATCAGACAGTGATAATAAATCTGAATCTAATTTCCCCACCTCATTCTAATCCATGGGTCACTGGGATCAGGAGTGATCAGGAGCAGGAACTCTGGCTGATCTCCCCTCTTTCTTTGACCCATGGCTCAGTAGGCAGTGATTGGGGTGCAAGAACACTGCTGTAAGTGGTACCTTCGTTCCTTCTTTAACCTCTGCGTTATCTTCCTCACATTTTTTAGTCTGTTCAAGAGCTTTTCGTTTACCTGGAGAAGAAATTATAAGTGGCAATTAAATCCTTGATATTTTGACAAACCAGTCAGTCAGTTTGTAGCGGGGTTAAGATGTAACATGGAACACAAGATGTTGAACGGACAGAGGCCTGGTCCCCCACCTATCTAGACCCTGGCTGATTTTCTACCTCAATGTCATTTTCCTGCCCTTTCCCATTCACCTCGCTTCTGTTAATATCCAGAAATCTCTCTGTCTCTTTTGCTTTGACCAATTGTAAACTGATTTGTTTTCTCTACTTCCTGGTTCTAACGAGGGATCCCAGACCTCAAACACTGACTCTTGGTTCTCCCTCCGCAGGTGCTAACTGATCTACTGAGTGTTTCCAGTATTCACGCATTTCCCCCACAGCACGACGCCCCTTCAGTGTTGTGACATCCATGCATCCCTCTTCCTGAGACTGGATTTGCACTCACAGCAATGGAGTGTTGAAGCGGCTCTTCTGACAGACTTACCGTCTCAATTTCCTTGCACCTTCGCTGTAGTGCGTGGTACTTCTTTCGATACAGCTCGCGTTGCCTCGCTGCCCCTTCTTCCTCTGTGGTGTCGCCATTCAGCCCCGCGTCCGCAAACTCCACCTCCTGCTCCAGCTCGCTCTCCAGGATGTTGCCGCCAAAGAGGGGCGGCAGGGCCAGCTCGGAGCAGGGCCCTGAGAAGTCGTCGAAGCTGACTGTGGACATCTTGGGCAAGAGGCCGATGTGCGACACCGTCTAGGCTTCCTCCTTCCGCCTGGCCAACCTCTCCAGATTCCTGTCCGAGCTCCTGGATCTGATCTGGGGGAGATGCGGGAAAGGGGTACGGCGGTGGCTATGTTACTCGCAGGTTGTTGGATCAAACCCCTGGGGCTGGCTGTGCATTGCCTTCCTCTCAGAGATGCCCAAAGGTTCAGTGTCAAGTTGGTTCTCCTTGCAGGCTGTTACTCAAGTCTCAGGTTTCTTCCTGCAAGCCAAGCCTGTTGACAAGAGAACAAATGTGGGAAAAAATGGTTTTAAGCATCTAAATGAGCCATTTGGGCAGCAAATGGGTCAGAGGTCAACTCCCAAAATGCTCACCCAGCTTCCTTTCCTTCAGTGGGGGGGGATTCCAAACACGGAACGGCCACTCAAAGATGGGTGGGGAGATCATGCGAGTGATTGACATTTGTTTTGACCAATCAGTCTCGAAGCAGCTTGCATTCAGCCAATGAGGCAGGGACGCGGTGTACCCAATTATGATTGACAAGGATTATGACCAATCACCGGGCTCGGCGGTTAATTCACGTCAAGGCGGGGGTTGATGGCTTCGATTGACAGGCAGCCTCCAATCGGTTCCAGCGAATGCGGACGTAAAACCAATCAGATGCTACGGCCATTGGGCGGGGTTACCTAACGGCGATTGAAAAAGATCACTGGCGAAATCCTGCACCTCCCACGCCAATGAGTGGAAGCCGCCGGTAAGATGACGTGTGGGCGGGGGTAGGGAAATTCAGCAACCTGCTTAAAAACCATAAACTTATTTTTTCCTTCAAGCGTTCTCGTTAGCTTTACACTGCGGAGAAAATAAAAGCCTCCTATTTATTTTGCTGCGGACGTCATTCATAGGGTGCGGTGCGGCTGACGTAAAGATTGTCCTTGGGGATATTAATGTCGCTGTGAATCGGCGGCGGTCAGCGAGCGGGAGGGAGGGTGGCTCGAAGATTGGGGGCGCGGAGCAGGGTACCCTCAGATCTCGTCACCCATTGGTTTCCCTGCTTACGACCTTCGCCCTCATTGGCCTTCCAACTACCACCCGTTCATTGGTTGGCCTTCCGAGCCTCCTTTCGCCCATTGGTTGGCCTTCCGAGCCTCCTTTCGCCCATTGGTTGGCCTTCCGAGCCTCCTTTCGCCCATTGGTTGGCCTTCCGAGGCGTGTTACCCTGAGCTGTTCCTTGCTCATCGCGCCAGAGACAACTACAAACATCACCTCTCCACTGCACTGGGTGGCCTTCTGATTCTCCAATTGGTTGGCCTTCTGAGCCTGCATTTTCCCTAATGTTGGCTTAATTTATCCCCATTTGTTGGCTTTCTGACCATCTTTTCCCCTCCCCAACATTGGTTGCCCTTATGAGGGTCCCAGTGGTTGACCTGTTGCATCTTGTAGCGGGGTTTTTAACTTTTGCAGTATTGACTGGAATTTATTAAGTGCTTCCCCTTAAGTGCGTAACTCTCTACCTGCACTACACTTTCTCTGCAACTGTAACACTTTATTCTGCATTCTGTTATCGTTTTCCTTGTACCACCTCAGTGCACTGTTGTAATGAAATCATCTGTATGGATGGCATGCAAAACAAAGTCTTTCACTGTATCTCGGTACATGTGATGATAATAAATCAATTTACCAATTTAAATATTCCTAGTAGAGATGAGCAGTATCTTATTTTATAGGTAACCTATATCCTTGGAAATGAAACTCAGCAGCTGATGGGTGAAGAAACATTTTGGGAACAGTGACCAAAATTCTGTAAGTTTTATGCTAGTTATGAAGGAATAATGTCTTAATTTGTGAGAAGTGTGATTTCATTAGTGTAAGAAGACCTGGTGAAAGTAGAATGGGAACAGATACCAGCAGCTAAAACATCTAACAAGTGAGAGACTTTTAAAGAGAGTTCGGAAGAGTTCAGGGCCAGCATGTTCTGGTAAAGGTGTAAGGCAAAGTGGGGAGCCTTGGATGACAGAGTATATTGAAGGTTTGATCAGGTAAAAAAAGGAAGCATATAACAGGTATAGGCAACTGGAACTGGGTGAGACTCCTGAGGAATATAAAGGATGTAGGAGTGAATTTATGAACAAAATTCGGAGGGCAAAAAGGGGCCATGAAAAATAATTGGCAATTAAGATTAAGAAGAATCTCAAGCTATAGAATATCACAAGTAAGAAATGGGTCCCCTTATAGACCAACGGGATAATCTAAGTGTGGAGTTCACGGATGTAGGAAAGGTCCTAAATGAATACTTCTCATCCATATTTACTAGGAAGAAGAGCATGCAAAGTCGTCACATCAGTTAGGGTAGGTTGATAGTCTGGAGTGTGTCAGTATTAATAAAGTGGAGATGTTAGATGTCATGGAATATATCAGTGCTGATAAATCCCCACGGTCAGATGAGATCTATCCCAGATGCTATGGAAAGCAAGGGAGGATATAGCTAGAGAGTTGACAGAGGTTTTTGCATCATTGCTTTTCTAATTGGAAATTTGTCACTGTAGTGCAGGAGTTGTTACTGAGACCATTCTTTCTGTTATTCTCCATTAACAACATGGTAATGAATGTAGGAGGCATGAATTTGAAGGTTATCCCAATTGGTTTGTCTTTGTAATATTTCTTTGTTCCCATTGGTTGAATTCTGGAGCCTCCTTTTTCCCCATTGGTTGACATTCTCATCCACTTTATTGCCATTGGTCATCTGTGTAATCCTTCTTTGTTCCCATTGGCTGACCTTTGGAGCCTCTTTGGTTGGCCTTCCGATCCATCTTTGTCCTCACTGGTTGGCCTGATGTCACTCCTTTATCCCATTGGTTGACTGTCCAATCCTCTTTGTCCCAATTGGTTGGCTAATTAAACTCCTTTAAACCCATTGGCCTGCTTGATCTCTAATGGTTGTCTTTCTGATCCTTCCTTATTCTTATTGGTGGTCAATTGGAGCCACCTTTATTTCACTTGCCTGACCTGCTGAGATCTGTTTATTCCCATTGATGGGATTTTGTAGTCTTCAATCTTAACAAGGGTTGGCCTGCATTAACTGCATTGGTTGGCCTTCTGAGCCTTCTGTCTCCCCTTTGGAAAATTGAGCTGTTAGACGTGAATTCTTAAGTGTTGATCAATTCCCCAGGTCAGATGAGATCTTCACAGGATGCTGTCAGAAGCAGGAGAGAAAAATACTGCGAATGTGATGGAGATTTTTGCATTTTTGTCAGGCACAGGAGAGGTAATGCAGTCTGGAGTTTAGTGAATGTTTTGTCATTACATCACGAGGGATGTAGGTGTAAGACAGGTAAGTTTTGGCCAGAGAGGATTACATCATTGCTAGGGCAACTGTTGGAGAGAAGTGCAAGGGATTTGATTAGATGTAAATTTGCATTAGTTGACTTTTAGAGCCCCTTTTATCCCCCTTGAATAGCCTACTTTATCCCCATTGATTGTTCTTCTGATCCTCCTTTGTCACAATTGTTTGGCCAGATGAAACTATCACCACTGGTGGGTCTGCTTTATCCCCATTGGTTGACTTTTGAAAGCTTCTTGTTCTGTTTGGTTGAATTTTGGAGCCTCCTCTATCTTCATTGGGTAGCCTGCTTTAGCCCCATTAGATGACCTTCTAATATTGCTTTGTTCCCATTGGTTACTTCTGGAGCTTGCTATAGCCCATTGAGTAGCCTGCTTTATCTTTATTGGTTGACTTTTGGAACTCTCATTGTTCCGATTGGTTCAACCACTTTATCCATATTGGTTGACTTTCTAATCCTCCTTTTTCCCATTGGATGACTTTATCCCCATTGGCTGGCCTGCCTTTCCTCGTTGTTTGTCTTGGAACTGAATGTTGTAGGTATGATTCAAAAGTTATCCCCACTGATTGGCTTTTGGAGCCTGTTTTATCTCCATTGGTTGGTGTGATGATACTCCTTTATCCCACTGGTTTGACATTTCAGCATCCTTTATCCCCCATGGTTACCCTAGTGAGACTCCTTTATTCTATTTGGTTGGCTTGCTCTATCCCCATTCGTTGACTTTGTGATCCTTCTTTGTCCCCATTGGTGGACCTTGGAAGTGTCCTGTATCTTCATTGGTTAGCCACCGTTATCCTAATCCTAATTGGTTGGCCAATTTTGACTATTTCATTACCATTGGTTTTCTTTTGGTGTTTCCTTTGTCCCTATTGGTTTGCCTGCATTATCCCTGGTCTTCTGATCTTTCTTTATTACCATTGGTTGGCCTGATGAAACTCCTTTATCTCCATTGATCAGGCTGCTTTATCCCCCATTGGTTGACTTTCGGATCCTTTTTTAATCCCCATTGATTGGTCTGCTTTATCGTCATTTGCTTCCTTTCTTATCTTTCTTCTTTCCCATTGGTTGACCTGATGAGACTCCTTCATCCCTGTTGGTTGGCCTTTATCCCCATTGGTTGTCTTTCTGATTCTTCTTTGTCCCCATTCTTTGACTTTTGGAGACTCTTTATCCCCAGTGGTTAGCCAGCTTTAACCCAATAGGTTGGCCTAATGAGTCTCCTTGATCCCCGTTCATTGCCTGCTTTATCACTGGATCCCCTACTGAGCTGCTGTTATCTGCATTTGTTGGCCTTCTAAGCCATGTTTATTCCTCAGGTCAGATGAGATCTCCCTGGGATGCTATAGTAAGCCTAGGAAGAGATAGCTGGGACTAATTTGATTGAGTTTTTTGATGATATCTAAGAAGAATGATGAAAGCCTGAGGCTTGCGTAAATCGACTTGCATAAGGCATATGACAATGTCCTGCATGGGAGGGTGGTCCAGAAGGTGAGGCTCACGGGATTCAATGAGAGCTGGCTAATGGATGCAAAATTGCCTTGATGGTAGAAGGCAGAAGGAGGTTGTGAAAGAATGCTTTTCTGTGACCAGTGTTGTCAGCACAGGGATCAGTGCTGGGTCCTTTGTTTTTGTGATTATATATCAATGACTTGGATGTGAACATCAGAGGAATGATTAGAAAGTCACCACCATTGCCTGGCTTGCTGTATCTCCTTTATCCCACTGGTCAATCTTCAGTGCCACCTTCATACCCATGGTTTGCTCACTCACACGGTCTTTGGTGCCTCCTTTACGCCCATTGGTTGGTTTACTGAGTCTCTCTTTTCTTATCCCATCTTTAACCCCTTGCTTGGCCTTCATATCTCCTTTCTCTCCAGTATTTAGCCTTTTAAGTCTTTATGCTCATTGTTTGGACTTCTGATCCTACTTTATCCCATTGCTTGGCCTTCTGAGCCTCCTTTTCTGCCCTATTGGTTGTCCTTCTAAATCTGAACCTCCTTTCCCCTATTGACTTGCCCTGCAAGCTCCCAATTCCTGCCTTTGGTTGGCCTTCCTCCACTCCTTCCCCATTCCACCCAGTTGGCCTGTCTTCTTTTCTTCTTTATCCCCATTGGTTGGCCCTCTGAGCCTCCTCCATCCCATTGCTTGTCCTTCTGAGGAAACTTTATTCCCATTCGTTGGCTTTACCTCAACTCCCCACCAATCCCCCTATTGGTTGGCCTTGTCTTCTACACACCCCTCAACCCCACATTGGTTTGCCTTCTGTGCATGTTTTCCCTCTGCTGGTTGGCGTTCTGAGCCTCCTTTTTCCCCCAATGGTTGGCCTCACCAGCTCCCTCTTCCTCCCCTTGTTTGAGCTTCTCAGCCTCCTTTCCCTCCATTGATTGGGCCTGGTGAGGCTCCTTTTTCCCATTGTTTGCCTTCCTAATTCCCACCTCCTCCATTGGTTGGCCTTCCTAGCTCCCCATTTCCTTAATTGGTTGTCCTTCTGAGCTTCCTTTCCACCTCATTTGTTGGCCTTCTGAACCTTGCAGTGTATTTTTTAACTTTCAAAATATTGACTGGCATTGCCTTAGAGCAAAGGGCTTGGTTGAGCTGCTTCCACAAGAGTTTTTAGATACTGCTTTCATAGGGGATCCTTACCTTGGGAAATGAAACTGGGCAGCTGATGAATGTGTCAGTTGGGAACACTTTGGGAACCATGACCATAATTCTGTAAGTTTCAAGGTAGTTATGAAAGGGGATAAGGATCGTAGTCAAGGTTGTCCTAAAGTGCAGGCAGTGGCATATGAATGGGCCTGTCTAAAGTAGAATGGAAGCAGATATGAGTGGGTAAAATGACAATTGAGAAGTAAAAATGTTTGGAGTTAGTGTCCAGGGCCAGCACGTTTCAGTAAGGGTGAAAGGCAAAGACAGCAAGATTAGGAACCTAAGATGACAAAGGATATTGAAGGTTCAATCAGACAAAGAAGGAAGTATAAAACAGATATAGGGAACTGGAATTGAGTGTGTCTCTTGAGGAATATAGAAGGTATGGGAGAGAACATAAGAAATAAATTAGAAGGACAAAAGGGGCAATGAAGTATCCTTAGCAAGAAAGATTAAGAATTCCAAGACATTTTATATCAGGAGTGGGTCCGCTTAAGGTCTAAAAGGGATAATCTGTGGCTCATTTCCCACTCCATTGCTTGGCACTTCTGCTTCCATTATCCCCATTGGTTTTCCTTCTGATCCTCCTTTGTTGAACTGAACTTACTCTGCAATCTGTTATAAAATGGATATCGAACTGAAGGTGACCTTTATCATTGGTTTCCATTCACTGAAGCTGTTACCCGCTTCCTTGAACGACAGACGGCTCACAATATTTCCACTAGGCAGCAGCACCGCAGAAACAAAATCCTTAAGCGTGAACAAATTTATCAGTTCTAAAGAAAAATTGCATTTATTTTAATTTCCTGAAAAGTGTCATCACTATGAATCAATATAACTCTGGAAGGTGAAACAACTCGTGTACAAGGTATATACTATCATGAATGAGAATTAAAACCACACTTAAAACAAAGGTTTTAATGATTATAGTCCAGAAGTCTCTGTTCCACTAAACTCAAAACTATTCAATGAATTGAAAGGCTTAAAGTATCTTTGAAGTAAAGTTTCTTTTCAATGCTAACCAAGTGGCAGGCAACAACTGGGTGCTTAGATAAAGCAGTGTGATTTCAGGATGAAAATCTGTTTCAGGTTTCAGGATAAGGGGGAGCCAGCAGATGTAATGTATATATTTCCTGAGGGTGTTCCATTCAAGGCATTTAATAAGATTATATAAAAGGTTACTGCACAAGTTATGAGCGCATCTTGTAGGGGATGGGTAGGTGAACATTGGGTGGGGATAAATGGGTCATTTCCAAATTGGCAATTACTAATTAATAAGTGCTACAGGGATCAGTGTTCGGGCCTCAACTATTTAATGAAAGGTATGAGTGTGCTGTAGCCAAATTTTCTGATTTTACGAAGATAGGTAAATTAGCAAATTGTGCAAAGACTCAAAGGGATATATCTAAGCTTAGCGAGTAGCCAGGAAGTGGCCAGATGGAGTATTATGTGGGAAAATGTGAGGTTATCCACCTTGGAAGGAAGGACAGAAAAGCAAATTATTATTTGAGTGAGACTACAAAATGTTGTGATGCAAAGGCAACTTTACAGAGTGCTAGTGAGATGACATCTGGAGTATTGCATGCAGTTTTGGTCTCTACTTGGAGACAATGCAGAGCATGTTCACCAGACTGATTCCGGGGAAGGAGTTGATGTATGAAGAAAGGTTGAGCAGGTTGGGCCTATGCTCATGGACTATAGGAAAGGCATGGTGGATGCTGAGAGATGTTTCCTCTAATGATAGTATCTAGAACTAGGGAACATGGTTTCAGAATGAGGGTTCACCCATTATAAATGGAGATGAGGAGGAACTTCTTGTCTCCAAGCGTCTTGAATCTTTGGAATTCTCCACTCCAGACAACTGTGGAGGCAGAGGCACTGAATACATTCAAACTACAAGGGAGTTAAGGGGTACGGTGAGAGAGTAGAAAAGTGATGTTGAAGCCAAGATGGAATAATGACATCTTATTGAATGCAAGAGCAGCCTCGGGATGGATTGGCCTGTTCCTGATCCTTTTCTTATGTTTTGGACTGATTTTTATTAGATTTCAGAGTCCAAGTCATTGATACAATTTAGAAATGGTGGTGAAAATGATATTGATATCCTGGATAACTAATATAATTCCTTTGTCACTTCCTGATAGCATCAAAACTTGCCCCTGCGCACGGTAGTCTGTGGCTTCATGTTCAGCATATATTAATATTAAAATTTTCAAATCTGTGATTTCCTTTGCTCTTCCACTGGTGCTTGTGCATTCAGGATCTGAGCTCTGGAATTCTCTCCTTAAATCTCCCTTCTTTTCAACTTTTGTTCACGCATTAAAACCACTTCTTTGACCAGGTCTTTCAGCCTAATGCATCTTCATGAGAATTGGGTCTGGGAAGTTCCTTGGGACATTTCTGTGCTCTGATGTTACAATGATTATCTATTGTTATCTACTATTTAGCCTGTTTTCCGAATCTCCACCCTCTACCCATGATTAACTTTGAATCCCACCTGCTTTGAGTTTGACTAATGGCTTTTGAATGCAATTTTCCAGAAGTTTGGCCACAACATGGTCTGAGCCCTAAAAGTTAAGGAAGTCTACATCAATGGTGCTGAGGTCAAGAGGGTTGAGAGCTTCAAGTTCCTGGGTGCGAACATCACCAACAGCCTGTCCTGGTCAAATCACGTAGATGCCATGGCCAAGCAAGCTCACAAGCACCTCTACTTCCTCAGGAGGCTAAAGAAATTTGGTTTGTCCCCTTTGACTCTCACCAACTTTTACTGATGCACCATAGAAAGCATCCTATCTCGATGTATCACGGCTTGGTATGGCAACTGCTCTGCCCAGGACCACAAGAAGCTGCAGGGAGTTGTGGACACAGCCCAGCGCATCACAGACACCAGCCTTCCCTCCTTGGACTCTGTCTTTACCTCTCGTTGTCTTGGTGAAGCAGCCAGCATAATCAAAGACCCCACCCACCCGGGACATTCTCTCTTCTCTCCTCTTCCATCGGGTAGGAGATACAGGAGCCTGAGGGCACGTACCACCAGACTTAAGGACAGCTTCTACCCCACTGTGATAAGACTATTGAATGGTTCCCTTATACAATGAGATGGACTCTGACCTCACTATCTACCTTGTTGTGACCTTGCACCTTATTGCACTGCACTTTCTCTGTAGCTGTGACACTTACTTCTGTACTGTTACTGTTTTTTACCTGTACTACATCAATGCACTTTGTTACTAACTCAATGTAACTGCACTGTGTAATGAGTTGACCTGTACGACCGGTTTGTAAGACAAGCTTTTCACTGTACCTCAGTACAAGTCACAATAATATACCAATACCAAGTTGGTAGATATGATCTTCGCTTTCCAAGCCCACATTGACAGCTGTTTATGAAATTATCAATGCATAGATTAACAGTTTATATCTGATCATTGATGCTACTGTTTTTATGTGGTTTTAAACAAAGGTTCTGTACTTGCCTAACTCGGATTTGTCTTTTTCTTGAAAATGTACGTGACGGTGACCTGCTTCAAAACTACAGCTACCCATAGCCCAGTAATCACCATGCCATTATGCCTCACCAAACTCATCCCTATTGTCCAGGAATGGTGATGAATATACCTCTTACTTTATTGTTCTGTGTACTGAAAGTTATTAAGTTGCCCCCAGGTGCTCTGGTTTCCCAGCTACATTCCAAAGACACTTGGTTAATTGTAGTGTCCAGCTCAGTTATGAATATCAAGTACAATAGACAAACTGCAGGGGAATCAAATGATCTAACCAGCAGACAAAATTCAATAAGGATCTCAGTCACAATGCATATGCTTTAAAATGTGAAACCATTGAATTTGAAAACATCTATTAAACCTTCCCTTAACCTTTTCTGCTTGGAGATTCTCTAGTTCACTTTGCTGATGTCCTGAATCTCTGGTACCATTCGGGTAAATCATTCCTCACTTTCCTCAACAACTTGTCATCCTTCCTGAAGTGCAGTGCTCTGAATTGGACACTGGGGGCTTAACCTTTGTTTTGTAAAGGTTTGGCAAAACTTAAGAAAATGTTAAGACATACTCAGCAGGTCTGATGGTAATTGTGGAGACACAACACCCACACACACCCGGTTAGTGTTTTAAGTCAATGACCTTTCATCATTCCATCATTTTCTGCTTTTTATTTCAGATTTCCAGCCAAAGTTTGCTTTTGATTTAGCATTACCTCTTTGCATTTCTACTCTGTTTCTACTTATACACTCAAGATCCCTATTGCCCTTCAATGGCCTTCTCAACATATCAATGATGTTGGGTGCTCACAGGTGCAGGACCTTCTGTGCTGGCATCCCCTTAAATTTGTGCCATTTGGTTTGAACTGACCTTGATCTTGGCATCCACTTGCACCACTTTACTAAATTACATCCACCAAATGTCTGCCCATTTGATCAACCTATTGCCCTTCTTAATCTGTTACTGTTCTCACTATGTTTTATATTTCTAAGTTTGTATCTGCTTGCTATGGAGGCTCCAATGCACAGAATTGCAAGAGGCTGCAGAGGGAGAATAACACAGCATCTCTGCGATCTTTGTCTTGGAGGCCAATGTCCGAACCTCTATCATGAGGGAGAGCCCTCACAAGGCCCCGATGGTGTACCTGGCCGGTTACTGAACATCTGTGTCGACCAACTGGCTGGAGTGTTCAAGGACATCTTCAATCTCCCATTGCTGCAGTCAGAGGTTCCCACCTGCTTCAAAAGGGGATCAATCACACCGATGCCCAAGAAGAGCAGGGTGAGCTGCCCCAACGACTATCACCCAGTAGCACTTGCACCTACTGTGATGAGGTTCTTTGAGAGGTTGGTTCTGGCTAGAATTAACTCCTGCCTGAGCAAGGACCTGGATCCGCTGCAATTCGCCTACCGCCATAACAGGTCTACAGCAGATGCAATCTCACTGGTTCTCCACTCTGCTTTGGAGCACCTAGACAACTGCAAGACATACATCAGGCTGCTGTTTATCAATTACAGCACGGCATTCAACACCATCATTCCCTTGGTACTAATAACCAAGCTTCAAAACCTAGGCCCCTGTACCTCCCTCTGCAACTGGATCCTACTTCCTTATAGGGAGACTACAGTCAGTGCAGATCAGTAGTAACATCTCCTCCTCGCTGACTATCAACACAGGCGCACCTCAAGGATGGGTGCTTAGCCCACTGCTCTACTCTCTCTACACTCATGACTGTGTGGCTAAGCATAACTCAAACACCATCTATAAATCCACTGATGATACCACTGTTGTTGGTAGAGGATCTATCCTGGGCCCAACACATTGAAGCGATCATAAAGAAGGCACGCCAGCAGCTCTACTTCGTTAGAAGTTTGAGGAGATTTGGTATGTCACCAAAGACCATTGCAAATTTCTACAGATGTACAGTGGAGAGCATCCTGACTGGTTGCATCACAGCCTGGTATGGAGGCTCCAATGTACAGGATTGCAAGAAGTTGTAGAGGGTTATAGACTCAGCCAGCTCCATCATGGGCACAACCCTCCCCACCACTGAGGACATCTTCAAGAGATGGTGCCTCAAGAAGGCGGCATCCATCATTAAGGACCCTCTCCATCCGGGACTTGCCCTCTTCTCATTGCTACCATCGAGGAGGAGGTACAGGAGCCTGAAGGCCCAAACTCAACAATTTAGGAACAGCTTCTTCCCCTCCGCTATAAGATTTCTGAATGATCCATGAACCCATGAACACTACTTCATTATTCCTTATTATTTATTTATTTTGTAATTTACAGATTTTATGCCTTTGCACTGTACTGTTTCCGCAAAATAACAAATTTTACGTCATATGTCAGTGATAGTAAGTCTGATTCTGCACTAAAGTGCAAATTTATTGAAGAGTAGCAACTCTAATATCACCCACCAGGGGGTGCCACATAACACTTCTGTTTAGTCTCAAAAAGCGCTCACCACTTTCCTGTTTTCCCTCAGCTACTCTGTACTAATGGTGCTGCTGTTCCTTTAATCTCTTGAATTTGTTGGCAAGCTACCTGCGTAGTGTATCACCCTGTCACAGCCGATCTTCAGTACGTCATTAAGAACACCTTCATTAAACCTTTTCTATGACTTCAAAGAAAATCAAGTTAGCCAAACCAGATCCAATCTAGAGTACTGCATTTGGTGCTCACAAACTGGTCTCCTCCACATTGGGTAAACCAAATGTAGGGTGACCGCAGAACATCTTTTTTCAGTTTGCAGGAGTGGCCCTGAGCTTCCAGTTATCCATTACCTTAATTTTCTAATCCCAGTCCCACTTAGAGCTTTCTGTTTATGACCTCTTATACTTTCCAACAGTATCCAATGTAAACTTGCGGAATAGCACCATATTGTCCATATAAACGTGTTATAGCCCTCGGGACCCATTGTCAAAGATAATAATTTCAGATAACGCGCTTTTCCTATCTGTATTGGAACTGGCCATTTCTGCTGCAGGGTTATCCACCTGTAACATTAACTCATTTTGTCTCTCCACAGACACTGCCTGATACGTCAGGCATTTCCAGCATTCTCCTTTTGGTTTCAGGTTTCAGCAACAGTTTTGACCTGCGCTTCACAGCTTTCTTTGCATGTCCCTTGTTCCTTTTTCTCTCTTTCTCTAACTGCCCTTATTAATCTATTAGCCAGATGGCTCTGTAAATTGGACAACTTGGCCTCACTCTGTCTGAGAAATTCTCTTCATCCTAGGTACCCATCTTCTCTGCAACTTAAAACTAACTTAGTTTCTCTACTTTCCAGTTCTGATGAAGGGATTTTGATCTGAAGCATAAGCTCTGTTTTCCTTCCTGTTGTACTCTCTTATTGGTATTTGGTTTGTAAAATATAGAGGCACTGAGAATGGTTTAAATAAGATATACTGGCATTTACTGTAACACAGGAGCATGGTTCTGGAATAGGGGCTATCAATATAAGGTAGCCACCAAGAAACCGAATAGAAATTCAGAAGGATTTGTTTTACTGAGAGTGGTAAGCAGTTGATCAAATTGTTGAGGGCTTTGATATCGATCCATTTAATGGGAGGTAAGTTAAGTCTGAGGAAGAGGAACAATCAAGTTCTGCTGATAGAGTTAAATGAGGAAGAATGGGAAAAGGGTCAACTGTTAACATGCATTAGTTATGTGATTGGCCTGTTATTGTGCTACATGTTCTATATCATTTTATTCTATTGCTCCAATTTAGCACTTTCATTCAAGGACCAATCTTATCCGTAACTATTTTAAAACTTAAGGAATTATGGTCACTGTTTCCAAAATGCTCCCCCACTGAAATTTCAATCAACTAGCCAGGTTTATGCCCCAATACAAGGTCTAGTATGGCCTCATCTCTAGTTGGACTCTCAACATTTTGCTTCAAGAAACCCTCCCGAATGCATCTAACAAATTCTGCTCCATCTAAGCTCCTAGCACTCAGAGTCCCAGTCAATACTGGGGAAGTTAAAATCACACACTACAATAACCCTGTTTTTATATCTTTCCACGATCGTTCTGCATGCCTGTTATGTGTTAGGATTTCTCTAGACTGCATGACTTCAGACAGTCCTATCACCCTTATTGATATCAAGGCCTGTGAACCAGTTTGTGAGTGCCAAATTAAAGAAGTTCTGTTCATTTTTCAATGTAAACAATGACTCAATGATCTTGTTTATTCTAAATCCTTGAATATTCAACTTTTTTTACAATTAAGTGTTTGCGGAATAGCACCATATTGTCCATATAAACGTGTTATAGCCCTTTAATAGATACAATTATAGATACTTAATAGATACAATTAAGTATCGAGTAGATGGGAGGTTGGTTGGTTGGTTTAACAACAGCAGGGTGGGTTTTGAGGGATGCGGCACAGCACTGGGGACTTGGATTGAGGGTTTGCATTATTGGGTGAACCCAGTAGTGATTGTAAGGCAGTGATGAAGCAACTTCTGATGTATACTGCTGAAGATAGCCTCTGACAAACTGTCTTATTTGAGCTATTAAGCTGAGGTAGCATTTATGGTATAAATACTGGCAGATGAAAGGTAGGGTTATGGAAAGCAGATAGGACAGTGTCCTTGGAGGATTATGTAAGAATATGCTTGGTGAGAGATAAGAACTTGCACTGTTATAGTTTTGTTGTAATAACACTTTGCAGTAAAATTTTGCAAGGCACTTCAAGAGTTTGATTAGACAGACTTTGGATCTAAAAGGGAGCCATTCTGACAAGTGTATAAAAGCTTAACCTGAACCTTGCTGTGCCCTACTTTAAGATGCTGTGAGGTTTTCATCAGTGGTGGAAGATCGAGGCTTTTAGACTAGTGGTTGGGTGGTCCTGCCCAATTTACCAGCTGATCCTGTAGCCTAACACCACCTCTTCATAATCAACACCACAATCACTTTTCGTATCATCTGCAAACTTGCTAATCTTATCTCCTACATTCACACATAGATATAAATCAAACAGTAAGGATCCCAGCACCAATCCTTGTTATACACCACTAGTTACTGGCTTTGAATCAGAAAAGGTCAACTCCCCACCATCCCTCTCTGCCTCCTATTACCAAGCCAATTTTGAATCTAATTTGCCAATCTACCTTGGATCCCATAAGTTCTAACCTTTTGGACCAGTTTCCTATGTGGGATTTTGTCAAAGGCCTTCCTGTAGTTCGTGCAGACCACATCCCCTACACTGCCTTCATCAAAACATCTTTTTACCTCTCCTAAAAATCTAATCAAACTGGGCAGATGGGATCTCCCCTAGCAAAGTCATACTAACTATCTTTAATTCCTGACTCTTCAAGTGCAGATTAATCCTGTCTACAGAATTTTTTTTCCAAGAACTTCCCTACCACTGACATTAGACTCACAGGCCAGTAATTACTTGGCTTTTCTCTGATGCCCTTCTTAAATGGAAGTACCAAATTTGCTGTCCTCCAGTCATCTGGAACCACACATGTGGCCAGCAAAGATTTAAAAATCTGTCAGAGCTCCAACAATCTCCTCCCTTGTCTTGCGACAGCAGCCCATGAAGCACCTAAGATAAGATATCTTTATTAGTCACATGTACATCGAAACACACAGTGAAATGCATCTCTTTTGCGTAGAGTGTTCTGGGGGCAGCCCGCAAGTGTCGCCACACTTCCGGCGCCAACATAGCATGCCCACAACTTCCTAATATGTACGTCTTTGGAATGTGGGAGGAAACCGGAGCACCCGGAGGAAACCAACGCAGACACGGGGAGAATGTACAAACTCCTTACAGACAGTGGCCAGAATTGAACCTGGGTCTCTGGCGCTGTAAAGCGTTGTGCTAACCACTACACTACCGTGCCTGCCCTTAACCTTTAAGCCTGTTAAGGTATCTAACACCTCCTACTTCTTAATGATAATATGTTCTAGAACTCACTGTCTCCCTCCCTGAATTCTCCAACTTCATTCTCCTTAGTGAATACAGATGAGAATTATTTAGGTATGACCTCAGCTAAATATGATTGGGTGCAAGCACCAACCTTGTGGTACCTACGAATTTCTACAGATGTACAGTAGAGAGCATTCTGACTGGTTGCATCACCACCTGGAATGGAGGCTCCAATGCTCAGGATCGAAAGAGGCTGCAAAGGGTTGTAGACTCAGCCAGCTCCATCACAGACACAACACTCCTTGCCATTGAGGACATCTTCAAGAGGTGGTGTCCCAAGAAGGTGGCATCCACCATTAAGGACTCTCACCACCTGGGACATGCCCTCTCATTACTATCATCGGGGAGGAGGTACAGGAGCCTGAAGACCCACACTCAACATTTCAGGAACAGCTTCTTCCCCTCCGCCATCAGATTTTTGAATGGTCTATAAACCCATGACCACTACCTCATTATTCCTCTTTTGCACTATTTATTTATTTTATAACTTATAATGATTTTTATGTCTTTGTGTCTTGCACTATACTGCTGCCACAAAACAGCAAATTTCATGACATCCTGTATGTCAGTGATAATAAATCTGATTCTGTCCTTACTAATCAAACCCTGCAAATCTGAGAAGCAATCTTTTATTCCTGCTATTTTTAAAATCAATTAGCCAACTCAATCCGTCCTGATATGTTACCCCAAATTCCTTGTGCTATGATCTTGGTCATTGACATCATGTAACAATCTTATCATTGACCTTCTGGAAATCCCAATACACCACATTTATCTGTACCCCTCTCTCCTTTGCTGGATAGGACCTTAAGACTTTAATACAGTGGATAATCTAGCATCCAATTGTCAAGAAATCCTGATGGTCCGGCATCTGCGTCATTTCTTAGTCCAGAATACGAGCCAGTAATCCAGAGACTTAGTGGGGTGCACAGCCAGATCTGGGGGCCTGGAGAACAGCAGGGGCCAAGGGCTGGATTACAGGCTGGATGCACAGATGGAGCCAGGATAGGGGTCTGGAACACCAGGAGTCGGATGCGGGTAGGTTTGCGGCTGGAGCTTTGGTCGGGAGTTCTTATACATCACCTGGTTCACTGTTAAGATTTATTATACTACTGTGTAACATGTAAATAAGATGAAATAAAAGTGCATTTGAGTATTAATAAGACCAATATCCAGTGGTCCAGAAAATCTGCCAATCCAGAACTACCATAGTCCCAAGGGTAACCGGTTATTGGCACTTTGCTGTACATTAGTCAAACATGATTTCCTGTTTACAAATCCATGTTGATGATGCTCAATTATATTATTTCCTAAGTGTTTTAATATCATATCCTTTATTGATCTGAGTATTTTCCAACTACCAAGATCAGGTTAACAGATTGGTAAGTCCTGGTTTCCTCTCTTCCAGGGTCACGTTTGCTACCCTCCAATCTCCAGGAACCATTCTAGAATCTAAAGAACTTTGGATGTCAACCAGAACATCTACCATCTCCAGTGGTCACCTGTTAAAAAATTCTGTGATGGAGATCATCAGATTATTTTGGATTTACCAGGTTTCAGGCTCATAAGTCTTATGGTACTATTTTTATTTTTTTTAAAACTTCATTTGTAGTGGATCCTTGACTCTTTTGTTGGGGGAGGTTTTTTTTCCTCCTGTCCTGTGAAGACAGAACAAAGTATGTGTTTAGTTGCTGTGCCATTTCCTTATTCCCCATTATAAATTCTCAGCTCTTGCTAGTCTTTTCATTTTTACATACCTAAAAACAGATACCCAGAGCATTTATATTTCACTAGTTACCTTCATTATCAAAGCACTCAACTCTTTAGGCTCACTTTTTTCTGACAACTTTGATAAGCCCTTGTATTTAATGCTATCTTTAATTTCTCCTGTAATCTGTGATTAGACTTTAACTTGTGTATCATTTTGCTTCCAGGCATATTTCTGTAACACTAGCAAGGGGAAGGACAGAATTTAGAAATGTTTGCAGGTGATTTACTAGAAAAATAAATTGGACAACTTGACTGTTGTGTCAGAAGCATAATTAATAATTCCAAAGCTTATGTATAGTGGTTTCCACATGAAGTGCCAATCCACAATGAAAGTATTTGGAAAACAACCATTTTGTTTATTAACTGCACAAATAATCATTTATCCACAGAAAAAAATTAAAGGCATTACATTTAAGAACTGCATTTTATAGCACCTTCATACAAAAGTAGGGGAAGACAAAGCTGAGGTAGATTAATCTTTTGGGGGAAATTAGCACATATAATGCAATATACCAGTAATGAAAAAATTACTTTACATGAGAACTCAGACATTTCTTATTTAAACACTCCTTGCTGAACACAGTGCTTAGTTTCAACTGGATTGTTGCTCAATCAAACATTCACCAGGCTCAGTTTTTAGTTTTTAAACTGCTAAGTAATGTAGAGTCTTGTGGATTTTGAGTGTTGTCAGATCAGACTGATTGGACTGTTGCATAGATGTTCCTCTGCAAATTAACACCACTTATTGTATCTGACCTCAGCAGCAGCTTCAGTTCTTCAAATAGACAGAAGAGAAAGACATGAAACAAGAGAAAGGTATGAATATACAGATCAGATCATAAGCCAATAACCATGGTCACACCTTCCTGTTATACCATATTAGACAATGAGCAAACTTAGATGGAGGGATCTAACAGGACTTCAGTAATTTGGGACAATTTCTACAGCAATTCCTAAAATTGTAATCTCACCTGACGAAACTGACTAATTCATAACTATGGTGGAAAATGTGGCTAACAAACATTTTGACCTAGAATACATTGAGGAATTTAGTTATGGACTATTAAGGTCTGGTTATTTAAGAGATTGGTAGTTTTGAAAACACTACTACTTTAGTTTGATCTATTGCTATTTTGTTTATAGCCAAATAATGACCGCCCCACCACAATCCAAATGGTACCAATATGCTAGATTATCCGAGCAAGTCACATCACACACTCAACTATTTTGACTGTTCAGTGATTTTATTATATATATTCCACTGATGGTTCATTGGATTACCTCATTCTTCATTAAAAAAAACACATGTTCAGGATAAGCAAGCAATTGAAGCAAAGGCAAAATAATTGGTAAATAGATTGAAAAGCAAGAAAGGAAAATTTTAATGTTGCTTGGTACAAATTGACAAGACTTGATTTTTCACTAGTGTGCATTGTTTGTGTAATCTGGAGGACAGACTCCACTGCAGTTCTGCTGTGAATGGGTAGGGCAAGCACGAGTTAATTATTCTTATTGCCAATGGCTTTAACTAAGGTTCAAAGGATTCAGGACAAATCTTGTACTGGAAATTGCTGTGCTCCAAATCCTATTTAGAAGCTATTTGGTTTATCTAGCTCTGGTATTCACCATTTTCAAAGCTATGAATTGCCTTATACATCTTCATCAGATCATTCCTGCTTATAATCACCTGGTAATTTCAAAGGTCCTTGAAATTCAATTTTTTAAGTTCAAGTTTTTAGTGTGAAGGATTTAAACAGATATACTTGATCAGTACTGTAAATTTCCAATTCTCTAGAGTTTGAGTTAAATTGAATATTGCAATAACTGGGCAGCATGTTGGCAATCACAAATCAAAACAAGAACTTAGTCCAATTCTTTAGTTAATTATACAATCTATTCTTTACAGTACTTTTCTCAGAGCTCCAAATGCTATAGGTATGACCTAAATGGCTATATTTTTTCCTACCTCATTCCACATTGAAGCAGTCATCGTCCAAATTTCAAAGATTACTCAAAAAAAACTTCAATGCCAACCAGCCACAAGTTCTCAGGAGATGAATGAAAAACAGTGAGGTAACAGATCAAATCCATATAGCAGCGGAACACTGGGAGAATGCCCCAGAGCTCAAATGTACCTACCCAACTTTTGGAAAAAAATATTGTGATGTGTTCAATAGTTTCCACATCTTGCACCTAGGCAGTGTACATCTTTATCTGCTAAATATCCAGTTTTACTGAAAACTGCATCCTGGTATCAATTGGTTTCCACCATTCAGAAAAGTGACCTTTATTTGGAACTATTACAGTACAAGTCTTCATAGATAAGATGGAGGAAATCAATTTAGATCACCAAACAAAGCAAGTCATTAAAGCATTACTAAGAATAAAATAGAACACTCTTCAAATTTGCATTCTCCATCCTTAATCTATATATACATGTCTGGAAACGCAAGAGCTCCAGAAGAGAAATGAATATGTTAAACCTTTCATAATATTATTAAATCACTCCAAATACAAAGTATGCTTATGAACATCAAATTCTGCTGAACAGTTATAATATTTTTAAAATTCAAATATCCAGTTGCCAATGTTATATCAGAGTCATTTGCCATCCAATGAAGTCTGAGCAGGGAAAAACATTATTTCGTGTGATGCCAAGGGTCAGACCAGTGAAGTACTTGCATTTGAAAACATCTCACATAAAAAGAAATCAATTCAGGATAAAGAATATTATGTACAAAATACAACCAGTGGAATACGTATGTATTTTAATGTTATTTTTTCTGGATGTGTAATCTAAAGTTTTAATATCTGTAGTTTTAATTTCCACACAAATAAATGCTTTAAGTACAATTAAATGTAATCCTATTATGATATGCAGCTTAACATTTTTCAGATCTGGTGACCCACAACCCACTTTTAAAATATGGTGACAACATTAATTTCTCACATTTAAGCACCTGAAAGGTTGCCATTTTCCTTTCCAACATCTCATTAAATTATCTCACACTTCTCTGGTCACAACTTCCCAATTAAGTGGGTAATTGATGTTACCAGGTTTTTAGATGGTTTGGTTGAAATAACCTCTATAGTGGTTGGTCTTTGCTCAATAGCTTTGGCTAGGGGACTCAGTGGGAGCAGAGATTGTGAGAACCCACACAGTTAGTACATTTAGTGATCTGGCCCATCACCACAGTCAAACAAATTAGACACGTGACACTGCCATGAAAAAAGGACGATGTTGATGAGTGATTTTCCCTTTTATTGTTGTCTTAACAGAATGGATTACCAGTGATTTACAATTTTAAAACTGAACAACAGTGTTACAGGGTGGTAGAGAATGCCTTGTACAGAAGAACATGGTTAAAAAAAACCAGTTAAAAATTCGACTGCAACACTTTTGCCAGGTTGCTCAATCAGGAGACAAATCTACCCATTAATAAATAAGGCAGCAGATGCTGTGGCTGCAAGTTACTTGGTGGCAGATTTAAGGTAAGCTATCAAGTCTTCACGCTCAGTCTTCTTCTTGAGACCTGCAAAGATCATTTTTGTTCCTGGGATGTATTTCTTCGGATTCTCCAAGTAAGTTGCAAGCGTATCCTCGCCCCAGATAATACCTGTGCAGAAAAAGAACAAGCATCACCATCTTTAAATTAGATGAAACTCCCACTCAAAACTGCCTGATAATGGTTCTATAGGTTTAAATTAGCCCACAGAACCAGTTTCACCAGAAGGCTATGGAGGTAAAGCCACTCTAATTGGCTAGAGTAGCCCTAAATTTCAGGAGGGATAAAGGGGCAGGGAAGCAACACTTCCAGCAGCCAAGCACTGCTCATTAGAGCACATTCAGGTACAAGGCCTGTGGTCAAAATACTGCCTACATTCAGAATCAAAGATCAAATGTGAGTCATTTTATGATCCAAGGAGTTGGAAGGTGTCTATGGAGATGATTCAATAAACTGAGGACAAAATGAGAAAATTAAATGAGTGGAGGACTCTTGTTCTCTAAGAAATGAAAAACTACAGGTCAGAAAATATTGAAAACCTTCCAAACATATTCAATTTTTAACTTAATGGAAACAGTCCACAACTCCTAGGCAAGTGATAACTGGATTTGTACACCACCAGGTGGATTGACCTATCCAAAAGTATATATTACATTGCGACTGTTTCAACATATTTAAGTAGATTCTACTTCTAGTTTCTAGGCGGCACTTAAAAGCTATTCAGTTATAAAAAACTGTCAATAAGTGGAACTTTATTCAACAATTCAAACAAAATAGGAAGTGCATGCAATAACTACAACTCCAAAGCAATAAATGATCTGACTAGTATATATCTTAATAACATGCAAGCTTAGTAAATTTATCACAAAATGTATAATGATTGACTATATTAAAGCACTTTAAATAAAGCTGCAAAGGATTAAAGATCATTTTAAGTACCAGAGAAATCTAATGAATCACTTTTAAGGCACCTTATCTCAAAACTAGAAGCAATTTGCAATGTATAAACTGTTCACAATAGAATGTTTTCCTCAGCGTCAGACTGCCATATATCCCCGAGCATGGCATAGATTCAAAATAAATGGCGGGATCTCATTTGGGGCAGGTTTAAAAGTTCTATTCCAAAAAGATCTGGCATGCCAAATGAAGCCAAATTCTTCATATCCAGGGTTGCTACTAAACAAATGATCACTGGAAACCTTATACCAACTGCTTCCAAAATATACAGTTGCAGATAATTAAACACTTAGTTTTCAGAAGATGAAAGTTGAGAAATATGCCAACATTTACATGAATTGAATTTTCAACTTCATAATCACAAAGGAAAGTTAACTGGTGATCATACAATCAAATTTCAATTGATGTGGTCTCCACACAACACATTTGTCATTAGTTATTAATTCAGATACTTAGTTTCTCATTAATTCTTAGACTATAAATGGTGTTGAACAGCAATGACAAATCCAGCATAACAATGGTATGAATTAGGCTTAATCTACATTTTCTAAACAATCTAGACATTTGTTTTGCAAGAACACTAAGTTAACAAATATTTTACTAGCTACAAATAATTGTTTTCAATTTGACTTTCTCCCCCAAGACTCAATTAGATTTAGAAATCTCATCGCAAAATTGACATTTCATGCTTCAGCTATTAGATAATTCAAAAGTGAAATGCCTGAAACCATGATTTTCAAAAGCGTTGCTAATTCAAAAGAGGAAATCACAGACATCCAAAACTTGCCTTTGTTTTTGTTTGCATCTGTGTAAGAAAATCCTTCAGCTTGGCCAGTCTTGCGTCCAAATAATCCATGGAGATTTGGGCCAGTCTTGTGCTTGCCTCCACTTTCAACAGTGTGACATTGTGCACACTTCTGAATAAAGATCTTCTTGCCCTTCTCTACATCACCCATTCTGTTCCGTTTCTGAGGAAGGAGAAAGTACAAGTCATCAACTACATCATTGTCTATTTCTGCTTTTTAATATCAGCTATCTGCAGTTTGAAAATTCAAACATTAACGTCAAAGTTGAGTTTACTATCATATGCATGTATGCAGAGGTGCAATGAAAAACTTGCAGCAGCATCACAGGCACATAGCATCATATAAGTGGCATTCACAAGAAAAACATAAATAATACAATTTTTACAAGAACACAATTAGAACAAAACAAAACAAAGTCCAATTTTGTACAAAGTGATCAAAGTGGCCATAGAGGTGCTAAACTTTAGTGATTAGTGTTTTGCCAGTTGGTTCAAGAATTGAATGGTTGAAGCTGTTCCTGAACCCAGTGATGTGGGGCTTCAGGCTTCTGAACCTCCTGCCCGATGGTAGCTGCAGAAAGATGGCATGGCCTGGATGGTGGGGATATTTGATGATGGATGGTGCCTTCTTGAGGCAGTGCCTCCTGTAGATACTACCGATGGTGGGGAGGGATGTACCTGTGATGTATTGGGCAGAGTCCACTACTCTCTACAAATTCTTACATTCCTGTGCATTTGAATTGCCAATTAGACCATGCTGCAACCAGTCAGGATACCTTCAACAGTACATCTGTAGAAGTTTGAAAGAGTGTTCGGTAACAAGCAGAATCTCCTTAATCTCCTAAGTAAACAAAAGACACTAGCATGCTTTCCTTATGATTGCATCTATGTGCTGAGCCCGGGACAGGTCATCCGATATATTAAATTTTTAAAATTTTATTTACAGCGTGGTAACAGGCCCTTCCGGCCCAACGAGTCCGCGCCGCCCATTTTAAACCGAAATTAACCTACTCGTACGTCTTTGCAATGTGGGAGGAAACCAGAGCACCCAGAGGAGACCCACACAGACACGGGAGAACGTACAAACTCCTTACAGACAACGACGGGAATCGAACCCCGATCGCTGGTGCTGTAACCCAGGAATTTAAAGCTGCTGACTCTCTCCACCGCCAATCCCCCCAATGTAGACTGGTGCATGTTCACCCTCCTTCCCCTTCCTGAAGTCAACAATCAGCTCTTGAGTTTTGCTGACACTGAGTGAGAGGTTGATGTTGCAGCACCACTCAACCAGGTGTTCTGTCTCACTCCTGTAAGCTGACTCATCGCCACCTGTGATTCATCCAACATTAGTGACGCCAGCAAATTTGAAGATGGCATTGAAGCTGTGCTCAGCCACACAATCGTATGTGTGTGTATAGAGAGTAGAGCAGGGAGCCAAGCACGCAGCCTTGATGATCAGCAAGGGGACTTTGTTATCAATCCTCACTGATTGAGGTCTGCCAATGAGGAAGTCGAGTATCCAGTTGCAGAGGGAGTTACAGAGGCCCAAGTCTTGAAGCTTGCTGAGTTTGGATGGGATGGGTGTGTTGAACGCCGAGCCATAGTTGATGAACAGCAGCCTGACATGCAAGTTCCTGTTGTCCAGATGGTGCAGAGCAGAGTGAAGAGCCAGAGAAATCACATCTGCTGTTGACCTGTTGTGACAGTAGGCAAATTGAAGTGGGTCCAGGTCATCTCCGAGGAGTTGATTTGCACCATAACCAACCTCTCAAAGCACTTCATTATGGTTGATGCAAGTGCTACCAGATGGTAGTCATTGAGGCAGGTCACCATGCTCTTCTTGGGCACTGGCACAATAGACACCCTTTTGAAGCAAAAAGCTCTAAAATTCACAAACACTTGCATCATAAAACTACACTTTACTTCGCTGTGACACTATTCTGTTATTGTTTTTACTCTGTACTACCTCAATGCACTGTGTAATGAATTGATCTGTATGAACGGTATGCAAGACAAGTTTTTCACTCTACCTTGGTACAAGTGACAATAATAAACCAATACCAAGTCAGGCTTTGAGTAATGAATCACAATCAAGTTTCTTTGACAACTGTTCAACAGCATTAACTTGTTATAGGAGACCAGAGTAAACAAAAGCAAAGCAGAAGACTCCCCCATCAGTTCACATCAAGATGAGAGGGGGCAAGAAAATAGAGGGATCTGAAAAGATGAACAAGCATTATAAAAATCAATAATGAGGATACAGAACTGCAGCGTTCTGAATGGCCTAAAGTTTATGGTGAAAAATTAGTCCCCGCCAGGAGGCCATTAATATAATCAAGTCTACAGGTTTTGTGTTGACAATACAGGTGGAAGGACATGCTGCAATGAGGATGCTTGAATTCTGCAAAAGGATAAGTCGAGTGAATGGGTGAGTGAAGACTTGGCAAATGGAGTTTTATGTAGGAAAATGCGACGTCGTGCACTTCAGTAAGAGGAATCAAATGACAGACCATTTTTACATGGAGAGAGACTACAAATGAATGGAGTGCGTGTTCCTGTGTTTAATACACAAGTTGGCGTGGAGGTGCACATGTAATTAGAAAAGCAAATTGGTCTCAATTGCAAGGAGGTTGAAGTTTAGAAATAAAGTTGGCGAGGCTGCACCTGGAGCACTGTGTAGAGCTTTGGTCCCCTCATTTCAAAAAGGATATACAAGCTTTGGAGGCAGTCCAGAAGAGATTCACTAGGCTAATTCCTAGGTTAAGAAGGTTTTCCTGTCACAAACAGCTAACAAAAAAGGTTTGTATTCTTTGGTGTTTAGAAGAATTAGGGATGACCTTACTGAAACATTGAAGATCTTAAGGATTCATGACAGGATAGATGCTGAGATGTTTCCACTATGGGGAGAGTCTTGAATGAAGATACATATTTACTAGGGTTAGAGATTTAAAACCAACTTGCATGGGAATTTCTGGAATGACTCTGCAGGCATTTAAAGGGGAGTAGATAAATTATTGGAAGATCAGTGAACTGAGCGCTACAAGGGAACTGACACAGAAGAGCTGAGACCTGGGGCAGATCAGTCACAATGATATTGAATGGCAGGGCAGGGCTGGGTGGACTATTCCTGGTATCGTTCTGCATTCTTGTGCAGGTAACAAAGGCATCGAGGTCTCAGCAGAACCAACAGAAATGTGAACCATCCAAATCAGCGTTAGGCAGTCAGAAGGGTCTGTTGTGACACTGACTTAAAAACAAAATTTGACTCAAGTTAACGGCATGTCTACCCAACATTCGATTGGAAGGAAATTTCTGTTCATCTTGGATGGGATGTTGGACAAGAGTGATGAATCACACCTTGTGATGGCAAATAAAAGTGACACATGGGCATCATCAGCACACAGACATGGAACCCGATGGATTTTTTGATATTGCCAAGGAGTTACAAGTAAATAAAGGCGGCAGGGATAGACTTTATGGTATGGTGGGGTGGGGGTAGAGGATAGCTAATGTAGCTGGAAAAGAGGACACAGCTGTGGCTACAGCTCAGAAAGAAACCAGGCGAGTATGGACCCGCACACAGGACACAATGGGGAAGCATGGTCTGGTCAACGGTACAAGAATTGGAGACAGGCTGAGCAGGGATGTTAGTCACGGGATCATTTACAACTCCAACAAGGTTGGTTTCAATGCCACATTCGATGTCCAAAGAACAGTTCATCGTTAAAAGTAATATATGCATCGTGAGAGTTTTTATTCAAAACTGAGGGCGGTACACCTTCACAACTTTAAATTTAACACGTCTGCTTCAGACCGGCCGATTAGAGCTTCAAGGTCAAACCGAAGGTCATTCTAAACCCTAACATGGGTCAACACCCGAGTGCTGGAAGATTTCAAAGCCTAAACACCTTCGACCAGGAATGGGAGTGGAAGACTGACAATGAGACACTGCAGAAAGCCCATGAATGGATCGGAAAGAGTGGCTGTGGTCCCAGCAACAGCCACTTCCTGGACTAAGTCAGAGACCAATAGTGAAACCGGCATTACGCAAGGACGAGACCGAAGAACCAGGCCCGAGGATGATAAAAATTCCATCTCGATTGCGTCAAAGACCCTATCACGACCCCCGTGCATTAACTCCCTCGTTCCCTACTACAAGCCCACCAACATCATTAGGGTTCGCAGGACAGACTAGCAGCTCCGGCCTCTGCCCTTCATTTCTCCTTCACCAAATCTAACCGAAAGCATGAAGCCTTGGTTTTTTTTTAAATGGATCTTTGAAGATGTATGCACGTCCCGAGACCCCAACCTTGCTCACAAACCTAGCCGGTAACTCACTACCGAAGCACCGGTTAATCAGTTTTCACCAGGTTGAACGAAGAGGAATGAATCTAAGGCAGAGGGCGAGGTGCTGGAAGAAGCTTCAGGAACACCAGATGCCCTGCTGCATTGCTGGTGACGGTAAGGACCTAAATAACCAGAGCTCGCCGCTTCCTGAGCTCGGGTTCCCGCCGGCGTGGCCCTCGTCCGCCTCCAGTATCGGCTGGGGGGTGGGGGGTTCCCTTCACTGAGACCGCGGTAATCAGGGTCCGACCCCGGCAGCTCTCCAGCCCCACGGCAGCTGGGGCGTTAGCTCTCATCCAGTGCACTGGCCGCGGTCCCCGGCCGGTCGGAAGGGCCCGGGACTGGGACCCGGACCGGGACCGGTCCTTTGCCTGGGCGGGCGGGCGGGCACACCACCGACCCCAGAAGCAGTGGGCCCGGCGCGGCTGCACCCTTCCAACACACCCCGGGGGAAGGGGGAGACCTTGCTCCCAGTTAAGCTAAGCCCCCCTCACCTCGCCGTCCCGCTACCACGCTCAAGGTCGTCCACGCCGCACCGGCCAAGCCGCTGGATTCCGCCACCTACCTCTCAAGGGTGTCAGAGCCGCCCCGCCCTCGCCTTCGCCATTGGATACGCCAGCCGGCGTCCCGGCGCAGCCGCGGGCACTGAATGGATCGGGCGCCTGTCAATCAGTGCCCCGTGACAGCCGGGGGCTTCCCCGGGCGGTCCTACCACAATGCAACATGGACGGTGACGTAGGTAGGTTAACATGTAACGAGTTGGAGAGTATCCAAGAGCCCCACGTGGGCCCATCCTGGGGACCGGGGACCATTTACCGGCATCGCTCTGTCTTCTAACGTAGAGGGTGCAGTAGTGGAAGGTAGAATGCAGCGCAGTGGAGATACAGGAGACTGCAGATCTGGAGCAATACACAAAGGAGCTGGAAAAACTCAGCGGGTCAGGAAGCATCTGAGGAGGGAAATGGACTGTCGACGTTTTGGGTGGGTCCCAAGTTCAAGTTATACTTTATTGTCATTTACCCATATGGAGGAACGAAATGTCGTTTCCCCTAGACTCAAACAACAGAGGACATACATAGAACAGGGGACATACAATAAACGCAGACAAAAAATTGTGCAAGTGCAAATAGTGCAAAAAAAAGGTATATACAGAATATAAAATTAGTGCAGGGTTAGTGCAAAACCGAGTTGTACGAAGAAAATACAGAACTCAGTGTGTTGCACTCAATGTATAAACATGTTCAGCAGCAGCCAAAGTTCTCATACGCCATTGTGCAAACCAGGGCTTTTGATACAGCATTTGTCTGAAACTGTCTCCAGGGTATTCAGGAGCCTGACAGCCTGGGGAAAAAAGCTGTTGTACACTCTAGTAGTTCTGGCCCGGATGCTCCGGTACCGCTTGAGTGGGACGTATAGGTCGTGGGAGGGATGAGAAGGGTCATCTATGATTCTGCAGACCTTGTGTGTGCATCGTGTGTTGTAGATATCCAGGATGGAGGGAAGAGGTACTCCAATGGACAGTACAGCGCAAGAACAGGCCCTCTGGTTCAGCCATGTCTGTGCTGACCACGATGCCAAATTAAGCTAATTGCATCTGCCTTCAACTGGTCCATATTCCCTCTATTCCCAGCCTGTCTAGAGTAGTGTTGGGGCAGGCACGGTAGTGTAACAGTTGGCATAACGCTATTACAGTGCCAGCGACCCGGGTTCAATTCCGGCCACTATCTGTAAGGAGTTTGTACGTTCTCCCCGTGTCTGCATGGGTTTCCTCCGGGTGCTCCGGTTTCCTCCCACATTCCAAAGATGTACAGATTAGGAAGTTGTGGGCATGCTATGTTGGCACCGGAAGCATGGCGACACTTGCGGGCTGCCCCCAGAACACTCCACGCAAAAGGTGCATTTCACTGTGTGTTTCGATGTACATGTCACTAATAAAGATATCTTGTAGTGAGTCAGACAGCATGGAAACAGGCCCTTCAGCCCAACTGGTCCATGTCGACCAAGATGCCCCATCCAAGCTAGTCCTGGTTGCCAGTATAACCCTCTAATAATTGGAATTGGTTTATTATTGTCACATGTACTGAGGTACAGTGATAAGCTTAAGCTTGTCTTGCATATTGTTCATACAGATCATTTCATTACACAGTGCATTGAGGTAGTACAACATAAAACAATGAGAAGTTGCAGAATAAAGTGCAACAGCTACAGAGAAAGTGCAGTGCAGGCAGACAATAAAGTGCAAGGTCATAACAAGGTAGATTATGAAATTAAGAGTTCATCTTATTGTACTAGGGAACCATTCAATAGTGTTATACCAGCAGGATAGAAGCTGTCCTTGAGCCTGGTGGTATGTGCTTTAAGGCTTTTGTATCTTCTGCCCAATGGGAGAGGGGAGAAGAGAGAATGTCTGGCATTGGTGGGGTCTTTGATCATGCTGGCTGCTTTACTGAGGCAGCGAGAGGTATAGACACAGTCTACGGAGGGGAGGCTGGTTTCTGTGTTGTGCTGAGCTGTATCCACAACTCTCTGCAGTTTCCTGCAGTCATAGGCAGAGCAGTTGCCATACCAAGCTGTGATTCGTCCAGTTAGGATGCTTTCTATGGTGCATCGATAAAAGTTGGTGAGGGTCGACAGGGACATGCCAAGTTTCTTTAGCCTCCTGAGGAAGTAGAGGCACTGGTGAGCTTTCTTGGCTGTGGCGTCTCTTAGGGATTATTCTGAAGCTATGAAATTATGGATAGCAGACATTAATTCAAACAGGAACCAGTCTTCAGTTCTTAATGTAAATTGCAAGCAGTAATCAGGTTGAAGTTAAAAGGACAGCTTTGCAAACAAACAACACTGTCTAGAGAGCACAGGTTGCTGGCCCACAGCAGGGGGCTGGTGGCTCAAGATATGGTTTGTAAAGTGATATGGCCATGAGACGTTCCCGTTTGCATCAGCCGAACATAATACAATGGGCTATGTTAAATGGCCTACATCAAACAAGACACCTCCAACTAAATTATTTTGCACCCTTTTTCCAGAGATCAAGGAGGGCTGGGAGACCAGACTAAATTTTGTCACTTGGCATATCAAACACAGCCATGGCATATTTGCTCTATCGATAACTGGGATACAGAGTCAGCCATCACAGCATTAATCTTGGGTGTCTGATTCTCTGTCCTCAGTGGCTTTTCGACCTTCCGTGTGAATTAGGTTGTCCCAATAAAGTTGTTTGAACCTTCAGAGGTGTCTTATCAGTTACAATGTGCTCCCACTGTAAATATTTACTTCAATGGAACCGTTTGTCAGACTCAAAATATTGAAGTAAATGATGTCATTGTACTAATTGAAATTATATTGAATCTCCTGCTGTTACCGTTGATCTTAAGGGGATAAAAATGTGATGTATTTTGAGTTTGAGAGGCTCTGCTGCCAGAGTCTCCAAGAGAATGCATGCTTGTTGTGATGGATAAAGACTTTCATATCCACCAGTGTCTCCAGTGACTTAGTCACAGTCACGATGGCATCTAACATGATTGCACCAGGACAGGCTATTGGTGATGTTCACTCCTAGGAGCTTAAAGCTCTCAACCCTCTCGACCGCACCTCTCCAACTGTCTTTTATAAGTTGTTATTGTACCTGCCTCAACCACTTCCTCTGGCAGCTCGTTGCACATGGATACCACCCTTTGTGTAAAAAAGTTGCCCCTCATGTTCCTCCTAAATCTTCCCCTTCTCACCTTAAAACTATGCCATCATGCCTTCACATTGCAAGTGGGTTTGAGTACAAGAGCAGAGACATCTTGCTTTAATCTTACATCGACCTTGTAAGACTGCACCTCAAATACTGTGTACATAGCTGATCTCCCTCTCTAAGGAAGGATTTACTAATGATAGAGTGCAGTGAAGGTTGCTTCCCAAATTGCCTGGTTAGTCACCTGAGAGATGACGAAGACTGGGTCTATACTCTTAAGTTGAGAAGAATGAGAGACGATCACATTGAAATATATAAAGTTCTTAAAGGGTTGACGTTCCCCCTCATTTGGATATCTAGATCAGAAGTCACATTCTCAAATTAAGGGTGCAGTCATTCAGGATAAAGATCTGAAAAAGTTACTTCACCCAGTGGGTAGTAAATTTTTATATTCTTTACCTAAAAGGGCAATGAATGCTCAGTCACTGAGTATATTCAAGACAGATGGATTTTTTGAGGATTAAAGAAATTAAGGAATGCAAGGCCAATGTAGTGAAGTGACACTGAGGTAAGATATCAGCCATGATCTCATTGAGTAGGGATGAAACTAACTTTCTCCTACTATTTTTCTTAGCTGTTTCTTAATCCTTTGTACACATTTGTTGGAACTGGTCTTCTGACATTCTAATAATTGTTAAAGTACAAAGTGCTATAAGTCAAAAGGACTTTGACAAATCCTTGTTACCTTTAATGTTTTCAAAGATTTAGAAAAGATGATTAAAACATTCCATTGTGAAAATAAGAAGAATTTAAACCAAAGAAAGTGTGTTTTCTCCCCAAAGATATGTTTTCCCGATAATCCACTGTTTTTTCTGGAGCTATCTCATGTAATTTCTTATGCTGTTGTGTTTTATTGAATGGAAGTGGGAATTTTAGTTTTGAGATCTGAAGCTTGGGTTCATCACAAATCAACATATTACCCCATTCAACCCGTGGCTGTTGGAGTATTCTGTAAAATTCTTCATTTTCTGTTGAACAGGATGTTGGCTGTAAATCACCAGATGCATGGTTGCTCTTATTAAAACATTGTACCTCTTCTTCACTGTCAGCAGCACCATTTGCTGGAGGTGGTTTGTTCAGTGTCATATGATTTTCTTTTGATGTATAATCTAACAATTTGCTCTGAGGTAAATCTGCATAGTTGGTGACATTTTGCACTGATTTTGGTCTTTCTGTCAGCTGCTCAAAGTCTCCCATTCTGCAAACTGGACTCACATTTATAACCGGAGCTGCCCAACAATCCATCATTCTTTCTTTCTGATGTTGATAAAATGCAGATGGTTTCTCATAATTCCCTTTTTGTTGAACTTTGTATCTTAACATATGGATGTCTGAATAAGGGCAGGAAATGTTTGGTAGGGTGGCTGTTTGGCAATGTATATTTCGCCAATTTATTGGTTTTGCTTCGTTAGCGTTTGTACTCGTCTCAACATTTGGTAGTGCTGAGTCAGTTTCACACTTCAGTGGCTGTGATTTCACATCAACTGCTTCACATGCTGGCATACTCGCTAGAGTGGGAGAGATATCAACACACCGATGGTCAAAGTCATCCTCTGCAGAACCTTCATTATTACCCTCGTTTATCTTCAAGGGACGCAAGGGTGGATTCGGCATCAAGGTTGGATGAGATTGTTCTTTCTGTCAAAAAATTTGAATCAGAGTAAATCAGCAAAACAAAAATTGCCTTGTCTGCCATGTACCAGCTCCATATACTTAAGATAACTAAAATTGGTAAGTTGGTTTATTATTGTCACATGTACCGAGATAAAGTGAAACATTTGTCTTGCATATGGTTCATACAGATCAATTAATTACAAGAGAAACAAAGGACTGCAGATGCTGGAATCTAGATGAAAAACATGATGATGCTGGAGGAACTCAGCAGGCCAGGCAGCATCCGTCAGTCCTGAAGAAGGGTCCTGACCCGAAACGTTGACCGCCTGCTTTTCTCCATGGATGCCATTAATTCATTACAACAGTGCATTGAGGTAGTACAAGGTAAAACAACAGGGTGCAGAATAAGGTGTTACAGTTACAGAAAAAGTGCAGTGTAGTTAAATGTCTAGCTTATTTGAAAGGAAATTAACTTCAAATGTTCCTTGCCTGGAGAGCAAAATAATGCTTGGCTAAACTTACAACATACTTGTTAAGTCAACAAATTATTCAATAAAGTATGAACAAATGTACTGTTTGATTTAGTCAGAAGGTATCAATGAGGGACAAGTAAACAGCAGAAACAGTAACAATCTCAACTTAAAACAAAAGTAGTATTACTAAAATAAGTAATCATAAACTGGTAATGTAATAGGAAATTCCAACCCTAAACGCTAACCAAATCACAGCAAAAACACTGAAGCTGAATACCTCCCCAGCTTGTAATATATTGGAAGAGGTTAGAGCAACTGACAGTGTAATCTATTACTGAGACGACAGGATCACAAAGAGCTGCAACAAAATCATGGAAAGCAAATGTTTTGCTGATTACCTGTGGCATCCTTTTGTCTATTTATAACAATCTGAATAAACACCACAAAAGCAAGGAATAATTTAGGGATATGTACATTGCAGGAGGGGGTAATTTAGTCCTAGTCTGAGCTAGCTCCTCAGTTTATGTGTCTCCTACTCTTTCTACATAACCCTGCAAATTTTTCTCTTCAAATATATGTCCAATTGTCTTTTAAAAATTACAACTGAATCTGTTTCCATCCTCTTCAGGTAGTGAGTTCCATATCATAACTCACTGCTTTAAAAAAATGAATCCTCAAAATAAATTTATAAAATGCAAATTGTATTTGACTAATGACTGAATTCTTTGAAGTGACATTGAAGGTTGATAAAGTTAATGCAGTTGCTGTCGTGTCCATGAACTTCAAAGGGTATTTGCTAAAGTACTACATAAGACTAGTTACCAAATTTAAAGGCCATATACTGCAGAAAGTTTCTGTTCTCACAGAAGATAGGAAATATTTGGAATTCAGTACCTTAGAGAGCTGACGAGGTTAGGTCATTGAATATATACAAGGCTGAAATGGACATAAAGGTACTGGGGATTTTGGAAACAGGCAGGGAAGTGCTGTTGAGGACAAGATCATATCAGCCATGATCTTACTATATGCTGCAGCAGATTCAGGGAGCCACATTAAGTTTGTATTTGAAGGATATGGACACAAAATTAACCGAGGGACAGGCTACAGAGGATGGTAATGTAAGCTGATGTTTTCATTCCTGAGTTCGGGTGAAAGGTGATGTTTCTCAAAGGCTGTCATCAGGATCACTACTCATTTTGATATATTTTAATTATCTAGATATGGGTATGCAGAGCGTAATCAAAAGTTTTCAGGTTACATTGAACTTGGAGTAAAAAGGATGAAGTTATGAAGCTCAGGAATATAGAATGATGAAATGGGTCTACACCGGAACGGTGAAATGAGTGACAATACAACCTAAATGATATGATGCAGCATTACCTGGGGTTGTATGAAGAGATTTTGATACTAAATATATGATTCAAACTTGCTACTGGCAGCAAAAAGATTGACAACGACACAATGCAGATTTTAGGTCATTAACAAAATAAGTAAAGGTGCCATGAGAACTTTTTTCTAATTCAGTCTGTTGTTGCGACCTGGGATGCATTGCTCTAAAGGTGGTGGAAACAAATTCAACTGTGGATTCCATAAGCTCTTCAACTTTGAGCAATTTGCAATTTTGAACATTTGTAAGGATCCTTTGGCATTACATCTGCATCTAAAGAGGAATGAAAGATTGTTGTTGGGGCCACAATTATTTCCAGCCATACCTCCCTCAGTAAGCCAAAAATCATCCCATTCAAACCAATTGACTTTTCCATTTTGAACTTTCCCATCCTTTTTAAGTCACTTTATATATTTTAATCCTATCCAATTTCCCTAACCCCTCCTCCTTTAACTGTGACAGTGGCAGTGTCCTCTTCATTTGTATTGATAGCTGCAAAGTACTTGGTATCTGAGCCATTCCCCCGACTCCACAAGAATTCCTTGTTTTGGCCTTAATCCTTTGGCAACCCTTTTACTCTTGAAATATTAGCTTCCTTTATTCCAACATCAAAATTTTTGCATCACCTTCCCAACCACACATCCATCCACAGTGATGTAGCTCTCTGCTCAGATTAACAGCCAAGATCTGCATTAATTTTTTAAATATCTTTCAGGGGAGAAAGGGCGCAGCAGTAAATTTCCAACAACCTAAGCATTAAGCATCCACGTGGACAGCAGAAAGAAACGTTGGTTGGGAAATGTTACAGACTCATTACAGTGCCTCTACATTCTCCTTTGCTTCCCATCCAGGCAAAAAGTAATGCCAAGGCACGAAAGGTGAAATCCCACCTCATTATTTTGAGGGTGAAAGAAACCCAGGTAGAAATCTGCTTGAGATTGCAGTTAAGTCTGCCATCTTATGGCCACACAGAAAAATGACAGCAGTCAGCACATTTGTTCGACATTTCACAGTGAAAGTGAAACACTCAATGTGAAATGCTACTTCCTTTTCATTTGCTTACAGTATATAAATTCTACAATGCAGAATAAAATACTGCCTTAAGTTTTTTTAATGTTGAACCTTTTTCTGTTCTGATGAAAGATCATTGAGTTGAAACAATGCCTCTTTTTCTCTCCTCATTGATGCAGCCTAACTGAATAAGCACCTCAAGCATTTCCTATGTACTTGCATTTCCTTTCTTCTTCTTCCTTTTATGGAAGTCCTTTATACCCAACTCTTCAACAAGCTTTTGGTCACCTGCCCATATTTCCTTCCTTGATTGATGTCAATTTTGTAAAAAAAATTGTCCAGTGGAAGACTTAAAGACTTAAGGGTTTTTTACTAGGTTAAAGGCAATAGATGTACGCAAGATGTTGATTATACACATAACATATTAACACGCACAACACAGAGCCCTGATTTCAAATGTAACTTACCAGTTCGGTGAAGTAGCTGTATTTTCCTGTCAGCTTTGCCATCTTTTTGTCAAAGTAATCATCTAACTGTATTGGATTCATTGGGCCACTCCCTAGTTATTAATATAAATATAGCAGTGAAATAGTAAATAGTGATGCATCGATATCTTGAAGTTAGTTGCCTATAAGTAATTAGTTGATTCAAATAAACAGAACAATCTGCCAGTACTGGGGAGAAACTGCTGTTTGACCACCAACTCTAATCAGAAAATGGCCACTCAATACATGCTGCATGGGTATATTTCCTTGGCATCATTAGTTTAAGACCGCTTACTTGTATAGAAAATGTGTAATAATGATTCAAATCCATTTGTGATAGTTACTTTCAAGTGAAATGACTGTTCAGTTTTGTTTAGGCTCACCTGTGAATTCCCTTGTGTATGTGCTTAGCCAATGTGATTTCTCTATGTTCTTCAGTATATTGGCAGTTCTCTCAGAAATGGCATGTTCAACAGATCGCTGTGGTCTGTTGGGGGCAATACTCTTTGGTGGTGTGGGATAGAATGTTTGCTTCCGTTCTGGGACTGACTTAGGAAACTATAATGAAAGAATAGAGAGGCCATCAAATTTTACTTAGAGACTCAATATCAGAAACAAATGGTAAAGTCAAATATCACAATGATCCTTGACCTCTGTGGAAAGGCTTAGAAATTATTACAGGTTCCATCTATAAGTGTATACCACACTGGAATTGTTCAGAACACCCTGTGCATCCATCACACAGCATGGAAACAGGCACTTTAACCTACTGAGTTGAATCAAACATCAAGCATGCATCTACACTAATCCATTTTATTCTCCCCACATTCCCATCAACTCCCCCCCCCACCCCCCAATTCTAGTCCCCATCTGCACACGAGGGGCAAGGGGCAAGGGGGAATTTACAGTTGCCAATTCACCTTCCAGCCCGCATGTCTTTGGGATGTGGGAGGAAGCCCACATTGTCACAGGGAGAATGTGCAAACTCCACACGAACAGCACCGGATGTCAGGATTAAACCCAGCTCATTGCAGCGTTGAGGCAGCAGCCCTATTAGTTGTGTCACTGTGAACAGCGGAGTGCTGACTGCAGTTTACACTGAGGATTCTCCAGGATGACACCGAACAGAGAGGTTACACTGAGAGCTGAGGTCCATTTCTCCAGCACGTTCTTGCCAACTAGATGTGGGCACACAACAAACTTCATCATAAGGCCATTCATCCCATCACGTCCTTGCCAGAACAACATAAATGTCGACTGTCAAATTGCTTTGTCTCAAGGGTGGACAGTAGTGGGACAACCATGTTTTGTTCTCTAGTCTCATGAGTGCTTTTAGGGTTAGCTTGGCAATGCAAGTCCAACAGAGTCAGTCTAGACAGTAACCTGGAACACAGTGTCCTATCTGGACCCCAGCTAATACAGCATTGCACTAGGATCCCCTGTATTTTCCAGCCTGGATAACCCAAAAGGTCAAACAGGCCTAGTTTATTTGATTAGATTCTCAGGAGGGTCTTTCCTGACACGTGATGAGATATGAACTACCTATCGTCTTCACTAAAGTTTCACAAAAGGGGCAGGCACGGTAGTGTAGCAGTTAGCGTAATGCTTTACAGTGACCCGGGTTCAATTCCCGCTGCTGTCTGTAAGGAGCTTGTACGTTCTCCCTGTGTCTGCGTGGGTTTCCTCCGGGTGCTCCAGTTTCCTCCCACATTCCAAAGACGTACGGGTTAGGAAGTTGTGGGCATGCTGTGTTGGTGCCAGAAGCGTGGCGACACTTACGGGCTGCCCCCAGAACACATTACGCAAGAAGATGTATTTCACTGTGTGTTTCGATGTACATGTGACTAATAAAGGTATCTTATCTTATGTTCTCTTGAATGTAATTCTCATCAACAGAAGTTTATTTTCATTTAGTCTTTATTCTTTGAAAGCTTTTTTTAAATTAAAATATTTGTTAAGTTTATTACTGAGTATCAGATCTGTTGGCTGTGCTCTTTTTGTATGTTTTCATTCTGTGAATTAGATATGTGAAATTAAGAAAATAAAACAGAAAATACCAGAAACACACTGCAGGTCAGACAGCAACTGCAGAAAGAGAAACAGTTAATGTTTCGGGTCCGGAACTCTTCATCAGGATTCATACATAGAGAAAGAGAATGTGAGTATCTGAAGTTGGAGAAGTCAGTGTTGGATCCTGCAGACTGCATTATGCCCAGAGGACACACTTGAAGAGCAACAGCTCATCTTCCACCTGGGCATGTTGAAAACTGGCCATTTGTGTCTGGTATTGTTTTGGCTCAGATTTCCCCTATTTTTCCCTTTGTATGTTCTGACATGCTGGATATGTCCCACAGCTTTACCATTCACGTTACACAGAAAGCAGCTCAACTTCAGATCTGATCTTTGCTGCCACGTTCATTAGGGCATCCTAACTCAACCTATTCATTTCTTTTGTTCCACCCACCCTCCCCCACCCCCGACTTCCTAAAACTAACTTGCCTCTCTCTTTCCCAGTTCTGATGCAGGGACCCAGACTGAAAATATTAACTGTTTCTCTTTCCATAGACGCTGCCTGACCTGCTGAGTGTTTTCAGCACTTTTTGTTTTTAGTTCAGATTTCCTGTATCTGCAATTTTTTTTATTTTCATTAAAAAGACAAGCTCAACAATTCTCATTGCTATTGCTTCCTCAAGTATGCAATCACTAAATTTTATATTGTCATATTATAGCACTCAAGTTCAAAATAGTGACAAAGTACTTCAAAGTATTGTACATTTGAAAAGAAAGCTAGTTGAAGCAGCTTCAGAAGAAGTTGAACATGAAGTTAGTATTCTTACACACACAGGCACTGCAAAGCAGCAGTCAACAATGTGAAGCAGAGTACTGAACTAATCGCAAAAAACTTGATCGAAAAACAGGGAGAGGGGGTTGCATTTGCATTGGCTGGGACGTGTCTGAAATTTGCTCTTTTCAGACATCAAGTGTCTGAATGTTAGGGTAGAGTAATTGAGGGGGACTCTCCAAGATTATTTTAGAAGTCTCTGAATTTGCCTTCTTGATTAATTTCCACCATGATCTTGCTGCAATATGACGCAAGTTGAAATCTTCACTTGGTTGTTCTTTGAAGCTTTGTGGAATACAGGTTGGATCAATAAGATAACATCTAGAGAATGATTATAGTAGAGATCCATTCCTTGGGTAGTTTGCAAGAAGAAATTTATGTTAAAGTAAAACCAAAGGTTACCAATTTAAGAACACTTTTAATTAGTATTAAATTAACTGAAAGACATAAAATTATTTTTTATTTCTAGAAAAATGTTTTTCAGGCTTGTTAGAGCATAGGCACTTACATGAAAATATCCTTCTTGTCCTGGCCATTGTAAACCTTTAGCCTCAGTGGGTATTTCCTGTTTTTTCGAGTCTAAATGGAAATCCTGATATGTGATGGCAAAAAATTAGTTCGATGGCTATTTATAAAACCAAACTATATAATTAAAAAGGCGGGCTTTTCATTAGGACTTCTTCAGACAATCAATTGCTTGAAGTGATTTTGTTTGGTGGTGATGTTATCATTGCAATAGAAATGTGAGAGAAATAATCGAAAATACACACACCTTGAGTGTCTGCAGTTAATACTAGGATCAACTGATATGAATTCGATTTTGTTGGACTTGGCCATTTATCGAGCCCAATGATGTTTTCATGATTAAGCTTCTTTTAAAAAGTCAGACAAATGTTTGTGCTGTTTAGGCAAATGAATGTTTTTAACTAAGTGTTAATAGAACATGGAGACCTAAAAATCATTAATGTGGCATGACATGTTTAGGTAATTGAGTCAAAATCCTGATGAGGTAACTGAATGTGCATTTCTTGTTCTGGGTGCAATATGTGCCTGCACAGGGGAGTCCAGTCTTGTGCAGTGGGGTCAAATCACTAGCAACACACTTCTTGACATCACTGGCTTAAAATTCATTTGTTTCACGACTCATGAGGCAAGGTGCGCTTCATTGAACAGGTCCAGCCTGCGAGCAACTGCCAATAGATTATAGAGTCATAGAGTAAGACACCACGGAAACAGGCCCTTTGGCCCACTGGTCCATGTCGACCACAACATCCTCCCTGCTAGTCCCAGTTGCCTGCGTTCGGCCCATAACCCTCCAAGCCCCTCCCCTCCATGTACCTATCCAAACGCCTCTTAAATGTTGCAATTGTACCTGCCTCGACTACTTCCTCTGGCAGCTCATTCCAGGTACTCACTACCCTCTGTGTAAAGAAGTTACCTCTCAGGTCTCTTTTAAATTTCTTCCCTCTTATCTTGTATCTGTGCCCTCTAATTATGGAGCCCCCCAACCCTGGGGAAAAGACAATGACTGTCCACCTTATCCATACCCCTCATGATTTAGTAAACTTCTATGAGGTCACCCCTCATTCTCCTATGCTTCAAGGAATAGAGATCCAGCGAGGCCGACCTCCTACTGGTTGATCCTTTTCTAACATTGTGCTCCAATGCCCAATCCAATCTCACTTGCTGCGTGTCTCCTACAGAACCTCCAGCCGGACATCGATCTAATGGCATCTCAGACCATTCCTCAGCAACTGACTGCAACACACACCCTCACCTCACCCTGTCATTGGTAACCCAACCCAAGATCTGATTCCTCCTTCTTCCTACCCCTTACAACTGAAGCTCTGACCCCCATCTACCCTATATTTCAATGTTATTTCTGCAGTGGTGGAGTTAATAGTGTGTCTCTATTCAGCCCAAGGTTGATTGTACTTTGCACAATCTCTTGGGCCTTGTGCAGAATAAAATATTGTTACAGGGGCCCACACAAAAGGCTTGTCTGGTTCTTTTGTCCGTTCTTTTAATCTGTGTTCTCTACGTGACAACATATCACGAAAGATTTACTCCATTAAATTCAGCAGCCTTCCATCAACCATTTTGGAACTACTGGGGGAAGCATTGGAATGGAGCACTAGGGCAGGCACACAAGCAATTGTCTTAAATGAATACAGATAAATTTTACATAAAATATCACACAAATTCATTTATAAACTTAGTTTGAATGTTTATTTTGGGGGAGGGGGAGGAAATATTATTTTTCATTGTGACCAATCAGACATTGACAGTCAATGATATAGAGAAGGCAATGAAATCTGTTTTGGTTTTCATTGCACTACAAGGGGGAGTTGGAGTGTGGCAGGGAAAGCCTGCAGTCAGGCTTGCTCTGTCAGTTTGTCTCAGGCATGAGATGTTTAGATGCACCCCATCCAGATGCTTCCTCTGGTGCAATGCCTTTGTAGGAGGTAATGCAGCATGACGCAGAACAGGAAAAAGGCTCTACCTTACAGGGGTTCTAATTGTCAAAGCTATCCGTTGATACAATTTACTGACTCCACGATCATGAAGCATATTGGAATGAAATGATCTCTGGTTTCTCAATGTGAATACTGATAGTACATGGAATGTACAACACAGAAACTGGCTCAATTGGCCTGTGTTGCACATAATGCTCAACATGATCCACCTTCAGCTCCGTTTCTCCTTCCCGCAGATGTGGCCTAACTCCTAAATATTTGGTTTTTATTTCAGATAGCCAGCATCTACAGTTTTTTTTGTTTATTTTCATGATCCATCTCCCTCCTGATTCATCTGATCTCATCACCATATTTTCTGTTCCTTTATGTACTGATTGATCTTATTTGTTCCATGTTTTAGTCGACCCTACATTCTAACCATTTTCTTGATAAACAAGTTTCTCCCAAATTCCTTTTTAATTTTTTTTTACTATTTATTTATAACCCCTAGTTCTTGAATCCTCACTGGAAAATCTTTCTCCAAATCTACATATCAAATCTCAGCATAAATATAGGAGCAATATTTCATCACCCTCCACTCCTCATTTTTACAGAGACAAGCTTGTTCAATCTTTCAATATAGTTATTACATTTTGGTTCTGGTAATTCCTGTATATTTGTTTTTTCAACTTACTCCATTGGTTCATATTCTTTTTATAATTGACAGGCCAGAGTTCTGTATTTAAGTGTGGTCTTACCAAGATTCTACATGAATAATTTCTTTAACAAAAAAAAGCAAACAGGATTAACCTAAAATGGGCACATCCCTCCCCATCATCGGTAGTATCTGCAGGAGGCGCTGCCTCAAGAAGGCAACATTCATCAAAGATCACCACCATCCGGGCCATGCCATCTTCTCGCAGCTACCATCGGGCAGGAGGTACAGAAGCCTGAAGTCCCACACCACCAGGTTCAAGAACAGCTACTTCCCTTCAACCATTCGGTTCTTGAACCAACCAGCAAAATCCTAATCACTACAGTTTAGCAACACAATGACCACTTTCACTAAAATGGACTTGTTTTTTGTTGTAATTTGTGTTCTTATTTGTAAAAATTGTGTATAATTGATGTTTTTCTTATGAATGCTGCTTATCTGATGCTATGTGCCTATATTGCTGCTGCAAGTAAGATTTTCATTGCACCTGTGTATACATGTACTTGTGCATATGACAATAAACTTGACTTTGATGTATCAAGGCATTTGTTGGTGACTGGTGGTACAAGGTTGGCTACTAATATGTTTTTCAAACTCTTTGAAACACATCAACCTCCATGTACCATTAAGATAAGCTGGGGTAACTGACACATTGCTGTGTGAACTGTGGTAATAATGATGATACATTTTAATTATTTGTATTAATAGAAATTTACTTTTTCTTAAATATGTCATTTCAGAAATGGCTTTCAGATCATTTTTGCTTTTCGCTAGTCTCCAGATTTTATTATATTAGTTTCTTTAAACATCTGTAGAAGAATTTCAAATATTTTGGCTTTTATCTGTTCAGGATGATCAGTGATTCACAGCGTAGAATTGGAAAACACTCGTATAGGTAGCATCTCCTGTTCCAAAGGTAAGAGCTCCAATCGTATGTTCACAGGTGATTTAAAAACCACGATTTCATATTAAATGTGGATTTGCCAAGTGTGGGTTTCCTCCGGGTGCTCCGGTTTCCTCCCACATTCCAAAGACGTACAGGTTAGGAGCCATAGGCATGCTGTGTTGATGCCGGAAGAGTGGCGACACTTGCTGGCTGCCCTCAGCACTTTTCAAGTAACGCAAAAAGACTGTTTTGATGTACATGTGACTAATAAAATCTTATAAGTATTATTGTTTGAAATAGTCCATGTAACATAGAAGCCAAAATATTTCAAATTCTTTTACAGATATAGGATTTGATTAAGTTGAGATCCAAAAGAATTCTGCCTCTCTCTTCAAGATACAGTCCAACCTGTTGAACACATATAGTGTTTCTTTTTTATTTCTGATCTCAATATTGGATAGTCTATGGCTGAAAAAAAGGAGTTAATGATCGTTAAACTGTTCTACTACCATACATTACTAAAAAAGGACACATTAGAACCAAAGACACTTATTGTTTAGGTTTGCTCTTCAGTAACTAAGAGTCACACATTTTGATAACATATTTGAAAATGCTGAAGTAGCAGCGGGGGACTGGACTACTCTCTCTTCCTGTCTATATCAGGACAGGCTATTTCGACCTGTAATCACTTTGGCTCCATTTTTCTTATTCTATCACCAGACTATATTGTCTTGCTTGTTGGGCATGTCCCACACCCTCACTTGAGAACACATACACAAAGCAGCATAATGCTCTGGTAACTGCCCCCTGTTAATCCATTTTGACCCCCCCCCCCCCCCATCAGAGATATTCCTTCGATTCTCCTCTTCCTCCCCCACCTTCTTTCCTATTGAAAACTAACTTATTTTTCTTTCTTTCTACATTCTGATGAAGGGTCCCAGACCCGAAATGTTAACTGTTTCACTTTCCACAGATACTGCCTGACTTAGAGAGACGAAAGGACTGCAGATGCTGGAATCTAGATGAAAAACACGATGATGCTGGAGGAACTCAGCAGGCCAGGCAGCATCCACGGAGAAAAGCAGGCGGTCAACGTTTTGGGTCAGGACCCTTCTTCAGTGCCTTCTTCTTGGGTAAGAAGTCCTCTCCCCCTTCTAGTGACCTGTTCTCCCAACTCCAGCCTTCTTCTTCCACCTGGACTCCCCCACCAGGACTGTGACCTTCCCTGGACCTATTCATAGCCAACTGACGGCACATTGACTTTTCTGCCCCCCTCATCTACTCCAACCTCATCCCTTCTGAATGCTCTGCTCTCTGCTCCCTCCTCACTAACCCAGACATAGTCATCAAACTAGCCGACAAAGGTGGTGCCGTGGTGGTCTGGCATACTGACCTCTACCTTACAGAAGCCAGACGCCAATTCTTGGTTCAGGGGTAGGTAGGAGTAAGTGTCCTCGATCCTACCAAGGACCACCAGGACATTATCTCCCACACCATCATTGACCTCATCACCTCAGGAGATCTCCCCTCCACAGCTACCAACATGATAGTCCCGCAACCTTGGAATATCCGTTTCTATTTCCTCCCCAAAGTCCACAAGAAGAACTGTCCTGGCAGACCTATTGGCTCTGCATGGTCTTGCCCTATGAAGCTTCAAAAAAAAAAGTCATGAAGAAGGGTCCTGACCTGAAATGTTGACCACCTGCTTTTCTCCACGGATGCTGCCTGGCCTGCTGAATTCCTCCAGCACCATTGTGTTACTACCTGACCTACTGAATGTTTCCAGCATTTTCTACTTTTATTCCACATCTCCAGCATTTTCAGTTGTTTTGATCAACATTTACCAATAATTTGAGACTTTCCTAAATATTAATGAAAGGCATGATTGCCTCTGGATGGATTTTGCACAATAGTTTTGGAAAATATTGTTAAATTAAGTATTTACATTGGTATATTTATTAGGAAGAAAATCATGAGCAGGACAAAACTTCAGCATATTTCCATGAACTACTTTTAAATTGATGCATATTTGTTACCTTTAGTTTTCTGAGTCACAATCACATTATAACTTTTCGCAGGCATATCTGGATTAATGGGGAGCAGACGTCCAGCTCGTACACCAGTGTACGGGTCATCTGGTGAGATGAAGTTTGGGAATACTGCAAACTTCGAAACGTGGGAATAGAAGGGATGTTCAGCAGGAAATGGCAGCTGTATTTGCTTCTGACTAAAAACATAAAGATACAATACATCCTATGAAGAAATAAAAAGAATACAGGAAATCTGAAAAGACTATATAAAAAAAACCTGAAATTGCAGAGGTTAATTAATTTCTGAAAGAAAAAGAGGAGGTTGTCGGATTTTGATGAAGTTGCCATCCAAAAGAATTTTGTTTCTCTGTTCTAGATACAGTCCAACCTGCTGAACACATAGTATTTTCATTTTTATTTCGGATCTCAATTTTGGATATTCTATAGCTGAAAGAAAGATGATTTAATAATCATTAAACACTTCTACCACACCATACCATGCAGGCTATAAAGTGCTCCCACCCAAAGCTGCATACAGACACCAAAGTGTGCTGAAATTTGTTTTTAAAGATGTTGCAAAAATGCTGTTTTTTTTTCCAGATTGAATTTATTTTAATTGAATAGAAAACATTACTTGATTTGATTATGTCCCATTATCTTTGGGGGCAGGGGACAGTGAACTGTTAGGGGGTGCAGGTTGTGATCAATTTTCAGGAGGGTTTGTGAATATGTTTGCAAAGCAATCACATTCAGAGCTTTTGAATATGAAACTGGCAATGAATTTGTTGTAATAGATATCTTGATAACAGAAGGTCAGGCAAGGCATGATATCCAAATGATAAATTTCAACTGTATGAATGAATGAAAGTTTTGTTCCCATGAACTAGTACATGGGAATTCAGGGAAACTTTAGAAAGATTCATGATATAAAATAGTGTGGATGGAGAAATGAGCTGTGAAGTTCAAGTGGAAGTAGTTCATTACAACTGAGCCCTGGGCTAGCATTGCTTGTACCAATATCTAGATACTGCATTAACATGTTGAGTGACATGTCTGGTGTGCTGCACTATTGGTATTGGTTTATTATTGTCACTTGTACCAAGGTACAGTGAAAAACTTGTCTTGCATACCGACCGTACAGGTCAATTTATTACACAGTGCAGTTACATTCAGTTAGTACAGAGTCTATTGATGTAGTACAGGTAGAAACAATAACAGTAGAGTAAAGTGTCACAGCTACAGAGAAAGTGCAGTGCAATAAGGTGCAAGGTCACAACAAGGTAGATTGTACAAGGGAACCGTTCTTAATCTCCTTTCAAAATATCGGTGGATTAAACCTTCCCTGTATCTGTCCTGAGAGCCTGGTGCTTAAAGAAAAGGAAGATTTGCATTTCTATAGCACTTTTCATAGTCTCAGAACATCCTTAAGGGCATTATAGCCAATGAAGAAATGTAATTGCTGTTGTAATGCAGGAATGTGATAGCCAATTTACAGTAAGATCCCACAAAGGGATAATGGCAAGATGGTATGTATTTAGTGACATTGAAAAAAGGTATAAAATTCAATTGGATAATAAACAACAAATGATTTGTGAAAATTTCTGGTGTACAGGAACTTTGGAATTAACTCTGGGTCACTGCAGCCTACACACATGTACTCACACCCCTACAGCATGTTGTGGATACACTTGGTCCAAATTAGGGTCTGTGGACCCAAATCTTTAGGGTTAGCTAATCACAAATATTCCCAGGAAAGTGGGACTAATTAACCAGTTTTACAAAGAGACTGCATTGGCACAAAAGACCAAATATCCTCATTATGTGGCCCCTTCATTCTAAGAAAGCACCTCATCAGTATGCCCTTGCAATTCTGAGCAGCTTAATTCAAATCAATTGATAAATGATCCCATACTGAATTGCCATTTTGCCATGTTATTTGTATCATTTAAGTAACAATTCTCAGGGGCTATATAAAAATAAGAACAGAACAATTTACTTACTCCATTGCGAGCTCCCCAGTAGATGGAAGCCTGGAATAGAAAAATATTGAAATACAATTTAGAGGTCAGGAGGGTGAGAAAAGAATGACAGTTCAATATAAAAGTATTGATCGACCCAGGCTTCTTGTGCTTCGCATAAAAAGAAAGTTAATTAAAGTGTGGAAATTGGCCTCCTTAAAGGTTTTACAGTCAATGCAGAAATGTAGGTATTGTGGCAACTTATGCACAGCAAGCTGCCACGAAGATCATCTGTTTTTAGTGATTTTGATTGTGGTACAAATATGGACCCAGACACAGATGCCCAACACTGAACTCTTAGATGTTTCACTGAGAATCTTACTGCTCCCCAAATTCCAACTGGTCCTGCTGATCTAGCCCCGCCCTCATACCTGATATCTTGACAAAATCCATCTTGAAAATTAAAACTCGTCATGAAACAAAGTCACACCAACAACAGTGGGACTAAAACAAAATAAAGCATTTTGTTTGTAACGAGCTTAACAAGCCTTTTCTTGGTGGACAGTGACTTTTAAAATTAGAGACAAGTTACAACGTTCACTGGCTTTATTTTTCACTTCCAGGAGGCAGCAAGATCTCAAACCACGTGCAGCATTATATTCAACCTAAAATGGACGCTGCCCAGCAGTCCAAAAGCACTTCCATTGCATAATGCATAAAATTTCTTAATTACACTCTAAGATCAATCTCACCACGTGCCATCAGCCATTTTGCGCCCCTCCACTCACCCAGACAGGTGATCCCACTTGCAGGTAGAAACTGCCAATTTATCTCAGTGTTTCAGCATAACACTTACTTAGGACCTCTTAATTAACTTTCACTAACTACAATAACTAATGATTACCAATGAAACAAACACAAAGATTTTATTTAACAGAACTTTTTATCAACACCAACTTTTGTTTATTTGTCAATGCACAGAAAAAAATATTGAAAGCAATGCAGAATCATTTTAGTAATGACTCACTTTAGTAAATGAGTCATTACGGAGCAGGAACATCTGCACAGTTTTGCATTTTGTTTTAGAGCCCCAGAAGACCTGGGGCCATTTCACCGCTTGAAATTATGCAAAGTTTTTCCCAGTCTTTCACTGTAACTTCACTGGGAGACCAGAAGAACTGCTTAACATTATTTCTTTCAAGATTCCTCTGAGCTCCTGCAAGTCTCGACGAGAGACTGGGAGTGCCTAACTTTATGTGGATGGAACCATCAATACTGTCACTGTTTCAAATGGAATTATTGTTTTAGTTAATTAATTTACTGTATGGAAAGTTATACACAGATTTTTGTCCAAAATGTGAAAAACATGGCCCTGAATTCTCTAAATTTGCCCCAATCTCTTGCTCTTTCCCTACAGGGTTGCTGCTAATTTGCTGGCTAAAGTTGTAAATTGAGTGGATTAGACTCCATTTCTGAGTTCTCAGGCCCTGGTTTCTCTCCACCAATAAAACTCCCCACTGTACACTGATCTTCTGTCTACCTTCACTTTATTGATAATCCTAACTCTTCCTCAACTCAAATTCTTCTTCTAATCTCCTCCCCACTCCAATCTAATCCACAAACTTCTTGCACTCAAGTCACCTCCTCTCCAGCTCAGTTTGATCTTCACCTCAGCCCCCATGTCTTGTCCACTGAGTGTATCCACATACTGTGATCATCTACACCTCTCTCCTCATCCACTCCAAGGAGATTTTTCTCCCTACCACTGTCTCCTGATCTCCCTATTCAGCCATGATGGGGGAAGTCTGATACAAAGCCTGCCAAGTTGGTTGTGTAAAAATGCACCTGCAAGGCCTGGCATTTCTTGGTCCACTAGGCACAGCGATCACTGTATTTTGCGCATACTGGCATCTTGTACCCTCACACCAAACTGGCATCATCTCTTCAAACATGCAACAAATAATTTCTACCCTTTAAAATTAACACAAATGGAGCATTCACATTGACCTGTGTGACAAGATTAAGTTGTTTAGATCCTTAGCAGAATTTCCCCTCTGTATGTTTCACAGAAAACTATTTTATTTTCAATGGAGACACAAGAAATTCTGGAATCTAGTGGAATACGCAAGAAGTGCTGGAGGAACTCAGCAGGTCAGGCAGCATCCACGGAGGGAAATAAACAGTTGACGTTTCGGGCCGAGACCCTTCATCAGGGCCAGAAAGGAAGAGGGCAGAAGCCAGAATAGGAAGGTGGGGGGAGGGGGAGGAGTACATGCAAGCAGGGGATTGGTGAGTCCAGGTGAGGGGGGGGGGAAGTTAGTGAGTGGGGGAGGGGGAGGTAATAGGTAGAAGAGGCCATGGGCTGAAGGAGGAGGAATCCGGTAGGAGAGGGCAGTGGACCATGGAATAAAGGATGGGGGAGGGGAGGAGAGATGGGCAGGTCGTCAAGGCAAGGGAAAGGAGCCACAGGAATAAGGGAAGACAAAGGAGTGGGGGGGTGGGGGGGGTGGTGTGGAAGAAAAAGAAGGGGAGGGGTTACCGGAGGTTGGAGAAATCGATGTTGAGGCCGTCAGGTTGGAGACTCCCAGGGCGGAATGTGAGGTGTTGTTCCTCCAACCTGCACCTGGCCTCAACGTGGCAGTAGAGGAGGCCGTGGATAGACATGTCAGTATGGGAGTGGGATGTGGAATTGAAGTGGGTGGCCACCGGGAGGTCCTGGCTGTTGCGGCGGACGGAGCAAAGATGCTTGACGAAGCGGTCACCCAATCTGCGTCGGGTCTCACCGATGTACAGAAGGCCGCACCAGGAGCACCAGATGCAATAAAGGACACCTTTGGACTCACAGGTGAAGCTCTGCCTCACCTGGAAGGATTGTTTGGGACCCTGAATGGCGGTGAGGGACGAGGTGTAGGGACAAGTGTAGCACTTGGTGCGGTTGCAGGCATAAGTGCCAGGGGGGTTATTGGTGGGGAGGGATGAATGGACAAGGGATTCGCAGAGAGAGCGGTCCCTTCGGAAAGCGGAGAGAAGGGTTGAGGAGAAGATGTACCTGGTGGTGGGATCCCATTGGAGGTGGTGGAAGTTGCGGAGAATGATGTGTTGGATGCGGAGGCTGATAGCGTGGTAGGTGAGGACAAGGGGAACCCTGTCCCTGTTATGTCGGCAGGGGGAGGGGGTGAGGGCAGATGTGCGGCAAGTGGAGGAGATACGGGCAAGGGCAGCATTGATGGTGATGGAAGGGAAACCCTGGTTACTGAAAAAGGAGGACATCTGGAAAGCCTCATCATGGGAACAGATGCGGCGCAGGCAGAGGAACTGGGAGAAGGGGATGTCATCCTTGCAAGTGACAGGGTGGGAAGAGGTAACCGTGGGAGCCAGTGGGTTTGTAGAAGATGTCTGTGGTTAATCTGTCTCTGGAGATGGAGACAGAGAGATCCAGAAAGGGGAGAGAGGTGTCGGAGACGGACCAAGTGAATCTGAGGGCAGGGTGGAAGCTGGAGGCAAAGTTGATGAAATTGATGAGCTCAGCACGGGTGCAGGAAGCAGCCCCAATGCAGTCATCAATGTAGCGGAGAAAGAGTTGGGGGGTGTTACCGGTGTAGGGTTGGAACATGGACTGTTCAATGTAGCCGACAAAGAGGCAGGCATAGCTGGGGCCCATGCAAGTGCCCGTGGCTACACCTTGTTTTCAATGGAACAGCATTTTATAGAGTATATCAGTGAAACTTACAGCTGATCAGTGGGACGGACCTGACTCCTCTTCAGCTGGGTAAGATCATAATATTGATTGATGTTAACATCACTACACAAAAAAATGAGGAGGGAATTAGTAGATGCTTCAACATGTCAGTAAAGGTTTCCCAATAATTACCAAAAATAATTACCAGTTTGCAGAAACAACAGCAAAGAATTGAACATTATATTTAGTATTCCCAAAGCTCTTCTCACAATGTCAGACTGTAGATGTACAGTGGTTAACATGTTGTACAACAAATCTGTGCAGGGTTTAAGGCCAAATTTTGGGACCTCAGCACACCTAAAAAATGCTGGAAGAACTCAGCGGGTCAGGCAGCATCTGTGGAGGGAAATGGACGGTCAAGGTTTCAGGTCAAGACGCTTCATCTAGTGCCTGACCTGCTGAGTTCCTCCAGCGTTTTTGTGTTGCTCCAGATTCCAGCGTCTGCAGTCGCTTGTGTCCTCACCACACCTACTGGTCTTTGGCTCTTCAAATAACACAACTCTCTTTCCTACCAAGGAAGGTGATGACAGAAAATCACTTACACCACTGATGTCCACGTTTGTAATCCCTGTAGTGGAAGCTGTCATGCACAAAGGTATCTCTTACATCGGAAGAGATTAAGAGATCAGAAGGGACATTTATGATACTCTTAGATAGACACATGAATGATAGAAAAATAGGGGGCTATGTGGGAGGGAAGGGTTAGATAAATCTTAGAGCAGGATAAAATGTCAGCACAACCTTGTGGGCCAAAGAGCCTGTACTGTGCTGTAGCATTCCATGTTCTATGTTCTAGAAGATCTACGTCTGTCAGCTCACCTTTAAGTCACTTATAATGGATTTTTTGCAGCACAGGAGATATCCTGCTATTTAATGATTCACACACTACCCAGAGGACATCCCAAACATGGAACACACTGCTATATACAGAGTCTTTAGATTAAAAGGATAAAATGCATGCAGCCAGCATTGTCAGTCAATAGTGGCAAAAGCCTTTCAAGGTGTATTTAAATTCACATTAAGTGACAGGTGCTAAAACAGCAACAGATGTAATTGATTACATGTCATTAAAAGAACTTCAAAAATTTGCAGAAGTAACTCAAATTGCAAACCACCTGTTATTAATGAAAATTTATCCATGTAAAGAGAAGGGTAAATTCCAGTAGAGAAGTCATACCAGGAGATCTCTGGCATTTAGCAGCCAGTTCAGTTGGGACACTGCCAAAGGTCCCGGACTAGGCTACATGCTAGCATATTTGGTTGCACTTTGAACGAGAACACCTAGTGTAGGCCTGCGCATCTCTCATTCCGCATTCAGAATTAGTTCAATTTTTAGCCTCGGACCTAGACAATCCTTCCAACCTGGTGAACTTTAAAAACATTAGGGAAGAATTATATTTTGACTTTCTCTTTTCACATTCTACAAAACTGTTCCAATATACTTGCTAGTGGAATCAATTTGTAAATATCCTGCTGCAGGGACACACAAAGCAATCAGTTGGGTCTTGGAGAGGCACGAGCACATGTCCTTAGTCAAGTGTGCTCACAAATCTAATCTCACGACATTCTTGATTATTGGGTGGACCCATCCCCTCATTTCCCATCCCAAACTGACACAGAGTTCCCCAACACAAATTTCAGGCACGTGGATCATACCCGTGAGTACCGTCCAAATTTCCATCAGACCACAAAAGGAAGAGAGGTCAATATTATAATCGATAAAGCATTAATTTTTCATAGCAACTGTAGCTGCACAATTTGAAAACTGAATTTACAGTTGGGAAATTATGGCCAATAAAACCTAAATATCCATAGAATCATCCTTTCAGCCACCTTCAGTTACTTAACAAAGGTCCTGGACCAGGCTACGTGCTTGTATGTTTGATTTTCACCTGACCATAGCTGCTTAGTTCGGAAGAGACATGATGAGATTTCATTAATCAAAACAACTTAATCACAAACCTAGGAAGAGGGTATCCACCATAACCAAAATGCCTGTGTCCCTTTTCCATTAATATGGGATGCTCAGCACTTGGCTTGTGATTGTCAGGTAGAACCAATGTTCTGACTCCTCCATATTCTCTCTCAGTGCCCCAAGGAGTCCGGGGAATCTTTGGGGCATTTTCCAAATATTGAGTATACCTGTGACAAAAGAGAAAATTCAATGTGTTACATAAATGTAATGCCATATTTATTTAAGTAAAGACAGGCAAAGAGTCATCATAGTATCAACTTTTCACAAAGAAATATCAAGCTATTGACAAATACTTCGAGACTGAAAATCTACAACCTTGAAGGTGCTTAGAAATGTGGATTTAAACATACATTGGTAACAAAGGACCTTATACTACCATTATCCTCTGAAGACACAAGGGACTGCCGATTCTGGAATATGAAGCAACAAATAATCTGCTGGAGGAACTCAGCAGGTCAAGCAGTATCTGTGGAAGGAGAGGAATTGTCGACGATTCAGGTCAAACCTCAGAGAGCAACAGAGAGAGAAAAAAAAATGAGAGGCAGATGAAGCAAGGTGGAGGGAGTGTGAAGATTGGAGACAGCTGCTGGAGCGAGATCAGTGGGAACGTGAAGGGCCACCAGTGCTGGAATGTGATGTAAAGGAGGTGAGGAGATGATAATGGGAACCATTAGGGGAGAGGAGAATGCCAGCTGGAAGCAGACCCAAATGGGGGGGAACTGAGTGTGTGTGTGTGGTGGATGGATGGAACCAAGGATAGGTGATGAGGGACTGCAGTGGGGAGGTGTGGGAAAGGAGAGGGAGAGAAAGAGAGAGTAATAGTGAGAAAATACCGAAGGGAAAGGTTACCTAAAATTAGAAAACTCCATGTTCATGCCATTGGCTTGCAGACTACCCAGGTGGAACGCAAGGTGGTGTTCCTCCAGTTTGCGTTGGGCCTCAGCCTGGCAGTGGAGAGGGCTGAGGATGGACAGGTCAGTAGCGGAATGGGAAGGGGAATTGAAATGGCATGTAAAGTTATCACCTCCTTTACTTATCAGATACCGGCACTGGCAGCCCCTTGTCTTCCTCCAACAGCCGACTCCCACCTTCACACTCCCCCGCCTCTCATTTATTTTCCTCTCTCTCTTTGTCTGCCTCCATCTTTCAGTCACCCACCCCTGTCTCCCAACTCCACCCCTGCTCCCCTCCCCTACCTGGTGCTACCAGCCTGTTAACTTTCACCTCTCCCGAGTCCCACCTCAGACTCCTGTCTCATCACTCCTCTTTATTACCGGCCATCTCCCCTCAGTCCTGATGCAGGGTTTCAACCTGAAACGTCGACAATTCCTTTCCTTCCGCAGATGCTGCTCGACCTGCTGAGTTCCTCCAGCAGATTGTTTGTTGCTGCATTATCCTCTGACTCTTTATTCCAATGAAAAAAAGCACATTAGTTTGCATTTTATAATTTGGCTTTTCATTCATTTTAAAACAGGTTTAGTAATTTGTCTTTTGGTTAAGAATTTCAAACTTGTTTGTTAGGCATTCTAATCTAATAAAAACCATGACAGCATATCCTTGATAAAGCATCACTACCATCTAGTGGGCACTATAATGTACAACATTTATGATGAATGCACTCGAATTCTCAGTATTTTAAAGGAATTGATCTCCACTGGATCAGCTTTCATTATAATTAGGTGAATTAATTTTCTTCAGTAGCTTTTAAATTTTCCATTTCTAAAACCTGGTGAGTTCCCAGCTATTTTACTGGATGAAGTAAATCCAGAAACACAATGTTATCAGTACAATTTGCTGCTATATATCTTGTCTTACTTTCATTAGAAAGCAAATAACTAACGAGATGAACACACTATCTGGATAATGAGTTACATTTTCTAAGTGCACTGCACTGACAAGGAACCTTGACTGCAGTCAACACTGATTAGAAAATTAAAGGAAATATCTGATAATTTTGTCAATATGTCTGGCAAGGTTCACAAGATTACAAGACAAGGGAGCAGAAGCAGGCCATTCGGCCCATCGAGTCTGATCCAAGGAAAGGGAAATAGAAATGAGAAATGGGGGAAGAAGAAAAAAAAACTATTCTAATTCCAATTACCGGCCTTATCCCCATATCCCTTGATATCCTGACTATTTAGATATCTATCTATCTCCTCCTTGAACGCCCCCACTGATCTGGCTTCCACTGCTGTACGTGGCAAGGAGTTCCACAAATTCACCACCCTCTGGCTAAAGAAATTTTTCCTCATCTCTGTTTTGAAACTGTACCCTCTAATTCTAAGATTGTGCCCTCTGGTCCTGGACTCACCCACCAAGGGAAACAGCCTAGCCACATTTACTCTGTCCTTTCCTATCAATATTTTAAATGTCGCTATGAGGTCCCCTCTCATTCTTCTGTACTCCAGCGAGTACAGTCCAAGAGCCAACAAATGCTCCTCATACGTAAGCCCTTTCATTCCTGGAATCATTCTCGTAAATCTCCTCTGAACCCTCTCCAACGTCAACACATCCTTCCTAAGATGTGGGGCCCAAAACGGCGAACAATATTCCAAATGAGGCCTCACTAGTGCCCCGTAGAGCCTCATTAACACTTCCTTACTTTTATACACTATACCTCTCGAAATGAATGCCAACATAGCATTCGCTTTCTTTACCACCGATCCGACCTGGTGGTTAACCTTTAAGGTATCCTGCACGAGTACCCCCAAGTCCCTTTGTACTTCCGTGCTTTGGATTTTCTCTCCTCCTAGATAATAATCTGCCCGCTTATTTCTCCTTCCAAAGTGTACAACTGCACATTTCCCTACATTGAATCTCATCTGCCATTTCCTTGCCCATTCTCCTAAACTGTCTAGGTCCCTCTGCAACCTTCCTATCTCTTCAATACTCCCTACTCCTCCCCCTATCTTGGTGTCATCCGCAAACTTAGCCACGAAACCATTTATTCCATCATCCAAATCATTAATGTACAAGGTAAAAAGGAGCGGTCCCAACACCGACCCCTGCGGCACACCACTAGTAACCGGTAACCAACCAGAACGAGATCCTTTTATTTCCACTCTTTGCTTCCTGTCAACCAGCCAATGCTCCACCCATTCTGTTATCCTACCCGTAATTCCATGACCTCTCATCTTATTAATCAGTCTCTTGTGAGGCACCTTATCAAAGGCCTTTTGAAAGTCTAAATACACAACATCTACCGCCTCTCCCTTATCCACCTTACCTGTGATTTCTTCAAAAAACTCCAATAGGTTGGTCAGGCAGGATCTTCCCTTCACAAAACCATGTTGGCTAGGAACTATCCTGGTTCCTTAGGATGTATTGAGAAAACACAGACAACTCTTTCTCTCACTTTCTTTGACATCACTATGAACAGAGTAAAATCATTCAGCCCTAATTCCCTTGTTCTGACATTTGTCCAGGCTGATTTTGTATCGCAGTTCCCTATGTGCTCTTCTGATGTGTAAAGTTTTACAGTGGGAGCCCAAGGTCAAACATTCTGAAATTCTGGTTGCTTCAATTATTTAAAAAAAGATTAGAAAGCAAATATTTTTAGAAATCCAATGAATTCATACTCCCAGTTGTTGGCAATTCAATACAGCACATGATAAATACACACCAGACAATGACTTTGCCTAACAACTATACTTCTTTATTAATCACAATTGATTCAAACAACTCAAAGATTTACCACGTAGTTTCAAACAATCACTTTACTCTTCAGTTTCACAACTCAATAAATTATAGCACAACTCTTTAGTTTACTTTCACAACTTCCAAAACCCACTACTTGTGTTCAGATATTACCCACTCTTGATGAACCTGGCTGGAGTTTGATCATGGCGAGTTCACCTCCGAGTCTCTGACTCGGAATCTTCTTCTTCAGTGGTTGGTTGCTAGAATCACTGCTGCTTTTTATACACTTCTTCACATACCTCCCATACTTTGCTTAGTTCTTTGTTGCCTTTACACAACCTTAATTCCAATCCCTAACCAGATGAACTTCTTCAAACTGATGCTGGTGCCATCCTACAATTATTTTAACCATTTCATTCCTAAATTAGCAGACCGTTTATTTGAGAGCTGTGATCTATCAAAGAGAGCTTTTCCACAAGATGTCAGGTCCCAGACACCTCCATCTGCTTGTCCTATCTTCCAGGTAACTCACAGTGGGATGTCTACAATGGGAATAGCCCACTGGGCTGTAATGCTCTCTCAGTGGTGTTCTCCCTTGAGACTGACCAGGTGTCCATTAGATGAACTGCCTTTAGCATGCCCCTTTGTTCTGTGGCTTCCAACATCTCTTCCTAGGCAGCATAGTATTTTCCCAGAGCATAATGGGATACTTGACATCGCCCTGGCTGTTACACAACATAATGGTTCTCTCTTAGTACGTATCAGAAATTTAGCTAATTCAGTAGGTCTCTCAGGATTTTTCAGCCACCAATGTTCAGAGATGGAAGATCCTCTAGGACCAAAAAAAAAACACTGCTGGAGGAACTCAGCGGATCAAGCAGCATCAGTGCAGGCAAAAGGACTGTTGATGTCTTGGCGTTGAGACCCTGCATCAGGACTGAGAGTGCTGAGGGGAGATAGCTGGTATAAAGCAAGAGGGAGGGGCGAGGCAGGGGCTCGCAGGTGATAGGTAGAACCAGGTGACAAGTGGGAATGGCGGGCATGGGGGAGGTGTGGAGTTGGGGGACAGCGGCTGGTGGGTGATTATCAGATAAGGAAAGAGGAAAAAAGGGGGCAGATGGAGCTGAGTGGGGGTGGGGTGGGGGCGGGGTGGGGGGGTGGAGGTAGAGACAGAGAATGGAAGGTGATAAGTGGAGACACAAGAGGCTGCAGGTCTGGAATCTGACAAGTAAGGAAAGTGATAAGTGGAGCCAGCTAAGGAAGGGATGATGGGCAGCTTGAATCAGTTGCAGGAGTGGAACAGGAGAAACCCCCAGCCCCCTGTTACCCAGTTTTGTTCCCATCCCCCACCCGATTCCATCTACCTATCTCCCCCACACTTAACCTACTTGGTCTCCTATCCCCTCCCCTGCCTCCCTTTCACCTCTTTATACTGGCTATCTCCCCTCTCACTCAGTTCTGTTGCAGGCTCTCAACCCAAAACATCAACCATCACTTTGCCTCCACAGATGCTGCCTGACCCGCTGAGTTTCACCAACAGTTGGTTTTCTTGCTCCAAATTGCAGCATCTAAAGTCTCTTGTGTCATCCCTTAGGACCAGTTGACTTCCGACCTTGGATCTTCATCTGTGCTCTGTGGTTAATTGGGAGGTTGAGTTGGGAGAGGGTTGCAGGGTATATTGTATGAGGTAGGTGCAGGCAAAGCTCATCTTCAAAAATTCACATCATTGAAGTTACCCTGCACTGAACATCACACAACACCCATGTTCTGCAAAGATATATGCATGTATTTTGTAAAATTATGGACCTCAGGATAAAAGAGTCAGGTCCCATTTACATAATATCAGTCGTTTTTTTATTTATGTGCTGGATTTCAGTTATAAATGCCTCAGGATTAATATAGATTTAAGCACCCAATTGAACAATAGGCCTTTCATCTATGCAGAGTATTCACTCAGACTCCTATCGACCAACTCTTTTATTTGTGCCCAGTACAATAGCTATGAACTTTAATCATATTAGATGGTAAAACCAATAATACTGTTCATGAATCATTTATTCATCTGGATTACTTTTCCCCACAGGTTACCATGCTGCAAAGGAAAAACAAAACATTTAACATACTGGTAGATAAACCGTATTAATACATCTCTTGTTAACACTACCCTGAATTCAAAAGACATAAATATAAGGAACTATTGACTCTGTGTGACAGAAAAAAAAGTGGCGGGAGACCTGGTAAAGGAAAACAAAATGACAATAGTGAGGACAGATCTTGGTTCAGAAGAATGAAGTAGAACCAGTGAGGTTGGAGATAAGAAATAATAAGCGAAAAAAGACACTGATTGGGGTGGTTTACAAGTCCTCTAACAGCAGCTTTCACTGTTGGAGAGAGAACTAATCAAGCAGCAGAGATAATATAATCATGGAGGACAATAATCTTCATAAAGACTAGGTAAATCAAATTGGTAAAAGTAATGTGGAAAATGATTTCACAGAATGGATTCAGTACAAGTACGCAAAGCAGTACAACATGGGACCAACTAGGCAGCAGGCTAATATCGCATAATCACCCCTTTTTGTTAAAGGCTTTCAGACATTTCAGCTGCTCTAATGGGCTTTACTATCAGAAGTCATTTTATAAAAAATGTGTTTGTTTATATAAATAAATGCCTTTACACAGTAGCTCACTCAAGTACATGTTGGAAATTTGGGAAAAGTCCAGTAGGCCCTGTATGATGCTATCATGGTGTGGAAGACCCTTGCTGTACTCATGCCTTCCTCCTGTGGGGTGGAGAGCTCCTCTCCAAGTGTTTGGTTGAGCAAACAAGCTGACAAACATAAAGTGTGTACCTGTTTAAAAATATACTTCTGAATGCATCGGCTCAAAATTCAGCCTTTACTTATCACTTCATTACAACTATCATGATATTCCTAATACTTTCAAAAGATTACTTATGGCATTCAGTTGCTGTCGTTACTTGGGCACTAAGCACAGTTGGATTCATTTGACAGCAGCTGAATGATTTATGAGACCAATTACTCATTCATGTAATTGGCAATTCTAGACTCAATTTGTCTGAATTCCCCTACTCTATTACCCACATGACACCATTGTCCCTCGGTTTTGGTCTTAGAACAGAGAACTGTACAGCTCAGGAAACTGTTCTTCAGCACACGATATCTATGCCCAGCATGATGCCAAATTAGACTATTCCCTTCTGCCTGCACATGATCCATATCCCTCTATTCCCTGTTTACTTGGATTTTCAGAAGGCCTTTGACAAGGTGCCACACACAAGGCTGCTAGGCAAGATAGGAGCCCATGGTATTGCAGGAAAAGTACCAACATGGATACAAGATTGGCTGACTGGCAGAAGGCAAAGAGTGGGAATAAAGGGGGCCTTTTCTGGTTGGCTGCCGGTGACCAGTGGTGTTCCACAGGGGTCGGTGTTGGGTCCGATACTTTTCACTTTGTATGTTAATGATCTGGATGATGGATTTGATTGTTTTGTGACCAAGTTTGTGGATGATACAAAGATAGGTTTAGGGGCATGTAGTGTTGAGGAAGCAGGGAGTCTGCAGAAGGACATGGACAGAGGAGTGGCAGATGGAGTACAGCGTAGGGAAGTGTACGGTCATGCACTTTGGTAGAAGGAATAAAGTGTAGACTATTTTCCAAATGGGGAGAGAATTCAGAAATTGGAGGTACAAAGGGACTTGGGAGTCCTAGTGCAGGATTCCCTAAAGGTTAATTTGCAGTTTGAGTTGCTAGTAAGGAAGGCAAATGCAATGTTAACATTCGTTTTGAGAGGACTAGAATATATGTAAAAGCAAGGATAATAATGCTGTGGTTTTATAAGGTGTTGGTCAGACAACATTTGGAGTATTGTGAGCAGTTTTGGGTGCCATATCTAAGGAAGAATGTGCTGGCATTGGAGAGGATCCAGAGGAGGTTTACAAGAATGATCCCAGGGGTGAAAGGGTTAACATGAGGAGTATTTGCTGGTTCTGGGCCGCTACTCGCTGGAGTTTAGAAGGATGAGGGGGGAGCCTACTGAATATTGATAGGCCTGAATAGAGTGGACTTGGAGAGGACGCTTCCAGTAGTGGGAGAGTCTAGGACCAGAGGGCACAGCCTCAGAATAAAGGAATTTCCCTTTAGAACTGAGATGAGGAGGAATTTCTTTAGCCAGAGGGTGGTGAATCTGTGGAAATCATTGCCACAGATGGCTGTGGAGGCCAAGTTATTGGGTATATTTAAAGCAGAGGTTGACAGGTTCTTGATTAGTCAGGGCATCAAGAGAAGGCAGGAAAATGAGGTTGAGAAGGAAAAATAAATCAGCCAAGATTGAATAGTGGAGCAGACTCGACGGGCTGAATGGCCTAATTCCGCTCCTATGTCTTAGGCACATTCAGGTGCCTATCTAAAAGCCTCTTGAGCACCAGTATTGTATCTGTTTCCACTGCCACCCCTGGCAGTGCATTCCAGGCACCCACCACCCTATATGTAAAAAAAAACCTGCCCTGCACAGTCCCTTTAAACCTTCCCCTCTCACCTTAAAACTATGCCCTCTAGTATTCAACCCTTCTACCCAGGAAAAAAAGATTCTCGCTGCCTACCCTATGTAGACCTCTCATAATTTTATAAACTTCTATCAGGTCTCCCCTCAGCCTTCAGAAAAAAAATCAATCCATGTCTGTCCAACTCTCCATATAGCTAATACCATCTAATCCAGGCAGCATCCTGGTAAACCTCTTCTGACCCACCTCCAAAGCCTCCACATCGTTCCTGTAATGAGGCAATGAGAATTGCACGCAATACTCCAAGTGCAGCCTAACTAAACATGACTTCCTGACTCTTATATGCTCTGCCCCTTGTGATGAAGGCAAGCGTGCCACATGCTGCCTTTACCACTCTATCTACTTGCATTGCTACTTTCAGGGAGCTTTGAGCTTGAACCCCAAGATCCCTCTGCACATCAATGCTTTTAGGGGTCCTGCCATAAATTGTATACTTTCCCCTTACATTTGACTTCCCAAAGTGCAACACCTCACACTTGCCCAGATAAAACTCCATCTGCCATTTCTCCGCCTATAACTGCAACTGATCTACATCCTGCTGTATCCTTTGACAATCTTCTTCACTGTCCACAACTCTGCCAGCTTTAGTGTCATCTGCAAACTTACTAACCAACCTATTTACATTTTCATCCACGTCATTTTTATATATCACAAACAACAGATGTCCCAGCACCAATCCCTGCAGAACAACACTGGTCACAACACTTTTCCACCACTACCATCTATGGGCGAGCCAATTCTTAATCCAAACTACCAATTCACTGTGGATCCCCTGCATCTTAACCTTCCTGATCAACTACCATCAGGGACCCTGTCAAACACTTTACTGAGGTCCATCTCGACAATGTCCAGTGCCCTACCCCCATCAATCACCTTGGTCACCTCCTCAAAAAGAACTCCATCAAGTTTGTAAGACATGAGCTGCCCCACCCAAAGACATGCTGACTGTCCCAAATTAGCACATGCTCTTCCAAATGGAGTAAATCCCATCCTTAAGAATTCTCTCCAACAGCTTCCCCACCATTGGTGTGAAGCTCACGCACCTAAAGTTTCCTGGATTGCTTCTTAAACAAAGGAACAACATTGGCCACTTAGGGACCCAGTTCCAGCTCCCCAGATTCAACCTTAATTCCAATGCTGTCTGTATGTTTACATGTTCTCCCTGTAACAGTGCGAGTTTCCTCTCCCACAACCCAAAGACGTGCAGGTTGATAGCTTAGTTGTCCACTGTAGGTTGCCCTTAGTGCGGGTGGATGGTAGAAGCAGAGTGGGAGGGGGAAGAGTTGATGGGAATGTAGGAGAAAAGTACAGATAAAACTACTGGGAAATGAGATTGCTCTGCGACTCGGCACGGACTCGATGGGCCAAATGACCTCCTACGTCAAGAGACATCTACATTGGAATTCCCTCTCCAAATCCCTCCTCTCCCCGTTCATTCCAACTGTAAAAATTGGACAAAACACATCTCTTACACTAATTTTGGGTCACTCCTCATCACCGTCTTCAGAACTGGGACAACTTTAGGCACATTTCCTCTGCGAGAGATGGTATACGTGTGGCAAAAGCAGGCAGCGTTTTGCAAAGATTCATTCTTGCATGGTTAGTGAGTGTTTGCAGGTGGGGCGGCTGACCCCACCGCAATGCAAGCCCCCCTTGCCCCGGTTGGAAGGGGACCGTGAGCAGACAGATCTCTCACCTGGAGGCAGATACAGTGGACCGCTGTGGACCCTGCAGTGGCGTGACCTGCATACTGGACTGGAAGGTGGGGGGCAGGCTCCTGTACCCCTCAACCTCTCGGTAGTAGTAAAACGGGTCTCCGGGCGCCAGCCGGTCGACCTCCATGGCGACAGCGCTCGACAACCCCGTCCCGGTCCCGGGTGAACGTAAGACTAGAGAAACTGTGGGAAACGCCGCCTCTGCCTAGGAAGCAGGAGCCGGCCCGCCCGCTGGCATTGGCCAGTCGCTGGGTGACGGCACTCGGTGACAATGAGCCCGGACCACACCCTCAATAATCAGCGGCGTTGGGGAGGCCAGTGGGCGCCGGGCTTGGCCGCTTGCCTGCAACCAGAGGACTCACTGCCCATCGTTTCCAAGGGAATGAACCCAACACAACCCGAAAACTGAAGGCTCTCAGCCGGGGAAGTCGCTCGCTTGTTGGTTTGAGAGTTGGAATTGGTTTATTATTGTCAATTGTACAGAGGTACGGTGAAAAACTTGCATACAGATCACAGTGCATTGAGGTAACACAATACAGAATGCAGAATAAAGTGGAACAACCACAGAGAAAGTGCAGTCTAGGTAGACAATAAGGTGCACGGTCATAACTAGGTGGACTATGAGGCCAAGATGATTCCCAAGGAGCTGTTTGCCCAACTGGGTGGACAATATGGTCAACATGGGACTGGTTGGGCCAAAGGGCCTGTGTCCGTGCTGTATTGCTTGATGACACTATGGCTCTAACCTTAAATTGACCATTCTTTGTGAATTTCCAAAAACAGTTCTAAATTTACAATCATTACCTTGCACCTGCAAAAAAACCCACAGATACTGGAAATCTGATATAAGATCAGAAGATGGTGGAAACACTCAGCAGGTCAGCCAACATCTGTGGAAAGAGTAACAACATGAACGTCTCAAATGGAAGAGTGTTTCCAGCATTTTCTGTTTATACTGTCATGTCAAATGCTGAAACTCGACCCGCTCCAGTTTCTTGGTAACTAACTCCTGATATTAATACACCATCCCCATGATACTTCCTTGTACCACCTTCAGAGTCTGAACATCTGACGGTTTTATTGGCAATTGGAACTGGAGAGAGAATTAATAGTGTGGTCTGACCATGGGAGTTTGGATATAACTTCCTCGAGATTGAATTCTGTTGTTTCATAAATCTGTAACTGAATATTTTGGTTTTGTTGAATCCTGTTCTACATAAATTGGACATATCAAGCCTGCTAAAGTTCCCAAGTGTCTTTCAGCTTCATCTGTTTCAATATTATCAGTAGAGTGTATGTGACATGATTATTTAATTTATAGATTGCTTCTTTTTGATGAAACTTACTGTACTAACCTGGTATTACATTCCCAACTGCATGCATTCTTACACCATGCCTTGGTGCCCAAAGTTGTGTAGAAGTTAACACCCAGAATCCTTAATTTATTAAATAACAATGGGAACTTTATTGTATTATGCTAAATCAATCCAAAAAGGAATAATAATGTATTTAAGTAAAATCTAACAGATCATTATTATTTATTGGTCAATTGATTGAAGGTAATTGAAGCTTTTATCGGTTTTTATGCCCATCCCATGTTAAGTATATGCTTTATTTAAGTGGGATTATGTGGTCAGGAAGCTTGGCCTTTCCAGTGCTCTGTTGTTGTGTGAGATCCCCAACAAAGAGGAAAGATGAGTGTTAGTATTAATACTGTGCGGAGTTCAGAGAATGAGTTTCCAAAGTAACTGGTAACCAGAGTCCCAGATGTGACAAGTAGAGAGGTGATGGTTAAGATACTGTGAATCTGAGGAGAACCTGTTGTTAAATGTCCTGTAGTAATTGTTGAAGTGGGAGATGGAATATTTGTGAGTAGCAAGTCTATGAGTGATAGTATTAGCAGATAGAAACAGCAGGTCCTTCCCTTGACATCTGGAGGGAGGGAGATCACAAAACATTCTCCAGCATAACCCTTGGCATTGACGTTCAATGCCATAATTTCCTACTATCTCCTATGTTTTTGTTTGGAGGACTTCCTGACTCCTTGAGATAAAATAATGTTCATCCTGTCATCCACTGTCTGCAAGAGGGCATTCAGATACTCTCAGAGAACCTTAAAGTGGCTGAATATCCTAAGACTGCCTTTCCATTTTCTGTTATATCCAGAGAGAGAAATGTATTGGAAGAAGAACAGAAGAGATTGGATCAGGAGCAAGGCTGCTCTGTCGTACAGTAAGATGATGGATGATTTGATCTTGGCCTCAACTCCACTTTCTTATCTATTCTCCATAACTCCTCACTTCCCTACAGTCTAAAAAAATCTGTCTCAGCCTTGAATATATTCAGTGATTCAGCCTCCATAACTCTCTGAGGCAGAGAATTCCAAAGATTCATGATCTATTGAGAGAAGAAACTCCTTCTCATCTCTTCCTTAAATGGACAAACTCTTTTTCTGAAACTCTGTCCTGAATCCTAAATTCCACCCCCCTCCCCTCATCCAGACTACACCATCTACATTGTCGAGCCCCTTCAGAATCTTTCATATTTAACTAAGCTTCCTTCTCATTTTCCTAATCTCCATCAATGTCTAATCTGCTCAACCCTTTGTAATAAGATAACTCTTCCTACCAGCGATCACCAGGCATGGCCTCACCAGTGCCCTGTGGCAAAACTTCGCTATGTTTTTACTTCATTCTCGCATTCAATAGCTGATATTACACTCTCCCTCATTGTTCCTGCATCCTAGCTTTCTGTTTCGTGTATGAGGGAACCAAGTTCCTCTATATAGCAGCATTCTGTGGACTTTCTCCATTTAAACAATAATTTCCTTTTTAATTCCTCCTGTCAAAGTGGATAACCTCACATTTCCCCACATTAGAATAAACCTGCCATCTTTTTGCCCATTTACTTAATTTACCTTTATCCAATTGCAGACTCTTTGTGTCCTATATCCTAAATTCCAACCCCATCTTGCTTTCTAACCTATCTTTATATTTCAGCAAATTTAGCTATGATGTATTCAGATCTTTCTTATAGGACATTAATAGAGATAGTAAATAATTGAAGCCTGAGCATAAATCCCTGTGGCACCTCGCCAGTTACAGCCTGTCAATCTAAGAATGATCCATTTATCCCAACACTGATTTCTGTTAATTACCCAATCTCTTTTGTTGCTATTACTTTGCCCAGAATAACATGAACTCTTATCTTGTGCAATAATCATTTACATGGTGCCTTACCAAATATTTCTCGCAAATCCAGCTTCAGAGTTTCTCCATTGCTCACTCTGCTCATTACATCCCCAAAGAAATGTAATACATTTGACAAGACCAATTTCTCTTTCATAAAATGTTCTTGAGTCAGCTTGATTGTATAATCATTTCCCAAATATCCTGCCACTACTCCTGTAACAATGGATGCTTGCATTTTCCCGATGATGGATGTTTGGCGAACTGACTGAGCGTTTTCTGCTATCTGTCTCCTTCCTTTCTTGTTTTGTGGCATTAAATTTGCAGTTTCCCAATCTTCTGCAATCTTTTGAGATTATGGGGAACTTGGAAGATTACAAGCATTGCATTCATTATCTCTGTAGGCATTTTTTTGTAAGATCGTAACGCAGGCCACCAGGTCCTGGGGACTTGTTGGCCTTGAGTCCTATTAGTTTGCCTCATACTTTTTTCTCTAGTGATGCTCATTGTTTCAAGTCCCTCCCTCCCTCCCTCTCCTTTGCCCTGGTTTTCTGATAGTATTGGGATGCTTTAAGTGTTGCCTGCCAAGAAGGGAGGTACAAAATAATTGCATCTTTGTCATTTTCTTGATTTACAACATTTAATACCCAGTCTCATCCCTTGATTTCCTTAATGACCAGAAATCTATTGAGCTCTGCTTTGATGTAACAACTGAACTTCCACAGTCATCTGTGGTGGAAAATTCCAAAGGTTCACCATTCTCTGAGTGAAGAAATTTCTCTTTGTTTCAGTTCCAAATGGCCTCCTGCTTATTCTCAAACTGTGCCCCTGGACCTAGACTCCTCAATTAGGTGCAACATTCTGCCTGCATCAAATGATCAAGACCTTTAACAATTTTGACAGTTCTGATGAGGTCTTCTCATTCTTGTAAAGTCAAGAGCACACTGTTTCTGATTTGTTCCATAACATTCTTCTAAGAAACAACCTCTAATGCTCTCTATCAAAGTTATTTTTGCGCTTTTGATTTATCCAATCCATCTGAAGGTTTAAAGTCACCCATGATTATTGAAGTATCTTTCTTACAAGCCCCTATTATTTTTTGATTTATACTCTATTTTACAGTGCAGCCAAGTAGTGTTAGGAAGCCTCTGAATAACTCCCACCAGTTACTTCTTTAATTTGCTTTTTCTCATCTTCAAGCACAATACATCACCCACCCTTCCGATTATAGAAATGTAGAAAAACTACAACACAATTCAGGCCCTTTGGCCCACAAAGCTGTGCCGAACATGTCCCTACCCTAGACTTATAATATGATTTATTTATTTAATTTGTAATTAAGTTTTTCAATTGACTGTTTATAATTTTTAATTAAAATTTAGTCTAGTTTATATTCACTCTGTAATATCCCACTTTTTTGATGATGTGATAAAAGACTTCTGCATATGGCTTGTTATGTCCTCAAAAGCTACTTTACATATTTTACATGGTCCTGCTGTCCAAATTACTGAATTTGGCACTGAAAATCCATTTGCAATCCAACTTGGAGGCATTTTGCCACCCAGGGCACTGATCAAATTGGTGGGAAGGATCCTGTTTTCCCCATTCATATTTTGATTCAGAGCAGTCTGAATCCCAGACCCATAAGTAATGGTTCCTTGTAATGGTAATGTATGAAATTTTATTTGGCTACTGTTCTTAGTTCTACTTTTTGGTTCTAATCCATCCCTTCATTAACCATGTTATTTTTTAATGCCTGCTGTACTTTAAATCCAGAGGTGTCATGAAAGCTGTGATCAAAATGTTTATATATTAAATATTAATTAAATCTTTGCTTGAGTTCCTTTATGGGATCTGTATTTTTAAAGACTGCTCACATTTATATTATTGGTTTTATGTGTGTAAAAGTTCTGTTATATTTTGGAAGCACCAGGGGTAATATTATTTAACAAAGTTTTTTGGTATACTCTTATAACAGCTTAAGTTTTGGTAAAATAACTATTGTTTTTTTAAAATTAAACATTTCAAATATCTGTGCAGTCTCATTTTCATTTCATGTGGAATGGCTGCAATTGATCATTATGTGACATTAAGGATGTACAATATTTCAAAAGTGTCATAGTTTCTCCCATAGATCACAAGTTGCCTGTCTCCAAAGTGAGTCTAGTCAGCCTTCAAAGTAAATTTATTATCTCTAATTCTCCAGAAATTTCTGCACAAACAGAAACTCGATGCTACATTTATAAATGGAATTTTTGGATTGTAATTTGGCAAAATATTATTCCCCAGAAGACCATGTGTTGGCCACCCTGACAGAACAATGTCATTGAAGCACCAACGGAACCTCTAGGAGTGAGATTTCAAGAGTCGTAGCCCTCTGAGCACACTACAAAAGTGGAGGAAACTGGCTGGATTCATGGAGGAGAGGGAGGATGGGAAGTGAACCACCTTTAGCCGGGAAACTCATGCATGACATGAGTGACCTCCTTATCAGAGAAACAGCTTCAAAATCTGCACTGAGGTTAGTGTTCTCACCATCAATCTTTGGAGATGCAAACCTTGTATCTGAGATGGACCCGAATATACTGGTATCAACTGAGTCTGCTGATATCAGGCAAGATTTTGACTGACCACCTCCTAATTTGAGTAGGGCTCATTCCCTGCCCTCTTACATTAGCCTTTGGGTGAGATTTGGAGACTGCCAACCATTGCTGTGGCTAAAGGCCCAGAGTACCCACATCCCAGAGTTCCTGGGTATTTCAGTGAAAGATTTTGAGGGTGAATTCCTACTTCTTAATGCCAACAGAGAATACTTGATTAAGAGGTGGAGGTGACTTTTTAGTGAGTTCCACAGGTTTCTGCCATAAACTGTCATGAAGCAAAAGGTTATTGGAATGTTGGCTGCAGGAAATTGGGGGAGAAGGGGAGGCAGGATTCGATGTGATGGCTCAGGAAGAATGTTAATACTTCAAAACACCTGCTTCTGGGATGTCGCATTATTTTATGATAGGATCAGTACTTCAGTACCAAATTATCACATTACAGAATTTACAAAAAATAATTAAACACTGCACAAATGTCTTTGTCCATAAAGAGTCACTTAAATCTTTTATTAAACATTTGATCCAGTGATGTTGAAACAATGGAAATTTAGTTACGGGTCAGGAAGATTTGTGCCTTGATGTGGAACTTGGCGATGGTGGTGTTGCCTTTGTCTTTCTAGAAAAAAGAGGTAATGGATTTTGGAGTTGTTTTTTCAAAAGCCTTGCTGAGTAATTGTAAATTCGTATGCAGTCCAGCTGCACTGCACCATTGATGAGGGACTGAATATTTAAGATGGTGGAGAGATGCCAAATGAGCAATTGAAAGTGATTGCCCTAGCATTTAACCAAGTGCAGTATGAAGGAGCCCTTGTAAAATTGATATCACTGGGAATCAGGGAGGAAAGTCTTCATTCACTAGAATTATACTTAGAACAAAGGAAGAGGATTGCACTTGCTGGAGGCTTATTAACTCAGCCCCAGGGTATTGTTGTCAGTGTTCATAAGGACAACATCTTAGCATCGGCTATTTTCATTTGTTTTACCAATGATCTTCCCTTTATCTTATGACTGGAAATGAGGATGGTCAATGGTGATCGCAGTGATTTTTATCTCCATTTACAACCATCAGATAAGAAAGCAATCCCAAATCCTCGATTACATTGAAAAGTGTCAAATACTGTACAATTCCAGGGAATGACCGTTTCCAACAGGGAAAAGTAAAACTATCTCCCCATGACATTCAACATCATTACCACTAATAGATTCCTCTCAATCAACATGCACGGGGGTATCCATCATCCAGAAACTGGACAACCACACAAAGTGCTGGATTCACAAGAATAGGCCAGATCTGAGTGTTTGACCATGAGTGCCTCCCCAAAACCTGAGACATCACCTTAAGCCTTTAAAAATCATTAGTCAGTCCTAATCTTGAGTATTCTGTCCATTTCTGAGAACCATTTTTTAAGAAAGATGTCAAGGCCTTGGAGTGGGTACAAAGGAATTGAAAAATGCATGCAGATGCATTTTAACCTGAACGAATGTGAGGTTATTCAGTTTGGTAGTAAAAACAGTAAATCAGATTATTATCTGAAGGATGATGGATAGAGAAGAGGGAAGATGCAATAAGACCTAGGTGTCCATGCATGCCAGATGCTGGAATCAAGCTTTCAACTACATCGGGTAATTAGTCTGACAATGTATATTGGTCTTCATTGCAAGAGGATCTGAGAACAGAAGCAAGGATGTCTTGCTGCAGTGATATGAGGTTTGCCCAGACCCCATCTGTTTTAATGTGTGCGATTTTGGTCTCTCTCTCAAGGGAAGGATTTTCTTGCCATGGAGGCAACGCAACATCAGTTTACTAGCCTGATTCTTGGGATGGCAGGAGTGACATATGAGGAGAGATTGGGTTGGTTAGACCTCTGTTCACTGAAGTATAGAAGAATGAGAGGGGATCTCTTAGAAACCTGTAAATTCTAACAGGACTAGACAAACTAGACATAGGGAGGATGTTCTTGATGGCTGTAGAGTTTAGATTCAGAGGTCATAGCCTCAGGTTATGAGATATGCCATTTAGAACTGAAATTGAGAAATTTCTTCATCCAGTGGAGTTGGAATTGGTTTATTATTGTCACTTGTACTGAGATACAGTGAAAAACCTGTCTTAGTGGACCAGTGGAGATCTTTACCACACAAGGCAGTGGAGGCCAAATCACTAAATATATTTAAGAAGGAGGTACGTATATTTCTTATTGCAATTTTCTTACCGCCACAACAGGTCTACAGCAGGTGCAGTATCACTGGCTCTCCACTCAGCTTTGGAGCACCTAGACAACAGCAATACATACGTCAGGCTGCTGTTTATCAATTACAGCTTGGCGTTCAACACCATCATCCCCTCAGTACTAATCAATAAGCTTCAAAACCTGGGCCTCTGTACCTCCCTCTGCAAGTGGATCCTTGACATCCTTATCGGGACACCACAGTCAGTGCGGATCAGTAGTTACATCTCCTTGCTGACTATCAACCCAGGCACACCTCAAGGGTGCATGCTTAGCCCACTGTTCTACTCTCTCTACACTCAAGACTGTGTGGCTAGGCACAGTTCATAGGCCATCTATAAATTTGCCGATGACACCACTCGTTTTTGGCAGAACCACAGGAGATGAGGAGGCATTCAGGAGTGAGAGAGATCAGCTGGCTTCGTGATGTCGCAACAACAACCTTGCACTCAGCATCAGCAAAACCAAGGAATGGATTTTGGACTTCAGGAAGGGGGAGTCGGGAGAACACACACCAGTCCTCATTGAGGGGTCAGCGGTGGAAAGGGTGAATAGCTTGAAGTTTCTGGGCGTTAACATCTCAAGGGATCTATCTTGAGTCCAACACAATGAAGCAATCATGAAGAAGGCACGCCAGCAGTTCTACTTCATTAGGAGTTTGAGGAGATTGGTATGTCGCCAAAGACTCTTGCAAATTTCTACAGCTGTACAGTGGAGAGCATTCTGACTGGTTGCATCACCCGCCTGGTATGGAGGCTCCAAGGCACAAGATCGCAAGAGGCTGCAGAGGGTTGTAGACTCAGCCAGCTCCATCACAGGCACAACCCTCCCCGTCATTGAGGTCATCTTCAAGAGGCGGTGTCTCAAGAAGGTGGAATCCATCATTAAGGATGCTCACAATCCAGGATATGCCCTCTTCTCATTACTACCATCAAAGAGGAGGTAAAGGAGCCTGAAGACCCACACTCAACTTCTCAGGAACAGCTTCTTCCCCTCCATCATCAGATTTCTGAATGGTCCATGAACACTACCACATTATTTCTCTTTCGCATTATTTATTTATTTTTGTGACTTATAGTCATTTTTATGTCTTTATGTCTTGCACTGTACTTACAACAAATTTCACGACATATGTCAGTGATAATAAATCTGATTCTGATTCTGGATCGAGGGACACAGGGAGAAGAGGGAAGTAGGATACTGAAGTGGATGATCAGCCAAAATCATGTTGAAAAGTTGAGCAGACAGCAAGGCCAAAAAGCCTACTTCTGCTGTTATTTTCTGTTCCATGTATTACTCTAAATTTTATTGCTGTTAAATAGAAACATGACAAATCATTGCTCTTTCTCAAAAAAAAGATCTTGTAGCGGTTGCTACCGCGGAATAAAACAAGACTCTACTCGGAGGATTGCCAAACAGAACTGGTTTATTTTCCCGCCTTGTGCGGGCCCTTTAAGGGAGAAAAACTCCCGCCCAAAAAAACCGGCAATGACGTAAGTCCTACGTCATCAGGACTTTCCCGCGCGCGGGTTCTCCCCGTCGCTCGGAAAGACGAGGCCCGCCGCCATCTTGGGCCTCGTCGCTCCGACGCCGCGCGACCCGACTGCCGAGCCGGTTCGCGCGACTAGACGGTGAGTCGCCACAATCTAATGAATGCAGATTAAACAGCATCTTTAAAGACAACCTACAAAGTCATGTTCTTCCTTCACTATAGCTGGATTTTCGTTCCACTTCCATGTCTGCAGATCGGTCTGAGGAATAAGATGGTAAAGATTAAAATATAACACTCCACAGTTTTAAAAATGTGATTGGTTGTATTTATTTTTATATCAACTAGATTACATTTATTGTTTGGAAATAGATACAAATTATACAAATTAGACTTCAGAGCTCGTTTTGGTACTAAGAAATCAATATTTAGGTAGAATATTAATAAAATGATAAAAAGAAGACAATCCTGGTAAGGCTCAAATGATGATGAGGTATCTCTGAAAAGAGAAATTGAGTGAAAGATTCAGATTGGTGACCATCTACAATATTCTGTTTTTGGTTAATAAAACACTGATATATATTCATACCCATTTTCTGTGTTATGGTTTATTTTAATTTTGGTTAAAAAATTGAAAAAGCTGGTTAAAAAATAATCAAGTGGATCTGAGACATAACCAGTAGGGTCACTGATAAAGGTCAAATTATAGCTGATATATCATCGTGCTCTGCACTGATGGTGGTTTATGTGCCCGTCAGTCATTACAGTTTCATACTGATAAGCAGCAATTGACTGAGATCATCATCTGTCACAGTCCGAAGACATGTCTGTTAACACTGCCTCAGTATGCTCAAATTCTATTCATAAATAAACAGAAGAAACTTAAAGAGTAGAGGTTGTGAAACAGGTGAATCTTGCTCCTGGTGATTTTCCAATGATGTTGGTATTGTATGTGGACAACTTTGTCACACTTGAGGTCCAAAAACATGGACCTTTTATTGTGCATAAAATCCACAGGATTCTGAAATATCTTCCATTGCAGCTGACAAGTACTATCCTGCTGCAGTCCCACCAAAATCAATATGCATGATGTCTTAGAAATACACTCATTCAAGGATGGACATGGACTGGCATTATGACTGTCTGGCTGCTTGGCTAAGTTGCAGGTACTTCAATGATTTGGGTGAATTTCCAGGGGATACAGGAACTAGTGCTTGCCAGGTTTGTGCCAGCTTGAGGGAGTTATCCAGATGTGGTCCTTGGCATTTTTGTCTAGGAATCTGTGGAAGAAACAGAGAAGGAAAACCCTGGAATTAAACTCAATGGAGAAGTTTGATGTACAAGTTTTTTTTTTCAATGACTGTCTTTTGCCACTAGAAAGTATTATAGCAGGCAGTGATTGATGAAAACAGGCTCTTGTGATCAAATTAAATGATCTGAACTGAAGCGCTGTAGGGCTTTATTTCATTGGCAGATGGAGGCACAGAGTATTGTATATTACAGGAATAAATATTTAATGTAATATTTTAATATAATATTAGCTTTATTGATGTTGTTTCCCTCTAGAGGAAGCTCTGTACAAAGTGTACGACTGATCGAATATTTATGAGTTCACCAGTTGCACTGAAATTCTTGCAGCAATGAAGCATTTAGTTTGCAGTCTGCTTCATGCTTTATTGAGCATTTACCAGGGCAACAAGCCAAATAGATATAGTTTCAAAGTACTTTTAAATTTAAATGCATGCAAGCACTTTAAATGATTATTTACAAGCCCAATGATGTTTGCTGCCTCTGCTACACATAAGTACAGTGGGCCATGGCACTGAATATCGAGGCTTGTTCTGTGCTCCTCGAACATTGCATTTTCTAATGTGATTTGGAAGCACCTATGGTCCCGAGAGCCTGCACTCATGCAGATGCCAATGTGAGTGAACAAGGCGCCAGAGGCTCTGCAGCAAGGTGAAATGTAGACTGATTGGGAGGCATCAGCTTTTCAGTTTAAGCACTTCCTCTTAAATTGAATGCATTGGACCTTCCATGCTGTGTCACAAGCTGCTTTATTTCTTTTAATTTGTTGGGAACATAGGAATATTTGATCCTCAAGCCTCCGACATAATTCCATTTATCTGCCTTTGGCCCATCTCTCAAAATATTTTTGATTTATAAAATTCCATATCTAAAATTAGAAAATTAATCTTGCATTAATTGTTTTTTATGGAAGAGAGAGGCTAAAACTTTGACCATCTTCTGTATGTAGAAATGTTTCCCAATTGCATTCCTGAAAGTCCAACTTTTAGCCTATGAGCTCTCGTGCTGAACTCATCAACCAATGGAAGTTGTTCTCTTTTACCTACTCTCAATTCTTTTTTTTAACAACTTGAAGACTTTGGTCAAAACAGCTTGAGAGCTGATTACAGTTCTGGTCACATTACAGGTAAGATACAATTGCACTGCAAAGGCTGCAGAGGAGGTTTATGAGGACATTGGTAGGACTGTAAAATTTTATCTTTGAAGAAAGATTGTATTGCATGATGTTGCCTTCTTTGGAACAAAGTCAGCTGAAGGGGAAACTTGAATGAAATGTGTAAAACCATGAGGGGCCTAGATAAAGAAAATAGCAGGACACTATTTTCCTTAGCTGTTGGGTCAAAATCCATAGGGCACAGATTTAATATGACTGCTGGAACAATTAAAGTGGAGATGAATTTTTTTTCAGCCTGAGACTGGTGGGTGTCTGAGACTCACTATCTGAAAGGGAGGTAGAATCTGAAACCTACATTGCATTTATAAAATACTTGGATGTTACTTGAAGAGCTGTGATGTGCAGGGCTGTGAATTAGTATCGGAAAGTGGGATTAGGCTAGGTGGGATTAGGCTATTTTTCACCCGGAATGGAGGCAGTGTGCCAAATGGCCACTCTCTTTACCATAAATTTAATATGATTCTTCCATTATCTGTGTGTACTATAAAGGGATTATAACTGTATATTTTTAAAGATATTTTTGTGTGGTGACTATGGTTCTTCAAGGTTATTGATTATTTCAACCTCCTGCAGCCAGACCTAGAAACAATGCCTATTTTTAGAATACCTGGCAAAATAATTAATGCAATTGTGAGGTTCCAAGCAGTAGGAAGAGATGCATATTACCTCTCTCAACCTGGATTCACCACTTTATCATCAGAATCTTGCCTGCCTGAGCTGGTAATTTCTTGAAGAACCTAGAGGATGAATGAGTCTTCCACATTTACAATTTACAGAACCAAAATACTGCTGACATTGGAAACCTGCAACTAAGAAAATGCTGTACGTGCTCAACATATCAAACACCATCTGTGAAGGTAACGTTTCAGGTGAATGAACTTACGTCAAAACTTTTCTGTTAAACAATCATTGAGCTAGTTGGTTAAATCTGTTTCTCTCTCCATAGAAGCTGCTTGACCTTTGTCATCTCTGTAGATTCTGCAAACCACAGAGTCCTGTTGAGGTTCTCATCAGCTATGTACAGCTGGCACAACATGAGGTAGGAAGCAGAGCACTCTGATAACTATTCATGAACTTACTTAGTATTCATATTTAAAACAAAAATCTCTCTGCCTTGTCTATGCATTTGTTCTGTTTCACATCAGGTGTAGTAATCTACTAAGCAGATTGCCTGTATATTGATTAAGGTGGTAGCTCACTATAGCACTAGGCTGACACACAACTGCACTCATTCCTGATTTCACCTGGTAATCTTTGCTCACTAATTCCAGGGAACATTGGAAGTAACTATCTTCAAAGCATGACTGTAGCGAAATCAGCTAACCTATGACATTGAACTTCATATCAGTGATCTCTGGAGCTTCTGAGCATGTGCGAGAAACTTCCCCTCAAATTCACAGCAGGTATCTTTTACTCATTCTCTACATCCTTACTCAAAGTTATTACTTTACAATGGAACCCAGCCTATCTTTTTTGTCCCAATCAGTTTTTGGATTTGATCTCCCTTAAATAAATCTCATTCTAGTCTCCAGCAGTTCTAGTTCCAATGAACCAAATATCAAGATATATAATTTAGTTAGTAAGCTTTGTTTTCCTTGTGGACCCCTGACAGTCATGGAGTACACACACCCACACCTGTGTTTTTAAAACATTGTTTGTGATTATTGTGAGTTCTAAAGGCATCTGTTTATGACCCCAATTTTACGCAGATGCTGACAACAGGCATGCAAAGTTATGGCTTCAGACATGCTCAGCTAATGAAAATACTCTGTAATTTGTCTTTGAGTGGTTCACCTCAATATATCTCTATTTAAATCCAGTATCACGATCTACTAAAATTCTTGGCTCCCACCGCTCAACCAATTTTGACTTTTACTGTTAGATCTTGCAACTATGCAACCTTACTGTTTCAGACACTGGGAAGTAAATGCCCCAAATGGCCTGAGAGCCCAGGCCCTCTTTATAAGTCCATTTACAAAGATTCTTCCAGTTCATGTTGTTGCAGAGATCCCAAGTTCAGCAATATGATTGTTTGTGAACTCCTATATGTAGAGACCTTGGTTCTCTGGTACTTACGCAACTCAGAAACACTCCAGGAACTGATACTCTTCTTAGCCTAGGACCTGCAGCTACATCTGATGCATTTGGATCAAGCTGCCTGCAGCAACTAATGGCTATCATTTACTTCCATCTGGCTTGGCTTTCTATCTATTGTCTGACATTTGAGTTACCACCAAAATTTTCTCCCTTTTTGTCACGTAGCAGGTCAATTTCATCATCAAAATAATAGGGGCAGTGAAGTCAATGAATTATCTAAGCAGCATCTTGCATTTTTATGATGCCTACAATGTAAAATTCTCCGAGGTGCTTCAGCAGTTTGTAATCAGGGGAAGATTTACATAGAGGTAAAGAACAAAACATTAAAACAGGAAACCTGATTTGCATAAAAGGCCCAAATTGAAGGAGTGCTAAACTCATGAGGGTTACAGGGGTGGATGAGTTTACAGAGATTGAGATGGATGGGCTCATGGAGGGATTTGGTCAAGAGTTATAATTTCAAGGATATTATCAGCATTACAGCTGCTGAAACAGTCACCGTGCGTGTTACTTCCAAATCTGATGATTCCAATGTTCTCCTGTTTGGTCTCCCTGCTTCCACTCGCCATAATATCTGATTGCCGTATCTAAGTTTTTGCCAAACCCCAATCACTGATCAGCACTGTGCTTAAAGACTTCCATAGGTTATATTTTCAATCACCCAATGAGAAAATTGGATTAGAGTTATTCAGGAGAGGAACCTAGGTGACTTCAAGCATGTTGATGCTGTGGACTTGCAGCACATCCAATAGTTGTCTATGTAAAGGAGTTGTATACCAGGCATAGGTATGGATCTTATTACTTTTCTAGTCAATCCAAGGCTTTGCAGAATGCTTTGCATGTTTCTAAATTAACTACACTGCTGCTCCAAGAGCAGTCTTCCCTTACGTTGGTCCTGCTATTTCCTTCAATTAGTTTGAGTAGTCTGTAAAGATTTAGAAAATGGTTAATGATGCATGCAATCCTAATAATTGGTTTTGCATTTATTTCCCATCCCTATATTCCTTGAGATGATGGTGAAAAGCCACTTTCAACTTCAAAAGATTCAGTCAGTAACGTAGTGTGGCATTGAGGTCATAAGTAAACAAATCAGAATTGAAAATAATAGGTTACCTTTGTCCTGTTGCAATTGTCCTTTGAAGGACAATAATAATAAACAACTCAGTGTATTTTATGGTTTCTTTCTCCTGATATCCCACATATGACTGCATTTATTCAATTTCAAAATTAAATTTTAACTCAACTCAGTGCTGCTTGTCCAAATGTATCACATGTATTAAAGCTTTGAGCTGTAGCTCTACATTTTGTGCTGCACCGATTCTGTGAGACTTCAAGTGGATATCCAATGTAAACATTTATTGCCATTTACAAACTTGGTGGTTGTAAATAGGTAACAAATATATCAATTTGAAGTAAAATTGAAGACTGGAGATTAAATAATGAAACTGGAGAATCATGTTTTATAACCAAAGAATTATTTAAGCAAATGTGGAATTTCAGTAAGTCACCATTTTCTACATTAGTAATAATATTACAAATTAATACATTAAAGTAAATGACAGTTAGTTAATCCAAATGCTTAACTATGCAAAGTTTTTAGAAATAATTTAAAGAAATTAAGCAACCTCATTTTTAATCTTTCTTCTGCCTCATATATTTACTATGTTTAACTAATTTAACTAATTCAATCTCTATTAGAAAATCTGGAAACTCAATTGCAGTCATTTGTGGTATTGTAATGAATTATTAGTGAACAGCTTAGCATACTGTATTGTGAAGAACATTTTTTATAAAGGAATTCAATATTTACCAAGATTATATGATTCTGAATGCAAATGGGATTTTGGTTAATGACAGTTATACAATAGATATCACACTGAGGCATAGGAATAACATTGGCATCAATGAGTCATTCCTGTACCCTTTGTTAATACAGAAGAATAAAGTCTTGCAGTTTGTAAGCAAACTTGGAGTTTTGCTCATGTCATAAACTAAACTATTTATCCATACAGCAAAGTGGCCCAACTGCTTCTCAAATGGACATTGCTTAACAAATACAGATAAAAATGTCAGGATAGATGGACAAATAGCTTGTCAAAGAGATATGTTTTAAGGAACATCCTAAAATTGGAGATGGAACAAGCATTAGGGAGGAATTCCAAAACTTTGGCAGCTAAGAGCATGGGCACCAGCTGAACGTGAATCCTGATAGACAGCTGAACTTCTGGTGATGTTTGCAGTAGTTTAATAATATTTGAAAACATCTTTTTTCCATCTCAGGTACTTATAAACATTTATTTACACCATCTTGCTCTTGTGTTTTGTTACAGGTGGGCTCACGTTGAGTTTCTCAAGGAAATTAAATGATTGCACACCTTAATTATTACAGTCACTAGGTGCCAATTCAAAGCCGTTTATGAGGGAGACCGGCCGTGCCATGTTAGCTCTTTTCTGGAGCATCTCAATTCAGGACGCTGATCTTTCCCCATCCACCTCCATCTCCAACTCTTTGTTCACTTTCCTTTGAAAGGTGGCTTCTGTGTCAACCAGTCTTGTTGCTGGAAACTCCATCTCAAAGATTAATGCATCATCTCATTGCAAATCGTTTGGCAGAGGGCCTTCCAGATAGTTATCTTTTTGGAGCGTTTAAATCTAATTTGATCGCTCCACAGTCTTTCACTTTTCCCTTAGGCTTTCAACAGTTACTGAACTGGTGAATAGTTTTGCCAGATCCACAGAACCAGAGTGGAAACACATCCACCTCGATTCTGAGGCACAGGCCAACGAAGAAAGATCTAAAAATGCGATTGACATTGATATCACCCTAAATACATCTAATCTTTGATGTCTGCATTACATTCTAATACCTCTTTCTTATGTGTGTGAATTTCTCCGATAGAATCACAGAACAAAGAAAATTACACAGAAAGAGACCAATCTGTCTGTACTAGTTAAAAAGGAGTGCATAATCCAATTTTCCAGCACAAATATCACCATTAGCAAAGTTTATGTATTTTTATTAAATAGCTAATATGCCCTGTCTACATCAATGGTGCTGAGGTTGAGAGCTTCAAGTTCCTAGGAGTGAACATCACCAATAGCTTATTCTGGTCCAACCATGTAGACGCCACGTCCAAAAAAACTCACCAGCACCTCTACTTCCTCAGGAGGCCAAAGAAATTTGGCATGTCCCCTTTGACACTCACCGATTTTTATCAATGCACCATAGAAAGCATCCTATCTGGATGCATCACGGCTTGGCATGGCAACTGCTCTGCCCAGGACCACAAGAAACTGCAGAGAGTTGTGGACACAGCCCAGCATGTCACAGAAACCAGCCTCCCCTCCATGGACTCTGTCTATCCCTCTCGCTGCCTTGGTGATGCAGCCAGCATAATCAAAGACCCCACCCACCTGGGTCATTCTCTCTTCTCTCCTCTCCCATCAGGCAGAAGATACAGGAGCCTGAGGGCATGTACCACCAGGCTCAAGGTCAGCTTCTACCCCACTGTGATAAGACTATTGAACGGTTCCCTTATATGATGAGATGGATTCTTGACCTCACAATCTACCTTGTTTGACATTGCACCTTATTGTCTACCTGCAATGCACTTCCCTGTAGCTGTGACACTTTACTCTGTAATCTGTTATTGTTTTTACCCTGTGCTACCTCAATGCACTCTGTACTACCTTAATGCACTGTGTAAAGAATTGATCTGTATGAACGGTATGCAAGACAAGTTTTTCACTGTATCTGGGTACAAGTGATAATAATAAACCAATTCTAATCCATGCACATTGACCACGCAGAGAAACCAAGATTTCCCTGAGTGCTTATGTTTAAGATTCAAGTTCTGTTTGCCCTAACACCTGCGTCGATTTACATTCACGTAGTATGGGCTCGCTATTTGTTCAGAGAAACTAACGCAGCAACAGGTTCGATCGTGTGATTTTAAAGGTCAAACAACTTTTACAGTTATGCGACTTGAACGGATTCAATTAAAATATTGTAATTAGTTGTAAAGGAAGAAAATAAGGTAAGTCATTAGAGAGACGAGTTGGAGATTTGATAAGCGAGGGCGGGGGATTTACTGAAGTAATTAATGGATAGTATTTAAGCTGTGGTCAATATATTTTAGGGGAATTGGCCCGGCATACGAGCAATGGAAAAAAATCAACAGTGATTAAATGTCATTTTTAATGGTCCCGAAGTGGCTGGTGTTCACAGCCGAAGGTGGGAAGGACCCGTGGCCCTAATTGCCACTGGCAACTCCTCAGTCTCCTGGACCAGCGATCTGTGTCTGTCCTACCCAAACTGCGCTGGGATCCCCACTTCCCACCCCCTCTTCGTCCCTGGGGGAATGGAACGAGTTCACTCCAATAGGCGGTTCTATAAACCTTATTCTTATCAAAGGCAGGCAGGTGCTCTGCTTTCCTGACCCACTATAGCAGGCTTGACGTCAAATAACTGTATCTAATAGCAACCTGGATCGTGCCTATTAATAACAGACTGCTGGAGTCGGAGGACAGCGGCAACTGCGAAGCTCGGCACCCAACGGTTCAAAGCCGCAATCAATTTTTTGTGTACTGTACTTCAACGTGGATTTTCTGGACGGGCGCAGCGAATGTCTGCGCTGCCTTCCTGGGACACTTCTTGGTTTCCATGAGACGCTCGGTTGCTGTCTCGGAAGGTGACACCACCCACTGTCCAGTTACCTCGACAAAGAGCTGCCTTAATTCCAGATTTTATTAAAATGTGCCTCAAAATGTTATTTAAAAAGACCTAATAATCAGTCCAATAAATACGCACTGAAATTAAACTATCAAATGGAATGAAAATGTTTTATTAATTGACATTCTCTGGACATTTAAAAGTCCAGAAACTGTGTTTCGATGTACATGCGACCAATAAAGACATCTTAATCACTGCTGTTTCAAAGTGGTCAATATCTCCTGTCCATTCCACATCGTGTTACTTTTTTTTGGCAAGATTCAGAATAAATATTTCAAATCCCCCAGTTTTGACGGGATGAATGATGGTTTTTAAACGGCGGTGGAATTCGTCACTTGACAAACTTTCCAGCCAGCATTTAGTCTGCGAAAGATTTATCACTCTCAGGGTAGTTAAATAGCGGCACCTGCCCGCTCGCCGGTGCAGCATTTCTCTGGCGTGCACACTGTTTCTGCAGCACTGCCCGGGACACTTCACAACTTTTCCTCGCAAAGAGGGAAGTGATTGGGATTGGGCACCAAGTGGAGGGGATCACCTCACTTGTAGGCTGAGGGCGGGATCCGCCCTCTCTCCCTCCACCCCTGATCGATCCGCCGCGCAGGGAGTTGAGGGCGGGCTGCCTGCTGGTGGGAGAGAGAGAGAGGGAGAGAGTGTGTGTGGTTTTAGCGCCAGGAGCTGGCGGGGACGGGACGAGGCGAAGGTCCCAGCAGCGGATCCGGAGATGCCCGCAACTTTCACTGGGACCCGCAGCCACCAACTCCCCTCAGCTCCCCTCAGCCCATGGCGACCATCGACTTCTCGGAGGTGGAAGCTTTCCTGGACCGGCACCCCGACCTCTTCGAGGATTACCTGCTGAGGAAGGGCAAACGCGAGTCGGTCAGCAAGTGGCTGAAAGCTCACAAGGGGGTGAGGCAGGCGGGAGCCGGGCCACCCGACGCCCGGGTTGATGCCACCCTCCGCCGTTCGTGCCAGAAGGAGCTGAGGAGGAGTTTCGCCCGCTCCCGGGCCATGACCTGCCACCACACCTACGACGAGCTGGTGTTCCTGCGGGCTGCCGAGCGGGCCCCCAGCCCCGGGCGGCGGGCGCTGCTGCGGAAGGCCAGCTCGCTGCCGCCCACCCCCGCACACCTGCTCAGCGCCCTGCTGGAGTCTAGGGTCAGCGCCCCCCAGCACGCCTCGGCCGCCAGCCACCACAAGCGCTCGCTCAAGGAGGCCGACGAGCGGGGCTTCTTCCTGGAGCTGGTCAAGGACATCTCCAACGAACTGGACCTGACCAGCCTCAGCTACAAGATCCTCATCAACCTGTGCATCATGGTGGACGCCGACCGTTGCTCCCTCTTCCTGGTCGAGGGGCCACCCCACAAGAAGAGGCTGGTCTCCAAGCTTTTCGACGTGCATTCGGGGACCACGGTGGTGCCCTCGTCCAGCATGGAGAACTCCAACGAGGTGCAGGTGCCCTGGGGCAAAGGAATCATTGGCTATGTGGCTGAACACGGGGAGACGATCAACATGCCCGATGCCTACGAGGTGAGCGTTGTTGGCTGCAATGTCACTTTTTCTCTCCAAACACCAAGGATGGCCTATACTGGGACCCCCTTTCTTCCCCTTTAATATCAATCACCTGGTCTAACATTTAGGCCAAGTTTTGTTTTGGATTCCTTTGAAAGGTTTTAAAGGCTAATATTTGTAACCAATGTTCTGCTCTCGCCACAACGTGGCATGAAAGTCAAAAGAGGTGATATTCCATGGAAAGAAATTTAAAACGGAGTGGGGGTGGGGGAGTGAGGTTGCTTTGAACAAAGTGCAATGTTAACACTTTAAAAAAATAAGTCTGTAACCCCATCAAAGTTGCTGCAAACCCTATCAACAATTGGTTTTAAATATGGCAAAATGTTTTTTCCAGGGGAAAAGATAGTTATTTGTTTTGAGGAACACCATCTCCTTCTTGTCACACCAAAGCAAGGAGAAAATTCATGAATGTGAACTAAGAATACTAGGGTTGTGTGGAACCCTGCAGGAATAGAAGATTAATGCTTGGGGTGCTGATTTGTACAACTTGGGAGATTATTACAGGAACATAAAAGTTGTTAGAGCATCCTATAAACATTGGGAATAAAGCCATGATTGGCACCAAAAATAATAATATAATTAAGTCATGAAGTCTCCCTTTTCAATCACAAAGATGGTGTATCATAAGGATGAATATGTTAGAATACTAATGGTGTGAATGTGCATCTAACCCAGCCGGCAACTTGGCAGGGACAAGAAGTAAAGAAAGTGTATGGTCTCCCAAATAATGATTCAGAGAAAGTAAGTGTAACTTGATGTCATGTTCACTTGCACACATCATCACCCTTAACATTTATGGATCTGCACCTGAGCCCTCTCAAAGGATGGGAAGTTAAAGTTCCTGCACATTGGCCCTGTTTTAGGAACCTCATCCTTTGCAATAGCTCAGTGGAAGTCCCAGGACCTCTGGGAGTTTCTCTATTGACTTGTAAGGAACAGCATTTCTACAACACCACTTCCTTTTCTAATATAAGCTACAGGTCAGGAATAGATAAGATATCTTTATTAGTCACATGCACATCGAAACACACAGTGAAATACATCTTTTTGCGTAGAGTGTTCTGAGAGCAGCCTGCAAGTGTCGCCACGCTTCTGGCGCCAACATAGCGTGCCCAGGAGCCCTTAAGCAAAATGCTCCTCCTGCACCCATTCAGTTGGGGAACTAGTGTTTGGAAGATGCCTTGCAACCTGCAGTAGAAGATATGTTCACCTCTGGTGAAGAAACAGTGTCTTGTTTATATTTTGGTTTATGTTCTGTGGGAAGTGGGTGCAGGGAATCTATTCCTTTGAATTCTTGACAAATGATACCAGCTTTGTAGAGTGGAACAAAGTGGTGGGGCTGGTGGACAATTTTCACCTCAAGAGCTGTAAAAGACAAGAGTCTAGAGAAAAAACATGATGTTGCTGGAGGAACTCAGCAGGCCAGGCAGCATCCGTGGAGAAAAGCAGGCAGTCAGCGTTTCAGTTCAGGACCCTTCTTCAGAACTGAAGATAGGAAAAGGGGAAGCCCAATATACAAGAGGGAAAAGCAGAGCAGTGATAGGTGGACAAAAGAGGGGAGGTGGGGTGGGCACAGGGTGGTGATAGGTAGATACAGGTAAGAGATAGTGATAGGCAGGTGCAGGGAGGAGGGGAGGGGAGAGCAGATCCACCGGGGGATGGGTCAAAGGTAAGGAGAGAAAGGGGGAAAAAAAGAGGCTAGGAAAGGGAAGAAGAGAAGAAGCATGGTGGGGGGGGGGTGGTTGTGGGGAAGGGGGATGGGGATTACTTAAAGTGGGAGAATTCAATGTTCATGCCATTAAGCTGCAAGGTTCCAGGATGGAAAATGAGGTGCTGTTCCTCCAGTTTGCGTTTGGAATTCTCCTGGCAGTGGAGGAGGCCGAGGACTGATATATCTGTGATAGTGTGGGAGGGGGAGTTGAAGTGACTGGCAATGGGGAGATGCAGATCGCAGTTACTCTAGTTTCTCTAGAGTCTAGAGAAGCAGGAAATGAGCACAAGTATGGGTTGTTAATTATGACACCTCGTTGTCTTTTATATTTTCTCTTTCTCATGGTAGTTATCTCAAATCCTCTAGTTAGCAAAGCCTCCTGCCAGTGGAATGGGTTTATTTATTTGTTCTATCAAAATAACTCAAATTACAACACTGCAGTTAAAGGTCTAAGCTGAAAAATTCTGCCTCCTGTCTTTTCTCCATCGCCCAGGTACTGTTCTATTCAATCTCCTTTCCACTCCCTCCAAGTCCTTGATATACTTCTTATAACTGTCGTGGCCAGGATTTATCACAGTGCTCCAGCTGAGCCTAACAAGTGACTTATAAATAACAGTAGCGCTGCCTTCGGATGTAGTCAAGGGTCACCGGCAGGATGCAACCAGAGGAAATTTAGGGCCAAAACCTTACTGAATACCTCACCCCACCCTGAAATATCTGTACAGTGTTGTAAGGAAATTATACTTCCGAGGCTGCAAAAATGATCATTGTTACATGGATAAGGTTTTGACAGCTTAAGTCTTAACAATATCAGATCCAAGGGGAGAATTAAGGATGTTGCCAAATGCCTCAAAAGCATATGTATTTTGCTGGATGCTGCAGAGTGACCAACAAATTCTTCCTACTGCGGAGCCTGAGAAAAGTTCATACTGAACAACTTCCTCAAGAAGAAAAGAATTTAATTTTAAAAAAGTATCGTAAGATATCCAAAGCAAATTTATATTCACCAAGAAATGAAAAAAAAACTACAGGACATGCATATGTTAGAATTATGAGTTAAGTGATTGTATTGGCACAAGCCCAATGCTGAGGCAATTGTTGGGCCTGGCTGTTTAATGCTATAGTCTTGTTGTTATCATTAGGTCATGAGTAGCTTCCTTTTCAAACCAATCTATATATGATTTGCATTTAAATCAGAAAGGCATAGGGGGGAGAAAAAGAGCTTCAAATTGTAAGAGAAGGTGCACAGATGCAGCAACTGGTGTTCAAATCAATTGCTGAAATCCAAGATTGAACAATATCACCTTTTTTCTGTATAATACTGAGATGCCTATTTTCACTTTAATTTGCAACTAGCCAGTGTATAGAAAGGTGCAGCTTTGAAATGATGCTTTGGATGGCAGTTTTGTTAGGAAGCAGTATAGACAATTGCGACACAACTATAACAACACATAAAAATGCTTTCTAAAACTGCAAGTGAGGTGCATGACTGTGATAACAGGATAGTCCCTAAATATACAACATGGGCAATAAGCAAAATAGTGTGGGACTGAAAGACAGTCAAAATTTGGATTGCTTAACAGGAGATCTGGGAGACCTTGTATGACTTGGAATAGACTACAAAGGACAATGCATAAATATAACTGTAAGCCAATAATGGTGTTTGTTCACCATGGGTCATGAAAAGAGACAAGGTCACTGACTTTTATGCAGGTAAAGAAGCACGTAATAACAGAAATATATTTTCAGTACATATCTTTGTATACCAAGGATTTGATTGAATTAATAAAATGCAGCAAAGCTTATTCATTAGATCAATGGCAAATAAAGATTGATAGTCTTCTGGCACTTTCTAATGTTATGCTACTTTCATTTGTTTACTTTTCATTAACATTAGCAAAGAAAGATGGAGCTCTTTGTGCCAAAAATGGAAGTTTTGCAACACTGATAACAAGATGAACAACTTCCATTATTTCTAAAACGTAAACAGGCCATATTATTTCCAGCTTCTTCCCCCCCGCCCCCCACTGAAACATTCATCAACTAATTACTACTCAACAAATATCATAATCACTCATCATTCTGTGTGGAGTGAGTGTGACTATTGTTCTGAGGACAGATTGGCAACCTGAAATGTTAAATCTTACTAGCTCACCGCAAATGCTGAACGAACTGCTGAGTATTTCAAGCATTTTCTGTTTCTATTTTAGACTTTTGAGAATTTCCCAGTTTTTTTGGCTTTTCAGTCCTTCGATGTAGTTGGAATTGCGGATTAATGACACAGCTACTGGCTACTAGTATCGAACATAATGTCTATTGGAAGCAAAACAAGTTATCCAACATGGGAATAAAACCATTAGCTCTGTATGTTAGTCCAAATGGTTTCAAGGCTTTAATCTTACTTGAATATATCTGACCTCTGAGGCCATAAGTTTAAAGTAAGGACTAATGGGGTTGGGGGGGGGGGGGGAGCGTGGAGGGGGTTATAAGGAAGGATTTTTTTCACACAGAGGGTCATTGAAGTTTGGAATCCACTGCTTGAGAGGGTGATGGAAGCAGAGACTCTCACAATATTTAAGAAGTATACAGGTGAGCACTTGAATTGACAGGGTTTAGAAAGGCTAAGGGTCAAGTGCTCTAAGTGCTGATAAATGAGATTAGTATAGATGGGTACTTGGTTGTCAGCTTATCAGGGTGCACTGAAGGGCCTTTTTCTGTGCTGTATTATTTTTCAATCTTTTTATTGAATTTCAGATTAATTCAACTTATATATATACCATTAATGATTATACATAGAATAACAGTTGATATTTATACTCACAAGGAGTAAGATATGTAATCTAGACCTCCCGCTCTCTTGCTAAGTGTACATAATGCAAAAAAAAGAAATTGAAAAGAAATTTGATTATATGAAAAGAAAACCCCCCAAATCAAAACAAATATAATAATAGACAAAAGCAAACCAAAAACTTCAAAAAAAACTGGACTGATATTTCTTAAATTAAAAAAAAATTATTATGTCGTCAGCTCCGCTCCTCTATATTCTAAGGTTATTGAAAGGGATTCGATAAAGGTCTGCTTATATCATATGGAAATATTGAATAAATGGACTCCAAACTTCCTCAAATTTAAGCGAAGGATCAACAGTACTACTCCTAATTTTTTCTAAGTTTAAACATGTTATAGTTTGAGAAAACCATTGAAATGTAGTAGGGGGTATAGGGTCCTTCCATTTAAATAGAATGGATCTCTTGGCCATTAATGTAACAAAAGCGATTATACGACAAGCAGAAGTGGATAAGTGGCCAGAATCCATCATTGGTAATCAAAAAATTGCAGAAATAGGATGAGGTTGTAAATCAATATTCAATACAGTTGAAATAATATTAAAAATCTTTCCAATATTTTTCCAAAAGAGGACAGGACCAAAACATATGTGTCAGGGAAGCCACCTCTGAATTACATCTGTCACATATAGGATTTATATGGTGATAAAAATGAGCTAACTTGTCCTTTGACATATGGGTCCTGTGAACCACCTTAAACTGTATCAAAGAGTGTCTAGCACACATTGAAGATGTATTAACTAATTGGAGAATTTTCTTCCATGTCTCTGTAGGTCAGAGTATCTGGAGTTCTCTTTCCAATTCATTCTTAATTTTATCAAGTGTCTCTAGACGTACTTTCATAATCAGATTATAAATTATTGCTATCAAGCCCTTCTGATATGGATTAAAACCAAAGATTTTTCCCGTAATTTCAGTTTTATATAAGTGCTGTAAGATTCTATGACTTTGTTATGAACTGTGAGAGATGTGCTTTCATGTGGTCGGTGGTGCTGTTTCCTCAATTAGGGATGTTACATTGGCATCCACTCTAAACAGAACTCAGAAATATTATTTATAACGTTGGTGCCAATTCTGCTTTCCCTTTCACTTTCAAATATTGTATATCTAATATCTTTATCGATTGCATTCACCACACTTTTAACGTACTTCAGATATATCGCTTACCTCTCTCTTGTAAGCATTGATATAAAGTTATTTTTTATGAATCGTTGATATTTGCTGTTTTATCCTCAAGCCAAATCATTCCATTGTTAGCTGTAAGTTGCAAATGAACCAGTGAAGAAGATTAAGATAAGAATTCTTTATTATTCACATGTACATCGAAACACACAGTGAAATGCACCTTTGCGTAGAGTGTTCTGGGGGCAGCCCGCAAGTGTCGCCAAGAGTGAAGATCAGATGGGGTTATATAATAATGATGTTCTTTTTTAATTCAATCATGGGATGAAGGTGTTTCTCGCAAGGCCAAAATTTATTTCTCATCACCAAATGCCTCAGAGGTGGTGAGGAGTGTTCTTGATCTGCTGCAGTCCTTGTGATGAAAATACTCCCCCAAACATGTAGAAAGGGGACACCAGGGCTTTGATGTAACAACAATGAAGAACAACATATATTTCCAAGTTGGGTTGAACAGAGATGATACAGTGAACCTTGTAGATGCTGTACTGAAGCTGTGATGCACTGATGATGGAAGAAGTGGATTGGGCAACAGTCGAGCAGACGTTGTTCTTATGGTGTTGAACTTGAGTGTTGTTTTTCATTTTGTACAGTAAATACAAGTGCCCTAAAGCAGCTTGGCTAGAGATGTGGTTAGTTCTACAGCACAGATAATTATAGATGAAGTATATTTGGTCCATTTTATTTGTCTTGATAAAAAAAGATCTTCAAGTCCTTCTATATGAGAGATTGTGGATTGGTTAAAGGACATACAACAGAAATAAACAGGCCATTTTTGGCTTGAGAGGCTATGACTAGTGCCGTGCTGATAATTCCTGGAGCCCAAGAAATTATCATAATCCATCAGTGATAATGATGAGGGAATCATGTGTAATATATCCAAACCTTACTTGATACCTATCTAGGTGGCAGCATGAAGGATATGGCTTGAGGGGATATAGGGAGGATGTAAATAAGCAAGGACAAGGCATATGGAAAACAATGTGAGGGGAAAAAAAATGTGAGGTTGTCCACTTCGATAGAAAAATAGTTTATAAATAATGAAAGATTGAAAGGTATTTGTGTTTGCCGAGACCTACATGTCTATGAATCACTGAAAGTAAAACATGTAAGCAATTATAAAGGCAAATGATGCTAACCTTTTTAAAAAAGATCATAAGGTCATTTGAGTACAAGAGTAGAGAAATCTTGCTCCATTTATCTAGTCTGACCACGTATTGTAAAACACAAAAAAGTATAACACAGGAATAGGCCCTTCAGCTCATTCTGTCTGTGCTGACCATTATGCCAATTTAAACTAATCCCATCTGCTTGCACATGGTCTGTATCCTTCTATCCCTCCATGTTCGTGAATCTGTCTAAATACTTCCTAAGTATTGCTATTGTATCTGCTTCTACCACCTCCCATGGCAGCATGTTCCAGGAATCTACTATTCTCTGTGTAAAAATTCCCCACTCACCTTAAAACTATGCCCTCAGTATGTGACTTTTCAGACTGGGATAAAGACTCTGGCACTTTGACTATCTACCCTATCTATGCATCTCATAATTTTATAGACTTCCATCAGGTTTCCCCTCAGCCTCTGATGCTCCAGAGAAAACAATCCAGGTTTGTCCAAAGTCTCTTCATGGCTAATGCACTCCAATCCAGGCAACATCCTGGTGACCCTCTTCTGCACTCACTCTAAAGCCTCCATATCCTTCCTACAGTGTGAAGACCAGAACTGCACCCAGTACACCAAATAAAGCCTCAGAAAAGTTTTATACAGCTGCAACATGACTTTCCAACTTTTATACTCAATGCTCTGACCAAATAAGGCAAGTATGCAATATGCTGCCTTTACCCCCTAAACACTTGTGATTCCACTTTCAGAGCTATGAATTGCACCCCGAGATCCTTCTGTACATCAAAACTCCGAAGGGTCCTGCTGTTTACTGTATAGTTTCCTCTTGCATTTGACCTCCCAAAGTGCAACACCTCACATTGTCCGGATTAAACTCAATCTGCCATTTCTCTGCTCAAATTTCCAGCTGGTCTATATCTTGTTGTATGCTTTGACAACCTTACTATCTCCACCAATTTTTCAATCAATTTATCTGCTGTTTTGTTGTGCATTTTGCAACATAATAAATGTATTGGATTTGATTGTCAATCTGTTGAAGGCTACTTCCAAACAAATAGATGGAGGAAAGACTGCAGAATGGAGTCTGTAGTACAGTAGCTGCTTCCAATCCATGTGCCTTTCCTTTCTAACCTTCAGTGATCATGTTCCTCCAAGCACAATAACTTCAGGTCTTTCATCTCTAATCACTGCACAGCCTTACTACTGCTGTGTGCAGCTAGATTCAGCCCTGGATTCCAGTTCTGCTTCATTTTCCCTTCTCCTCACTCTGCTATCCTGTCAGCTGAACCTTGAACCATACTTCTGCATCACGCAAAATCTTCCTTCAATTGTGACTCTGCTCTTTCAAGATTTCTTGTTTTCTTTATACTTAGGGGAGTCTGTCAAATTTTCAAAATGGTTTTGCACAGACTCGCTGAGCCATAGATGGAGACTTTCGAGCAAATAGAAAGACTTTTAAACTATCACAGTGAGCTCATTGGCTTATTCTCGGAGGTCCTTGTTCTGATTGAGAGTTGTTAGAGATTTGTGTTTTAGACTGTGCATCAGACCCCAGGCAGTTTATATTGACAGACCTGCTAGTCAATCACCGAACAAGCAAAAAACCAGGGATTATCCAATGTTGCCAGTTTTGGAAAGATTACAAAATTGATAGAGGTGACACAGTGAGTCAGCCAGTTGTGTCTCATGAAGCTTGGCAAAGCAACCCATGTCACGTCAGGATCAGAAGACCAATCAAGGAAAATTAAGCAAGTTCTTGAGAGGTAAGGTAAGGTTGTAATCACATTCACTTAAACACAAATTAGGAGTAGGGTGGGTCATGGTCCCTTGATTCAGTTCCATCATTTAATAATATCATGGCTGATCTTCTGAGGAATGGTTTCCAGCCTGGAATACCATGTATAGGTCTGGTCTCTCCACTTTTGGAGGAGTATATGCAACAGAGATTGCAGTGGAAGTTCACCTAATTTGTTTCTAGGGAGAGTTGGTCTCTCCTAGAAGAAGAGATGAAGCAGTCTAGGTTTATATTCTTTGGAGTTTAGGAGAATGAAATGTGATCTCATTGAAATATACACAATTTTTAAGGTGCTCCACATGCTGGATGTGGAGTTGATGTTTCCCTGGTTAAAAATAAGGAGTAAGCCCTTCACAACAGAAAGAGAGGGAAGAGGAAACATTTATTCATCTAGAAAGTGAGGAATCTTTGGAATTCTCTACTTGAGGACTATGAAGGCCAAGTTGCTCAGCATATTCAAGATGGAGATCAATCAATTTTTGGATTATAAGGGAATTTTGGGGTTAGTGCAGAAAAGTGGTGCTGAGGTGAAATATTAGCCATGATGCTATTGAATGGTGGAGCAGGTACGTGGGCCTGTTTGTGCTTTTATTTCTTGTATTCTTCTTAAAATCAGGTGATTGCTTAAATAAGCTCCATAACTTTCACCATCTTTCATACATTGGCCTGTAAAGAGAAGAATTAATCAACTATTCTGAAATGGCATATTATTAGCTCAAACATTTGCATCTTTCTTTCCATTTAAGTATATTTAATATGAAAATTCCATGTTTAATTTTTCTTTTTCATTAACAATCTGGTATACTGCTCTAAGGTCTTTACTCATCCGTTTCAATGTCCAGGCTGAAAAACTTTAGTCTCTCCAGCCTTAACGGGTAATTAAGTACAGTTTCAACTTCAACATGTTTGGTGTGGGCAACTGTCTCCACAGAATTACACATTTACAATGGGAACATGTCAGTTTATAAGGACAGCTTTGAATATTCAAACACCAGTGAATGGTCTGAAGGCTTCTGAATGTAAAACCCTGGACACTGAAGAATTTTATTTTATTCAACCTATTGAGGGATGGCTCCCTGGATGCACAAACACCCCAAATATTGATTGACAAAACAAATTTGTCTTTTAACTATGCGTTAGGTGATAAGAATATTTCTTTAGTTATGTGTTAAGTGATAAGATGGCCATTTAATCCCTGCCTGATCTTGTCCTGGGAGTTTCAATGCAGTACAGTACAAGACATAGAAATTACTATAAGTTACAAAAATAAATAAGTAGTGCAAAAGAGGGATAACAAGGTAATGTTCATGGGTTCATGGATCATTCAAAAATCTGATGGCGGAGGGGAAGAAGCTGTTTCTAAAACATTGAGTGTGGGTCTTCATGTTCCTGTACCTCCTCCCCCATGGTAGTAACATGAAGAGGGCATGTCCTGGATGGTCAGAGTCCTTAATGATGGATGCCGCCTTCTTGAGGCACTGCCTCTAGAAGATGTTCTCGCTGACGGGGAGGGTTGTGCCCGTGATGGAGCTGGCTGAATCTACAACCCTCTGCAGCCTCTTTCAATCCTGTGTATTGAAGTCTCCATACCAAGCAGAAATGCAGCCATTCAGAATGCTCTCCACTATACATCTGTATAAATTTGCAAGAGTCTTTGGTGATGTATTAAATCTCCTCAAACTCCTAATGAAGTAGAGCTGCTGGCGTGCCACCTTCGTGATTGCATCAATGTGTTGGGCCCAGGATAGATCCTCTGAGATGTTGATGCCCAGGAACTTGAAGCTGCTCACCCTTTCCACCGCTGACCCCTCAATGAAGACTGGTGTGTGTTCTCCCAACTTCCCCTTTCTGAAGTCCACAATCAATTCTTTGGTGTTGCTGATGTTGAGTGTGAGGATGTTGTTGTGACACCACTCAACCAGCCGATCTATCTCACTCATGGACATTCATCTATTGTTTTGCCCTGAGTAATTTAAAGTAGTACAAAACCAGAATGTACCATGCCCAACATCTGGTTTCAATGTCCTTGCAATGTTAAATAAATTATCTTTGTACAATTATCAGTAGAAGAGATTGTCTTGTCAGTTTCCATTCTATCCAATGATCTCCTGCTGTGAACAGGTTTTTTGAAGACTGGTTCTCATTTCTATTAATGGTTGCTAGCCACATCATTCCTGATTAAAATTGACATTCAATTCCTAACACCTCATTTCATAGGCTTTCAATATCCAAAGGATCAGCTTTGTGTTTTTTAGTGCTGCCAGTGTTTGAATGTCTTTCTTGCTTCTCATCAAGTAATACTGATTCAACATAAAGTCCGACTAGAGCGCTTTCTGGTTTGATCTGAGCTTTCTTTGTCTTCTATTCTTATTAGCCATATAAGAACAAACAAAAACCTTTTATGTGTTTATGGGATGTAGGCATTGGACCACCATTTATTGTCCTTGAGTATGCAGGTCTTTCACTTTTTGAAAAGGAATTTTCCTTGTGCTACGAGTGCAACCACGTTACAATTGAACTGGAGTTCCAGTATACCTACCATTGATGAGGAAAACACATGTATCCAAGTCAGGGTAATTTGTGAACTGGAGATGGTGAGCAGCTGCCTTTAACCTTCTATAGGTTGTCACTGGTTTGGGAGATTCTGTTAAGCGAGTGTTAGCAAGTTGTGGATGGCTCGTACTACTGTTACAATGTGGCGGTAGAGGAAATTAATGATTATGGTGGTGGACTGAGTGTCAGTCAAGAGGCTGCTCTGTCATGGATGGTGCTGAGCTTTGGATTGTTGTTGGAGCTGCATTCATCCAGGGAAGTGAAGGGTATTCTACCAGTCATCTAACTTGCACTTTGTAAATGGTGGAGTTGTCAGCAGAATAGTAGCCCATTGCAGGATATCCAGCCTCTGAGCAGTTTTTGTAGCAACACTGTTTTGTGTGGCTGGTTAAGTTAAGAATGTGAATTGTGGCTGCCTGTTTTTTTTCCCTCCCCACCCACATGTTGATGCTGAAGGACTAAGCAATGACATTGCCATTGAATGGCAAGGGAAGGTGGTTCGATTCTTTTATGTTGAAAATAATGATTGTCTGGCAGTTGTGCGGCAAGAAGGTTAGATGCCTGAATGTTCACCTGGTTTTACTGCATGCAGGCATGGGGTGCTTCATCTGAGATGTGTGTGAAATCAGATGTTGCAAAACTAACAGTGAATATCTCTGCAACAACACACACAAAACGCTGGAGGAACTCAGCAGGGGGAAATATCTATGGGGGGAAATATCTATGGGGGGAAATAAACAGTCGATGTTTTGGGTCGAGACCCTTCATCAGGACTGGAAAGGAAGAGGGCAGAAGCCGGAATAAAAAGAGAGTGGGAGGAGGACAAGCTGGCTGGTGATAGGTGAGTCCAGGTGAGAGGTGGAAGGTAGGTGGGTGGGGGAGGGGGAATGAAAGGGAGTGATGCGAGAAGCTGAGAGGTGATGGGTGGAAGAGGCAAAGGGCTGAAGGAGAAGGAATCTGGTAGGAGTGGACAGTAGACCATGGAAGAAAGGGAAGGAGGTGGGGAATAGGAGGGAGGTGATGGGCAGGTCATGAGGGCGTGGGAGGGGGAAGAGAAGGGATGAGGGAGCCACAGGAATGAGGGAAAACAAAGAGGGGGAGGGGAAAACAGAGGGGAGGGGTTAGCAGAAGTTAGAGAAATCGATGTTGATGCCATCAGGTTGGAGACTACCAAGACAGAATACCAGGAGTTGCTCCTCCAACCTGCATCTGGCCTCAAAGTGGCAGTAGAGGAGGCTGTGGATAGAAATGTCAGTATGGGAGTGGGAAGTGGATTTGAAGTGGGTGGCCACGGGAGGTCCTGGCTGTTGCAGCAGACGGAGTGAAAGTGCTGGATGAAGCGGTCAGCCAATCTGCGTCGGATCTCACCGATGTACAGGAGGTCGCATAGGGAGCACCAGATGCAATAAATGACACCCTCAGACTTGATGGTTCCTCACCTGGAAGGACTGTCTGAGACCCTGAATGGCGGTGAGGGAGGAGGTGTAGGGACAGGTGTAACACTTTGCACAGTTGCAGGGATAAGTGCTGGGTGGGTCATCAGTGGGGACGGACGAGTGGACAAGGGAGTCACGATGAGAGTGAACCCTGCGGAAAGCGGAGGGGGGTGGGGAGGGGAAGATGTGCCTGATGGTGAGATCCCGTTGGAGGTGGCGGATGTTGCAGAGAATGATGTGTTGGATGTGAAGGCTGGTGGGGTGGTAGGTGAGGACAAGCGGAATCCTTCTCTGCTTCTGAATCATGGAAGGTCAGTCATTGAAGAAACAAATAATTAATTAATGAGATCCAATTCAGTTAAGCATTTCCAGTGTCAACTGCTGAGATGATTTGTCCTCCATGTCTGTCCAGTTTAGTGTACGTTGATATGAGAGTCTAATTAAGAAATGTTGTAATGATTCAATAGGGTAGATACAGGATTTGGAATACTGTGAGCAATTTTGGGCTCTGTAATTTGGAACGTTGTGAGCAATTTTGGGCCCCATATCTAAGGAAGGGTGTCCTGTCCCTGGAGAGGGTCCAAAGGAGATTCACAGGAATAATCCTGGGAAAGAAAGGGTTAATGCATGAGTGTTTGATGGCTCTGGGCCTGTACTCGATGGAGTTCAGAAGGATGAGGGGGGGATCTAACTGAAACCTGCTGCATACTGAAGGGCCTGGATAGAGAAGAAGTTTCCATTAGTAGGAGAGGCAAGGATCTGAGGCACAGCCTCAGAATAAAGGGCCGTCCCTTTAGAACTGAGATAAGGAGGAATTTCTTCTGCCAGAGAGTGGTGAATCTGTGGAATTCATTGCCACAGAGGGCTGTGGAGACCACGTCACTGGGTGTATTTAAGGCAAAGATTGATAGGTTCTTGATAGGTAAAGGGGTTAAGGGTCACAGGGAGAAGGCAGGTTGAAAAAAAACAGCCATGATTGAATGGCAGAACACTTGATGGGCCAAATGGCCTAGTTCTCCTATATCTTTGGTATTATGCTCTAAGCAGATATTTCATCTGATAGCAGAAACAGGACAAAGAGATGTAAACATTAAAATTAGAGCTGGGCCATTTTGAGGAAATAGGGTAGAGTTTTTTTCACAGAGTAGAAATCCAAAGTTCTTTGCCTATGGATGGTGGGAGAGTTCGGGACCAGAGGGCACAGCCTCGGAATAGAAGGACGTCCCTTTTAGAACAGAGATGAGGAATTTCTTTAGCCAGAGGGTGGTAAATCTGTGGAATTCATTGCCACAGACGGCTGTGGAGGCCAAGTCATTGGCTATATTTAAAGCGGAGGTTGATAGGTTCTGGATTAGTAAAGGCATCAAAGGTTACAGGGAGAAGGCAGGAGAATGGGGTTGAGAGGAAAAAATAAATCAGCCATGATCGAATGGTGGAGCAGACTCCATGGGCTGAATGGCCTAATTCTGCTCCTATGTCTTATGGATACTTATAACTTTCAAAATTGAGATTGTTGACTTATTGTCAGTAAAGGATTTCCAGGAATAAGTAGCTGAGGGGTTCGAGGGTTGTGTGTGGCTGGTGATAAATTGGGTTAAGGTTTAATTAAATGTTCGAGTACAATTGAGGAGCTAAATAGCTTACTCCCATTACACAACCACTGGAATCCTCTTGGACTGGAGCTTCCTTATTATTGTGCTTGCAATAATACTAGCTTTTGGCAGAATATCTATCCTTTCATTCTTTTTCTGTCAGTTTAGAATTCTTTGGACTGTGTGCCTTAATGCTTCTTGACATTCTTGAAAGTTCTCAGAAAGCCTTTGAAGTAGCTGCCATGCTGGTGGAGTGATGCTGCAAAGTACTGTAACATCATTTTAGATTGATGCACCAAGGGAAGATCAAAGTTCTCATTTTAACATGACCTAATATCCTTTTAACCATGGAACCATGTTTTATGTAGCCTGTTCTTGCAGGATAAGAATTACCCTAGTTGCAACAATATATAAATTGAAATTGGCCATTCTCTTAACATATTTTTGATTAATTATTTGGAAATCTAAAATCTGGACCAATGCTGATATGGACTAAACTAAATTGCTTATCAAACCACACTGAAATCATTTGGAATTATGGAACACTAAAAATGTGAAAATGAACTTGAATCTTTTGAAAAGCCCTCAAGATGTTATTTCACCTTCTTAAATCTTCTGATGTTGAAAAGATTGTACTTTTATATCCAGAGCTTTTTTGTAACAAGAAGTCATTTTCCTTTTTATTAGAATGATGGTAGACTCTTCTGGTTTGGCAGAGTCGATGTTCTTAGATAACATTGTGATACCAGCCATATGTGTTGTTACTTTTGGAAACTTCACGACACTAACTGAAGTATTGTTTGAAATAAAATAAGGTATTGAAACAGCATCAGCATTCCATAGTATCTAGTGCCATTGTCCATAACAAAATAAGTTTTAAATTTTCCTTTCTCAATTATCTTATTCAGAAATTTGGAATCTGGCCCACCATTCAAATGTCCATTGATTGCTCATCCGGTTGCTCATCTCAACTTGCCTCTTCTGATTTGCTTTTGCACTTTCAAATAAGAACTTTTGTTCATTATCTACTGCCTGGTCACATTTGAAATAATTGTTCAGTGCAATCCATGTCGACTGTTTCCATGATTCTGGAACCTTCTTTTTCATTCAGTTGAGCTTTTAAATCTGGAGACTCAAGAGACTGTCAGGACTTGTTTTTAAATCTGATTAAAAATAATTAAAAGGAAGTTATTTATATTCCTTACTTGCATCAACCATTATTTTCCATTGTAAATCTTACACTTCTATTAATTTAACATTCATCAGTTGGACCATGCTGGTCAAGATCTCCCCACCCTGGATTGTTGCCCATGGTCTGTCCATGCCTCTGCTTAAATCGGGTCTTGGTAATTCCAATGGCTGACCACCAGTGGCTGATCTGACTCTTTGCTTCAGTTTGCTGTTTTTGGTGTTATTTTTCCTGATGCTTCTACTTCCGGTTTGCATCCTTGGAACATCAATAATACTGTGCATATTTATTTTTCACTTGAACAACTACAGTTTCCTTTCTGCCTCTTCCTCTGCAGCATTATCATTTGGTGCCATCCCCAGAAACTGTTCCTCAGACTGTCTCTTTCCTTGAAACTCAACATTTCTCCTCGCTTTCTATCAGCAGTCGATTTTCATCCCACTGCACTCTAATTACACCACTGTCTTCACCATGTAATCAGTTTAGCAGCAGTTGTGAGATCCTGACTATTGAATGGCCATAAAGCCATTCTTCTCAACAGATGAAGGGCAATTTGTATTGTAAAACTCTGCTTATTTGTTTAATTTCCTATTCCAAATAAATAGCTACATGTAACTTGTTAAAATCAAAGATTAAAATATAATGACGTATTTGTGTCTGACATTTAGATAATTGAAAAATTATGGTGGATAGGTGTAATTGAGGTTGACGGTTATAATTGATGAAAGGTTGTAGTTGATGGTTGGTTATAATTGATGGTAGACAGTTATAATTAGTGACTGGTTGTAATTGATGGATCATTGAAATTAATAGTAGATGGCTGTAATTAATGAATAGTTCTAAATTATGTTTGAAATTCAAGGTTATTATAGATGTTTGACTCTTGGATCCAAAATTATTGGTCACTACTGTGAACTGGAAGGCATCTGTAGTTGCAACTCTATTTAAATAATGTGTCCTGAAGCTCCATTTATTTGATTTATTGTAACTCTTTGTTACTGTTAACTTGTGGATCAATAAGGTGAATCCTGAAGGTGAATCTCCCACATCTGGGAAGAGGAAGACACAGTAGAGGATGTCCAACTCCATAATCATAACTCTCTTAACAAAAGACACATCTGATTGGGGTGACTAACTATCATTTGCTATATGAAGAATAATTGCCCGGGTGGTCCTCAATAGCTATGCTCAATGGTTGAAGGGCTACTCCCCAGATTAGTGTGGATTGTATTCATCTAGAGGCAGAGTGGATATGACTTTCACTGCATGGCAATTCCAAGAGAAATGGAGAGCACAGGCCATTTTTTGACCTCGCATGAGCCTTTGACTCCATCAATTAAGAAGAATTGTAGGGTATCCTTTTCAATTTTGGCTTCTCTCAGAGATTTGCCTCCATTCTCCATCTGCTACATGATTGCACACAAGTGGTAATTCTAACCAGGTGGTTCAAAATAGACCTAATCTAGGTGCAGATTGGTAGTAATCATGGCTGCAGCATAACACACCAACACTTCTCTCAATCTTTCTTCTTGCAGTATTGTGCCTTACTTCCAACAAATTTCCCACTGGGCAATGGGGAACTGATCAAATCATTGCCCCCACCACAAAACCAAGGTGACTCCAACCTCGGCCATTGAACTGCAGTACACAGATGATGTTTACATGTGTGCATGTTCTGAGACTGAGTTACAAGGCACTGAGAACTTGTTTCTTGAAGTATGTGAGAGGATGTGCCTTGCATTAAAAATTTGGTTAACAAAGCTGCCTCTGCTGCATTGCAATACTGCCTGAGAATTAATGTCAAAATATTGAACCTGGCACAGAGCTCATAGTCTACTGGGCAGCAATGATCTCTCCTTTCCGTTGTGCTTCTGAGATGTGGGCGACCTTAATGCGCTGGAGATGTACCACCAATGATGCCTGTGCAAGATCCTCCAAATCTGGCAGGATTAGTGAAACAACGTGAATATCCTCTCCAAGGCCAACATCCCTGGTGTCGAGGCTATAACCACACCCAGCCAGTTCTGACAGGCAGGCCACATTGAATCTAGGAACAGTCTCTACTCTGTGCTCTTTCCTGGTAAGACATTACCAGGACAATGAAAACAAATCAAGAATGTTCTCAAAGCCTCTTCTCATAAATGCGTTTACTATAGCAAGGCACGGGAGTCACTGGCCAAAGGCTGCTCAAAAGAGCATTCAGGATTACACTGTGAACCTCAAGTGCTACCACAAAACAACAAATTTTCATGATGTAATAAACCTGATTCTAATCTGGAAAGCATGAAAGCCCAGTGAAAATGCATCATCCTTCTTTACTATCCACCCATCTATGACTTCTAACACTTTCTACTCCACCTGTTGTAGAATCTGTACTGGAAACAGAACTGGAATGGAACCAGGTCATCTTTGACCCCCAGGGACTGCCTAAGAAAAAGTGATTAATTTCATTATAAGAGGCAAAGAATGTTTTAGGCCACAGTGAGTTAATTTTCAATGGTGCCAACTGCAAAGGAAACCAATCATCAATCCGACAAAAATGTACCAGCTGCTCAAATAAGTGCAAAGGCTGAAAAATAAAAGAGAATCAGGGCCAGACCTGTAACATAGAAATGATAAAAGATATGGTAGGTGCACATTTTTTTTGTATATGTGCTCCAGTGACTCCTCCTCAGAAATAAAAGGTTGGGTTGGCATAAATCCTTGGGGAGAGATGATCAATGTTGCACCTCTGTGGCTTCTGTTGATGTAAGGTGTGCTCTTGTAATAAAGGGGCAGGTTGCTTCTTTCCTGTATACTTGCAATCTGATAATTTCCAAATAGATGTGGAATTAAAAAGGAGCAGGGAATAAGAGGTCACAAGAGCAGTGATAATGCTGTGTTGGGAAACAACTGCAGTGAGATTCCTGGGGTAGGGTTCCTCAACCCCAGTGGAGTGAATTTCCTGGGAAGCTAGGGTTCTTCTCCTTGGAACAGAGGTTGTGAGGAGATCTGATAGAGGCATTTAAAATCATGGAGGGTCTAGACATAATAAATAGAGAGAAACTCTTCCCATTAATGGAGCATTCAACAACTAGCAGAAGAACCAAAAGTGTCATGAGGAGATACTTTCTTTTATGCCACAAGTTAGTGTCTTTAATGCACTACCAGAGAAAGTAGTGAAAGCTGGTCAAATTGTAGCATTCAAAAGGGAGCTGGATACGCATCTGAATAAAAAAACTTCTGCAGAAGAGTGGGACGAGCTGAATTGCTCTTGCTTAGAGCTGGTGAGGATTCAATAAGCCTAATAGGTTTTCTATGCTCTTGCCATTTTCTGATTCTGTGAATAAATGTATGTCTTTTTGATAATGCATTTGCTTATGAGCATTATTCCTCTGGACTGAATGTCAGCAAATCCAAACTGCACAGATTATCGACAATCTTGACTGCACAGTTATGCATCTGGCAAGATCAAAAATAAAACCTGACTATTCCATTTGGTCTTGCACAAGCAGTGCAATATGCCACGTGAATTCTGAACAAGCATCCACTGGAAAATATTGTTTTAATTAAAATTCAGTTTAATTTGTTAAATTGTACGGATAAATTTAATAAATTCTAATTTTTTTCAATAAACTATGGCATTTGTATTTTTTTGTGTAACTATATCTATCAATATCAGGTTATATGTGGTTAGAATAAAACACATTTCTCATGTGGTGCTCAAGTGTTTCAGACTGTCAATGTCACCCTACCCCATCCCTTCCAAAAAAAAATCCACACCACTATAACCCCATCTGCTTATGCTGTTTGTTTCTCCCTTGGTGTTTATTTAGCTTCCCCTTGAGTATGTTTTGCTACATTTCTTGAGCAACCCATATGTAGTAGCATATTCCAACACTGCCAAGGCAAAGAAGTCTCTCCTGAACTCCCTATCAGCTTATTGGGTATCTTGTATTTTTGATTCCCATTTCTGGTCTTCCACATGACTCTAAATGTCAGTGAATTTGAAATGCATATCAGGCTTCTTGCATTAAAATAAATGCAGTTTATTCTATCAGACCTTCCTTGCTCCCTGTCTAGCCCCTGCCTGTGTTATCTACTGAACTTGCTCACTTTAACATTTGTTCTTGCCTTAACTATCCCATCTGTCACACCATTGCTTTGGGTCCCACCCCTCTGCCAGCATAGTTTAAACCCTCCTGAGTTTATACTAGCAAATATATAGCAAATCCCCCTGCCGGTATATTGGTTCCCCTCCAGGAGGGGAACCTATCCTGCTTGAACTGGTTGCACCTGTCCTGGAAGAGGGCCCAATATCCAAATACCTGAAACACTGCTTCTTGAACCAGTGTCTTAGCTTCATGTTTAACTGAACTATCTTCCTATTCCTTGGCTCACTAGCTCATGGCATGGTGAGTAATCCAGAGATTACAACCCTAGGGGTCCTGCTTTTCAACTTGCCACCCAACTCGCTAAATTCTCTCTGCAGTACCTCCTCCCCCATCCTCCCTATGTCGTTGGTACCAATATGGACTGTGACCTCTGGCTGCTCACCTTCCCCTTTCAGAATGTCCTGTGCCTGCTCGGAGACATCCTTGACCCTGGCACCAGGGAGGCAGCACGTCATCTGGGAGTCCTGCTTGCAGCCACCAAAACGCTTGTCTGTACCCCTGACTAGAGAGTCCACTATCACTATTCTTCTCCTGGACTTTGCCCTTCTGTGCTTTGCAGCAGAGCTAGTCATGGTGCTACTGATTTGGCTGCTGCTGTTATTGCCCAGTGAGGCCATTTCCCCCAATGATATCCAAATTGATATGATGGGTTGAGAGGGGGATAGCCACAGGGGATTCCTGCACTACCTGCCTGCATTTCCTGGCAGTCATCCATCTGTCTGCCTGAAAGTTTGGTGTGACCACCTCCCTGAAACTGCCATCTATGACACTCTCTGCCACCTGTTTGCTCCTCAGTGAGTCCAGCTGCTGCTCCAACCAATCCATGCGGTCTGAGAGGAGCTAAAGCTGGACACACTTCTTGCAAACATAGGATCCCAATTCCTCCTCAGAAAATTAGTTTCAATAATTCTCAGTGACTGCCTTAAGTTTTCTTTGTTCCTATTTTGTTTACTTTACACCTGTTTCTCTTATGCCGGCCTTAGAAAAAGTCCTCTTGGTTGTTTATGAAGCTGCATTATTTATGCAACAAGCTTTTGCATCTTCAATTTCCTTGGAGAATTTTTGGAAAATCTGGGAGAATTTTCTTTTGCTTGTCATGGGATCCAAGTTGATAGTGCTGGAACACCTGCTGGATTTGTGACATGTGATTCACCTAAACCATTTGACCTTGTATGCAGGTTGCACTGGAAGTTCTTGTGTCTAGTATAATGACTGCTGCGACCAGCCATTTCGAACCTTGCTTTTTATTGCTGTAGAGCTTCACCATAGAGCCTAATTTCATGAGTGGGTGGTATCAGCTCAAGTTTCCACTGATTAAAATCTTTTAATAGTGAAGGTAAATTGTGGCTGAGACCAGTGGAGACAGTCATTCCACAATTCTTTGAATTTGCTGAAACAGATGTCAGGGAACACAAAGGATGCACTCAGAATTTCCAGTGCAGTAGCAGAAAGTTTGATAGTTGAACAGGAAAATGGTCTCTCACACAGACGCGCAGACACATAGACACACGCACAGACACATAGACACACAGACACACATACAGACACATGCACAGAGATACACATAGACACATGCACTGACACATGCATAGACACAGGCACATGCACTGACACACGCACAGAGACATAGACACGCACAATTTCACAAAACAAGGTGTGGAGGGAAGCTGCTGCTGAGGTCAGCAAGAATAATGCAATATTAATGACTAGATGCAGTTCTGTGAAAGCTTCAATGACTGCACATGCTCGGTCAAATATCATGACCCACTATCTGTACCATTAACCTCAGACACTGTTTAATGCACCACTGCTCCATCACCTGTGCATCAACAATAGTGTATCAAATAGGGCTGGCTGGGGCCTAACCTTCACCCAACCCACCGTACCCTCACACTCAAAGTACCACTCCTGGTCTCGTACCCTCTTACCCACATCCTGCAGCTTCCACAAGCCTTTCAACTGATAGGCACATTGACTGAAAAGCCATTGAATGACACTAATACACTTGCCTCCCCCTTTGTAGGATCAGGTGTTGGAAAAATTGGTGTCAGCAGCAATTGACCAATGACCCTTCCCTACATTTCCCCCCCCCCCCCCCCCCCACTCCCCACTAGTAAAAGAAACTGGCAGACAGAATTGGAAATGCCATTTTAGTCCGTAGGAAGTGTCTTGGCAGAGGCCAATAAAGCTGATGATAAATTGAAGTTTAATCTTCCTTGGGACATCCCACTTCTCCATTATTCTATAATTTCATTTGATTTATAGAGTGCAGATAATGTAAGCTTGTGCATCTCAATTTCCCCTTTGCCCTTGCCATAATCCAACCCTATTTTCCTTTGGGATAGTCAAGAAGCACCAATTGGCCAGGCAGTGGATCCAGAGCACAAGACAGGGAAGATGAAGGTATACTGTCACTTCATCTGATGCACACGCAGCCACGAGCTCAGACCCTAGTAATTGGTGCACCACTGAGGGTAACTTGGAGGAGGGAAATGCACAGGATGTACAACTGGATATGAACGTCCTACAGCTGTTGAAAGAGTGGCTCAGGCACCAGGTCTCCAGAAAGCAAAGCTATGCACAAATTCTCCTGCAGAGAATTCAGCTGTAATCTTTGTCGGGCCAGCCGACCAAAGGTAGCTGATGGGCATCCCATTAGTATATCCATCAATGAAATGTTAAAGTGCATGTAAGAGTCCAGCATTGGTCTTGTGTTCAGCCTGGAGACCATAGTCCATCACATCCAGCATGTTATTGATGACCAGCTCCTTTACAGCACTTGTGGATCCAATGATCTTGCAGCATCTGAAAGGCAATTACTTTGCTTCCATCTTCAGTGAAAACTTAGATCTCCTGCCATATAAGCTCAAGCTGCCTTCATACAATGACTGGCCCCAGATTTTATCCCTTCTTTAGTGCTTCACATAGATTTTATAGGTACATATATTAAGGGAGAAAGAGTAACTAGAGAGAGAATAGGGCCCCTGAAAGACCAAAGTGGACATCTTTGTGTGAACCTGCAGGAGATAGGTGAGGTCTTCAATGCATATTTCTCCTCTGTTTTTAGTGTGGAGAAAGGCATGAAGACTTCAGAACTTGAGAGAGTTAATGGGGATGTCTTGGGGATAGTTTGCATTACAGCAGAGGAGGCACTGGATGTCTTAAAACATACGAAGGTAGATAAACTTTGGGGCCTGATCAGGTATATCCAAGAACACTTGGCAAGCTAGAGAAGAAATTGCGAGAGCCCTGACTGAGATATAGGCATCATCATTAGTGATGGGTGAAGTGTCAGAAGACAGGAGGGTGGCTACTGTTGTGCCTTTGTTTAAGAAGGGTTGCAAAGAAAAACCTGGGAACTATAGACCCGAAAGCCTAATATTTGTGGTAGGTAAGTTACTAATGGGGGTTCTGAATAATAAGATATATATGCATTTGGAAAGACGGGGGTTGATTAGGGATAATCAGCATAGCTTTGTGTGTGGGAAAACATGTCCCACAAATTTGACTGTGTTTTTTGAAGAAGTAACCAAGAAGATCGATGAGGGCAGGGAGGTAGACATAGTCTATATGGACTTCAGTGAGGCCTTTGATAAGGTTCTGCATGGTAGGCTGCTATGGAAAGTTAGATTGCATGGGATCCATGGAGAGCTAGCTAATTGTAACACAATTGGCCTGCTGGTAGAAAGCAGAGGGTGATATAGAAGGTTGTTTTTTGGACTGGAGGCTGGGAAATGGTGATGAATAGTCTTGATGTAGGGCATTGGGAACTTATCCATGAAGCTGACCCTGAGGCCTTTCCTGGTTCATTTGGTACATCTGCAGCACTATGAAGTTGGGAGCTCGTGGCTGGGTGTATGAATTACATAGCACAGTTTCTAGACACATGGTACAACATTAAGAGATAAGAAAAGGAAGCAGGAATAGTCTATTTGCCTTTAATAAAACCACAGATGATCTGTAATCCCAGCATCATTTTCCTGCATTAAATCCCATATCCTTTGATTTCTTTAATAATCTAAATATCTGTTGATTTCTGTCTTGAATATGCTCAGCAACTAAGTCTCCACAGCCGCCTTAGGTAAATATTCAAAAAACTCACTACCTTCTGAGTGGAAAAAGTTGCTTCTCATCTATGTCCTGAATGGTCTACCCCTTATTTTGATACTGCAACCCTTGGTTCTAGATGCGAAGCCAGCAGAAACATCAACTCAGCATCTACCTAGTCAAGACCATAAGAATTTTGTATGTGTTAATGAACTCACCTCCTTCTAAGCTCAAGGGTATAGTACCAGTCTATCTAATCACTCCTTGTATGACAAACTTTCCATCCCAATTTTCATAAATTACCGGAAACTGTCTATGTTAAATCCAGAGAGCTCTTGGGTATGCTTGTTCATGTTGTACTGGCTGTTGAAAACAACCACCTCACAGGTGAGGTGAATTTACAGATTAGTCCACTGCTGGTATTGCAACAATCTCAGGTAATTGAGAAAGGAATGAGAGTGAGGATATGGATGAAAGATGCCAGCAATGGCGTTGAATGGGGTGGTGGTCATGATCATAGACTATTAACTGAACCAAACCTTTTGAGCAACTAAGTTCATCACTTCTCCTGCTCTTTCCTATTACATATGATACTGACAATGCAATTCCATTAGAGCCCAAGAAAACCTGTTGGTTAACACTTCAAGATTCTCTGCCTGATGGAGAAAGTTTTAACTAACAACCAGTTCACAGTTTACTAATAAGGAAGCTTTCAAATAATAAATGTCATTTCATTTCTTTCACCAATGCTAAATGTGTCTTCTATCAAATACTCTTAGAATATGTCCTTGATGGACATAGTAGTTGCCTTGCATTCTTTGATTATGATTTTCTTTGTTAGATTTCAAGAACACTGTTGTTTTGTTATAATTGTGTATTTTTCCCTCCAAGTGGATAAATTGAGCTTTTAACCTGATTGTGTGTGCGCGCATGTGTGCATGTTTGTGTGTGTGTTTGTGTGTGTAGTTTATGGAAACATGACTCATTTATGTATCACATAATGTTTACAGCTACAGATCCATATTGTGTTTTTAAATTTGTTAATCCAATCTTAAATGAGGTTTTTCACTATTATAGGTCTGATTTAATGAAATCATATGCCTCTTGTGAAGCTTTATCTATATCAGGAAGCATTATGGTTTTCCATCTGTTGATTTTAATGGATCCAGCATCATGGGGAGCACGCATGTTATTTCCCAATATGTCCACCTGTCAGATGAGGCTTGTGCCTGGAGCATCACTTTGCTTAGTTGTCCGTTATGTTGTTGTAGTTACCGAATTGTGAATGCAATTTGACATTTAATCTATTTATATATCAGATATCTAATTACTACCATGAACATTTTCTATATAGTTTGTAATAAAATATCTTTAACAATATCTTCCTGTCATACATTTGTCCTGATTTATTGTGGAATTCCCTTCAAATTTAATATAAAGGCCAGGCACACATCCTAATGTGGGGTAGTATAAGCAGACGTTTACAGAATTGTTTGCTTCATTTGACCCCATTATGGTTAGAATTCTGTCATCCTGGTACTACAGAAGAATTACAAGTCTTCTGGATTTTTTTTTCCTGAGTTGGGGACACAATCCTGCAAATGTAATTTTTAGCAAATACATGTATTTTCAGATCAAATATAAATTTGAAACTACAAACTTGTGTAATTAGGTTTAATTAGCAAAACAGTTTTGGAAGCTATGAGTAAAATAGTTTAATATAAACTTTAAACATTTTTTGGATGTCCTGGGAAAATATGATGCTAAAGGAAGTGGATGATTTCTTCGATGCTTCATTCTGCAAACAGTGGAGAATATATTCTACACCAATACAGCAAATAAAAAGGAGACATGATTGTATTCTCTACATTAAATCCAGAAAGCAACAGTGCACATTGCATTCGAGGTAATCCATTGGACCTTATCAGTTTATAACACAAATTTTGGATCTATTTCAGAGAGAAGCATGAACTCTAGCACTAGAGTTATGGGGAATGACAGAAAAAAGCCTCTGAGCTTGTCACAAGCATGTTTTTTGGAAGTTTTTTATAACACAATATTGATACAGTACAATCAGTTCATAACACTTAACAGGATTAATTTACCAGTGTAATCACTTATGCGATGAATATATGATTTCCAGCTGCTGTTTGTCTCTGTCAAGCTTGGCAGAGGAAGATCAAGGGAGCACCGCGATCTGGGTGACGAGGCCTATCTGAAATAATTTTAATGTGATTCTGTAAAAGAAACTTGCACAAAAAGTGTGTGACTGCTTATACACACAAAGCAGTAAGCTAATTGTATGACTCGTATGGAGTTTTCAGGTACAAATGGATGAAATGTTAGCCATACTTGTGTTGCCCATTTGTAGCAGGTGATGAATATTCTGTGCAGGTGCACAAAACGGTAAGGCCATTGATCTTGCCAAATGGGGGATCTCAGTTTTGTAGACAGACAAGAGAAGCTGGGAATGTGCAGTGAAGGTGAAGCAGAGATTTAACAGCTGTGATCAAGATGGTGAAAGGTGTTTGATGAGGTAAATAAGAACAAATTGCTTCCAAAGGCACGAGGGCTGGTAAATAAAGAAAGGAGATTTAAGATAATATTAAAAGAATTCCAGGGAAGATGAGAACTATATTGACGGAATCCATTGCCATGATAGGGACTGCACTGCCTGAAAGGACATTGGAAGCCGATACAATAATAACTAAAAAAATAAAATTGAAGGTCAGGGACATGAAGGCCCTGTAATTAAGTAACTCCTCATTTATATAGCATTGATAGGAATAGATTTTGTGGTGAGCAGTGAGAACAATTGAAAATTGTAGATGGTTCTGGGAGGCAATACATCAATTGAGAGGGCATGTGGAGAATCCTTCCCATGTTTGGCTGACTGGAGAAGCACATCTCCATTTTATATCTGCTACATGAGGACAATGGGTCCACAACAGATCCATTTTTGGTGCGGTCTGGTATCAAGTAAGTCAAGACAATTTTCTCAATTTTTCTCACTGCAATATTGCAATTTGCTCCAACAAGCATTCTGCTGGAGTGGAATTTTTCTATAGGGCAAATGGGAAACGGTTCAACATATGTTGCCTCCACTTTAGAACCAAGATCACCCCGACCTCGCTCATTGAGTTGTAGCACACTGACAATGTTTATACCTGTATACATTTGGGAGCTGAAGTCTGAGTCATTGCTGACTTGTTCTCCAAAGCATACAGGAGAATGTGCCTCATCCCTTACTAACCTCCTTATATGTACAACATCAACCCCTCAGACAAGTGCGAGGTCTTGCATTTTCGTCAGTTAAACCAGGCAGGACTTACATAGTAAACGGTACGGCCCTGGAGATTTTTGTAGAAGAGAGAGACCTAAGGGTTACAGGTACATAGTTATCTGAAAATGATGACACAGGTAGATGGGGTGACGAAGAAGGCCTTTGGCACGCTCACCTTCATCAGGCAGGGCATTAAGTTCAGGAGTTGGGATGTCATTTTACAACTGTACAAGTCATTGGTGAGATCACACTTGGAGTATTGTGTGCAGTTCTGGTTGCCCCGCTATAGGATGGATGTCAGTAAGCTGGAAAATCTGCAGAAAAGATTCATGAGGATGTTACCAGGACAGGAGTGCTTGAGTTATAAGGAGAGACTGGATGCACTGGGACTTTTTCTCCCTGGAACGAAGGAGGTTGAAGGGTGACCTTACAGAGATATATAAAATCATGAGGGGTTTAGTTAAGGTGGGTGGTCACAGTCTTCTTCCCAAGATACAGGAGTCTAAAACTAGAAGGCATAGATTTAAGGTGAGAGGGGAAAGATTTAAAAGAGACCTGAGGGGCAACTTTTTCACACAGAGGATGGTGAGTATATGGAACAAGCTGCCAGAGGAAGTTATTGAGGTAGGTATAATTACAATGTTTAAAAGGCACTTGGACAGGTACATGGATAGAAAAGGCCTAGAGAGATATGTGCCAAATGCAGGCAAATGGGACTAGCTCAGACAGATATTTTGGTTGGCATGGATGAGTTGGGCTGAAGGGCCTGTTTCCATGCTGTATGACTCTATGACTCCATAAGGACCATGACTAGACCCTTGGTGAAAACGTGGACAACTTCCCATATCTCAGGTGGCATATCTTAGTGAAGGCAAACATTGATGAAGAAATTCACTTTCACCTTCAGTGTGCCGTATGAGGAAAAAAGCATTTGAAGATCAAGACCTCAAACCCAGCACATAGCTCATGGTCTACCAGGCAGTAGCAATCCCTGCCCTTCTGCATGCTTCTGAGATATGGACTATGTACAACAGGCACCTCAAAGCACTGTGTAATAAATTGATCTGTAGAAACAGTATGCAAGACAAGCTTTTCACTCTACCTTAGTACAAGTGACCATAATAAACCTTCCAATAATGCTGTTTCTGAAAAATCCTCCAAATCCCCCTGGTAGGATAAGTGAATTAATGTTTCAGGTCAGCACCCCCAGCACAGGTCCTAGGCAGACTCAGTCAACTCCCTTCAGCAGACCATGACAGTCACATGCCCGACACTGGAGTCTTGAAGCAGGCACTATTTTGACCTCTGTCACAGCTAGAAATTACCAAGTGGCAGAGAAGTATGCACAACAGTGTTTTCAAAGCAGTCCTTGAAAAAAAGTAACATCCTCACTAACACCTGTGAATCCCTAGCCCAGATTGCTTAAAGTGGAGAAGGAGCATTTGGCATGAGTCTGCAAACTTTGGAGTTTTTCAAACCCAGCATTCATAGTGGAAGGACTCCACTGCTTCATAACCAACTCAGCTGCCTGTCCTATCAAGCATTTCCTATCCCACTTATGACAGAGTCTTTAGGTTTCACATTGACTTTAATGCATGGCTTTAAAGTAATGGGTGGAAAGTTCAAGGGAGATATCAGAGGAAGGTTTTTTACCCAGCGAGTGGTTGGGGCATGGAATGCGCTGCCTGGGGCGGTGGTGGAGGCAGGTACATTGGTCAAATTCAAGAGATCACTAGATAAATATGTGGGATATGTGGGAGGAAGGGTTTAGATAGTCTTAGGCGAGATTTAAAGGTCAGCACAACATTGTGGGCCGAGGGGCCTGTATTGTGCTGTACTGTTCTATGTTCTATGACCATCAGAAAGTAAAGTATTGCGGTGGATTGAGGTTTGGTTAACAGACAAAAAATAAAGACTAGGAGCAAACAAATCATTTTTGGGTTGGGAGGCAATGATAAGTGGGGGTGCCACAGGGATCAGAGCTGGAGCTTTGGTTATCATCAAGGACATCTTCAAGAGGCTGTGCCTCAAGAAGGCAGCATCTATCATCAAGGACCCTCACAATCCGGGACACACTCTCTTCTCGTTACTACCATCGGGGAGGAGGTACAGGAGCCTGAAGGCCCAAGCTAAATGATTCACCAACAGCTTCTTCCCCTGCGCCATCAGATTTCCGAAAGATCCATGAACGCATGGACACTACCTCATTATTCCTTTTTTTGCACTATTTATTTATTTATTTTATAATTTTTAGATTTTATGTCTTGCACTGTACTGCTGCCACAAAACAACAAATTTCATGTCATATGTCAGTGATAATAAATCTGAATGAATCTGATTCTGATTGTTTACATCAACAATTTGGATGAGAGAGCCAAATACACTTTATCCAAGTTTACTGATGCTGCAGAATGACTTGGAGGAGGTTGCAGAAAGGCTTCAAGGAATATAGCCAGCTTGAGCAAACGGATGAAGAAATGACAAATAGAATGTAATATAAAAGCAAGTTCCATTTTAGGTGAAAATAAATAGAAAGACAGAGTGCTTTTTGAATGGCGAAAGAATACTCATAGGGACCTGGGTGACTTGTACACTGATTAATGAAGGTTAAGATTCAGGTACAGCAAGCCATTAGGAAGACAGCATAATGTTGGCTTTTATTGCAAGAACATTTGAGTACTAGACTAAATATGTCTTTCTGAAATTATATTGGGCTATTATGTGACAGCAATTGGAATATTACAGACAGCACTGGTTTCCCTACCCAGGGAATGATTTATTACTATAGAGAAGTGCAACAAAGGTTCATTACCTTAGGTTCCTGGGATAGGTGTTTGTCCATTGAGGAGAGATTAAACATACTGGGCCTATACTGGCTAGAATTTGGAAGAATGAATGGTTTCCTGAAGCATTTTGAAGGAAATGTTGCTGCTTTACATTTCAAGGTGACTTTCATTCTTAATTGTAAAATTTAAAGGGTTGGGCAAGGGTGGAGGTAGGGGTGGTAACTCTAACCCTCCAGCTTCTCTTTTCTTCCCCCACTCACAAAAAAATCTGGAAGGAAACAAACGTGTGACTGGCCATCCTCTTCTGAAAGGCCAGCTTACATGCTTCACAAAATGGTCCAAACCACGACCTCAAGCTGGAAGAGTGTTGTGGGTCCCACCTCTTCTCTGCTAACAAAGTAGACCAGTGTACTTCACAATGGTACTTTTGCTGACATGAGGTACATTGGCTATACAGAAAGTGGGACCGGTGCTCATTTTGAAAGAGAGCAGAGGCAATTATCACCTGTCTTCCCACAAAGAATTCACCACATTCCTCTCTTCCTTTGCCCATCTTTTCCTCCCCTCTTTATGCTTGCAGTCAGCTCCAGGCCACAACGGAATTGACTATCCCTTACTAATGCTTGGTGTATTAGCAGTAACTCCAAATATCATTGCTCTGTAGAATGCTGGATAGGATTCCAAGCGAGTCATGAAAATATTATTTGAAACCTAAAAGTAGTTCTTAATATTTTAGTCCTGATGCAGGGTTCTGACCCGAAACATCAACTATTTCTTTCCTCCCACAGATGCTGCTCAACCCGCTGAGTTCCTCCAGCAGATTCTTTGTTGTTCTAAAATACTGCAGGTGCTGGAAATCTGAAACTAAAACAGAAAATGCTGGAAAAACTGCATTTAATGCATGAGCAGTGATTGTGGTATGATGAAACTGAAAAACTGAGTCGACTTTAAAAGGAAAATTATTGACATTTGGTTTCAGAATGGTTAATGCAAGAACCACACATGAAGATAAAGACAATAGCCTAAGTAAACTGAGAACTCCCAGTGAAATGGGGGTGATGTGGTGCAACTGGATTGGATGGATGGCAGTAAGTAACCAAGGGTTGGCAGGGAGAGGGCACACTTCCCCCGTCTCATTACAGTGCCAGCGACCCAGGTTGAATTCCAGCTGCTGTCTGTAAAGAGTTTGTACGTTCTCCCCGTGTCTGCGTGCCTTTCCTCCGGGTGCTCCAGTTTCCTCCCACATTGCAAAGACATACGGGTTAGGAAGTTGTGGGCATGCTATGTTGGTGTCAGAGAGCATGGCGACACTTGCGGGCTGCCTCCAGAACACTCTACGCAAAAGATGCATTTCACTGTGTGTTTCGATGTACATGTGACTAATAAAGATATCTTATCTTATCTTCCCTGCTCCAATTACAAGATAAATATATCTTTAAAAACTGATTATTATGCAGACATGGGTGACCCTGACTTTCCTAAGTTTAGCTGACACCAGCTGCCTAGTCCTGATGCAGAACCTCCAAACTGGCATTACGTTCTTTATTTGTATATTCAAAGAATCTAATGACTATTTCAGGTAAGCACATTGTGTGGCTATTTTTTTGGCACTAATGTGGGTGCAGGCACTTTTCTGGCACATAATAAGCCTGTCTTTTCTACCTGCTATATTGAGGGAAGCCATTTACTGGTCAAAGTGGATGGTGCAACCTGAATTAACGGACTTTTGCGTCCACCCCTTATTAATTCATTCTTCTAATGTCGTGGGACTGCTTCCCATATCTCAGGACAGAAATCACTGATGAGATTTGCCATCATCTTCAGTGCACTGGCACAGCCTAAGGAAAATGGTTCTGAAGATCAAGACATCAAATTTGTCTCAAAGCTCATGCTCAGTGGGGCAGCAGCGGTCCTTGCCCTCCTACATGCTTCTGAGACGATTATTCTCACTGCCGGTGTAGACATAGGCTCATTTTGGCAAATAGTTAACTTGAGAACTGACTGACTAGTTCCAGTCACATCTTTCAAGCTTTGAGCAGAAACGTTGTTGAGTGGTTCCTGCAAGAAATCTATTGAAGAAGTTATAGCTGTTAAGCTGGGAACTATAGTTGTCCTTGAAGATTTTATTACCATAGAAACAACCAAGAAGTTCTGCCTGGCCTTGTAAATTTGCTGTATAATGTTATTGATGCAGCCAGTGAACACTTATAGCAATCTGTTATCTCCATCACTTGTGAGGAAACACTCACCAGTTAGATTAGATTGATGCTTCCTGATTATTCGATAAATTTGCCCCTAAGGTCTGGACCCCTCTCTGGGTTATACATGTGTTATTATGTGTTGTTAAGTAGTTATAATAAAGAACTACAGTTCCCAGTAGGCAATGCAAGGGGTCACATGGGGGAAACAGGAAGTGGCTGGAAAGAGCGGGAAAAGCCAGCCAGCCTGGTGTTGTAAGTCTGTGCAGTCTGTTGTTTTGTTGTTTTAATAAATGTTCCAATGTTAAACCCACGCCAAGTTTGTCTCGTGATGAAGAACAAACATAACAATACAGTATACATTATCCTCTGGCAACAGATGGTTCACTTTGCTACTTGCACGCTCAGCTCATCTTGCTCACTTGGCAACGTTGATTTAAAAGAGGGATGACATACAATAGAGCAGGTTGATTGTCTTAACTTTTGGTCCTTCTCAAAGTCTGGATAATTGAAGCTCAAAAATGAAGAGGAAAATTTAACAGGAGTGTATCCTGGTATTCTAGTCTATGACAAGGAAAAGGACAATTCAGAAGGATGACTCGGGCAGGCACGGTAATGTAGTGGTTAGCGTAACGCTATTACAGCACCAGCGACCCGGGTTCAATTCCGGCCACTGTCTGTAAGGAGTTTGTACGTTCTCCCTGTGTCTGCATGTGTTTCCTCTGGGTGCTCCGGTTTCCTCCCACATTCCAATGATGTACGGGTTAGGAAGTTGTGGGCATGCTGTGTTGGCACCGGAAGGTGGCGACACTTGCTGGCTCCCTCCAGAACACTCTACTCAAAAGATGCATTTTGATGTACGTCTTATAAAAATAACTAAAACATCGTTGGACAATGTTCTTGTTATCTACCGATCCATTGGGCAGAGAAGGAGTAAAATGAAAAAAAGGAAATGATGAGTAGAGGATTTCTTATGTCCATAGGCCAACGAGGATGAAGTTGTTGCCAGATCTGGTTGTTAGCAATGATATAAATGACTAAGTGTGGAAGAGGACCTTGTGAGTTATGTCTATGTGATTATTATTAAGGTCCAGCTAGGTAAGACTGGTCAGCACAAGCGCAGAAAATCAAACTTGGGCTGAGTGTTTTATATGTGGTTGATCTGATTGTGGTAGTTTCCCACCAGACATTTTTGATTAAAATTAGACTGAAGGAGTTATGGGCATTTTTTTGTTCAGAAGGAGAGGTGTCAATTCACAGTGTTCATTTCTGCAGCCCCTTTTCCTCTGTGTGTTGATGATCTGGATGCAGATTGAGGGAAATAGTGTTGAGATAAATGAATTATGTCCAGATAGAAAGAACAATTCATTTTTTGAAGAGATAGAAGCTTTTGGACTAGATTTTGCAGGGAAACGCTGACTGTTTCACACAAAACTTCCAACTTTTCCTCGCATAAGTAAGTGCCAGCTATTTTAGGAGCTCTGAGCAATTGTGCATGAAGGTAGAAATCCCAAATTTACTGAGAGCTGGGGATTGCACTCCAGAACTGGATTCCTCATGAAACCCAGTGGCAGAGCATGAAGTTGTGGCGGTTCTCCAGCATTTATTGAAGGGAATATGCTCAAACAATCTGATCCAGTTTCAACTCAGCCTTAACCCTGTCCGCGAATAGCAAATACTGGAAAGGGCAATTGTCCTGCCACCAACAACCTTACACCGAGTTCTAATTAAAGTACATGTTAGTATTTTTTAATTTTTAGTTTTAATGTTATTAAGTATTTTGGCTTTTGTTTTTATTCAATAGTTTGCTTAATTTTTTAATCAGTTTTGGAATGTTTTAGAATGTTTCTGAATATTGATATGTGCCACTTCAACCTCTCAAACATAACGCTGGTGCAAGTCTCACACCCACTATAGCTTACACACACAGCTTGCTGTCAAATAAACAAATATATCTTGCCAAACCAATGTACTTCTGCCTTGCAGCTTAAGGTGGTGCACAACTGGAGGTAGCAACAGCAACAAACCACCTGGAGGAGGGTGAAACTAATTCACCCTAACCTCCTGGACTGCACCATCATTTGTGCAGGTGTTATGGAGTCCATGAGCCAGTGTCAGAGCTGAGAATACAGAGGATGATCTTACGCTCCGATATAATTCTCCTCTCATCCCAGACTGTCTTCTGATTTTCAAGATGCAGATGGTTTAAAAATGCACCACTTGCATTCCCTCTCCCGACTCTACCATCCCTCTCCCAACTTTGTCCCTCAACATAACACCTACCTTTTTGCCTTTCCCTTTTTCGATAACCAAGAACTCCATTCCTGACAGAACCCATGTGCTTTTGCTCTCTGGCAAGAGGGAATGAAATATATTTGGCTCCTTTGGATTATAGAGCACCTTTGATTTTCCTTAAGTAACCATGATTGGCCACCTGTTTCATTGCAAGCAATCTCTTGCTCCAGCTTGGAGTCTGATTCATGGCCACAGTTATCTCTGTATCCACAGGCACAGTGAAACTCCTCTGGCTTAAATTTGAAGTTGTGACAGGAGTATGTGGTATATTTCAGCAAGGACTCCTAAGGGAAAGAGAGAAGAAATGTTGAAACCCTTGTATCTTCCACTTATATTTGATTCTTGCATTTATACTCCACAAACAAATACCTTCTTATTAACCTTTGTTTTGACATTAAGCAGATAGGGCTCAGTCAAAACTGTGATCACTGACCTGCGCACAAGTTTACTTATGCAACAACTAAACCTGTGATGCGATGGCAATTGTGAAATTGTGTATATTGTATATTATGCATAGAATTTATTTGTGAGAGATAGTCCTGGAGATTGTCTCCTACCCTTAAATAAATTGATTATATATACAGTACTCCATATGATGCATAATTATTTCTTATAGTTGGCAGATATATCTTATTAGTAGAACTCTGGCTTCAAGAGTAAGGAAATGGAGGGTTCAAGCTGAGCACAAATTCTTGTCCGCTGTGGCACTGAGGGATAACGTTGTAATACCAAGAGGTGAGTATCTTGTATGGTATGCTAAATGGAAGCTCCACCAATGCTCTCAATAAAAGATTCTATCAAAAAGCCAAAAAGTACTGGATTGTTGGAAATCTGAAATAAAAACAGAAAATGGTGGAAAAACTCAGCAGATCAGGTATTGTCTGTGGATAGTTAATAGGTTCTAATGAAAGATCATTGACCTGAACTGTTAACTCTGTTTCTCTCTCCAAAGATGCTACCCAATTTGCTGATGTTTTCAGCTTTTTCTGATTTTTTTTATTGTAAAGAGAGTCTATTTAATTGAAAAGCAGGGAATTCTCCTTGGTGTGACAGCCAATATTCACTCTTCAAGAAGAGTCACCTCAAAGGAAAATTTGAACATTTGCTATTTGTTGGACCTTGTATGTGCAAATTGACTGCAATGTTTCCCACTTGACAATGGTTCCTGCACCTCAGAGGTCCTTCATTGGCTGTAGGCTAATATCAAATATCCTGTGAATCTCATGGTCATAAAAAGTCCTCTATAAGTGCAAGACTTTCTTTATTTTCATATAAGAAATTATAAACTAAACTGTAGTAAAAACAATGGCAGTAATCTTTGCAACACTCTATAAAAATGAAAGAAAATATTGTCATTTGTTTTATACTATACTACCTGATTAAAAATTAACTTTAAAGAATAATATTCTTCTATTTACTGTTTTACTGCAGTAATCCTCTTATCTTAAAACTACAGGAGAAGTAGATATTGCAGAATAAGTGAATTTAAGGATAGATTGGTAAAAGATGTATTGGTGTCTGGCAGCATTTCCTTGCACGCTGATTAGTATATGGAATATTTCTGGTATGGGTAATGGTGCCAATAAATAGGTCAGGTTGTGTGAGAGAGAAATCTCAAGAAGTGTGTTTGATGAGCTGAACACTATCCTCATCTGAATTTACTTTTGTGACTCCCTATAAAATAGTAAACCAAGCAATTAGGCATTAAATCTGTTTCTACTAATCCTGCCAACAAGCGTCTGATTTAAAATATAATAGTACAGTGTAAATAAAAAAGCTCCTCGGATACGTGACTGGCACAGAGCATTTGTATCATCATCAGAAATTGTTTGACCATATTGGACTAGCCATGTGTGATTTGCCACCATGCATTTTTGGAGCCAGAACTGCTGTTCTTTCCTGAATCCTGCAAAGAAGAATGCTCCTATCTGCTTCGCAACCTGTGAGTTGCTGTGTTTTAGATCAGTACTGTTCTAATGTCAATTCCCTTCTGCTTTTACCATAACATAATTATGCTGCCCCTTCATTAATATTAACATTAAAATTAGAGCATCATTACATTTATAAATGACTCATAAGCATATTGCAATGTTCTGTTGTTGCATCAGATAAAATCTTGCCCTTGACCACTTCAGCCTCTAATATAAAATATACCTAAATCATTCATCAGATGTCAGATTTGTGCAATAGGTGGGAATAAATCAAATTATGGGTCAAAACTTATTCACAGTTATCCACTTAATTGCCATTTGGGATTCCTCCTATTATATTAATAAATTAATATATGAAGGGAGAAAGTAATTTATGAAAGTATAGAATATTTATGAATGTGATTTAGGTGTGTTTTGAATAGTAATGTTAAATGTACTTTAATCGGAATTACTCTATTATGTATTGTATTTTTGTGTCGGTGGGAGCTTCATATTGTGTGATATTTTCAAGAGCTGCTATTTTCTTTTGCACAATGACACTTTTATCACTGCATTTTTGTTTAATTAAAAAAATAAAGAATGGCAAATCAAAACGGGGATAGAACAGGTAGATAACATTTGAGGAAAATGACAAAAAAACCATATCAATTAAAAAAATCACAGGTTTTTAAAAGCAGTAAATGCCAGGGGGATACTACCGGAAAAGAAAGCAAAATGTAATCAATAGATTCACTCAGATGTCTTCCAGAAAATTTCTCATGCTTCCTACCACACTACCCCCACAGCACCACCACCTCATGTCTGTCCCTCTCTCTTTCTCTTTCATTATCTTTCTGTCTCTTGCTGGAATTTCATATTTGCAACTGTGACAATGTTCCCAGACTACCCAATGGACCTCTTAAGATCAACTGGGTTACCCCAGTTACTCCTTCATTCAACTTGCATCAAACTTATTTGCTCTTCTGCACACATTCCATAGACTATAGTATTGAGATTGATGCACATGAAATGAAGGGTAAACTCATGCATACATTGGGTCAAGGCTCTTTATTGGAAATGGACTTTTATTATTAAGAAAAAAGAAAATGACGCAACCAAAAGTGAAAATGATGGAAGTTCTTGTTGAGGAATATTTTACCTCTGGTATGTATAGAACTACTAAAGAATAGAATGATCACGTTTGATGCAGGGTTTGACAGCTGTCCCTGATCATAATTGTATCTTGAAGTTGAGTGGGGATGCTGCCATGAACCTCCCGACAGGAAGGACCATTCAAATTTCTGAAACAGTTTCTTTCTGGCACCTTGCCTGTGGAATGTTAGCTGCCGGTGTGTTAGTGTGCACTGACAATTACAATCACCATCACCTTGTTCTCCTGTGAATGGGAAATCAACCGAAACTGATTGGAAACCGACCAACTGTTCAACGTCACCCTATGATCATCTCACCTCCCCTACTTCCAATCATTGAAACCATCTCAGAATACATATGGGGACTCAAACTTATTATGAGCAATGTCATGGGCCTTCTGTGGAAGTAACAATAACAGGATCAGAGGTAAATAAGAATTGATCATAAATGCCTTAAAACTTATTTTAGTAGTCAGGCAATCCAGTATTTTGTGAATGGACTTCACTGCCTTTGGTATTTGAATAATTCATCGCAATCATCAAGTTATATTCTGCTGTAATCTCAGATTTTGGTATGATGAAGACCAAGGATAATTTGTTATTCCTACCCTAGCCACCAAAGTGGTAAACCTCAGCACGCTCACTGCAAATTCCCAGGGTTGGATCTCTATGTGTGATATTTTAATCCATTGATAAATGCTGTAACTTTCCATGCGATGATGGTCATTCCACACACATTAATGAACAACTCAACATTCATTAATGTTATTGATTTAGAATTTTGCAGCAGTCAGCATGCTATTTTTTCACTATAAGTGAGTTTTGTTGGATTATTGCAACTGATATTTCAGCTATATTGTAATTATAGAATTACAATGTGCAGTCAACATTCAATAATAAGTCTGTAAGATAAAGCAGTAGAGAGGTAATAAAAATAAAAACAGAAAATAATGGAAACATTCATCAGGTCAAGCAGTGTCAGTTGACAGAAAAACAGAGTTAGTGTTTAGATTGATCTGAATGTTTCCAGCATTTTCTATTTTTTCTTCAGATTTTCAGCATCTGTTTTTCTTTATTTTCATCTACCAATAAAACAATAAAGTTTTTAGTGTTGGATAAGAGGTTGAATCTTGCCCTCACTAGTTGTGTATTGTTGGATCCTTGTATTATGATATTTTGTCCTTTTGAGTAAAATCAAGCAATGAGAATACACATAGAAGATGTCCTCCATGGACTTGAAGTGAACTCCTTTGCGCTCCAACTGTTCACACATAGGGGATCTAAAGGCCCCTGAAGGTAATCCAGTGTTATTTAGAAAGTAAAAGTTAGTTATATTCCCCAATGATTCCCCAAATCGGTGTTTGGAACCTTCTAGTTGCTATTCTGCTTCCCCTTTATCCCAGCAAAATGCCCTTCCAGGGGTAGACAAATGGATTAGGCAAGAAATATCAGACACCTCCCCCCTCACAAGCTGTGTACCTCTGGTGTGATCATCTTGCACAGTGAGTATCGGGAGAGGAACGTAGCTCCACGTCACAATCTTAAAGAATCTGATTTATCTCCAAATTTTCATTTCACTAGGAGAAAATCAGGATTATGTAAACATTTGTTCATTAGGAATTAAATTAGAAGTTACATTGTGAAAACTTACTCTATGTTCTGGGTGGCATTCATTGTCCATCTCTAATTGTCCTTGAGGAGGTGGTGGTGAGCTGGCCTCTTGAACTCTTACCATCCATCTGGTTAAATTAGACTCACAGTGCTATCGGGTAGGAAGTTCCAGGACTTAGACACATTGTAGGAACGGTGACATATTTCCAAATCAGGATAGTGTGCAACTTGGAGGGGAACCTGCAGGTGATGGTGTTCACTTGGGCTTGCTGCCCTTCCCCTTCTTGGTGGTAGAGATCATGAGTTTGGGAGGTGCTGTCAGAGTAGTCTGGGTGAGTAACTGCAGTACATTCGTGGATGGTAACATCGTACAGCCACTGTGCACTAGTCATGGAGGAAATTAATGTTTTAGGTGGTTGACGGTTTGTCAGACATTGGATGCTTTATCCTGGATGGTGTCAAACTTCTTGACAATCCTTGGCGTTGCACTCATCCAGTTGAGTCCGTCACACTTCTGACTTGTGCCTTTTAGATGGTGGAAAGACTTTTGGGTGTCAGGAGGTGAGCCATTCACCTCAAGATACCAGCTTCTGACCTGCTTTTGTACATGTGGTGTTTATGTGGTCCAGTTGAGCTTCTGGTCAGTGGGGACCCACAATTTATTGATGGTGGAGGACTTGGTAAAGTTAATGCCATTGAATGTCAAGAGTAGGTGGTCTGCATTCCTTCCACATCTACAGTAACGTGAGAAAGTACAGTGTTATAGGAAATATTATACTTTTCTACTTTGCATTTTACATAACAGTGGAATGCTTTTACTTTTGACCTTGTACATTGTCCACATTGCAATGAATAATGACAAAGGGCTGCATAGTAAGGTTATCAGCAGTATTACAAGCTTCTGGGTCTACAGTAAAAGTACCAAATTATATTATCTTCCAATTTATGGCCTCTTCTTTTCCGCCCAAGGCCATGATACAAACTATGAGAGAATCTGTATAGATCTGTGACAGTTGTATAATACAACATCATGGCAATGTGTATTAATGAGATCCTCGCAATGTCCTTTTCGGCAATTCAACTCTCTTGTAGAAGCGATTTGTGAAAAGTCTGCTGTAGTTGCAAGGTCACAAGTGAGTCATGAATAACAAAGGCAATTCAACATCTCAGTTTAGCAATGCAGAAAGAACCCATAACTCCAGTGCATTCACTGCACCCAATCTTAAATCATTTCTGTGTTTCTCATTCAAACACTTTACCTGTCTATGAGTTGATTTCTCCTTCTAAGAAGAAGAGCCCCTTGTCCTGTTCTGGTGATGTATTTTGAAGTAGTGTTCTGAATCTGCTTTTTCTATATCACTTACTGTGTCATGTATGTATATATTACCTCCACGATTATCCCATAGGTGTTGTTCCATAGCAATGCTCTGAATTGTTATTCTGTATACACTGCACTCCAAATGATGTTATTCTATCTAATAGCATAATCTAAACTAGCTCCCTGGATGGACTTTAGATTGATGTTTTAGCAGTTGATTAATGGAGAAGAAATGTACTAAAAATACCCCTAAATTTGTTCTCAAAAAGCCGTTAACACTCAGACAATTAACTGAGAGAGCTAATGGTAATTTATCCAAGAAGGCTGATACAGGTCATGCATTCTTTTCCAAGAACAGAAGGCAGAGCTCGACAAACCAGGTGTATTCTGTCTTGTACGCATCTGTGTGATGTTAGATTAAATAGTGGCTTGGGCTGTCTTGATTTGGAAATTGTTATGGTACCAACATATCTTCTGTGAAATGATTGACACTCAAAGGATATTCCAGCATATATACCAGGCAGACTTAACACGAGCCTGACAGGACCTGACTATATTTATCAAGTTCTGGTTGTGTGGATATTCTGATAAAACATTTGCATTCAGGTCACGCTGGGCCATGCCCTATTGACTCAGCTCAGTTGGTTATCAGTTGGGATGACTTGGTTTGTATTATCACATGCAATTAGCATGTGTGGGATGAGTTATATTTACAGAAATGATTGTGTTCGGCTCAGGCCAGCAAAACTGGGGACATTTCTCTGGAAATAAAGGAAAAATAATTTAGGACCTGTATTGTGGAGGGCCGTGGCTGTAAATTTATTGTAAATAAATTATTTATCTCTAAGACTGTGTTCAGAGTCCTTGTCCTCTGAGACCTCGAATCTGTTTCACAACAGGACCCTAGTTTTAATTCCTGGCTGATGTTGAGTGGGTGAGTGGCAGAATGAGTTGGAAAAGTACTTGCTGCTTCAGTAATTATGCCTGAACTTTTTTAACGTCCAAGACTTACTTACATCCTACTAGATGGCTTCCCATCTAGAGTAGGGAGGAAGTGTTGGAATTTCATGAGACCTTTAAGCAGCCAACCCAGCAGAGTATCTTGGGCATCTCGTATTTGGGTAGGTGGGGCAGAGGGGCAAAAGCAGCCCAAGTTTAGTTCAAAACCTGGACCAGCATTCTTGTTTCTTATGACACCACAACAGAAAGAAAAGCAGGGAAGTGCGTATTTGAATAATAAAACATGTAACGAATGTGTGATAAATGAGAAGAAGATGGAACTACACAGAGAACTCTTTCAGAGAGCCAACCAATGCACAAAGCTGAAATTCTTGTGATTTTTCAGTACCTTGTATATAGCATATTCTAGCCTATATGAAGGTACAAAACACAGCAGCTTGTATTAACCTATATATAGAACTATCTTAGATTGTATTATTGTCTAAATAAGCACATGCTCAATTATCTGTCATATTTTACAGCCTGGCCTGTATTACTCTTATAGTAAAATATTCTAACTTGTATTATTCTGAATAAAATATGCAATAACCTGTAAGATCTGGTATATAATGCAATTCAATTTAAATAGCACAATCCCATATGCATTATCACCTGATATAGCACACTCTAGTTACTATAACAGCAAAAGCAGCAGTCTAATCTGTGTTATTGTACGTAGCACACTAAACTATATTATCACTGCACATAATACTCTAACTTGTGTTATAGACGTAGGACATTCCTACCTCTGTTTCCCCTGTTACCAATACATATCATCTGATTCAAACACATTAAGTTCAACAATACAAATGTCAAAGTACTGCCTCAATGGAATAATGGAAAGAACTCTCCAATCCATATATATTTCAATATTTGTCAAATTCAAACCTACTTTGTGTCTAAGTATCAAAGAAATATTTTGCTTTCCTGTTGATTCCTAACTTGCCATGTGCACTTAAACTCAATAAAGTAGAAATATATAGCTGGCAATTTCTATACCAACAGTGCTCTTGCATCTTCAGTTTAACATATAAGAAATGAGTTTAAAAACTCATGCCTGCCCTGTGAGTCCATATTAAATTCCATTGCTCCAGTTTTGCTAGACTTCTTATTCCATTTTAAGATGTGTGTAAAAGTTAGATGGACCATTAGAATTGGTGAAAGGTAGCAGAGCATTTGTGTAACAATGCATTCAGTCCAGAGTTCTTTACAGATTGTTGTGTCAAAAGGATTGACTGATGTTACTATACAAAACTTTTCGTTCTTGTTTCTTATAACTAAACAAGCATCTTGTTGTTTTATTTTCTAAAGGATCACCGGTTCAACGATGAAATTGACAAGCTGGCAGGTTATAAGACGAAATCCATTCTGTGCATGCCAATTCAGAACTGTGATGGGGAGATTATCGGGGTAGCACAAGCCATCAACAAAAATCCCTCTGGAGTACCATTCACTGAAGATGATGAGAAAGTAAGATCTCCACACCAGTGTTGGCATTCCTCATTGATAATAAATTTTCATAATGTAGATTCTTTTACTTAAATTTGTTAGAAGGAATATCTGAAATATTATCATATAACTTCATTAGAACTTAGATTGCTATATTGCTGCAAATATAACCCACTTTGTGTTGTAAAGTTTATTTGAACACTAGCATCCTTTGATTTGTAGAATATAACTTTAAGGAAAATGTATGGCTTGATATATTTTATGTGATGCAAGCATTTTGAATTGCTTTACTTGGAGTATAATTATTCTTGTAGAAACTTTTCTGATAGTGTTTCTATTTACAGGGGCTTCCTGGATTATGAATGACCAGACTAATGGAAATCTGACTTTACACAAATTCTCCTACACATTTTTAAAGCATTTTTTTTCAAGCTAGTAATAACAGTAATAAAATGTTTCATGCTGTTCATTAATGACTGGATACAGTATATATTCCATTAGTTTAATTATGGGCAGCATTAAGGTGATTATTTAATGAAATGAAAGAATTATAGCAGATGTAGAGTGATACAACATGGGTTGCTGTAGAAAATGATACACAGAAACTAGCTGACAGACAGTTCTCAGGAACTGAACACGTTACGTAACCCTGGGACTGCCAATATCGATATGGGGTCTGAAGATCCATCAACCTTCCAGTCTGAATCCAGTGTGAATGCAATGGAAGGTCTGGAAATTAGGATGTCACTCAGATACTTGGCCCTGATTTTCCCTGACAGTTCCTTCAGTGCCTGGGGAAGATGGACCCACGTGCCACAGAGGCGGGTCATGGTCCAGATTCCCAAAGACAAAACAAAAATTCTACCAATATTGTTCAATTCCCTTAGATAAAGAACCCAATCGAGAATTAACATTGTTTTCCTGAGGAGAGGGGAGGATGGTATCCATTACCTGAAAGAGCACCTTCTGTCAGATTTGCTGCTCTTTCTCGTAGACCTAGGAGTGGAGCTAGCCGCATTAATTATGTAAGTGAGGTGAACCCCTTGCATGGTTTGGTGGGCTAACATTAGAGGTCACCACAGTCACATCTGACTCTTTTGGTGGGGTATACAGCCTATGGATTGTGGCCCCTGCAGATTGTGGTTGCCTGTTTCTTGTTAGAAATGCAAAAGCTCTGCCTTGGAGGAAACTTTGTTGAATTTACAATTGCCATGAGTACTTCAGTGAATTTATAATGCCCCTGCACACAATGATTACCTCATGTCCTTTAAAAAATTATACTCTAGAAATTCGTGCATACCTTTTGTATGACAGTTCTCCACATGCTCACAAAACTGATTGCCATTTACAATAGTAAATTATGATGTGTTTTCACACATTGAAGCATTCTATCACATGGTTCTGTGCACATTGCACACACATAACTGACACTTAGACTCAATATGCATTGTATATCTGCCACCCGCTCTGCTGAATTGTTCAACATATATGGAGTCAACACACAATGTGGGACATGTACAGGAAAGCAAGTCAGGAGGGCAGGAAGCAGATCACATATGTGCACTATTTAACGCATATTGGTAAATTGGTTTATTATTGTCACATGTACTGAGGTACAATGAAAAACTTTGTTTTGCATGCCATCCATACAGATCATTTCATCACATCAGCACATTGAGCTAAGTCATGAGAAAAGCAATAATGCAGAATGAAGTGTTACAGTTATAGAGAAAGTAGAGTGCAGGCAGACAATAGGTGCGAGGCCATAACGAGGTCGATTGCGAGGTCAAGAGCCCATCTTATTGCACCAGAGGTCTGTTCAATAGTCTTATAACAGCAGGAGGCTCTTATAGAAGCTGTCCTTGAGCCTGGTGGTAGGTGCTTTCAGGCTTTTTTTATCTTCTGTCCAATGGGAAGGGGGAGAAGAGAGAATGTCAGGGGTGGGTGGGGTCTTTGATTACGTTGACTGCTTCACCAAGGCTGCGAGAAGTGCAGACAGAGTCCACGGAGGGGAGGCTGGTTTTCGTGATGTGCTGAGCTGTGTCCACAACTCTCTGCAGTTTCTTGTGGTCGCGGGTAGAGCAGTTGCCATACCAAGCCATGATGCAACTGGATAAGATGCTTTCTATGGTGCATCAATAAAAATTGGTGACAGTCAACAGGGACATGCCAAATTTCTTTTGCCTCCTGAGGAAATAGAGGCACTGGTGTTCATTTTGGCCACGACGTCTATGTGGTTGAACCAGGACAGGCTGCTGGTGATATTCACTCCTAGGAACCTCAAGCTCTCAACCATCTCCATCTCAGCACCATCGATATAAACAGGAGTGTGTGCACCATCCCCCTTTCTGAATTCAATGACCAGCTCTATTGTTTTGCTGAGATTGATGGAAAGGTTGTTGTGATAACACCATATTAATAGGCTCCCTATCTCCCTCCTGTACTCCGACTTATCATAATTCGGCCCAATACAGTAGTGACATCTGCCAACTTGTAGATGGACTTAGAGCAGAATCTAACCAGGCAGTCGTGAATGTATAGGGAGTAAAGTAGAGGGCTGAGGACGCAGTCTTGTGGGGCACCACTGTTGAGGATGATTGTGATGGAGGTGTTGCTGCCTATCCTCACTGACTGAGGTCTGTTGGTCAGGAAGTCACAAGAAAATGCGAACAGATCTGCAAGAAACTGCTAGCCCGTATGAGTGTATGTGTCAACTAATTCAGGATTTTTGTCCCAGATCTGGCTGCTCCTTGCTGTGATTATGCTGGTAGTGCTCCAGAGTTGTATTCCTCATAAAGTCTAGGGGTAGAGTAGGAACTTGCTGCAGTTCCTCAATTAATGGCAAGCCAATTCTTTTTGGTGGAGTAGATCATCTGCAAGACTTAATGGTAAATGAGTTCATTTATATTTTTCCGAATTAATTGAGTTTAATTAAATGTTTATTATTTTTAATTCTAATTTTAAAAGGTTTTTAATAACTTATTTTCTTTTAGTCTCTTTGATTTTTAATAGCTTCTGTATGTTTTAAATGTTTGTGTACCTCAGGGATATTCAGGAATATTCACAGATTTGACAGTCAGCTATGTCTGGGATTGTGGCTTTGCTAGTTGTCAAAGAGTTTATTGCCATTTGTTGGTGGGTCTTGTTCTTGCCTACCCATGTGGTGGTGTTGTGTTGTGCTGGACCATTCTGCTCTCAGGGTCTTGCCATTTAGGATCAGGACAATGTCAGGCAGCATATTGACAGAAGTGAGTCTGGTAAAGGTATGTTTGTCCTTAACAATAGCAAGTCAGAATGGCTTATGGCTGGCAGCATGTTCTAGTTGATTAAAAAAATGATTGGGTGCCATCAGTCTGTATTGAAACGGCAAACACTACAAATGGAGGTGTGTGTGGGAACTTATTAGAGTTGAGGGAGACAGCAGTTGTGCATCATGTCTGTAACTGTTTCAGTTGTAGATGTGTGGTAATAAAATTCAATGGCACCCAAGGCCCAAGACAACGGGTGCCATTGAAAGACCATGATTGCACTCTGTGCACTGCTCCCTTGCAGAGAGTGCAGAGCAAAATAACAGTTATGTGAGGGAACAAGATTTAATCTTGTGAGTGGAGGCGAGAGGTGTCAGAGAGGAGAGAGAGCTGATTCTCAGAGGTCAACAATTTGATGAGGTTTAGGGTTAGTGTTGTACGCCCAATGAACGGCGGCTAGAAGACCGAACTGGGACCTGGGAGAGGGTGGGGAGGGGTGAGGGGCTGCAAATTTGCGGAGGCTTGGCCCATGTTTCGAACCTGTAGTTTTCTGAAGTATCCTCATTGGCTGCTCACCTCATTACAGGATGTTGATGCACAGACCCGGAGGAAAGGATTTTTAATTTTATATTAAATTTTTCTCTTTTAATTTTTTATCACTGTGGTTATTACTGCATTAATTCTGTTGCCTTGTAGCTTTCAATTTTTGGTGTGAAAAGTTCAGAAGCTTCACTTATTAAAGAGATGTCTGATTGATTCCAGGACAGTTGAAGTTAGACTTTATGATTTCTTTGAATTAGAGTAGATCATACTATTGATTGGTATGACTCAGTGGAGCTGAAGATCTGAAGACAACGATAATATAAAAGGTGCCTTGATCTTACAACCTGATATTGCCCAATGCTGATGTTTGGTCCTTCCTGCCAGCTGCTGATTTCCACCCTGATACCCATCGGAGGAGAAGTACCATTCTTCACATGTCGACAATGTTTTGCACATCAGTCGGTTTCAAATAGACCCAAATAGAACTGAGCCAGTTACATTCAACTTTCTTTGGTCTGCTCATTTAAATAAGCTCATTTTGCAGATTTGGAGATGTTTAGGAGGCACACTAGTGCCATTGTCACAACATTATAAGCAAGTTGAATTACAAACATATGAGTAGAAAGAGTAGAAGGAAGCCACCCGGTTTCTTGAGACATATCTTCCTTTTTATAAGATTATGGCTGATCTGCTTGTAACTTTAACTTTGCATTCACATCTGCCTGCAATAACCTTTCATCCCCTTATCAAGGATCTATGTGACACTGCTTTAAAAATGTTCAAAGACGCCCTTGGTGGAAAAAATTCCAAAGACTCATGAAAGAGAGAATTTTGCCTTACCTCTGCCATAAAAGGGTGTTTATTTTTAAACACTGCCCCACACCCCCACCCACAAGGCCCCTCAGGATCTTTTATATTTCAACCAAATCCCCACTCACTCTTCTAAACTCTGGTGCATAGAAGCCTAGCCTATACATCCTGTGCACATAAGGCAACCCACTACTTCCAGCTACTTGTCTGGTAAATCTCTGAACTGCTTCCAACACATTAACATCCTACCTTAAATAAAGAGATCAATTCTCTACACAGATGAACTTACCAATACCTTGTATAACTGAAGATTTAACCTCCCTGCTTTGTATTCAATTCCCCTATAAGATAAGATCTCTGTATTAGTCACCTTACATTGAAAGACACAGTGAAATGCATCTTTTGCCTCGAGTGTTCTGGGGGCAGCTCACAAGTGTCACCACGCTTCCGGCCCAACATAACACGCCCACAACTTCCTAACCCGTACGTCTTTGGAATGTGGGAGGAAACTGGAGCACCTGAGGAAACCCTCCTTACAGACAGTGGCTGAAATTGAAACCCGGGTTGCTGGCGCTGTAATAGCGTTACGTTAACCGCTACACTACCGTACCTAGAAGTACAGAATAACATTTTGTTAGCTTTCCTAATTACTTTCTTTACCTGCATCCTAGACTTTAGTGAATCATGCACCAGAAACACCTGGATCTCTCTGTATCTTAGAAGCTTAGCAGTCTCTCACCGTTTAGATAATGTGTTGATTTTAATTTTCCTGCCAATATTACAATTTACATGCTACACAGCATTCTCCAGATTTTTGACCACTCATTTATCCCTTTGAAGACTCCTTATGTCTTCTTTAGGACTTATTTTCCTACCTATATGACATGAGTGGATTTAGCCACCATGCCTTTGGTGCCTTCAGCCAAGTCCTGGATCATAGACTTGGGACAGCGTAGAATGGGGCCCTTCCAGCCCACCTCGTCCATGCTGATGTGATGCTTATCTCTGCTAATCCCATTTACCCGCATTAGGCCCATATCCCTCTACACTGTAAGACCATAAGGCATAGGAGCAGAATTAGGCCATCCGTCCCATTGATTCTGCTCCGCCATTCGATCATGGCTGATTATTTTCCCTCTCACCCCATTCTCCTGCCTTCTCCCTGTAACCTTTGACGCCCTTACTAATCAGGAACCTACCAACCTCCGCTTTAAATATACCCATTGACTTGGCTTCCACAGCCATCTGTGGCAATGAATTCCACAGATTCACCGCCCTCTGCCTTAAGAAATTCCTCCTCATCTCTGTTCTGAAGGGACGTCCTTCTATTCTGAGGCTGTGCCCTCTGGTCCGAGACTCTCCCACTACTGGAAACATCCTCTCCACGTCCACTCTATCCAGGCCTTTCAATTACTCCTCTCCTATCTAAATACCTGTCCAAGTGCCTTTTAAGCATTGTAAATATACCTTCCTCTACCACCTCCTCGGGCAGCCACAACGAGATAGATTGAGGAGATCAAGAGTTCATCTTTATTCTATGCAAGGTCCGTTCAAGAGTCTTATAACAGCGGGATAGAAGCTGTCCTTGAGCCTGGTGGTACGTGTACTCAAGTTTTTATATCTCCTGCCCGATGGAAGGGGGGAGAAGAGAGAATGACTGAGGCAGAAGGCTATTGTTCTGGAATCTGATAAGTAAGGAGGGTGATAATGGGAGCCATTAGGTAAGCTGAAGGGCAGCTGGAACCAGAAGCAATGGGGAGAGGGGTTGAAGCCGATGTGTAAAGTGTGTGGGTGGTAGGTAGATGGAACCAGAAGGGGGATGAAAATGAGTGATGTTGGGCTAGGGGGTGTATGGAAAGGGGACAAAAAGTGTGACAACTGGAAGGAGGAGGGGGCAGAGGCCAGATGACAGCTCTCGAATACCTCCTCATACCTACACCTGGACCATGACCCCAACCAACAAAACACCAGGCCACAACTTAGCATGCCCACAACTTCCTAACCCTTATGTCTTTTGAACGTGGGAGGAAACTGGAGCGTCCAGAGGAAACCCACACAGACACACGGGGAGAACATACAAACTCCTTACAGACAGCAGCAGGAATTGAACCCAGGTCACTGGCGCTGTAATAGCATTACACTAACTGCTGTACTACCATGCCTACCTGTTCCGCCTAATTTTCCAGCTGATCTGTCTCGCTGCATCCTTAGACAACTTCTTTCACTCTCTATGACTCCATCAATTTTTGTGTCATCTGCACATTTACTAATCAGACCACCTGCATTCTTATCCAAGTCATTTATATACTGTATATCACAAACAGCATAAGTCCCAGCACTAATCCCTGTGGTACACTACTTTTTACAGACTTCCCATCAGAGAAACACCCATCCACCACTACCCTCTGCTTCCTATCACCAAGCCAATTTTGGATCCAGTTTGCCAACACATTCCATTTGCCTAAACCTCCTGGGCCGGCCTACCATCTGGGACCTTGTCAAAAGTCTTGCTAAAGTCCATTTAAACTGCCTTCATCAATTTACTTGGTTACCTCCTTAAAAAAGCTCAACCAGATTTGATCTCTCCTGCACGAAACCATGCTGACTACTCTTAATTAGGCCCTACCTTTCCAAATGAATGTAAATCCTATCCCTCAATATTCTCCAACAACTTCCCTAGCACTGATGGAAGGCTCACTGGCCTGTAGTTTCCAGGTTTATCCCAACTGCCCTTCTTGAACAAGGAGACGTTAATTATCCTCCCGTCTTCTTGTATTTCACCTGTGGCTAACAAAGATGCAAAAAATCTCCATTAGAGTCCCTGCAATCTCTTCCCTTACCTCCCAGACCATCCTGGGATAGATCCCATCAGAGCCTGGGGATTCATCCACCCTAATGTGCACCGGTATTTCTAACACTTATGCCTTCCTGATGCAGACATGTTGCAGAATATCAGCATGTTATCCAGCCTCCACACCTTTCTCCTTGGTGAATACCGATGAGATAGGACTTCACTCATATCTCCTGTCTCTACACATAGATTACCCCTTTGATCCCCAAGGAGAGTCACCCTTTCCTTAGCTAGCCTCTTGCTTCTAATATACTTATAATAGGTTTTATATAAACTATGAAAAGTTGATGCCCTAGCACTGATCCCTGTGGCACACCATTACTTACATCTTGCTTAGCTGAAGAAGAACCAATTTTATGTTATCACCCAAACTTCTGTTCATGCCAAGATGTTACCTCCAATACAATAAGTTTTTATAACCTTTGATGCAGCACCTTTTGGAAATCTTAGTGCATCCCCTTGTTTCCCTTTAATAACAACAGATGTTACTTGTTCAAAGAACTCTAGTTAATTGGTCAAGCATGATTTACCTTTCACAAGACCCCATTGACTTTTCCTTAAAGAAATGGAATCAGTGAAATAATTTTACAAAATGGAACTAAAATTGTCAATGCTCTTTGGAAGCACAAAAGAAATCTCAGCAAATCACTAGTCTTTAAAAGGCAGGGTGGGCAGTAATGAGCAGGAAAGCTGCAGCCAGGTGAAGGAAGCAGCACCTTTGTGCGGATTGTCTGATGCAGTAGCAGCCTCAGGGGGGTTAGCAGATTAAAGGGTTCATACGTTCTTGGGCCCATCTGTTTGAGTTCATTTAACAAAGAAGAGCCAGCAAGAGCTTCAGGTATTGAATGCAGCAAGTCCTTTAACTGGATTGGGCGACTATAAAGGTGGAAGTCATGGAGATTGTCAGTGTTATGTTCAGAACCCCAGTAACTACTGGACAGTTCTGGGAGAGTTACAGTCACCTCATAATAGAGATCAAGATGGGACACTGATGCAAATGTGTGTTCCGGACTGGTAATACATCCTTCACTTACGTTCTAGTCTATCATGCTCGTAGCAACATTGTGAATAATAACCCAACAAGAATAATTCCTGGTGGAAACAGCAGAGTTTATCCCTGACTCAGCATTACAAATCAGATTACCTGGGCATTATCACATTGCTGTGATGAGAGGGTTAGTGATCAGAAGCACTGGGATACTTTGTCTGATCACCCACTATAATTTTGAGGAGAGACTGATGGAAACCAGGAGTCTCAGTGTAAGTGGCCAGGTTCCTGGGGACTCTGCTGAGCTTCTGCCAGAGCTACCATGGAAGGGTAAAATCACAATCAGTTTCATTATAGATTTTAGACATCCTGAACCAGTGGTCTGCTCTCGCCTATTATGTCCCGACTTCCCCCAGGGGAGGATTAGTTGGCTGCTTTGTCAGTCCCTTAAATTGAATAAACTCTTTAAGTGATGACATTGCAATCTTGTTCTTCTCCTGTTTTCCATTTTCTTATCCCATTCCTTAGAATTTGGCTTGCTGCTGGTGTGACTTATAATCTTGTGCAATTCAGTGTCGTACAATTCAACCAACTCCAGGACATCTGATGGAATTTAGGTCTTGATGGACTAAAGTCTCATTCCATTACACTTCAGCTTCTGGGAGCTGACAATTCAAACAAATTAGCATAATAACAGGAGATATTTAAATAGTTGAACTTTGGTACAATATAGAAGGCACTATCAGGATAAGTAGCTGAAGGAAATTTCATGGAAGTATTTAAGATGAAGTGAGAGAAAGCACGAGGCAGAAAGGAATGGAAGGATATGATGATGATGATGATATCTTTATTAGTCACATGTACATCGAAACACAGTGAAATGCATCTTTTGCGTAGAGTGTTCTGGGGGCAGCCTGCAAGTGTCGCCATGCTTCTGGCGCCAACAGAGCATGCTCACAACCTCCCAACCTGTACGTCTTTGGAATGTGGGAGGAAACCGGAGCACCCGGTGGAAACCCATGCATGTACGTTGATGTAGTGCCTCCTGTGGAACATCAACATTGGCATGGACCATTTGGGACAAATGATCTATTTCTGCATTGTATTTTATCCACTTAAGCAAATAAAAAGAGGTGAAGTAAGCATCTGAGAAATTATTGATCATTACTTGTTTTGAGAGTTCCTGAGGCAAAAGGCAAAACTCCAACTTCCCGAGCGATCAATATGCTGATTTATTGAAGGGCACCCACGTCTCTGTTATTAGTTTACAAAATATAAAAGACACACTTATTTCAGCACTTGTACATCATGAAGTTTGAAAATGGGCACTGACTCAGAAATTGATTTATGGCTTTTACTAAGGAATTTGCTTAATATTCTCCTTCTTTAATGCAATATTACGGGCATCTTGTTTTGTACTGGGATCCTTCATATAGCATTGGGAAGATGGAAATGACTAACTTTGATCTGCATTTGTCTATTCAAGCATCTTCAAGGCAGTGATTAATCAAGCATAAAATGAAGCATTTAATGAAAACTATCTAAGTGCATAATAGTGACTTGTGTAACTTTGGAAGGTATCGGCAAGAGGACAGGCCACTTGTACAGCTAAAAATGTCAGGAGAGGAGGTGAGTTGAGAATATTGGTAAGGGATGGGGAGAAAAAAACAAGTAGTGATCAATAATTTCTCAGATGCCTACTTTACCTCTTTTTATTGATAGATGTAACTTCTAGTAGCTACCACAGGGTGGCAGAAGATCCTATTTCATCTGAGAAATGAGTTCAAGCAAATGCAAAGAACAGCAAGAAGTCTTCAAATACTGCCACCATTGGGAATTCAGGAGAATTGTTTTCCTCAGTGAGAGTGCACAGATGTGAAACACCAGCTGCTTCTCAAAATATATTTAAGGCAATATTCATATTATTAATGATCATGCATCTGATATCTTACTTGAAAAATCTGTTGTGATGTTCCAGGTCTTGTATCATCTTAAGTTTGCATTTTGCAAAATCAAATAGATTTTTTAGTCACAGAATGGTAGCTTCACTGGGTGTTAATTTCATGAGCATGGGTGTAATTTTAGGCACATTTTTTTTAAGGGACGGCTTTGATGAAGGTGTTTTTGCTGTTCGCCAGCTCATAAGGGAATTTCCCTCAACTGACTGGTGGCTCTGCTTTCACACTCTTTCCCTGGCTGTGATCCCTTTACAAACTTCCAGAAATGATTTTAAGTAGGCTCCTTTCTGATATGTTTGGAGAACAAGTATGCTGGTTCTCTTCATGTCTTAGAAGCATCACAAAGGCTATCAGCAAATAGATTTCCATTTCCTAGAGTACAATATTATCTTTGCATTGTTTTACGTGCCTTCAATTAATGAAAATATCAGTTAATTAAATTATCCACTATCAATGAAGATAAAAGATAATTTGAAACAGCCATTAGTGATCAGTTTTGATCTATTAATTGATTTAACTCCAGCCAAAATAAACAAATCAGTAAATCTGTATCAACCAAATGTAACAACATTGTAACTGCAATCAAGAAGATCTTATAGTTATTATTTCTATTTTTCTTTATTAGCCATAATCTCACTTGCAAATAATTTTTAAAAAAGTCTCATAAATGTAATTACTAAGTGAGTATTTGGGGCATTTGCCACAAATCAAGCAAAAAACACAGATGTGCAGTTTGAGAGAATAAGCTAATTTTAAATGCAGCATGTTGGATTTTCATTTAGGTCTTGTGGTCTTTCCTGAGTTTCGTTATTTTTTAAGCATCTATCACTTTACTTGTACAATAACAATATTAAAATCAGTAACTATAATTGCAGTTTTCTAAATAGTGCATAGGAGTTCCTATAAAATATAAAATGTAACCTCAATCAGACTTTTAGTGATATTATTTATCAACTTCATGTCCCGAAATTTCTTAAAAGAATGTCAAGAATTCAGTTTGTGTTTTGAACATCATAAGCCATTATCTTATAAGAAAATATTTCACATTAGCCAACAACACTTTTATAATACCCATATAGCCAAATTGGTTATGTGTGAGGCCTAATATCTATTTAATGAGGACTTCTCCTCTGAAAACCAGTGGCTTTCTTTCCTGTGTTCTATAGGTTCCCATACTGTAAATCAGTATTATTCAGCTTTCAGTTGAAGTGTTTCTTAGCTAGTACATAAGAACATAAGAAATAGGAGCAGGAGGCGGCCATCTGGCCCGTCTAGCCTGCTCTACCTTTCAATAAGATCATGGCTAATCTGGCCGTGGACTTAGATCCACCTACCTGCCTTTTCCCGATAACCCTTAATTCCACTACTATGCAAAAATCTGTCTACCTGTGTCTTAAATATATTTAATATATTTAGAGGTAGCCTCTACTGCTTCCCTGGGCAGAGAATTCCATAGATCCACTACCCTCTGGGGAAAGCAGCTCCTCCTCATCTCTGTCCTAAATCTACTCCCCCAAATCTTGAGGCCATTTCCCCTAGTTGTTGTCTCACCTACCAGTGGAAACAACTTTCCTGCCTCTATCTCATAATTTTATATGTTTCTATAAAATCCCTTCTCGTTCTTCTGATTTTCAGTGACTATAGTCGCAGGCGACTCAATCTCTCCTCATAGGCTAACCCCTCATCTCCGGAATCAACCTGGTGAACCTCCTCTGCACTGCCTCCAAAGCGAGTATATCTTTCCTCAAGTAAGGAGACCAGAACTGCACGCAGTACTCCAGGTGCAGCCTCGTCAGTACCCTGTACAGTTGCAGCATAACCTCCCTGCTCTTAAATTCAATCCCTCTGGCAATGAAGGCCAACATTTCATTTGCCTTCTCGATAACCTGTTGCACCTGTAAACCAACCTTTTGCAATTCATGCACAAGCACTCCCAAGTCCCTCTGCACAACAACCTGCTGCAATCTTTCACCATTTAAATAGCAATCTGATCTTCTATTTCTCCTTCCAAAGTGGATGATCTCACATTTACCAGCATTGTACTCCATCTGCCAGACCCTTGCCCACTCTCTTAACCTATCTATACCTCTCTGGAGACTCTCCGCATCCTCTGCGGAATTTGTTTTTCCACTCAATTTAGTGTCAGAAGCAAACTTAGATACGCTACACTTGGACCCCTGTTCCAAATCGTTAATGTATACCGTGAACAGTTGCTGGACCAGCACTGACCCCTACCGCACCCCGATCACCACTGATTGCCAACCAGAGAAACGCCCATTTATCCCAACTCTCCCTTCTATGGGTTAACCAATCCTCTATCCATCCCAATACATTACCCCCAGCTCCATGCACCCTCACCTTATCGATAAGTCTTTTATGCGGCACCTTATCGAACGCCTTCTGGAAATCCAAGTATACAACATCCACCTGTTCTCCTATATCTACTGCACTCATTATATCCTCTAAGAACTTCAGTAAGTTTGTCAAACAGGACTTGTCCTTCCTGAGTCAATGCAGTGTCTGCCTGATGCAACCACATCTATCCAGATGTCTCTCACTATTTCTTCCTTAATGATAGCTTCAAGCATTTCCCCAACGTTAAGCTAACTATAGTTACCTGCCTTTTACCTACATCCTTTTTTAATCAGTGGTGTGATATTCGCTGTCTTCCAATCTGCCGGGACCTGCCCAGAGTCCAGAGAATTTTGGTAAATTATCACGAACGCCTCTACTATAACTTCCACCATTATCAAGTCACCTCTCATCCTCCTTCGCAAAAAAATAATAATAAAAAAGACTTGATAGAGGTGTACAAGATGATAAGAGGCATAGATCGAGTGGACAGTCAGATACTTTTTCCCAGGGCGACAATGGCTAACACGAGGGGATATAATTTTAAGGTGATTGGAGGAAGGTATAAGGGGGATGTCAGGGGTAAGTTTTTTACACAGAGAGTGGTGGGTGTGTGGAATGCTCTGCCAGCAGAGGTTGTGAGGGCAGATAAATTAGGGACATTTAAGAGACTCTTAGATAGACACATGAATGATAGAAAAATAGGGGGCTATGTGGGAGGGAAAGGTTAGTTAGATCTTAGAGCAAGATAAAATGTCGGCACAACACTGTGGGCCAAAGGGCCTGTACTGTGCTGTAGTGTTCTATGTTCTCTGTTCTATGTTCCATTTCTTTTAGTACCCTGGGATGCATCCCATCAGGACCAGGGGACTTGTCTACCTTTAGACCTACTGGTTTGCTCAGCACAACCTCTTTAGTGACAGTGATTGTATCGAGGTTCTCACCAGAAGTCAGAATCCATTTATTGTCCTACTTTTGTCATATGCACAAGTACATGTATGCACAGGTGCAATGAAAATCTTACTTGCAGCGGCATCACAGGCACATAGCATCATATAAGCAGCATTCAGAAGAAAAACATAAATTAAACATAAATTATACTCAATTTTTACAATTTTACAATTAGAACAAAAAAAAACAAGTTCATTTTAGTGCAAAGTGATCATAGTGTTACTAAACTGTAGTGATTAGGGTTTTGCCAGTTGGTTCAAGAACCGAATGGTTGAAAGGAACCGAATGTTGTTGAACCTGTGATTCGAATAAGTGATGACTTTGAAGTAACACTCACTTCTAATTATTAAAAGCTTCATACTATGCTGAAGGTGGACATTTAATTCAAGCTGTATATGCTACTGAGAATAATCAAAATGACAGAGAGATAGTAGAATAAAGTTAGAAGTCTAATGAGGACTGTTTGTTTTATAATAAATACAAAGTAGTGGCACGATCACTTACCAAGTGAAGCCCTCCCCATGTCAATTCAATTTTTTTTATTTCTCTTGCTTTCATGCAAGTAGCTAGAAATTACAAGAGTGTTATCCAAATTCTGAATTCCTTTTGGAATACCCTTTTAACATGGGATCCTTAAAGTGAGCTGGAAGAGCCTTGATGTAGGTTCCTTTCAGTTCGTTTGTCTGTGAAGCCAGTCTGACTGTTCGACAGCTTGACTTGGGATATTTGTGGCTCCCCTCTGTACCTCTATTAGGTTGAAGCTGTCAGTCTGTTCATTTGAATGTTCCTTAAGGGAATGCTGTAAACCAGTATGTTCTCAGTAATGATCCAAAATGGATCCACTTTACAAAACCAACAAACAGCAAACAGTTTGCCTTCTTGCAGCCATCTTAGCTCTTTTGGATGGGGACAAGTAAGCTCAACAAATACTGTACGGGACTTGGAGCTTAAAACCTATCAGCTGTCTTCCTCATTGCCATCGACATCTTTGCTGAATGCCTGCACAGTGCCAAGGAGCATTTTGACCTTAATTGCCTGAGCTGCAGATCAGGCAGAGATATGCTTTTGATTTTTTTCCCCTTGCAAGTTTCCAATTGCAGTGAATTGTTGAGTGGAGACCCCACAACAGGGTGGGGAAAATCAGTAATTTACAGAGAATGCAGAAAACCGGCATCTGCTGACAGAAGCTGGAGTAGAGGAGGATTAAATAACAAGTATGAGGAATAAGACTACTTCAAAATGAGAAATTTCATGAAAATGTGAGGAAGACCAGGTATGAGTAGTTGAATGTGTGACAAAGTCTGCTTCGGTATCACCCCTGCCATTGCTTCTGATCCCCAGAACACCTCTGTGTCTACTTACCTTTGGTGATAATTGGAAAAAGGAATGACTTGCAGGTGAAACCCTGGGTGGCGGCTCAGCTGCCTGTGCATGCAAACTCTTCAGGAGATGCGGTGAAATCCCTGGTCTATTGTAGTAGCTTGATTTGATAAAATGGAGTCACTGAGCTGCCCATTACCATGGGCATCCAAGGGCACTTTTTCTATGTTTGAGTTGATTCTGTAGGACGACTACTTAGCAACTGGTCCTGTATAATGTCGCTAAAGGATGACTACCTAGCAACCAAAGATGTCCTCTAAGGTGGAGTTCTGGGTCATAGGAACATTGGGATTGTGGAACTGAGAGGGTTGGGAAATTCCATGAACAGCTATATCTCAATCTAATTTTGCATAGTTTAAAGGAAGACTCCAACAATGTGTATGGGATGGGTGAGTTAAATGCTGCATTCAAACTAAGAATCCCTCAGTTGCTGAGCTTGTCTTACCAACGTTAGCACCACATTGTATTGGGCCAAATTTCATACCCTCTCATGTGTTGGATCAAAAAGTAGGTCAGATTTTGTGCCATTGTCCTGCAGATAAAAATACTTAGTTATTAAGAATATACTCAATAGATGCATAATCAGGTAGATTCCAGAAATAACATACTTTTGTTTAAGTGTTTTATTTAAAAGTTCTGCCTCATACAGGACTTTATTCTGAACTCACAATGATCCCTGTGAGCATTCCATTGATAAATCCTTGCCCCATGCTTTATGGAAAAGATCATAACAAAGCATTGGAAGAATAAGCAAGATTCAGCCTTTCAACCCCCCCGTGCCTACTCCACCATTCAATAAAGTTGTGGGGGATCTTTTACTCCAGTGCTGCTTTCCAGCACAACGTCCATAGCTCTCGATTACCTTAAATCTAAAAATCTATTCATTTCTGCCTTGAATACAGTCAGGACCAAGCCTTCATTGTCCTCTTGGATGGTGAATTCCTAGAAGTCATTACCCTTGAGGTGAAGACATTTCTTCTTACCTCTATCTTGATTGGGCCTCTGCTTATTTTGAGACTGTGACCACTGGCTCTAGACACGCCAGCTAGGGAAATGTCATCCCTGCTCTCTATCCTATAGAGGAAGGATAAAATAACATGTGGTAAATAAGTTTGTATCAAGGCATGTGACATAGATTTTTTTACCGTGTTCTACCCACACTAAAAACATAATCAGAAAAATATGGGCAGAAAGTGAAACTTAAAATATTAATTTTCTTGTAACACTTGGACTTGTTTTGCTGTAGGAATTATAAATGATTAGTTTTAAAATACATTTTATATATGTCCACAAAGTGTCACTTAACATCCTTTTTAGAAATATACAACCAACACAAATAAAAATTCAATTACAAATTCTTCAATTAAAAGGAGCTGAAACTAAAGTCATGACAGAAAGAATCACTATTGGGAAATGCCTACTAAAAGAAAATGTGTATCTTCTACATAAATATGGAACTCTAATAAGCTCTTGTTTGAAACAGTTTTGTTCTGTCTTATACCACAAAAAATCAGTAAAGTCAATGACAGTTGGTGAAGGTGGAGGGAAGGAAATTCAAAGTAACAGCAGAAAGCTGTAAACTAGTTAAAGCTGTGGAAATGTTTTCAAATCTCAATGATGTTAGTTGTTGGAAATCTGAAATGAAAGCAGAAGATGTTTGAATGCACACTATACAATCAGATTTGAAAAAGTGGATGTCAGCTATGGAATCAGAATCAGAATCAGGTTTATTATCACTGACACGTTGTGAAATTTGTTGTTTTGCAGCAGCAGCACAGTGCAAAGACTTGAAATGACTGTAAGTTACAAAATAAATAAATAAATCGTGCAGTGCAAAAAAAAGAATAATGAAGAAGTGTTCATGGGTTCATGGACCATTCAGAAATCTGATGGCAGAGGGAAAGAAGCTGTTCCTAAATCATTGAATGTGGATCTTCAGGCTCCTGTACCTCCTCCCCGATGGTAGTAATGAGAAGAGGACATGTACCAGATGGTGAGGTTCCTTAGTGATGGATGTCGTCTTCTTGAGGCACCGCCTCTTGAAGATGTCCTCGATGGTGGGGAGGGTTGTGCCCATGATGGAAATTGCTGAGCCTACAACCCTTTGCATCCTCTTGCGATCCTGTGTATTGGAGCCTCCATACCAGGCTGTGTTGCAACCAGTCAGAATGCTCTCCACCGTACATCTATAGAAATTTGCAGGAGTCTTTGGTGACATACCAAATCTCCTCAAATTCCTAACAAAGTAGAGCCATTGGCATGCCTTCTTTGTGATTGCATCTTTGTGATATGGAAGCTGTAGTGAGATGTGGCATGGATCATAGATATTTTATACACTGAAAGACACAAGGAAATTGGAGCCTGCCCCACCATTTGGTATTGGTATTGGTTTATTATTATCACTTGTACCGAGGTACAGTGAAAAGCTTGTCTTACAAACCAATTGTACAGGTCAATTCATTACACAGTGCAGTTACATTGAGTTAGTACAGAGTGCATTGATGTAGTACAGGTAAAAACAATAACAGTACAGAGTAAAGTGTCATAGCTACAGAGCAAGTGCATTGCAATAAGGTGCAAGGTCACAACAAGGTAGATAGTGAGGTCATAGTCCATCTCATTGTATAAGGGAACCGTTCAATAGTCTTCTCACAGTGGGGTAGAAGCTGTCCTTAAGTCTGGTGGTACGTGCCCTCAGTCTCCTGTATCTCCTACCCGATGGAAGAGGAGAGAAGAGAGAATGTCCCGGGTGGGTGGGGTCTTTGATTATGCTGGCTGCTACACCAAGACAACGAGAGGTAAAGACAGAGTCCAAGGAGGAGAGGTTGGTGTCCGTGATGTGCTGGGCTGTGTCCACAACTCTCTGCAGCTTTTTGCAGTCTTGGGCAGAGCAGTTGCTGTATCAAGCCGTGATACACCCAGATAAGATGCTTTCTATGGTGCATCGGTAAAAGTTGTTGAGAGTCAAAGGGGACAAACCAAATTTCTTTAGTCTCCTGAGGAAGTAGAGGCGCTGGTGAGCTTTCTTGGCCATGGCATCTACGTGATTTGACCAGGACAGGCTGTTGGTGATGTTCACTCCCAGGAGCTTGAAGCTGTCAACCCTCTCGACCTCAGCACCATTGATGTAGACAGGTGCATGTACACCGCCCCCTTTCCTGAAGTCAATGACCAGCTCTTTAGTTTTGTTGACATTGAGGGAAAGGCTTAATATGATTTAATATGATCATGGCTGAACTGCCCCAGACCTCTTCTGTGTCAGTTCCCCAGAACCCTCAATTTGCTATTCTTTCAAAATTTATCTGCCTTTTCAAATGCCACCAATGATCTAGCCTCCAGTATCTCTGGGGTGGAGAATTCCAGAGATTCACCTCCCTCTATGAGGATACTGTATATAAGATAAGATGAGATAAGATATCTTTATTAGTCACATGTACATCGAAACACACAGTGAAATGCATCTTTTGTGTAGTGTTCTGGGGGCAGCCCACAAGTGTCGTCATGCTTCCGGCACCAACATAGCATGCCCACAACCTCTTAACCCGTACGTGTTTGGAACATGGGAGGAAACCAGAGCACCCGGAGGAAACCCTCGCAGACACGGGGAGAATGTACAAACTCCTTACAGACAGTGGCTGGTATTGAACCTGGGTCGCTCGTGCTGTAATAGCGTTACACTAACCACTACACTACCGTGCATGCTCATAAATCATAAAATGTACAGCTTGTTAAAACTATAACAGATTGGCATACTGGGCAGGTGGAGTTATTTTGCTCTATTCTGCGCTGTTATTCTTCAGGCTAAGTGACTGTGACAAAAGAAGAGATGTAAGTCCAGAAAAGTTTGTGATTGCTGTTGAATTGACTGGAACGGGATGGCCAAGACTATTGATGGAACAGTTCCAGGAAACTGTAATGCCATGTGAATAATAGAACAATTCACATTGTGGGATGCTTTTGGCATGGAACAAACCATATGCTGTGGGTATACTTTTCCAACACAAGTCTGTAAGAAATTTTGGTCAATGCTTATTAAATTTTTTACAATAGACACTTTTGTTATATTTCATTTGATGTTTGTGATGGCCAACTCTGACTTTACTACAAACCTAACACAGGGCGAGACCACACCCCAGGAAATCCTTCTCTCTGACTTGGCAGCAGTCTCAAGCCATCTTGAGCTCAGACTTGGGTATCAGTGTGGCATTTTCCTGATCTCTGCCATGCACAATCTTGCATTTCCATTCCCTCTTTACCTCTATTCCTTGTTATAATTTTCTTAATACATTGCCATTGGTGATGATACTAATATGGAGATAATATCTTGTAATGTGTATGGTTTTATAGCTTACTCCCTATTGGTAATATTATAAATGTTAATTGTTAATATCCTCAAATATAGATAGTGTAAATATCTCACAGTAAAGGTTTAAGCAATCCACGATAGTCCTATTATCATAAATAGGAAATAACATTTTTCCAAATAAATGAGCTTTCATAATTCAATTCTTTATAATTACTCATTCTGAATATTTAAAACTTGTAGTTAATTGGGGGAAATCAGAAAAAAAAATAATGTGAATGCTGTGTCCAATTCAAGTGTTCGTGATGATGAAGACCAGAAAGATATTGGTGTGTTTTAGATTTTAGCTTAAATCCAAATTTTTCCATTTGGAAATTTATTTCCATTGTCAAAATTGTGAAAAAAAATGGAGTGCGGATCAAATGTTTTTCCTTCTTACGGGAATATAATCTTTCTATAACCTGCCATTCCAAAATCACAGAGGAAGCAGATGGATCAATGGACATGTTACCAGTCAAAGTAAATCTTCTCGAGTTTGTCAAAGAGCTGCACTGAACAAAATGGGAACCCAATGGTTTGAAAGTCTCAGACTATCAGTCCTGATATGAATTAAAAACTTTGTTAGAGCAGCATCATATTTGGGTATCTTCATGGATATAAAGGAGACAAGAGTCTGGTTGCATATGAAGAAACACAAGAGTTGTATTTATATAGCACCATTCATGACCTCAAGGGATCCCAGCGTACATCAGAGCCATCAAGTACTTTTGAAATGTCAGCCCTGTTGCAATGTGGGAAAACTGTTTTGCTTTTCTGTTGCATCATCTTTACTCAAGATTTATTATAATTTGTTTTGGAAATCAGGAAGTTGTAAAGAACAATGATTGTCCTTGATCTGTTTTTATTTTAATCTGGTCGATTGAATGGATTCTGATTTAATTGTTTTGATTTCAAATGTTTTTTGTTATTTGGGAGCATGTATTATCCTAAGCTTATGGTGAAGTCACAGGTAAGTGGTGAAGTGAAAAATTCGAATGCAATTTAATTTTTTGTATCACTTACTTGTGTACAGTTGAGTGGAGGTTTGGAATATACTTTTTTATGAACATGGTACCCCATTAAAAGGGAAGGCCTTTTTGATGATATGAGGGGGAGTATCCTAGTGAATTCCTGGTCCTCACAATAGCAAGGAGCTTAAATAAAATTTAATGATGCTGAAGTAACATTGTCCAAATTACATTAACACTATTGATGTTAATTCAGCCTCTGAGTTGAATGTTTCAATCCAATGCCTTGATGACAACTAAAGAGAAAGGAATCAATAGGATGAATGACGCACAGTGATCAGCATGTGAGTGAGCTAGCTAATTTATGATTCTTATATTAAACCTAGAACAATGAAGATATTTAGGTTTGTGCTACAAGATTCAAAGAAAAAATGTGTACATGCAAAGGAACTGGAACATGTCTATTTGTGAAGATTTAAAACAAAATGAAAAAAGATTTTACATTTTCTTTTATCTCCCTCACAAAATCCCATCTTTCTTCCATCTCTACTTTCAAGACATGATTTTTCACTGAATTATCTGTTAATCTAATACATTTTGTTTTGTCTGTGCACCTCCATTAGAATTTCTGTAAACTGATTTTGTTAAAGTGATGCACTGTTAATTGGCCTGTTTCGATAGTTCCCAGATCCTTTTAAATTGTATCACATTACTTGGGACTTTTACTTACCATAAGATGCTATACATAAGACTCTCAGGCCAATGAACAAGTGATATCAATGGAGAAAGGTGCTTATTCACAGATGACTGCAAAATCCAGATGAATAAAGCTCACATTAATAATTATTAGATTTAGCATTCTGTGGAGAGTTTATTGTCCAAATTAAGCAACTTCAGAAAAGTCATGGGAAAGTTAACCCAGGGCTTTCACTTGCATAAAACAAATATAATTTGCATAATAAGATATGCTGTACAGATACCATTAATTTTTCAGAGATTCAAGCCCATTTTCTTTTTCATTTTTCTTAGTAAATTTTCTCTTGTCCAAGTCATGGTTCCTGCTAAGCTCTAATTCCTTAAGGGATATCATGTACGGCAATGATAATGGTTTTACCATCATTGAGTCCCCTACCAGTACCATCCTGGGGGTCATCTTTGACCAGAGACTCAACTGGAGTAGGCACTGAAGGTCAGAATATTGTACTGAGTGACCTATTTCCTGATACCACAAAGTGTTTCCACTACCTAACAAGGCACAGATTGGGAGTGTGATGGAATACTCACCACTTGTCTGGATGAGACTACTCCAAAACCACACAAGAAATTTGACACTGTCCAGGACAAAGCAGCCCACTTGATTGGTGCATCATATACATTGGTGCACTGTATACCAACCTCACTACAGTTACTTGTCTCATCTACTCCAATTGCACTTTCCAGATGCATGACCTCTACCACCAAGAAGGACAAGGGCAGCACCATGGTAACGCCAGCATCCACAGGTTCCCTTCCACGCACATCCTGGTATGGAAATGTATCACCAATCCTTCATTGTTGCTGGGTCTAAATCCTGGAACTCCTTACCCAAAAGCATTGTGAGGGTAACTGTATGAGAAAAATTGCAATACTTGAAGACATCTGACTTAGTATCATTTTTTCAAAGGCAGTTAGGGATAGGCAATAAATGCTGGCCTTGCCAGTAAATTTCCACATTTTCCAGAAAATAAATAAATAAATAGCCATTCTCAGCCCCTTAATTCTATATGGTGTGGTGTTTTTAGGTGGGATTCAGCCAAGGGGACATGACTGCTTGGGCTAACTCTCTTGGCACTCAATGTCCTTGTTAGAGCTTTTCATGTAGGGTTTAGGTAACTGCTTAGGATCAGAATCCTAGATGATGTTTCTCTTCTTTGAAGTGTGTGCTGAGAATAATTGTAAAAGCATCATCCCTAGGATAGCTGAGGTTACCAAGCTCAGCACGGAACTGAGGACTTGCCAGTATGGTTGAATAAAGTGACAGGGACATTAATTGGGAGTAAATGGACTTTAAACTCAAGAGTGTATTAGAAAGACCATGGTATGTGGTTTGAAATAAATGGCAGTTTACTAGCTTTTACTGTAATAGTTTTATTTTAATTGGGTTGTGACAAACAAAGGGACTTCTTGAATTTATCCTGGCACAGTTGTAAATACCAATGAGAATGCACAGTAGTAATCTGTAGGTAGCAGGCAAGGGGTTACTTGAAGCAGCTTTGGATGACATTTTGAAAATGTCATATATTGAAATTAAACTCTGCTACACAAAAAACAAATCAGTCATATTCTGTTTATTGGTAGCTTGAAAGGTGACGTTGAAAACATTGATAAATTCAGATGTCGCCAGTGTCAAAGATTGAGTTGATGGTTCAGCTACAAATATGTCAGTGACAACATCATGCAGAGTATCAGTGAAAAATTTAAGCAGGTCTAGGGAATAATATTGTGAAATCAGAGCATGAGAATGACCCTGAGAGATTCATAAACATGTAATAAATCAGAGTGACCCACCAGAGCTTGAGGATAATAAAATGCAGGCAATTACCTCATTAAAACATTGAGGTACCAACGTTCCCCACTATTGTCATGTTTCAACCTGATATGCAATACGTGATACACCTATCAGTAGTATTTTCCCAGTGGTGTAGGTGTACTGTGCAAAGGCATACTTCAGTGTTCTTTGGCAAGTGGGACTCTTAAATGAACAATTACTTTGTGCATCTTTCACCTCCTGCTGGCTGCATATATGGTCAATGCCCATTGGTATCTTGCCCAATTGGCCCTTGCTCATGTACACGCTTAGACAGTGAGCAGATGAGGTTATTTGACTGTCATAGGCGTCACTTTTCTATTCAGTTTTTTCATCACCACTCAATCATGCATCACTAGTTAGCAACACCTTAGTTTCCTTCTTTCCAATCAAAGCAAAAAAGTTTTGGACTTTGAAGTACTCGTGATTTTTTAGTAGTTTGATTAATTCTTACTTACTGCCAAGCAAATGTTTTGAGGGATTTCAACAATGATTTTTTTTCCACTTCTCTTTTCTTTCTCCTATCATCCCATTTTCTTCCTTCTCTTTTTTTGGACATGGTTTTAACTATTCTAATTAATACTTCCTGGCTCGAGCCTTATGTTGCTCCTCAATATAATTGGTTAAGGAAGTACACACCTAAATCTGCTGATGAAGGGCTACACCAAAATCTGCTACAAATTCCATTACAAAGTCCCCTAGCAAGTCTTTGGAGATGAGTAAGATTACAGAATGATGTCACTGCTGTTCTTTGCTGATCTCAAAATTTGTGCAAATTTAAGGTTTCTTGGAGGTAGGTGGTTGTACAAGTTAGCCAGGCATGGGGCGTCGTTCCACAGTTTTCATCCTCGTTAAGTTGCTTCCTTCTCAAAATGCCTCATGTTCTCAATGTTTGCTTTTTTTGTTTTACTTCTCATAAAGCATATACTTACAACTGAAGCACTTTACCTGTTTAATCCTCCACCTCCAGCCCAATGCAAAACTTTCCCATTTTTTCGTTTTTTGCATGAAAAAATATTTATTTTGTTCTTTTCCATTTTTCCCACAATTGCATGTGGCTCTTGCCAAAGTTAAAGTTGATGTAATGCTGGCCAGAAGTTTGTTTTCTTACCATTAGGACCTCAGTAATCAGCATTTTGAGCAATTGGTCATTCACCATGACCTTTGTCTGGCTAACAGATGTATAAGCTCTGAAACCACCTAGCTCAAAGGAACCTTCCATCAGCCAAGCATGATATTCAGCTACCCCTCCCAAACAACACTGTTTTTATTAAAACAATATAATAAATTCAGTTGATTTTGTAAACTTCTTTCCTGATATTCAAGCCACACAATTGTCACAGTGCAAATTGAATATTATCAAGGTGGAAAACAAGACTGGGCTTGATTCATTAATAGTAATTGCCTCTAAGTCAGATTCAAGCTCTCTTTCGAGGAAATCAATATATAATGCAGACAATAGCAATGTGGTGTTGCTTTGTCGGAGGAACTGTATTTTCATTGTGGTGCTCTATTTATATCCTGTCAGATGAACTTAAGAGACCTCATGGCCCAAGTCAAACAAACCAAACCAACATTCATTCCTTATAGATCACTACTGTAATTTCATGTGTTATTTTGCTGTTTTAAGTGTGTGAATATTAATTTGTGTAAATTGGCTGCTGTGCCTATCTACCAGATGGCGATGACTGCATTTCAAAAGTAGTTCATTTCAACTGCACTGGGGCAGCTTGATGAAATGAAGGGTGCTGTATAAATGCATCTTTTTTCCCCTATTAAAATCCAAGGTACAAAAAGGGCTTGTCAACAGAAACTGGAAATCCCCAGTTGTTGAAAGCTTGGGTGAAATATGGGAGTCCCAAATAAAGTATATCCCAACCAATGGTTTCTTGTCTAGATACAGGACAAACCATGGCAAGGGGAGATTCCTTTCAGGCAGTTCTATCATCAAATGGTCAATTCTTTGCAACGGTTTATTAGTTTTTAGAACTGTGTAATATTTAATGTTTGGTGTTCTTTAGTGTTATGTTTAGCTGGATGAATTGTGTGATAAAAAACAATGCTGATTAAAAAGTATGGAAAACTCAACTGAATAATTTGATTGGATTGAAAAGTCCATTTGGGAACTGTGTGAATTATTTTTATCTGTTTCCTCTGATGGGCCACAATCCTTCCTGCCTGTTTAGTGAATGAAAATGTTTTCTTGATTGCTTAACACTTAACCAGGGTGATATTTTATTCAGTGAATAACTACAGCAGAAAAATATTGTGGGCCAGAAATTCTACGAGGTGTCACAGTGGTAATGGTAAGGTTCTCTCCCAACAAATTCTATTGTACACTAGGGTTGTGGCTCAGGGAGATTCCAGCCCGCATGCATTTGTGTGTTGATGTCAGGCATTTGGGAAACCAGGTGACTGGGTGGCTGAGGACGTTAGAAGTGAGGGGGGAAGGTTAGAAGTGAGCAATAAGAAAATTACTTAAAGGACTTATCTACAAGATGATCGATGCAATGGATTCCACAGCAGTTGGCCAGGTCACAACATGTCCGCTATAACTGATGCAGAAGCTGGTCTTAACTCTCCAACTGTTCAAGTGCGAATACCATATGTTGTTTTTAGGCCTCAGATGTGCACTTGTGTTTTGCTCAAGTAATGTCAAAGCATGTCTTGCATGCTCTCACTATAAAAGACTGGACACTTCCAAGCAAATGTATGCTACAAGCACCGTGAACCTGGATTAAATTTGAAGAAATGGGATAGGCAGGCACAAAATGTTTAATGACCTGGTTTTAGATAAAATTCATGTGCATTGCATACAGAAATGATTTGAGACCTAAAGTAAAATAAAGCCAATCACAAATTACTTTTTCTTATGACTGTACCATGGCTTTAAGCAATGTTACCATGGATGAACTATGCTCTCAAATGTGACAATTTTGTGATATACATTTTAATTATGTAAATATAATTTCATAAATAGGTACAGAGTCGTAGAGAGATGCACCATGTATATGGGCCTTTCAGTCCACCAAGTGTGTTCCAATCATCAACCACCCATTTACTAATCTTACATTAATCCTATTTGCTTTATTTCCCCACATTCGCATCATGTCCTTTCAGATTCTACCAGTCACCTACACACTAGGGGCCAATTAATTTACAGTGGCCAATTAACCTACCTGCTCATACGTCTTTGGGATGTGGGATGAAACCAGAGCACCTGGAGGAAACCCATACAGTCACTGGGAGAACATACAAACTCCACACAGAGAGCAGCCAAGGTGAGACTTGAATCTGAATCTGGGGCAGAAACAGTAGTGTAGCGGTTAGCTTAACACTATTACAGCACCAGTGACTCGGGTTCAATTCCAGCCGCTGTCTGTAAGGAGTTTGAATGTTCTCCCCGTGTCTGTGTGGGCTTCCTCTGGGTGTTCTGTTTTCCTCCCACATTCCAAAGATGTACAGGTTAGGAAGTTGTGGACATGCTATGTTGGCGCTGGAAGCGTGGCAACACTTGCGGGCTGCTTCCAGAACACTCTACGCAAAAGATGCGTTTCACTGTGTATTTCGATGTACATGTGACTAATAAAGAAATCTTATCTTTTGTGTTCCAAGCCCAAGGCATAGCTTTGAGAGGAGGAACATATGTTGAAAGTGCATGTTTCTCGCAGATTTCCAAACAGTATTATTGGGCTCATGCTCAGATTCCTCCAGAATGGTAATTATTTGATTACTATTTTGCCTTTCTCCAGGTACTCCAGATGTACTTGCCCTTCTGTGGAATATCTATATCAAATGCCAAACTCTTTGCAGCATCTCGCAAGGAATATGACAGAAGCAGGGTATGTATTCCTGAACAGTGTTAATTAATAGTCCAACGTTTGAAATACAATAAGAAGTAATTATGACTAGGCAATTGTGTAAAAAATGGGACATTTATTCAGCTGCCATTTAAACATCCTTCCTGCATCCTCAATGTTCTTAGAGTCAATGGAGATGAATAAGGAGAAATTTATAATGTATCAGAAATGTCATTGCTTGTTTTACACCCTTAAATGTCACCCAAACCTATTGGTTGACATTGTATTTGTCAAAGTACATTCAAGTCTATATTAATGTCTGTCTGGCACAATTTATGTAGGTAAATTCATCTCAGTATGACCCTGTAATTCCAAATGTTTCATCAGGAGGACCATAAAAGACCAACATTTTCACCTCCCTTTGGGGAAAGAACAAGAGAATAAATGTTTCATTGCCTCTGTGATTGGAAACAACAGGTTAAGCATAAAATGCTGTACTTGTGCTAAAATCATTGCAGACAATAGTTCGACTTGATGCAAATTAACACTAGCTGTACCAAAATCTGATAACTTGTTAGCTTGTTATCCATATGGACACAAGCGTAAAGTTGATGGAGTAATACATTGTCATCCTTCAGTTAAGATGTTGAACTCAAGTAACATCGACTTTTCCTGTCAATTGGAGTGAGCACTTAAGATCACTTGATGTTTTACATGAAAGGGTAGTAAGGTCCTCCAAAGTACTGGTCAATATTCCTCAACTTCCCCTCAAAAGCAGATTAACATAGTTCACCGTATTGCTGTTTGTGAAGACTGTTGGCATACAGTATCTGTACAATGAGATTTCACTCCATGTAGCACTTTGTTAAGGATATACATAGATATATGACAATAACTTCCTTTATTCCAACTTTTAAGAATGGCACAGGTCAAACTGACAGAAATGTAGCTGGTTATTCCCTTCTAACATTGAATGGGAATTCTGATCTATGTCCTGTCCAAGCCATTCTGTCATCAAACATCACTTGGTACATTTTTAAGACGACAGCTTCTTTAACTAGCTGGGAGTTTGTGATATCTTATCGTCTAACATTTTCTGGTCTCTATTAACCCTATTACCAATGGCTATAGGCATTACTGAAGGTTGTCAACGACTTGTTTGAAGAGCAAACAGAGTTGGAGAAGGTTGTCAGGAAAATCATGCAGCGAGCTCTGACCCTACTGCAATGTGAACGATGCTCTGTCCTCCTGCTGGAAGATATTGAGTCTCCCGTAAGTGTTTTATTCACTTTCTTTGTTTCAGACCTCAACTGCATAAGATTTTATGAGCAGAACATGATCCGTGGATGATAATTCTCAATGAAGTTTTTTTCATTTTTAGTATTTCTATATAATATCTCCATCTGGTGTAAGAATTTAAATCTAGCTCAGACTGATCAAGTGAAAGCTCTATCCTCTACCAATGTAAACATCCTATACATAAAACAAGTTTAGACAGTTTTGACACTGATGTTTTGCGCACGGCTGAAAATGTAGCTCTATAGTGTTCTCACTTCTCTCATGTTAGTATTAAATTGCATATTATTTGGCAAGGCATTGTCTTACTGGTCACTTTTACATGGCTTAGCAATCTAACACTTTGATCATTTTTTGGAGACTTTTTTTCTGTGCCTTGCACTTTATTCCATTGCTTCTACATGGCGTTCTACAAGTATGTGAAGAGTAAGAGGATGAAATGCGAAAGGATAGGGCCTATCAAGTGCAGCAGTGGGAAAGTGTGTATGGATCCGGAAGAAATAGTGGAGGTATTTAATGAATATTTTACGTCAGTATTCACCACGGAAAAAGATCTGGGTGATTGTAGTGGGGACTTGCAGTGGCCTGAAAAGCTTGAGCATGTAGATATTAGAAAAGAGGTGGTGCTGAAACTTTTGGAAAGCATCAAGTTAGATAAGTCGCCGGGACCGGATGAGCTGTACCCCAGGTTGCTGTGGGAGGCAAGGGAGGAGATTGTGGAACCTCTGACGATGACTTTTGTGTCGTCCACGGAGACGGGAGAGGTTCCGGAAGATTGGAGGGTTGCGGATGTTGTTCCCTTATTCCAGAAGGGGAGTAGGGATAACCCAAGAAATTATAGACTGGTGAGTCTTACCTCAGTGGTTGGTCAGCTGATGGAGAAGATCCTGAGAGGCAGGATTTATGAACATTTGGAGAGGTATAATATGATTAGGAATAGTCAGCATGGCTTTGTTAAGGGCAAGTCCTGCCTTACGAGCCTGATTGAACTTTTTGAGGATGTGTCTAAGCACATTGATGAAGGGAGAGCAGTAGATGTAGTGTATATGGATTTCAGCAAGGTGGTTGATAAGGTACCCCATGCGAGGCTTATGGAGAAGGTGAGGAGACATGGGATCCAAGGGGACATTGCAGTGTGGATCCAGAACTGGCTGGCCCACAGAAGGCAAAGAGTGGTTGTTGAAGGGTCGTATTCTGAGTGGAGGTCGATGACCAGTGGTGTACCTCAGGGATCTGTACTGGGACCCTTACTATTTATGATTTTTATAAATGACCTGGATGAGGAAGTGGAGGGGTGGGTTAGTAAGTTTGCGGATGACACGAAGGTTGGGGGTGTTGTGGATAGTTTGGAGGGCTGTCAGAGGTTACAGAAGAACATAGATAGGATGCAGAGTTGGGCTGAAAAGTGACAGATGCAGTTCAACCCAGATAAGTGTGAAATGGTTCATTTTGGTAGGTCAAATATGTTGGCAGAATATAGTCTTAATGGTAGGACTCTTGGCAGTGTGGAGGATCAGAGGGATCTTGGGGTCCGAGTCCATAGGATGCTCAAAGCGGCGGCGCAGGTTGACTCTGTGGTGAAGAAGGCATATGGTGTATTGTCCTTCATCAATTGGGGAATTTAATTTAGGAGCCGTGAGGTATTGTTGCAGCTATATAGGTCCCTGGTCAGACCCCACTTGGAGTACTGTGCTCAGTTCTGGTCGCCTCACTGCAGGAAAGATGTGGAAGCCATAGAGAGGGTGCAGAGGAGATTTACAAGGATGCTGCCTGGAATGCAGAGCATGCCTTATGAAAGCAGGTTGAGGAAACTCGGCGTTTTCTCCTTGGAGAGATGGAGGATGAGGGGGGACCTGATAGAGGTGTATAAGACGATGAGAGGTATTGATAGGGTAGATAGTCAGAGGCTTTTCCCCAGGGCTGAATTGATGGCCACAAGAGGACATAGGTTTAAGGTGCTGGGGAGTAGACATAGAGGAGATGTCAGGGGTAAGTTTTTTACTCAGATAGTGGTGAGTGCGTGGAATGGGCTGCCAGAAACAGTGGTGGAGGATGATATGTTAGGGTCTTTCAAGAGACTGTTAGATCGGTATATGGAGCTGAGTAAAATAGAGGGCTGTGGGTAAGCCTAGTAATTTCTAGGGTAGGGACATGTTCGGCACAGCTTTGTGGGCCGAAGGGCCTGAATTGTGCTGTAATTGTTCTATGTTCTATGTTCACTTTATGATGCTCCAGTAAAATTCAATTTAGAGTCTTTTCAACACTTCCTATAAATACAAGATCAGGTTGAATGCTGAGTATCTTGTGATGAATATCTCACCTTCTGATAGTCCAAAGTCTTTCCATATCGATAAGGCACATTTTAGGAGTATGATGGCATATTCTCCATTTGCTTCGATGGGTCCGGCTCCAAAGCCATTCAAGAAAGTTGACACCATCCAGCCTGTAAGAGTCCACTTTGATTTGCATCTTGTCCACTACCCTAAACATTACCCTCCAGCACTGGGGCACCATGGCTGCTGTTTGTGCCATCAACAAAGTGCACTGCAATTACTTGCCTGGTCTATTCCCATATCATCTCTCACCACAGAAGATAAAGGCAATAGGTGTATGGGAATGCCGCACTTCAGGTTCCTTTCCAATTTGCACACTGTAATGACTTGGAAATCTGTTGCCATTCCATAATCAGTGAATCTAAATCCTGAAACTCTTTACACAATTGCATTAGGGAAACACCTTCACCAGAAGGATTGCATTCATTCAAGAAAGGTCACCAACATCTTCTCAAGGGGGACTGGGAATCAGTGCTTAATGTCAGTCCTGTCAGTGACCTCTACATTCCAAAAAATGCCTTCTCTATATCTTTATTCATTGTGGTAGCTTTTTACTATGCTGTTTTCTTACACAATCGTATCTGCGAGGTTAAACCCCTTTTGGTATAAATACTTATTTGAAAAATTTTTTAAAAAATGCGAGTAACTGAAAAATGTTCTCCTGCTTCTATACTTCAGTCAGACAAAGCTCTGTCAGAACGTTCTGATCTGCTTCATCAAATTATTTTCCATCAGGGAGATTAGGCAATTCCTGTTAAAGATGCAAAGCACAGATAATACACATTTGCTTCTCAGTAACTAAGAGGTGTACAATTGAAATTATGTTCATTTTGGTTAAAAGATGAACTCACCGTCATAGTTTTTTTAGTGGATATGTGGGAATAACATTTATATAATGAAATGTATATTATAGATAAAGGACCTGAAATACAGTTTTATTTTCAACCATTTCACTGTTTTATTTCTGGTTTCTGCCAGTTTCCGTTTGGACTGATGATGATTTTCTGAGTTGAGGTGTTGTATTTGCTTTCTGTATCATAATCTTCAAAGTATTGTTTTGAAATGAAGTGGTAACATTGTTGAAATTTGTACAATCGGACAATGTGGAGCTGGGTCTATTTTTAAATTTATTTTTGGTTTGTAAGGAGTACTGTATTCATTTATTTCTCTTCCCCAATTTCCCTAAGTCAGTGATGGATGGTTTCTATCACTATTTCTTGTGACTATCTATAATGGGGCTAGGTAAGTTTCCAAGGATTTTCACCAGCAGGAATAAAGGAGCTGATTTTCCCCAGATCTTACTGTTTTAGTCTTTCTTAATGAGACAGATTATGGAAGTAAATAATGCTATTAAAGTAAACCAGTGAGCAACTACAGTATAAACAGCAGGAAGTAAGTATAGTGCCACAGTATAGTTACATGGGGCTTTTTAGAATAGTGCATTCGGGAGAAATTCTGTGAAAAATAAAATGTTTCCCTTTCAATATTTCTGTGGAACACTGTTAAATTTTCCAGGGTATCATTCAGTTCTGTCTTGTTTCCAAATCCACTTTCAAAGCAACTGCATATCTCAAGGTCAGTGTTTTCTTTGGCAAGCTAGTTGAGTGTGTCAAAATCTGGAATGAATTTTCCTATTTACCGAAGTGAAAAAGAGTGCTTGTCTTTATTGAAAGACCTGACTTATTTTTGTTCCATGGAAACTGCATAATTGATGGTGTGATTTTTGTCCAAATTATCGCTGTGTGGATTGCACATGATGTTATTGTGGGCAGAATAGTGTGTGATTGTCCAGCATTTCTTCTTGGTGATAAACACAGGGCCTTCTCTTTTAATTTTTCCCCTTAATTTAATGCTTCTGGCTGTAATTAAATATTTGAATGAATGCCCCAACATTGAACTGCCTGCTCTGAGAGGCACCTTCAAAAACATTTCTTAATTGTCTCAAAGGCAACAATAACACAGAGTGAAATACAGGGACCTGGGACTTCGAAACATTCTAGTTTTTCTTACTTTTGTTTCTGATTGTAGCCCTGGGTCATTATTAATTGTATATTCATCCACATTTTACATGACTTTTTTAGTGTAAAGACTTGCTTTAGTTTATTCTTAAACTATCATGTCATTTTATCTTATTTGTTTGCATTTTCAGTATTTAACCATTGATTAGAGCCTTTCAAGATCCTTTGTGCCTTCTTTCCTTGCTGCACACCAAAGGTAGCCCCAAATACTTTGCAGTCTGAATTTCCTTCTTTCCCTGAGTTTAGTCTTTGTGCCTGCAGGTACTTAATCTTTTCAGAGCAATGGAAGTGATCTGCAAAAAGGCACCTTTGTTCCTGATCCCAGCAAATTTGAATTCAGCCAAACCAACATAAAATGACCTCAGATTTTTTTAAATGCTCAGAGAACATGAAAATGATATGATATTTATCTTCAATCAAATGCAGTCACTTAGACTGCTTGCATTTGGATTTATAAATCTAAGAATGAGAACTGACACCAAAATGAGTGATTGACTTTCAAATGGGATTGTCCTGTTTGGCAGAAATTCACTATTAGCTCAACTTCAGTGAGCTGAAATATCACTGTGGAGGATTATGGTGTCTTTTCCTTTGTTGAACAGGTGGTGAAGTTTTCAAAGACTTTTGAACTGATGTCTCCACTCTGTTGTGCAGAGAGTGATATCAGGTGAGGAATATAACTGATTTTATACTTGCCTATTGGGTTTTTATTATTATCTTCATTGCACTTGTGAGAAACCGGTTGGAAAAAAAGACACCTTTAGTTATTTTACGGAGGTATAAATCAGCATGGGTTATACCACATCGGCAATACAATCTAATTTTGAAACAGATACTGAAAAAGGACACACATCATGAAAACAAAACATATTTTGAAGTGCATGCTAATTGTGCAGTTGGCCTCTTTAAAATCATGCAGAATATTGTACATATTGATCTGAGTCAGGTATTGGTATTGGTTTATTATTGTCACTTGTACTGAGGTACAGTGAAAAACTTGTCTTGGTACAGGTCAATTAATTACACAGTGCAGTTACATTGGGTTAGTACAGAGTGCATTAATGTAGTACAGGTAGAAACAATAACAGTACAAAGTGTCACAGCTACAGAGAAAGTACAGTACAATAAGGTGCAAGCCACAAATAGCTACATGTGCACTTTGGTTCTTGCCTGTAGTATGAAATAGGCCTGTACATCAGCCTGAGTACCACCTGTAACATAATAATATATATATTATTTATTATTTAGAGGTTTTGCCTCTAAGGTTATGGTAAGAGGGCGAAACAATCCAGCAAATATTCAGGGCTAATATATTTATTATTATGTTACAGGGGTACTCAGGCTGATGTACAGGCCTATTTCATACTACAGGCAAGAACCAAAGTGCACATGTAGCTTGTTCTTGGATATAGTCTATAGGTTAAGAATTCAGATTAATTAGTGTAACAAGTAGTAGAGTTTCAAGGAAAAAATAACATTTAAATTTCAGGTAAAATAGGTGGTATAATGGACAGTGAAGAAGGTTATGAAAAATTACAGGGGCATCTTGATCAGTTGAGTAAGCGGGCCGAGGAATGGCAAATGGAGTTTAATCCAGATAAGTGCTAGGTGTTGCGTTTTGGAAGGTCAAATCAAGATAGGACTTTCACAGTGAACGGTAGGGCTCTGGGGAGTGTTGTAGAACAGAGAGACCTTGGAGATCAAGTACATGGTTCCCTGAAAGTGGAGTCACAGGTAGACAGGATTGTGAAGAAGGCTTTTGGCATGCTGGCCTTCATCAGTCAGGGTACTGAGTATAAAAGTTGGGAGGTCAGGGTGCAGTTGTACAGGACGCTAGAGAGGCCACACTTGGAGTAATATGTTCCGTTTTGGTCGTCCTGCTGTAGGAAAGATGTTATTAAACTGGAATGAGTGCAGAAAAGATTTACAAGGATGCTGCCAGGACTTGAGGGACTGAGTTATAGGGAGAGGTTGGACGGGCTAAGACTTTATTCCTTGGAGAGCAGGAGACTGACAGGTGATCTTGAGAGGCATAGATAGGGTGAATGCACTCAATCTTTTTCCCAGGATTGGGATATCAAGAACTAGAGGGCATAGGTTTAAGGTGAGAGGGAGAAGATTTAATAGGAACTTGAGGGGCAACTTTTTTTACACAAAGGATGGTATTTATGTGGAATGAGTTGCCATAGGAAGTGGTTGAGGCAGGTACATTAACAACATTTAAAAGGTACCCGAACAGGAAAGGTTTAGAGAGATATGGGCCAAATGCTGGCAAATGGGACTAGGTTGGATCTTGATTGGCATCTTGATTGGTATGGACCAGTTGGGCTGAAAGGCCTGTTTCCATTCTGTATAGCTCTATGACTCTATCTATGAGATGTATCAGAATGGTCTGCACTGCTTTATTTTAACTGTTTTACTAGCTCATCAAGAGCGTGCACTCACAAAGCCAAACAGCAATGCGCTGTATCCGTCTTACGAGTACGTTACACATCCAGTGACAAAGGTAGTTTATGTCCTCAACCCTGCTCTGTGTTTTCATCTTTCCTGCCCCAGTAAAGCCAATCAATAAATCTGAATGTCCTTCTTCAAAATAATGGACATTTCTTAATTTAAGATCAGGAAAGGATAAAACTAACGATCAAATTCCTGTAGTAAAGAAATGGTAAAACGCTCACAGTGCTTTTAGCTTACTGAGTTAGATTTCATAAATAGTCTTTTGAGAGATAAAAGAAGTTGGCTTTCCAGGAGGAATCTTTCCAATTTTTATTCTTTTCTCTTAGGAACTTAGTAGTTGAAGCAGAAGTAAGCCTTGCAGCCCTTCGAGCCTGCTCCATTATTCACGAGTGTTCTTCTACCTCAACACGTTCCCACTCAAAGCCCTATGGATCCCCTGTTTCTAAATTCCAAAGGTCTATCAATCCTCAGTAGATTTCAACTGACACTACTTTGTAGTTCCAGAATTTCATATTTTTTTTCCAGATTTCCAGCTGTTGTTTTTTATTGGCAAAATATTAATGTTTTTGTTAAGGCATGAAAGTTGAAAATGGAAGATTTCCCATTATGCTGTCATTCATGGCTGAGGCAGCACAATTTGAAGCTGCAGTTCCAGATATATACTTCTGGCCTGAGCCAGGAAGCCTGAAGTGGAAAATCTCCTTTACCATTTTTGTTTAAATAACTAGATATAATTAAAAAGTAAATAAATAAATCTTGGGTGTTCCTTTGTAAGATATCTGAATCAATTTCAAGCTGTTTGTTTCAAATTAGTTCTCTAAACTTAGCAATGGTATTTAAGTAGATTACCAGTTCTTGGATCTTGTCACTTGCATAGATTTTACAAGCATGGTTAAATCTTTATCTTCTGAAGAGGATGTGCAGGGTTTCAAATTGTAGTTGATTTCAAGGCATGTAAGATTGTCTGTGAGATTCTTTTTTAATCCAGGTGAAATCCTAATTGTGATCTTAATTAAATCCTTGTCAAAGCTAGCATGGAGAAATTATCCTGCTCTAGTTGGTTGATAAACAACAGCATTGCAGAGCTGGTTGCATCAACGGGCCTTCCAGTGAATATCAGTGACGCCTATCAGGACCCTCGCTTTGACACTGAGGTAGGAGGAAAATTTTTTGTGTAAAATCCCACACTGTATTGTGGAGGGTCGTGGCTGTCACGTGACAGCACTGCCCACTACCTGGTTGGAAGACACACCACTACAAATCAAGGTTTGGCTCCACCCCACCCATCAGCACACACCTGACAATTGGCTTTTGTAAATTACCTGGGCTGGACCCTCCAGCCCTGCAGCACTATAAAGGGCACCACATGTGCTTGGCTCTTTCTCTTTGCCATCTTCGAGGGACCACCCTGCTTCACTCCAGGCCGAGTACTGTGGAACGGCGCCGGAGAAATCGTTGGTGAGGTGTGCACTGTTAAAGGGTTGGGAGCATTTTAATTAGTGTCCCTAGTAGCATAGAGCCATGCCTGCACTGAGTCAAGGGGTGGCGGGTATCATATTGTTTTTCCTTGATTGTATGTACCTAGTTCATTGTGTGTGTTTATTTTAGCCCCAGTGCGATTTTCCCACACTTGCTATAAACTGACCGCGCGTGTGTGTTATTCCCGTTACCATTTTCCCACGCTTGTCTTTTGTAAATAAAATCCTTTACTGCCAGACGGTGTTCAGAGTCCTTGCTTTTGAGACCCATCGAATTTGCTTTCTCACTCATAACACGCACTCAGAAACCAAACTGCAGTATAACTTTTCTTGTTTGCCACTACATTAAGTCTCTTCCATTATTTCTCCAGCCCAGAAGCAAACTTCAGTTGGATCTGTCCGCACCCATTCCACCCATGACTATTGCCACACATAAAACACAGAGATCAAGTTCTCACTATGTGAAAAGGAGGTTGGTTAATCTGTTTTCACCAGTGTTAGCTGAAGGAAGAGTGCAGCCTGTGACTATGTGGGATGTTTTCACAAAACGGTCTCTGTCCACATAGTTGAGGGCTGCTCACCTTGAAAACATTCCAGAGTGTGGGAAAACCTGATGCTCAGATCATAAGGAAAAGCTCCAAAGCAAAGCATGAAGCTTAGTCCTTCCCTACAGTGCTGGACACATAGTAGAATGGTATTCTGGGCTTTCACTGTTAAGGCAGCATGACTGGATGCACACAGGGAATTACGCATGGAAAATTTTCAAGGGGGAGAGTAGCAAGGAGACAGGTAGGTACATCTGATAGGAGTTTAAGTGAGTGAGCATGAAGGGGAGAGGGTGAAGAGGGAGGGTGTGGGGGCGAGAGGGAGAACGTAGATGGAGAGAAAGAGAGAGATCATGTAGAGCAGCAAGTGAGAGAGAAGGAGAGAGAGTGCCAGACCGACTGACTAACCAGCTCTTACACCGTTATCCTCTTCCCGCCTTTGTCTCTCCCCCTCCTCCCGACTCCTTTCTCATTCCCACTAATCTGCTTCCCTCACCTTACCACCAATCGCTCTCTTTCTCCCTCTGGAGCTCTCACCTCTCCCTGATCCAAAATGTATGTCTCTCTTCGCTCCTTACCCCACAACCCTTTCCTCTTTCCAGCTGCCCTTTGGATTAAGAGAACTATTACTTGTAATTCTGGACAACGCAGCTAACGTAGGCGCTCATTTTGCTGCCAGTATCGAGGCGGCAGGAAGGAGGGTTAGTCTGAGGCTAACATCACTTTGGGTGCACCATGGAGTAGTTGTGTGACATATGTTGCACCCCTTTTTTTTGGCTCCTTCAACGTATGCACTGGAATGTTACCCAGAGGTCTTTAAAACTATCATGTATTACCTATTAAGAGAAAGATTGACTTAACTCAGTCAAAATTAAGCTTTGACTGAATCAGTTCATCTTTGATAGGCATCAAGTATAGTATACAAAATGTTAATTTTGTACTCCATTAAAGGTTTGTTCATACCTTAAAAAACTAAACCTGATCTCAAAGGTTCTAATATGTATAATACTTATAGTCATTTTGCAAAAGAAAGAAGCAAGTGACAAGCTGGGTCCAGATGCTATGTCTGTGGTCTGTTTTTAATCCAAAAAAGTGCAGGAGATGGAATTTCATGGATGTGTGAACAGAGTGAAATGTTTCATCCCTAATTAAATTTGCCTGTAAATGCCACTAAATGGATTGAGCAAGACTGGCACTAGTTAAAATTAATTGTTGGAAGTTCATCCATTCAATTCAGGAATCTGCTCATTAGATACAAACCATCACAGTAAAACACTTACAGGTTGTATAAAATAATGCAAGAGAAAGTCTGACTAATTATCTTGCCTTCAATCATTGTGTAATGTCTCCTTTTTAAATCATCTTCCATTTGTTAAAAACTAGATTAGCAGGATGTTTAAGGGGCGTTGTATTACAATCTGCAAGATTAATGCCTTTTATTAATCTGTGCGTCGATGGACAATGCCTCTTATTCGTGGGTCTCAGGAGAAAATATAACAATCACCTCAGAGCAAGCTATTCAAGGCAATAATATAGCTCCAGAATTGCAGACTAGTCACTATAAATTATGTTAATTACAAGGGCAGAGTTGTCATTATTATATTATACTAAAAATGAAGTGCACCATTGGTTGGAAGGGGTTATTTCACTGTTAGGCCTTATAGTTAGTTTCATATTATGGTGCAGTTTATATTTTCTGCTGATACTTGGAGCTGTTAGCATAATACTTGGGAGCAAAACTCATAAACTACTTTTGATTGGGGTTAGTGTTCAAAACAGAATTTTTAAAAATTGCCAAATGGTATATTTCTATTACATCTCATGATGTAGTTTATTAAATTAGTTATTTGTGAGTAAGAAAGTCAATACTGTATGATTTTTTGGGTAATTGCTCCTTGTCCTTCATCTGTTTCATTTTGGTACCCTCCACAGGGGATATGTGGTACCTGTGAGCAAGGAAAAAAAGAGATAGTGAGATTCTTTAACTAACTAATTAGAAGACACTTCACTGGATTACTGGACTTTGTCACTTGTGCTAAATGCTAATATAGTAGCCTTCTCTATTGGACTTCATTTCCTAAATATTGTTTCTTTTAATGAGAACTAACAAGTTGGAAACAATTTGGAACTTCTACAAAATTGTACATTTGGCTCATGAGACCAAGATAACAAAGTTCAAAGCAGGAAGTATAAAGCAGGAAATATAAATTAAGTTAAAATTATGTACAGGAAATGAAATGGAGATTGGGAAATACAGGTGGGATTAAAAGAGAGGGGAAATAAAAGAGGTGGGTAGATAAAAATAAAATAACTAACACTTTTTATAATATCTGACATTAATTTTCTTCCGAAATAATGAGACTCCAAAGTTAACGAAATTAATTTTTCAGTGTCAGAGAGGTTGTTCAACAGTAATTATCACTTACTTCAGATGACCTCCACATTACGGGGGGTAGGGGGTGTTGTATTTCTAGAAAATGGTCCATATCATGATTTTCCATAATGTGAAGCCACATCATCTGCACGCTTCAAGAAACGTAAATTGAAAAAAACTATTTGTGTTGATTTATTTACTTTTTCTCCATGTAAATTTTAATCTGCATCTCAAATTTTTGGGTAGTGTTTTGTGAATTCTGAAAGGGCTATTTCTGTTCCCTGAACGGCTGTACTGCAGGGGTCATCTGTACAGTGTTAAGAACTCACTAATCCCTGACAGTAGCCACTTTAACTCTTCTTCAGTCATTTTAAATGCAGAACTGCTGGACAAGTATAACAGTTTATGCTATGACAGTCATTTTCAAGGTAGGGAAAATCAGTGTTCACTGTGGAAAAACAGAGTGTGTTCAACAAGCAACCTCTGATTTTCTGCATGAAATTGTGCATGTCCACATTCCAGAAGTTGCTGTCAGATTTATCCTGAAGAAAGAATAATTGGTAATAGCCATCATTATTAATACAGAAAAATCTAGGCCATTCTGTCGGTAAATCTGACTGACTTTATAAATTAATAAAAATGAACTGAAGTTTTAAAGCAAAATGACCTTGATGATATGTATTAAATTATGATTAGTCCTGTTGCTTGGATAAATGGCTTTAACCTTTACATTGGTCTAATCTTTAATTTGAAGTTAATTAAATTAATTTGTCATTACATCATTAATTTCAGTTATCAGTTTTTATCCAATCTAATATTTAGATCTATTTCTGTGACCGTATTTGGGTATCCAGGCCATTTGAAAAATTAATTTGTATGCCAATCAGACAACCTCAATTAATTGTTGTTTTTCAGGTAAATACTGACCCTTTTCTGCTAGTGTAGAAATCTTGGCACAGAGTGAGCACATCTTGATCCATTAAGCCCCTGCTGCTGCCAACAAGAACTCGTAGCTACAAGAGACTGTAGATATTGGGATCTGGAAAAACAAACAAACTGCTGGAGGAACTCAGCGGGTTGAGCAGCTGCTGTAAAGGGAAAGGAATCATCGACCTTTCAGGTTGAAACCCCATGTCAGGGCTAAGAGTGGAGAGGGAAGATAGGCCAGGAGAGGGGGAGTGTTGAGACGGGCATGGGTGATAGGTGGACCAAGGAGGGGTGAAGGATGACAAGCAGATAGAGCCAGGTAGGGGAAGGGGAGAAGGGGGGGAGCTGGGAGATAGAGGCAGGTGGATGATAGGTGGAGGCAGACAAAAGAAAGGCAGATAGAGCCAGGTGGGAAGAGAGGAGGGTGAAGGTAGAGACAGCTGCTGTAGGGTGATAGGCAGGAACACAAATTGGTAATTGATTTATTATTGTCACATGTACTGAGATACAGTGAAAAGCTTTGTTTGGTTGCCATCTGAAGAGATCATTCCATACATAAGTACATCGAGGTGGTACAAAAGGAAAATCAATAACAGAGTGCAAAATATAGTGTTACAGAGAAAGTGCAGTAAGGTGATGAGATGAGATATCTTTATTAGTCACATGTACATCGAAACACACAGTGAAATGCATCTTTTTCTATAGAGTGTTCTGGGGGCAGCCCACAAGTGTCGCCACGCTTCCAGTGCCAACATAGCATGCCCACAACTTCCTAACCCGTACGTCTTTGGAATATGAGAGGAAACCGGAGCACCCAGAGGAAACCCACGCAGTAACAGGGAGAACGTAAAAACTCCTTACAGACAGTGGCTGGAATTGAACCCAGGTTGCTGGCGCTGTAATAGCATTACGCTAACCGCTACACTATAGTATTTACTTCTTGATAGGACAAAGCATGAACGGGTAAATATCAAAGGCATCTAAGAAGGAAACTGCAGTTATAACCTGCAATTTTCTACATATTGATTGGACTAATCAAACTGATAAAAGTGCCATGGAAGTAGAATTTGTGGAGTATTTGGAGGATTGTTTCTTGGAGCAGTATGTTACAAAATCTGCCTGGGAACAAGCTACTTTAGATTTGGTCATGAGTAACAAGGTAGGACTAATAAAAGGTGCAGGTAGACAATTAAGGTGCAAGGGCCACGACAAGGTAGATTGAGGAGATCAAGAGTTCATCTGTATTCTATGCAAGGTCCGTTCAAGAGTCTTATAACAGCGGGATAGAAGCTGTCCTTGAGCCTGGTGGTATGTGTACTCAAACTTTTGTATCTCCTGCCCGATGGAAGGGGGGAGAAGAGAGAATGACCAAGGCAGAAGGCTGTCGTCCTGGAATCTGCTAAGTGAGGAGGGTGATAATGGGAGCCATTAGGGGTGAGCTGAAGGGCAGCTGGAACCAGAAGCAGATGGGGAGAGGGGTTGGAGTCGATGTGTAAAGTGTGTGGGTGGTAGGTGGATGGAACCAGAAGGGGGGTGAAAATGAGTGATGGTGGGCTGGGGGGTGTATGGGAAAGGGGACAAAAGTGTGACAACTGGAAGGGGAGGGGGGCAGAGGCCAGATAACAGCTCTCGAATACCTCCTCATACCTACACCTGGACCATGACCCCACCAACAAACACCAGGCCACTGTCTCCCGCACTGTCACAGTTTTGACCTGAAATGGTAACAATTCCTTTTCCCCCCACAGCTGCTGCTCGACTTCTTCCAGCAGATTGTTTGTTGCCCCAGATTCCAGCATCTGCTGTTTCTTGTGTCTCTCAAATGAAAACTTTGTGGTTCAGTGAGAAATGCTAAGATCAACTCGCATGTCAAATCTCTTTCTTACTCCTTCAGGCTCCTTATAGTTACCACTCCAGTTGTACAGCCTCAGTTTGGCACAACCCCTCAGCCTTCCGTACACTAATGATATTGGGGATGATCAGGACTTGGGACATTAGGAAACACTTTACCCTCCAGCCCCTCATCCTATGCCCCAACCATGTACCCAGTTCCCTCCTCTATCCATACCCCCTTCTTTCCAGCTCTTGAGTCCCTGAATGCAGAACCCTGAATTGTTTCAGGAGACCCAAGAAGGTGGCACCCTTTAAATAAAACATTTTCTCTCTCAACAAACACGTAAGAAGAGCAAATAACACAGCTTTTGAGTTTCTAGTTTAGAGTCAGAATCAGGTTTATTATCACTGACATATGTTGTGAAATTTGTTGTTTTGTGGCAGCAGTACAGTGCAAGACATAAATATTACTGTAAGTTAAAAAATAAATAAATAGCGCAAAAAAGAAATAACGAGGTAATGTTCATGGGTTCATGGACTGTTCAGAAATCTGATGGTGGAGGGGAAGAAGCTGTTCCTGAAACATTGAATGTAGGTCTTCAGGCCATGAATTTTTCAAACTCTTGAGGAAAGTAATTGTCACAATATCTATGAATATCAGAATGTAAAGCCTGTGAAATCATATTGTTATTCATAACCTTTAGCAGTGAATCAAGTTTTGTAAGCAACACCAATAATTTAATTTCAACATTAAAACTGGTTATCAGGAGATTATCACAGTGCAGTTTGTGGGACCATGCTAGCTGGATGCAAGTCATCTGCTGCATTTCCTACAACAGTGATTCCTCTTCAAAAGAACTTTCCTGGCTATAATGCAGCTTGGGACTTACAGAAGCTGTGTAAAGTGATGCAGAAAGGCAATTCTTTCCTTAATACCCATGGAGAAATATTAACTTATTCAGTGACTAATGTTAGATATTAACAGATCAACATCCATATTATCTAATTCATTTGGTATAAACAATGTTTCATAGTGAAACTGATGATGAGAGAGAAGAAGGAGGAAGTGAAACCATGGTTACTGATCCAGAATTGAGGGGAAAATTCTATGGAATTGTGGCAAAATGAAATCTTTGTTTTGGATGCATTCCAGCCCCACCCCTCACCTCCACAAAGTGCCAGAAATTTCAGTTAAAACAGTGTACCAAAAATTCCAATGCAAGATGGCTTGATGGGATTTAATGCTCACAAAATGGTCTCCTCTACATTGGAGAAACCAAACACAGATTGGGTAACCACCTACCTCACACTGAACTTCCAGCTGCTTGTCATTTCATTTCTCTATCTTATTCCCACTCTGTCTTTGGCCTCTTACCCTGTTCTAGTTAATCCCCAAAGTAAGCTCGAGAAGCACCACATCATCTTCCATCTCGGCACACTGCAGCCCTTCGGGTTCAGTATTGAATTCAATGAGTTCTGATAACCAGCCTTTCCAGTTTGTGTCAGAACTAGTCAGTTCTAATGTAGGCTCATCAACCTGTAACATCACTCAGTTTTCCTTTCTCCACATCTGTTACCTGACCTGCTGAGTATTCCCAGCAATGTCTTCACCAGATTTCCAGCAGCTGTCTTGTTCTGCATCTCACAGTTCTAGCACTGATTGTCTTCCTCGCTACTCTTATTCATCTTCCTTTATATACACCTCCTCCAGACAGAGCAGCCATGCTGAACAAACCTTCACCACCCTCTCTCAGGTGGCACCAACAGCTTCTATTGTCTGGATTCTTATGGTCTCCAGCCTACACCCTTCCCCTTTCTGCAATTTTTGTTTTCTAATATTTCCAGTTCTGATGAAAGGTCATTGACTTGAAACATTAACTCGGTTTCTCTTTCCACAGATGCTGCCTGACCTGATGAGTATCTCCACCATTGTCTGTCATTTAAGATTTCCAGCATATCCATGTTTTTGCTTTTAGATTAGCAGAGATTTGACATGTGCTGTTCTTGTGCCATCTGCAGCTTGGAGGGTTGGTGAGGGGCACACACCTGAGGGATATTTCAGAATTTTTTTCCATTGCTTCTGTCTTTTTTCTCTTTTTGTTGCAACTCCTTGGAACTTCATGAGGGTTGGAGGGGGAGGAAAAAGATATTTAGCCATGAAACTGTGGCACAATGGATGGGGCAGGTTTGAGGGAACAGCTGCTCTTCTCCTGCCTATCTATTTCACATGCTCATGGAAGCACTCCAAAGGTGAAAAGGAAGGTGTTTTCTCTAAAGTCCCCATTGAGCCCAGGGCCTTCAGAAGGTAATACTGGAGAGAGAGCAGGTCCCACGAAGCCACAAGAAATTCTGCAGATGCTGGTATCTGGAGCAATACACAAAAAGTGTTGGAGGAACTCAGCAGGTCAGGCAGCATCCATGGAGGGAAATAAACAGTCAACGTTTCAGGCTGAGACCCTTCAGCAGCCCACCATTTCCCTCCATGGATGCTGCCTGACCTGCTGAATTCCTCCAGCACTTTTTGTGTATAGGTTCCACGAAGCCCTCTTTCTCCATTAGGGAAATATAGATTCTGCACCTGCACTCCCAGGCTGACTGTCAGACTAAGAAGATACCAGGAAGTGGGTCAGAGCAGCGCAAAATGTCCAGCATCTGATCAACATTTACTCAACACCACTTGTTTGTGGCAGGTGAAGAAAGAGGTTGCTGGAGGGACAACATAAATTCTGGTTGAGATGGTGCAAGGCCCCCACTGCTCAGATTTTCCTCCACCTTCGGGAGGATTTCTCCCTTGTCTGATTTGTAGCAAAGTGCTTAATTGTTAAGGTGTATCCACTATATTTATTCCTATATTTCATCTTGTGTAAATGCAATCAGAACAGTTCAAAATGCATATCATTGGCAGGCATCTTGAGAAAAAAAGCATAACGTGTGGTTTGTCATGATTTATTGTTCTTAAATGGTTAAATTTGCAATGCTTTCAAGCCCAAATCATGGATGAATTGTACACTTTAGATGTCTATCTTTTATGTTTTTAATATGAAAAGTCTGTTAAAACTTTTTGCATGCCAGGCTGATACAGACATGGCCAAATTCATGAATCCTGCCATGTAGTGGCAATTTAATATCTGCTTGCACATACGACCATCCACTCATATTGTTGATATCTACTTGCCAAAATATTTCTCGGAGGATGTTGATGCTGAGATATTGTTCTCAGCCAGGATATTTCCCAATAACATACATTCAGAAAATCAGCATTATTTATGACTCTGGCATTCCTTTAATACTATCGTAACATATTGATTTTTTTTATTCATGCTAATCAAATGAGTGTGAGGTTCAATAGTACATTACCAACTGATCAATTATTCACATTATTAATATGATTAATTGACATTTGTAGGTAGATTTTTAATATATAACAACATGATAGTCATTTAAAATATGCCAGCACTGCAAGAAGGCAGCAGGCAGGTAGACTGATAGTGGCTGTTATCTCACTGCCGTGTATGAAGGTTGGAGCCTTTCAGCCCTATAATTTGGGGAAGCCTTGTATATATGGTACACTGTTTGAAATTAATAAAACTCAACAAAATATTCGACAAATATATACAGGCAAACAACTTTTTGTTTAGTTGGACTGGACACTCTCATCTTTTCAGTTTGAACTTAGATCCATATTCGTGGTGCTGTAAAACTGGCGTTGGTTGTAATGATTTTTGTTTGATGACCCCAGTGTCCCTCTTAGCACTGCACTTTTGGATAATATGTCAGAATATGTGTCTGGCCATGGAAGGTTGAAACTTTAAGTGCTAATCTTACAATTGAAAAAACTCTTTCTATTGAGATTGACAAAATCATTCAGCCTGCAAGGTTGATCTGTAAGATGTTAATGAGTTGCCAAGTGGTAATAATTTTCTTAGTTATTATCTTAGTAAAGTAGTTTTGTCACTTATTGCAGTAGGCTGGAATTTGCAGGAACAAGAAGTTAGTTCTACTTCACCCTGTATCCTTCTGCTCAAAATAATATTCCCTTGTATTGAGGGAAACAGAGTGGGAGAATTCATTGTTAGATCAGACACAGAGAGATTTGATTAGGGGAAGGAAAGAAAACTAAGGAGCAAATTAAAAATTAAATGTGTTACATTTATGAAACCTCCCATAACAATTCACCACCTGAAGGAATGAGATTCCTCACATTTAATCATTCACTTTGTGTTCCTGAGAAGTTTGTTGGTGGTCATTAATAATTAGCAAAGTGTTTGAAGGATATTTCTGACATAAATTACTAGATTTAACATTCATTGATGAGTTTACTGTAATGTAATTTCATGAAACTCACGGGATGGTTAAGCACAAAATGTTCTGCAGTGGTTGGTCACACAAGTCATCCAGTAACTTGAGGTGATTCACAATTTCCTCATCACAGGTTGCTGCTGATTGCTTATTAATGCCACTCACATCCATTTTTTCCAGCAATTTCCATCCCCTTTTGAATCCTTAGAATTTTCATTGAGGTGGGGTTCTCCAGATTGGCTGCCATAATTTTGGTGAAAAGTCAGCAAACAGAAACTGTGAGACAGAAAGGGCCTCTTTCCTGCTGACCTTCTACGAAAGTTATGCCAGACAACTGAGAGGATTGCAGGTTAAAAAAAATCCTAATGAATATGACTTAACAACAGTGCAAGTGTTGTAACATTTGTGTGTTTTAATTTTCAAGAACTTCTGTAAAATTATATTTTCTTCCTAATCGGAAAGTTATTCAGTGGCAGGATGGCTCGATCTGATATGAGAGTTAACTTAAGATTTTGCCGAAGGCAACAAAAGGTGGCAGTGTGTTGACACCAAATCAGCATTATCTGTGCAGCTGAATTTCAAAGTTTAGATGTACATTCCACTGTAAAAACTGCAGAACCAGAGTCAGTCAGGGCGCAACTGTAAATCTAGAAATTAATAGCTCAGGAATGAATCTCTCCTTACAATGAATCAATGTGCTTTGAAAGCATCTTCCAGATGCTCAGTACTGAAATATTGTGTACAAGTAAATGTATTTGACATGTTGTTTTATTATGTGCAGAACAATTTGTACCCGGAAAGAACTACAAAGAGAAAAATAAATCAGATCACCATAGTAACAGAGGTTTTTCAGAATCCGGTGTTTAAAGGCTTAGTTTCAGATTTTCACATATATTTAATGTAAAGCTGAGCACCCTCGCCCATTCTGGATGCTGCGAGAGTTCAGAGTATAATTTATAGATGTGCCACATCGATCAGATCACTGCTTCCGCAATTGCAGGAGACGCAGCAGTCATCACAGAGAGAAATGTCAGTAGCTGTGTCCCAATTCCTGCTCGAAATTCTGGTGCCAGGTTTTACAACCCTTCTGAGACCTGACTACTGCAAATGAAGAAAAATCTATGTAATATTAAAGCAGCTGCTCTGTCTGTGATTAAAGCCTTAAAGTCAGCACTAGTGGCTCAGCCATAAAGAAACGTTGAACCACGACCAACATAGTCTACAGAAACATTTAACATTATTGTATTCCTTTAATATTTGTTACAGAATAAAATCACAGAGGTTGACCAAGTAGCGGAGTGATATAATCAGAAGTAAACAAATATGCACAAGGAAAATATGGGGAGACAAAGGGTGGAATTTGCTGAGAGCAGGCTGGTCTGTCTTTGTCGGCCTCTGCCATGATTGGAAAAACTGCAGGCGTAACATCATGACTTCTCCACTAGCCCTAGTGGAGGGTCAGATTCCTATGTATTCAGAAAATGATCCCCATAAATTTCTCCTTTAAGGAAAAATAAGATCAAAAACGTCTGTGTGCTTATTGACCCTCTAATGAAATCACAGGAACACAAGGCATTATGGAGGATACGATTTCATTACTAAGTCATTATTATGAAGGATGACAGACATTCATTTCCTTTCTGTTAAAAGAGGGATTTCACCTCAAAATTATCACCGGTAGAGCACATGTCCTTTCATTAATACTTTAGTGTAGATGGCTTAGCTGTAGTCTTTCTTTGGAATGTGTAACTGTTATTTGGTAGGTTACCTGGCTCCAATATATTAGACTTGTTCATAGTTTAATCGTCTAACTATATCATACACTAAAAGTGGTGGTCAGTGTTTGAATATAGACCACTCACCTGAGTGTGTCTATTTTCCCATTTTTATTTTGAATGAGAGGGAGCTGTTTGTTTAGATTATTTTGGAGCAAGTTAAAAAAAGTGTTTTATGATTTCTAGTTAAAGAAAGATGACCAATTCTACAAAGGAAATCTATCAACTTGGTCTGTCATTCTCCAAGTTAAGGGAACTGCACTTCACCTTATTTCATTGGTTGTTCTCAGTTAAGTGACTAGACCATCTACTGACAGCCTCATCGTAACAGAAAAACTTGAGCAATCAGCGTTATCTTCTCTCAGTCCATTGCCAATTTAGACAAATATTCTCTGGTAGAAACCAAATGTTAGATTGGTTCAGTTGGTTAGTGCTTAGAGACAGAAAATGTTGAGTCCAAGCACTGTTTATTTAAGGGCAATATTGAAGGAATTTTGCCTTGTTAGCTGAGGTAGTGTTGAATGAAAAGCTGAACTAAGACTTTTGTTTTATCATTTCAGGGAGATGTTAGCGATCTTGCATTCTGGCCAATATTGTTTCCTCAACCAATAAACTAGATTAGCTTCCTGTTGATTTGTGAAACATTGTTATATGCAAAGGAATCCCTTCAAAATAATTAATTTTACACTAAATATTTTATGACTTTTAGGGTGTAATGGGAAAGCAAACTTTTACTTTTTGTGTGGTTTGGATGGGATGAGGAAAGTGAAATGAACACATTTTCTAACAGCATAACAGCTATTACTGAGACAAAATACAGAGATCTGGAGAAGCCTGAACTATAACCCAATCTGGGCTAGTTATAGAAAAGTACTGGCACAGTTCTTTTGATTTCATGTACGCTTACAGTGGTATTTTGTAAATTGCAAGTTTACTTTGGTAGCAATGAGGGCTTAGCTATACTTCGTATAAAAATAATAGTCACATTTCTATACATGCACTGGTGATGTAGTATGGTGTAAGTCCAGGTATAGACTTCGTGGTACTTTCGATGAGTAAGGAATATCAACTCCTTAATGGGAACGAGAAGGATGAACAGTTATGAATTCCTGGTAGATCTAGAATATTTCCCAGGGGCACAAGGGACTGTAGATGGTGGAATCTGGAGCAAAAAACAAACTGCTGGTGGAACTCAGTGGGTGAGGCAGCATCTGTGAAGTGAAATGGGCAGTCGACATTTTAGGTCAAGTCCCTTCATCTGGAGGTCAGTCCAGATGAGGAGTTTGAGGATTAAGAAAAAATTGAAGGAATAATTTGCAACAGCTTAATGCATTTTAGTAAGAGTTAAACACATTTGCAGTGCACAGGATTTATTTCAGAGTTCAAATAATTTCTTCTAAGTGAATTAAGACAATAATTTATAATCTTCCCACTTCAGTTCCTGATTTGGGTTACAAACAATGTTAACTTAGTTCAGTTTGTAATTCATTATGCTGCTGGTCAAGAAGATGACCTCCAGCAGGATGTGAATTTGTAACTTTGTTTAAAACTTCGCGGGGTATCTGCATTGTTAGAAATGAAGTTTTTCAAAATAAAACTGAGTTTCCGTCAGTCTATGATAGTGTGTAGGTGGATGTTAAAGATTGCATGGCACTATTTGAAGAAGAGCGGGAAGCTTACCATTTGAACATCTCGCCGTTAAACGAGTCTAGCCAGATACAACATTCATCACATTGTGTGATTCTGGTGAGGCTGTGGAACCTTCATTATTTGCTTGCACAACAGCTGCACCTAAAAAAATAATTCATTATGCTTTGATATTATTATATACTCATTAGACAGTGGATAAGGAAGAGTTAAACATAATTGCAATGGACAACAAGAGGATGTTCTTGCTAATCAAAAAAAACTCTAAAATAACCATGCTATATAACTGGAGCATGAATTTTGTCTTAAAAGTAATGCCTTTCATGTTCTGGAAAATTATAAAATGTTAATGATGCTCATATTTTCACTGTGTGTTTACTTTTCAGGCAGACCAGATGTCTGGTTTTCACATTCGCTCAGTGTTGTGTGTTCCCATCTGGAATAGTAATCATCAAATCATTGGTGAGTGGAGACATCAATATAAATTTAACAACATTTTTATGCATAAAAATGGTCTTCATGCCAACTTCCTCCTTGATGTGTGCAGCCATGAAACTGGGCAAATCGGCATATAATTTGACCTTATCTGTATGTTTTCCTCAGATGCTGAACATAATGCAAAAGTGTAAAATTAACCAGCACTTTGAACACACAGTTGTTTTTGTCCTTTTCTTCCTATTTTCAAGCATATTGGTTCTAACAGCTTCCAGAAAATAAGTAGCTTCCTTTCTTGGGTGACAGTAAAAAATTCTGCGCTACTGATGACTTAATCTGGCCAGTAGGCCAGTTATTTGGTGCAAATTTGATAATGAGTGCTGAAGTTTGCATTGGCATCTCTGAATAAATTGAAAACTCTGCTTGATATTCTTAACAAAAATACAGGCAACTTGTATTTTATGAGGTGTGGTGAATGGGGCAAATCTTCCATTGCTGCAGCAAAGATGTCCGACTGTCTCTCAGCCGTGCTCTTCATTCCTCTGGCACAACCTTTCCCTTCAGTGTGTTCTGGCACCGCTTCATGGCTGCCGTAGCACAGGCAGCTGGCTACATCTGGCCTAGAGGACCCCCTCCCTCCTGGCTCGCAGACCATCAAAAGCCGTCTGCGTTCAGGGCCACTGAAACTTTTTAAGCACCCTTGATATTCTTTCAGCAACACTGAGGACGTTAAAAGTAAAATACAGTTAAAATATTTTATTTATATTTAACAGTATCATTAAGACACTAAAAGGCAATTAAATTCAATGCAACAAACAAATAAATAAACAAATGAATTGCCTTTCAACTTGGAGCCAATGTCTTTTATTCATTTGAATGGGGTCTGGTGATCTCGTACCAGGATTAACCTGATGTGCATTTCATAGCCTGAGAAATGAGAAGCATGTGGAGGTTCATGCTGCCCCATCTGAAACCAGCAAGAGTCCACAGCAGCACCACAGGAGCAGCTACAGCTTGCACGGGTTGGCCACAGATACCACACCAACGTAGGCCAACATCATTGCAGGACAGTGGGTCTTACGTGGGGATACCATGGTAAATCCCAGCGTTAGTAATGAAGCAGAAGATATGCTCCATCATTACTTGAGTCAGTAAATTATTTTTCAATCATCACAGCCTAATGTTAGTTTTCTTCTATTTAGATGTAAGGCATGCTAGTGGAATGACGTGCACAAAAAGTGCAGTCAATAAAACGTGTACAGATATCACAATGTGGAATAGATGTGACAAATTATTAATGGGGACATCTCGTGTGCACAACTAGATTTCTTGAAGCTTCTTTGCAGAGTGCATTATTGAGTTGCTAATTATAACAAAAGCTCTTAGTCAGTTTGCAGTTATTTTCATATGGAGTCGCAGTATCACAGCTTGTAATATCATTGAGTGTTTTATGTTGTTACATTAGTTTTTCACCCTTTCAATGTAGCTGCTGGGATAAAAACTTTAAGGAAAAGCAGGATTTTCTTACTATTGCTGTTAATCACATTTCTCATCACAGTTTCCACTGGAATGGAAGCAGTGCATCTAGCTTGCCTTGAGTTCTGCTCGATAGGATACCCTGAGTTTAGAAGAATTAATGTTAAAATTCTGTCAGTGGGATCCTATGTCATTTAGGAAGGGGGATTAAATAACTGATCAAATACCAACTCAGAATTAACTTTTATTAATATTAGTTTCCATGAAGTCCTAGAGCGATACGGCACAGAAACAAACCCTCCGAGGCTGTGCCAGCTGTGGGACGAAACTGGAGCATCAGGAGGAAATCAATATGATCACAAGGAAAACATGCAAACTCCATGCAGACAGCACCAGAGCTCAGCGTTGAACTCAGGTCACTGGAGCTGTAATGAGGCATCTCTAACAGCCGCACCACTGAGCCAAACACATTCTATTCTTTGAAGAAAAACATGATGATGCTGGAGGAACTCAGCAGGCCAGGCAGCATCTGTGGAGAATAGCAGGCAGTCAACATTTCGGGTCAGGATCCTTCTTCGGGTCCTCCTGAAGAAGGGTCCTGACCCAAAATGTTGACCGCCTGCTTTTCTCCACAGATGCTGCCTGACCTGCTGAGGTCCTCCAGCAACATCATGTTTTTCATCTAGATTCCAGCATCTGCAGTACTTTGTTTATCTGTTCTTTGAAGATATTAGACTCTGAAGCAAAAAGTAACCTCAAAGTAAAATTGTCTCCAAAGTTTTTTTATGGCTGATCTTCTTTCCAGGTATCTGAACCACATCGTGAACAATAGTGCATTAGACAGAGAGCATCATAATAAGTCACAGAACCCAAGAACTCTGAAATAAATAGTAGAGTTGATATTAAAGAGTCTACAGACTTTGTACAGTGTAATAAAATGAGAAAATGCTGTAAACAGTCAGTAGGTTAGGTAGCAGCTGTGGAGGAAGGATTGGGTTAATGCGTGAGGTTGATGATCTTTCATCCGAATTGGTTCTGATGGGAAGTCACCAACCTGAAACATTAACCCTGTTTTTCCCTCCACTGGTGCTGCCTAACCTGCTGACCTTTTTCATCATTTTCTGTTTCTGTGTCAGATTTCGAGCATCTGCAGCAATTTGCTTTTGACTTTGTGATATGTTGTGGGCTGCATTTGCCAGCTAAGCTCCCGAAATTAATACTTTATTAGTGATTTATCAGTATAGTGTCTAATGGAGTCTGTAAAATTGGTTGATTGTGTTTAATATTTGGTATCATAGTATTCAGAATAAATTGTTCTATTAATTATTTCTTCCATTGTATGACAGGGAACAGGTTAGCTGTAATCAGTATCAATGCGGTATAGTATAGTAATGAGCTTTTTATGTCATAAAAGGAAATCAAAAAGTGAAAGTTCTTCAAACGCTAGAAACAATAGCAGTTTAATATTTAAACCTTTTCTTGCTGCAGGAGTTGCTCAAATACTTAACAGGTTGGATAGGAAAACATTTGATGATGCCGATCAGAGATTATTTGAGGTGAGATTATTTCGTTTTCCATACTGTAATGATTGCAAATTGCAATTGTGCCTGTTGAAAAATGCAATATTCATTCTTTTCTGTGACACACAGCAAGATTTTGATACTTCAGTGATGTGAGCCTGGCTTAAACCTGATTGCTGCAGAAGGCTTTTGAAGTTTAAATATCAATTGCAAAGTGCCCTTTAATGCTTCTCTCTCTCGCTCTCACAGAACTGATTGGTTAATTGTAAAAGTGTACAGTTGTTCACATTATGAGGCTTGTGAATAGCCATGGAGCAACAGCAGTCACCGGTGTTTATATTCATATGTTGATATAGCAGAGTTTTTGCTGCCTGACTTAATGAGAAATAGTTGCATTGGTTAATTCCATCATGAATTAAACAGTTTAAATTATGACCACTAACATAGATATCCTTTTATCTGTACAATTTAGGAATTTAAAAATATTTTTATTTTTACATTATTAACGGAGGTGGCTATTTCAAAAGTGCAGGTTGTACCAGCATTACTGGATTTAGATCTGAACTATAATTAATTTTGGTGTGTCAGTAACAATATTATGTGAGCAGGCAATATATTATTTTATTCAGTGGTGCAGAACACCAGTGATGAATCAATTGGAGAGAGATGTTCTTTTGCACTATGTGCAACCAACTTGTAAACTTTTTATCTAGAAATGGGTATCTGGTTTTGCTGCAATGTGCTGAGGAAATATTACTCTCAATATATTAGTTTATTTTGTATTGGCAATGCAGAATTCCACCGAGACATGAAAAGATGTCCCAAATTGAGGTCCTTTCCTTCTATGATTCATACACATCTACTACATTTGTAAAGATTTTAAATGTAAACTCATGTAACTATTTATCATTCATACAACATATGGGGATGTTTTCTCAGCTATTACCACTTGCAAAATTGGATGTCTGTCGCTTTTTTTAAAGAAAAAAACCTTAAGTGAACACAACTCCATTTCCTCACATAAACTGAAACTAAATTGTTAATGGCAATAATAATGTTTGCACCTTCAAGGTCATCCATTGTCACCCATGTGTAACAATTCAGTTTGCCCCCAGGTTTCCTGACTTGCATTGGCCCTGAAATCTGTCAGAATGACCTGCATTTCCACATTTCACAGAGGTTCCTTTACTAGAGTGCATTTAATTAATTAATTATCAACTAGCCCTGTTTCATTGCACAGCACCAGATCCAAAATAGCTTATTCACTGATTAGTTAAGAAAGCTCTCTTAGCTGTACTTTGTGGACTGATTCTCCAGACTGTTAGTTTGAGCAGCTTCTAAGAAGATTAAAGTCTCAAATGATCACTGTTTTACCTTTGATACATGCACCTTTAATTTCCTACTTACACACTAGTAGAAAGCCTCATAATAACGCCCAGCAATTTTCCTGCCCATTATTATGGATTTTCTGAGATTTTCTCTCTCTGTTTTCTATATCCCATCCATTTTTCTAATCAGAGGTACCCTTTCCATTTTCCACTTTGCATATCTGTCATAGTTTCAACATTTGATCACTCTTCAACCAAATTTTTTCCCAATAGCTATTAAGTCAAATCCATTCCATCTGTGTTATTACATTATTTATTTGCCAATAATTCACACGTGAGGAGCATAAGAGACAGGAACAAGAGTAGACTAGTCACTCCGTCAAGCTGCTCTGTCATTTATTAAGATAATGGGTGATCCAAATTTGGTCACAACACCACTTTCCTGTTTTCTCCCTGTTCCTTGTAGTTCAAATATTTGTAAGTCTCCACCTTTAATCAGTCATGTCTCTCCCCACAGCTCTCTGGGATAGAGAATTCTAAAAGTTCCTCCTCATCTCCATCTTAAATGGATGCCCCCTTATTCCAAACTGACCCCCCATTTCTGAGATATGCCCCCCCCCAGAAGAAAACATCCTCTCAGTATTTAATCTGTCAGTTCCCCCCCCGCCTCCCAGAAACCTCAATGTTTCATAAGAGCACCTTTCTTTATTCTGTACTCCAATGAGTATAGATCCAACCTGTTCATCCTTTCTTCATACATAAATTCCTTCACCCAAAAAAAAATCACCATTTACAAGAATCCCTCCCAGTCACATATGATCCTGACTTGCAGATATATCACTGTTTCTTCTTTTACGGTAAAGACGGGGGTATCCCAGCTTAACAAGATTTTGCCAGCACATTTATCACAAGGACTCCATTGCCACTTTCTCTGGGGCAGTTATATTTGGGCATTAGATACTGGCTTACTCAGTGGCATTCCTGATTAGTGAAGACATTAAAAAAAAACTTTACTAATCAATTGCTTAGTCTTGGTGTGGTGAAACCATATTGTTGGGCAATGTTCTCTTGTAGGTAAAGGAAGATGGTGGACATCCACTTTAGTTACTTTTCATCTTATTTGTCATGACCCAGCCCTTGGTGCTTGAAGTTCCATGGTTCTCCTCTATCTCCCACATACTGATGGAAACCATGCGCTAAGAGAATTTATGCTTTTTCGTCTATGTTCCCAGCAATCTGCTGGAATTACAAAGGGTGGTTTGGGAGTGTACATGCTGAATTCAGCCATAGTGCATTTAATTTTATATTGATTTTATTTCCCATCTGAAAGATTAATCAGCCGGTCGCTGTTACACAGCAGAACTGAAAATATAAAGACTACAATATGGTAAAATTGAACATTCAAGTGAAAAGTCTAAATTGTTTTACTTATAGCCAATTTGTCTAATAATCTGGATGGATACAATCTTCCCAAACCAAACATATTAAAATGCACATTTCGTGTGTTACAATGTGTTGGACTTATAATTTGTCCAGGTATTTTCACAAATCACTAATACTTGCAGATAATGCCAGTTTATCAGTAATAATTTGACAGGATCTGGACTGTCTGTGCTTTGTTGTGCACCAAAGGAATAGTACATGTTACATCTTCTGGAATTTGAGCCCTTTATCTGTACCAGCAATCTGGTTTCTTCATTCAGAACTTGTTCTAAAATAACTGCATGAGGAATTTTCTGTTTAACCAGATAAAATACTTCGCTTCAACATATTTTTTGAGACACACTTTTAAATCTTCATTAGCTAATAGTCAATGACTGCCTAACAGACTGCTGTTAGGTAGTCATTAAAAGTTGCACACCAAGTTGCAACTGTAACTTTGTCCATGATTCCTAGTCAAGGTCCTGATGTGTTTTCCTGTGTTTACTCTAGGCCTTTGTCATTTTCTGTGGTCTTGGCATCAACAATACAATAATGTACAATGAAGTGAAGAAATCCTGGGCTAAGCAATCGGTGGCTCTTGATGTCAGTATGTTTTAAATTTTATAATGTTTTAAATAGTTGTGGAAAGTAGTGAGCAATGGTTAAATAATGATTATAATGTTTAATTCTGCATATCTGCATTTTGTAAACCATAGTTAGATATGCAGGGAGAACCTACACCCAGACTGGAAGTGACAAAGGAGTACGTTTCTCTCCCTCACCAGAGCTTATTAGAGGTAGCATGAGGTTATTTTAGGTCAATGATTCCCAATCTTATTGATAGAAAGACTTACTAGCACCCACCACCCCTTCCCCATAAGTCATGGGACTTTAGTCCTGGGGATTCCAGCGGCACAGGGGTAGCCAGAGTGATGAGAATATTTTTATATATTTTGATTTTTTTGTGAACCAAATTTCCTCAATATTACTAAAGCCCTTATAACAGACCCCATTAATCTTTAGCTTCACCTCCCTGCTATGAAAGGAGACAAGCACTCTAGGTTGGAAGCCATTAATGATGCAGAGTGCAGAATGCATGATGTTAGTGCTTTTGACATTGCTCAGAGTGCAGTTAGCTGAGGTCTCAAATATATTGCTGTGGATATTGGTTGCTGAGGAAACATTTCTTTGTAAGTCTTCACTAATGTAATGTAAAGCTAATACAGAAAGGGTTCACAGCAGACTCATCTATTTTGACAATATAAGAAGAGCAGGTAGATCTATGGAAAACATATATAGTAGGGGTTTTATTTCAGGAACTGAATGGTGTAGTTTAGAAAAATTCATTCTCAGAGCATGAGAGTCACAGACACGGTCAGCATTAATGACCATTGCACATTATTCTGCAGTGACTTGCTGCTCCACTTCAGATATTAAATGCCATCACATTATGATGGGTGTGGAGCAAATTTTAGAACAAGCTGGGGATGAGATCAAATATTTCTTTAAGAAATATAGTGAAACACTTGTGTTTTCAGGACATCTTGACAACACTATGGTGGGATCTGAACATGATGTCTGGATAAATAGCTCAGGTCTATTGATTGTTAGACTAATAAGGAATGAAAGGCTTAACAAATGAGGAGTGTTTGATGTCTCTGGGCCTGTACTTGATGGAGTTGAGAAGGATGAGGGGGGATCTCATTGAGACCTAGCAGATACTGAAAGGCCTGGAAAGAGTGGATGTGGAGAGGATGTTTCCATTAGTAGGAGAGTAGGCCTCAGAATAAAGGGACATCCCTTCAAAACTGAGATGAGGAGGAATTTCTTCAGCCAGAGGGCAGTGTATCTGTGGAATTCATTGCCACAGAGGGTGGTGAAGGCCAAGTCATTGGGTGTATTTAAGGCATATTTTGATAGGTTCTTTATTGGTCAGGGGGTTAAGGGTTATGGGGAGAAGGCGGGAAAATGGGGTTAAAAACAAATCAGCCATGATTGAATGGTGGAGCAGACTCAATGGGCCAGATGGCCTAATTGTGCTCCTATATTTTATAGTCTTAATAAGATTGATGCTAGAGTTGTAGGTATTTATTATATCCTATGAATCAAGACCTTTGGTTAAGACTTTAATTATGAATTTTCAGATTAGTTGCGCCAGTAAAACTCGACCAGGTGAAAGGATGCAGGAAGTTGGTTGAGCTGCCCTCAGACTTGTTTCAAGTCAAGTCGAGTTTATTGTCATGTGCACAAGTACAGTGTGGTACAGGTACAATGAAAAACTTGCATGCAGCAGCATCACAGGTATATGGGTACAGACAACATACAAAACATAAATTATACAGAAATTGTACAAGACAGTGAAGAGAGAGGGAAAAAGAGACTGTTCAAAAACAAGACATTAGTGCAAAAACAACCACATAATCAGAGACAAGTCCATGGTAGTGCAAGAGGTGGTCTGTAATGTTTCATTGCTGAGGTAGGATTAGGATTGTGTAGGTCAGTTCAAGAACCTGATGGTTGTAGGAAAGTAGTTGTTCCTGATCCTGGTGGTGTGGACATCAGGCTTCTGTACTTCCTGCCTGACAGTAGTGGGGAGGAAGGGCATGACCTAGATGGTGGGGATTATTGATGATAGATACTGCCTTCTTGAGGCAGTGTCTCCTGTAGATGCTGTCAATGGTGCAATGATTGCTCCCTGGACACCTCGAGTTGAGACTAATCACGTATTTTGTAGAGTGGCCTCATTAATTCATTACTTTATGCAAATACATACAGTATAAGGTACATACCTATAACTTTTCACTATTTTTCAGCAGCAGTTTAATTCCATGTCAACATGAAATGGATGTGGCATAAAGGTATGGTCAGTCAGTACATCACTCTGGGTACTGCAGGGTGGAACCCATCACAGTCTTATCCAAGATCAGAGAAGTTGTCAGAAATTTCAAGGATGGTGTAATTTGCTACAAAACTGCAAGGTCTATCACTCCCTGAACATAATGTGAACAAAATTGTCATGGCTCATGCCATGTTTCCAAGAAGCTCACGTGACTCATTTCTTTACAGGTTTTTAGTCATACAATATTTCAGCCAGGGCTGCCTCTTGGGGGAATGAAGGATATCTTATCTTTCCCTGGCTTCTTACCCTTGTCTCTGCTCCTGAATGTTAGAGGACTATGAGGAGATTCATGGAGAGTATACTTGGGCTCCTCAACTGATGTTTCTAATGTCTGCACCACTCTAGGGGAACCTGCTCAACTCGCCAGAGTGATCTGGATCCTTTGTCCTCATCTACGGCATACTTCACAATTTAATCATCATGAGAATTTAATCCTTACCTGAAAAACCTCAGCAGGAGGAGGAAGTGGAGGAGGCTGAAGAGGCAGAGACAGTAGAGGACAGTGCCAGCAGACGAGGACAAAGGGAGATCTTCTGTGGACATATTGCCAAGGAACATGTCTTAAGCTAGACCTCACACTGGTGGGTCATCATTCAAACAGGGTGTTATTAACTAGGACTGTACGAGGTTCAACAACCAAGGTGCCATGGCCCAGGTACTCTATATCAATAGGGGCATCTATTTGAAGTGTAGCGGAAGTTACCTGTGCTTCCCTATCAAAGCCATGACCAATGCCTGCACTGATGCTGTGAACATCCAGTGGGAGCTTGACCAAGTGACCCCCAACATGTACCAGCTAAAGACTTGCCATCCGGCAACCGAAACCGCAGCAGTGATGCCATCACTTCCCTGCCTTGAACTGAGTCTCTCTGTGGAGGAGGCAGGAAGCGGTCGTGGTTCAGAGTCGATCAAAGTCAGTAAGGAGACAGACTTATCAATGGCACCTGGCCTCATGAAAACTTACTTCAATCCCAAGAAGAGTAATTTATTGCCAACAGCAGGCCTCACCGAGACTTTGTTAGATATTACAAAGACTGATAAAACCAAACATCTGGAAATGGACCAACATTACATGGACCTGGCAGACACTCACCAGTCCTTGCTACTTGCTCAGTCCAGCCAAACTATGGGATTATTGCTATGTGATGTACACCCACTTAGTGAATGGAGCTCCTGAAGACATTGTCGGTGTACTTCCTCAGAGATCGTTGTGGCCTCTTCTCCTTTTGAAGGTGACCCTATAGGATATGGCTACAAGTGCATCACTGGAAGAATGTAGTGGCTGTCAAGACTTTCTGCCCATGACTTTGCAAATATGTGTCTACCAAATTATACATTAAATGTATTTGATACAAATATCATGGTTCTTGCTTAAAATGGACCCTAAAAGCATATACTGAGAAGAATGTCTCAAGAAGATTTGTTTTCCATAATGCTGACATTCAACATTACCTCTTCATTATATTAAGGCAATTTCTAAAACTGGTAATGCAGACAATTAATGTGGGAGTCACTCATGGCTGAATCTGCATTGATGAATAACATCATCAGGAATCTAGCTTGATAAATTCACCTTGGAAGTTTCTCCTTGCTAGCACTAATTGGTGCTATACCAACTCAGTGCTAAGTCTGCTTGCATCCTTGCCATCAAAGGTAAGGTGATGGGGTTCCTTATTACCTAGTGCCAGAGTAAAATGTCAGCAATTTGCAAGTCATGCAACACTCATCTTTGTTGACTTGCTTTCTACAGTGAGACAAATATGATCCTCTTCCTAATGAGATGATGCAACATTCTCAAGTTGCCAGTATCAACTCGTGTATTTTCCCTTTGGCAGAGACTTCATATGTACAAAATAGTGAGTGGACCATGAACAATGCATCCTTGGAGGAGCTGATTCATTTTGCAAGTGCTCCTTTGCAGAACGCATGCAAGATGTGCAGCAGCTCAGGTGCTCACATCTCAGTGCATATATTTGGCAGATAATGGGTTTTCGTCTGGGAGCTCACATGTGAAGTTGTGGAGAATCAGTGGGCTCTCTCTAAGCTTTGCTAAGCTGGACACGTGTCATACCCAGGAGGCCATCAATTGAAAAAAGAAAATGAGAAAATCTAAAATATTTGCTGGACTTCCAAATAGTTTGTCCACAATTACAGACAAAGGAAGAATCCAGCTCAGGTATGAGTGAATTGATGTAACAATGCAGTGCAAGAATAGAATGGCCAGTTCTATGGAATGTTCATTACAGTGCTCACGTGAGTCCATGTACATCTCATCTACAACTGTACAGGTTCTAGATGCCAACAGGTCTTAAATGCAGGACTAAGCTGCTCCTTCAAATGGTGATAGGAATGAATGATAAATTAAGAGACAAAGTAAATGGATAAAATGCAGCAAGGGAGACAAGTACAAGACCATCCTCATTGGATCTGAAAAGAATCCATCAATGTGCTTTCTAAATGGCAGTAAGTCAGAAATGGTTAGAGTTTTTTTATGTATGTACCTCATGAAAATAATCAAAAAGGCTAAAGGAATGCAGGCCTTTGTATTTAGAAGAGTGTGCTACAAGAGTGATGTGTCATGTTAAATCTATACGTGCACCTGGTAAGTGCCACGTACCAAGTAACATAATGCATAACTCTTGTGATAGTACCTGATAGTACTACCTGATATTACCTTAGTACTATCTTTATTTCTAGGAAACACACCTTGGGAAATATTTACTGGCCTTAAGGGTAGTACGATGTAGGTTTAACAGAATGTTACATGGAATACAAGAGTTAAATTACAAGCTGAGATTTTCCAAACTGAGCTCAGACTTCCTGAAATTTAGAAGATTGCAGTATGATGGATCAAACACTGGAAGACATTAATGGTTATTGATATGGTAGACGGAGAGAAACGTTTTTTTTCTGCTGGTTGGTATGTTTAGAACTAGAATTAGAAACAGGCCTTTCAAGAATGGAATTAAGAAATAAATGCACAAAATGTGGTAATGGTTTGGATCAACTTAGTGTTGGCAAACAGAAGATAATGCTAGATAATTTGTTCATTTTAAATCTGAGTTTGAGTGATTTTTTTTGTTAACTGCAAATATATTAGGAAGTATAGGACAAAGGTGGGAAAAAGGAGTTAGGTTGCAAATCAGCCATCATTTTTGTGAATATTGCAACAGATAAAAGGAGTTAAATGGTCTACTCCTAATCCTATGTTCCTGTGATAAATTAACTGGTGATAGAAAAGTGGGAGTTCCAGAAACCATTTCTGCGCAGCTTGCCTCTGCTTCTGAAGCCATCACGTTGCACCATGTAAGCATGGTAGGGAAAGAAAGAGTATGGCTTCGTTCTCCAAACAGATGCACGAGAAAATGAGGGAATATTAAATTTTTGCTGTTCACTGCAATGACATAAAATTTGTTCGATTGTTGCACTCTCTCCTCATTTTGCATTGCAGCAGGCAAAGGTCTAGAGCAGGGTGGTTATTCTCTAGTTGCAGATTTGGCATAGTTTTAAATACCATGCTCTGTATGTAAGACAATGCCTTTGAAGAGATCATGAATCCCATCAGCCTTCTTTGCATGCAGAGCAAGTTGTTTGATTATTTCAGTATGTTGGCCCTGAATGTCTCCTGCGTTTACCAAGCTTCTACCACAACTTTGGCAGAAGATCTTTGAAACCCCCTGGGGAATAAACATCGAGTTATCACCCTTAGCTCATGAGAAAAATAACACATAGTAAAAATGTTATTTCACTCTGTTGTTCCCGAAGTCTGAAGAGGTTTGATTTCAAGCTGTAATTTGATTTATTCATAGATCTTGGCTGCACACAGATCTGCAGTGTGTGTCGGCAGTGCCAATGAGGAATGAGCAGCCATGAAGAAGGATTTACTCCCTCCTTCTCTCTTCCTGACATAGCCCATAAAAAAAGAATGTTTTTAATTAGGATATAATTAAAATAGACTGGGTGGAACTGTTTTTGTTTTCTTCAGACTAAAATTTGAATCTATTAAAGTGATACACAGATAAAAATTTGGGACATTTTTCAGTTTTGTGTGCTGAAGAGCACAATTGCATTGCCACTGTGGAAAAACAATTTTTAAAACTGCCATTCTTTGCTTTGTAATGCTGACAAGATGAATTTGTAATTAAAATGAAAGTAATGCAGTAATGTGTTTTGATCTCATTTACCATCTGTTGTACACTTTTATATAATTCAGGTTCGACTTATTCTGGTTTATTGTTTCAGTTGCTGTCCTACCATGCAACATGCTCAAAAGTAGAGGTTGATCGACTGAAGGTAAACTGTTTCGTTTACACATCCCATGAAATAACCCTACCACAAGTTCCAATAGTACCTCCATTGAACTGGCACCTCTAATAACATCCTCCATTAAATCCTGGAAAATGTGTCCCTCTGAAATAAAACCTTTTTTTATGGAGATATTAAATCAATACTTGCATGCGTGCTATCGGTGTTTTTTTTTACTCAATTGTGCTGAACCCTTGTTTAATAATAGATTATCTTGGGAATTTCATTCACAAGATGTTTTATATATCAACATGCGTGACTAGGTTTATAAATTAGTAAACAGGTTGTTGATTATAAATCTGGAAGCCTATGATTAAATGCAATGCATTCGCTTGCTGACTCTCTGCTGCCACATGAATAATACCAAATACCAGAGAGTGGTCAGTGCCGATTATTTATTAAAGTAATAAAACCCACTAACAGTGAAAAAAAGCAAATGGATGAATTTAAGGCTTGCATTCCCCTATTACACAAAGAATTACTGCATATTACCTTCCTTGTGCATGCTGTTGCTATAATGTCTACTTTTTATGCTGTATAGTAAAATGTTAAGTATTGTGAGAAATAAATTACTCTAATCACAAAACTGATAAATTATTGCAATTATTTTATGTATAGCTATTTCTCATAAACAAGTTGTATATATTAAGAGCAAATGTTTAGTTATTGGCAATGTCATTTGTGTGAAATACACAAGTTCAAGAATCGAATAATGTCATTTAATGATATCATCAATTATTTTGGTAGTATTATGGACATCACTTTATGCACAGTTCTTCTAGTTATGAGTACCCACAGCACACCAGCTACTTTTATTAACCTGTCTCTAGTAATTTTAAGCCATTTCATGGCATAACATTGGAAAAGTTGAGAATGCCATATCTATGTCCTTTTATGGACTCAACAGCTCATTATTAATGATGGTCACTCTGCAGATAAAATATCAATCAGAGTTGAATTTTGAACAGATCTTTAGGGCTGGTGTTAAATACTTTGCCATTCTAAAAGTGGGCCATTTGATAATTTTATGGAAATTTTATGTTTTGCTGTCAAGTCTTATGCCATTCAAAGTGAAGGAGGTGTTGAGAGTTTCTAAATTAGTAAAATATTTGGAACTAAGTTTAAAATCAGCCTGTGAGAGTAATGGCAAGGGGATAGAATATTGACATTAGGTGATTATGCAAAGTACTTGATTATGAATCAAATCCATATTTTACACCTCTCCTCATTCTCATTTATTGACTTCAGTGGTAGGGATTATCACTTGCTTTACACTCATGGCAAAAGATAAAGGAAATGCTGGGAATGGGGATTTATTTCCCCCCCCTCAACCCCCCAGCTCCCATGATGAGTTAGAGAAGACTGGATGGGGGGATGAGGGAGGCTTAAATTTGAAGAAGTATGTGAATTTTTTCAATCTTGACAAGCATGCCTACTTCGAGTTTGACTGCTGTTGGTCTGTGGTCAGAAGATAATCTCATCTAGCGTGGCAAGTCTGTAAGTATAATCGTAGAAAGATTTTATTATCAATTTCTATGTAAATTCTCTGGTATCGCTTGCCTGGGTTTAGGAACCCAACAGCTGCAGTGACAGCATCCCGTTTGTAAGTATGGCCCAGCATTACATCCGTTCTTGTGGGAGATGAACAAAACCAGGGAGGATGCAGACAACTCAGGTAAACATCCCTTGAACATATTCTCTGCAGTGGTGCTGCAGGTAGTGCAGCTGTCTCACATCTCCAGCAACCTGGATCTGATCTTGATTCCTAGGACTCGTCTGCCTGGAATTTGCACGTTTCCCCCTGTGACTGCATGGGTTTCCCCTGATTTCTCCGTTTCCTTCCACATCCTAATGAAATGTAGGTGGGAGTGAGGGGAATCAGGGGTTGTTTATGGACATATACGATAGCATAGTTTACAGGGGAATAAATTGGGCATTGGATTGATAGGATTGCTCTGAGAGCCAGCATAGATTTGATGGGCTGCATGGCCTCCTATTTTGTTAAAAGATCTTTCTCCTCACTCACTTACCAGGACATTTCTTCCACCCCAATCTTCCCTCAGCAAATGCTTCCAACTTTATTGTCTCTTTATCCTGTGATCTCTGTCCCTTCCTCTTCTTCCCCTGCAATCCCTTTTCCCTGACTCTCCTCCTCACTGTGATCTCTCCCTGTAATCTTGCTTTCTGCCTCAGTAATCCCTCTTCTCTGACGATCTAACTTCACCCTGTATCTCTCTCCCTCGCTGCCATCCTCCCAGCGATTTTTCTTCGTACCCCCAATCTCCCCGCCGCCATCTCATCTTTTCCCTATAATCTGAAACAGACCAGCTCTGACACATACATTACACACACTAATGTCAAATTGCTAAGCATGCATACGTATGCCCCACCAAAAGCTGCCAAGTTTAAATTCTGCACAAGCCCTTGACAATATTTTTTTTCCACATCCATGTCAATCATGTCGTGCAACACTAAAATGAGATTGTTAATCCTGATTTATTTTGAACTGATGTAAATGAAATGAAAGGCTTGTTTGTAAATTGCTCCAAATTTAAATTCATCTCCTTCCCTTTATAAAATAAATTCTCTCTTTGTAATATTAAACATATGAATGAAATTCTCATTCTGCTTTACTATTGCTGGATTTGGTGAAAAAGCAATAAGACAAACTCTACTGCATTCTATTCATAATCATATTTCCATTCTAAGGATCCATCTTAAAACAGATCATCAATCCATCACTGCTCATTCTATAGAATTTGCTAAAATACTTTAATTGGTTATTGCTTTTACAGTCTTATGACTGATATAATCAAGTATATTGATTATATTGTTAAATAAATCCCTGCTAAATAGATAAATCAAAACATCTTTTAATCCATTGGGAAAATTTGCTCAATGCACTCACGTCCCGATATTAACTGGAAGTGATGGGAGTGGCATGGTCCACGATCGCATAAGAAATTTGGCAATAGGTTCAATGGCGTTTTTTGCAGGCTCCGTGCTATCACTTTCTTTCTGGGTTTTGCATCAATTATGCCGCAGTGGACACGATAGGAATCACATGGTACAAACACAATTTCAGTAGGTAAAGAATGAATACAAAGAAATAATTTAAAAGAGAAAGGGGTTAGAAGTAAGAGATAAAGAACTTTGATGATAGACTCACAATACACAAAGGTTGCACTCCTTTTTAATGGCATGATGTGTCACTGAGGTCACTGAGGAGCTGGATAGAGATGCTACCAACAACAGAAGCAGGAGGAAGAAATCTGCTGCTCCCACAAAGATGTCCTGGTTGGCGGTGAGCCAGGAGGTCAGTAATAGGAACATTGTATTACACTCCTGGGTTCAGAGTAGGAAGTGCATGAACGAGCTATCCACATCAGTAAAAGCGAGTCCAGATGTGCATTTCCCCACATCAAGATGGGCACATCTTGCTGCCCTCTTACGACACTGTGCCTAGTAAGACCTACACCATCCTTTCACTCACTCCTCATAGACAGTTCCTTCATGAACACACATCCTTTTCTTTCTGTATACTTCCTAAACCCCTCCACACCCATCTATATATCTAATACTGCCACGTGGTCTGCTCTACATACAACTTATTGCCTCCCCCTGACAGTCACCCTCACCAAGTAGACTCTAGTTGGGCACATTCCTCTGTTAATTTTTACGTCTGCTCTCTCCCCTGTTCCAAGAGACGAAAGAGCAAAACACTAGGGAGAGCAAGAGAAGGGCCTCCAGAAATCACACCATTAACATTGGTGAGGGGAAAATTCTGGAGATCACTGATACTTTATGTTCTTGGCTAGTGGAGGTGGGGAGACTGGGGAGTTACTGAGTGACAAAGTGAAATATAATGCGCACAATACATGCAACATATCAAAAGGTACTTATTCAATGTTACAAATCAGTGAAAGGTAATCCTCTTCAGAATACTGTGCAACATTTTTACCTTTCCAATACTAATCCATATCTTTTATCATCCACGAGGCCATTATGTTTGACAGCAGCAGTTAGTGAACCTCACGAGTGTTGTTTCCTCAGAGAAGATGATTCTTTCTGAGGGCATACAGCCACAGAACTCATGTCTATCTTGAACCAGCTCAAATGCTTCTATTTCTGAGGGACCAGTTAGGGAGATAATGGGTTCTTCCTTTGGAATTGCATAATTGAACAAAAGCAAATGGTGGTTTCAGGGACAACAGTGTAGAGTCCATGTGAGAAGGCACAGCCATCTCCGAGCTCCATTCAACCAGAAACAGATGCTGTCCTCAGGGATGCATTGGTAGAAAGGGTAATCGCTGTTTGGGTGGCGGAAAATCTGCAATGTATTTGCAGAGCATTCTTTGCAGGCTGCCCATAGGAATGATCCAGCTTAGGTTTGAGGGAGCTGATATCACAGGGCATCATGGGCTTATTTCTTTCCATGTGCAGAATGGAATATCAATTGATGCAGTCATACGAGCCTCTGCATGCCTTGACCATGGCCATTCACACACTAAATGTCAACACATTTTAAATAGTCGATCAGATAGCTTAATGAAGTTCTGCAGTGCTTCACTGATCTACACAGAGTGATAGCAGCAGAGTGCAACATATTCATGTGAGGGCCGACGATGAAAAGGGTCCCGAAAGTTGGGACTCCAGTCAAAGACCATGGGGCTTGTTGCTGCCCCCTCAGCTAGTACCCAACATCTGGATCGTGTCCCTTGTCAAGTCGCACTTGTGCAGGTGGTGCAAACTTTAATGCAATGGCTACCCAGAGGTCATCAGACAAGAGCATCATAACATTCAGAGCATCAATCTGAGCAGCTTTCCTCCACATCTGCTGAAGCCTGTCATACCACATGGTAGGGAAGTTTCAGAGTTCAACAAGAGGATGCACTTTATCTGCATTTACTTTGCACCAATATTTACAGCAGAGGAAGATAAAAACATTCTGAACATCCTGAGAGAACTAATATTAAATTAGGGACAAAGACTCATGAGCTTTAGTTGAACAGTGATGGGAAAAACATAAAAGAGTGATGAATCACTAGGAGCAGTTTCCATTCCAAATTAAGTGAGAACATTGCTGATGATCTACCTATACTTTTCCAAAACTCTCTTTGTTTAGGAAATGCTTCTTTAACTTGGAACATTAAACATCACTTATTTTAAGAGAGGGGGAAACCAGGGAATTCTACACCAGTTATCCTAACATCAGCCTGCAGTAGGGCAGAGTGACTAGTGACCTTCAAAATTATCAGTTATCACAGAAGACCAGCATAGATTTACAAAAGATGGTTTATATATGATAAACACTATCGAGCTTTTTGAGATATAACTAAAGCAGTAAAGAGAATATCTCTGTGAAATGTTTATATGGACTTCCAGGAACTTTTGAAAAAATCCCCCAAAAGAGGTTGTTAACTAAAGTTAAAGCTCACAGAACTGAAGGCAATTTATTAATTAATGTATTATGATGTACAATGTATTATGATCTTTTGAACACAATGACTACCAACATGATAGTGTAAGGTTTTCATAAAACTAAAACTTTGAGAAATTTAAAATTTTAATGCAATGAGTATGGAATCGTCGTATATTCATATCAAAATCTGTTGGAATGCGAACACATCTGTTCTTTTCAATGTCCACACAGTAACTCCCTTAACGATTACTTTCTCATGTACAGCACACCCACATTTCCCAATCACCAAAAGGGATTCAGGGCCCTTTAAGCTTTTTAAAATATTTTCAACATCTTCTGTTTGCACTGCTGCACTGCACCAGTTTAGTTCCTGTTTCACCTTTTAATATCAATAACTTGTGTTATATCTGACTACATCATGTCATTATCAGTGTACAGTGATCACCGGCAGTAGAAAGATATTGTATCACATGACTTCCATCTTCACACCACCAACTACTTTTCCGAAATGATGGATAGAAATTACACTCTATCCGAGTACTCCATCTGCTGAATTGGATAAAAGCAACAAAAGAAGTCTTTTGCCTGTGCCCCTAAATTAGGCTCTTGTTTTTTTCGCAAATGCAAATGAGGGTTTTGATGCTTGCTTGAGGTCCTCACTTTTCTTAAGGTCCCCTCTCCATTCCTTTGGAGATGATCACTCCCTTTCAGAGCCCCATGTAATTCCCCGAGCCCTATTGCTCACCCAAGATCCAGGCATCCTCTGAGTCCTATACACTCCCCTGAGCTCCATCATTTGTCCTAGCCCCAGGCAATTCTCTGATTCCCTTTACTCCCTTGAATCCCATCACTTACTCAAGCTCCATGCAATCCTCCAAGCCCCATTACACCCCTAAACCCCATCATTAACCCAAGCCCTACGTAATCCTGTGAGCCCCACACACTCCCTGAACCCCATCACTCAACCTAAGTCCATGTGATTCCCCAAGTCCGTAAGTCCCCAAGACCCTGATTCAAGCACTCACTTCCCCTAAGGAGATCAGCTAACAGTGGATCTGGCTTAAGTGTACTTCTTGTGCCTCCTCCCACCTTGGTGTCAGTTGGAGGATAAGATTCAAGGTCCAATATCTGGTTTCCTCAAACCTCACCACTGGTAGCAGGGTAGGCTGAGGTTGCTATTGAACTTCGGGGCAATGATATTATGACGAGAATGGAATATTCTACTGGTTTTAACATTAATGTATGCTGCACTACTTGTAAGTGAGAATTGGATGAAATAGTGTTTTTTTACCTTCTTCCTTTTTCTGCTCTTTAACTGTTTTGTACTTTTAAACAGGCTGCCAAACTTCCTACAGTGAGTGAGCTTGGAATTGCTCATTTTTCCTTCAATGATTTTTCCCTCGACAGCGATGGAATGATCACAGCCTCGCTGAGAATGTTCATGGAGCTGGGAATTGTGCAGAAATTCAAAGTAGATTATGAGGTAGGAAGAACATGTGTGGGAGCGTGTAAAGCGCCGGAAATCTGAAACAAAAGCAGAAAAAAGCTGGAGATATCCAGCAGGTCAGGCAACATCTGTGGAGACAGAAACAGAGTTAGTGTTTCATGTCAATGACCCTTATCAGATGTTGTGGGAGATGTTCAGTCTGCCATTTTACAGACCACCACATGTAATCTGGAATCACCCTTCGGTAGACTGTCTCCTACTTTTAACCTAAAGTGCACATGTTTATTTTCACTAATTATGAGCCATTGCTGATAACATAAAACTGATGGCAGAGTCTAAACTAACAGTCAACCAAGTCAACTAATATATTACCCACTCAACCAGTTCTCTAAGGCAGTGGAAGTGTGCATCTAAATGTTCTCTTGTTAGTTAACTTGAGAAAATTGCTGTAAGCTTTGCTGACTCTTAGTAGAAGAGGGCTTTTCCTCTGTGTGCAGAATTCCCTCGGACAAGCTATATAATATTGGGAATATGTAGCTTGGTTTTCTAAAGAATCATGTGTAATCCTTGCTCAGGCTAAGTCTTGAATGCCTCAATTGCATGAGGTGCTTGAAAGACTCCCTTCAGCACAATTGGAGCCTCAGTTGGACGGTGGCAGTGAGAACCCAGTACCTCTCTACAGCATGAGACAGGGAGCTGAAATGAGTGCAGATTATCAAGAGCTATTTTTGTCTTTCTAGTAGCCGACTCAAATGCACTATGTTGCTTGTTCATTAGAGAATTATATGTAGCATGGAACAGTCAATGTGACAAGCCAAAACATTCTTTAAAAATGTTCCTGATCAACAACTATATTTTAATTTATTCTGCTTCATTGAGGGCTGCATCCTTCATCTTTATTCCATCATCCCTACCCCCATGAAACTATTGTTCCTTGTACCTTGTGATAAGTTATTTTAAGGTCATGATCTGGCAGGCTGGGGCACTAACTTTTCATTGGTAGGCCCAGTTTAAAGTATAGAATGCATAGAATGAATGAGATGAATCTTAATCACCTATGACAAAAAAATGACCTAATCTGGAACTCAGGTGCACATTTTTATGGCAGTAAAGTTTTGTGGTAGATGTATATCCTGCCGTCTTCAGGCGGAGTTGTAGACTCCAATGGCTGTGGAAAAGGTAACAACTAAGTCAAACAGGTTAGCACTTTTACACTGCTGTCAGAGACTTTTTCCCAGGGCAACAATGGCTAACACGAGGGGACATAATTTTAAAGTGATTGAAGGAAGGTATAAGGGGGATGTCAGAGGTAAGTTTTTTTACTCAGAAAGTGGTGGGTGTGTGGAACGCACTGCTTGCAGAGGTTGTGGGGGCAGATACATCAGGGACATTTAAGAGACTCTTAGATAGACACATGGATGATAGAGAAATGGGGGGCTATGTGGGAGGGAAGGGTTAGATAGATCTTAGAGCAGGATAAAATGTCGACACTACATTGTGGGCCAAAGGGCCTGTACTGTGCTGTAGTGTTCTATGTTCTCTGTTATAGACCAGGATGAACAGAAGTCCCCCCATGGTCCTCAGTAAATCTTTATTGCAGTCAGCTGGCCACTCACCAAGCTCACAATCCAGAGTCAATCCCTCCTACATCCCAGTACTGGTCTGCCCTCTCCCCTTCCATTCCCACTGCAGCCTGGCTGTAGCTTTCCATTGCTACATTTCTTGCCACAATTGGGGTAAAATAAGGTCCAGCAGGCAGGATCATGAGATTCCCAGCTCTCTCCCCTTTGTCCTGTGAAATGGGGGCCAATGTTCACTCACTCAGCTGGAACGGGATCCAATCGGCGATCAGTTTGGGGATAAATTTAAACCTAACCTGGCTATGCCCCATCCAAATCTGATCAGAGCTGGCGGACTTGAATTTTTTCTGATACTGGAACCTGACAGTTCCCATCAGGGTCAGATCAGGTAGCCAGCCTCTAAATTCAATAACTTCATCTGAGATAGGACTACACTTAAAGCCATAACACGGAAGGATACAAAGTAAGTATTAAACTGGTTAGGTCAAAGTGTTTCTTTGATCCAGGATAGAAGGAACAGGCAAGTCAGAGCATATCCATGGTAACACTGGCTCAGTTGCTGCATTCTCCTTTCACACCAGTGAGTCTATTCCACATGTCCCCCTTGTCTTTCATTTGGTGTCTGTCCAGTGCCTCTCCTTCTCACACTCCCGCCTTAACTCCTAACATTGGCCTTAATATTGCACACTGACAAATTTTCCAGTCCTGATGAAGGATCTCAACTCGAAACATCGACTGTTCATTTCCCTCCATAGATGCTGCCTGACCTGCTGAGTTCCTCCAGCATTTTGTGTGTGTTGTTCCAGATTCCAGCATCTGCAGAATCGCTTGTGCCTCTGTTTTGCTGCTCCACTGCAAAGTCTCTTCGAGGTCTGCCTACCCCAAGGAAGTTTTCCTCCTCTCTTCGATGGGAGTTCTGTGAGGCCCTTTCTCACTGCTCCCCCTCTGTGATCTCTGTTTTGCAATCCCGATGAAGGATGTCGACCCAAAACGTCGACTGTTCATTTCCCTCTATAGATGCTGCCTGACCTGCTGAGTTTCTCCAGCATTTTGTGTGTTTCTCCAGATTCCAGCATCAGCAGAATCTCTTGTGTTGCCAGATTTTCCTGTTATGTTCTGAGCCTTTTGAATAGGTGAAAAAATATTTGGCCAAACATGCAACACATAATTAAGTGGGTTCATCCCTTAAAATGTGAGCTACGAACCCATCTTATTCATCTGCTGCTGGCGAAGACCAGTGCTATTCTTTGAACCTTTGCTAATTACATGTGCCTGCTGTTCAGAAAATCTGATGCTGCACTGAGCAGCTGCCCAAGCTGTACAATGGCTATAATAAAAACAGAACGTGCTGAAAATATTCAGCAAGTCAGGCCGCATTTGTGGAAAGATAAAAGGGGTCAACATTTCAGGTCAAAGACTCTTTGTCAGAACTGGGAAGGTGACAAAAGAAGCTTGTTAAGCTGCAGGTAATGTAGATGACCTGAAATGTTACACAGAGACACAAGAGAGACTGCAAATGCTGGAATCTGGAGCAATGAACACAAGATGCTGGAGGAACTCAGCAGGTCAGGCAACATCTATTGAGGGAAATGAACAGTCGACGTTTCAGGTTGAGATCCTTCATCGGGATTGCAGAACAGAGATCACAGAGGACCGAACAGAATGAAGGGTCCTGATGAAGGATCTTGGCCTAAAACATCAACTGTTCATTTCCCTCCATAGATGCTGCCTGACCTGCTGAGTATTTCCAAAATTTTCTGCTTTTATTTTACGTTCTCCATCATCAGATTTCTTTATATTTTCATATACGGTGACTCTGCCTCAGTTCAGACTTCGCACAAGATAAAACCTTATGTAAACCTTATGTAAAGAATGAAAAGGGTAAATATATGCCATCATCCTGTTTGGTAAATAAAAATACTTTTGCTACTCTATTAAAAACAATTTTACAATCTAACTGCAAATTGCATTCTGCAAAATTTTTGGGATGAGTGCAATTTATGAGTAGCATTTTTTATGGAACTGTTTTCTGGCTGTTTAACACTAGCAGAAATGAACTTTAACAATTTTTGCAAAAGTAGCATTAATAATTTACACATGATGTGACATGGATCTAAATTTCATGAAACTGAAACATATTAATTACCCATAAATGCTGCCACATAAGTTCCATTCTGATAAAATTTCACTGAGTACTAAAATCCCAGAAAGGCAGGAGATGCTCTTTTCATCTCTGAGAAATATGTCCTATGTAGATGGAATCCCAGGTAAAGAGGAGATACAAGTTGAATAAACAGATAATCCTGCACTTCAGTAATGAGTGCAAGAGGGACTCTTAGTCCAGTGCTGTCAGAAGTCATTCTCCTTCATTGTAAACAAAAATAATTCTATTGTTTGGATTATGACTGTTTCTCATTCATTTTGGATGCCTGTGAGGGATATAAACAAGACAATCCAGCTGTCCGTGTTCCACCATACATCTCATGTTACTGCTGGTTTTGGCTTGTGAACATTAGTTCTGATGTTTGGTTCTCTAGGGTAGTGAAACAACAACAGCAGATCTAATATAATCTTTATCATGAAGCGAACTTTCGAAGTGTCTTGAGGATGATTAACTGACACATGTTAAGCCTCCTCATCATAATGACAGCATTGACATGGCTCTAAATTCCAAACTGGACTACAAAGCCAGTTATAAATCCAATCCATCTGTATGTGTTAATTATATGATCTCTTATCCTATAAGATGGTTTTGGCTGAGATCTTTATGGCCTGCTGGCCACTTCTTTCTTTGTAGAATCTATCAGGCCTCTTTAACTTCAGCTGAAGTCTGAAGAATCTTTGCTTGTTTTCACAAGATGGCATTAAGTGAAATGATAACTTTTTGATAGATCTCCAGTAAATTGCCTTTCTTTGAAATTAATAATATGGCAAAACCAAATCTTTGGCAACTTTGGATAAAGCATTGAGACCATTTGCATCTTGATTTTTTTCTCTGTGACTGAAGCTGTCATTCTTGGCTCACTTCTGAATCAGGGGTCATGGATTTCAGTTAAACTCCAGAGGGTTCAAGGCTGACAGTATATTGTGGTACTGAAGAATTGCTGCATTACTCTCCCTAAGTTCTGAGGCCAAACCTTTGATTTTATATATGAATCCTGATCACCAATAGCTAGACACATTAGCTGAGGAAGATGGAAATTTTATGCAAATAAGGCCTGATGGTTATTGTGGATCAGCCCTCCATTTTTCTGGAGGTTGTGAATATCTAGCCACATTTTTATCATCGCATTCCCTTTTCTGTTCCCCAGTTAAAATTGGAGCTCTGTTCCTTCTCTCCTTTCTTGACAAAGTGATACCTTGTAAATTTGTGCTTTTAATATTTCCATTTGAATTTCTCTGCCTACCAATTTAGCAATATTTTTAACTTGATTAATTTATTTTACAAGCCTTCCACAAACTAAACTTCATTATCATACCCCACTGTAAGCTGGTAATTATTTTCTGAACAGTACTTAGAGGGAGAATTAGAATTCCAAATTTTAAATTATTAAAAAATTCAAAACTCAAGGAAATATAAACTCTTACCTCATCTGTAATCAAAATTCAGGATTTCCCTCTAAGCAACATATTGTACTCTAAATCAATACTTAAAAAGCAAAACAGATTTGTCTTGGTTATATATTAACTGTCATCTGAACTAGCTAATGCATACAAATTTCTGTGGTGTTCCAGGTTCTGTGTCGCTGGCTGCTTACTGTGAGAAAAAATTACCGTGCAGTTCCATACCACAACTGGCGTCATGCATTTAATGTTGCTCAATGCATGTTTGCAATGATTACAGTAAGTCAGATCTTGTTAGACAGATATAAAGACTATGGATGTAAATTATAGCATGAAGTAGACGACACCAGTTAATGAAGATATGATTAAGAGGGAAATCCTTTATTATCTCAGGCACCGATTGATTCCAATATGTTAAAATAAGTACTCATAGGTTTTGTTTGATACAGACAACTTGATAAATTGCATGACTTCATTTCCACAAGGATGTTGTAGCAACTCACCGTCTGACCAAGCGAACCGGCTCAGCGGTGGGGTCGCGCGTTGTCGGAGCAGCGAGGACCAAGATGGCGTTGGGCCTTCTTCTTCCGCAAGCGACGGGGAGAACCCGTGCGCGGGAAAAGTTTGATGACATAGCGCATACGTCATTTCCATTTTCGGTGGGCGGGAACTGTTCCTCCTAAAAGGCCCGCGCAAGGCGGGAAAATAAATCAGTTTTTGTTCTGCAGCCCACCGACTAGTATCTTGCTTTCACATCGCTGTAGCAGCCGCTACATTGGTGATCCCAACGGTCCAAACGGATTTTGGAACCGCACAATGGACGACGACGCAGCAGCCAATGCAGTGGCACTCAAGCTGCCCGCCTTTTGGATGCTTCGGCCCAGCGTTTGGTTCGATCAGGCTGAAGCACAATTCCAACTTCGGCAGATCACCTCCGACTCCACAAAGTACTACCACGTGGTCGGCTCTCTGGACCAGGAGACAGCCGCCCAGTTTGGAGACTTTATCCAGTCTCCTCCAGAGGAGGATAAGTACCTGGCTTTCAAAGACCTTCTTATTCAGACCTTCGGCCTCTCCCGTCGTGAGCGTGCCACCCGCCTGCTTCATCTCGATGGCCTGGGGGACAGATCCCCATCAGCCCTAATGAACGAGATGCTGGCCTTGGCTGAGGGACACAAGCCTTGCCTAATGTTCAAACAGGCCTTCCTCGAACAACTACCCGATGACATTCACCTGCTGTTGGCCGACGCCGATTTCAGCAACCCACATGAGGTAGCCGCCCGGGCAGATGTCCTGTGGAAGGCCAAACGCGGGAGCGGGTCGTCCGTCGGCCAAATCGCCAGGCCGCGAGCCCAACGCCTACCTAAACCAGTCCCAGCAACCGAGCGACCACACTCCAGAAACACAGATGATGACACTGGCGACCAGCTGTGTTTCTACCATCAGAGGTGGGGCATGGAGGCCTGTCGATGCCGTCCAACCTGCAAGTTTCAGGGAAACGCCAGAGCCAGCCGCTGCTGATGGCTACAATGGCTGGCCGCCAACACAGCCTCCTATTCGTTCAGGACAGGCAGTCCGGGCGTCGTTTCCTCATCGATACTGGAGCAGAGGTCAGTATTTTGCCCCTGACCAGCCGCGACGCTCGTAACAGGCAACAAGGTCCTGTACTCAATGCTACAAATGGCACAACGATACGGACTTTCAGTACCTGTACAGTTCAATTACAATTCAGCGACAGCCGTTTTACCTGGAACTTTACCCTTGCCGCCGTCACCCGGCCACTCCTGGGAGCCGATTTCCTTCGGGCCCACAGCCTGTTAGTCGACCTGCGAGGGAAGTGGCTAGTGCACTCCAGAACTTTCCAAACCTACCCCCTGGGAGAAGCCAGACTACCAGCCCCACACCTGGACTCCATTTCCCTGTCTGGCAACGAGTTCACCAAGCTCCTAGCTGAGTTCCCATCAGTTTTGGCACCTCAGTTTACAAATTCGATGCCCAAACACGGGGTACAACACCACATCATTACCACAGGGCCACCCCTTCATGCCCGAGCATGACGACTACCTCCAGACAAGCTCCGCCTGGCAAAGGAAGAGTTCTGCCGCATGGAGGAGCTGGGGATCGTTCGCAGGTCAGACAGCCCCTGGGCCTCCCCCCTGCACATAGTCCCCAAAGCCACTGGCGGGTGGAGGCCCTATGGTGACTACCGCAGGCTGAATGACGCCACCACCTTGGACCGCTACCCCATCCCTCACATCCAGGACTTCGCGGCGAACCTACACGCGGCCCACATCTTCTCCAAGGTGGACCTCGTCCGGGGATACCACCAAATGCCGGTCCACCCTGATGACATCCCCAAAGCTGCACTTATCACTCCGTTTGGCCTTTTCGAATTCCTTCGAATGCTGTTCGGCCTTAAGAACGCCGCGCAGACTTTCCAGTGGCTGATGGACGTGGTAGGCCGAGACCTGGACTTCGTGTTCATTTACTTAGATGACATACTAATTGCCAGCCGTGACCACCAAGAACACCTTTCCCACCTCCGCCAACTGTACTCCCATCTCTGTGATTTCGGCCTCACTATCAACCCGGCCAAGTGCCAATTCGGACTAGACTCTATCAATTTCCTTGGCCACAGAATCACCAGCGAAGGAGCAACACCTCTACCCGCCAAGGTAGACGCTATCTGCCATTTTGCCCGTCCCAACATGGTCAAAGGCCTTCAGGAATTCCTGGGGATGGTCAAAATTTTACCATCGGCTTCATCCCTGCAGCAGCCCGTATCATGGCCCTTTGTTCTCGCTGATGTCTGGCAAGGGCAAGGACATCACCTGGAACGACGAGGGCTGCGGCTGCCTTCGTTAAGGCGAAAGGACGCCCTGGCAGACGCCGCGATGCTGGTACACCCTAGGACAGATGTCCCAAACCGCCCTCATGGTGGACACATCCAAACACTGCGGTTGTTGGAGTACTGGAACAACTAATCAAAGGCCGTTGGCAACCCTTGCATTTTCAGCAGGCACCTAGACCACTTGAACTGAAATACAGCGCTTTTGATCAGGAACTTCTAGCACTGTACCTGGCGGTCCCGGCATTTCCGGTACTTTTTTAGAAGGCAGGCTTTTCACCGCTTTCCACTGACCATAAGCCTTTGTCCTTCGCCTTCTCCAAGGTCTCCAATCCCTGGTCAGCTCGTCAGCAGCGACATTTGTCCTACATTTCTGAATTCACAACGGATATCCAACATGTCTCTGGAAAGGACAATGTCATTGCTGACGCGCTTTCCAGACCGACCATCCACAGCCTGTCCCTGGGTGTTGACTACACGGCCCTGGCTGACGCACAGCAAGCCGAGGACGAACTGCCCAGCTACAGAACCACAGTCTCAGGCCTGCAGCTCCAAGATTTCTTAGTTGGTCCAGGTCAGCAGACCCTCCTTTGCGACATCGCAACAGGTCAACCCCACCCTATAGTTCCTGCAGCCTGGCGGAAACACGTTTTCGACTCGGTACACGGGTTGGCACACCCGTCCATCAGATCAACTGTTCAACTGGTCGCCAGCAAGTTCGTCTGGCATGGCCTGTGCAAACAGGTCAGTGAGTGGGCCGGGACTTGTCCGCACTGCCAGACATCAAAAAGCCAATGACAGATCAAGGTCCCGCCCCAGCAGTTCAAGCCTACCCGTAGAATGTTCGACCACATCCACGTCGACCTCATTGGTCCTCTGCCAGTTTCAAGAGGAGCCTGGTACCTCCTTACCATTGTGGACCGGGCGACCCCTCTATCCAACATCATGACTGATTCCTGCGCCCGAGCGCTACTCACAACTTGGATTCCACGTTTTGGTGTTCCGGCCCACATCACTTCAGACAGGGGCACCCAGTTTACCTCCAGCCTCTGGTCTGCATTAGCGAACACGCTAGGGACGCAGCTGCAGACCACCACGGCCTACCAACCTCAATCAAATGGGTTGGTGGAACGTTTCCACCGCCATCTGAAATCAGCCCTGATGGCCAGCCTGAAAGTTCCTAACTGGGTCGACGAACTGCCTTGGGCACTGCCCCCAAGGAAGATCTCCACGCTTCGTCAACTGAACTTGTGTACGGTGCAGCCCTGGTCGTCCCAAGGGATTTCATACCCGCCCTTCGGGGCTAAGAGGAACAACCCACGGCAGTCCTGGAAAGACTGCACGAGAGGCTCGGCAGCTTGGCACCAATCCCCACTTCGCGGCATGGTCAAGCCCCATCCTGTGAGCCCAAGGAACTACGAGACTGTAAGTTCGTTTTCGTTCACAGGGACACACCCCGGGCACCGTTGCAATGACCATACAAGGGGCCGTTCCGGGTCATCAGGAATAATGGGTCCACCTTTATTTTGGACACTGGGGGCAAGGAAGAGGTCTTCACGACGGACCGCCTCAAACCGGCCCATTTAGATCTACAACAACCAGTCGAGGTCCCAACACTGCGACGCAGAGGCCGACCTCCTAAGCAATGGCTAGCACAGCCCACGAACCTTGGGGACCATATCGCTGGTTCTGGGGGGGGGGGGGGTGCGGGAGTGGGTTGTTGTGTAGTGACTCACCGTCTGAGCAAGTGAACCATCTCGGCGGTTGGGTCGCGCGTCGTCGGAGCAGCAAGGCCCAAGATGGCGTTGGGCCTTCGTCTTCCCCGAGCGACGGGGAGAACCCGCACACGGGAAAAGTTTGATGACGTAGCGCATATGTCACTTCTGTTTTTCGGTGGGTGGGAACCGTTCCTCTAAAAGGCCCGCGCAAGGCGGGAAAATAAATCAGTTTTTGTTCTGCAGCCCACCTATTAGTGTCTTGCTTTCACATCGCGGTAGCAGCCGCTACAATGTCTTAATTAGCTGGGTGAGTTATAATTGCTAACTGTTTTATTAATTCCATGACCTGGGTTATTTCAACCAAAAGTTGCTGGTGTAAGACAGTTAATAATTTGATGTGCTAAATAAATAATGGATGCTATGGGCAACACCAGTTTAGCAGTTTGGAGTAAGGAAACACTACACAATTAGATAATGAAATACAATTGGTACACTTTGATAAAATTTCCATAAATGAGCCTTGTTGGCCATTTTGGAACAAATTTTCTATTTTGCACAGTGCTTTTCTCAATTACAAAATCATTAATTTTTAATCTTATAACCAGTCCATCTATTTTCTCATATTGTTTCTGATTGTTGCTAAGCATGAGCCAACACTAACTCTGGATGTTCAGTGCCACTGCCATTGTCTCCCACCATCAACATCTTTGGGTCACCATTGACCAAAGTCATAAGTCCCATATCTACGAAAGCAGGTCAGAGCTGGGTATTCTTCAATGAGTAACTTATCTCTGGATACCCCACAGCTTTCCACCTTCTACAAGGCACAAATTGGTAGCTTGGCAACTGTCTGGATGATTGCAGTTCCAACAACACTCAAGAAGCTCCACACTGTCAATGACAAAGCAGTCCACTTAATTGGCTCCCCATTTACTGGCCTTAGCATTCCTTCTCCAGTATGGTTGCAGTGTATACCCTCCTCAAAATGCACTGCAGTTACTCACTTAGGCCACTCTGACAAAGCCACCCAAACCTGTGATCCACACCACCAAGGACAGGGCAATGTTAGGACAACCATCAGCAGGCTTCTCTCCAAGTCTCTTCTTGACTTGGAAATAGATCGGCACTTTATCATCAACGCTGAGTGCTGCTCCATAAGGCAGTCTGTTCATTACCAACACAAAAAGTCCAGTCTCTGCCTTGCCACAAGGTGGTCCCCAAAGCAGGGAACTTGGTGATAGTTGTGCCATTAGGAATGAAAGAGGATACAGGACTGTTAGTGTCGGTAATGAAATTCATCTAGCATGAATGTAATTGAAGTTGGGGTTGTATTTGACTTACGTGCTCTAGGAGACCTGAGACTTAGTGAGATGCAAAGTTGCTATCATTAGAGGATAGTCATTATAGTGCCAGACTTTAAGAATTACTCAACCCAACCATTTTCAACTCCCGCATCAATGGCCTTCTTTCCATCATAGAATCATAAAATGTTGAAATCACATGAAACTAGTTGGTCATTGAGTCCCTTGGGGCAGGAGCAGTGCAGCTGCTTCCATTCCCTCACCACAGCCTTGCAATTTTTTTCTTCCAAATGCTGATCCAATAGCCTACGGAAGCAGACTGCTTCCTGACTATTCCTGTGTCTAGGTCCATTCACATCTCCAGTAAAAAAAAAGGCCCATATTAGTCGAGTACAGGGGATGGAGAATATCTGATGAGTTTTTTTAGCTCCTGGCAATGATTAAAATTGGAAAGCAATGGCAGGAACATCCAACTGTTGGAATCAATATTTGTGGAACTCCAGGCTAGTAATGTCAGGGGCAGATCAATGGAGGGGTGAAAGGGGAAGCAAGATGGAGAAAGTTGGTCTGTATGAGCTGGTCTGTATGTTAGCCTCATAATTTGTGAGGTTAATCCCCAAAATTTTGAGCATCAGTGAAATTGATATCCCACTGCTGACGTATATTGTTAAGGATGTACTTGGTGCTGTGCCAACTACTGCAAGGAACCCCTGTAAATAATATCCAGCAAGTCACTACATCCAGTGGCATCGGTCACTGTTAAAAGGACAGATCTCAGATACAAATATTGTTCATCTATCTTCACTGCTTATCTGTGGAAATGCAGCAATGAAGGAGTAGAATAAAATGTCACCTTTACACACATGCAATGTTTCACCCCAACTCCATTTACTTGTCCACAACCGCCCTGCGGCTTGTGGATAATCATCCTCTGGAAATTGAGAACCACTGCATAGATTTACACAACACTTAATTCATTTATAATTGACTTACGCCAATAGTCCCACAGAATTTCTGGAAGTGGGCAATCTTCTGTCCATGAGACTGAACATATTACAATGGTATAATTTTTCAATCAGTATAAATTGCCTGTCTGCCTACTCATGTGAACATACCTCAGAAGAAACATTAGTGAATAAAAAAATTAATTATTTGTCAAATATCCTTCCTTCAGACTGCTGGTTTTCGGGAAATTCTGACTGATATTGAAATTTTAGCCTTGATGGTGGGTTGCCTTTGCCATGATCTTGATCACAGAGGAACAAACAACGCTTTTCAGGCAAAGTAAGTGAAAGTGAATCTATACTTAAATGACTAGTTAAAAAAGAGAAAATAACTGTTATTTGCCTTTTCATCTGGAGTACTGTAAAATAAAAGTATTTTCTAATATCAAGCATTACATATTGTGGGCCTTTGTTGCAATTTATGCTTTGTTCATTGCAGAATAATAAAAGGTAATTGTAAAAGTAAATTTAGTATCTAACAAAATATCATGGAAGATGGGCAGGCACAATTAATATAAATTAATTTTTCTTCAAAATATCTTTAAGACATGAAAGTCCTTCACTTGTACAAGTCAACATTTTCTGTTGTCGGTGATTTGTTAAAATTGTGGTTTGGTCTCGAGATGCAAACATCATTCTACAAACATTAGATACATTATATACATAGATGCTACTGTAAACATAATGGCTCACAATACCCCAGCAAAATACTGGCGAGGCTAAAGGTAGTCCCTGTTATTTATCCACAAATGATCCAGCAACTTCAGATTCGGGCAGATGCAGGGTTAAATGTTGGTTTCTGAGATTCTGTGTTCTGCTCCATAGTTCAAAGAAATCTCAATGTCTGTATTACATTTGAAATGCATTGATTGACACAGAATTGCTGTATTATTGCTATCAATATGAAATAAGCTCTCCACAGAAAGTAAAGGCTTGTGCATTTTGAATAATGTCCCTCCACTGACTTGGGAAGTACAAGTTACTGTCAAATTGCTTAACTGGTATTGAAAATGAACAAATATGGATTAGCTTCACATTTTTGGCTCAGATTTTAATTAAACACTAAAAATCAAAATGAAAATTTAATTAAAATGCCTCTGTGATATCTCTGTTTCAACTAATGTTTCCTTACCTCTGTATATTTCTTTTTCTGTACCTGATCATTGAATTCACCCAACAAACAATCTCCTGGAGGAACTCAGCGAGTCGAGCAGCATCTGTGGGAGGAAAAGAATTGTCGACGTTTTGAGTCGAAACAATGAATTTATTCATTTAAATTTACTTTGCATTTTAAGTTTATGATGTCCTTCAATCTGATCTGATAAAGGGAATGTGTTGTTCCATTTGTCTTTCACTCAGATTTCCCTCACTGTCATATTTTAAGCTCCTATTTTTTTAGCAATATCCCAACGCCAAAATTTTAAAAAGCTAAATCTTCAAAAACTAGTCTAACTAATGGCAGCACCGCTGGATTGATTTCTGCAGCAAATTATAGGACTGTGTTACATGAGCTGTTGTGATTAGCTGAGAATCTTCATTCCCAATGAACAAAGCCTTGACCCCTAGTTCACCTGAAGGTTACGCTTGTTCATTACTCCCTGTGTGCAGTGACACATGAAATTGACTAGTAATATGTAATTTTGCTACATTTGAAAATTATGTTCATTGATCAAGAAACTCAATCAAAATAATGATAAGTGGATTTCATATTATTGATTTAATATATCTGTTATTCCGATGATCAATTCATATTTTAATTAAAATTCAGGTAGTGGCAGAGTTAAATATGAGGTTCTGTTTTTTTTCCCCAAAGTATTAATGGGTCATTTGCAAACCCAAGAACTTTATAACTGTGCTCACTCTGAGACATGGCTCCAATTGGACTATGACAGCCCCCTTCATCAGGTGCACCCCTACTAACTGGAACCTTCAACTCTCTAGACTTAAGTTGGGGTTCACAGATGGAGGCCTGAAATCAGCTGATACGGAGATTTTCTCTGCCAAGCTGGCAATTTCATATATTACTGAAGACTCTGGGCCAAACCTGAACTATCCAGGTGCAGTTACTAGATGCCAACAATCAAATATTTAGTAAATGAATGGATAGAAAATTTGTGCAAATGACAGAAATGTACATTCCTCTGTTATTGGTGCTATTTCTGTCCACATTAGTGGGGGGATTTATCATTGTTCTTGGCCTTATATTCATCCATTCTTCGGTGATAAATAACCTAGGTTCTACTTCACAAAAGGTTTTAGTGAATTAAGTGCAGCTGGCCATGAGAATGGACCTGGTGTATTTTTCTGCTGGAAGATCAGACTGTGAGCTTCACTTTTGCTTTCCTGTTTGACCAATTATGGGGAGTTATAGAAAATATGTTAATGGCTTGGAGGAAACCGTGAATTCACCAAGCCAGTCACTCATTTTAAAATTCAATATAAATCCAATGGAAGGCTGCAGACTTTGTGGATGAGAGGGTGATCTCGAGAGAATCTGGACCCGGACAGCTCAACATCTGACTGTGCCCTCCTACCATGTGTTGGTCTGTGTAAAGCTCCATGTAAGGTTGTTGCTAGGATCCCATGTGCTTCTTGACACAGTACTTATGCATTCAGACAGGTTCATCGATGCACCGACCCTTTCATTATGCATGGCTGCCAACCCTTTCCTGTGGGTTAGGTTTCTCCTTCAGACTCCTCACCTGCATCCTCTACAGTGGGTCTCTCGTGTGAGAAGAATAAAACTGCAGATACTGGAAATCTGAAATAAAAACAGAAGATGCGAAAACAATGACTTTTCTCTCTTTCCCAATTCTGGTGAAGAGTTTTCGATCTGAAACATTGCTTCTGTTTTCTCATTCCACAGATGCTGTCTGACCTGCTGAGCATTTCCAGCAATTTTTTTTCTTTTATGTGGTCTCATGTGTGACTTAGCTGTCTGGGGTGCTGATACCAGTTGTATACTACACCTCTCCCCATCACCCCCTCACCCCCTCACCCCCCCCGACAACTCTGTTTACAGGCCACATGCCTGGTGAGTCACTATTGCTGGTAATCCCTCTGATCTAACAAAGGGAGAGTGATAGGGAAAAAGTGAAAAGTAAGAGGCGCTTTCTTACACCATCTGCAGTATGCAAGTCTAGAGACATGGGGTGATGACATGAGGGAGGATGTGAGAAGAGCGATTATCTACGGATATACGAATTAGGAGAAGAACTTGGACACTCGGTCATAGAGCCGTACAGCACGGAAACCAGCCCTTCAGCCCATCTGGTCCATACTACCTAAGATGCCCATCGAAGCTAGTCCCATTTGCCCACATTTGGGCCATATCCCTCTATACCTGTCCTATCCATGTACCTGTCTGTGTCTTTTAAATGTTGTTAATGTACCTGCCTCAACCACTTCCCCTGGTAGTTAATTCCATATATGGAAAACCCTCTGGGTGAAAAAGTGCACCTCAAGTCCCTGTTAAATCATTCCCCTCTCACCTTAAATCTATGCCCTCTAGTTCTTGATCCCCCAAACCTGGGAAAAAGACTGTGTGCATTCACCCTATCTATGCCCCTCATAACTTTATACTCTATAAGCCTACCCCCCATTCTCCTACGCTCCAAAGAATAAAGTCCTAGCCTGTTCAAACTCTCTCTACAACTCAGTCTGGTCCTCGGGTCCTGGCAACATCCTCGTAAAACTTTTCTGCCCTCTTTCCAGCTTAATAGCATCTTTTCTATAACAGGGTGACCAAAACCGAACACAATATTCCAAATGTGGCCTCACCAATGTCTAGTACAACTGCAACATAACATCCCAACTCTTATACCCAGTGCCCTGACTGATGAAGGCCAGCATCCCATAAACCTTCTTCACCAACCTGTCCAATGGTGACCCCAATTTCAGGGATCCATGTACTTGTACTCTTAGGTCCCTCTGTTCTACAACACTTCCCAGGGCCCTACCATTCAATGTGAAAGTCCTGCCCTGGTTTGTCTTCTCAAAATGCAACACCTCGCACTTATCTGAATTAAACTCCATTTGCCATTCTTCAGCCCACTTACCCAGCTGATCAAGATCCCTCTGTAATTCCTGATAATCATCTTCAGTGTCTACGGCACCACCTATTTTAGTGTCATCTGCAAACTTACTAACCATGCCTTGTACATTCTCATTCCTCAGGCCTGCTCTGCCATTCAATAAGATCATGGCTGATCAGATTGTAACCTCAACTCAACAATTCTGCCTCCCCCCCTCCCCCCCACACATAACCTCTTGGTTATCAAGAATCTATCTGTCTCTGCCTTAAAAATATTCAAAAACTGTGCTTTCATTGTCCTTTGAAGAAGAGAGTTCCAAAGACTTGCAACCCTCTGAGAGAAAAAAAGCTTTATCTCTGTCTTAACTGGATGACCCTTATTTTTAATCTTTGACCCCTAGTTCTAGGCTCACCCACGAGAGGAAACATCTTTTCTACATCCACCCTGCTAGAGCCCTCAGGATCTTTGATGTTGCAATCGACACCTCATTCTTCTAATTCCAACAGATACAAGCTTACTCTGACCATATAAAACAGCTGTCCATTCCAGACGTCAGTCATGTAACTCTTCCCTGAAATGTTTACAACATATTAACATCATTCCTTAAATATGGAACAAATACCGTACACAGTATTCCAGATGCTGTCTTACCGGTGAATTATATAATGGAAGCATAAACCTTCCCCTTTTGTATTCAGGTCCTCTTGCGATAAACAAGAACATTATGTAACCTTCCTGCATATTAGCTGTACTACCCACCAGACTTTTGCAAATCGTGCATTAGAACTTCTAGATTCCTCTGCGTCTCAGAGCTCTGCAATTTTTCACCATTTAGATAATATGCTTCCCTTTTACTTGCCCTGTCAAAATGGACAAATTCATGTTTTCCTAAATTATACTTGATAGATGAGTGATGTGGATGGGTGAACTGAGCAAAGATTTTGCTTTTAATTTGTAGGATGTGGGTGCCATTAGCTATCTCTATTCGCTCTTAATATGGTGGGAAGGTGCTGAATTGAACCATTGCAGTCCTTCGGTGAAGGTGCTCCCAAAATACTGGTTGATAGGGAGTTCTAAGACTTAGACCCAGAGGCAATAAATGGACAGGAATACACTTCTCAATGAGGATGCTGTGGAACTTGGAAAGGAATCTGCAGGTAGCATTGTTCCCATGCTATTAGGTGGTAAAGGATGCGGTTTAGGGAAGAATTGTATATACAGTGCTTTTTGCAGTTACCACACTTGGTACTGGAAGTGGGCTGCTGTGTTGTGGGATATTGATGATGGAAATTAAGCAAGAGAGGGATATGGCAATTGCATATGAATGTGGGATTGTTGAATTGTTCACCATGAATGTGGGGTTATTGAATTATTTCCTGGTCCTTGGGAGGTACATGCCAAGCATTTACCTTCCCTGTAGTCTCCTTCCAGAATTTTATTTGCATTTTGAGGGCTCCTGTCCTTCCCGTTACCTCTTTGCCAAAGGCTTCCATTGTTGCATTGGAAAATAATGGAGCCTACTTCTTTCCATGTTGTCCCATCACTTGTAACAAGCCACAGACATTTTCAGAAGGGCTTCCACCATCTGCAGCAGCCACATTTTGACTCTTAGAAAGGCACAGGTTGGCTTTAAGCAGCACCAATTAGCATGAAGTGGTGCTATGCACAGGCTGGGCCCTTACTGATGCGCCAGGGCATGCAATAGCACACACGCTGGTCACTGAAACTGTGAAATACCCAGACAGCCAGAATTGTGTCCTCATAAATTACACTTCCTGATCTCAGCACCTGGTTCCTCTTAAATGTAAAATAATTAGTTTTGTTCATGTAGAGTTGCAAAATATGATATAATTAGCACAAAAAATACATTTCTGGAATATTTGATAGGATGGGATTTAGCTGCTGACCTAAAGCACTAACTCTTTCTCTCTCCACAGATACTGTCACTTGCTGAGTATTTCCAGCATTTCCTGTACCTGTTTCCAACATCCACATTACTTTTTTCTTGTACTATTAAATTTAGTTATGCTCCATATTAAAGTAAATTAGAGTTGAAGAAGTCACCTTATTTCACTTGTGAAGTTGTGCCCTGGTTTCATAAGCTTTGGAAATGATTTTGCACAAATGATATATTTGTTTAGAGCAATGGTACTGATCTGAGAATGGAGAGAAAGTTCACTTACACAAACAGAATGATGAGTTTACATTGATCAACATAAGTATATTAAGCAGGAGTCTGAATCTGTGTTGTCTCCTTGTTTGTGTTCAATCCCTAGCCTTATTTAATTCAAGGTTCAGTGAATGAACTCAATAACTATTAATATAAAATATTAAGAATGCAGAAAATCAGAACATGCCTGGCTGTCACACAACTCATTTTATTGTTTAATTGAAATTTAAGATTTTCATGAAGTTCTTCACACAAGTTAGTAAAAATGTTACCCTTAAGGTTTCCTTTGAGGTCAAGACAACATTAAACTTTAAGTTTGTTATAAATTGAAGTCGTTCCTCAGTATGCAGTGATATAGCTGGTGTGTGTGAGCCCTGCAGGTATCTGTACCTGTTTAAGATTATGATACCTTTATGTTTGTTAAATGATTATCTTTGATATCAGCAACTGACAAAGCAATTGCATACCTTCCTGATCCTATTCTGTAGCTCACCAGTGCCATTCTGTAGCCACCAGTGTCATTCTATATCAGTTTTTAGCAGCAGGAGCAATCAAAATTGAAGTAATTTTGCACATTTGCCTTTGCCATTGATATCAATAGGGAATGTAATTGCTAAAACTATTTTGTTGGGGATTTATGTAGAGTAGGAGGAAAGCTCTAGAAATTATAGGATGACAAGTGTAATTCCTTGAATTTCTGCACCATAAAAAGTGGTGCATGCCATTGACGCTCCACTGCTATAGCTTAAGCTTTCATGAAATTTCAGGACGCTGGGGCTTGAAAAGAAAGAACTTCAATTTACCTGTAATATGCAACAGCTGTAGAAGTTAAATTGTAAGAATACAAGATGCAGATCATGCACTGAACTTTCATTTGAACTCGTGTGTTCACCCAGTGTTAGCTTTGTTCTGTGTTACATTTTATTAAAACAAACTGCTGGAGGAACTCCATGGGTCAAGCAACATCTGTGGGAAAAGGAATCGTCGATGTTTTGGGTAGTGACCCTGCATCAGGTCTGATGCAGTATCTCAATCCAAATCGTCGACAATTCCTTTCCCCCAACAGATGCCGCTTGACCCACTGAGTTCCTCCAGCAGTTTGATTTTTGCTCCAGATTCAAGCCTGTGCAGCCTATTGTGTCTCCATCTTACATTTTAATAACTTGGGTCTATATGTTTCAGTATTACAATCTGTTGGTTGGATGAACAGCTTAAATGTTTAAGCTGTGGAAATGTTTGCCACACACAGTATTCTGTGACAAGAAAAGATTAAAACCTGATGATGACATTTATACATACAAAATGGATGTTCTAAATAGTACAGGGTAACAAATATTATAGTAAAGAGAATAACAACATTTACTGAATCAAGATTTTCAAAAATATATTGAAATAATTTTTCTTGATTAAAGTCCCTGCATATAGTTATTTGAACACTAGGTGGCCCATCAGAGAGTACGCAAACATCTGAAATTATGTTTCAGTAAATTTCTGCATCCTCTCCAAAAGCTTGATATCTCTCCTAAAGTAGCGTGTCCTGGACTGTCCACAGAGGGAGGAATGATCCATTGTTTATAAAGGTTTAGCGTAGCTTATTACTTATTAGTGAAGAATCCCATAGAATTTTTTACCAGCCTTCTTAATATATCCTGTCGCCTTCAAATTTCGGTACACATTCACCCTCATTTCCCATTGTTCCATCACCTGTTTAAATTGTAACATCAATTCATATTACCTTTTCCTATTCTTGCCTCTGAAATGAAGTAGGGCTGTATACTCAAAGGAGCTGTGAAACTACAAGTGTAAATCACCACATGGAAAGAAGTTCTGTGGCTACATAAAGTAACTAATAGTTTTGTTGCACAGAATGTGTGGAGCAAAACATTCTTCCTGAAAATAGCGGTCAATCTTCTTCTAAAGTAAACGAATCCTGGTGACCAGGTCTTATCTCCTTAAAGTTATTAACACAAGAACCATACCTCTTGTGTCAGCAATCTGCCTAGGGCTATGCTCTTGGGGAAGGAGAGCAGGAGTGCCATGGTAAATTGAGTGGACGGACGATACATCTGGGAAGGGGAATGTATTGAAAGACCAGACCAAAATTGCTCACGGAGGGATTTTCCGCTGTAGTCATTAAGGGAAGTTTACATTTTGATCAGAGTTGTATTGAGAGGTTTGTGCAAGAGACTGCAGATGCTGGAATCTGGAGCACGAAACAGTCTGCTGGAGGAACTCAGTGGGTCAAGCAGCGTCTGTGGAGGGAAAGGAACTGTCAGTGTTTCAGGTCAAAACCCTGCATCAGTCCTGATGTAGGTTTTTGACCCAAAACTTCGACAGTTCCTTTACCCCTAGAAATCCTTCCACTTCTTCCAACTCCATGGGTCATCTTATCCAATTAATAAAGTGACAACCCCCAAACCTCCAACCCCACCTCTAAGTAAATCCTCAAATTTCCCCACCTCTAAGTAAATCCTTAAATTGCAACAGCCCTCAGTAATATAATGTTAACCTACTCTGCACTGAGCCATGCCTTTTTCCTGAATAATTTAGTGAACTACTTTGAATTACTAGCTTCAATTTAAATTTATAAATATGAAAGAAGTATGGATGAAAGCACAAATGAGTTATCCTTGTAAATGCATTTGGATTCGACTAACAACTACAGCTACTGATATTCATTACCACTTTACAATTTCCAATTTAATGAACCAAGGGATACCTGAAAACAAGTTGTTTACCAACCAAGCTCTGACAACTCGTACGTTTGATTCCCTTCCAGGAGTGGATCTGCTTTAGCACAGCTGTATGGGACATCTGCCACTTTGGAACACCATCATTTCAACCATGCTGTGATGATACTGCAGAGTGAGGTAAGCAAAGCAAAAACACTGACTCCAGGCAAAAATTAGAAAAAATATACCCACGATTTGCAAATGCAATATAAAGCAGGAAGAGGGTATCAGTTTTTAATAAACATGGTTGCTGAGCTGCAAAATGTCATGGTTTATAAATTATACTTTTATGTAGTTATAGCATTAGAATTTATAGTGTGGTAATTATTAAGCCTAACTCTAATATCAAATATATATGCATGACTGCCCCCTCAATGCAAAAGCCCGGCAAAGCTAGGGTTTTATTACAAATGAAAGTTTATGCTTACGAGGATTCTTTAACAGGAAGCAAGTTGATTAGTGCCACACAATTGGTTTGTTAGCCAATAATTTATGTCATCACATTTTTTAGCCAAGCATGGCATCAGATGAATTGTTATCCCCATATACCAGCCATCTTTATTCATGTATGAAACAGTGATACAGGTTCTAAACCATTACTTCTTACAAGTTGTAATTTAAATATACTTACTGAAATCCTTGTGCAGATTTAGCTAGAAGATGGAATTCGATGGCATGCAAAGCTTTTCTTCCATTTTCTACCTAGACTTGCTGGACTTTTCCAGCAAAGGCTTTTAAAATAACACATGTTATCCAGAGACACAAAGGATTCTGCAGATGCTGGAATCTGGAGCAATACGCAAAAAGTGTTGGAAGAACTCAGCAGGTCAAGGCAGCATCTATGGAGGGAAAGAAACAGTCGACGTTTCAGGCCATGACCCTTCATCAGGACTGGAAAGGAAGAGGGCAGAAGCCAGAATAAGAAGGTGGGGGGGGGGGGGGGGGGGGGAGGGGGAGGAGCACAGGCTGTCAGGGGACAGGTGAGTTCAGGTGAAAGGCAAGTCCAGGTGAGAAGGGGAAGGTAGTGGGTGGGGGGGGGGAAGATGTAATAAGCTGAGAGGTGATAGGTAGAAGAGTCAAAGGACTGAAGAAGAAGGAATCTGGTAAGAGAGAGCAGTGGACCATGGAATAAAGGATGGGGGAGGGGAGGAGAGATGGGCAGGTCACCAAGGTGGGGGAAGGGAGCCACAGGAATAAGGGAAGACAAAGGAGTGGGGGTGGGGGTAGGAAAAGAAGGGGTGGAATTACCAGAAGTTAGAGAAATCAGTGTTGAGGCCATCATGTTGGAGACTCCCAAGACAGAATATGAGGTGTTGTTCCTCCAACCTGTGCCTGGCCTCAATGTGGCAGTAGAGGAGGCCGTGGACAGACATGTCAGTGTGGGAGTGGGATGTGGAATTGAAGTGGGTGGCCACCGAGAGGTCCTGGCTGTTGCGGCGGATGGAGTGAAGGCGCTCGATGAAGCGGTCACTTAATCTGCATCGGGTCTCACCGATGCACAGGAGGCCGCGCCGGGAGCACCAGATGCAATAACCGATACCCTCGGACTCCAGGATTATCCAGGATTTTTTGGGAGCTCTCCAAATGAAAACACATGGCATATCTTAAAAAAACAAAATGGCCCTACATTTTCAATAGTTTATCCAAGAGACTTGCCAAGGAATAGTATTGAAAATCTGCAAAATTGTTGTCGTTAAATAAAGTGCACTCTTGCGTGCATGATGGAAAACTTTTTCAGTTATTGGTTAGGTGTTAACAGGGGTGGGCTTTTAACTTGGCATCGTGATTTTAATCATTTATTTTCACTCTTATTGTGTGAAAATTGACCCTGCACTTACATAGAGTTTGGGAGATTTGCTGCCATAACTTCTGTGGAAGAATAGCAGAACCCTTAGATAAATCTTTATTGCCCATTCACAAATATCCTATTTACAAACAATTCCTGGCAACTATGTACTTGAGCCCAAAGTTTTGCTGGTTATCCACACTATTCAGGATGTACTTCCATATTTCTATAACTTGATTCTTTGGGTTTTCTCCCAGAATGTATTATCTTACATTTATCCAAGCTAATCTGCATTTTTAATGGTCTGGCTTCTTCTGCTAACTTTTTCTGAACTTTTCCTCCTGTTTGTATATTGTTGGAAATTTTTGAGAATATGCTTCCTGTATCCAAGTCCGAATCATCCATTTTAAGCAAGGATAAAGATGAATCATAGCACTGACCTTCAGCTTGGAGGCTTAAGGATCTTCCATCTACCCTTACTATCCCCTCATTGTATGAAGTGTTACATTCGAAAGGAATGCCAAAAATGGCACCCACCTGAAGTTGTCGTACTGTGATAAAAATCCTGGTGTCAGCAATCATCCCATTATGGAAATGCAAGCTCCAAGCAGTTCGATTCCATCTGAGACTTTTAGCGAAGTGAATGCATGTACTGATGTAAGTGAGGTTAATTATGATTGAAGGCTGGTAGCATAAATGATGCTGCTTTGCTCCTGGGTATTGACGGTAAACAGCTCACTACAATATGATGGGAAGTCTCTGTAAGTAGCAGACATGTTCAGCATAGTGCTTTCCTGGACCTTTTTATTATCCCAGATTCGATATGATATTTGAACCTTATCAGCCATTGAGTGGCCATGGTTGTGCTATTAGAATTAGTGCACATGCTTCTTTTATGGCATTGTTGTAAATTCATTTTGCTGGATATCCAACTCTTTAAACTGATACAGATTAATTGACAGCAAAGCTGTGGTAGTTGGATTCCAATGCAGATAAGTATGAAGTCATCCAGAGTATAGGACCAAGTATTAAATGAAGAAATAAAATGGAATTCAAAGAAGATTTATGAATCCAGGTACACATCTCCTGGTCTGATTCAAATGGACTAATGGAATGTTAGTGCTAAATTTAAAAAGAATATAAAGAAATAAATTTTGGCAATAACCATATAAAGCTTTGGTTAAACTACATATAGATCACTTGCGTAGAGGTGGGCAATGCATCTTGGGAAGGTTAGTTCCATCTTGGAAGAGAAGTGGTACCAGTTAGCTATAAATGTGAAAATTTTAACTTCTCTATTCTTCCTTTTCAGGAGAAAGCTTACCTTTGAGGAAGGCAACAAGAATGCTGCTGTTTGCATTTCCTTTTATAGTTTGGCTTCCATACAATTGATTATGCCTCTGTGGGATGTTTTGTCCAGATTAAATACATTATATCTGTTCAAGATGCTAAAGGTGAACTAATTCTTTCTGCAGATTTTGGCATATCATCAATGCTTCAAGTCTGGTGAGCACACTGAGTGGCAGAGAGGATTGAGGTGCTGAAAAGCCCATTCTTGGCCCAAGGTTCCCTGGCCCTTAAGTCTGCAGAAAGAGTGAATTCCCCTTTAAAATCTTGAACAGATATAGTGTCTTTAACCTGGATAAAATATTCCACAGAGGCATAATCAATTGTATGGAAGCCTAACTATAAAAGGAAGTACAAACAGCAATATTCTTGTTGCCTTCCTCAAAGGTAATCTTTCTCCTGAAAAAGGAAGAATTGAGAAGTTAAAATTTTCACAGCTATAGGCAAGAATTGCGACATAATCCATTGTGACTGTGATAACAGGTATGCATCAAATAACTGCATTTGAAGTGGAAGTATTGTGATCTATTTAAGAATGCATCTGAAGAAACATATAGCTGATAATACAAGAAGAACACTAATGCATAAGGGCTTGAAGCATGCACTTCTGTAACAGTAATCCTGATAAGAAGCACAAATGACAAAAAAATCAAGGGTGCTATGTCATTTTGATCATATCATTGTCTGGTGGTCAGTTGAAATTTGATGGGACGTCAGACTACTTCCTAACAGAAACACTTGCCACTAAAATTTCAGCTGCAAAGTTGACTGCTTGTCCACCCTTCAAAGATGATGCCACAGAATCTTACATAAAACAGCACCACTGCTTTAGGCTACACCCCTCTCCCCCACCCAAGCCCTTTAAGTTAGCCCACAAGTTTTTAGCCAGGAGACACTGAACCCTTGTTCTTAGACAGTCTGCAAGACTACAGTCCCAGTACGTTACCATTTTGTACTCCTATAAAAAAAATTATAGAAATGAATATATTATCATGACCTTTAATTAAATTAGTGCCTATATTTTTAAAGTTTGTATCAATTCTGTAAATGCTAATTGCCTATTTACAGGAGTACATTTGGGACTAAGTAAAGAGGAGACAATGCTTACATCTTGTCTTTGTTCCCTAAAATGCAAATACAGTGAGCCAGTGACTGTTTTACACTCGCATAAAAGAGAAAAAAAATTATCCAGAATAATTAATGAACCCTGAGGCAATGGAACATTTCCAAACACTGACCCAATAGAAAGCAGTTTCCATCATTAATGTATCATAAGCTATTCAGTGAAAGAAGATTAAAATATAAATCAGCTTCAATCTTCCATATCCATGGGGAACAACATGAAAAAGATCCGTGAATAATTTTTAATAAATAATAATCCTCAAACTTTTTTTTATCATTTATGCAATTTAAAGACCAGATATTCTCCTTGAAGCACTCCCTCTTTTTGCTTTAGCACACTTTGAATTCTTAGTAAGAGAAACAACTCCCAAGAGTCCTGAGAAAAATCTTTCAAAGCCTCACAGTTCATTGAAATCTTCAGAAAATCTGCATAAAATGATAAGCAGGAGGCCTTTTTGACATTTCAAGTGTGAAACAATCAGCTCCATCCAAATGCCTGCCCAAGGACATTTGTGAGATTCCCATCAATTGTGGCATTGGACCTTAGTTGAATAAAACGGACAAACTGCAGACGCCAATTGCTGAAACCTGACATCAGGATGCTCAGAATCCACTTCTGGTGCTCGACAAAGAGAAGTGGACAGCCTGAACTGGCATTGACTGGCACAGCTGCTCCACTTGGGCTCACAGAAATGAGACTGCAAAATGTTTGATGCTTGTTTCTGAATTTGTTCCTCTTGGTTCCTTTAAAGTTTGGTCTAATGAGCCACTAGGCAGAGCATATGCAAATCGGGGTTCCTCAAAAGGCAATTGTACAGTTAAAAAAATGGGTTCAGTAATGCTGAATGACTCCCCCTTTATCTGGACTCTGTCCATGAACTTTCTAGCGGCATGTTAAAGGATGCCCTTTTGATTAGATATTTTACTCATACCTAATGAAGTTCCAGAAACATTCTAAGAATTATCAAGTACACTACGTGTAATCTCATACTTAATTGATAGAACAATTTAAATCTGCATTCTTGATACAATTTGGAACATTTTATTCTTTTCACATTCTCCAGTTAACATCACCACCCCTATATCCAAATGAAACCCAAAGTTAGAAACAACCTCAGAGAGGGAGAAATAGGAGGTATACTTTTTGCAAGCTGATTTTCACACATGTAACCGCTTTTCCATTTGAGATAACCAGATCAGCGTGACTGTCTACTTTGTTATTCTTTTGGATTTTCTAATTTATTATTAATAGTCAGTTTTTTATCAATTAAAAGTGTTGATGAAAGGTTCCTGTTTGATTCTGTATCAATCAGAACCAGGCCCTAGTTCTAACATCTAATTAAAAAGATGATCTTTACCCCAAATACCTCATCCATACAATCAGTGCTTACTGATCAATTAAGTTTGAGAATAAGAAATATTGACATATTCCAATTTAATTTAGTAATAAAGCAGAAAATTGCTTTATATTGAAACCTGACAGTGTTTTAAGGCAAAATTTCAAAATCCCATTGGTTGTGATCTTGGAATTGCTGTGTGGTTGTGAAATGAGGAAACATTCCAGTTTAAGGATCATACGTCCATGCATCTGGTACAAGAATTTAAAATTAAAATCATTAACGTGTAAACCCAAGTTTCAGACTCCTGGACTCATATTATTGAGTCATTGGGTCAGTGGTTAATTTGTTTCAGCTTAGAAGAACCCACGCCACTGTAGGGATGCTTTTTACATTCATCTCAACAATGCAGCTGGGAACACTTGGACCTTATACTATATAAAGAAGGAGAGTTCTCCAGGCCCAGTCAGACCTCATCTGGCCTCGACCTTCCCCATCTCCTCTGTGGGCCAGATGTCAAACTGAACGCTTGTTCTCTCAATTTACATGCTAATCCCAGTGCTGTGCTATGAGTGAGCCAAGAATTTGTATTAGAGGAAATCTCCAAAGCTGTCTCCTCTCCCTGATAGCATTTGACTTGAAAGGAATGAACTATTCCAACATAAGCTAGGAAAATGATAAAAATTACAAAAAGTTGCCATAGCCAGAATCTTGGCATTTTCCGGTAGGATTTCACTGACTTACCCCTAAAATTACAGCAGGATTCCAGGGACAAAATTTAGGGACAAATCTATGGTATGCTGATTACAAAACTGAGGAAGTATTACAATGTACGTTGAGGAAGTACTGTGATGATAGTCTGTGTTGGTGTTCATGACTGGGATATGTAATATTTGATCATAATATCACAACACAGGATGACCTCTAAATTTAATGCAGAATAACTCCCATATGTTTGCAAGTTTAGGAAAAAAAGGAAATTGACCAAGGAAATGAAGGATTTGAGAAAATTTATGGAAACCTGCTACATAAATAACTCTGAAGACTCTACGTGTAGAGAGGAGATGGGCCACACCTAAACCAACAAAGCCAAATACTTAGAAAGAGCTTTGAAACATGAATTGAGTATCATTTGAACTGAAACAACAAGAGTAGGAAGAGCAAAGCCTTGTATTCCTTGACCCCCTTAATATCCAAAGATCTTTTGCTCTCTGTCTTGATATACACAGTGACTAAACCTCCACAGCCCTCTTGGGGACAGAAGTCCAAAGATTCACTACATTCCAAATGAAGAAATTTCTTTAAACTCAGTCCTGAATAGCCGTCTCATATTATGAGACTCTGACCCCTGGTTCTAGACACCCCAGGCAGAGGAAAAATCGTTTCTGCATTTACCCTGTCAAGACCTGTAAGACAAAGAGAACTTTTCTCAATCTTCTAAACACAGGAGAATGTATGTCTGATCTGCTTAATCCCTCCTCAAAGGTCAAACCCCATCCCAGAAATCAATCTGGTGAAACTTTGTTGTGTTTTCTCAATTGCAATTATACCCTTCATTCAGTAGGGAGACCATAGCTCAATGTTATCCCTCTGTTTGCGGTTTCATCAGGTTCCTATACAATCGAGTATGACATCATACATACTGTAAGTGGCACAGTGTGGTCTTCCATTATGACTTCTCTACCTTTGGCCTCACACTATTCCAATGAAGCTTAATGTTAACTCAAGAAACAACATTTCATCTAATAACTTAATGCAGTAATGCTGTCAGAACTAAACATCAATTTCAGATAACCAGCCTCTCCAGTTTGTATCAGAGCTGACCAGTTCCGAGGAAAGATCATCAACTTGTCACATTAACTCTGTTTTTCTGTCTCTGCGGGTGCTGTCTGATCTGCTGAGTGTTTCTAATGTTCTCTGCTTTTATTTCAGATTCTCAGCATTTGCAATATTTCACCTCATCTTTCCAGTGTTGTCTTTTTTCCTTTCTCTCTCATTCTCTGTTTTCATTTATCTTCTATTTACATCTCCGCCAGATTGATCATCTGAGATTGCAAGTCTTCGCCAATCTCTCCCAACCAGCAGCATCCCCTATCATTCCATCTCTCTTAGTTTGCATCTTATTGCAGACATTCACTTTGTTCTCTCCATTCCTTGTCTGCAACTTAAAACATACTTATTTCTCTATTTTCTCAGTTCTAATGAAAGGTCAATGGCTGAAATGTTAACTCTGTTTTCCTTTGTGCTGATGCTGCTTGACTGGCTGAGTATTTCGAGCATTTCTGGTGTTTATTACAGATTTCCAGCATTTGCTGCTTTTTGGCTGTTTGATTTATGTACATGGGGCTACCTCATGAATGAAATTAATCCCATATGAAGGGGAAAATTACAAATGAACTACAAAAATGTTAGGGATTTAAGATTTAGCAATCCTTGGCTCACTAATAACACCGCACAGTATGCCCGATGAGAGGACCTACCTCCAGCTTGTCAACTACAGAGATGCTACAGGCCACCTTGTTAGCATGAAAAGTTTGTTGCTGTGAGAAAGGAAAGGAAGAGTATGAAAGAACTGGGGAATTATTTAACCAGAGACTTCAATCAACCAAATGTACGCTGGGAATATCTGGTTCAGAAATACTGAGGATGTGAAGGGAAATTTGGCATTTGTTCATCATCCACTTAGACACTTTTAATTTTCATTGAATTCATTGAAAAGTAAAGCCAAGGCAGATTTATAACTGGCAGCCCATTTGGATTGGCCTGGTTTCCTCTCACACTCAAAGTAAAAATGATCTCCATTACTGGCCAATGTAATACACTGCTGCTTTAATGCATTAAGGAAACTACTACAGGTAGTGTTCATCTCTTATAGTTATTAGTGATGCAAGCAGCATACTGGAAGATGAAGCTGTAACATCCCTGGGGAAAGCATTCACAGCATGATCAAGATTAATACGACCAGGGAGTCAGAAATACCCAAATCCAGAAATATAACAGTAATATATGTGCCAGTGCTGGGCAATGATGATATCCAACAAGACAAAATCCAGCTATCACCCTCTGACATTTAATGGTGATACCATCATTGAATCCCCCACTATCAATATACCATTGATCAGAAACGGAACTGGAGCAGCCATGTACACAATATGGCTACAAGAGCAGGTCAGAGGCTAGGAATCCTGGGGCAAATAACTCACCTCCTGACTTCCCAAAGGCTGTCCACCGTCTACAAGGCTCAAGTCAGGAATGTGATAGAATACTCTCCACCTGCTTGGATAAATGTAGCTTCAACAACACTCAGGAAGCTTGACAACATTAAGGACATAGCAGCTTGCTTGCTAGGCATCCCATCCACAACCATTTACTCACTCCACCACCGATGCACAGTAGTGGCACTTTGTACCATGTACAGGATGCACTGCAGCAACTCACCAAGATTCCTTAAACAACAGCTTCCAAACCCTCAGCCTCTACCAGTTAAAAGGACAAGGCCAGCCAAAGCATGGGAACAGCAGCACCTGGAGGTTGGCCTGCTAGCCACACACCATCCTGACTTCAGACTGAGATTCACATTAGTTTATTGTCATATACACTGGGGTGCAATGAAATTCCTTGCTCACATGGTTCGCAGAGTAAACAGTATACATGATAATAATAAATACAACAATATATACACCAATGAGTGCAAAATATATCACCATTCCTTCATTGTCGCTGGGTGAGAACCCTGGAACTGCCTTCCTAACAGCATTGTGGACATACCTGCATCTCAAGGACTGCTGCAGTTCAAGAAGGCAACTCCCCACCACCTTCTAAAAGGCAATTAGGGATGAACAATTAAATATTAGCTCAGCCCCCGAAGGCCACATCCCTTGAATGAATTTTTAAAAAAATGTCAAAAGGAGGGGAGAACATTACCCTGTATAGCTCATGTAGTGAGTAAACACAAACTTGATGGGTCAAATAACTAATTTCTCTGCTGCAACATTTTATAGTTCATTCCCAAAAGGAATGCCAGTCAGTGAGCTACTCCACCTCTCATACGCAGTGAAACATTTGTTTGAAAACTTTCCACCTGATGTATTTTCTGTGGACATTTGGACCAAGTGATCTAGAGTTGCTATTGCATAGCACAGCATTTATATGCACAGACTTGGCAGCACTACACTTAAAAAAGCAAGATATGATCAGGGATAGTCAGCATGGCTCTGCTGTTGAGAGGTCTTGGCTGACTAATTTGTTTGAGATTTAAGTAGCATATTTTGAAGTCACAAAATATATTGTTGAGGGCAGTGGGGTTGATGCAGTCTACATGGACTTCACTAAGTTGTTTGACAAGGAAGGCTGATACGAAAGGTTAGAGCCCGTATGATCCAAGGCAAGTTGGCTAATTGGATACAAAGTTAGCTTGGTAATAAGAGACATTAGCCTGGGCATGGAATGTAAGAGCATGGAGGCCATGATACAAGTTTATAACACAATAGTTCGGACTGTATGTAGTTCTGGTCACTGCACTAAACGAAAGAGATGATAGCACTGGAGAGAGTGCAAAGGAAATTTACCAGGATGTTGCCTGAGATGGAATTTTTCAGTTATGTGGAGAGACTGAATAGATTGGTATGGTTTTCCTTGGAGTGGAGAAGGCTGAGGGAGGACCTTATAGAGGTATGCAAAATTATGAGAGACATAAATAGAGGGGATAGTGAGAAACATTCCCCATAATGGAAACATCTAAGGGCATAGGTTTAAGATTAGAACTCAGAGGTAAGAAGAGTTTTGAGGAAAGAAATTTTCACCCAGAGAGTAGTTGCAATCTGGAACACACTAGCTTTGAAAATGATGGTAGCAGGTACTTTCACAACATTTAAGAAATATTTAGAGAGCATTTGAATCACGAAAAGATAGATGGCTGTGTACCAAGTGCTGGTAAATGGGATTAGTATAGATGGGTACTTGATAGCCAGCATGTGTCTGATGGGCTGAAAGGCCTGTTTCTTATATGACTTGTCAACCAATAACACTTCTAGAAAATTTAATTGCTGCTGCTTGGTTCATGATTATGAGGCTTACTTTGTAAATACCTTGAAGATGACTGTCCCAAGCAGATCCCCTTAGAATTTGGTGCTGTAGGTCTCCACCAGCTTCACCGTCATACTTGGCCTGACAGTGACCTCAACCCATTCCCATAATCTAACTTCAACCTCCCCTACCAGCTTCATTTCTCCCAACATCCATGTCTTAAGTCCTGATTTCTTCCCTATGACTTGTGCCTTGATCTTACTCTACTGCTCTCCCCTTGGCCTTCAAGCATAATTTTACTGCAGGACACCATCATACAAAAGCTATATTGATCCACAATGCAACAGTCAATTAAGGCGCATTTTCCAGTGTCAGAGAGTTTCTAGACAGATGAATTAACAAGTAGGCTTGCAAGAAACCAGTGACAAAGTAAAATCCTGCTATGTTCACTTATAGCATTATTATTAATCCAATGGAAAATGCTGTGATATTTTCACTCAGGACATTTCTGTTTGAATGAAAGAATCTGTACTCAGAACCAATACTTTCACAAGGCCTTGTACGGCCATTCAGACTTCATCACCAGCATCTTTCTGCTGCGGTGTGTCTTCCTTTGCTTTACGTGGGTGGTGTTTCTGATTGTACTTATTCTGGTATTACTACATAGTGCCAGTGTACAACACTGGAATTTGTTTTTAATAGTGGCATTTGAATATTGTTTCTTTAGTTGAATGAGATGGTCACTCTATAAACATTAGCAACATTCATTAGCCTTCAACAGAAATATGTTTCGTGCTAAATAAGCCACCTGCATTTTTACAAATGAAAATATTGTTGACATCAGTTTACAGCATTCCAAATTTACTACAAGAAAATTCAGGGTAAACCATCTAGATAATCACCTTTTCTCCTAACATGTAGTAATAATGTTTAGCAGAAAAATATGAGGACGATTATTTTTATCATTTTATCATTTTATACTCCTTTGTGACATAGACAGCCATCAATCCCAGTCCCCCACTTACACCTTTGTAACCCAATCTCTCAAACATGCCTATTAACACCTCCCTGATTCTCTCACTAGTTACCTACACTAGGGGTGATTAACAGAAACTAGATTACCTACCAACTAGTGTGTTTTTGAGACATTGGAAGAAACTGAAGCACCCAGGGCAAATGAACATAGTCACAGGGAGAAGGTGTAAACTTCACGCAGACAGAACAAGAGGTCACAATCAAACCCAGGCCACTGGAGCTACGAGATGGCTCTGCTACCTGCAGTGCCACCGTGCTAGCCTGCTGCACTTCTGTACCCCCCTTGCTGAGTCTATAAGCAATGAGTCTAATATTGAGTAATGTGACACACTGGTCAGTTTGAATGAGAACATGAGCTGAGTTTGCCAACCCTGGACATAAAAGGAAAGCTTCAACTAGAGTTCCTGTTTTTTGCCAGAAAACCCTGCAGGTGGTAAGTGAATGTGAGGGTCAAATGGAAGTTGGCAGGGTTCCACTGTAAACTCTTGTTCATTAAATAGCTGCCAACATACACTATAAATACTTGTCCACGTAGAACAGTCACTTTGCCTAAAGCAGAAACCCAACTGCTGTAGAATGATACTCTAGCATGGCTGAACATTTCATGTTAAAATAACTCCAGTAGATATGGACATCAGCTTATTGCTTGTCCAGGCATATTTTCTGTTGTTACAGAGCTTTTACTTTTATACCTGTCACAAAAAGCCTATATTGAGTCCTGCAGAGGAGCAATTTCAGAGCTTGTTCTTGATCTTGAAGGGGACCACAAGACACAATAATAGAGGGCAGCTTTCTGAAGTGCAGCATTTTTCTCCCCCAAGCACCATCAAATGTTCCTCAGTCCCTTTTAATGGGCAAAGCATTCCCTGGAACTTCTGAAGTTAACTGACCCTGTAAAAGTTGGGAGAGTCAGGAGCAAGGTCACGGGTGCATTGGGATCCAGGCTGCATGTGCTCGCTGTAGCAGAGTAAGATTGAACATTTCCGAGTCATTAATCAGATTTTGTGCATTCAATATTTACCAGTTTTAAAAATGATTTCCAAATCATTTTATTTTTACTGAAGTTGCTGACCATTGCTATTTCCCAGAAGTACGAGATCCATGCATGTGCTTCCAGGCACCATTTCTATTTATTTGTCAAGATAATATCTAATGTTAAATGACTTGCCTGAAATGGAGGGCTGTAGTTATAAGGAGAGATTGGACAGGCTGCGTTTATTCTCACTGGAATGTAGGAGGCCAAGGGGAGACCTTGTAGAGGTTTGTAACATTTTGAGGGACATAGAGTCTTTTTCTCAGGGCAGGGGAGTCTAGAACTAAAGGGCACAGGTTTAAGGTGAAAGGAGAGGGATTGAAAGGAGATCTGAGGGGTAAGTTTTTCACACAGTGGCTGTTGGTTATCCGGAACAAGCTGTAAGCGGAGGTGATAGAGGCACATACAGTCACAATGTTAAAAAGGCATTTGGTTAGGTACTTGGATAGGAAGGACAGAGAGGGACATGGACCTTATGCAGTCCAATGGTATTACCGTGGATGGACATCATGGCCGCATGGACAAGGTGTGTAGAAAGGGCCTGTATGATTCTATGACTTGGAATATTGTTCTTCTCTTCCTAACTGAAACATTATAAGAATTTTATCAGACAAATACAAACAAAATTAATGTAGTGGAGTATAGAAAAATAATTTTGTAAGATAATTAAATTTACAAAGTTTTTGTATAACTGAACTTCTTATCAAATTTCTTATTCCCCCGGTTATAGTTTCTTATTCCTCTTCCCCCACCCCAGTTATAATTCACAAACAAATTTTAAAATTCCAGGAACGGGTGCTTTGATCTTGCATACATTTGCACTAAGCTACTTTACCTTTGCCTTAATTTTAGGGACACAACATTTTTGCCAACCTTTCCTCCAAAGACTACAGTGATTTGATGCAGTTGCTGAAACAAGCTATCCTGTCCACTGACCTCATGCTGTATTTTGAGTAAGTGTTTCCATCACAGCTTAATTACAATGCACATTTGCCATTTAAGTTTATTATTGTTTCAATTATAAATGTAATGCCGTTCAGCAAAGTTGCATTTGCCAAGTTGACTCAGTTCTTAGCACACTTGTCCCTGTCAGAAAGTTCAAGATCTATTCCAGGATTTTAACCCACAATCTACCTTGACACAGGTCTTACCCACCTTACAAATGCCCGACTTATGTACAACCCATACATACGAAAGAGCTTTTGGGAGCCCAGCATTTGCCGGTTGCTGCAGGGCTGCAAGCAACTTCTGCTGCCTGAGAACTCAGTCATGGCCACATTTCTGACTTGTGAACTGTTCGGGTTACAAACTGTTTGCAGGAACAGAACCCTGCCGTAACCTGGGGACCACCTGTATGGTTTGGGTGATGTCTTAAACTGGTGATTGGGTGGATACGAAAGATCCCATGGCACTCATCAAAGAAAACCCATTGGTCTTATTAATTTTTGTTTTTCCTTCAGTAGCAACCACTCTTTCAATTTATTTATTCGCAAATTGGCTCCACTGTTTCCTTACAAAACAACTGTTATTGATCTTCAAAATCAATGTATTTGTTCTAAAGCAGATTCAGATGGGATAAAATGCTCCATCAGTGAAAGTTTCTTGTTTATTTCACCTTTGTATATCCTTTTGGCTTAATCTGCATGATACAAATGCAGCGATATAGTTTCTGAACTGCTGCTTGATCACTTATGGCTGTACCAATCCTAGAATTTGTACACAAACCCCTGGAGAAATGTAAGTGTGCAATGGTGATTTGTGTAGCAGAGTTTCCGTTTTGTGCATCATTTAACAGTTATTTGAAAAGTAAGCATACACTGAATTAAAGATATTGAGGAGATTAACAAGTTATTTAACCAAGTTTATTGCTGGATTATGCATGAATTTTATCAGAGGTACTGATTATAATCGGCTGGTTCAATTTGATGTGTATACTAGCCATTTGTATTTTCACTATGTTAAAGTAAGCATTTTAAAACCTGTTTCATTTAATCATATAATTAGCAGATTGCTCATTTATCAACATTTATTGCTGACTGAAGCTATTTAGATGCCAGCAGTTATATGGCATACTCAATTGTTGGTTTGTTGGAATGCACTAATTTCCCAGAGTGTATTATATTAATCGTGTCTGGAATTGTAATGCCACATTGCTACTCAAGCACAGATACAACAAAATACTATTTTTTTATTTGAATGCAGGTCGCGCTCTAAATTCTTCGAGTATGTCATGTCTGGGGAACATAACTGGTGTCTTGAGAAGCACAGACAAATGTTGAGGTAACACAGTATTCTGAAACTGTTTTGTTTTCTTCTCCATGAAGAATACACAATTGCAATAACAATATGGTTAATTACACTGTTATTGAACCTAATTCCCATTGAACTAGACAACATTCTGAAGGTGGATAACAGCTTCTAGTTTGTTTTACTATGGTAAAGTACAATATAAATGCAAGTTTTAACTAACATGCTTTCATCTATCAAAGGTATTGGATGGCAAATGATACATGCAACTTCACTGGTTTACTCATCAAGCTGGATTTCAAATGAAATCTGCATCTTCTAATATTAATTTGCTTCTGATTCGCTAACAGTTCTTACCTTAAAATAAGATATCTTTATTAGTCATATGTACATCGAAACACACAGTGAAATGCACCTTTTGTGTAGAGTGTTCTGGGGGCAGCCCGCAAGTGTCGCCACGCTTCCGGTGCCAACATAGCATGCCCACAACTTCCTAACCCATACGTCTTTGGAATGTGGGAGGAAACCGGAGCACCCGGAGGAAACCCATGCAGACACAGAAGAGTCCAGTTCTATTCTCCCCGACATGAAGCCAAAGATGCATTAAAACATGATTTTTTTTGTTATTATATGTGATGTGGCACCATCATCAACAGAGGTCTTTTGGTTAAACCAACACAAGGTATAAACTAGATAATTTGTGTCAGCTGCTGTTCCATCACTAGGGCATGCATGGTAAGAGAGGACTATTAACTCTTGCTTCAATGTGTGCTGTGTGTAATTAAATTGAAACTGGTGCACAATATAGACATCAGATCCAGTTGGGTAACTTGCAGTTTCACACTGATTTGTGAAATCCTAAATCTTAGTTATGTTGGATCTGGAGATGATATTGTCCAGAAGGTTCTTCAGGTCGAGGATGAGGTACAGCTCTTATGGTTACAGCCGTTTTATTAGATGTTCATCAAAGTACAGGTCAAGCAGTGTCAGCTTGAAACAGCAAGTAACACAAAGTTAAAGCAGCCAAATAACAAAGGACTGGAGACCTCATGTTCTCCCTTTATACTGCAAACTGGTTTAAGCTGGTTATATTAGGGAGTCTTCTCTGATAGGAACAGTCTGTGAACAACAAGGACAGTCTTGATGTACGCTGCTATGACATCTCAGGCTTACAGACAAAGAAAAATCTGCTGAAAATTTACAAACCGGTGATTGCACAAACATATAAGCAAGCATAAAGAAAGTTAAAGTGCAAGAAAAATAACAACTTAAACAGCAATTTAGACCCTAATCCAACTAACTTTGAATTTCAAGTTCAAGTTCAAGTTACTTTATTGTCATTCACCCATATGCTATAAAAACACATAGAGGAATTAAGTGTCATTTTCCCCAGACTCTCGCAACAGAGGACATACATAAAATAGAAGACATATAATAACTGCAGACAAAAAAATTGTGCAAGTACAAATAATGCAAAAAACGGTATATACAGAATACAATTTAGTGCAGAGTTAGTGCAAAACTGAATCAGACGAAGAAAATACAGAACTCAGTGTGTTACACTAATTGTATAAAAATGTTCAGCAGCAGCCAAAGTTCTCATACGCCGTTGTGCAAACCAGAGCTTTTGACGCGTCATTTATCTGAAACTGTCTCCAGGGTATTCAGGAGCCTGACAGCCTGGGGGACAAAACTGTTGCACAGTCTAGTAGTTCTGGCCCGGATGCTCCGGTACCGCTTGCTAGATGGCAGTGGGACAAATAGATCGTGGGAGGGATGAGAAGGGTCATCTATGATTCTGCAGACCTTGTGTGTGCATCGTGTGTTGTAGATATCCAGGATGGAGGGAAGAGGTACTCCAATGATCTTTCCAGCTGTACTCGGAGTTATTTAATATTAAGATAAATTGTAGCTCATGTTTGCAAATCACTTTTCTCACAAAGTTCTGTGAGAATTTGCTCTTTGTGTGTCCTAGGCATCTCCATGTTGATAACCCACAGGCTCAACTTATGAAGTCCTTGATTAGCTGTTGGTGGATGGCTGCATTTTAACATTGGAACTACAGGGAATATCATGTCCTTTTGTTATCACAAGTCCTTGCAAGTCTGTAACAGTTCCAGGAGTTTCCTATGAGTTCGTTAGCGACAAGAAAAAATAAAATAAGCATCCAAACGATAGTTTTGAAATAATTATTCAACATTGGAGTTCTACTGATATTTGTAAACTATCTGAGCTTCACTTTAAGGGTAATTTGTATCACTGGGATTACCCAATGACCTAATTACTGACTGATTCCCACCTATTACCCAATACCTGTACTCTCTGGAATACTGTGGTTTTCTTTAAAAAATTAGATTCTGGTTAGTATCTTGGCCAACGTTGCGTGAAAAATGATGCCAGATGTTATTTGCATCCAGTAAATGTCTTAGCAATTGATGTTGTGTGTTTAGTGGAATTGTCTTATACAGTCTGTTGCCAAGATTTTGGCCTGCTTTCAGATAATTAAAAAAATCGGTAAGGGAAACAAAATTAGATTGAAAATTTAAAAAAAAACATGCAGATTCTGGAATTCTGAAATAAAAACTGGAAGGCCAGTCAGCATCTGTGGAGACAGAAAAACAGAGTTAACGTTTCAGGTCAAAGAACTTCCATCAGAACTGGAAAAATGAAAAAAAAAAGTACGTTTTATGTTGCAGAGAAGAGTGAGGTGGTCTTTGGAGACAATGGAAGTGTCTGTGACAGGGTGGAGACCAAGTTTATCCAGGTCACCCATGCTTTTGGAGGTGTTTAGTTAATAGATGAATGAAGGCAGTTAGAGCGAGGAACAAAATCAAAAGAGCATCCTGAACTGTGTGAGAGAGAATGCAGGAGGTGCTGGAATTTTGAAGCAAAAGAGGATGCTGGAAAAAGAACAGTAGATCAGGCAGCATCTGTGGTGAGGGAGACTGAGTTACTGTTTCAGGTGATTGACCTTACATCAGAATTGGCCAGTTCCGATAGGAACTGATTATCTAAAACAATGAATTTAATATTATGTCTTGGATGTTGCAATATCCCAAAACAGAAAATGAGGTGCTGTTTCTCAAGCTTACATTGGGTTTCTTTGAAGCAATGTAGGATACCAGAGGATGACAGAGGATACCAGGGGTCAGTGGGAAGAGGATGGAAAATTAAAATGTCAGGTGACAGGAAGCTCAGACTCACCCTTGTGGACTGAAGTGAGGTAATCTGCTTAGTGGTCACTCAATCTGTGGTTTCTCCAATATACTGCACAATGAATATAATACGCCAAATCAGAAGAAGGTCAAGTCAGTTGCTACTTTACCTGGAAAGGTTATTTGGGTTTATAGACAGTGGGAAAGGATGGGGTAAAAAGGCAGGTATTGCATCTCCTGCAGTGAAAGTACTGTGAGGGGTCAATGCATTGTGGGAATGGAAGAGGAACCAGGGAGTCACAGAGGGAATGGTCCATAGAGAATGCTAAAAGGTGGAGAGGACGGGAGGGAAAGATGTGTCTGGCGGTGGAATCTTGTTGAAGGCAGTGTAAATTATGGAGGGTGATCTGTTGTATGTGGTGAGGCTGGGGTGGAAAGTAAGAAAAGAAGAACGTGGCACGGTAGCATAGTGGTTAGCATAATGCTATTACAGTGCCAGCGATCTGGGTTCAATTCCCGCCGCTGTCTGTAAGGAGTTTGTACGTTCTCCCCATGACTGCGTGGGTTTCCTCCGGGTGCTCCCGTTTCCTCCCACATTCCAAAGACATAGGAGTTAGTAGGTTAACATGGGTGTAATTGGGCTGCGCGGATTTGTTGGGCCGGAAGGGCCTGTCACCATGCTGTATAAATTTTAAAAAAAATTAACGTTTAAAAAGAAAGTTTTTTAGAAAACGCTGTCCTTGTTCTGGCTGGGAGCTGAGGAGGGTGAGAGCAGACGTTTGGGAAATTGGAAAAGGCAACTAACAGCCCTTTCAACTATGGTGGTGGAGAAGCCAGGAAAAAGGGAGGCACCTCAGGGGCATTGGTGTGGAAAGTCTCACTAGCAGAACAACTTGATGAAGATGGTGAAACTGGGAAAAAGAAGTGAAGTCCTCATGGGAAGCAAGGTGGGAGGAGGCGTAGTTGAGATAGCTGGTTATCTATGGGTTCGTTACGGTTGTTAGCAACTGAAATAGAGATAGAGATATCAAGAAAGGGAAAGGAACTTCTAGCTTTGCATGCCAGCTCAAGATGATTTATTTCATAATATTTCACTTTAATATCTCTAAAGAGCCTATTTCAATTTTAATTCTTTGCTTACACACATCTACTGTATATTATGATTACTGACTGGATTATAACAATCCATTTCAAAATACGTTATAATCTGGTCAATAAAATAATGTTATTAAACAAAATATAATTAAAAAAATTCAAAATACTGTAAATGCTCAGCAGATCAAGTGTCGTCTATGAAGAAACAGTTAACATTTTAAGTTGATGAATTGATTTCAGAACTGATTAAAGTCACTGACCTGAAGCATTAATCTCTCCCTCGCTCCACAGGTACTACATGATGTGCTAAGTACTTCCAGCACTTAATGTTCTTATTTTAGACTTCCACGGTTCACAATATTTTGCCTCCAGATAATTAAAAAATCAGCAAGAGAAGGAAATGTTCATTGTCCAGCAGAAAGAAAGAAACAAGTAGATTATATTTGATATTTTGTTGTGGTGATCAAACTCCAGCAATTCTGATAGATGAATTTAATTTCATTTATCATTACCATTTTATTTTTGGCATCAGGTCTATGCTAATGACAGCCTGTGATTTAGGAGCAGTTACCAAGCCTTGGGAGATCTCTAAGCAGGTGAGTACAGGAAGCCCTTTCCCATCATGATATAGAATAATAAATGTTCTAAAATTGCAATGTTGATATGTTTGCAGTCATGCATATAATTTCAGCTTTCACTTTATATTTAGTAATTCACTTATTGCTTAAAACTAGATTCAAAATTTCTTTTTTTTTGCCATTCATAACAAGACAGCTGTAGAGACCACTATTCAAGAAAAGCAACATTTAATTCTGGAAGAAATGTATATTTGATTAGGGGTGTAAAGTCATGTTTAGTTTGGATATGATTCCACACCTTTTGTTCCAGTACCAAACCAGCATCAACTATTATGCATTGTTCTTTGTTTTTGCTACCAAACCAAACATTGCATGGATATTTGTTTCTAATGTAAAGTTCTTCCTTCAAAACAAGTCTCCCTTTAAATGTAGCGTATATACACATTTATTTCTGCTGCTAATGGGTGCTCATGAATCTAATGCCTGATGTTCCCAAAATCCAATAAAATATCATGTCTAGAAAGAGGCTTTTGTCCTCAAAGGACAAATCTGCAGGATTTGTTATTGCTGGAATTTATATGTCCATCATGTTATTATAAAGTTTCTAAAGGCCAAGGTGAATGACCAGAAATATCTGAATGTTAAAGTTTTAACTACGCTCTCCAGTTAAATATAAAAGCAACAAATGGAAAATATAATTTCAATATTAAATTGTCCAATGAATAACTATGTAATACAAGTGTGAGATGTTCATTCAGCTGCAAAATATTTGTGTTTACTGCCACAGTTGCATCCTTATTAATCAAAGTGAGGCATTTTCTCTTCCTCTGGCTGCCAAATACTGGCCATAAGTCTTGGTCTTTATCAGGAATCATCCCTGTTATGTTCTGTGATATTTCAAGATTCACACAGTGCCCTTGGCATGAGCAATAAGTACCTACTCAATATCATGATGTGGACATCGAGTATGGAAAATGCCCTAAGTTAATTACCGCACCCTAAATTAGATAAAGGAAAGTAATTGCTCTTTGAATTATTGCACCTAATCTCATTCAGAATGGCAGAAAAATGATTGATAGTTTTTGTGAATTATGAAGCAATCTGTCTAACTATATGGAACCTATTTACAAATGTGACATTGCCTGGTCCTATTTACATTACCGGTAATTTCTGTGCCATAAAATGTGTGGATTTTCTGATGTTTTTCTTAATTATAGGGAAATTAGCTTTGTTGCTAATCTCATATTTAATCATGAGGCCACATCTCAGATTTAATCATGAGGCTGCCACATTCAAGTAGCTTAATGACAATTTTGACACAAAGTTTAAGACAAATTATATCATGTTATGCAATCGTCTTTTTTTAAATCTTGGATAAACAATAAATGGTTTAAATACGTAACCATGATAAAGCATGTTACCTTTCCAGACTTCCAAGAAGTGGATACACTGTCTATTATCTTCCAGGTCAACTAAATAAGAAATGTGCTCTTTGTTCTCCTTGTTGCATTTAGTTTAAGTTTGTATGTAGGCGCCTGTGTAAATATCCAATATGAAGTTGGAAAAGCTTGTAAGTGGTCAAAGAAAAGGAATAGTTCAGAAAACAATTGATGTTTGGGATCTTGAGCAGCTTTAGAACAATAATAGCCAGTAGTAAAATCCACAGATAACCAGGTAGATAAGACAATTTATGACTGATAGTTCCCTAATTAAGAAAAGGGAAGTAACATTGCATGAAGCTGTGAAGTCACATATGACTTATCGATAGTGAACTGCTATTATTAAAATGTGTTTGGTCAGTTTGAAATCACATTAAATAAGTTTGTAGAACACATGCATTTATGTATTGTAGGTGGCTGAATTGGTAACTAGTGAGTTCTTCGAGCAAGGGGACAGGGAGAGAGCTGAGCTGAAGCTGACACCAGCTGTGAGTACGGATTTAAAAACTTGAATTTTAAATAAACATATTTGTCAGTTTTCTATTCTGTATTTACTCCCAAAAAAAACACTCCTTTCCAAGTTCTGTCTTGGGAGATTATCAGGCAGACAGAGAAAATGATTTCAAGGATTTGCTCAAAGCTTCCTTGAAGAAATGCAACATTCTCACTGACTGCAGAGAACCTATGGCCCAAAAGTGCCCAAAGTGGAGAAGGAGTATTCAGGATGTTGTTGAGAACCTCAAGACAGTGGCAACCAAAGCTCTGTGTGTGGGTATCTCACAATCTACCCACCCATTCACCCTGTTGGCTCCTCCCACCCTACCTGTGGAAGGGGCTGCAGTTCCCTCACTGGCCTCATCAGTCATTTCAGAACCCACAAAACTGAAGTGGAAGCAAATCATCCTTGATCCAGAGGGACTGTCTAAAGGATTTACCTCCTTTATTATTATTGCTTGTTAATGTTATTTCTCCAGACTTGCACAATTGATTTATTCTATTAAAATTAATTAAGAAGATACTTCTTTAGTAATAATCTCATGCCTGCACTTCATTCAACTTTTGAATGGTGGCTTCAACTATTTACCACCAAGAAAGAAAAGACCATAACTCTAAAATTCAACCATACACTAATTTGAACAGTTAAATAACTGTCATTAGTCACAATGGGAATATATTTTGTCATACATAATGTTCTATGTTCAGCTATTAAACTATTTCAAGACTGTCAAGGTTTCCACTGACTAGATCTTAATTAAGAAGGAACACATTTTTCAAAACCTCTGGACAACCAAAAATGCTTCACAACTAGTGAAGTGCTTCTTGCAGTGTGGCCATTGATGGAATGCAGGCAATGAACACACACAGTCTGAAAGATATGGTCCCAACAACAAAATAAAAACACTCTCAATAGAACATTGAAGTGTCAACCTAGATTTCTGTACTTACATGTCTGGAGGGTACTTGAGCACAATCATCTGACTCAGAGGCAAGAGTGCAACCACTGAGATAAATTAGCATAAATTAGATTAGCACCAATTCCTAGATTACAGAAGATGATTAAATTTATGCTTCCACACCTTTTGTTCCAGTACCAAACCAGCATCAACTAAGACAAGATTTCTTTATTGGTCACATGTACATCAAAACACACAGTGAAATACATCTCTTGCGTAGAGTGTTCTGGGGGCAGCCCGCAAGTGTCACCACGCTTCTGGTGCCAACATGGCATGTTCACAGTTTCCTAATCTGTATGTCTTCTGGAATGTGGGGGGAAACCGGAGCACCCGGAGGAAACCCACGCAGACATGGGGAAAATGTACAAACTCCTTCCAGACAGTGGCTGGAATTGAACCTGGGTCGCTGGCGCTGTAATAACGTTACGCTAACCACTACACTACCGTGCCTGCCCTACTACTATTGTGCATTGTTCTTTGCCTTCAGTGTCCTTTAATGCGACAGTCTTAGTACATATCAATTTTTATTGATTGGAGATAGATTGTCCAAATGGAAGGATATTGATATTGATACTTGCCTTTTATCACATATGGCTGGTAGCTATTTTGAGTTATTATGACATCAGGCAAACAGTGCATGGGTCCATTAGTGCAATATCTAAAGCCAAACTTTTATTCTGAATTGCTAAACCAATTCCAGTCTATATGATAAGGTGTCTGATTGCAGAGTTCTTTAATATCAATATTCTGCGCTTTCTGCTGCAATTGTTTAAACTGGAAAACCTAACCGACAGCTGAGAATCACAGAATTCTTGCATATTTTGTTTCAATCACAAGAAAGAAGAGTAATGATGGAGATCCCACTGAATGGGTTGAATTCTCATGTTAAATGCAGCTTGACAAAAGTGGATTTGAACTTAGTCAAAACTGAATCCAGGAATCCCTTGCTTGATTCCTGATGCCAACGTAAACTTCGGTTCTAGCCAAGATTGGCTTGGTGGCTCCAATTTGCCTGGTTGAGTTCAGAATTTTTTTCCCCTATTGGTAGTTAATCAAGTATTTGGCGCAATTGTGCTTAAACCAGCCAAGATCCCAGCATTATGAAATACTCTAGTCTGGGTGTGAATGGGATTCTTGAGTTTTTAATCTTTTCAGTTTTACTCTTTGGTCCATGACGCATTGGAGAGTTATTTATCTGACATCTTAGTTCTGTATTTAGGTCCAGTGCTGAAGGCTTGCAGGAGTGATGGTGATAGTACAAAGCACAGTCAGATATGGTCTTGCTCATTATGATGCTAAGGACATTTGCCAGTCATATTTCTACTATGTATATTCATTCACAACAATTCCATATTGGGCCAAAATACTAAAATATTAAGTTTTACCAGTGGTCCTCATTTAAAAATCAAACAGGGAGAGAACATTTGAATTAACATTGACACATGCTTTTCTTTATCAATTTCTACAGCATTCGTGAATATTTTTATTTAACTGCTGAGTACTAATGACATTGATATTGCCAAGGAGCCTGGCTAGAAAATATTGCAGTGCTGAAGTGATTTCAGTGACAGCAATTATTAACCTAGGATATTTCAGTGAAAGTGTCATGACAACTGTGTATATGTATTCAGCCTGCTCACCCTGTTGTAAATCCCTAAAGTCAGTTTCTTTATGTTCTCCCTCACATATAAATTGGATTGATCAATGTCCACTTTTTTAAGCACTAATTGGACACAAATCTGTTTCACCTGGAGCATTTCCAGGTGAAATTGCACCCATCGTAAATTTGGACTGGGTACTTCAACACATAATCCATGGTAATCCGTCATATATCTTCATGCCATCAGACATGTGTGTAATGATGTCATCATTTGAACATCTCAGTACTTGGAGCGCAGGGTAGTAGCTTGTTATATTTTTCACTGTTTAAAGGGACATGCTGCTGACATCAGGGAACCAGACTAGATAAGCCTCAGAACTGGCTGCAGGTGCTCAGATAAATGCCAACACCAATAGAATGTGCTAAATTTACTAGGGAACGTTTCCCCAGCAATTAGCTGCAGAGATCCTCATTTGATAGGTTCGTCAGTAGTGACACTGCTATCGGCATCACTGGAGATGTTGTAATGGCCATAACTGACTATGTGGTGGGCCAGAGATGTTGGGGCAAAAGGCAAAGACCTGTCCAAGAAGAAAAGGGAATTTTTCCATTTTACTGGCAATATTAATTCCTGAACCAAAGCAGAGTACTTATTGTTTATTTTCTTGTTCTTTCATTTGGCTGACTTGGAGTGACAATTATAAATCCAGGTTAGGGTTAGTTCACCAGGACTAATGCTGATGAGCAGAGGGAATGTATCTTAGCAATGACATTGTTAAATTTTGTTCAGAGAACAGCATGTTGTTACAGTTTTATTCTACACATTTCCTAATATACCTCTGGTGCACCAATTGATCACAAAGGCCACACCCTGCTGGAATTTGATTTGGAGCTTTCCATATTTCATGTTGCAGGTTTCAAGATTTGATGTTTACTCCAGGTGGTGGTTTCATTCCATGCCTTCCTCCAAACCGCTGCACTACCATGCCTCGTGCACAGGTCCACAAAGGTTTCTAAGAGACCAAAATGTGAATGTGGAGGAGGAGACCAATTTGCTTTATTGTGGGACCTCGCTCTGTACAAATTGGCTACCACATTTGTCTAATTAACAAGAATAACTGCACTTAAAAAACAATGTGAAGCATTATTGGGCATTCTGAGGACATGATTATATAAAAGCAAGTGGGTTCATTCCTGTGAAACTCTGCAGTTTTTTCTTTCAAATGCTCGTGCTAAGTTGATATGTAACAGTAATCTGAAATTTCTATTTTTTATACATTCAGAAGATGCAGGTAATATGCAAAGAAAATGTTCATGCAGTGAGGAGTATATGGAAGAAAAAAAATTGCCATTATTGCTGGAAATTATTCTCATCAGAAATAAAAGGTTATTGAAATGAAGGTGTTACTTCATACCTGTAAATAAAATCGAAAACATATGATGGAGTAGAAATGACCCAAAAATGCACAGTCATATTTTAATGAATATGCTTTTATTGAGAAAGCCCTTATGGGGTTTAAGTATTTTTATTGAGACATGATTTAAACTGGAATAGATACAAAATTTGGCCGCTGGGCATACATTTTAAAATGCAGCTTTCATGCGATCTGATAAAAAGCTCTTTGAATATCAAAAAAACCCACAGAACGGAGTCATTTGTCCATTCTCTGTCCTGTGACAATACAGTAAGGACTCCTAAATCAGGTATGATAACGCTGGACTACCAATGTAATGCAATAAAATGGCAAATCAAGTTCATTCTCAGAAGACCATTCATGGCACTTCAGTACAACTAATCTATTCCATGTACTCATGAGTTCTGGATCAGCTGCTAGAATTTATGACTTAGGAACAGGTCTCAGGTTAGTGCTAAATCCTTATCAGTTTTTTTGCTGCAACCACATGTTCACTGGGGACAAGGCTAAGGCGGCCAATTAAAATGAGTTCTAATATGACCTTTAACAGCTGTCACAGTGATTATTGCTACAGCTATTTGTATGGGCCTACTTTTAAACTTGCTGTTTTTCTGATGTTACAGATTTTCATAAGGGCATAATTTTATGTAAATCTTCAAATTCATTCTAAAATAAACAAATGAAGGATTTGTCAATTTCCTGATCTTCTAACACTTTATTTGAAAAAAATTTGTGGATTTTAAATATTGTGGCCTGTAGCAACCAGTCTGCCTACAGTAATGTCACAGCTGACACCCAGTAAAATACATTGATGTGTAGGCAAATGCATCCTGCTGAACTGCACTCATAATTTGATTATAAATTGCACACCAGGGATAGATGATTTATAGCTTGTCAACACCTTACTTGACTTGTGCTATAATTTCCCTTCATTAGGAGTCTTTCATTATTTTGTTTGCTTTTAACAAAATTAATGCATCTTCATGCTCAAAAATCATACATGCATGGAGTGAGCAATGAATTAATCTTTTGACCTTGGAAGTGAACATGCAAAATGTAGGTAAAAATGCATGAAGAATTCTTGAGTTATTACTGCTATTAGCAATCCGTGAATGTCAGGTCCTGCAGTAACTGTACTCTTAGACGTGTGCTGAAACACAATTCTATCTTGGTAAATCTTCTACAGGCTATCTTTGACCGAAACAGGAAGGACGAGTTGCCAGGCCTTCAGCTGGAATGGATTGATGGGATTTGCAAGCCATTGTTTGAGGTACTTTGAATGAGTCAATACATTGTGATCTTTTATGTTGTGCTTTTTTGTTACTTCTTTCATCCAACTATCTTAAAATAATTTTTAAAATATGAAAATAGTTGAAGAGCTGTAGAGTCCATTATTCAAAAGAAAAATTGAAATATTGATCACAATAAATATGAACCAGGTTTATGTAAAGTAACTTGAGCAGTGGATCAATTAAATACAGCAAATTTTCCTTTTCATGGTCAATCGAAATGATTCTCAATTTGTGCCTAACTGATGCAGTAAATGTACTTGTAGGTAGCAAGTACAATAGAATTGCAAGCTCTGTAGTTTGTAGAGACCATGTGATATGGGATTCCTGACCACACGCCCTTTACAGTCATTATGACATTTGCCTTAAAGAGATTGGGATCTTTGCAGTTCAGGCGTCTATGGTTGGCAATTGCAACAGCTGTGTGACAAGAGAGAGGAAAATAGTTGTGTGACAAGTTTCAGGAGCCAAGGGACCACTGGTCCCTTGTGGTCCACTGGACCACTGGTGAAGAAAGGAAACTAAAGGTAGGAGAGCAATTTGCAGGCGGGAAACCTGAGGTTTGCGAAACCTTGATTTTTGCCAATGCCCTAATGATAATTTAAAATAAAAACAGAAAATACTGGCCAGTATACACAGTAGATCAGGCTGCATCTGTGGCAAAAAGTAGAGTTGATATTTCATGTTGAAAGCCCTTTGTCAGAACTGGGAAAGAAAGGAAACAAGTTAGTTTTAAGTCACAGAAAGGGTGGGGGAAGGATGAGTAGGACAAAGTGGATATTTCTAACAGGGCGAGGGCAGGGTTGCAATTGGGAAAGGTGTCAATGAAATCACCTGGTTGATAGATCAATGAGAGAGAACATGTAAAAGCAATGAAATAAGGGGTTTAGAGAGGGAGAACAGAAACAAAGGAATATAAAGGTGCAAATTGAAGAGTTCTAGCCATTGTGCAACAGGTCAGGCCAGACAGATGGAGAGAGAAAGACTGAGCCAATACTACAGATGGCTGACCTGCAGCAGAACTGATCAGCTCTGATACAAACAGAAAAAGCGAGTTAACAGAAGTTGCGGAATTTGATATTGAATCTGGTAGAGGAGGTGCTGTTCCTCAAGCTTACATTGGGCCTTGTTACCACTGTGCAGGAAGTCAGAGTGGGTGAAAAATAAAAAAAAACACTGCAGATGCTGGAAATCTGAAACAAAACCAGAAAATACTAGAAAAACTCTGCGGGTCAGGCAGCATCTGTGTTCATCTTTTGGGTCCGGGACACTTTGTCAATTCTGACCAAGGCTTCTGGACCCTTAATGTTAATGGTGGAAGAAGAAACAGAGTTAACACTTCAGGACTGATGAAGAGACTTCATCCTGGAGCATGAACTGCTTCTCTGTCGACAGATGCTGCCTGACCTCCTGAGTGTTTCCAGCATTGTCTGATTTTGTATTACTTGGGAATGGCTATTAAAGTGGCAGGCTGCAGGAAGCTCCTCTCTCATAATGGTAATTCACTGACATACAATTATTGGTAAAGTGTTTACACTCAGACACCTATCGCAGCCAACAGCTATATTAAGCTTACAGTGTCTATATATAAGTAGTAATGTAATGCTTCAATATTATATCATTAACCATGTGCTGCCCTTTGTAGAAGGGGAGTATTTGATCTGGAGGTCGGTAACCAGTGGTGCTCTGCAGGGATCTGTTCTGGGACCCCTGCTCTTTGTGATTTTTTGTTTATAAATGATTTGGATGAGGAAGTGGAAGGGTGGGTTGGTAAGTTTGCAGATGACACGAAGGTTGGTGGTGTAGTAGATCGTGAAGAAGGATGTTGTAGGTTGCAACGGGATTTAGACAGGATTCAGAATTGGGCAGAGAAGTGGCAGATGGAGTTCAATCCAGAGAAGCATGAAGTGATACACTTTGGAAGAATGAACTTGAAGGCAGAATATATGGTTAATGGCAGGATTCTTAGCAGTGTGGAGGAACAGAGAGATCTTGGGGTCCAAGTACATAGATCCCTCAAAGTTGCCGCAGAAGTGGATAGGGCAGTTAAGAAGGCATATGTTGTGCTGGCTTTCATTAGCCGGGGGATTGTGTTCATTTCTGGTCGCCACATTATAGGAAGGACGCGGAAGCTTGGAGAGGGTGCAGAGGAGACTTACAAGGATGCTACCTGGGTTGGAGAGCATGTCTTATGAGGAGAGGTTGAGCAAGTTAGGGCTTTTCTCTTTGGAGTGACAGAGGATGAGAGGAGACTTGAAAGAGGTATATAAGATTATGAGAGGCATAGACAGAGTGGACAGCCAGCATCATTTCCCCAGGGTGGCAATGACCAATACTAGAGGTCACCCATTTAAGATGCATGGAGGAAAGTTCAGAGGAGATGGCAGAGGTCGGTTTTTTACACAGAGAGTAGTAGGTGCCTGAAATGCACTGCCATGGGTGGTGGTAGGGGCCAATACAATAGAGACATTTAAGAGACTATTAGATAGGCACATGGACAAAAGAAAAATAGAGGGTTATGGGAGGTGAAGTAGAGAGGGGGATAGATTGAATGGGGATAAGGTTTATATAGGTCGGCACAACATTGTGGGCCAAAGGGCCCGTACTGGGCTGTACTGTTCTATGTTCAATGTTCAATGATGAAAGTGCAACCATAGTCTCCACACACAGCTCATTGTCCTCAGGATCCTCAATGAAGAGGCTCAGTCCCTCTCCACATATTCTTGAACTTTGGTTTGGACTCTGGTCCTGTAACAGTGACCCATCACTGAACTGAGAACCATGGGCAGAGCCAATCTATACTTGGATTTCACATCAAAGCTGGATGGCACACACCAGCCAAACCAAGCCAGAAGAAGCTGTGGAATATTTGTGAACAGCTCACAGAATAACTTGAGCTGAACTGAGCTCAAAACCATTTCCTTACCTTAGGTTTCCTGAAGGAAAATATTCATAAAGTGGAAGAGGCCATTCCTCCCCTGGTGCACCATAGCAAAGTGGACGTGCTTCACCCATTCCAAATATGTGTCCCATTCCTTTTAGAAATGGAGATTTCCTTGCCCCAATAGCTATATGGTTAATGATCCCACAGACTAATAGCCCTCAGTTCAAAACAAATCTTCTTCCGGTCCACCCATCCCCAAACTCCTTCTCTCCCTTGATTGTCCCCATTCCTAGTCCCCATCTCTCCCTAATCCGGGCACTCTCCAGTCTCCATCTCTCCCTCTGAAACCTCCTGTTCACTGTCTACACCTTTTACACTTCTTCCCATTGTCAATCTCCATCTCTCCCCGAGACCCAAGTCTCCATCTTCTCTTCTGTCCTCCTGTTCCCTGCCTCCATCTTTTCTCCCGAGTCCTCCCCTTCTCAATCTCTATCTCTGCCCCTAATATTCCCATTCTCCATTTCCCCCTGATTTCTCTATTCCCCTGTCCCTATCTCTTCTGAAAGTCCCCCGATTTCTAGTCTCCGTCTTCATTTTCATTCCCAATCTCTATTTCTCTGATTTCCCTCATTCTGGATCTCCATATTTCCCCCATTTCCCAGTATGGATCTCTCCTACAAGTCCCCCCATTTCCAGTCTCCATTTTCCCTTGATGCCCTTCATTCCTCCGCATTTCTCTGCTTACCCCATTCTCAGGCTCCATCTCTGGGACCCCCTGCACTCTTTCTCTGGTCCACCAGGTCCTTTATTCCCTAGTTGCTATCTCTTCGTTTTCCATCTCCAGTTTCCACCCCTTCTCTCCTAGCCCTTGATCCCCAGTTTCCCTTTCATCCTGACTCTTAAGCCCTGCTCCATTATTTTGAAGACCACCCACTTTATTTTTCCCCCTCCCCAGATCCAGATATCTGCATCCTCCCATTTTGGTGCTCCTCCACCTCTGATTACCCTGACACCCACCCTCCAATGCTGACATTCGTAGCCAATTGCATGGTTTGTGACTGCTGCTTCCTTTGGGTGGTGCTCCTGAAGCAACACACCAGCATTAGCAGTGACAAGTACTGGGCAGAGGACACCCTCACCCCCTCCCCCAAATGATGGGACAGACAGCTGAAGGCAACACTTAAAAAGACCCCTGATTCTCTCAACAATGCTGGCTGATTTGGAAACCCTTTGTGGACTGATTCAATAGCAAAGTTGAGCAATCTAGGATCTAGTATAACCAATGGCAGGATATGGGGAGGTTAGGATGGGGGTGGGAACACCAGTTTTGTACAGATTTCTCTGGCACAAAATCCTGTCATCCAGGAACAAGACCTCTGATCCACTCTTGTGGAGTGAGCAGGGAATTCTGTTGGGCTGTAGATTGTGGACAGACTAGTCAGAGAGTACCGGTGCTGGCAGGGACAGAGAAAGGATTGGGGTGGAATTAGAGAGCAGATTGGAGAGGGAATTGGAGTGGAATTAGAGAATGGATTGGAGATGGCACTTGAAATGAGAGTAGATTGGGATGGAACTAGTGAGCAGCGTGTAGGGAGGAACTAATGACCTGATTAGAGAGGGATTGGGCTGGAATGAGAGAGCTGATTGGATGGGGAATTTGGTGGAATTAGAGGATGGATTGGTATTGGTATTGGTATTGGTTTATTATTGTCAATTGTACCGAGGTACAGTGAAAAGCTTGTCTTACAAACCGATCGTACAGGTCAATTCATTACACAGTGCAGTTACAATGAGTTAGTACAGAGTGGATTGATGTCGTACAGGTAAAAACAATAACAGTACAGAGTAAAGTGTCACAGCTACAGAGAAAGTGCAATGCAATAGGTGCAAGGTCACAACAAGGTAGATCGTGAGGTCATAGTCCATCTCGTTGTATAAGGGAACCATTCAATAGTCTTATCACAGTGGAGTAGAAGCTGTCCTTAAGACTGGTGGTACATGCCTTCAAGTTCCTGTATCTTCTACCCGATGGAAGAGGAGAGAAGAGAGAATGTCCCGGGTGGGTGGGGTCTTTGTTTATGCTGGCTGCTTCACCAAGACAACGAGAGGTAAAGACAGAGTCCAAGGAGGGGAGGCTGGTGTCCATGATGTGCTGGGCTGTGTCTACAACTCTCTGCAGCTTCTTGCAGTCTTGGGCAGAGCAGTTGCTGTACCAAGCCATGATACATCCAGATAGGATGCTTTCTGTGGTGAATCGGTAGAAGTTGGTGAGAGTCAAAGGGGACAAACCAAATTTCTTTAGCCTCCTGAGGAAGTAGAGGCTCTGGTGAGATTTCTTGGCCGTGGCATCTATGTGATTTGAACAGGACAGGCTATTGGTGATGTTCACTCCCAGGAACTTGAAGCTCTCAACCCTCTCGACCTCAGCACCATTGATGTAGACTGGTGTATATACACCGCCCCCTTTCCTGTTAATCTCCTGATTGGAGTAAAATTAAGGAATAAATGGCATGTTTAAAGCGAGGCTCAGGGTTTTCAGAGAGAGGAATGGGTCAGGATTGGGATTGCTTTCAGTCAGAGAGGAAATCAGAAGTGGCAGAGAAGTAATTCGGGGTGGAGTTGGTGCAGAGAGTCAGTCAGGACATGGGGGATACGGGCAGAGGAGCGATCTAGGAAAAAAATGGGCATGTCAGATTTCCTGGCAACAGACACTCTTTGACTGAATACTAAAGCAGGTACCAGCCCCCTCTGATTAAGGCTTGCAATTCACCATGTATACACAAAATGATTTTTTGCAAGTGACATCAAAGTGGGTTTCACAAAACAGAAAATCCTGGCATCTCTCAGCAGGTCAGGCAGGACAGCATCAAAATGACCCAACATGTTGACTCTATTAGTCTTTCTACTCATGCTGCCTGACCTGTTTATTTCCAGTATGTTTTGTTACTTTCAGATTTCCAGCATCTGCTGTTTTTTTAAAAATATATTTTCAAAGCAGATTGCAGGTTGTTTGGCATCATGATGTGTGCTGTCAGCCTCCTTGCATAGCCACGTCATATGTTCAGAGAACCTGCCTTTAAACGAATGCACTCCCGCTACACAGGTGCCTCTGAAAATTCCACTGTGAGGGGCATAAAATGTGCTTGATTAGCAGCTGAAAAGCAGTTTGTGTGGCCCCTCTAAACCTACTCGCACTCAGAAGCTCTACTGCTCTCTGTATTTGCAAACATGTTTACAAAGCTTGGAGTCATACACAAAGAGAATTGTTCTGCCAGTTTTTCTCTTCGATTAGCTGCTCTTATTTTACCTCTGGCGAAGGATATCTTTGTGTAAGGTTGCTCCATCCTGTGGCTAGGGACGGAATAACAGATCAAAATTGAACAGGAAACGAGAATTAATCTGGGAGCAATTTAATTTGGATAAACTCACCTGGTAACCCTCTCATTTGCTATTGCTATCCTCTGACCAAGCACATGTTTAATTTGTCTTCAGTGCAGTACTGCTGGATAATAAGAGCAAAGAGCAGTCTAGAGGCAAGGTTGGAGTATGACAAGTTGGGCAAAATGAACAAAATTTTCTAAGGTGCCTGTACTGTAGTCCTCAACAACCCTAACCCTGGCCAGTCAATCCATAGTTATGTTTCACTGTCAGTTGAAAGGACTGACTGTCAAATGACAGCTTTAACGTTCTCCTCTTGAAAGAGATTGAAGTGAATTATCCTGTGCCTGTTTGGTATCTGTTGTTTGACAGCAGTTTAACTTGAGAAGTTCGTTACTGGACAGAGTGTGATAAGTTATTTAGACTGCAAATAGCATTTTATTGAAATGATATTGAAACAGAATTTCCTATGCTTGTTGTTATATTTGGTTTTATTAGATTGCTTGTGTGTTATTACCATACATTGAGAGTGTTAGGCAGAGTGGATCATATTTCTATAATGGAGGCTACATAATTTTTTTGTTTGTTTGAATGGAATGTTTGAAATCCTTGATGTAGCCGAAGTAGAGGATATAGAGAGCTTGTGTATACCCATGAATGCCAGTGCATCCTGCTGGTGCACAGTTACCGTGCACATCTAGTAAGCTTTAAGTTCTGAAATAAAAAAAAACATGAAAATGCTGGAAATACTCAGCAGGTGAGAGAGCATCAGAGTATAAAGGAACCTTAGAAACAGAAGCACCCCCTCACCAGCTCCACCATTCAGTGAGATCATGGTAGGTCTTTTACCTCAGCACCACTTTCCTGTATTAACCCCTTCTGTGAATGAGAAACAGTGTGAAACTTCTACCCTTCTCTCTCCATACCTGGTGTTCCCAGCATTTTCATCTTATTATTTCAGATTTTCAACATACATAATATTACATTTTTGTGCTTTAAACACAGTCTTTAGCTAAACTTGGCATTATCCTGACAGAACTGTGCCGGTGCAACTCTTAGTAATGACCCTATCTGAAAAATAAATCTGGAGTCAAAACTGTTTCGCCCAAGCTGACATGGTTTACCCTATTCTCTCAATTTATTTCTAAAATGCTCATTGTCCTGATGTATAGTTCTACAGGGACAACACTGGCAACTTTATCCAAAGTTGTCTTTTGTGAGGTGAGAGTTGATTATAATCGGACTTTTCAACTATAGAGGGAATGCCACTGAATTTGTTCCTGTTTTAGCTTGACCCCATAGGGAATGTGGTTTCTAGTAAAAGATACTCAATTATAATCACCATAATTGTGTATTTTAAACAACTGAAGCAGGTCAGTCCCCTGACAACTGTGCTTTACCGAGAATGACCAATTTACAACTGGTTCAGAATTAAACAGGGTTCCTTCTGGACTGAAAGGCTGAGGCAAAAATAATGACATTTCTCTCAGTAGTAATTCATCTTAGAATTTACAAGATGTCTTATTGTTCTTACATTATTGTGAAGATATCTGTATTGATGCAAAATGCGCTATTGACAAATTTAGGAAATGAATGAGAAAAGTTAAAAGAACAAAAGTAATTCTGAGAACAACATTATTTTAATAAAAAAATGTTCCTGGAAGACCTTTTTTACTAGGTTTCTAAATTTTTTGAGGTTAAATAAAGCCTATACCTTTACTCACAGCCAGAGATAGAGAAGCAAAAGCAAAGTTTTATATATTTACTCCTTTTCTCTAATTTTCACATAATAAAAAGAGAAATAGCAAAAGGTAGTGCCGTGCTTTATGTTTTAGTGCAGCACAGTAGTGATTTGACAATTCTCCTGTAATAAGTATGATTGATAATGATTAAAATTTTGAACTCAGGAAACTGTACAATGAAGCTCCAGTTCAGGAAAAGGGATGACATCCTTCTCAGTTTCAGTAATTCTGAATTGTACATCTGCATACACTAAGGATTTTTTTTATATTTAACAGTGGGGGTAGCATTCTCTAGTATTGTGCAGTCAGTGCAGTCTTAGTGCCATCTTAGAAATTAATAGTATTTTTATAATCTTGTTATTCTGCATCAGCAACACAGCAATGAGAAAATCTGCAATGTTTTTCTAGAAATTCCAATGAATAATGTTACATGTTTGAAAATCGCAATTTCTTTTCTGGGATGAAGCACTTTTGCAGCCATTTCTAGTTGAATTGTACCAGTGTGGAAATTTGACCAAGCACTTCCTATCATGAATTATCTTTGCTCATCTGACAATATTTTCCTAGCAGAGGCACATCAAATGCACCACACCCTTTGCTTCACATTTCTGGGGAACTGACCCCACCTTGTTCTTGGGGTGTCTTTGCAAAGCACGATAAATGTATAGCAGACCACAGCAATTTCTGTGTGTCCAATTAGTCTTAAATGCACTGTTTTCCACTTCAGAATGTTAAATAATATGCTGTTTCAGTAGAGATGAAAAATGGCATTTAATTGCTTTTCATTAGAATTCACAGCATTAAGGTTTTTTAAAAGTGCTCAAATGAATCCTATGACCTCAGACTCTGCCTCTGATCAACAATAATTGCACATTCTTGTATTTTGGAAGTTATTTATGTATGTTTATAGATAACATGGCATCTTGTTTTGTGTTAATTATTCAGTCCTCTTGTACATTGTCCATTCTTTAGATGCTTTCAGAGGTAGGAGAGCCTGTCTGCAGAGATTCATAATGATGATTTTGTTTGCAGCAGAACATATCTATAAATCTGAAAGCCTATTTTCAGTGAAGCAAATTTAGACACCAAGAAGGAAGGAAATATTTGTTTATTTATGTATGTACTTCAGCCATCAGAAGAGGTGATAATATTTTGAAAATTAACATTTAATAAAGTATGCATTGATGGAGCTGCAGTGGTGTGGGAGAAGAGGAAGGAAAAAAATGAAGCAACTGCAGAGAGTGAAAAAAATAGAGACACGTTTATAGAAATATGGCGAGGAACATGAAAAATATGGAATCAGTGGGAGAATGAAAGAACATAAATTAAACAGTTGATATATGAATGCAAAAGCTAGGAAGACCTTTAGCAGAAAAAAATAAATGCTAAGTTTCCTGTCCGTCACTTGATATTTTTATATTATCTTTGTTTTTTTTCTGCATATTATTATATTTATTCATGGAATGGCCCTCTATCTCCCTGTATATATTCATCTTTCTATATTAATATTTCCTACTGTCTTTTTTTCCATCTACCATACTTAGTTATTTGTCGATTTTAATATCCATTTCTTCACCATCTCAATCGGCAAACTTTTATTTATCATGTGTCTTGGCAGAATTGTCATTGTTTTGCAATTTTATGATAAAAATGCACTTTACGGTGCACTTTTTTTACAGTAAGTGCGGCCTGCATATTTGGTTTGTGGTGTCCTTGTACGGTAGGAGGTGGTGAATACACAGCACCTCAGGCTTGCTGGACTTTAATTTTATTGGTCAAAGTAGGCCTCTACAGGTGAGTGAACCTTTTGTGGATCAGAGCTTTTCTGCTTTTCAGAGCTATTTGTAGAAAAAATATAATGTTTACTTTCTGTGGCAGTTTCCCATATGTAATGTCTTCCTTCAAAATGCACATTTCAGAACGCAGATGGAACTGGAAAGCACTAAGCAGAAAACAGAGATGGATCATCCAAAATAAAACAGTAGCAAGAACAAGTGGTTTAGAAAAAGTCGTCAGGAGGATGAGGGCTGAATGACTGGAAGATCGGGGTAGTAGCAGAGATCAGGAGGGTGAGGGGCGAGCAGTAATGATGGTGCAGAGAATGACTGTTTTCTAAGCTGGTGAAGGTTACTAAAAGGGAATAAAGTGGAGGTGGGTATATTTGAAAGCAGAGATGGTCGGAAACTATAGCACAGAATCTAATGTTTTTTATGTGGTACATATTAGAATTTCACCGAAATCTTGATTTGTTCAACAGTTCAATGCCTTTTGTCCAGTTGACATGCTTCTGTGTATTTAATTGTAGTCTAGTGTGTATGTGACGTGCTTGCACACCAAGGCTATGAGACGCATTCAAGTAACATCAACTGACGTGTAATGCATGATGAGTTTTGCGGCTCTTTTTATTTATTCATTTTTCATGCTCCAGGGAGTTGCTGGCAATGCCCACCCCAAATGTGCTTGAGAAGGTGGTGGTGAGACACTTCCTTAAACCACTGTGGTCCTTTTGGAAAGGTACTTCTTCCGTGCTGTTAGATGGGGAGTTCCAGGATTTAGGCCCAGTGGTGATGAATGACTTGCTTTGTATTTCCAAGTCAGGATGGTGAAGAACTTGGGAGGGAACCTGCAGGTGGTGCAACCTGCTGTCCATGTTCATCTTGGAGGTTGCTGTCACAGAAGGTGCAACTTATAAAGGGCAAAAGCCTGACTGCTGGAGAAGTATGTTACTGGAGGGCAACAATTAAAGGGCCGTCCCAGGAGGACTGCTGTTGGGGAGTGTGTGGCAGTCAGGTTCACACAAAGGTAAGTATTTTTTTCCTTTAACTAAGGGTAAAGTTTTCCTCATTCTTTTTTTCTTGTGTTCTGGACAACTTGGGTCACCAGCATCTCTACCTGGGTATCCATCTCCAAGGAACAATGCTGTCAAGAGGTGGTTAGTGCCCAAAACACCACCTCCCACATCCCTGATCTTCTTCTACATCCTTGAGAGAAAATCAGCTCCAAATCTGCTCCACCACATTAAGAGGGTATCAGGGAGGCAAAGTTGTATTGTATTTATGGCATATGGTTTGCATGCAATCGCAGATTGCCATCTGATATCACGCACAGTAGGACATAATTTCTCCTCTTTTTCAGACTAGGCTAGCATGGATCCTTCTTGTGGCACCTTCTCAAAATGCATTAAAGAATTTTTAGGCCAAGGCCAATGAAGTAACTGGGGAGATGGGACTGATGAGAATACTGAGGGCTAGCACAGCACTGAAGAACTGAATGGCCTCCGTCATAAGAAATTGAGATGTTGACTTATTGGGGAGTGTAGGGTTAGGAAGGGTTGAGCACTGGGTGATTACAAAGTGAGTGCGGAAATGAAGTATGGAGAGAGTTAGAGAGTTTGGTCTTTTAGCTGACTATGGGCCAGGTGACAGTTTTGCAGGTTCTTCAGAAGAAAGCAGTCTTGGCAAGATGAGATGCAGCAGTTAAAGTGATCAGCCTCATTTGCAAGGTTTGCTACTTTACTCCCTCCTTCTTGGAACATAGTTAAAAGAAGTGATCCTGAAAGAGTTGCAGATTATGAAACAATTCTGCTAAGCAACGCTGGTCAAGTTAATTTTCAATGGTTTAAGACAGAGACGGACACTTTATGGGGAACTCCCAAGTGGACATGTATCTTGGGGCCATTGTTTCCCAGTTGTATACCTTTTGGTTCTGCTCCCTACTGGGAGGGTCATGCCATGGATTTGTTCCCAGGAGTGGGAAGGCAGCTGGGCAGGCTATCTTTTTCTTATGAAATGTCAATGTGTACAAAGTATGCACTAATGGCAGGAAGAATCATCAGGAAGAATTTCTCCTCCCGGGGGCATTCTGGCTAGTGGAAAAACCTTTTTCTCTTCTAAACTTGCTGGGGAGGGCCCTTCATTCACTTGATGATTTCTGCAGTGGTGTGGCTGAGTGGCTACTAAATGTGCAGGTGTCACTGTAAGATGGATTCAGTCTTTTGTTCCATGATTTTCATCCAGATTTTCACTTTGAATTTTAAATTCAGATTTTACAAACCAAATTATAGGCATATTGCATGTTATGAAGCTTTCATGGGTCCCTGGAGGAATTTATCATTACATCCAAGACCATGTCTTATCAGAGAGTGCTCAGCATTACAATGTCATTATGAAGAGATCAAATGCATTTCTATCTGTACTATTAAATTATAGAATTTTTAAATTCACAATGCCCACATTGCATTCAACTTTTTATGTTTATTCATTATTGTATAATAAATTCTGACAGTTGGTAGGGATAAATGAATGAGACATACTGAAATAATTATGAATTGTATTACCTCGGTCATTACAAATTCCAACCTGATGACACCAGTTTGCACCATTAATACAGTGTAGCTTTTCATGAGAGCTTGAACTGTTTTAAGTCTTGTATTGAACCATTTACCAGCACAACTCAAGAGGTATTATCTAAAGTAAATTAACTGTAAGATTTATGAGCCTGAATTTAACTACATTAACCTGCTTATATTGAACTGAAATCTCCTGTGATCTGGATAACTTTACAAAGATACTCTAAGCACATTATCAAGCTTATATTTCTTTGTGACATACTATATGGTGGACAAATACTTACCTGCCTTCAAATTTTTCCATCAGCCCTGAAAGCAGTGACTCATGTTAGTATGAACATCCAATGGCCCAGTATTAGCTATTTGATGTTAGTGAAGGCAGAAGAATGCAGAATGTCTGAGCATGCAGAGGTCCTCTGTAACATGTTTCTAAATTGTTTCTCACACAGCTGCCAGGCAAAGCCTCAATCTGACTGGGAGGCAGAGAGGACCACTAGTGAGTCGAGGCCATAGTCATGATCCCTTGTGAATCAGGAGCCTTGAGAGTTCTGGAGCTGGGAGACGATAGAATAAATGCTTCCTTCAATGAGAAGCGGGCAGTCCCAACTTGGGGTGTCACTTTCAGGACTCCTTCATCCTAGGAAGCTTGTAGAAGCAATAAAGTTAAATTGCATTGTGCATGTCTGACTTAAGTATGTTAGTTAAGTATCCTGGTTCTTTACAGCGGGGCACTCAAAAGACTTGATACCTGCTGACATTGAAAGAGCAATGGCTGGGCATGCAGTATTTTGGTGACCAGTTTTAAGTTTTAACCCCGTCCTCCCTTGCACGGCTGGCATTGATTTGCAAGCTCATGTTCCCATTGTGTGCCAGTTCATCTCCGATTGAATTTACTCATTTGTACTGAGGGGAAATTTTAAGGTAAAAGTTGACACGCCAGAAGTTAATATTTGAGAACTAGGTAGAAGGAAAATAGAAAGATATCCTTTAGATGCTTTACTTCAAATGAAGCTTCTCTTTAATTATTATTATATTCGGACACACTCCCCACACCCCTTGAGAACAATAGTTTAAGTATATTAATTTTAACAAACAGGGGAAATTCATATGACCTTGTTATTATGTGTCATAAAAATCCATGTTGTAGGCATATGGTAAATGTGGAAATGGCCTTGACAAGTAGACTTACTGAAAATTCATTGGCTATGTTGCAGAATGAGGTGTTCAAAGACCTTGCAGAAAGATTTAACAGATTATCATAGCTATTACTGCTCTGTGTCTCATGATAAACCTGTCATTCATGCACTTACAGGGTGTGTGATGATGTCTCTGGTGAAAGCAAATACAGGAAATTATAGCTGGTATTCCAAATTCCCATCTCAGTAATCTTAAACAACACTTCTGTGCACCAGAAGAACATCTGCTCAATATTCATGTCGGCAGTTGTTTCATTGACAGTGTTGGATAAATTGTGAAGATGAGGAAGTTAAGCATAGCCTCTATTCCAAAAAAAAATCTCAATTAAGTGGAAAGGACACCTGTGAGTTTTATAATGCTGCTAAAAAGGCAGCTGGACAATTTTATTACTTAACATGTAAAGTTTAATTGTTTCTCTCTAGTTTCATAGTTCGCTGTGTTCATTAATAAGCCATTTCAGAATTCTGCCCAGGCTTTCCAAACCCATTTTTAAATTTCAATTTCAAGTACATAATATTTGGTTAATATAAGCAGAACTTTCAACAGATGAAATGTGAATGAGCTATTGCTAAGTTTAAATCAAATTTGTTCCAGGACCACCCAAAAGGTGAAACCATCTTTCAAAAGTGATAATCTCTATGGAGCGTAATGTTTGAGGAACTACTGCAACTACAGAAAATAACCAGTGTTAGTGTGAACAATGTAAGTGGAGCTTTGCTTCACTTGTTTCTTGGGGGCAGGGAGCAACCTTTCTCAGAGAGAAATAATTTGGTCGGTTAGAATCCAAAGTGAATTAGAACATAGAACATTACAGCACAGATTAGGCCCTTCGGCCCACAATGTTGTGCCGACATTTTATCCTGCTTTAAGATCTATCTAACCCTTCCCTCCCATATAGCCCCCATTTCTCTATCATTCATGTGTCTATCTAAGAGTCTCTTAAATGTCCCTAATGTATCTGCACCCACAACCTCTACCGGTAGAGCGTTCCATGCACCCACCACTCTCTGTGTAAAAAAACTTACCCATCACATCCACCTTATACCTTCCTCCAATCACCTTAAAATTATGTCCCCTCATGTTAGCCATTGTCACCCTGGGAAAAAGTCTCTGACTGTCCGCTCAATCTGTGCCTCTTATCATCTTGTACACTTCCATCAAGTCACCTCTCATCCTCCTTCTCTCCAAGGAGAAAAGCCCTATCTCAGTCAGCCTATCCTCATAAGACATGCTCTCCAATCCAGGCAACATTCTGGTAAATCTCCTCTGCACCCTCTCTAAAGCTTCGACATCCTTTCTATAATGAGGCGACCAGAACTGAACACAATACTCCGTGTGGTCTAACCGGAGTCCTATAGAGCTGCAACATCACCTCACGGCTCTTGAACTCAATACCACGACTAATGAAGACCAACACACCATACCCCTTCTTAACAACCCTATTGACATGCGATGCAACCTTGAGGGATCTATGGACATGGACCCCAAGATCCCTCTGTTCCTCCACACTGCTAAGAGTCCTGCCATTAACCTTGTATTCTGCCTTCAAATTCGATCTCCCAAAGTGTATCACTTCACACTTATCCGGGTTGAACCCCATTTGCCACTTTTCAGCCCAGGTCTGCATTCTATCAATATCCTGTTGTAATCTACAGCAGCCTTCTACACTGTCTACAACACCACCAACCTTTGTATCATCAGCAAACTTACTAACCCACCCTTCCACATCCTCATCCAACTCATTCATAAAAATCACAAAGAGCAGGGGTCCCTGCGGAACACCACTAGTCGCCAACCTCCAGGCAGAATACGCTCCATCTACCACCACCCTCTGTCTTCTATGGGTGAGCCAATTCTGAATCCACACAGCCAAGTTTCTCTGGATCCCATGCCTCCTGACTTTCTGATTGAGCCTTCCATGAGGAACCTTATCAAATACCTTACTAAAATCCATGTACACCACATCCACTGCTCTACCTTCATCAATGTGCTTTGTCACATCATCAAAGAATTCAATCAGGCTCATGAGGCATGACTTGCCCCTCACAAAGCCATGCTGACTGTCCCTAATCATCCTATGCTTCTGCAAATGCCCATAAATCCTGTCTCTAAGAATCTTCTTCAGTAATTTGCCCACCACTGACGTAAGACTCACTGGTCTGTAATTCCCAGGGTTATCCCTACTCCCTTTCTTAAACAAAGGAACAACATTTGCCACCCTCCAATCATCTAGGCACTGCTCCTGTGGCCAGTGAGGATGCAAAGATCATTGCCAAAGGTTCAGCAATCTCTTTCCCGTAATAACCTTGGATATATCCTGTCCGGCCCCAGTGACTTATCTATCCTAATGTTTTTCAAAAGTTCCAGCACATCCTCTTTCCTCACATCGACATGCTCTAGCGGATCAGCACGTCATACGCCATCCTCACAAACGTGAAGATCTCTCCCTCTGGTGAATACTGAAGCAAAGTATTCATTAAGGACCTCCCCTTCCTCTTCCGACTCCAGGCATTTGTTTCCTCTTTTATCCCTCATCAGTCCTACCCTTACTCTAGTCATCCTCCTATTCTTCACATACGTGTGGAACACCTTTGGGTTTTCCTTGATCCTACTTGCCAAGGCCTTCTCATGCCCCCTTCTAGCTCTCCTAAATCCATTCTTAAGCTCCCTCCTGGCTACCTTGTAACTCTCCAGAGCCCTGTCTGATCCATGCTTTCTAAACCTCAGGTAAGCTTCTTTCTTCCGCTTGACAAGATATTCTACATCTCTTGTCAACCACGGTTCCTTCACTCTACCATCCTTACCCTGCCTCAATGGGACAAACTTATCCAGAGCCCCATGCAAGTATTCCTCAAACAACCTCCACATTTCCACTGTGCACTTCCCCAAGGACATCTGTTCCCAATTTACGCTCCCAAGTTCCTGCCTAATAGCATCATAATTCCCCCTCATAATTGTGTGGAGTCTGGAAGAAACATGCTTGATGACCCATTCATTGTCCTTATTCCCTGCTTTTTAAAATTTCCTCACCCATGCAGTGACCCAGCACCTTGGATTGCCTGGCCTGGAAAACCACAGGAATGAAAATCCAGGGCAGTTGGAGACACACAGCATGTAAACAGGCCCTTCGGCCCACCAAGTCCATGCCGACCATCAACCACTCATTCACACTAAACCCACATAAATCCTGTTTTTTTTGCTCTCTCCACATTCTCATCAACTATCCCCAAATTCTACCACTCACACACTAGGGGCAAGTCACAGTGGCCAAATAACCCACCAACCCAAACATCTTTAGGATCTGGGAGGAAACCCATGCAGTTACAGGGAGAACATGCAAAGTTCACAGAGACAGGAGCCAAACTTGGGTATCCTGTGCAGTGAGGCAGCAGCTCTGCACCATTGTGCCACCTGTTTCTAAAGAGAGGACAAAGAACTAACCCAGGACAACAACCAGTACATATTGAAAATACAGTTGCTTGCAGTTGATACTTGGGAGTTAATGCCCCAGACCTTGTGATGCAAGGAATTGCGTGGTTGTCCTGCTCTCCACCTTGTCTCTCTTATACTGAGTTACAACTAGAACTGAAAAGTCTGAATATTATCCTCAGGGAAACGCAATGCTTTCATGGTGTCTCTTTATGTGATCAGAGAGTCCACACAATGAATAAAGAATATGGAACTTTTCCACCCATGCAGTAACCTGGCAGTCCAGATCACAGCTCATTAAAACCTCTGGCATAAGACTACCAAGTTGGCTCTCTGCACGGAGCAAAATTTAAAATTGCTCCCAACGAGGCACAGAAATAGGAGACGGCCAAAGAGTTGACCAGTAAAGAAATGAGAGACAGAGAAGCAAGAGGGGGTAGCATACAGTAAAGTGACTAGCACATTCACTGTCTACAACTTCCCTGATCCTTTTTTGTGGTTAATAATCCTACTATTTTATAACAAACTCATTGTCAACAGTATGTAGCAGATCAGTGACAAGCCCCTTGTGTCAAGCATATTCATCATATTTCCAAACTTCACGCTTCAATGTGTAAAATGTTTTGAAGTCTCCTTTCTTGATTTTTGGTAACCTTAAGCTGAAGGCAGAAGCCAGAGGCTTACAAGAAGCTAACAATTTGTACCAACTCGTCTGAAAGTAACAGCACAGGATTCATATATTCAATCAGTTCCTCCACAGGAGTACTGCCTTTGGGTCAGAACTGTTTAAACAAAACGCCAGATTAATAGCGAGTCATCACAGGGTCTATTGCCCCAACTACCTGTGAGCAATACTGTGGAAGGTCAGTCTGTTAAATACCGTGATATAATCATTGGATATAAAACACGAGGAGAAGCAAAGCAAAAAATAGACTGGGTGAAGAATACTTCTTTAGCTCTTGTTGAACTGAACATTCTTGCTTGAGGATGGTTCAGGTCAGCAATATCCTGCTCCAGTTCTTTAGTTAATGAAATGGCATTGAAATGTGTGTTGGAGAAGGTGGTGGGGGTTAGATGTTTGCCTGATTTTCCACAGCAACCCCAAGGGAATTCACTGAGCTGAAATAAATAAGACATAGAAGTATGCAGCCCCTCCCATCATTCAGTAAGGTCGTATCTAATCTCTTACCTCACTGCCACTTTGTTTTGCATTAACTGCACGTACCTTAATTTCTTAATATTCTTTTAAGATGTTCCTCAACAGTTACTCTAACTTTCTACTGAAGCTGTGAAAGGAGATTTGTTTTCCCAATGACATGCACATGAATATTGGTAAATAGTGGATAGGATTGTACAACATGGGTTAAATTGGAAGAAAGCTTTACAGCAGTTAAGATAAAGTGGGAAGTGCAAAGGATGAGGCCCTGAAATCGCTTGAGGATTTGACTAAGTAGACCAAATGATGCCTTCTGCCTCATTTATTTTCCACTCTTAATCATAGAACATAGAACAGTACAGCACAATACAGGCCCTTTGGCCCACAATGTTGTGCCGACCTTTAAACCTCGCCTAAGACTATCTAACCCCTTCCTCCCACATATCCCTCTATTTTAAATTCCTCCATATACTTATCTAGTAATCTCTTGAATTTGACCAATGTACCTGCCTCCACCGCCACCCCAGGCAGTGCATTCCATGCCCCAGCCACTCTCTGGGTAAAAAACCTTCCTCTGATATCTCCCTTGAACTTCCCACCCATTGCTTTAAAGCCACGCCCTTAAGAAAGAGCAGGTCTAGTAAGCCAAGAGGAGTAGGTAGCAAGTTCACAAAGCTCGAATAAAGGTCAGCTGCATGAGTTCTAACTACATCACTGCAGTTGTTTCTTGACATAACGGTCTTGCCAGGAAAAGGAAATAAATAGTTGCTTTTATTGTCTTACTATCCCTTGGGATTGAAGATGATTTCCTTCCACTTCAGTTCCATGAGTGTTACGGTGACAGATAAGGCCACTGTGGGACTTTCAGGCTTGACCACAGAAGGGGCAGGGTGAGTGGGTGTACAGTTACAAGAGGTGATGCACTTCTTTCATCACTTGTGCTGGTTCTTTGTCTGCTCCCAAAACATGCACTCAGGTTTCTCCATACTTTCCTGAATGCTGCTTCACGTTGATCAGTCATGTGCCAAGGATTCTCAGGAGTCAGTGAGGTGGCAATTCAGAGGAAATCCTTGAATCTTTTCCTCTGTCTGCCTGGAAATTGCTTCCATTTGAAAGAACTGGGAATGGAATGTTTGTTTTGGAAGTCTAATGTCAGACATGTCCGTAACGTGGCCTGGCCAATGAAGTCAGTTGAGCGTAATTAAGGCCTCAGTGCTGGAGATGATGGCCCAGGACAGGACACTGACATTGGTTCGCATTGTCCCACTGGATTTGGAGGAGTTTGCAGTGACATCATTGGTGGTACCTCAAGTGGCATGATGTGCTTGCTGTAGGTAGTCCAACTCCCAAAGCACATAGGGTGGCAGAGATCACAGCTGCCTGATAGATGATCAATGTTGTCCTGGATTTGAGGTCATGATCTTTAGATAACCTTTTCTTCAGATGGTCAAAAGCAATGCTGGTGTGCAGAAAGTGATGATGAACTTCATCACTGATAGCTGCCTTTGCTGAAAGCCTTATACTTGCTTTTATATTGCATCTTTCACAATCTTAGAACATCAGAGTACTTTAAAGCAAAGAAGTACTTTGAAGTATAGTCACTGTTATAGGAAATGCAGTAAGCTTTCAGAAACAGTGTTGTGCTGTTAACCATATAATAGGCTGGAATTTGCTGGGTTCTGAACCGAACTTTGGGCATTTCTCGGCATGACTGGTGTTAGGTTTCAGCACCTTTGCCCAAACGTGAAATTCCCAGACTCACTGGGCGAGCACTGTCATTGCACCCTGTGGGATTTCATAGTGGAACAGGAGCTTGTTGAAATTTCCCAGCACTTGGTTAGAATTGCTGCAGGATCTGTGAGCTCATTCATTTAAATCGAGATTGCAGGGCTGTGGGGAAGAAAGGAAAATTAGGGTAACTTACATTTTTTTACTACCACTGTGTTTTTGTTTAATGTCTTTAGTACTTAAGTGTCTAAAGTGCTTTCAACTGATGTTTTTTTTCAAGTCTCTTTTACTTTTTAAATCAACTTTTAGTAGTTTTTAAGTGTTTCTGAATGTCATAGATATTCAGATGTTTTGAAAAAAACATTGACGACTTTGCCAGACGACAAAACTGGGTGCTGGGTTCTGCTGTCACTCAATGACTTGGAGGAGATTCATGAGCAGTGCCTGTTCTGACCCACACCTTTTCCCCAATTCTTGGTCCAAGGATCTCTCCACCTGACTCTGTGACTATGAACCAGCAAGAAGGCAAGTTTACAGGGATAAGGAACACAGCATTGAGGACAGACAGCTGCTCCCTCCTCCCCCACCCTTTGCACTCCTCCAGGAAGTTCTGGGCTGATCTGTTTTAGGGATGAATGTTGACCAGGACACCAGTAATTACCCTCTGTCCTTTTTTCCAAGATAGTATCTTGGGATATCTTTTGTCCAGGCACGAAAATGGTTGAGCCCTCAATTTGAGACCTCATCTGAAAGATCTCGCCTCCAGTACCGTGTGGGGATTTCACCCGAGAACTTCATGGTCAATTCTCCTGAGTGAGAGGTGTATTTATAGCCTTTGGACTTTGTGGCAAAAATGCTGCCCACTGAACCTGCAAAGCCTGGCCTCTAAATAAATTTTATTGATGGTTGTTGAAAGCACATAGAAAGATTTGGAAAAATTACACAATATCCTGTCAGGATTGGAGTTTAAAACTAGTTTAAATTAGTAACCCTGGGTATGCTTACTAATAGTTGACCAATCTAACTCAGTCTTTGGATAGTACCCTATTAGTAAAGAATATGGAACTAAGCTAATTTAGTTTAAATACTGATGCTCCTCTGAATGCATGTCAATCAAAACTTCCAGAGACTGCCCACGATTAGTTCACTGATCCACTCTTTTTATCTGCTCCTCACGTTCCAGGCTTTGGCTGAACTGAATGGAAGGATTCAGCCCTTGGTGAATGGAATTAATGCAAATAGGACTAAGTGGGAGGAGCTTTATACAATGTACCGCCAGTCCCGTGGTGTCGCAGATGCCGCTGATCACACGCTGAAGAGTGAAGTAATCAACTAGTGCAATTCAGACCTTAACATGTTTCTGGCCTGACCTTACACTACATTAGGCAGTTTGACCCTCTGGCAGATGGAATGTTAATGACATTGATGCAAATGCTGTGAATCATCGATATTACTTTGGCTGCAGAATGAACCTTCAGCAATATTACCATAAATCCCATCTGCGTAGCTACTGAAGAAAAGATGCAAAATCATTTTGCCCTCTGATCAAATCTTGGCTATTGAATGGAGATCAACACTGCAGATATTCAACAAGAAAATCAGCAATCACCAGTCATGGACCATTTCACATGTATCCCATCATGCACCACTATGTTTGCTACCTAAGAGCATCCAGTAATTACTGTGGTGATTAAAATCATAATCTGCCATCTGCTACAGAAACATTCTTTCGGTGCTTCAAAAGAAATCTGCTACTGGTTGGACAGCTTTATTAAAGTGAATTCTAGTTAAATCTGTTGGCAGCAGGGTACGCTGTCAGACTGACAATGGCTTATTGATGTTCAAGGCAAGATGCTCTTCTGACAAGTAACTGCTCTCAGAACTCAGCATTCTGGGATAGATCCAAGGGACTCCATTTAAAATGTCATTCCAGAAACATTTTTGAATATCAATTGAGGCATCAATTTCTCATCAGTTTTCTGCGGCATCGATCATCTGTCTGAATCAGTCTTTTAATAGAAGGGTTAATGCTGCATCCTTAGGTCAGAGTGGATACAATGTGGTTTCCAAATTTAGCTACCGCCAGTTTTACAGATTATACTGAATGATGTTGTCACATGATCTGTAACCAGTCCTTGCACTTCCCGTTGTTGGGGAGGTGTCATTTTCATCATCTTAAGCCATGGATGACTGATCAAAATCTATGTTAATTTAGTAGGACTAGAAGATGGGATATGTAACTGACTTAGTTTAAGGACCACAATGTTTTCAGACAGTAATATCAGATATTTAAAGCACACCTACTGCTCCTCCAATGATCAATGAGTGAAGACAGTGCTTTGTTTGCGAGTGAGCCTGTCACAAGAAGATGAAGTGTTCTGTTTGAATTAAGATAATCTCGTGGGTCAACATTAGCACATCAGCAGAACTAAAATAATTGATCTCAGTACTTATGGACAAATGAGACAGAAAATCATGCAACTGTGGTTTAGCAATAGCTGAAAGAAAGCAATATGTATACTTGAGGTATGTATAGTATCAAATTCACCTGTAACATCCGGTAAATTAAACAGGGGTTGTCACTTGCATACTGAATTGGAATGCGGGTTAAATAATGGAGATACCCAAGGGAAGGCCCACAGCATGAAGCACTAATTATTGAAGAGAGAAAAACTGATGAGAAAAGTAAATATATTTTGTAACTGAGCTGTATTAGGTGAGAATAAGAATTCTCTTAATATATTGACTTTAAGATTATTGAATCATCTTAGAAATATTAAAGAGAAAGAAAGATCACAAGACAAGGGAGCAGAAGTAGGCCATTTGGCCCATTGAGTCTGCTCCAAGGAAAAGGGAAAAAAGAAAAAGAAATGAGAAATTGGGGGGGGGGGGGGGGCAGGTGAAAAAAAACACACTATTCTAACCCCAATTTCTGGCCTTATCCCCAAAGATGAATTTATATTGTGCATACACAATCTCAAGACATTTCAGTGCTTTACAACCAATGAGATACTGTTAACATGTAGTCACTGTTGTTAAATAGGTAATTGTAACGAAATAGAGCATGATGTTTGCCTGCTTTTGCACTGAGTATTAAAGGTGCAATCCTTCTATCACATACCTACAAGCACTGGGACTTTAACATAGTCTCCAAACCACATTCTCCGTCAATGCAGCCTCCCTACTGGGAGTATGGGATAGAAGGATTAGGATTAACCTTAAATAAATGCTTACTTTTGGAGATCTGCCAACGTCACTTAAATTATGCTGTTACTTTTAGTTAATAGTTAAACATAAGCAACGGCCAAGCTCAGCCGATCATGCCCTGATCCTGGAGGTGTAAGGTGAAAGGGGCAAGTTCCACTCTAAGACTTGAGGGCGTTATCTGAGCAGCCACTTCATCACAGTGTTGGAAGGAGTGCTGCACTGGTGAAGATCATATCTAAGAGTCTTTTAAATGTCCCTATTGTATCAGCCTCTATCACCACCTCTGGCAGTGCGTTCCAGGCACACACCACTCTCTGTGTAAAAAAACCTACCTCTGATATCTTCCCTAAACTTTCCTCCTCTGACCTTAAACGGGTGTCCTCTGGTATTCGCCATTGCTACCCTGGGCAAAAGGCGCTGGCTGTCCACTCTATCTGTGCCCCTCATAATCTTATACACCTCTATCAAGTCGCCTCTCATCCTGCGTTGCTCCAAGAGAAAAGCCCGAGCTCACTCAACCTTTCCTCATAAGACGTGTTCTCTAATCCAGGCGGCATCCTGGTAAATCTCCTCTGCACCCTCTCCAAAGCTTCCACATCCTTACAATGAGGTGACCAGAAATGAACACAATACTCTGAGTGTGGTCTAACAAGAGTTTTATAGAGCTGCAACATTACCTCGTGGCTCTTGAACTCAATCCCCCGACTAATGAAGGCCAGCACACCATATGCCTTCTTAACCACACCATCAGCTTGCGTGGCAACTTTGAGGGATCTACGTACTTGGACCCCAAGATCCCTCTGTTCCTCCACACTGCTGAAAATCTTGCCATTAACCTTGTACTACACCTTCAAGTTCTTTCTTCCAAAGTGTACCACTTCACAATTTTCCGGATTGAACTCCATCTGCCACTTCTCCACCCAACTCTGCATCCTATCAGTGACCTGTTGTAACCTACAGCAACCTTCTGCACTATCTACAACACCTCCAACCTTCGTGTCATCTGCAAGCTTACTAACCCATGCCTCCACTTCCTCATCCAAGTCAGTTATAAAAATCACGAAGAGTAGGGGGTCTCAGAATAGATCCCTGCAGAATACCACTAGTCACTGACCTCCAGGCAGAATACTCTCCATCTACAACCACCCTCTGCCTTCTGTGGACAAGCCAATTCTGAATCCATTCAGCCAAGTCTCCATGGATCCATGCCTCATGGCCTACCATGGGGAACCTTGTCAAATGCCTCACTAAAGTCCATATTCACCACATCCACCACTCTACCTTCATCAATTTATTTTGTCACCTCCTTGAAAAGCTCAATTAGACTCATGAGACATAACCTGCCCCTCACAAAGCCATACTGACTATCCCTAATAAGACTATGCTTGCCCACCACTGACGTAAGACTCACTGGTCTATAATTCCCAGGATTATCCCTATTGCCTTTCTTGAACAAGTGAACAACGTTAGCCATCCTCCAATCCTCTGGTACCACTCCTATGGCCAGGGAGGAAGCAAATATCATCATCAACGCCCCAGCAATCTCTTCCCTTGCCTCCCATAGTAACCTGGTGTATATCCCATCCGGTCCAGAAGACTTATCTACCCTAATGTTTTTCAGAAGCTCCAACACTACCTCTTTCTTAACCTCAACGTGCTCCAGCACGTTAGCCTGTTCTATGCTGACCTCACAATCGTCAAAGTCTCCCTAGTGAACACTGAAGCAAAATATTCTTTAAGGACCTCCCCTGCCTCCTCCACCTCCAGGCACATTTTTCCCCCTTTATCTCTGAGCGGTCCTACCCTCACTCTAGTCATCCTCCTGTTCTTTACGTATGTGTAGAATGCCTTGAGGTTTTCCTTAATTCTACCTGCTAAGGCCCTCTCATGTCCCTTTACAGCTCTCCTAAGTCCCTTCTTAAGATCCTTCCTGGTTACCTTATAATTCTCCAGAGCCCTGCCTTATTTTTGCTTCATAAACCTTAAGTATGCTTCCTTCTTCCTCTTGACTAAATATTCCACCTCTCTTGTCAACCATGGCTCCTTTACCCTGCCATCCTTTCCCTGTCTCAGTGGGACAAACCTATCCAGAACTCCATGCAAGTGTTCCTTAAACAGCCTCCACATTTCTTCTGTGCATTTTCCTGAGAACGTCTGTTCCCAATTTATGCTCCCAATTTCCTGCCTAATACTGTTGTAATTAGCCTTCACCAATTAAAAATTTTCCCATATTGTCTGCTGCTATCCGTGTCCATGGCTACGCTAAAGGTCAGGGAGTTGCGGTCACTATCCATGAAATGCACGCCCACCGAGAGGTCTGTCACCTGACCAGATTCATTGCCTAGTACTAGATCCAGTATGGCCTCTCCTGTAGTCGGCCTATCCACATACTGTGTCAGGAATCCTTCCTGAACACACCTAACAAATTCTGCCCCATCTAAACCTTTTGCACTAAGGAGGTGCCAATCAATATTAGGGAAGTTGAAGTCTCCCATGACAACAACCCTGTTATTTTTGCACCTTTCCAAACTCTGCCTACTTATCTGTTCCTCAGTGTCCCAGTGGCTACTGGGGCCTGTAGAATACTTCCAATAGAGTGATCACTCCCTTCCTGTTTCTGACTTCCACCCACACTGACTCAGTAGATGGTCCCTCCACGATGTCCTCCCTTTCTGCAGCTGTGATACTGTCCCTGATTAGCAATGCCACTCCCCCACCATTTTTACCTCTCTCTCTGTCCCTTTTGAAACATTTGAACCCTGGAATATCAAGCAGCCAATCCTACCCTTGAGACACCCAAGCCTCTGTAATGGCCACAACAGCATAATTCCACGAACTGATCTATGCTCTAAGTTCATCACCCTTATTCTTAGTACTTCTCGCATTAAAGTAAACACATTTCAACCCATCCAACTGACAGCGTTTATGAACTACCTACTGTCTATCCTTCCTCACAGTCTCTCTACACAATGCATCTACTTTTACACCAACTGCTCCATCATCTGACCTAACACTCTGGCTCCCATCCCCCTGCCAACCTAGTTTAAACCCTCTCCAACAGCTCTAGCAAACCTGCCCGCAAGGACATTGGTCTCTCTCAAGTTCAGGTGTAACCCAACCCTTTTGTACAGGTCATACCTTCCCCAGAGAGATCCCAGTGATCCACAAATCTGAAACCCTGCCTCCTGCACCAACTCTTCAGCTACGCATTCATCTGCCATATCATGCTATTCAGTGGACATTAAATTTAACTCATTTGTTAAATTTCTTAGATTCACTAAAAGTATTATATGGTACTGAAAGAAAAGGAACATTTCATACTGTTGGTACATTATTGGCTGTAATTGTAAAGAAAAATCAAAGGATTCATGCAAAAAAGGAACAAAATGCACAGCAAAACCCTTGACAATAGTGCCTACACACCGTAACCATGCTATTTTTGGGAATTCCCTGGAAAATAGCTGGGCAACCAGAACTGAGGTGTGTAGCATGAGCCAATCATTTTCACATTCAATATACGTTCCTTTTGGCTTATGAGATAGCTATAAAGCAATTTTTAATTGGGTCTATAGAATGGCCTGACGTAATGACTGTAAATCTTGGATTAAATACCTTAAGGGGTGCTTGATCAAATAAAAAAACTGCTATGATTGATATAACTGACTACCAAGATGCACTGAGGAAAACATACATTAACAATTATGCACGTAATTTTGGAACGCAGCTGTTAACAAGAAGAGGTGAAGTACCACAACATAAAAACATTACAGGATCATAAATTGGAGCAAGGGCCACTTTTAAGAGCATGTGCTTCAAAATAAACTTGCAAGTTTCTGACAGATTAAAATGGTAACTACAAAACTATTTAAAAGGAATCAAAATAAGAAAAATATTTTTCTTCTCGTTTTATTCAAGTAAGGAATGTTAACAATTTTGCTGATTGTATGTTATTGTGCATGCCTCAATCCTTTTAACAATCTTGACGGAACATTTTATACTGCCTGTATTTGCACTGTAATTTCAAATATTGCTTGTCCTGTACTCTACAGCATGAAATTGGTTGCAACTACATTTTGGACTATTTATTTAGACATGTTTAATTTGGACAAGTCAGTCATAGATTCAGTTCCTTGTTCATGTAGCTGTTGAATTAACATTTAATGAGACTTTGATTAATTGTTTTCATGCTGGAGTATTGCTTCACAGGGCATTTGTTTCCTCTACATGTATATTTACATTTATCTAATTCCCCGTGGTCCAGTAGAATAAAAAAACGATGGCCTCCAATCAAAATGTGTATTGTTTCACAACTGCGCCTCACCAAATCAAGTATAATGCAATCAAAGTAATAGTTCAGGTCAGGAATGGTACGAGAGAGGGGAGAAAATCTCATATTTTATCCGATGCCGTATTGAATAATTTCTTAATTAGAATGAAAATCTCGTGCCTTGTATGATAATTCAAATCATTGCAATAAATTATATTGTTGCTCGATAGGTTTTAATATTTAAGAGTCATGGAGTTAGACAGCATGGAAACAGGCCCTTCAGCCCAACTTATCCTTGTCAACCAAGATGCCTTCTTGAGCTAGTCCCATTTACCTGCATTTGGCCCATACCCCTCTAAACCTTTCCTATCCACGGACCTGTCCAAATGTCTTCTAAACATTGTAATTGTACTTGCCTCTGGCAATTCCTCTGGCAGTATATACCCACCATACTCTGAATGAAAAACTTACCCCTCAGGTCCCCTTTAAACTTTTCCCCTTTCACCTTAAACCTATGTCCTCTAGTTTTAGATGCCCCTATTCTGAGGGAAAAGATTGTGACCATTCACCTTATCCATGCCTCTTATGATTTTACAAACCTCTATAAGGTCACTTCTCAGCTTCCTTCATTTCAGGGAAAACAGTCCCAGCCTATCCAGTCTCTCCTTATAACTCAAACCCTCCAGTCCCAGCCACATCCTTGTGAATCTGTTCTGCAACCTCTCTAGCTTAATCACGTCCTTCCTATAGGATGGTGACCAGAAATGCACACAATATTTCAGGTGCAGTCTCACCAATATCTTGAACAGCTGTAACATGACACCTCAACTCTTTACTCAACGTACTGTCCAATAAAGGCAAGCACACCACACACCTTTTTCACCACCTTATCTACCTGTGTTACCAGCTTCAGGAAACTATTTACTTATACCCTTGAGTCTCTGTGTTCAACAACAATCTCCAGGACCCTGTCATTCACTGTGTATGTCCTAGCCTGGTTTAACTTTCTAAGAGGCATCACTTTACACTTGTCTGAGTTAAACTCCATCTGCCATTCCTTGGCCCACATTCCCAGTTGATCTCAATTCTGTTGTAACATTAGATCATCTTCTTCACTGTCCACCACACCATCACCTCTGGTGGCATCTGCGAACTTGCTAACCATGCCACCAACATTCTCAGCCAAATCGTTAATATAGATGACAACAGTGGACCCAGCACCGATCCCTGCGGCACACCACTGGTCACAGGCCTCTGATCTGAAAAACAACCCTTCACTACCATCTTCTGACTCCTTTTAGAAAAGTTAATATCACCTATTATTACTGCTCTATTATTCCTACAGCTATCTGTGACCTCCCTACATATTTGCTCCTCTAGTTCCCACTGACTATTAGGGGGCCTATAATACAATCCCATCAAAGTGGTCATCTCCTTATTCCACATGGCCTCACTGGATATTCCCCCAGGACACAGTACTGCCGTGATAGTCTCCCTAATCAAAAACACAACTCCCACTCCTCTCTTACCTCCACCTCTATCACACAATGTACCCTGGAACATTGAGCTGCCTTACCTTACCACCATGCAGCCTACTTGCCAAAGCCTCTCGAAACAAAGCCTCAGCACTTACACCTCAAACGCAGCCACTTTCAGACTGGCCACTCCAAAATGGTTGCTCTGTTATATACTTATAAAACATATGGCTTTACACTGAACTAACATTGTCACAAGACCAACATCCCGTGTTGCTAATTTGGCTTCCACTTGTGGCTAACTGGGCTTTGATTGGTGAAAAAGAAAATGCATAACAGACATTGTTGGAGAAGTAACCTCCATATTCATAAGCACAGCATAAGGAATTGGAATTAGTTTATTATTGTCACTTGTACTGAGGTACAGTGAAAAACTTGTCTTGCATACCGTTCACACAGATCAATTCAGGTCAAACAATACAGAATGCAGAGTAAAGTGTCACAGCTACAGAGGAAGTGCAGTGCAGGTAGACAATAAGGTGCAAGGTCATAACAAGGTGGACTGTGAGGCATAATTAAACCTTTTTGCATGTTCCTCTTAAAATAGCATCAAAAAGCAGATTATGAATGTGTATTTTAGTTATGGTATCAGCTGTGCTTGGTTGATGCTTATTGGTTACCTGCTAAAATTGGAGAAAACAGGGACAAATCCCAAACTTCTGCACCATGGAATCACCAGCTAGGCTATAAAGAGATTGGAGACACCTCAATCAATTGGAATATCTGCTCTAGGCCAGCAGAAGAAAGAGAGGCTAGTCTCTAATAAGTAATTTTAAAGTAGAATATCATGACAAAGGAGAAATAGCACCAATTTATTTTAAAGATGGAAAGCAGGGGCAGGTCTAGTGAGCCTTGTATAAGTTAATGTTCTCAGCACCACTGTCATTAACTCAAAGTACCAATCGGAACCACCAGACAAAAACCTGTGGTGTGCTATGCCTATTTAATTCATGTCAGAAATGCAAACTTTGAATAGGAAAAACAACAAGGAGCCCTATTGAATAGAGTTTTCTATGTAGATATACTAAAATACATTACATGTCATATATCTACAAAAAATACTGCATGTGAGTAACAGTGTTGGTGTGATTTTATTGCACAACAAACTGGGAAATGTTCTTTTTTAGATATGATTGCTAATAAAAGATAAGACAAGATATCTTTATTAGTCACATGTACATCGAAACACACAGTGAAATGCATCTTTTTGCATAGTGTTCTGGGGGCAGCCCGCAAGTGTCGCCACGCTTCCGGCGCCAACATAGCATGCCCACAACTTCCTAACCTGTACGTCTCTGGCACGTGGGAGGAAACCGGAGCACCCGGAGGAAACCCACACAGACACAGGGAGAACGTACAGACTCCTTACAGACAGCGGTCGGATTTGAACCTGGGTTGTGCTAACCGCTACACTACCATGCCTGCCCCTACATTTGCTTCCTGTGAAGACCCTGACACATAGTTGGTGCCACACAGCTTCTTAAACCTTGCCCCGGTTCTTCATGTGACCAGGACAGTGAATTCATTGTAGAGTCATAGAATAGTTAAGAGACAGGAGGAGGCCATTTGGCCCACTTTGTTTCTTCCAGCTCCAGGTAGAACAACACTGTGAGACTCCTTTCCTTCCCCAGCATCCTGCAAATGTTTCTCTCCCAAGTGCCTATCCAATGTCACAAGTGGTAAATCTAGGATTGGCAAGGAGGTCCAAGATGACTGAATCCTGGAATTGTTTTGCTGTATGGACTTGGGACATACATACAATAGGCACAATTACCCACATCCACACATACTCTATTCTTATACACACAGATAGACATAAAACAAGCATACTTTTGTCCAAAGCTAATTCCTTCAACCCACTTTGCACACCTCCTGCACACAGGGCCTCATTCCTTAAGTTTTGCCCCACCCCAACCCACTTACTACTTCATACCCCTCCTCTCACCCATCATCTCAAACTTCTCTTACTCTCTTCCTCCTCCACTTCAGCCCACTCACCACCGCCCCCCCCACCTTTCCTAATAATGGGGAAAAAAGAAATTCCAGAAACTTTGAATATTTTGCATATGTCTTCAAAAATAGCAGAAATTCTAGGAACATGACGGAGGCAGGAACTTAAAGAGAAAAAATACGAGGCAAACCAATGGGACTAAAGCATGACAGGTTCTGCGAATCTGATGGACTACATCTTAGGTCTTTAAAGAAGCAATTTCAAGGATTGTTTTCTGATATTCCAGATTTCCATGTATTCTGAAAAGATCCCAGCAGAGTGAAAAATTGCAAATGCAGTGACGATCTTCAAGAAATGAGGGTGACAGAAAGCAGGAAAGTGTAGGACAGTTACTTAATGTCCATCGCTGGGAAAATGCCGGAATTCATTATTAAGAAAAGAGTAACAGGGTATTTAGGAAATGGTGAAAAAATCAAGTAGAGTCACAATCGCTTTATGAAAGGGCATGTTTGACAAATTTATTAAAGTGCTTGCTGAATGTAATGAGTAGAGTGGGTAAAGGAAGACCAAATATGTAATGCATTTTGATTTCTGAAAGGCATTCAATAACATGCTACATAAAAGTTCATTGCATAAGGTAAGAGCTCATGATGTTGGGGGTAATAGAGGGTTGGAAAACAGAGTTGCGATGGAGACACAAGAGAATGCAGATGCCAGAATCTGGAGCAAAAGAAAAACTAGATGAAATCATCAGTTCAAGCAGCATCTGAGCTGAAGGGATGGTTAATAGTTCAAGTCAAGACCCTGCATCAGGACTGAGGAGAGTTGCCATAAATGGTACATTTTCATGTTTGTAAGTGGGTTGCCGCAGGAATCATTGCCACAGGTGGAGCTTCAATTGATTTACGTGATTGAGATTTGGATGAAGGGACTCAGTGTACGGCAAGTACATTTGCTGACTGTGGTGATTGTGGAAATCAAGTTGTGAGGAGAGCGGTGAGAGTCTGCAGAGGGATCTGGATGGGCAAACATTTGGCAGTTGGAATACGATGTGGGAATTTTCACTCTGATAGAAAGAATAAAAAAACAAATATTCAGATAGAGATTACAGAAAGCTACTGTACAGAGGGATCTTGGCGTTCTTGTATATGAAACACAGACAGTTAACATGTCATACAGGAAGTAGAAAGGCAATTTCTCATTTTCTCACCTTTTCTTATTACACAAAATGATACCACTCAGCACATCATGTCTCTGGCTTTCGTCAATCCCAAACCCCACTTAGCTCCCTGCAACTAATTCTCTCTTACATATACTTTGATTCGCCTTGATTTTTCTGCTACACACCAACACTGGGGCAATTTACAGCCACTTACTAGCACTTTTTTGTGATGTGAGGGTGGCAGTCGGGGGGACCTGGGTACTCATGGGAAGCCCATGTGGTCACAGAGTGTGCAAACTCCACACAGACAGCACCTGAGGTTAGAATCGAACCCATATCACTGGAGCTGTATGACAGCAGCACTAACTAATGGGGGCACTATACAGCCCTAGAATGATAAGATATCTTTATTAGTCACATGTACATCGAAACACACAATGAAATGCATCTTTTGCGTAGAGTGTTCTGGGGGCAGCCGGCATGTATCACTAGGCTTCTGGCGCCAACATAACATGCCCACAACTTCCTAACCCGTACGTCTTTGGAATGTGAGAGGAAACCAGAGCACCAGGAGGAAACCCACGCAGACACAGGGAGAATGTACAAACTCCTTACAGACAGCGGCCAGAATTGAACCTGGGTCGCTGGCGCAGTAATAGCGTTGCACTAGCCGCTACACTACCGTGCCTGAATGTTATCATTAATTGCACAGAGGATGGGGTATAAAACTAGGGAAGTCTCTGTACAACCGTGTAGGACATTGGTGAGATCACACCTGGAGAACTGTGCACTGTTTTGGTCCCAGTATTGAAGGAGAGACATTCTTCCATTGGATGATGGTCGAGTAAGTTTCACTAGCTTTATTCCTGGAATGAAGAAGTGTTTTTATGAGGCAAGGCTGAGCAGATTGGGAATGAAGTTTAGCTGATCTTCTTGAAATATAAGATTCTGAATAGGTTTGACAAGGTGGAAGGTGAGTGGATGTTTTTGGTCATAGGGGAATCTGGAACTTGGGCACATAGTTTCAGAATCAAGTTGAACAAGTTGTCCATTTAAGACAGACCTGAGAAGGAATTTCTCAGAAAGGTTGTGAATGTTTGGAATTCTGTACCCCAGAGATCTGTGAAGGCTAATCATTGAATATCTTCATGGTTGAGATGGACAGAACTTTAGACAATAGGGGAATCAAGGCCAAGATTGGGTCAGCTATGATCCAACTGAGTGGCAGAGCTGGCTCAGGGGTTGGAGAGGAAGCACATGTCCTATGCCTGAACATTAACAGACCAGAGCATTATTCAGTTGCTGGTATAGTAAAGCTGAACTTACTTACTTTAACTTTTACTGCTTTTCACGCCAGAATGCATTTCTAAAATTAAAAACATTGCTTAAATAGAAACTTTTATTCCTCAAATAGCAATGGCGTAGAAATGGTATTTTTTATATCCATTGCATTATCCTCAAACTCATTGGAAGAATTTCCTAGATAAAATGGCATTATACTTTTTTCTGAAATGCATGCACACTTCCAAAACATATCTGCTACATTCACATCCAAATTCTTAATGTACAGTGGCATGCAAAATTTTGGGCACCCCTGGTCAAAATTTCTGTTACTGTGAATAGCTAAGCAAGTAAAAGATGACCTGATTTCCAAAAGGCCTAATGTTAAAGATGAAACATTTCTTTAATATTTTAAGCAAGATTACTTTTTTATTTCCATCTTTTACAGTTTCAAAATAACAAAAAAGGAAAAGGGCCCGAAGCAAAAGTTTGGGCACCCTGCATGGGCAGTACTTAGTAACACCCCCTTTGGCAAGTATCACAGCTTGTAAGTGCTTTCTGTAACCAGCTAAGAGTCTTTCAATTCTTGTTGGGGGATTTTCGCCCATTCTTCCTTGCAAAAGGCTTCTAGTTCTGTGAGACTCTTGGGCCATCTTGCATGCACTGCTCTTTTGAGGTCTATCCACAGATTTTCGATGCTGTTTAGGTCAGGGGACTGTGAAGCCCATGGCAAAACCTTCAGCTTGTGCCCCTTGAGGTAGTCCATTGTGGATTCTGAGGAATGTTTAGGATAGTTATCCTATTGTAGAAGCCATCCTCTTTTCACTTCAGATTTTTTACAGACGGTGTGATGTTTGCTTCCAGAATTTGCTGGTATTTAATTGAATTCATTCTTCCCTCTACCAGTGAAATGTTCCCCGTGCCACTGGCTGCAACACAAGCCCAAAGCATGATCGATCCACCCCCGTGCTTAACAGTTGGAGAGGTGTTCTTTTCATGAAATTCTGCACCCTTTTTTCTCCAAACTTTCCTGCATCCTCACCACAAAATTCAGCATCAGAAGTTTGCAAAGGAACATCTAAACAAGCCTGATGCATTTTGGAAACAAGTCCTGTGGACTGATGAAGTTAAAATAGAACTTTTTGGCTGCAATGAACAAAGGTATGTTTGGAGAAAAAAGGGTGTTCTAGTCTGCATTTGGTCTCACCAACGTAGAGGAGGCCACACGTGGAGCACCGAATGCAGTAGATGATATTAAGAGAGGTGCAAGTGAACCTCTGTCTCACCTGAAAGGACTGTTTGGGTCCCTGGATGGAGGTGATGGAGGTGGTGTAGGGGCAGGTGTTGCACCTATGGCGGGGGCAGTGGAAAGTTCCCAGGCTGGGAGCATGATGGGTGGGGGGGGGGGCAAGAATGAACTAGGGAGTTGTGAGAGAGCAGTCACTGCGAAAGGCAGGAAGGGGTGGGGAACAGAAGATATGCTTGGTGGTGGGGTCCCATTGGAGATGGCGGAAGTGGCGGAGAATGATGTGTTGGATACGTAGGCTGGTGGGATGAAATGTGAGGACAAGGGGGACCCTATCCCTGTTGGGACTGGGAGGGGTGGGGGTGAGAGCAGAGGTGCAGGAAATGGCAGAGATGCGGGTGCGAGCTCTCTTGATCCCAGTCGGGGAGAAGCCCCGGTTAGAAAAAAAGTTGGACACCTCGGATGTCCTGGAGTGGAAAGCCTCATCATGGGAGCAGATGTGGCGGAGGCGGAGAAATTGAGAAAAGGGATAGCGTCCTTGCAAGAGACAGGGTGGGAGGAGCTGTAATCGAGGTAGCTGTGGGCATCAGTGGGTTTGTAGAAGATGTCAGTGGATAAGGAATCTCCTGAGATGGAGACGGAAAGATCGAGGAAGGAGAGAGGGGTGTCAGAAATAGTCCAAGTGAATTGGAGAGCAGGATGAAAATTAGTGGTGGAATTTATGAAACTGTCGAGTTCTGCACGGGTACAAGAGGTGGCACCAATGCAGTCATCGATATAGCGGAGAAAGAGTAGAGGAATGGGGCCGGAGTAGGCTATAATCCTATTATTCCTACACTTCACTATGATTTGCCTACATATCTATTCATACCACAAATGTGCTCACGTTGATCTTACTGAAAACAAATCAGCAGCCATGGTGCCTATTTGAGTACCAAGTATCAAATCTGGCAGTAGTTATTTCATAGTTTTAAAAGAGTGATTGGAATTGTGGTAATTAAGCTAATAGTGTTAGTTCTGGGAAAGGGAACATATAACTATTTGAGGCCTCTCGTGCCAGGACTCCTTGGTGTAATGCAAATAGGTGCAGTGTAAATCTTGGTGTATTATGCTCCAACAATTTGTTTCAGCACTACTCCAAATGGACAATGAGAATTAACCTGTGTGTCATTATCTATTTTTCATAATTAAGCCTGTAAACATTCTGAGTGACATTGCAAATTCTATATTCTAACCAACCAAACAGTTTGAACCGGCCACTGTCTGTAAGGAGTTTGTATGTTCTCCCTGTGTCTGCGTGGGTTTCCTCCAGGTGCTCTGGTTTCCTCCCACATTCCAAAGACGTACGGGTTAGGAAGTTGTGGGCATGCTAGTTTGGCACCGGAAGCATAGCGACACTTGCGGGCTGCCTGCAGAACACTGCGCAAAAAGATGCATTTCATTGTGTGTTTCGATGTACATGTGACTAATAAAGATATCTTATCTTAACGCAACACAAGCACCATGCAGACTGTCCTATCAGATTATGCTAGGTTTTTCTGAAAACCAAATTACAGACGCAAAGCTCTCAACTCTCCTGTCCATGATGAGTTCCAAATCCCAGCCTGGCCACTTGCTGGAAGTGCAAGGGAAATGACAGGGATAAGATTAAACCACAAAATGGTCTCTGGTCGATGGGTGAAACCAGCAGTCAAATGACTTTGGAGGAGTAAAATTCCAACTCTCTGGTTTTATTGATTTAAAATCAAAAATAGATGGAAGATTTTTAAAAACATGCATTTTTTGACAGCTTAATTTTTACATTGAAATATATTTTTCAAAGCTGATTGCTAAAATTCATGACAGTGTGGAGTCCTCAAAAATGATTGTTTAACTTTATTGCAGTGTGGTGAAAATTGCGTGCAGAGTTGACTAAATTATAATATTTACTTGGCTGCACCTGATGGGTTAAGGTGCTTCTTAAAACTAAAAATCACAAATCAAGGAATCCTTCAATGATCAGAATGTTATGTTTTCTTAACATGATAAACTCATGATCAAGAGCTCCATGAATCTCATTGAGTAAGGTTCTGCACCAGGAACAGAGCCTCAGAAGCTTCAGCGTAATTAGATTTCCATAGATGAGGAATGCTAGGCAAGTGGATGACTTACAGATGAGACATTAAACCATCCCATCTGTTCTCTGAAATAAATGAAAAAAATCCTGGCCACTGTTTGAAGAAGGACATGCGAGTCTGTGAGTTCTCTGGCCAACACTTAATCCTCAACCAACATCATCAAAAACAGATTAACTAGTTACTATCCATTTGTTGTTTATGCAGCCTTGTTATGCTTACATTGACAGCCACATTTGCCAAATGTTTCAACAGTGACTACAATTCAAAATACCTCGTTGATTGTGACACAAGAAATTCTGCGGATGCTGGAATCTGGAGCAACACACAAAAAGTGCTGGAGGAACTCAACAGGTCAGGCAGAATCCATGGAGGGAAATAAACAGTCGACATTTTGGGCCAAGACCCTTCATCAGGACCGCAAAGGAAGAGGGCAGAAGCCAGAATAAGAAGGTGGGGAGAGGGGGAGGAGCACACGCAGGCAGGGAATAGGTGAGTTCAGGTGATCGGTGAGTCCAGGTGAGAGGGGGATGGTAAGTGAGTGGGGGGGGGTGGTTGAAGATGCAATAAGCTGAGAGGTGATAGGTGGAGGAGGCAAAGGGCTGAAGAAGAAGGAATCTGGTAAGAGAGGGCAGTGGAAATGGTGATGGGTAGACTAATGGGGCTGAAGACTGACAAATCCCCAGGTCCAGATGGTCTGCATCCCAGGGTACTAAAGGAGGTGGCTCTAGAAATTGTGGATGCATTGGTGATCATTTTCCAATGTTCCTTAGATTTGGGGTCAGTTCCTGAGGATTGGAGAATGGCTAATGTTATCCCACTTTTTAAGAAAGGAGGGAGGGAGAAAACGGGGAACTATCGTCCAGTTAGCCTAACATCTGTGGTGGGGAAGATGCTAGAGTCCATTATTAAGGATGAAATAGCGGCATATTTGGATAGCAATGATAGGATTGGGTCGAGTCAACATGGATTTACCAAGGGCAAATCATGCTTGACTAATCTACTGGAGTTTTTTGAGGATGTAACCAGGAAAATAGACGAGGGAGATTCAGTGGATGTTGTATACCTCGACTTTCAGAAGGCATTTGATAAAGTGCCGCACAGGAGATTGGTGGGTAAAATTAGGGCTCATGGAATTGGGGGGTGGGTATTAACATGGATAGAAAACTGGTTGGCGGATAGGAAACAAAGGGTAGGGGTGAATGGATGTTTCTCAGAATGGCAGGCCGTGACTAGTGGGGTGCCACAGGGCTCGGTGCTGGGACCACAGCTGTTTACGATCTATGTTGATGATTTAGATGAAGGCATTGTGAATAACATTAGCAAGTTTGCTGATGATACAAAGTTGGGTGGCAGTGCGACATGTGTAGAGGAAGTTAGGAGAATTCAAGGTGATTTGGATAGGTTGGGTAAGTGGGCAGATACTTGGCAGATGAAGTTTAATGTGGATAAGTGTGAGGTTATCCACTTTGGGAGCAGGAACAGGAAGGCGGATTATTATCTGAATGGTGTGGAGTCAGGTAAGGGGGAAATACAAAGGGATCTAGGAGTCCTTGTTCATCAGTCACTGAAAGTGAACGAGCAAGTGCAGCAGGCAGTGATGAAGGCTAATCGAATATTGGCCTGTATTACAAGGGGAATTGAGTACAAAAGCAAAGAGATTCTTTTGCATTTGTACAGGGCCCTGGTGAGATCACTCCTGGAGTATTGTGTACAGTTTTGGTCTCCAGGGTTAAGGAAGGATATCCTGGCTATAGAGGGCGTGCAGCGTAGGTTTACGAGGTTAATTCTGGGGATGTCGGGACTGTCTTATGCTGAGAGGTTGGAGAGACTGGGATTGTACACGCTGGAATTGAGAAGATTGAGAGGGGATCTGATTGAAACATACAGGATTATTAAGGGATTGGACAAGATAGAGACAGGAAATATGTTCCAGATGTTGGGGAAGTCCAGGACCAGGGGGCATGGTTTAAGAATAAGGGCTAGGCCATTTAGGACAGAGGTGAGGAAAAACTTCTTCTCCCAGAGGGTTGTGAATTTGTGGAATGCACTGCCTCAGAGGGCAGTGGATGCCAATTCTCTGGGCACTCTCAAGAAGGAGCTAGATAGGTTTCTTATAGATAGGGGAATCAATGGATATGGGGACAAGGCAGGAACAGGATATTGATTGTTGAGGATCAGCCATGATCTCAAAATGGCGGTGCAGACTCGAAGGGCCAAATGGTCTACTTCTGCTCCTATTGTCTATTGTCTATTGACCATGCAATAAAGGATGGAGGGAGGGGAGGAGATGAGATTGGCAGGTTATCAAGGCAGGAAAAAGAGAGCCACAGGAATAAGGGAAGACAAAGGAGTTGGGGGTGGGGGGTGGTGGCATTACCAGAAGTTAAACACTTTGGCATCTCTTGAAAACGATGGTGCCACACTATTGCAGGATTACATGACTACAAAGAATCATGCAACAATCTGATGCCTTGGTGTGCCTGAAACATCATAATGCTTTTTAAAATATCCCATTGCAGTTGATGCATATCTGAGTGACATAATAGAGCGTTATATAAAGGTAACAATTTCTTTCTGGTAAAGGCACGGTGTAATGAAAACAGAATATTCTACAGCCTTTTTACAATGCTTTACTTTCTTTAAGAGAGTTAAGCCTTTTAAAAAAATAATAAAAGTCATGGAATATCAGGAAATATGTAATTGATTTTACCCTGTGAAGAAACCACACTGATAATATATATATATTTACATGAATAAAGCAAGACCCTTCATCAGGACTGCAAAGGAAGAGGGCAGAAGCCAGAATAAGAAGGCGGGGAGAGGGGGAGGAGAATGTCCAACTGATGGTGAACCAAAATTGACCAGAAGTTGACCAGAATTCCTATCCCAGGTTGCTGCGAGTACCTAGTGCGAGTACTTTTTAAACAGATTGTAAGCTGGAAAGAAATCTTGAAGTATTTGCTTATACAGATGCAAAGTTTTCTTCTGGTCTCCTGCTATCTGATAATGTCACCAAAAGTTACGAGATGATGTTGGTGAGGCTGGGTCTATCCTCAAAAGGCATTTGTTAGTGTAACCATCTGGGGGGAAAATTTGCTAACAACTTTTAGAATGCAGATAAACTCAAACCTTTTCCTCATCAAGGAATCTTTGTTGTGCTAATGAATGGATATCAAACATTCATTTATCAGATAATTCTCAGTCTTTCAACAGGCAAATTGGATGGAAACGGTACAATCAAAAAGGAAGATTGCTTCAATCAGATTGTCACGGGTGTGATATTTGGTTTGGATAGTAAGCAGAGCTAAGATTTGGGGGATCAACTTGCCAGTAGCTGTTGATATAACTGTACCACCTCCTGAGTTATGCCTGAAATCATCTAGGATTAAAGAATGAGTAATGTACAGAATTAGAGGATAGCTTGCAAACAGAACTGACAAGGTATTGGTATTGGTATTGGTTTATTATTGTCACTTACATCGAGGTACAGTGAAAAACTTGTCTTGCATACAGTTCATACAGATCAATTCATTACACAGTGCGTTGAGGTAGTACAGGGTAAAACAATAACATACATAATGATTTAGGTTGATAATAGAGGTTGATAATTTGTCATGTTTTGCTTCATTGCTTCAGTAATTTCATGTCACATTATAAGTTGTACTTGTAGTTATATTATTTTATTTCTGGCATTTGGTTAGCTTTTAATAAAGTTTTTAAAGAGTTCTGTATAAGAGTGCTGTTCTGTGAGATTTGACTGGTTTTGCCCACCTGTATGGGTTTGGGCTGAACTAAGAGGAAAGCTATAGGAGAAACTACCTGCCTATGTTCTGTTTCACACCCTGTTTTTAATGCAAGCAGATTTCAAAGCTATTGATAAGCAAGAATACTGCAAGGAGTCAAAACGTGATAATGTTTACTCTAAAGGATTATAAAAATTTCTAGGATTTGATTATTTTTACAATTCTTTGTTGAAAAGGAACAGAATTTTAGTCCCACCTGGACAATGCCTGGAGGCATGTATTTCATATATTCACAAGATAAAGTGCAGGTACATCTTTGCAGACGTTCTCACAACTTGAAGTGAATTGCTTCAGCCTTACTATAAAAATCTTCCCAAGATACAAGGAAACAGCAGTGATCTGGGTGAAAGAGTATTGTTATATAGCATTGTGCACCACAAACTAATTCAGCACATAATTCTAATTTTACAGTCACACGAGAACAATATATCTTTTATGGAAGCTCTAGTTTTGTGGCATTATCATTCCTCTAACTCTTGCTCGTCTAAAGAAGAGAAAGCAGAGTGTAGCTCAAACAAAAGCCATAACCTGACGAGCAGTAATGAATATCACCAACAAAAGTAAATACATGCACGACAAATAATGTGACCCGAAATTCCTGAAGGAATGAAACAAAGTTTTGTTCTCTAAACAATCCCTAACTGCAACTTAAAACTTATTTAGTGCAATATTTTAAAAATTATTCATTAGATTAGCTCTAAACATTTCCAGTTGAAAATTAAGCAAAGCAAAAAAGATCCGAAAGCCCTGACTGGGAAGGAATCCAGAAAACACAACTTGGACTCATGTGGCTCTCCAGTATTTATTGTACAATAACTAGCTAAATGTATCTGCAGAGGGATCATCCTATCTGCAGCTGTTCAAACCATTTCTCAATAGTAAATGCAGGGTGATTTTGAGCAGATACCAACCAACCATTAAAATGCCAATTTTTGCTTCTTTTGCATGTTAATTTACTGCTGATGGTAATGAAAAGTATCCAATGGAACATTAAACAACCCAGTAATGCAGAAATGACCTGCTTGACCTTTCATTAAAAAATAGTCTTATTCTGAGTTGCATACAGCTAAACCTGCACTGAATACAAACTGTTTTTAAACATGCCATCAATGTGAGCTCTGTATTTGAGTGAAGAAATGCATTCCCATGAGAAAAGACTGATTGAACCTTAATAAAGTCCATTGGGTTACAGCAAAAGGGCATAAATTCCCAATCAAAAAAAGAATCTTCCTGATAAAAAAAGATTTCAAGATTGAAAAGGGTCAAATGGGACTTCAAGGGCAAATATGGAAATACATTCCTGGGAAAATCCAGCAAAATTGAAAGTCAAAAATGCTTCCCTCATCAGGAATACATGTCAACATGACAATAATGGAGTGGAAGTGCTCTAAATTAGGGCAAAAATGGAAGGTGAGGGAGATGCAACTGCCAAGGAATTTAAAAAAAGGATTAAGAAACATCCATAAATGGACAGAACAGGAGCATATAAAATAAAATATGGACAAATACAAGGTGCTTCACATTGTAAGGTCATGAGTATACCACGTTTGCTTAGCAATAATTAAAGGTGAAGCAGAAAGGGATATGGGGTGACGGTAAATTTGGCACTTAAAATGTCAAATGGCTGTGCAGCAGCAATAAACAACACTGAATTACAATGCTGGGTCAGCAGAGTGTAAGTCAGAAGACGCCATGCTAATACTGTACAGTCGAAAGGATGCGGCTGAGAAAAGTCAAACAATAGTATATTAAATTGTATAAGTCAGGGAAACCCAAAGCATTACTTTCAAGTAAACCAAGATATTAAAACATGGATAAAACAAGGATTAATGAGGGGGCAATCTAGAGTAGGGAAAGGAAGAACTTCTTCATACAGAGCTTCATTAAACTTCCATCTATTTAAAGTTCTGAATGCGTTCTAAGTTCTGCAGAGCAATGTAGAAGGTGTTCTCTTTGGAAGAACAAACTAAAATCTATTGGAATAAATTCACTTATTGTGATTATGTGCAACATGAAGATCAATTCTGCACTTCCAGTGGGGTGTTATTGCTTGCAAGAGGCACATCATTGAAGGTCATGAGTGTACAGCCTATGACTTATCATAAATGGAATAAGAAAGCATGAGCTATGTGCCCATAATTTCCTACAATGCACTCCAGGCTAGGAAGGGAAGAGAGAAGAATTGGCTTCCTAATGTAGACTGAGCTGAGATTTATGCCAGTAATAATGGCACAGCAAGTAACTACATCTCAAAGTTTGCTGACATTATAATAAAGTTATTACTTTGTAAAACTGATGGCAACTTCTGACATCCACAATTAAATGTGGACGTCCAGAGGTTGTTGCTCTTCTGCAGGCTCCATGGTTGTGAACATATTAATTAGCTTCTGTAATCACACAAAAAACTGATGAAAAACTGAAGCCTCATTCACTCAACAGTACTAAAAATGATAATCATTGTTTAACCACCTCTCTGAGCCTGAACATTTTATTTTATGTTTGGGATCTTATTCTCTGTAAGAAGACAATAAAGATTTAAGTATTTATATTTTCTCCTTTAATCCTACACAGATGTCCCAATCTTTATTTTAGCTTATGTGCAAATAACTTAAATATCATTTATATTTCATGCTTTATTCTTCCTGTGGGGATTCTTCGATCTGATTCACAGATTAATCTCCCTCCTTCTTCTCTAGGTCATCCATGCCACAGTTCCCCCAAAAAAGGCAACAAGTTCAAGCTGTCATTGGAAGAGAAGAGGTTTGCTCTGTGGAATCTACAAATATCTTGTGGGCAATTATAGTCAAGTTAAATAGTGAGCGTGTTCCTCTAGTTCTAATTTAGGCCAGTACATATTATACACTTCTATCAACATTTTCTAAAGTTTTAGGAATCAATATATATGAATTAATTCTTTAATTGGGCACGTCTGGCATGAAACAGCTCTCATGGGGAGCACTAGTTGGTATTTCAGACGCCTACAGTGGCTGATCTCACATCCATTTAAATTAAATTAACCGATGGAAAATGAGGAGCTGCAGGCAAACAATTTCTCTGTTAACATTTGCTGCAAGGAAAACATTGTGCATAGAATATCAATCAGAAAAGTTGGTCCCATAATCTATAAGCTGTTGCAAAAATTTCCTTTCTCAGCTGATATAATAATGAATCTAAATCGTGCAATTGTAGGTACGCAGGTTCTCAGTCAGAGAGATCGCTTTGCAAAAAAAATGTCCTCGTTTTGTGTGGGAGAGGTGGGGGCAGGAGAATGCAGCTGAAGAAGAAAAGTGGGTAAAGAGAGGAGAGTAACAGCGCTGATATGGAATATTATCTGATATCTGAAGAAGCATAAATAAGGAAAGCTGGAGAGAAGGAGGATGAGAGGAGACATGATAGAGGTGTACAAAATATTAAGAGGAATAGATAGAGTGAACAGCCAGCGCCTCTTTCCCAGGGCACCAATGCTCAATACAAGAGGGCATGGCTTTAAAGTAATGGATGAAAAGTACAAGGGAGATATCAGAGGAAGGTTTTTTACCCAGAGAGTGGTTGGGGCATGGAATGCGCTGCCTGGGGTGGTGGTGGAGGCAGGTACATTGGTCGAGTTCAAGAGATTGCTAGGTAAGCATATGGAGGAATTTAAAATAGAGGGATATGTGGGAGGAAGGGGTTAGACAGTCTTAGGCGAAGTTTAAAGGTAGGCACAACATTGTGGGCCAAAGGGCCTGTATTGTGCTGTAGTGTTCTATGTTCTATGTTCTAAACCAATCCCTCAGCTGCGGGAACCTTGGCAAGACCAGTCTAAAAAATATTTTTTTCTGCTTTTGACCTAGGATTCAAGATGGACTACAAAATCAAATGACTTCATCCCTCATTCAAATTATGATGTTAAGGCTGAAAGAATTCAGGAGACAAATTATCTGAATGTTAGCTTACCAGTACCATCAAAATATTACATCATTGCTTTTCAGTATTGGTTTTGGCTGGATATAGTTAGCAAGGTAGATTGCCTATAATATCGTCCAGTGACATACAGCTGCAAAATACTGCAGATCTGAAATAAAACAGAAATGCTGGAAGTAATGAGCAGGAGTCAGGCAGTATCCGTGGAGAAAGGAACGACGTTAATGCTTCAGGTCGATGTCTATCAAGCTGTGGAGAAAGGCATTTCTAGTCATCTCCTGGTTCGATGGTATTGGTATTGGTTTATTATTGTCATATGTACTGAGGTACAGTGAAAAACTTGTCTTGCATACTGATCTTACAGGTCAATTCATTACACAGTGTAGTTACATTGGGTTAGTACAGAGTGCATTGATGTAGTACAGGTGAAAACAACAGTACAGAGTAAAATGTCACAGCTACAGAGAAAGTGCAGTGCAATAAGGTGCAAGGTCACAATAAGGTAGATCATGAGGTCATAGTCCATCTCATCGTCTAAGGGAACCGTTCAATAGTCTTATCACAGTGGGGTAGAAGCTGTCCTTAAGTCTGGTGGTACGTGCCCTCAGTCTCCTGTATCTCCTACCCGATGGAAGAGGAGAGAAGAGAGAATGTCCCGGGTGGGTGGGGTCTTTGATTATGCTGGCTGCTTCACCAAGACAGCGAGAGGTAAAGACAGAGTCCAAGGAGGGGAGGCTGGTGTCCATGATGCGCTGGGCTGTGTCCACAACTCTCTGCAGTTTCTTACGGTCCTGGGCAGAGCAGTTGCCATACCAAGCTGTGGTGCATCCAGATAGGATGCTTTCTATGGTGCATCGATAAAAGTTGGTGAGTGTCAAAAGGGGACAAACTGAATTTCTTTAGCCTCCTGAGGAAGTAGAGGCACTGGTGAGTTTTCTTGGCTGTGGCATCTACGTGATTTGACCAGGACAGACTGTTGGTGATGTTCACTCCCAGGAACTTGAAGTTCTCAACCCTCTTGACCTCCAATCACTAATCTGTTCATTGTATCAGATTACTAAGCATCAAGGTTCTTTCAAGGCTATCTAGCTCCAGAAATCCAAAATCCTAACAGGCTGCTGCTTGTCTAATTGATCCCTTTGACTCCACTGCAGCCCAGGAGTGGCCCATGGATTCTTGTGACTGATGAACAGAGCAGCGGCCCTCAGTGCTCTCACTACCCGATGCTGGTTGTACTTCAGCAGGCACGTCCCCAACCTGCCGTGGTCAGTAATGGAGTAAGTCAGTAAGAACTTAAGTGTGACAGTGATATAGGGGCAATGGAAAGATCTGGTAAAAAGAGGGTGCAGGAGGGGAGACTTGCATGAAAGCAGAAATATGAAGTGGTGTGAAAGGTTGGAAGTTTCCAAAAGCATAGCAAATAACGTGGACAAACAGAAAGAGAAGATATAAAGCAGTAGTAAATTTGAGGAGCAAGGAGAAACACCAATTTCTGTTTAATATGTATTGATATATATTTACTTTTTATCTACAAAGAATACCATAGGACTATTAGGACTACAAAGAATACTATAGGACCATACCATTAACTATTATTAAAACGTTGATGATTATTCTAGCTAGTTTGTAAAAAAAATGATTTTTTAAAAATTGTGATATCCCTCCAAAACTGCATTAGAGTCAATGATAAGCATATTGATATTGTATCTGCTCTGCAGAAAGAAGTGTGGCACCTCCCATATGGAAACATAGAGAAACAGGAGTACGAGCCCTTCAAGCTTGCTCTCCCACTGAATGCCATTATAGTTCTCCTCTGCCTCAATGCCGCATTACCACTTTCTCTCCTTGGATGCGAATGTTGATGAGGTAAAGCAGGAGTTAGGCTTTCTACATATGTAAAATGCTGCCTGATGGTTGTTTGAGGCCCCGATTCCAAACCTGCATACATCTGGCATCCTGCTGCATTCAGGCTGACTGAATCAGTTCACCATGCAGTCTAACCTGCAATAATAAAGGGGTTCCTGGAGGCGATCACCAAGGAGGTAAATCTTTATCAATAAATAACTAAGCATGAAGTCAGTAGAAAGAGCAGTGTGCTTCCTAACTCCACAGAAGTCCCAAAGTCACTTTCCTAATTGGCTTCCTCCCCCTCTCCTCCCCCGATAGCTTTCACATTTGGTCAAAATTAATAAGGCAGCGGTTTTTTTCAAACCATTGCTGAAATAAAAGATAAGACATCTTTATTAGTCACACCGTGAAATGTATCTTTTGCGTAGACTGTTCTAGGGGCAGCCTGCAAGTGTTGCCACGCTTCCGGCGCTAACATAGCATGCCCACAACTTCCTAACCTGTACGTCTTTGGAATGTGGGAGGAAACCAGCGCACCCAGAGGAAACCCATGCAAACACAGGGAGAACGAACAAACTCCTTACAGACAGTGGCTGGAATTGAACCTGGGTCGCTGGCGCTGTAATAGAGTTACGCTAACCGCTACACTACCGTGAACTAACTAAATAACAGAAACATAACATAGAATTAAGAATTATCTTCAAGGCACCTCATTCTGTCTTACTGTCTGGAGCAAGGTGCCGTGGCTGTGCTGCAGTTTCTAGGAAGTCACAGGCACGAGCCCTCAGATTGGAGAGTTTTGCTTTGCTCGTCCTGTGTTCCTGCCTCAGTAGGTTGAGGTTCAGTGTGTGACTTGTCAAGATTGCGGTCAGGACATCATGATGCCAACTGAGCAGTTTAAGGTTCACTTCTTCACAGCTAAGTGCACTTTTCGGACTTCACATTTTACTTAGTTAATTTGGAATATATCCGTGAGCAGAGTAGGGGAAGCTGACAGTGAAGAGGCCTTATGTCTACTGTAAGAAAGTGTAGGGGTGACACAGTAGTATAATGGTTAGCATGACATATGTGATAAAAGGCAAGTATCAATATCAATATCCTTCCATTTGGAAAATCTATCTCCAATCAATAAAAATTGATATGTACTAAGACTGTCACATTATAGGGACACTGAAGGCAAAGAACAATGCACAATAGTAGTAGGGCAGGCACAGTAGTGTAGCGGTTAGTGTAACACTATTACAGTGCCAGCGACCCGTGTTCAATTCCGCCACTGTCTGTAAGGATTTTCTACGTTCTCCCTGTGTCTGCGTGGGTTGCCTCTGAGTGGTCCGGTTTTCTTCCACATTCCAAAGACGTACGGGTAGGTTAACATGGGTTTAAATGGGCGGCGCAGACTCCTTGGGCTGGAAGGGCCTGTTACCGTGCTGTAAATAAAGTTTAGAGAATGACTACAGCACTGAAGATAGCCATAAAGTCTCGCCTCCTTTTGCAAGAACAACTGAGTCAATCACATTCCCCAGCTCTTTCCCTTGACCCTCCAACTTTCTCCCTCAACTGTATGTCTAATATCTTTTAGAAGTGATGGTTTTGCCACCTTTTCCGTCAGTGAGTTCCAGATCATGACCATGCTGTCCATTGAAAGGTTTTCCTGAAGGCACTCCTGCTTTTTTTTCCAGTCACCTTAACTCTGTCCCCTTTGGTTCCCAGTCCTTCCAGCAATAGAAACAGTTTCTCTTTATTCACTCTGTCTGGACTCTTGATGACTTGGAGTCTTCTGGAAGCCACATTTCAATTTCCTCTATTCTAAGGAGAACAGTTCAACCTTCTCCAATCTATCACATAACATAGTTTCTCAGCCCTTGCATCATTTCACTGATTTTTTTCTGCACTGTCTCAAGTGTCATTGCCAAATGTTGTTAAATAACTTCCTGATTTCACTTTGACTTGTTCTTACCATTTTACACTTAATGATATTATATGGCCAGGCGAGATTGGAGACACTTTCCTTCAGTTATATACAGTGAAGCAAAACACAATCAGCCAACAACTAAATCAGAGAAAGTGAATCTCTTGCTTGCCCACCAGTCATCTAAACTAAACAGCTAATTTGTCGGCAGTTAACTGGTACTGTGCGATCTTCAAACTCATATCACTGTTAAATGTTGCACGAGTGTGCCATTAGGAATGAACCTTGGGAGCTGTAGTTCACAATGAACATCATAATTATAGAGAACTACATCACCCAGTCTTCCCCAGCTGTTACCCTGCAGATTAATATAACTGGCACAGGCTGAAATACATGTACAGATGTCAGATTTTTATTATATACCCAATTGACTAATAAAAATAGCATGGAGTTAGATTTTTATGATCTATAATACATTTATTGTTGTGCACTGGTCTCTTTTGGCTGAGCTCAATAGCTTAGGATTCAGTGGCCATCGCTTTCTGTGGTTCTTCCATTGTCCAAAGTAAAATGTCTTTTTTGTCTGGTAGGAGGTTGATCAAGTTAAAGCCAAAAAAGTACTTTGGCTTTATAGGATAAATTGAAGCCTTTGCATACTTCAAACTATTACTGGCTGCAAACTCAACACCAGATGAAGCTTAAGCTGTTTGAGCTGTTGGAATGGCTATCCCTCCATTTACTCACTTATTATAAAGCACTAGCCATTGACCACACTGAAGTATGGGCTATATTCTAGCATAGAATATAGTATTATATTCTAGTATATTTAATAGAAAATCTTACAAATAAATGCAGTTACAATACCAATGTAACCAAGCTGTCACTAAGATGCATCATTACTGAATTCAACCTTTCTGGACCCACCTTGTATGAAACGTTGGATTGTGATGTATGCAAGATCATGCCCATCGATTGCAATTGCAGGCAGCAACGTTAACTTTGTGCACCCTGCTGATGTGAATAATTTCTGTATCCTATAATTTTTGGCAGCATCAACAGAGGACCGATATTTTGAGTGGGTAGCTCCATTTGAAGCAAGCCCACACTTAGTAAAGGGATGCTGCAGGTGTTGGCAGATGTGTAAAAAATGAATCCAACTTGGGGAACATCGAAGGATGGTACAACATGGTGATTGCAATTTTTTTTTTGGAAGTTGCACTGAAAACCCTGGTAGAAGAGCTGCAAAGCAGGTGAGATGTTTCGGGTCTGGAAGGATCCAAGAGGCTGTCTAGATACAGGCTCAGAAGAAGTGGGTGCAGATAGCTTTAGAGGTCAGTCCCAGGAATGAAGCCCAGAGGACAAGATGCAGAGCAATAGTAGTGTAATAACTTTACACAGGTGGTTAAGGTCAGTGAATGCATCTTGATGTGGCATATGCTACCAACTGCACCACTAGACTCACAGTCTATTCATTTCCAAATTCCCATCACTCACCTGCCACAATCTCTATGGATCAGGTCTTGTTCCCAACATTCATGTGTTCCGCCCCTCTCTTGTGTGTTTACCACTGCTGCAAAGCTCACACTCACTATTACTATTCATATGCAATGCCAGATTTTCACCCAAACATTGCACAATGCTCACTGATACACTCCCTCCCTCCTGCACACAACCGTGGGCATAGCGATATAACTGATGGGCATGCATACCCTAACAGGAGGGCACAGTGCTTTCCATTATTGGGATCATCATTTCCTGGATATGACGAATGGCAGGGCTGAGACCATTGAAGATCCCACAATACCTGCATCCTGTATTGTCTCTTCAGATGGACAAGCTGCAGGTGGTGTCAACATACAACGCTTACATTTCTTCCTCACCCATGTATTACAACCTCAGTTCAGGAAATCCAAGATGGCAGATGATGAAGGTGTGCCATAACTTGATTTTGCACTCCCGGGTACCGGGTCAGGTTCGAACACCCCTCGAAATTTACTGGGTGTTATACAAGTAGGGTGTGCCTACTGTGTGACTCCCACATTGTGGCCTGAAGCCATGACAGAGCACAAGCATAACACAGGTGCTGATATACCAGAGGTCTTAGTCAGAGGTGAGCTCTGCTGCAGAGGTTACAGAAGAGGACTTGAGGCTATGGCCCGGAGGAGGCAGCTCATAGGCATGCACAATGAAATCCAGGGTTCATAGGGAAGCCTGACAGAATGCCTGTGTACAACATCAAGGATCATGGAGAACTCAAGGACCAATGTGGCACAGGACCTCACAGAGTGCTTGGAGGCCATCCTTTTCTTTGTGGAAGCGGCAGACAACTCAGTGATGAAGTGACTGATCTTTAGCTTCCTTGAGTGCTCAAGCAGAAGCCACGAGATGTCTGAGTAATGCTTAGGAGTCTTAGTCAGTTCTCATGCAGTCAGCGTTTTGCATAATGGCTGGGGGTTACAGTGTGTGAAGAGGCTTGCAGGGTCTCACAGTAGCCCAGCGGTCTGTCCCCCGCCTGCGCAGTAGACTAACAGTGAACCATCCCAGAGGAGTAGAGGTGGCTCCTTGGAGCACAAACCTGAGTCCACTCTCAGGGTGACACCACTAAGATGGTTGCTGTTGCCTGTCAGCTCAGCAGCTCAGACCACTGCTGCTCATGCCGAGATGGAACAGTCTTAGGTCGGGCCAATTCATAGAATCATAGAACAGTACAGCACAATACAGGACCTTTGGCCCACAATGTTGTGCCGACCTTTAAACCTCGCCTAAGACTGTCTAACCCCTTCCTCCCACATATCCCTCTATTTTAAATTCCTCCATATGCTTATCTAGCAACCTCTTGAATTTGACCAATGTACCTGCCTCCACCACCGCCCCAGGCAGCGCAGGCTTCTTCATTGCAACCACTGGTGTGGTATTACGGGGATGATTAGTTGACCTTTGTATGCAATATTGCATTAATGAATCTGGTTTTAATTTTTTATTTTGAGATTTTTGTTTACATTTTAGGGCTAAGCAGAGTCTGTGTCAGCAACAGAAGGAAGGTAAGTTACCTTGTTGCAGTAAGATTAACTTTAGCTCTTTGTTTAATGAAAAGGTACAGAATGTGTATCAAATCCTCAGCTCATGTCAATCTGTGCACCTTGATTTATCAATGTTTTCACCAACTGAACTATATTTAAACTAATTAGCAGAAAAGACTTTGGTTTCCGCAAAGTGTATCTGGATTCCAGACTGGTTTAGAATTCACTTTGCATATTAGATTTGATCTTACAATTAACTTCCGTAGCATAGTGGTTAGCACAACGCTTTACAGCGCCAGCGACCCGAGTTCAAATCCGGCCACTGTCTGTAAGGAGTTTTTACGTTCTCCCTGTGTCTGCGTGGGTTTCCTCCGGGTGCTCCGGTTTCCTCCCACATTCCAAAGTCGTACAGGTTAGGAAGTTGTGGGCATGCTATGTTGGTGCCGGCAGCGTGGCGACACTTGCGGGCTGCTCCCCAAAATCACTACACAAAAGATGTATTTCACTGTGTGTTTCGATGTACATGTGACTAATAAAGATCTTATAAAAAAAAATCACAGTTTCAGAAATCTGTTGCAGAAGGAGATGAACATAAATATATTTGCAATGTTTTCAGGATGCACTGAGACATGGCAAATATGTATACAAAAGAGGTAGAGGTTTATTTGTAAGATAGTGCACTATTTACATATTGATGCTCTATGTTCTTGGTACAACCTGACTGTCTGTAAAGCTGTCTGTGACAATGTTTCATTGCTTGGGCAACAAGTTCACTGCTATCCAATGGGACTGGAATACAGGTGAATCCCCTGTTGTGTAATGTAAATTCGCCCTTACAGAATTCACAAATCCCTACCCAAAAATTTGGGATGCAAAATAAAATTCGGTCTCACGGAATTTACGTGAAAGAAAGTAAATAAATAAACACAACATTTTTTTCTTCAACTTGCATTTCTTGACACATGGACAGATGGCACAGCTTCATAATGAGCAAAGTCGTAATATGGACCGTTTTCTAGGAATGCAACCCACTCCTCCCCACCCGTTACACAGAAGTTGCCTGTACAAACACGTACTTAGATACAGAAAACACAACATGTTCCATGCTTAAAGATTCAGTACAATAATTTTATCCTCTGCAAAACAATTGCAGGCAGCAAAGGATAAAATGAACTGTGTGCTCATTTGTAATGGGACGCAGCTTAAGGCTTTGCTCGATATGTATCACATAATGGAATAGCTTTGACTCAGATATGTCAAAGTGAAGATTCTTGTTATTAAAGTGGAATTTCTTATTTCCCTATCCACAAAGAAAAGTATAATTAAATAAAGGACCACAAGGCTAGAAATCAGGCTGTTGTTGCCAATAAAGCTGCTTGCTTAATTACTACAAAAATTATACGAGGCAGATTAAACCTGTTGTGAGTTCAAACCAAATACAATTTAGAATAAATTTAATACTATTATCTTACATGTAGATACAAAGGTGAACTTCCCAGATGTATGGATTTTGCTTTCATAAATGAAGCTGCCTTCATATCTTGCAGGTTATTAAATCATGAGCAAGTTTCAGCAAGATGTGATTGCTTCCAGCATGTTTTTTAAGTGTAAGCTGGGAATCTATTGAGCCTCTGCACCAGGTGGTTGCACATGTAACTCCTGGCATTTTGGTACCCTAACCTTAACCCTACCCTAACCCTATCTCCCTACCTTCTCTGCTACCTAGGCTCTTCCCTCTTTCTCAGTTCTGATGAAGGGTCTCAGACCTGAAATGCTAACACTGATCTTGACAGTATGATGACTTTTCTAGAACATAGAACACCACAGCACAGTACAGGCCTTTCGGCCCACAATATTGTGCCGACATTTTATCCTGCTCTAAGATCTATCTAACCCTTCCATCCCGCATAGCCCCCCATTTCTGTATCATTCATGTGTCTATCTAAGCATCTCTGTTCCTGTTTGTTCCTATCTGTTCCTATTATTTCTATAATTAAATCCACAGAACTATTGCTAAATATTTAATCAGTGGCTGAATTTAACAATGAAAAGTGAAGCTCAAAACAGAAGAAAATGCTCTTTAAATGTTGATTGGCTGAAGGGAAGAAATAATGTTTGAGAAACAAAGGACTGCAGATGCTGGAATCGAGACGAAAAACACGATGATGCTGGAGGAACTCAGCAGGCCAGGCAGCATCCGTGGAGAAAAGCAGGCGGTCAACGTTTCGGGTCAGGACCCTTCTTCAGGACTGAAGATAGGAAAAGGGAAAGCCCGATATATAGGAAGGGAAAGCAGAGCAGTGATATGTGGACAAAAGAGGGGAGGCGGGGTGGGCACAGGGTGGTGATAGGTAGATGTGGGGGGAGGAAGGGAGAAGAGATCCATGGGGGATGGGTCAAAGGTAAGGAAAGAAATAAAGGGAGTAGAAAAAAGAGAGATAGGCTAGGAAAGGGAAGAAGAGAAGAAGCATGGTGGGGGGGGGGGTGTGGTGAGGGGTGTGGGGATTACTTGAAGTGGGAGAATTCACTGTTCACATGGTTAGGCTGCAAGGTTCCAAGATGGAAAATGAGGTGCTGTTCCTCCAGTTTACGCTTGGAATTCTCCTGGCAGTGGAGGAGGCCGAGGACTGACATATCAGTGACAGTGTGGGAGGGGGAGTCGAAGTGACTGGCAACAGGGAGATGCAGATCGTGGTTACGGACGGAGCGCAGGTGTCCTGCGAAACAGTCACCTAGTCTGCGTTTGGTTTCACCAATGTAGAGAAAATAATTCTTAATGAACAGGGAGAACTGCTGAGTTGCCAGTGTACAGTGTAAGTTTCATGACTTCTAGATGTTCACTTACCACTGATACAGATGTTGGATGGGAATCAAGCATTCCGTATAAAGTATCCAATGTTGAAGTGGGTGTTAAGGCTCTTAAAGCAGAAAAGAGGTGGACTGAAGACTTTTAGAAAATGAATTCCAGACTGTGGGTCTGTGCAATTAGATACATGACCTTCAATCATGAGATGAAAGGATGGGGCATGCCTGAGCAGTGAGAAGCAGCAGAGCAGACATTTTGGGGTGGATGGAACATAACACCACAGGACCTTAGTGGACGTTGGGAAGATTGAGGCCGTGGACCAATTTGGAAACAAGAATGAGAACTTTAAGGAGCCTGACCTAGTAACTCCTGGGCATTTTGCCAATGGCTCTCCCAAACCTGCAATCTCCGCCACCCTGGAGGACAAGGGCAGCAGATGCATGGGAACACCATTGGATGCAGGTTCCCCTACGAGCTTGCTCACCACCCGGACTTGGGAACTACATCGTTGGTCCTTTACATCCAGGACCTCCCCACTTAACAGCGCTGTGGGAGTACCTTCACCAGAGGGACTACAGTGATCAACACCACCATCTGAAGGGCAATTGGAGAGGTGGATCATTGAAAATCACTGACGAAGCATTTGAATTTGGTGGACCCTGTGGGAAGAGGAACAAAGCTAAAGCTTATCTGAAGCGGGCCGACCTGCCAAGTATTCATAGCATTTTCTGTTTATAATTTAGATTACCAGCATCTGCAGCTTTTTTGATGTTCACTGAAGTTGGTTGGGCCCAGCACACTGTCCTGAGGAGCTCCTGCAGTGATGTCCTGGGACCGGGATGACTAACTTCCAGCAACCCCGATTACCTTCCTTTGTGCGAGGTCTGACCCCAGCCATTGGAGTCTTTTCCCTTTGATGCCCATTGACTTCAGTTTCACCAGGGCTTGATGTCGATCAAATTCTGCCTTGATGTCAAGTGCAGTCACTTTCACTTCACCTGGGATTCAGTTCCTTGGTCCATGGTTGGACCTATGCTGTGACGAAGCCTGTTGCTGCATGATTCCAGAGAAACACAGAAAGGGCATCAGAGAGTAAGCTATTGGTGAGTAAGTGCTTAACATCAATTTCTCTAACTTCTGGTAACCCCACCCCTTCTCCCCACCCCCCCCACCCTGTCTTCCCTTATTCCCATGGCTCCCTTCCACTGCCTTGATGACCTGCCCATCTCCTCTCCTCCCCTCTCCTCCCCCATCCTTTGTTCCATGGTCCACTGCCGCCTCCTACCAGATTCCTCCTTCTTCAGCCCTCGGCCTCTTCTACCTATCACCTCCCAGCTTATTACATCTTCTCCCCCTCCCCCACCCACTACCTTCCCCCTCTCACCTGGATTTGCCTGTCACCTGAACTCACCTATCCCCTGCCTCCCACTCCCCCAACCTTCTTATTCTGGTTTCTGCCATCTTCCTTTCCAGTCCTGATGAAGGGTCTCGGCCCAAAACATTGATTGTTTATTTCCCTCCATGGATGCTGCCCGACCTGCTGAGTTCCTCCAGCATTGCTCCAGATATATCCAGCATCTGCAGAATTTCTTGTGTGTCGGTGAGTAATTGCTGCATGACAGGACTGTCAATGATGGCTTCCATTTCTTTGCCAATGTATGAGTAGATTGTGATGGAGAATTCACTGCCAGGGTATGTTACTTGCATAGGGCTGATAGATACTAGCACCACTATCAAAAAATATCATGTTGTTGGATATTGGTACCTCATTGTTGTTGCAATCCTTGGAGACCTCGTGACCATCTCCCTCAATTTGTAGTGTAGGAGGGCCACCCCAATATGTCGTTTTGTTAAGAAAACTTTGCTGCATGCCTCATCAGACACATGAGTGGGAACTCCCACTTGTAGAGTCTTTGCTCTCATGGCCATCATTGTGTGTCACTGGACTTGTAAAGCACAGACAGAAGCTCTGCCCTGACAAGGATGAGTAGGAATCCCTAATCAAGGGCTGTATTTGGCAAAACCAGATCCTGACAATTTCTGTGTAATTTTGGTGGGTTGTTACTGAAGCTAAAGCTGGCATTCAATAAAATGGCCATGGGATTGTGGTCCCAAGGATTTCTGGCTGGATACATTCCATACACTATTTTTCAGTCCGTTTCATGCTTCCATTCAATGCAAGAGGACAAATTACAGCAAACTTTCCAGCGGCACCGAGCAGCCTAATTAAAAACAAAACACAAGGAATGCTTCTCAGAACCCTGCTGTTACTATTCTGGATTGTCCTCAATTTAGTAACAGCAACGGTAAGGAATGCTCGTTTAATAGTAATGCTGAAATTTCCAACATATGGTTAATGTTTTCTACCACAATCAGAAAACATTGAAATGTCATCCTGTCCCTGGAGTTAGAAGTAGGTCTGAAGGCCACAGGGAAGGGAAGGTCTCAGCAGGCCATGCAAATCAAGAGAAATGGTGACCTACAGTTTAATTTTTGTCAGTGTGGACAAACAAGTCAAAGGCTTTGTTTAGCCCCTACCACAACTGCCAATATTTTTACTTAGCTTGATATTGACTGCAATGCAGCTAGAGATGTGTCATTAGTGGCACAGGACTTCAGGATTACGATGCTACACTCTCTTTAAATTGATCACATATTGAGTCAGCAGACAACAAGTATGATTGCAATAATGCATCAAATCCTCTGGGTATTGGCTTTGACCACAAGGAAAGAAACTCCCCACTAGTTCCGCAACTGTGTTCAATGCAATAAATCCTCTTACTGCCAATCATTGTGATGCTCTAACCTATTTTTCAAAACCAAGAGACTGCATATCTATCTGCTTTACAAGATTGTACTGTATAATTTGCAAAATATTCTGCGCTAGAGATCCTTTAGTTAGATGATTTATGCATCAATGGAATGGGAATCAAGCTTGTTACGTTACTGCAGAGTTTTCAAAAATATTTAAGATAAATCAAAGATGCTGCAAATTTGAAGCAATCTTTTTTTGTGGTCTCTGGTTGCAATGGAAATTATTTAAACTATTGTGAAGTAAAATTATATTCTTTGGTCATCAGTTTAATTACTTTGTTGCAGAATTTTCATTTTACTTAAACGCCTAACAGTTAACATTAAGTATGCCAAGAAATAATCTAAGTCTTAATATGCACAGGTTACATAAAGGTTCACTTGATTTGGATAAATGAGATTTGTGTGTAAGATGAATGATATAAACTGTCAACATATTATAAATGAAGAAGTCTCTCAATACTACTGACAACTAGTCACTACAGTATCTACAGAATTTACACCAGTACTGAATCAAAGTAGGAATTAAGTTGTTGAATAGTAAAAGACAACAGGGGCAGGACAAAATGATGAATGATTGGACCTGATGAGTTCACATTTTTATTTGTTTGAGACATCATTAAGTTACTTACTGAGAACATAAAGTAACACTTTGAAGGTCTCCAAGGATCTGGAAGATGAAGTAATTTTTAGCCGGTTTACAATATTGGAGACAAGTCAGTTAACAAAGCTCATGGGAACGTGTTTGACAAAGTGTGAAGAAAATGGTTATTTCTCAGCAAATGCAGCCAAACGTCTCAAAAGATGAGAGGTTGCCTGAATTCCTTCCACTGATGTGACAACCGGATCTCTGAGATACCAGAAAAACTTCATCTAATGCAATCAAATATGCCCTTCTGAAAACAAATGGAAACGCTGTAACATTTGTAGAAGGCCAGCAGAGAAGAACTAACATGAAATGTCATTTCTGAGGATTGTTCAGAGCCTCTGATTACACAGCCTGTGCGCCAGGCTTCTCACCGTGCTCCAGATAAATCAGGATGTTGCCATAGGAATCGACTAATGCGATGTTTGTTTATGGTGAATGAAGAAATGACAGTGTCAGTGAATGACATTTCTATTCTCAATGAAGATTTGTTCCTGTAAATGAATTTGGCAGCTTCATCTGTTTCCTCTCAACTGTGGTGTCTCAGCAAGAAGCAAAATGCCTGCTATTTGACACATTGGATGTTTCTACATGTAAAAAGTCTTAGCAGACTTTTGGAAAATGGAAAGAAAGATGTACATTATAGAGAAAGAATATATGCATACACACAATATAGGATTACTTTTTTTTGCAGTGACAAACGTATCAATATTCTTGGGTTTCCTTGCCTTGGGAAAAAGCAGACTGGTATCTATTTGCACACTCTCATTGTCTTACTATACTCTAGGTCCAGGTTCATTGTATAACATATGAATGAGGAGGTAACTATTTCTCAGATTTTTGAGAATTTTAAGATGTTTGACCTTTTGTTGCATTTTGACTTGGAAGGTGACTTCGTCCCTTCCACTCTTTTTGTTCCGTGGGCTGTTAGTGTTACATCAGTTCTGTTCTTTGAATCATAGAGAAATCACAGTGAAGTAATCTATTACTCTTAATTATAATTGTACTCTGGCAGAAGAGTGAGAAACCAGATTTAAGGACATGTTTGACTATGTCTGCCTTAACAATGCATATTTTATAGCATCATCAACTTAAGAAATCATCATTAGAAATTCTTTTAGAAAATATTTCTAAATTTTTATGTCCCCAACCTGTAGAGATTGGTGTTAGGTTGACAGTTTGCATGGCTCTGCTGGCTGAGATCATTGGCTTGGCAGAGGCTACATGCTGAACTAAGGAACAATCTGTTATGTGTGATACAATACAATGCTGAGCATTGTATTAATCTGCTGAACTGTCCTCGAGCTGAGGTTCTAAATTGGAGAAAGGCCAATTTTGTGGAAATGAGAAAGGATCTAGGAAGAGTGGATTGGGATAAGTTATTTTCTGGCAAGGATGTGCTCAGTAAGTGGAAGGCCTTCAAAGGTGAAATTTTGGGAGTGCAGAGTTTGCATGTTCCTGCCAGATTAAAGGCAAAGTTAACAAGCATAGGGAACCTTGGTTTTCAAGGGATATTGGTGCTCTGGTTAAGAAAAAGAGAGAGGTGTATAGCAGGTATAGGCAACTAGGAACAAATGAGGTACTTGAAGAGTATAGAAAAAGTAAGAAAATACTAAAAAAGGAAATCTGGAAGGTAAAAAGAAGACATGACGTTGCTTTGGCAGATAATGTGAAGGTAAACCCGAAGGGTTTCTACAAGTATATTAAGAGTAAAAGGATAGTAAGGGGCAAAATTGGTCCCCTAGAAGATCAGAGTGGTCATCTATGTGTGGAGCCTCAGGAGACGGGGGAGATCTTAAACAGTTTTCTTGCATCAGTATTTACTCAGGAACTGGCATGGAAGGAAAGGAAACAAGCACTAGTGTCATGGAACATATAGAGATTAAAGAGGAGGAGGTGCTTGCTGCTTTACAGCGAATAAAGGTAGATAAATCCCCCGGGCCTGATAAGATATTTCCTCGGACATTGAGAGAGACTAGTGTAGAAATTGCAGGGGCCCTGGCAGATATATTTAAAATGTCCTTAGCCACGGGTGTGGTGCCAGAGGACTGGAGGGTAGCTCATGTTGTTCTGTTGTTTAAAAAAGGATCTAAAAGTAAACAAGGTAATTACAGGCCAGTGAACCTGACATCAGTAGTAGTAAATTATTGGAAGGTGTTCTGAGAGATTGGATATACAAGTATTTGGACAGCCAAGGGCTGATTAAGGATAGTCAGCATGGCTTTGTGCATGGTAGATCATGTTTAACAAATCTTGTAGAGTTTTTCCAGGAGGTTACCAAGAAAGTAGATGAAGGAAAGGCTGTGGATGTTCTCTACCTGGACTTTAGTAAGGCTGTTGACAAGGTCCCACATGGGAGGTTAGTTCAGAAGGTTCAGACACTAGGTATCCATGGAAAGGTTGTAAACTGGATTCAAAATTGGCTGCGTGGGAGAAGACAGAGAGTGGTAGTGGATGAGTGTTTCTCAGACTGGAGGCCTGTGACTAGTGGTGTGCTTCAGGGATCTGTGCTTGGGCCATTGTTGTTTGTTGTCTATATCAATGATCTAGATGATAACGTGGTAAATTGGATCAGCAAATTTGCTGATGATGCTAAGATTGGAGACGTAGTGGACAGCGAGGAAGGCTTTCAAAGCTTGCAGAGGGATCTGAACCAACTGGAAGAATGGGCCAGAAAATGGCAGATGGAATTTAATGCAGACAAGTGTGAGGTGTTTCATTTTGGAAGGACAAATCAAGGTAGGACATACACAGTAAATGGTAGGGCACTGAGGAGTGCCGAGGAATAAAGGGATCTGGGAGTTCAGATACATAATTCCTTGAAAGTGGCGTCACAGGTAGACAGGGTTGTAAAGAAGGCTTTTGGCATCCTGGCATTCATAAATCAAAGTATTGAGTATAGGAGTTGGGATGTTATGGTGAGGTTGTGTAAGACATTGGTGAGGCCAAATTTGGAGTATTATGTGCAGTTCTGGTCACCTAACTATAGGAAGGATATCAGTAAGATTGGAAGAGTGCAAAGGAGATTTACTAGGATGTTGCTGGGTCTTCAGGAGTTGAGTTACAGGGAAAGACTGAACAGGTTAGGATGTTATTCCTTGGAGCACAGAAGAATGAGGGGAGATTTGATAGAGGTTTACAAAATTATGAGGGGTATAGACAGAGTTAATGTGAGTAGGCTCTTTCCACCTAGATTAGGAGAGATAAGTACGAGAGGACGTGGCTTTAGGGTGAAAGGGGAAAAGTTTAGGGGGAACATTAGGGGGAACTTCTTCACTCAAAGAGCAGTGGGAGTGTGGAATGGGCTGCCATCTGATGTAGTAAATGCGGGCTCAGTCTTGAGTTTTAAGAACAAATTGGATAGATACATGGACGGGAGAGGTCTGGAGGGTTATGGACTGGGTGTAGGTAAACGGGACTAGCAGAATACCGTTTTGGCACAGACTAGAAGGGCCGAATGGCCTGTTTTCTGTGCTGTAGTGTTCTATGGTTCTATCAGTTGACTGTCTTTAGATAGCATCATAGAACAGTACAACACAGAAGCCAGCTATTGGGTCATTTAGTCTAGATTTCAAAGAGAAATCCAGTTAGTTCCATTCCCTTTCCTTCACCACCCTTCCACAGTTTTCCATTCTAAGTATTTGTACAAAGCCATTTAGAAGGCCACTATCCACTATCCTTTCGGGCCTAAACACAGAAGATGCTGGAACTATTCACCTGGGCAGTCAGCGTGTGTGGAGAGATTATCAGAGTTAACATTTCAGTCTGTTGATTTTAATCAGCATTCTTCATGCAATGCATTTCAAATGTTAACCACAGATTCTTTGGAAAGCTTCTTCTGAGTTTCTTTTCTATTTATCCCACATCATTGTCCTTCGCTAACTGATCCTTTGAGAACTGTTCCTCTTTATTTACTCTATTTAAACTTTTCTCAACTTTCACATCTAAAATAAATCCCTTTTAGCTGTTGTAGGGAGAACGACAGCTTCTCCACTTCACCTGCCAGCTGTAATTCATAATTCATGGAACCATTCTACTAAATCACTTAGAGTCATAGAGTCATAGAGCACTACAGCACAGAAACAGGCCCTTCAACCCATCTAGTCCATGCCAGCCTGGTTTTCTGCCTAGTCCCATCTACCTGCACCCAGACCATAGCTCTCCATACCTCTCTCATTCATGTACCCATCCAAACCTCTCTTAAATGTTACAATTGAACCCGCATCCACCACTTCCGCTGGCAGCTCATTTCCACACTCGCACCACCCTCTGAGCGAAGTAGTTCCCCTTCAGATTCCCCTTAAATATTTCACCTTTCCCCCTAAACATATGACCTCTAGCTCTAGTCTCACCCAACCTGATGGGAAAAAGCCTGCATGCATTCACCCTATCTATACCCTTCATAATTTTGTATACTTCTATAAATGCATGGAATGGGCTGCTGGAAATAGTGCATGGAATGGGCTGCCAGAAATAGTGGTGGAGGCTGATACGTTAGGGTCTTTCAAGAGACTGTTAGATCGGTATATGGAGCTGAGTAAAATAGAGGGCTATGGGTAAGCCTAGTAATTTCTAGGGTAGGGACATGTTCGGCACAACTTTGTGGGCCGAAAGGCCTGAATTGTGCTGTAATTGTTCTATGTTCTATGTTCTGTGTTCTATCTCCCCTCTCCCCCACTTCTGTGTCCTCTCCAAAGCTTTTGGATTGATCCTAAAGTTAAGATTAAGATTTCTTTATTAGTCACATGTACATTGAAACACACAGTGAAATGCATTTCTTGCGTAGAGTGTTCTGGAGGCAGCCTGCAAGTGTCACCACACTTCCGGCGCCAACATAGCATGCCCACAACTTCCTAACCCGTACATCTTTGGAATGTGGGAGGAAACCGGAGCACCCGGAGGAAACCCAAGCAGACACACGGGGAGAATGTACAAACTCCTTACAGACAGCAGCCAGAATTGAACTTGGGTCGCTGGTGCTGTAATAGCGTTACGCTAACTGCTACACTGCAAATGCCCAGTACTGGAAATAATATTCTGGCTGGGACAGAAATAGTGCCTTATATGGGTTAGCTTAACATTCTACGTTTCATGCTCTGTACTTTTATTTATAAAATCAATGATCCCATGTTCTACCATTTGCTTTGTTAATCTATACTGTCGCCTTCAATGGTTAGTGCAAACACCTGTTCTTGCACTGCTTTTAAAATGTTCTCATTTAGTATCTATGGTCCCTCCACATCCTTCCTACTGAAACGAATCACCTCTGTATTGATCTTCTCTGTCTTGAGTATGCTCATCACTAGCCTGCCCATGTCTCCTTGAATTCTAAGACAATCTTCTTAATTTTTTTACTACAGGTTCAAGTTTTGTGCCATCTGCAAACGCCAGTATTGTGCCACTCATTACTTCTTGTCAATCTGACAAATCAGCGAAGCTCTCTACTTTCTAAACCCTCCAAAGAGGAGGATAGAGACAAAATATGGAAGAAGATAAGCAGAGAATAGCTTGATGAAAAAATATATCACCTAGACATAACTATCAATTATATGAAGTAGAAAGATTCCCAGCGATTCCAAATAACAACTCTTACCACTTCATTTATGATTGGACATAATTTGATGCTTATATATGAACACATATTTGTGAATTAAAATCACTCCAAATAAAGTATCTTGGATTCATAACGCCTTCTGCTCTTACTAAGCAATGCAGCATGGATTCCATCTAAATCCACTGACATACCCAGTTTAATATCACCAGCCTTTCAAATGCCTGGTCTTTATTTCTATTTAATACCATACAGCATTCTGAGAACTTCCTCATTTACCACAACTTTGGTATAATCTTTTGCCTTCATAAATATCAATTCAAAATATATGATGTTCGCTCTATTAATGTCCAGTGGTGACATGGGAGGATATCCTGGTAAGATACAAAATGACCTTGACAGTTTCCATCTAAAGGATAACGCATTCCATATGATGACTCCAAATGTTCTGAATGCACCAACTAATATTTTGTTATCTTTTGTCACATTTTGGAGCTACTGGTTAGAATCATTACAAGAACTCTAGCTCAAAATGTTCTGATACAGAAATGGTTCAAAAAGCATATAGTAAGATTGCACACAAAAGGAAATTACAGAATCAGTTCACTAAATCGGATGTGTGAACTCTTATTAAAAAGCTAATTAATTTTCTGGTTCATCGTATAACCTGCGGGCACTATTCATAAAGCACGTGTCACTTTTTTAGTCACAGTTAGTGAGAGCAGAGCTGCCATAACTCCCTGCATTAAATTCCCTTGTAGGCTGAAATATCCAAATAAAAGTACAAAGCTACATAGTTAACATTTATGAATGTTTTTAATGATCAAGGAATTTTATTTAAATCTAAAAGGTGGTGGAGGCTTTTTTAACAAGGACTACTAAAAGTTTCTGAATTGACCTCAAAATTATCTCATTTTGTGAAATGACCAATGGCTTTAAAACAAAGCAACTGAGCCTCCACAGACAAGAAATACTGGGCTGCTCTGAATCCCTCTGAAATTGTTACCGAGTTTGGAGCATTGCACAGATTTTTTATAGTAGCCAACAGGGTTGATTTCTTTTATATGTACCTAAATGAACTGCGATATTGTGTGGGATTTCACTTCTGAAAACATTACTAGATGCTTCACCCATTATTTCAGTACAGTAAGTGTAAATAAACTTCTTAATTATAATGTTTATATTTTTAAATTATTGACAAGAGGACAAATTATCTGGCCGTCCTGGCTGAAGGCAGAGATTAAAATAGTTAGTGAGGATTCAGGAAATTGGGAGGAGAATGCTCCTGCTAAAATCTCTATTCATGGTGAGTTAGGCTATATCTTGTGACTGCTCTTTCAAGCCAATATGAGCTGAAAAATTGTGTCAACTTAGTAGCTAACATGATACATGGGCATTACATTCCATTATAAAACTGTCAAAGATATTACCAGCAATAGCATCACATGAGATGTATCAATTATTTATTAAAAACATTAAAGGGATTGGACAGAAACAATTAGGTCACTCATCAAATCACTATGCCATCTCTCATGCCATGAGAAACACATTTGTTTTTAAATCTGGTTGTGCTCTATAACATTTTTGCAGCCAACAATGTTCTTACTGGAAAAAAAGGACAATGAAGATATACTTTATTTATGATTTTAATTCATGAATATATGTTGTATATCTATCAAATTGTGTTCAATCATAAATGAAGTGGTGAGAGTTGTTATTTGGATCCTCTGGGAGCCTTTCTCCTTTACAAAATTCACAGCTGTGTCTATGTGATGTATTTTTCATCAGGATATGCTTTCCTTACAGCCCAGTATCCTTTTTCCAGATTCTGCTCTCTTTCCTCCTCCTCCTCACTTGAAGACTTACAGGGAATAGTTTCTTGGGCATTCAATAACGATCCAAGTGTCCACCTGACATAACGGTTAATTCTTTATGTTTCAGCATGAGGATCAGCAGGATATTTCACTATAGAGGGCTACACACCTGAAGCAAATCCTTTTCTGTCCCCACAATTTCCAGGTCCTACCCGCAGCCTGGCCTGGAGTCAGAGCAAGAAATGGACAGAATAAACCCGACTCCAATTGAACATGTTCTTGGTGTCCGTAGCTCACTTCTTCCATTCAAATGTGGCCTGTTCCGCCACAGTCCTCCCCAATAGTCCCCAATAGAAGTGATATGTTAGTGATGGAACTAACAGCATTGATCTACTTCTTCAAGGGAAAATTTTGAATATCCAGTTTGTGTAGTTGTGCATATGGCTTTGGGTTGCTTCTGTGGCTGAATATGAGCCAACCAAAATGTGGCATACTGACCTTGTCTTAATATTTGAAAGGCTGAAGCTATTGTTTCATTTTACCTAGTGAAATACCTAAAAATTAACGTGGCACATTTAAGATAAGTAAGACAATTAAGAAGTGTATGAAATAATGTATTGTAGCACTATTTAGGAGCGAAGCAGTCATCTTCTCAAAACTCCCAGAAAACTAGACACTCTCTGAACAATGCTGCATACCTATTCACATTTCAACTGAGTATATAATTATATAGAAAGGGCAAATAAGCTTCAGCTGAGAGATACAGTGAAGATCAAATGAATTTCTATCATTGCATTCTAAGGCTTAATCTCAAACTCTGCATGAGTTTTGGTCATCTAATCACACGGTAGATATTATTACTTCTGGATAGTCACAGAGGCAAACAGCAAAGATGACTTTTGTCTTGGAGGATTTGAGACATGACAAATATTTAAAGAATTTTTTGCCTTTCTTTGGAAAAGAGGAGATCTCATAATGATTGAATTAAAATTTTGAAGACAATCCAATGATTCAGTCAAGCCCCATTGTCCACTGCAGCAGTGCTATTGCCAGAGTATTTACATTACATAGGACATCAGTAAAAATGACAAATTATAAATGAACACTGGGAGGAAATTTTCATTTGCCAGTATACAGAATAACTCACTAGGAACTATTGTCAGAGGAGATATCTAGGTGATTTCAAAAAGAAAAGAGAAGCATTTCTGGAAAGTGATGAGAATAGGTAATTTCTGAAAATGAATTGAGCTGTTGGAATTAAAATGTTTTACGATTTTGGAACTCTTGGTTTTAAAAGAAGAACCAGCAGAGGATACAGATGTACTCTCTGTACCTTATGTAGACACATTGTGAACATAATTTATGGCTGCGCTACATCACTCAAAACATATCTTCCCCACAGACAGCAGCAAACAGAAATCCACCAGAAACTGAAGGAAATACTGAAAGGCAGGGATGCAGCACAACAGCTAAGCTTACCCTTTGGCCTCTGATTCTGCATTGCTGGTTTGAAATTCAAGATGGAGATGTGTTTCTTTTTAAAAACAGGATACCTTAAACAAAAGACAAGAAATATTTTCTGCAAACAGAAAGAAGAGAAAAAATAGCATTGTGACATAGCTCCAGATTTTATAGGGAGTTGTAGTATTGAATGCTGTGCCATAGGGAATGGTTCAGGCCGAGACCATTGTACCTTTAAGTGGAAATTGGATAAATTTATGAAGCAGTGGAAGATATTGGGCTTTGGGGAAAGAGATATGGAGTGGGACCAGTTTTGAATTTCGGCAACAAAGAACTGGCATAAGCATCATGAACTGAAAACCCTATTTCTGTACTGTAAATATCTGCGGTTCTGTGGCTGTATACAGCATTTAAAGTACTTACTATCTAGGGGACTGTTTCTGGTTAAGCATGCAGTGTCCATAGGTATCCATTATAATACAAGAGAAGCCATTAAAATGTGTTCTAGCACTATCAAAGTATATTGGTATAAAGGTTACTCTAAAAAGGTTAGTGTTGCTCATATTTCATTTGTAAAACAATTACAAACCAAACCATTTAAACAGTGAAGTAACCTGTGCCCAATATATCCGCAATAGCAGCCCTTTTCTGTTGTCTTGAGCAGTGTAAATCATATCCTTTGGTAGATTTAACATCTGTGATCTCTTTGATTTGAATTTTTAATTCAATATGTGCTACCATTCACATAACCCTTTTATATTTAACTATTTAAAAATCTCTCAAATTCTCATTAAAATCTTTACTCAAAATGTCTGGATGAATTGAATCCCAAAATTTAGATAGATTAGATAGATCTTCATCATATCATTCTGTATTTATTACGTACATTTAAATGGGTTTTATTTAATTGTGAGCATCCTTATAACATGAATTCAATAATGAAAATAGAGTATAGATAGAATGTGTGGCAAAAATCATTGGATGTTTGGGTGAAAACCCATTGAGATAAATGTATGGGGTTTATGCATAGTCCACCATTATTTTTCTTGGAGGTGATGGAGTTTAAATTCATTGAGGACAGGAAGATGTGAGCCATGTCTGTTGAGTAATAAACAACATTCATCTATTAATAGCAAATCATGTTTGGATCAGCAGAACCCAAACAGTCCAAAGGGGATACACCATGTAATTTGAGACTAAATAAGAGTTTATTAATCAGATGTTATTGTGTAAGTCTTAGCTCCTGTCTTTTTAACTGATAGATTTTTCATTCTCTTTTACAAATTGAATTCTTATTAGTTTTTAATTGCTTTATGGCGCGGCACTCATTGTACGAAACACAGCAGTGTAATCTATGCAAAATATAATCTTTCCTGAATGCCACATCATAACCACAGAGATGGCATTAGAATCAATCCACACTCCATGCAGCAATATAGTTTCTAGTTTAAATTAACATTTCAATCAAAGTACCATTTTTGTTTAAACATTATAACCATTTACTTAAATATCTGACATAAATAGAATGGTTGAGGAAGCGCAAGGGACATGATTGATATACTGCTCCTGAACGAGCCATAATTCATTTGTGACTTGGTTCCTTCATTAGGAGTCAGGCCAGCCCATCCATGAGATATAAATTATGAGACTGAGGATTCCTGCTTTCCTCCCAGTTCTGGTCTAAGTCCACTAGAAAGGCAGTAAAGAACTTTGAAATGGATCTAGGGCCTGGATACACCAAAGAATCGATAAGTCACCCATCAACTGTCCTTCTGGCTAGTGTCCAAGATGCACCCATAGTGGTGTGGGTGCCCATCTTCATTATGCAGATGAAGTGGCCTTCTTGTGACCCTGGATACGTTGCCTGGTCAGTAATGAATTTCCTTAATGACTATGCTTTGCACAAATGGCGCTACAATTTTTGATCCTGTAACTAAGTTTGCTCTAACATGTTTGACATTCACATTGTAAAGGTCCAATTCTGTACTGAAGGTTAAATATAAGCAGTGTGGCCTGCTTGAAAGGACTGTTATATTCACATCTGATGACACTGTCTTTATGCTGAGACACAAGCTATTGCAGTTGCTGGAATCTGGAGCAAAAAAATGATCTGCTGGAGGAACTCACCGGGTCAGGCAGCATCTATAGGGGGAAATAGACAGTCAACGTTTCAGGTCGAGACCCTTCATCTGGACAGAAAAATAGAGGGGAAAAAGCCAATATAGAGAGGTGAGGGGAACGGGTGCGGCAGGAGCTGGCAAGCGATAGTTGAATCCAGCTGAACAGGGATGATTGGCAGATAGAATCAGGTGGGGAAGGGAAGGGTGGAGATAACAACTCCTGATGTTGGGAGTCCCACCCCCCACTGTTCCCATCTGCTCACCCTACCTCCTTTACTTGGTTCCATGCTGCACCTTCCTTTCCTATCAGATTCTGTCATCTGCAGTCCTTTGTTGTCTCCACTTGTCACCTCCCAGCCTCTGTCATTATCTCCACCCCTTCCCTTCCCCACCTGACTCCTGGATCCTGGATCCTGGATCCATGGGCAGGCACGATAATGTAGCGGTTAGTGTAATGCTATTACAGCGCCAGTGACCCAGGTTCAATTCCAACCACTGTTTGTAAGGAGTTTGTACGTTCTCCCCGTGTCTGTGTGGGTTTCCTCCGGGTGCTCCGGTTTCCTCCCACATTCCAAAGACGTACGGGTTAGGAAGTTGTGGGCATGCTATGTTGGCGCCGGAAGCGTGGCGACGCTTGCGGGCTGCCCCCAGAACACACTATGCAAAAGATACATTTCACTGTGTGTTTCGATGTACATGTGACTATATCTTATCTTATCTATTGGTTGCCAGCCCTTGCTCCACCCTTCCCCTCACCTTCTTTGCCTTGCTGTCTCTCCTCTACTCTTTCAGTCCAGATGAAGGCTCTCAACCCGAAACGTCAACTATCCATTTCCTTCCACAGATGCTGCCTGACACATTGAGTTCTTCTGGCAGTTTGTTTTTTTTTTTACTGCCTTTACGCTGTTCATTCAAAATTCACACCCTGCACTGACTCAATCTACCAGAGATGGAGTTCATTGTGTGTGGTCACTGGTGTGTGAAGGATATCTGTGATATAAGTGAGGATATGTTTGGGAGAACAAATCAGGAATAATTGTGGATAGGGAAGCAGGAGAGGCCACACGCCGCGTTCTGTACTTCCTGCTTTTCCTGGGGACACAGAGTCTTCAATTCTCCTCCAAATTACCACCAGCATATTTGCTCATCAGAGGGAAGTGATCTCTCGGAGTCATGTTTCCCCTCTCAGGTCCTGCTGATCTGTTCTATCCCATCCTGGAAGAGAAGGAATTGCGATTGTGAAGGAGTGTATTGGCCTGTGCATTTTTGTGTGTATGTGATGCCTCAGATGGACAACGGGTTAAGAGATTTATCCGAACTGTGCCTCTGATGATACAGTAGTGTGGATTGCATGAATACCAGTGTGTGGTTAGTTAGTTATGTTCTGTTTGTGATGCTGGTGGCTGTAAGATAATTTGTGAGTTTGACCACCACTCCTGAGTTGTGACATTTTTTCAGAATTGAATCCACGTTTTGAGGGATAGGACTCCTGACTGTCACCCTTTCAGTGCTCCTTTCTCATGCTACATCAGTTGTCTCTGTTGAGAGCCATGGCTGAAATCTTTGGTTAGTTCTCTCTCAGTTACAAACATCTCTTTAAACCTTAGCTCCACTCCCAGCCAGAGCATACCAGTACAGCACCAGGAAAAACTGCATCCATTCAGTGCTCAAGTGATCAAAGTACAGTGGAGGTATACATTTATCAATTAACTATAATTGGTGTCAATAGATCAGATTTTGGAAGTGAAGTAAGAAATGCAGTTGCTACTATATTACACACTTAGCGCAAATAACTGAGGAGAAATTTCACTCTCTATGTGTTGGTTTCAAATCCTGGTTGTCATTGGTTGGACTGAAATCCACACCTTCAAACCAACGGTTATCATTAACACCCTGAGCATTTAGTGCCTTTTTTTTATCCTTTCACCAAAATTACCCCCGAATCAATTTACATTTTGCTGAATTATTTGCAGAGCATTTTGGAAATCACAGGTGAGGGGAGGACTTCCTGGCTAGTAGTGAGTTTTGAATTGAATGATTTCGAGTTGACCTGAAGGAGTGAAGGATGAATGCACTTAAGGGGGGAGGACTGGCGCTTTAGATCTTTGTGTTCTGATGCATCTGGCAGTTGGTTGTGAGGAATCTTCCAAATGCCAATCTATTCTGTGATCTTTTTATTTCCAGAACAGGTGGGGTCACATTTCCAGGAGCTCCACGTCCAGATCATTTTGCAGAACCACAGCGAGCCATCACTATTCAAAGTACATACTTGGGAATATTTTGCATACTGCAGATACTGTATATACAAATTGCAAATACATCTCTTTAACACCCCTGAGTGATCTCCTCAATTAAAGCTTCAGTATAGCATTATCAGCTACCATTCATGTAACTCACCAAGGGGTCACTCTTAGTCTCTACTCAGTCATTTATTACTTCAGAGTATCATTCTTAAGGGATGAGAGAGCAGAACCCAGCAACCTGAAAGAACTATATGACTCTATCATCCAGCTGCCTCATTTCTACGCCAAATTTAATGAATGATCTATTTCTCTTAAGAGTAGTATCAGTGACCTGACAGATGTGTATAGCCTGATGGAACCTGGGTAATATCACACAGAGCTCCTGTGGCTGGTTGCTTGAAATGAGTTTTGTGATAGAAAAGTTGAGTGCCATGATAACCTTTCCTGCTGCAGGCACAGCTGCCTGAACAGACAGTCTTAGCTGTAGATTATCTGTAGCTTTACTGTGGCATGTACCGGTAGATATACACTCTGCTTATACAGAGAGTCAGAATGTCACCTTAAGATTTACGTGGTCTGTGAGTTCCTTGGATGAGGATGTGGGGAGGGGTCACTTTGCTGATGAGACGGCTGATATCTTGTTATCCCATAAGCCCATCTGCCTTAAATGGTGCTCACCATCCTTCATATTTTACTGCTTCCACTCGCACTTTGTTAAACCAACAGACCCAGGAATGCCCCTTTGGAATCCTATAACTGTAACTCAGTGGGTGGGAATACTTCTGTTCAGGCAGGGATCCCACAAAAAGGAACTCTGTTCTTGAGAAGCCAGCAATCATGTTTTGTATTTCAAAAGTATACTTTATTCATAATGGCATTTACAGGAAATACAATTGGTGCATGCATTTCCCTACATTCATTATACCATCAATTCAACATGTTCTCTTACAAAGCTTCAGATATGTTTCCCCCTTAAACAATGCACCTGGGAAGCATTTGAGAGGCTGCCACACAAGGCTCAGCACTCAAGTGTCCAGTGGAACCAGGACCTTAGACTGTGGTCCTTCCCCATGAAGTCTTTGAGGAGGCTGTGCCAAGTTTCAGTGCGTCGCTCAGCATGTACTCCAGCGGTATTCACCTGTAGCTATCTCCTTACATTAAAAGACCAAACAATTTTCCAGCAGACCAAAGTGCATCTTTCACCAAGGTGATGACCTTCCAGCAGCAGTTGATGTTTACCTCTGTATACAACTCTAGCAACAGCCCATCAATTAGAGTCCAGTGACACAACTGCTTGTAGTGAACCTTGACAAGAGCCATCATATCCTTTTCCAGAGCTTCTAGGCAAACGCGCCATACACAAAGAGGTGGACAACCATCTCATCAGCACTGCACTCACTTTTAAACCAATTTCCAGAATGCTGCTACCAAAGTAAGGCACTTCTCTCAGTACTACCCAACATTCGGACTGGAAGTAACTCCTTTACCTCACCATGAATTATTCTTTGTGCATAGCTGCTCCCAGCAACATGGACGTGTCCACTTTTGGGGAGGAATGTGATAAGATATCTTTATTAGTCACATGTACATCGAAACACACAGTGAAATGCATATTTTGCATAGCGTTCTGGGGGCAACCCGCAAGTGTCGCCACGCTTCTGGCGCCAACATAGCATGGCTGAATTTAAACCAAGTGACAAAGTTAGGACAGCGTGTGTCCTGCTGGGAAACTTGGGGATCATTCTACTCCCCCAAGATAAAAAAAGGATTTCAGATGCTGGAATCTTGAACAAAAATCAGAACCCTGGAAGAACTCAGGGGGTCATGCAGCATCTGTGGAGGCAAAAGGTGTAAGTCGATGTTTCAGATGGAGACCGTGCATCTGGATTGGAAGGGAAGAGGAAAGATTGCCAGTATACACCAGTGTGAGGGAGTGGGGGTGGTGTAGAGGCCGGTAGGTGATAATGGAACCAGATGGGGAGGGAGTGATGGGTAGATGGAACCAGGTGGGGGAGGGGGTAAGACAGAGGCTGACAGGTGATCTCACCACCCTCATACCTTCCCTTCCCTCTCCCACCCCCCACCCCCCCCCCCCACCTTTCAGCTTTCCACAGGGATTGCTCCTCAGGACTTCCTGTTCTGCTCATCCCTCTGCACCTACCCTTCCCAAGCCCTGGCACCTTCCCCTGCAACCCAAGGAGATGTAATACCTGTCCCTTCACCTCCTCCCTCACCACCAGCCCAGGACCTAAACAGCCCTTCCACCAGGCTATAGGACAGCTCCTACCCCACTGTGATAAGACTATTGAACGGTTCCCTTATACAATGAGGTGGACTCTGACCGCACGATCTACCTTGTTGTGACCTTGCACCTTATTGCACTGCACTTTCTCTGTAGCTGTGACACTTTACTCTGTACTGTTATTGTTTTTACCTGTGCTACCTCAATGCACTCTGTACTAACTCAATGTATCTGAACTGTGTAATGAATTGACCTGTACGATCGGTATGCAAGACAAGTTTTTCACTGTACCTCGGAACAAGTAACAATAATAAACCAATACCAAGCAGAGGCACCTCTTCCAACCTGGTCTACTGCATTTGGTGCTTGCGATGTGGCCTCCTCGACAGTGGTGAAACCAAGTGTGGACTAGGTGAGTATTTTGTGGAGTACCTGCTCTCTGCAAAGTCTGCCTCGAGCTCCCAGTTGCATGTCACTAACTTTTCCCACTCTGACACCAACCTGTCTGTTCTTGGCCTCCTCCACTGCTATGGAGAGGCCACAATGCAAATTGAAAGAATAACATTTCTTATTCTTACAAAGCAACGGTATAAACATTGAATCTTCTAGTTTCAGGTAACCCACACCTCCTGGTGCTCTGCTCCCACACATACTCACCTGTCCATCTTGTTTTCTTCTTCTTTTGTTCATCTCTCCCATTCCAGCCCCCTCCCCCTCCCTCTCCCCCAGCCTGGTTCCATCCACCCATTATCCCTGCCCCATCTGGCTCCACCTATCTCCTACCCACTCTCTGTCCGATCCCCTTACATTCTGCTGTATACTGCCAATCTTTCTTGTTCCCTCTCAGTCCTGATGCGGAGTCTTGACCCATACTGTCAACTTTCACCTTTTGCCTCCGCAGATGTCGTTTGACTCACTGAGTTCTTCCAGCGTTCTGTTTATTGCTTTATTCCCACAATGTCATTTTTTGATGATAAAGGGCACAGGGCTGGGAGGTGTCAAAGTGATCTTGGTGTTTTGCTGCAGTGTAGACAGTACATTCTGCAACCGCAGAATGCATCAGTGGTTACAGTGGCTACACATTGAGGCCAGTAGCAGGGACACTGATCAAACAAAAGCTGAATAAGTGGTCATTAGTTCATAAGAATGTGGAACAACATTCTCATTTTAGCCTCTAGTGTTCAGATGCTGTGGGAGGGAAAGGATCAGCTACTTGTTATATCCTTCACTTCAATGGAAATGAAAACCAGGGCCCAGTAGTAGCCAGAAATGATGTCTTATTTTTTTGTAGAGGATAGCAGATTGATTGATATCATAAATCTTGGAATGGCCTCTGTTTTTATGTCTTGTTAATGTACTTTCTGTAGGAGTTGTATGTCCTTGTTATGCATCAGCTATCAAGAATTAGAAAAGAAAGTAGAAGTGACTTGTGTTCAAATATCATTTAGGCAGTCTTCACTTTGCATTCTGAACTTTTTGAAGTGGGGGAATGGAAGACTGATTATATGACAGTACGTGCCAGAGATATTACATTGGTGACTGTAACTGAGTGCTATGTGATTGTGACATGAGTATGTTTAAGTCATACAGAGTTATTCTGAACTACAGAATGACTAGACAAGGATAAAGTAAATGTAACACAAATTTCTGAATTGAAAAGTCTATGTGGTGATTATGTAATTCCTTTTCCTGTTTATTCTTGAAAAGAGAGCTTGGCCCATGCTCAGGCTGAGGACATTAGGGCGTCAGTTTACTGACAGCCATCTACTGCTATAAAGTGGAGTGATCTGAAGTCAGGCAGCGTCCTTTGCATTCCAGGCACTTGATCCAAAATCACTCAGTCTCTGGCACTGACCTCAGTGATGGTCTGTGCTCTGCAGGCATGGCATATTAGTGCTTTGGACTCGGAAAAGGTCAAGAAAATGTCTTAAGGTCAAAGTGGATTTTAAAAAGAATGTAGCAGCTGAATTTAGCTTAGCTACAAGAGTGCTAAACCACCCCATTGACAGAGACTTAGCAAGTGCTTGTCACCATCATAACATTCAGAAGAAAAATTAAGCATAACTATTCTCATTCTGCAATAGAAAAGCTACTTATTACACCGAATTCTGAAACATGTAGTAGGATAATGTTAGCATATGTGTCTCCCATCATGCCCTGCACCATCCTAAAGCTCCAACCCAAATGTGAAAAAGTCATTACAATTCTACACCATTTGACTCCACATCATTCTGCACGCTCGATTGTCTTGGCTCCAGTTCCTGGCTAGAATAAAACCAAAGGAGAAGGTACATTAGTCTAGTAGCACAATCATGCAAATTATTGAGTCTCCCTAGATGTCTAATGATGAAAGGCATCATCAAGTGTCAAACTCATCCACCTCACTTCACACCTAGACAGATGTGTTGCATTAGTCTGGAATACCAGGGGACTCTGGTTCGTAGAGTTTCGACCTCGCTCCGAATCTTTGTGGATCACAGATGGAGCAATGTCCGAAGTTGGTGCTGTGTTGATTTTTTAAAAACCTGGGCAACCTTTACCCAGATTATTTATGAAACAATAAGACTTATTAACAATAATATTTCACTCTCCACCTATCGGCATTTGCAGAGTTTGAAGAGGCAGGGAAGTCAGAACAGATATTCTGCTCTACTCACCCAGTGTCACTACTGCCAGATGTCACTGGGTGCAGTGAATAACTTGGCAGAAGGAGTCATCACTGAACAACATCATTTCCTTAATGGTCCTTTGTGCCCAGGGGTATGTTTATAGTACCGATGATATTTGAAAGCTGCAACGAAGGAATGCAACCCTGGTTGTTCCAGGCAGTGTGCATACGCTGGAGATGGCTAGTTGGTTGAGAGGGCTACAGAATTTCCATCACTTTCATTTGGTTTATTAATAGCGTAGAACTGGAGAAGGAAAACCTTTCTAAGCAACAAAAGCTTCTGCACGTTTTGCATGTTCAAATCACTCTTCCTCAAGTTATCACATGCATTTGATTCCTTCGAGAAGTCAGTGCAGAGTTTCCGAGCCTTATTCAGCTCTAATGCATCATCAAATTTCCTGCTTTTACCCCGGAACTGCACTCAGCAGCAGGAAGTGGGATGGTAATCCTGACTTTGTATCATGGTGTGAAACAGGACATGGTGAATTAACAGCCTTTGCCCGTCTTGCCTGGCTACAGTTAGCGGGAATAAAAATCCAGAAATGTGCGAAACAAGCTGCCAATTTATTTGGTTTGCATTTTCACACAACGTCAATATTAGGCCAGGGTAATGTAGACCGGGGTTTCTAAGGAGCTGCTTGCTTCCAGAGCCATTGGATCCAGGCTGAAGTAAGGAGTGTCCAAGTCTGAGGAGGGTCAAGATTTGCTTCACTGATTTCTGCAGCTGAAAAGTATTTTCTACAGCATCTTATTTTAAGGTCATTCCTCCTACAGACAGTTGCACTTGCTCCTCACCCATTCCAACAGGGTCAAGGCATATCCAATGGCCCTTGTGTGCCATTATCCTGAAGAATGACAACTAGTGCATGATTAAACAAAGAAGGTATTACTTTCTTCTCCAAAAATTATAAGGCTTTACAGGCTCTGCATTATGAAGTTGATGGCTTCCCTATGATTTCAGGCTGCCAACAATACCAAATATTTTGCGGTGTGTGCTCCCTCAGAATAGTTCTTCAACAAAAAGCGCTTGCTCTTCATGGTACAGGTTACATGTGACACCATGTAGAGTTTCCTCCACTTTGAAGCCCGAAATTTCCAATGTTGTCACTATATACCTTCACCTTCTGCAGTTTGACTTCATCCAAATTTTTCAGTGGAGAAAATATCATCAGCAAGTGGCTTCTAGCTAATATAGTCTGTGCCCTGTTCCCATGAGGTGCAGCACTTTTATGGGGCATGTGCATCTTCTCAATTGGTCAATGCACTCTTTCACTGTTTGGATAGGATGGGTATGTTCAGTAGAATGCTTCAGGTTGTGACGTAAAAGTAGCTGTATCCTACACTGGATTTTGAAGCCATGCCTCCTGAAAAGGAATTGGATTGGGCACTGTTAGTGAAGGGGCCTGGCTTAACGCAGTCACAACATTTTAGTGGAGAGCTTCACAATGATCCGTACTCAGGCAACTCCTTAGTGGCTATTGCATATCTCATTACTGCAGACTCCTATTATGTGTAACATACCACACCTTTGACACTGCTCCTAACCTCTTTCTTTACAAAGATCCCACCAGAGGATATCAATTTTGGGAGTACTGTGTCCCAATGTTAAAATCAACTGTTTATGACATTATTTCTTTTGCACCCCAATACTAATCTTATCCCAGATATCAGTCTTTATGATGGGGAATCTGCATGAACATCCTGTGTCATTGAGGGCTTGCTCATTCATTTCAATGGGCATAATGGACTTTGGTAAATATTAATTAATTTAGTTTGAGTTTTTTTTGATTTTGTGTTTTAAATATTTCACGTGCATAAGAATTTCTTAAAGATTTTTTTAAAAAAGCATTTTATTTAATTGATAGTTTTTAATACTTTTTGAATGATTTTGAATGTCAGACGTATTCAGAAGAATTCATAGTGCTTGACAGCATTGACAGCTTGGCTAAGCCAGAGGACAAGGCTCAGCTAGCTGTCAAACAATTTTTAGTCAGTTTTATGGTTAATTTAATTATATTAGTCTGCTGCTTTCATCTGATCTTATTTCAGTGCTCATGCTCAGGGCCACACCTGGGGTTGGTTCTCTCCTTATTCAGAAACCAGAGATGAGTGTGAACAATTCACTGCTGACTGCAAGATCTGGTCCATAGTGTAAACTCTTCTTACCGTCAACTGAGCAATTATTTTTTCTCATTGTCTTACAGTGGTACAGTTCAGCATGTGGAAACACACCTCAGAAATATAAAGGCAAATAAGTTTTATATTTTATTTATGACCTCTGTTTCCCCCAGTCCAGCACAATTCCTTTTGGGCAGAAACCCACAAAAAAAGGACGAAATTGCCTTTTCAGAAAATTCATTTCAGGAAATGACGGAAATTCAGTTTCCAGGCCAAATCTGCAAAGGACTGACACTTCTACATGGGGCTGTTGGCCATTCCCTCAGTAATAGTGTGGAAGGCTGGTCTTATGCATATAATGGTCAGCTGGTGTTACTTTCTGGTACTGTACACCTCTGGGTGAGCATGAATCTCTCTGCAGTTCCCCAGCAGTTATGGTGTGAGATCTGCCAGCTTTCATCTGGCACAAATTCAGCAACTCCATTCATTTCTCTGGAACGGGAAGAGGTAGGCTACAGATGATTTAGTTACTTTTTATTTAATTGAGTTGATATTATTTTACTTAATTGCTTTTAAGAGTTTTCTGAGTTTTTCAACTGTTTTAATTTTTTATAACTTTCTAAAGAGTTTTAATCATTTATGTTTCTTAAAATCAGTGTAGTTAATTTTTAAAAGCTTTTCAATGTTTGCTAATGTCAGAGATATTCATTCACAAACGTTCAAACTCTTTCACAGCTTTGACAACCAGTTCAGCCTGGGGGCATGGCTTAACCAGATCACAAAGCAGTTCCATGGAATTTACAGTCAGTGAGACCTTCCACTGCTCAGAGCTTTGCTGACCAGGTCATAGCCTGCTTTGTTGAGGGAGTTTGTGCCACGAAGTCTGTTCAAGGTAAGAACAAGTTTAGCAGGTAGGTAAGTAGAAAGCATAAGCAGCAATGCTCCAAGGAAATTCTGGACCAATATCTTTATTTAAGTAATGGGTAAGTTGTGAATTACATTGAGCAAAATGTAACTTTAGGTACGATGGCTCCACAGAAAGCTTTCATACAATTAGGTATTCTCTGATATGGTTTATGTCCCAAGGATTGCAAATGCATGAATTGTATTTGGTTTTAGCACAGGTTTAGTAGTGAAAGTGGTAAATCAATGCACATGAGCACAGAAAGTCATCCAGCCAGAACCTTTAAGTTCAAAATGAAGTCATTTATTTATTTTTGGTAACAAACAGGGGCAGGTTTGTCCTCCTTGGAGACTTGAATTGTGTTTGCTATGCAAAGAAAAGGCTGATCAGTGAGCTTGTTAACCCTTTATGGGGTGAAAATAAATAATATTCATTGGTTAAAATAAATATTATTTGTTTGAATGTATAATAAAAATTAAATCTACAAACCTACCTGTTTTTATACATTTACCATACTGTGTTAAGACTATTGAAAAGTTCCTTTATACAATGAGATGGACTCTGACCTCACGATCTACCTTGTTGTTACCTTACACCTTATTGCACTGCATTTTCTCTGTAGCTGTGACACTTTACTCTGTACTGTTATTGTTTTTACCTGTACTACAACAGTGCACTCTGTACTAACTCAATGTATCTGCACTGTGTAATGAAGTGACCTGTACGATCGGTATGCAAGACAAGTTTTTCACTGTACCTCGGTACAAGTGACAATAATAAACCAATTCCAATACCAATTTCATCACATCATGGAAGTGTCTGCAGGTACTTTCACAAAATGAATCACAATTGGAACACAATGACTATTCTTATGTACCAGATGTGACAATCATTCTAAACTGGCAGGGTTTCATGAACAGCAATGAGATGAATGACTGGCCAACCTGTGTTGTTTTGTTGAGGGAGCTATGTTCACCAGGACCCAGGAAGAGCCATCTGCTGTCATTCCTCTCCTGAACAGCCCCAGCGTTTAACTAGTCTCATTTGCAGGAGGGAAATTTACAATTTCAAAAAGTTAGAAAGAGCAGTAACTCACTTACAACTGTAGAATAAACATCATATTTAGAACAATGTGATATATAAGGGATAAGCTCATGGACTGTAGAGCACAGATTCTTGTGCTTTCCTGAGGACTGGATGAAGTTAGATCATGAGATGGCTCAAATAAAAATCCTTGAAAAGTTATTGTTTTGATTGGGGTTGTGGGTTGCATTCCACTGCTGTCTGGAACAAGTTTCCTTTGCTTATCCCTTTGACCTTTGCTTATCCCTTTCACTAACGATATGAGTAGTCTGCTGGGGCTCTGACACCTTATACCAGTTCTATGCTTGTGTTATATGCATACTTCCCATGTTGTGTGCTCATCCCATTAGCTGGTCCTGACTTACTCGTTCATCTAAATATCACTGTGTGGTTAAAGTCTCATACTTGTTTTGTGTCCACATCTTCCTGGTTTTGTCATTTCACGCTCTTGAATTGCAGCCATTAGTTAAGAGGTCAATTGGTAGGGAACTGCTCATAAGCTTTTGTCTGTATCACTGGCATTGACTGCAGGAATGTTTACCCTCAGATCATTATCAGCATTACAGGCACTTGGGTCAAACCCTCATTTATCTTCCAGTCCATTATTCAAAACTTAACATAATGCATTTCATAATGGACAGCTGATCAATTCATTTCCAGATGGAGACTATTTACTTGATTGTCACGGACCATTCATAAGAGATAAAGAGAAAGAGTAAAAAAAATCAATGATAATTACTGTAATGATATTAACCAATCAAAAGCAGATAATTTCAGGCAAAATATTTTGGATTTGAGCTACCAGTCTGGGTAAGGATGAAATCTGACTGTGGTGTGAATCAGGGATCAGAAAATGGGATAGACCATTGTTCAGGCAGGAGTCTGATCTTCAGTTTGGATTCTGCCTGTTTTCAGTGGAAAGCGAGTAGATCTCCCATTCGTCTGTTCCATCTGTCAGGGCCATTGTATAGAAGAGCTCCTGGCTGACGACAATAACTACGGCTCTTCTGCTATGGCAGCACCTCAAAATAATTCTCACCTGGAAGAGTGGAATGAGAGGGAGAGAGGAGTGGAGGAACAGCACTTCTACTGAGTGCCCCCAAAAGTAGAAGGAAATAAAGTGAAGGAGATGGAAATGTCCTTCTCCGATTTAATCACATTGCAATTTCTTGCCGACAGTTGTAGGAGCAGGTGTTCCATCCCCACATTTAGCAAAGCCCCAAAGCAAGACATTTGGACACAAATTTCAAGGAATTTGAACATCCTCACATGTAGAGATTAATGTCTTTCAAACATGTTGGATGTAGCCTATCATCTTCAGAAATGGCTAATTATTGTTCTTCATTGAAGTTAAACTGCCTCAGACATAAGGATCACTTTCTTTCAACAAAAGTAACATTTTTTGAAATATTGGCATAATCTTATGTTTACTTAAGTGATTCCAGAGATTTCTGTCAAATCATAAATGCATTCTTTACAGACAGCTTTATGATTATATAATACAGAAGAAGTTTTCCATACATTGGGATAGGGTTGGTTTCATAGTGCTATTGTTCATTTGAGGGCCGGGAGAGCCTCCTTAAAATATTTAGTACTAGGTTGTGTGGAAAATTATTCATTTCTATATTCCGATAGGTGGGATGTGCAGTAATTGTAAATTGAAAATCTTGTTTGGTATTTAAGGACCGAAAAAGAATGGACAAGTCCAATGATTTGAATAATAATGTTTGCTCTGAGATTTGCCTCAAACCTCTCAACACTCTTGAAAAGCCAATGTTAGTCATCATGATTTCAGTGACGGCTGTTTTGTTTCCTATAAGTTTGCAAAAATCTTTTGTGTCAAACCTTACTTTATTACCTGCAAAATAAATACCTCGGAGGTTAAAAAAGCACAAGTATATATAAACACAAGCACAGTAACACCCTTGCATGATTACTTTAACTGTAGAGTAAGTGATCTCTAATTTAATAGACCAATAAAACTTGCATCCAGCTTGTTAACTCTGCTGTGTAACCCTGAATTGTGCTGCTGTCCTGATTCTTGGCAGCAAATAGGCAGTGGCATGTTGTAAAATATGCCATAGTCCTGGAGAGTTAGACATTAATTACAGGCTACAGTAAGAAACTTCTACAAAATTGATTTCTCTGAGCCCTGCTAGTATTTCTTCAACCTGATATGACAAGGCTGCAATCTTTCATTGTCCAGTAAATATTTCAAACTGCTGACCTCACTTAACCTTAGCTCTTTCAAACTGCTGTACTTAAAACTGGCATGAATGATTATTTTTTGCAAACTACAGAAGATGTGTGCACTGATGTACATGTTATCAAATATTTATTGATTGCAATTCACTGAAAATAAATACTTCCTTTGAATTATCGGTTTGTCCATAGTCAATGGTAAGTGCTGATTTTACAAATGAACTAAAAAAAATCAAACTTGAATCGACGTTTTACTCAAATATATTTCAATTGGTATCTTTTTTGAGGTAAATGCCTGTTTTATAAACTCCCTCACAAAAACCACTGCATTGTAATTACCATCATCACCATGATGAGAATTATAATCACTGAATGTGAAAAACAAAATCTTCAGAGCCAATCCGTAAGTTTAAGTGAGGTGAACAATTAGAACCATAGAACACTACAGCACAGAAAACAGGGCATTTGGCCCTTCTAGTCTGTGTCGAAACTTTATTCCGCTAGTCTCATTGACCTGCACCCAGTCCATAACCCTCCAGACCTCTCCCATCCATGTATCTATCCAATTTATTCCTAAAACTTAAGAGTGAGCCCACATTTACCACGTCAGATGGCAGCTCATTCCACACTCCCACCAGTCTCTGTCTAATTCTAAGCCTTTCCTTTAATGATCATTTTATTTTTATTAAAAGAAAAAAATTAATACATGATATTGCATTAGATTTGTCTACTGTTAGAACAATTAAAGCAACTTATTACCTAATAAATTATATACCTAAATTATATTACCTAATAAACATAAAATGGCTCTCAAACACAACCAATTACAGTCGGCCAGATTTTTCTGGGGCAGGGCATTTTATGGCATGGCCTATCATATAAATTTGAAAATGAGACATAGTTGCTGAAGGTTTGACTTCTGCGTGCTTAGCCCACTGCTCTACTCTCTCTACGCTCATGACTGTGTGGCTAAGCACAGCTCAAACAACATCAGTAGATTCATCGATGACACCATTGTTGTTGGTAGAATCTCAGATGGCAATGAATAGGTGTACAGAGGTGAGATAGACCAGCTGGTTGAGTGGTGTCACAACAACAACCTCGCACTCAACGTCAGCAAGACCAAGGAATTGATTGTGGACTTCAGGAAGGGGAAATCGGGAGAACACACACCAGTCCTCATTGAGGGGTCAGCAGTGGAAAAGATGAGCAGCTTCACATTCCTGGGCATCAACATCTCAGAGGATCTATCCTGGGCCCAACACATTGATGCAATCACAAAGAAGGCATGCCAGCAGCTCTACTTTGTAGGGAATTTGAGGAGATTTGGTATGTGACCAAAGACTCTTACAAATTTCTGAAGATGTACAGTGGAGAGCATTCTGATTGGTTGGATCACAGCCTGGCATGGAGCCTCCAATGCACAGGATAGCAAGAGACTGCAGAAGATTGTAGATAGCCAGCTCCATCGGGGGAACAACCCTCCCCACCATAGAGGACATCTTCAAGACTCAGGAAGGCAGCATCCATCAATAAGGAGCCTCACTATCCAGGACATGCCCTCTTCTCATTACTACCATCAGGGAGGAGGTACAGGAGCCTGAAGACCCAAACGCAATGCTTAGGAGCAGCTTCTTCCACTCTGCCATCAAATTTCTGAACAGTCCATGAACCCATGAACACAAAAGGAATAATGAGGTATTGTTTTGCACTATTTATTTACTTCTGTAATTTATAGATATTTATGTCTTTGCACTGTACTCTGCCACAGAACAGCAAATTTCACACCATATGTCAGTGACAATAAACCTGATTCTGATAGACTAGTCCAGCGAGGGCAACAGTGGGACGGTGGTGAACGATGGAACCTACAGACAGTTCTCCTTAACTATTGAGACTTGAAGACCGGGATGTAAACAGAGAAGGGGAGTAATTTAGAATAGGAGAACTCAGACAAAAAGAAAGTTGACAGAAAGAAGGATTGGATTAAGACAGACAAAATAAAGAGGGAAAGGAGAAGTTAGACAGATGTAAAATTTTGAAAATTCACTTCTTAAAATCTCCTAAAGCAATTCACATATTGAAGGAAAGAGACTCCAAACACAAATTTGTTCGTTTTCTGAGCAAAAGTGGCTGATGTTTGACATTGACAATTAAAGCATTGCTAAAAGATATTTTTCTGCCTATTAAAAGATTCCATTTTCTCGGGTGAGCTGAATGGGCAATTCACGTGAAGTAGAACAACTTCATCAAAATTCCAATTACATAAAGATTGAGATGTTGATCAATGGACTAACAAAATCATCCAGCAATTTATGAAAATTCATGGCATTTATTTCCTTGCCAAAAGTTGTTGACCAATTCACCCATTAATGATACTGCGTCATGATCACATGCCATTATATCAGCAAAGTATGGTTCCTTGAAGCACTGCCACCTGGGCAAATACAGCAGCTGTTATGTATCCAAGACTATTCCATGGCTATAAAGGAGATAAATAGCCAACCATCTCTTTTCTTTAGAGGTTCTTGGTTAGGACATCCAGGTTTCAAACAAAGAAATAAATAAAAGGAAGTCAAGGTGAACCACCAAAAGAGCCTGAATGAATTGCTAGTTGACATTTTATCTGAAGGGTAAGACCTCTGACAGCTGAGACCATAGAAATACGAGCAGGCCATTCAGCCCCTCAAGCCTACTTTTCATTTACTAAAACATAAGTGTCAACCTGGAATCGTAATCCTTGCTATAAAACTCAAATCCTCAGCCACCTACTTCAAGGGACAAGAGAACTGCCTAATGTTCCAAGGAAATATAACTATTCTTTAATTTCTGTTAAATTTTTCCAAATCGATAATAAAATGAAACATAGCAATAGACTGAAAGGAATACTTCTGCTGCTCTGGGAGTGATTATAAAAGCAATAGATCAATGTAAATAAATACAAGCCAGACAAGCTTGTCATTCCATTGCAATTATGAAGCAGTTGTGTCTAGATTTCACTTCAGAAACCACTGCACAAAATGAGAAAATTCACAACATACTATCAGGGTTTCAATGCATTAGGGTCAAAGGATAAGTGATATAGAATTTAATGGTTATAAGAATATCAATCATAAATTATCTGTGCTATTTATTACCTAAAATATGGATGTTGCAGATAAAATTTAAATATTTATAATTTAGTTATCTAATTTCTCCAGAATTTACAGTAAATAGAAAAGACCATGTCTTGTTTTTTTTTAAGTTACCAGCGTGCCTTAGTTGCTGGGGTTTGAAAATTTGTGTTGAGTGAACAAAGGTCAAATTGTGAGGCACTTTCCTTACCGATCACATACAAACCATGGAAATGGTTAATTTATGTCCGATGCAACTATTCACAAGGAGGAATTTTCAAAATTCCCTCACACTGTGAAAAAGGGGCGGCATGGTAGTGTAGCGGTTAGCACGACGCTATTACAGCGCCAGCGATCGGGGTTCGATTCCCGTCGCTGTCTGTAAGGAGTTTGTACGTTCTCCCGTGTCTGCGTGGGTTTCCTCCGGGTGCTCCGGTTTCCTCCCACATTCTAAAAAAAATGTACGGGTAGGTCAATTTGGGTTTAAAATGGGCGGCGTGGACTCGTTGGGCCGGAAGGGCCTGTTACAATGCTGTAAATAAAACTTAATAAAATGGAATGTAATAGACCTGGAAACTGTTTGGAAATAGGTATACAGGACATATGCTAAGTATAATTCTGTGAAAATCACTTTATCCAAACACATCACTGCCTGTGTTTTTATAAGGTGATGCTCTGACGCTCTGCTAATCATTTTGTAGTTAATTCCCATTCAAAGCTTTAGCTACCCTTCCTCTCCCTTCCTTTGCTATTAAACATCTCTGCTAATGTAATTTTTTTTATTTAAGTTCTCACACACTGGGGATTTACTTAATTGACTCTGTCTACATGTTCCTATTATTTCCACAACATCCCCCCCTCCCAGCCTTGTGGGGTAAAGGCCTTGCCCTCATTCAGTGTAAGACATAATCCTATTTTTTGAGGCTCTATACCAACAGTGCATGTCAGTAATTTGAGGGTAAAACTGCACATTTAATTGAGGGATGCTTTGGATCAGAAATTGGCAATAAATGCTTTCCTTCAGCACACTTTGGGCAGCATTGAATATCATTAACACTTTGATGCTGGGACAAGAACCCTGTGCTGATACATAATGAAATACCTGAAGAAAATAATTTGGCGCAGGCCTGCGTGATGCTCTCTGCTGCCTTGTTGTTTCCTGCAGTGGCTGGCATCTACATTTGCACCCTCCCATACATCTTTTCAAAGGTTAAACAATCAGTGGAAATGTGAAAAGGTACAATAATAGCACAAGGAAATCAAAGTGAATGTGAACCTTTTCCAAATTATTAGAGAGAATTGCAGTAGGACTGGTGGGCGGCTTCATTCACTTTCTGTCAATGTCAGGGTCTCATCTGTGTGAAAAGTGAAATGCCATCCTATTACCAATCATTAGGAAGAATGACAGCATCATTTGTCAGAAGCCAGACAACATTGCAGCTGCTGAGCTTTTCCCATTTTCAGAGAACAAAATTGGCTCATTATAGCCCCAGGCAGCAACAGTGCTCTTTCAAGCAAATCTGTCCCTGTGCGGAATGGCTATTATCTCTCTAGTTTTTTTCAAGAAAAGGAGAAAAACCTTGCAAAAGTCAGCAAAAGTCTGCCGTGTATTCAGCCGAATACATGACAGAAACTCAGCGGAAAAGGGTAAGGGAGTTCCAACAATAGGATTGTTTATGGAAGGGGCGCCAGATGCCATGAAAAAGGCAGATAACGCCAGCTATCAGCTGACCCTGATGCTCATAGTTGTGACCTATGGCCTGAGTATAATTACTGCAGATGCATTGCCTTTATCGTTCATATGTTCCTCGCTGGTCCACTGAGCAAAAGAACAGATGGGTCGTCAGTGAATGTTCACTGTTCCCTCATGCTATGCTCCAAAAAACTCACTGCTGGTTATCTGATAGTTAAGATTTAACCAGCTAACCATGAATTTCTTCAACTCTCCTTCTGGCTCATTGTAGCACTTTCTTTATTTGGTGTCTCAGAATAAGTGTTTCTTGGATGCTATTTGAAAAATAACTTGCATTTATCCAATCCTTCCCTGCACTTCAGAAAGGAGATTTGAAATCATTGTGCATTTCCCTCAGACTCAACTGGAATCTTTGATGCATTAAATTCCAATTATATTTTCAAATGCATTTAATCATAAATTCATATTACAAAATATTAATTGCATTATTTCAATATTTATTTAAATAAATATAAGCATGAAGTAATGCATAAGGTGATAAAAGCTTAGTGCAAGTGCAGCAGATAAATCAGTGGTGAGGCCACTGCAGCAGGGGAGGCTTTTATGTCACACTAACTTTAATGGAGTTGTCATTATTATAATATGTAGTGGCTGGGCTGTTTTCTGGCATCCTACAGGACAATGAGCTTTGCTATAACTTATTCTTCTGGTATCATTGGTGTGCATGTGTCACTGCAAATGCCATTGTGGAATTTTGTTCTTTCAGGCCACAGCTATCACAAATATGAAATAAAAAGAAATAGACTGTGGGCACATTTGGACCCTACAATCTCATTTGTTTAGTATGTTTATCCAGAAGGCAGTGAAACCAGTAACTGCATTCAAATAGCTAGACTCAGCTGGGGTAATAATACAGGGGGACCATTTGCCTCTACGGCCCTGACGAAAGAGGACGGGAACGTGATTGTCATGATTGATGAAATCACACCAGCAATCAGATTTTCTTCATGTCCATGTATGGTCCAGTAATGAAATACAGCCTGATTTAAATTTTATCCTAAAGTAGACCATACTTCTTCAAAAGGAATTGAAAGCTAAGATCAACAGCAAACAAATCACCTTCCTATTTCAATCTCCAAGGGTCTCGACAGTCCATTTCCCTCCACAGATGCTGCCTCACCCACTGAGTTCCTCCAGCACCTTGTGTGTTGCTCCAGATTCTGGCATCTGCAGTCTCTCGTCTCTTCCTATTTCAATGTTCGTCTACACCTGCAATAGCCCAGTCACTTGGTCTAGGTCTGCAGTAATGTTAACGTTTGAATTCATTAGTGTGCAACTAGAAGCTCCCTCTTACCAACATTTAGTCCTTGGGAGGCCACAGCACTTACATTATGGTCCCCAACTGGGGATGGATTTCTGCTGCACTGCCACTACTGGCCTATGTATTGATTAAGAGGGATGTACTAAATTCACCAGGATGTTACCAGGACTGGAGGGCTTGAGTTACAAGGAGAGACTGGATAAGCTGGGACTTTCTTCCCTGGAGTGTAGGAGGTAGAGGGGGGATCTTATAGAGATATAGAAAGTAATGAGGGGCATAGCTAAGGTGGATGGTCACAGTCATTTTCCCAGGGTAGGAGAGTCTAAGACTAGAGGGCCTAGGTTTAAGGTGAGATGGGAAAGATTTTAAAGGGAAAATGTTCCTTTTTCACACAGAAGATGCTGGGTGTATGGAACGAGCTGCCAGAGGAAGTGGGAGAGGCGGGTACAATTACAGTGTTTAAAAGACATTTAGACAGGAAAGGTTTAGAGGGATATAGGCCAAACGCAGGCAAATGGATCTAGCTCAGGTAGGCAATTGGTCGGAATGAACGAATTGTGCCAAAGGGCCTTTTTCCACGCTTTCCCATGCCTCTAATAGCAAGAATATGTTCCATATGAAACTGATCTCGCTGCTGAATAACAAGGGATTGTCTGCCTGTCAGCTGGTTGTCTGCAAGGCATTCTCTGAGGGATAACAGCATCACATTGCACATCAGTCCTTGAAAAGCATCCTTCTTCATGATAAAATTTGCAGGAATGACCTCCATGTAACCAATCCTCACTTTCTCAACAAGCACACAAGCTACAAGTGAAGTAAGAGTGAACTGGGTCGCCCCTCCAGCACATTGTGTGTGTTGCTCCAGATTCCAACATCTGCAGAATCTCTGGTGCCTCAGCCTAATGTTGGAAATCAGGGTTTCTGTGGACCATCAGAATTGTTGTACAATAATCTGAAACCTCAGGTCTACATACCACTGCTTCCTCTACGGAGAGAGAAATACAAAGTTAATGTTTCAGGGCAATGATTTCCATAAGAACTACAAAAGGGTAGAAATCAAACATGTTTTAAATTGCAAAGGAGGGGAAAGGGTGGAGAAAGTATCTGAGATGGGGTAGAGGCCAAGAGAAACTGATTGACACAAATTATATTAATAGTGAGCAAGAGAGGGTATTGAAGGCTTGTTTATCGCAAACCAATCCTCTGGTGAAGAGGTAAATACAAAGAGATGAATCAGAAAAGAGAAGAAAAATTGCTGCAATTGCCTGCTGAAAGTCCGTAGCAAAGGCAGGAGACTGCAATGCTAAAATCACACTGAGTTTCCAGAGCTTCTTAGCTGGGTGGGGTGGGGGGGTGGAGAGGGCAGTGGGAACATTCGGGAAGTGACTTAATCAAAGACCAATTTTAACCATTGACATAATTTTCCATGGGATCTCCAGCATTAAGGCAGGTGCCAGACTTGCAGCAGGATATCAACAGAAACCCCACAGAAATTTTCTCTGATGGAGCATAGTCACCAAAAGGCAGACCTTCACAGACATGGGCAAGAATTGCTGTCAAAGTCTGAGCACTAGCTTCATTGTACAAAAATGTGTATTGTTGGCCATGCTCAATCTGGTGTCCTTCTCTCTGCTCGTTCCTGTGGAAGACCACTTCACTTTCACGCTGCCAGAGGGCAAAAGGAATATCTAGACAAATAGCCAGTTCTCAGAGTTAGGTGCTAAAATTTTGATTTTGGATAGCAGAAAAAGTGAAGAATATGACATAAAATAAGTACGAAATAGAAAAAAAATACATCAAGTCTTATGTGGCAGATGCAATCCTGAGAATCATTTCTATTGCTCCACACATGGGTGACAAGCACATTCCATCAGACACTTGGCCAATGGTTAGGATCAAATTGGGTTCCAGAGATAAGCAACAATGCAAATATCATTTCAGTTTAGCAAATTAGCAAATGAGGCTGATGTAGACAAATTGATTGGATTTATTTTTTGATCTTTTATGAAAATATCATGGCACCCATGTATGGAATATAAAATGTCCCTCACTAGAAGCTGTTGTCATTGTCCCATTGTACAGACTTGTTAGTTATCTAGCTGCTGGATTTGGAGTGTTACCTCTGCTCTCTTTTTTGCCTGCCAATGTAAGCTTGACTATCACCATTTCAGTTAAATCTCTCTGTGTATGTCTGTACTAATCTTATTACTATCTCCCTGTGCAAAGTTATATTTTAATGGTACCATGCATCTTACTGTCCCTCTGTGCAAACCTGTATTGAAACATCACCAACCTTGTTATTGCCCCTTTGTGTAAGCTTGTATTTTAATGTTGTTAATGTTGGAACTATCCTTCTGTGTAAGCTTGTATTTTATTGTTTTTTGTTCATAATTTTTGGCTTGATCTGTTGCTGTCGATATCAGCAAGCAAGTTCCTAATCGGGCTTTATAGTCTTTTCACCCGTGACAGTCCAGCGATGTACCGATTGAAGTTTGTAATCTACTTAATTGTGCATGGTCAAGTGAGATGGGTAATGCTGCCATGTGGTTATTAATGACTGCAGTTTTCAGGGAACATAATTCTGCTGTCTAGAACTTCTAATACTGGCTGGATTTGGGGGATAGCCCAGCAGGTCAGTAGGAGGGGGTAGGTGGGAGTAGTGGATGGATTGGGTAATGTCAATTGGAGCAGTTGGATTGAGGACTGGCCTTAAAGGCCAATGTTAATAGGGAAGGAGGGGAAATAGGAGACCTACTCCTTCATTGGGAAGGATTGGGGGGATTGGGATCGGTAGGGGCAAACTGTGTGTTCAGGGAGATGGGCGATAATGGGTCAGTGCAGTATTTGGTGAGTGAAGGCAGAAGATGAAGATAAGATATGCTAGTCCGGTGTTGTGATGGAAAATCCACCTTTTCCCAGACTGCCCAGTGGCAGGCTGCCTTGCAACAACATGCTCCAAAGGAACACGGTCCAGCTAATCACATCATCATGTGTGCCGCTGACGGTGAACGCCCAGCTGGATCGCAAGGCTGACCCGCATGTGGAACTGCCTGGTTAAATTATCAAAATGACCCAGAAGTTATCTTTCTGGAAATGAAATATTTTTTAGTGGCATGTTGCAGAAACAATCATCATGCAATTAAATCATAAAATACTAGAAATACTCAGCAGGTCTGATGAAAGGTTGTCGATCTAAAAATGTTGACTCTATATCCATCTCCACAGACGCTGCCTGACTTGTCAAATAGTTCCACGATTTTCTATTTCTATTTTAGATTCCCAGCCTCTGTAATTTTGTTTTGGTACACGACATCGTGCCTTGAATTCCTAAGTAGCTATAATTTATTTTTAAAATAAGAATAATGGTTTAGTGGTTAAATTAATGGACTAGCGAACCAGCCTAACAATCTAAAGGCACGAGTTCAAATCCTACCACATCAACAGGGATCAGGAATAGTACTAATTAAGACAAACAGTAGCATCAGAATGGTGACCATGCAGTTACTGGGATTGTTGTACAAACCCACCTGATTCATAACCCATCTGACCCATGACATGATTCAGATCCAGGGTTCTTAACTGCACTCTGATATGCCTCAGTTATATCAAACGACAGTGTTAAAGCAAATTGCCTGCTGTTATAGATGTCAATTGAATCAAATTGCAGAAGCAGAGTTGAAGGCAGAGTCACCACAATACAATTACTGATGGAGTGAACTTTTAAAAAATTAATAAAATGGTATAGATTTCAGGCAAATCAAAGACACTCCTTATTGCCCAGCCCTGTTGACTTTGCAAAGTCATTCTCACAATTATCTAGCTACTTATACCTAAACTGGGATTGTTGTCCCAAGAGCCAGAAATAATCATATTCGCTGAAACATAGTTTTCAGCCAATATCCTGAATTTCTCCAAACATAATCCCGGGGAACCTCCTACCTACTGACAGGACTACCATATCAGTCTACAGCAAAGCTATACTAAGTTGGGAAGGAGCCATTGTGGGACTTCTCAACATTGACTTCAGTCCTCTTAAAGTCTCATGGCATCAGTCAAACTTGGGAATTTTCACCTTGAAATTGGGCATCTGGGATTTACTGTGGGCCACAATTTTTAACCCCAAGGCCCAGTATCTCCCTGCCATTACCAAGAAGCTAGGGGATCAATTGCATTTCATTGAGTAGTTTAGAAGAGTAGGTCAGGAGCCACAGACAACATATCTGGAGATGAGGTATCAACCCGATGAAGCTACTACAACATCTCTATATACATCTTAACAGTAAAAGCAGCATGTGATAGGGTGGGATACAATAAGCTATTCCACATTCTATGGATTTGATCAAAGATCAAAAAACCTGCGCAGGTTGACTCTGTGGTTAAGAAGGTGTATTGTCCTTCATCAATTGGGGAATTGAATTTAGGAGCTGAGAGGTATTGTTGCAGCTATATAGGTCCCTGGTCAGACCCCACTTGGAGTATTGTGCTCAGTTCTGGTTGCCTCACTACAGGAAAGATGTGGAAGCCATAGAGAGGGTACAGAGGAGATTTACAAGGATGCTGCCTGGAATGCGGAGCATGCCTTATGAAAGCAGGTTGAGGGAACTCGGCCTTTTCTCCTTGGAGAGATGGAGGATGAGGGGGGACCTGATAGAGGTGTACAAGATGATGAGAGGTATTGATCAGGTAGATAGTCAGAGGCTTTTCCCCAGGGTTGAAATGGTGGCCACAGGAGGACATAGGTTTAAGGTGCTGGGGAGTAGATATAGAGGAGATGTCAGGGGTAAGTTTTTTACTCAGAGAGTGGTGAGTGCATGGAATGGGCTGCCGGAAATGGTGGCGGAGGCTGATACGATAGGGTCTTTCAAGAGACTGTTAGATAGGTACATGGAGCTGAATAAAATAGAGGGTTATGGGTAAGCCTAGTAATTTCTAGGGTAGGGACATGTTCGGCACAGCTTTGTGGGCCAAAGGGCCTGAATTGTGCTGTAGTTTTGCTATGTTTCTATGTTCCTTTCTGCAGTCCAGTATCATTCAGTTTTGAATAGTGCCGGGCAATTAAAGTTCTTTAACCTCGAACAACATGCATTGCAGAGAATACCTACTGACACAGATAACTCAACAGGAGCCCGTTTATTTAAAGGTTCTTCTCAAACCATACTCATGTATAACAATATACACATGTTTTGAATGACATCACATGTATTTACATATATCATACATATTCTCCCTTTAAAAAGAAAGAATAAACTGGTTAAAGTATTTAAAAATTTTACATGTTTAACAGGATCATTTGCATTCCCTGTGACCTTTATAACTCCTGGTGTTCTGTGTGTTGAAACTAGAGATGCAACAGATGTTGGCATAGCACCCATCCTTGGACTCATTGTGTCTCATCTTGGTTCTCAGTCATGTTCTGTGCAAACTCTTCTTCAGCAATTAAGGAGTGTGTTCAAACTGAGAATCTTTCTTCCTATTCTCTTTGGTATCTTGCACTATGATTAAGTGCTTTACACGAACCTTTCTGAATTTCCCAACAACTCTTACAAGCTAATCCTTGGAGCCAGTTATCAGAATCACTCTGATATCCTATTTCTCATCTCTGACCTGCCTGGTGATTACAACACAAGAACTTACTCAAACTTAACTTCTTAATATGTCATGCTGTTTATCTTGTTTCCGTTTCCTTTCTTCCATCGTCCCTTCCAAAGTCAGCTAAACATGTTCTTAGATTTCTGTGCATTGGTATGTCTGCAGGCATGTCCACTGTCATGGACTATGATGTTGGGGAGATAGCCAGTATAAACTAATATACTTGTATCAATTGGCTATTTCTCCTTTCAATTCTTAGTCCTAATGCAGGGTTTTGACTGAAATTTCAACAATTCCTTTCTCCCTGCAGATGCTGCTTGACCTGCTGAATTCCTCCAGCAGATTGTTTGTTTTACCAAGCTTATCCTTTTAGAACATAGAACATACAACATAGAACAATGCAGCACAGGAAAAGGCACAGGAACACAATGCTGTGCCGAACCAATTAAACTAGTAATTAAATGTCTAACTAAACTAATCCCTTCTCAGTACACAATGTCCATATCCCTCCATTCTCTGCACATTCATGTGCCTAAGAAGCTCTTAAACGCCTCTAATGTATTTGCCTTCACTACCACCCCGGCAGCGCATTCCAGGCACCCGCCACTCTCTGTGTAAAAACATGCCCTGCACGTCTCCTTTGAACTTGCCCCCTCTCACCTTAAATGCATGCCCTCTAATATTAGACCTTTTGATCCTGGGAAAAAGATACCAGCTGTCTACCCTATGTCTCTCGTAATCTTATAAACTTCTATCAGGTCCCCTCAGCCTCTGCCGCTCTCGAGAAAACAACCCAAATTTGTCCAACCTCTCCTTACAGCACATGCCCTCCATCCGGGCAGCATCCTGATGAACCTCTTCTGCAACCTCTCCAAAGCCTCCACATCCTTCCTATAATGGGGTGGCCGGAATTGAATGCAATACCCCAGATATGGCCTAATTAGAGTTTTATAAAGCCACAACGTAACTTCTTGACCCTTGAACTCAAAGTGTTGACGAATAAAGGCTTTCTTTACCACTTTATCAACCTGTGGAGCCACTTTCAGGGAGCTATGGACTTGAACCCCCGGACCCTTTTGTTCTCAACTAATTTGCAATTCTATTTCTATTTCCTTCTCCTCAAGTCTGCAACTCAAACAGGCCACAATTTAATTGTGAGCTTCTCAATCTCACTATTCCAGCACATGTATGAGGTCACTTGAAGTCCTTAACAACTGATACTTTTGATGGCTGTGATTTTTGCCATCCCATTCCAGCTGTGACACCTGGTGAGATACGTGCTCCCGGTGTTTTACCCCTCATGATATCTGTTGCTGTGGGTTCAGATTGAGACATGTGAGACATGAGGAGTTCAAGCAGGTTAGTCCAGTTTATTCAAAGGTTCTTCACAGACTCCACCATCTTTACATCACAGTCTGCAGTGCGATGGACCTCTCTTTCCTTGACTGGATGAGTGCAGCCACACCAACAGTGAGGAAGCTCAGCATCATCCACAATAATGCGGACTGCCTCTTTGTCACCTCATCCACCAACCTGAACATTCATTCCCTTCACCACTGGTGCACTGCGGCTACAGTGTGTACAATCAATGAAAGCAACTCAAAGGCTCCTCTCAAACTCCTGACCTTGGCTTTCTAGAAGGACACGGGAAGCAGGTCCTTGGGTATGTTGCCACCTGCACATTCCTCTCCAAGTCATATACATAGATCACAGTTCCTTCAATGTCACTGGGTCTAAACACTAGAACTCCTTACCTTCACTGGACTGACTGCAGCAGTTCAAGAAGGAATCTCACCACCACCTACTCAAGGGTAATTGGGGCAGATGATTATTATTGCTGGTTTTTGCCAGCAATGCCCACATGCTGAAAAATTAATAAAAAGGTCAGTGTTTCTATTTGTTATATTTCATCACTGGTTCTAAAAAGTAAAGGCTCCATTTGAATTTTTTGCATTTCTTATAATCAGATTTGCTGAGCCTTTAAATTTTGTAATGATCTTTTGCCTGAATATTCATTATCATGTGCCAGGCATTGCAGTATAATAATGTGCCCTCATATTGAAGTTTATGCTGTTAATCTATAATATTTTCAATCTATAATATTTTTGCAGATAACCTGCAGTGGACCTGCATCATAAAACTTGACTCTTCTTGTGTGAATGACCTTATACATCACATTCACATCAGTATTGACAGCACCTATTCCATTTTAAAAGTGTTTGAAACAGTATGTATCTTAAGGAATAACAAATATCTCACAGACTAGAGATGACAGTCACAAAAAATTCAAACTTTATTCTTTTGACCCTGAGGAGCACTGATGGACAGAGGAATTTTGGAGTTCAAGTCCAAAGCTCACTGAAAGTGGCAACACAAGTGGATAGGGTGGTAAAGAAGGCATATAGCATGCTTGCCTTCATCAGATGGAGCATTGAATATTAACGTTGGGAAGTCATGTTGCAGCTGTATAAAACAGTGGTTAGGCCACATTTGGAGTATTGTGTGCATTTCTGGTCACCACACTATAGGAAGGATGTGGAGGCTTTGCAGAGGATGCAGAAGAGGTTTACGAGGATATTGCTTAGATTAGAGAGTATTATCTATAAGAAGAACCTGGACAAATTTGTAGCATAGCAACTAGCGTGACGCTATTACAGTGCCAGCGATCGGGGTTCGATTCCCGTCGCTGTCTGTAAGAAGTGTGTACATTCTCCCGTGTCTGCGTGGGTTTCCGCCGGGTGCTCCAGTTTCCTCCCACATTCTAAAGACGTATGGGTAGGTTAATTTGGGGTTTAAAATGGGCAGCGTGGACTCATTGGGCTGGAAGGGCCGTTACCACGCTGTAAATAAAATTAAAAAAAAAAAATTTGGATTGTTTTCTCTCAAGCATCTGGGGCAACCTGATAGAAGTATATAAAGTTATGAAAGGCATAGGTAGACTAGATAGTCAAAGTCTTTTTTTTGCCAGAGTGGAAATCCCAGAGGCCATAGGTTTAAGGTGAGAGGGGGAAAGTTTAAAGGCAAGTTTTTTTTACACGGAGTGTGGTAGGTGTCTGAAACACACTGTCGGGGAGGTGGTAGGAGCAGATATGGTAGCAACATTTAAGAGGCATTTAGACAGACACATGAATAGGCAGGGAATAGAGGAACACAGACCATGTGCAGGCAATCAGACATAGTTTACATTGACATCATGGTCAGCATAGACATGATGGGCTGGAGATCCTGTTCTTGTGCTGCACTGTTCTATGTTCCAAGTTCTATATTCTAACCTCATTTTAGCTGGTACTCATATTTGTTGCCTACTATTGTATCTGCCTTCCCCCAGAACATCATTTTAAATGTACCCCAACAGGATAGTGAGACTTGCAAACCAGCCCTCATAATTACTAATGCATAGAGTTTATACAGTTCATAGGGTTCATAGAGTTATACAGCATGGAAACAGGCCCTTTGACCCATGTTGACCAAGTTACCCCATCCAAGATAGTCCCATTTGCCAATGTTTGGCCTATAACCTTCTAAACCTTTCCAACCCATGTACTTGTCTAACTGTCTTTTAAAAGTTGTTATTGTACCTGCCTCAACCACTTTTTCTGGCAGCTCAATCCACATACATACCATCTTTTGTGTAAAGAAGTTGCCCCTCAAGTTCCTATTAAATCTTTCCCCTCTCACCTTAAACCTATGCCCTCTAGTTCTTGATTCCCCAACCCTGGGAAAAAGACTGAGTGCATTCACCCGACCTATGCCCCTCATGATTTTATACCCCTCTACAACCTCTGGACTGAAAAGTTTTTCCTCTCTTGTCAGAAATTCACCTTATCTAGTATTGGAGTCAATTATACCTGATTATACTTGTATTTCCTTAAAAGTGTAAAGATAAAGTTTTTTATAATGAAAGATTTGCTGCAACAGCATTTGTTATGGAGAGATTTGACTACATTTTTATTCTGAATCTATATAAGTATACTGAGATTGAGAATGGTCCTCCCAGTAACAGTAGTCTTGTCATACTTACGGTGCTCTTAGTTTATACAGAAGGACATTAAACTGTGCCATCAAATGAATTATTGAATGAAAACTTGTGGGTGACATCATCTGAATTTGATTCACAAAGAAGGATGGTTTACTGTGGAATAAATTACACCCATGATGTGACTGAGTTTGTGCAATCCATTTGAAATGATCAATAGTAGTTTTGCCTAAATACTTAGCCTATTAAGGTACATCAATCAATAGCCAGCTTCTTGATGGATATGTGCTCCTTACAGTCTGTTCTTGTAAATCCAATTCTCTATCACATGTAACACACTCAGCAAAGCGTAGTGATATTTCTTAATTTTTGTAGGCAAGGAGAACTGTAAGAAATAACCACCCTTGTAGTAAATTAACCAGCTATCTAATTAAACAATTCTCTTTAGACTTGAGATCTGATTCTTTTGAATGTTAAGTATTGAAGAGGCAGGTGTTTACGTTATTTTGCGCTACAGATGTATTAATGCACCTTTAAAAGAGAAAGAGAAAGATTGCAATTTAACTTATTCCTGGTAAAAAAAAACTTTAAAGTTGCTCTATAATTCTGCACCCCTGTTACAATTCAGTGAATGACTGTCATGCAGACATGGCTTTTAAAATGATTACACTGACCAGCATGAAGCATGTGCATTTTAAGTCACATGTTACTTCACGTAACAGTGATATATAAGTGCGTGCATCATTCATTGTGAAGTCAAGAATGTCATTTTTGTATGATTGAAAATTATGTTGTAGTCATGAATTTCACTTGGCCTGTCAAAGAGCTGAGAAGGAAATATGGGAATTGTCTAAGAATTGAGAGAAAATCAAAAGAAAATTCAGAGGGTAAAGCATCAGGTCATCCGAGAGAGATGGATCAACAGACATATACCAGCTACTTTTAGATATAATTACTAAAAGAAAGAAGTATTTTATTTTGTTTGGTTAAATCCTGTGTTGAAAGCAAGGAAAACTGAAATGAGAACTTGGTCCTATTTCCTCATTATGCCTTGAAGGCCTCCTACAGGAAGTGCAACAAAGAAGGCATCTTGCTTTGTAGCAGAGACTAACTTCCATGAAAGCCAATGGCCTTGCCGACTAGGTTCAGGGAGCACCAACGCATTATGCAATGGTTTCTTCTGAAAGGCCAGAAATACCATCATAACGCTCCACACTAGCACAGAGATGACTAACCCATGTCCCTTATAGCATGGGGATATTCCACAGAACCTGAATGCCTGCTTACAACTATCCTTACTCTTGGCGTACCTTTTAACTTGTATACTTGGTGTTAAAGAAGAGGTTGCAGCTAATATCTATTCCTAAGTTATAATTCATTGGTTATAAATCACTTCAGGAGATCCTAAAGTCATCTCAGATGCCTTACTCATTGTTTCTTTTATGGACAGTACAAGACAAATAGTGAGTTGTAGCAGCATAATGCAGAGTGGCCAATACATTTCATACACACTTCTTAATTGTGGGAATGCAGAAGGACTTCTTTTCTGTGGAGTACACAATTTCACTGTGGTGTAAAAAGGTTAAAAGTACGCAGAGGGCAAGAGTTGCCACCAGAACTGGCAGTCAGGATTCTTTGGAATACCGATGTACAAGAAGTGACTTGGGCTGTCACCTCTGTGCCAGTGTTTATTGGCACGATACCAAGTGTGTTTTCCCAGAGGTCCCTGTCACAGAAAACCACAGTGGAACTTGACAACATGAAGGGTCAATCTGGAATTTGATAAAATACCTCTCTGCACTTTTGGCAGACAATCTGTGGGAGCAGTATGAATGGAGAAGAGATTCTTCCTTCTTTGGTTTCATTGTTATTCTTACTCATTCGTATTTCATAACATACAGAAAAGTGAGGTATTATTACATCACTATTCTATAAAAGTGGAAGGAGTGAACATTTAGGGTGGTGACAGGGGTCATTAAAGTTTCAGCTTTAGCAACTTGATGCAAGTTCATTTGTAACAGTGACTAGATAAAGTTAAAAAAAATTGCAACAATAGATGTCACAGCAAGAAAAAGTAATAAACAGGAACAAATACACCTAGATCATAAAGGAGCAATAGAGAAACCTGCAAATCAAATTCTGCATTTGTGATATCATTTTAAGGATCAATCTTTCTGCAGACATTGGAACTACTTGTCATGGTTGAAAACCACTGAAGTGACACATTTGACTTTTGACCAGTATTCTTAAACTTTAGAAATAAATTTATCTCCCACTTTGTCCTCAGTTACAACGATTCTAAGTTGATCCATGATCTATAAGGTGACAAATCTCAATAAGACCAGAAGTATCACAGTATAGACTCTGAGTTGAAGTTAGTGAGGTTGTCCAGGTCTCCCATTAATTACCAGTGGAGCATGAAATTTGTGCCATGCCTTATTTGCATTAAAGTAATAAGTGCAGCAGTTGGTTTCTTGTCTGCCAACAGAGGTACACCCTTCATCTGATAAGGATGTCTTTGATAAAAACAGAAAAAGTTGGAAACTCTCAATATGTCTGGAGGCATCTGGAGGACGAAGAAGGTAAATTAGTGCTTTTGCCCAACATTTTCAATTCATGTGCGCACATGCATGAGCACATATACACATCCACATGCTTGCATGCATGTCCACACACATGCACATTTTTTCAAAAGTCAATTGATAGTAATTAATGGGAGACCTGGACAACCTCACTAAATTGAACCCAGAGTCTATACACAGTGTAGTATCATAGTGTAGCGGTTAGCATAACACTATTACAGTGCCAGCGACCTGGGTTCACTTCCGGCCACTGTCTATAAGGAGTTTGTACGTTCTCCCCGTGTCTGCATGGGTTTCCTCTGGGTGCTCCGATTTCCTCCCACATTCCAAAGACGTATGGGTTAGGAAGTTGTGGGCATGCTGTGTTGGCGCTGGAAGCTTGGCGACACTTGCGGGCTGCCCCAGAACACTCTACACAAAAGATGCATTTCACTGTGTGTTTCGATGTACATGTGACTAATAAAAATATCTTATATTGAGATTTGTCACCTTATAGATCGTGGACCAACTTAGAATCATTGTAACTGAGGACAGAGAGGGAGATAAATTTATTTCTAAAGTTTAAGAATACTGGTCAAAAGTCAACTGTGTCACTTCAGTGGTTTTCAACCATGACAAGTAACTCCAATATCTGCAGAAAAATTTTACGTCCAATCAAACTAGGCCAAGTAGAAAGTAGTTAAACAAGTGTGACACTTAAGAGTTCATTGGAGAATTCCTAAGCATATTCTTAAGAGTACTTGGTGACCTATGTCTGGAGATGCCAGAATTTTGTCATAGAACATAGAACATAGAACAATTACAGCACAATTCAGGCCCTTCGGCCCACAAAGTTGTGCCGAACATGTCCCTACCCTAGAAATTACTAGGCTTACCCATAGCCCTCTATTTTACTCAGCTTCATATACCTATCTAACAGTCTCTTGAAAGACCCTATCGTATCCGCCTCCACCACCGTTTCTGGCAGCCCACTCCACGCACTCACCACTCTCTGAGTAAAAAACTTACCCCTGACATCTCCTCTATATCTACTCCCCAGCACCTTAAACCTATGTCCTCTTGTGGCCACCAATTCAGCCCTGGGGAAAAGCCTCTGACTATCTACCCGATCAATACCTCTCATCATCTTATGTAATTTACATGCTTATGTAATTTACCTTTAGCAACTGTATAAGTTACAACACAGGAACCCGAGAGTTTAAATAATAGCCTAGAATTTCCTGGCAGCAGGAAGCTGCCTCAGTTGGCCACTCACCAAAATCCACATTGACTTTGTGTTGATCACCCAGTGAGAAGTTCCTTGGAGAACCTGTCCCAGTTTTCATTGACAAGGCCCTGGAGAGAACAAGCAATGCAGGTGGTAAAAGCTAACACAGTGAGGCCCAAATAATTCCTGTCACAGAAATGCTGAAATTAAATTTGACATCTGTCTAATCCATGCATCAGCTTCACTGCCTGTGGAAACTGCCACTAAGCTCTGAATGGTTGTGATTCACAAACATTTGAAAACAATTACAAATTCATTAAACTTTAAAAAAAATATTACTTATTTAAAATAAATTCTTAAGAACACTTGCAAACAATTAAAAACATATAAGTAAATAAACTGAATTCCAATCAATGTTCCTCTGCCAGGTTTGACCTGGCACAAGTTCTGTGAGCGGATTCCTCAGCGTCAATACTGGAGAACTGCAGGAAATTGGGGCTCTGTCGTTGGACTCCTTGAGGAGTCCAAATGGGAGCAGTTCAGAATTCCATGTTGGCAATCCTCAGGAAAATCTGAGCCACTGCGAGCAAGCAGGAATGACTGATAAAAAATAAAGAAAGTGGAAAATAAACGCAAACTTTCAATTGTGAGAAAGAAAATGAAATGAATTCTATGTAAAAAAAAGAAAAATATCAAAGATAAAGGAAAATAAGTAACTCATAGGGGTGAGGAGGAAGTAAAAAAAATTAAAATAAGGACAATGGAAGAAATTTAGAGAAAGAATAAAGTATGAGCAAAACAAAGTGGCTAGATTGATAATAAAAGAACGATTTTAACAACTGCCCGTGCGTAAAATGTTTTGTAAGTGTAATGTGTGCAAGGTTATAAGTTCAATTCTCATGTCAGATATAAGTGATTTTACCATCAATAATTCTCCAAAAAAAAAATTAGGTCTTGGATGTAGTCCAAGAAACTAATGGTAGTAGATGCAGATGTAACATTGAGCATTTACATTGCTTATTTGTTCCTTATTGGTATTTCAAGCCTGTTATGATTAAGTAAAACCTTTTTAACTACTCCTTAACTGGGGAGAATTCCAATGCACCATTGCAATCACAAAATATTTCCTTGCTATTTATTGTGCAGCTTTTCCCCCTTTTTATGTTGTTACATTTAAAGGTAGTAACACGTTCTGAGTCAATGTAAGTTTCGGTCTGATCTTCTCTATACAAACTAATTAAAGTTATCCAGAGCTGAGAAGATTCCTAATATTCAAACAAAAATGGCTCCACAGAGGAAATGCCAGTAGGATAAAGCCGGCTGATGCTTTCTATGGGCCACCTCAATGGTCATGTGTTTAATGAGTATCTGCAAACATGAATAAAGTGATTCGGGATATTTTATTGCGTCAAGCCAATGAAATACCCAATAGATCTGATTTCAGCATACAAGAATTCACTGCCCTCTTCAGTAGTCATCCACACTAATGTCAGGAACTATACAATGTCCAAAACCAATACCTAATGAGCACCCTATCCCACCTATATCTATACCATCATTTAACTCATTGATTGGCTTCAGGCCTTTCAAGAAGTGATACCATCCAATTGTTTCACTACTAATGAAATAATTGAATATGCATCATGATTTTTTTAATATATAACACCAATTGCCCAGGATTTTTGAAAATTTCCATTGAAATAAGTGAAAAAGAAAGAATGCTTTGCCACTGACCCCTTTCCCTAAGTCAACAGCACTGGATATGGAATCAACTTTCACATACAGCCTGTCCCCAGGTTTACAGACGTCCATAGGTCGATTTTGTCCATAAGCTGGAAAAATTCACAAAAATCACTGAATGTGGTAACCATACCTCCACAGTACTGTAATGAATGGCATCAAATTTACATAAGGTTGATCTAAACTAACAATTACTAAAAGTGGAGAGAGAGAGGAAACTAGTTCTGCTGTTTGTAGGAACAAGCATATGTATGTACATCAGACTTTTGAACTTAATATTATGGGAACTCAAGGATTCATAACCTGGGGAGAGCCTGTATATGCCAGTGACATCCAGGATTATACCTGTGATATCACTCTGTCTGCCTGATGTCATATCATGAACAATACACAAAGTCCCTTTTAGTCGACTTAGAGAATACTAAAACTATTCTTCATGTGAGTTGCCTCTTCCAACACCAAACTCTGACCATTTGCTGTCCAAGTTGAGCTACATCCATATCTATTTAATTACATAGATTTGTTCACCATGGATAAAGCTGTCACTTTCCCTCTTTTCTCTGCTGAGTTGCCTCTGAAAACCTATTCCACACTTTCGTCAGGTCCTGACTTAAGTATTCCAATGCTTTGTTGCCTAGTCTTTCATTGTCCATGCAATACATCCCCTCTCACATTAAGCATTGCTCTCCACTTAGAAAAATGGGACCAGGTTTAAGCCGTACATCCCCTTTAATCTGTTCTACAATTCATTTAAATCATGGCTGAACTGTGCTGATGTGGCTCTGCACTGGTCGTCTGTGATCTAACATCTAAATTTTAGATCTTCTATAACTGGATCAAAATCATGTTTCTTCTCACTATCCTTTAATCTGCTAACTTTGATCGTGAAACCCATTTCCTCCTCATTTTCCTCTTCTCCTATAAGACGCTTTTTCATTCAGGCTTTTGATTGCCCTTCTTATACACTTTCTACTGATTTACAACGTCATTCTTTTTACTATTTCCATACAAACAGCTTTGAGACACTGGAGCTTTCCATGTCTGAGTTCACTGGACTGCAATTGTCCTCCCAATGGGGGAATCTCGCAAAACTGAGTGATGAAAGACAATGCCTAGAGAATTGATTTTTCAAATTCTTTCTCCCATTGTTGAGGTTCTTCTTCAGGAGAGCACATTAGGAACTCCGAAGGGAGATCAGTAGAACCTACTGAGATCCATGTTCCTCAACTTCTTCAATACCCAGATATGCAAGTGAATCTCTGCATTTAAATCTACTTTACATGCAACTATCATTGATCCTAGTAAAGGAATTTGTAGCTAAATTTCCACTGTTCTACAACAGGGGTCATAGACCAAATCGTTGGAAAAACTGTGGATTTCAACCCCATTCGGTTTACTTTTACAAAGTACTGCATCTTCAATGGGTGAAGTATGATCTCGGAGAGATTATTTATATAACAGATGGCAGATGATGAATAGTTATCTCACCGTGCATGTACCTTACAGAATTTATTCCATTGCATCAGCGAGCAACCTGACAAGAGAGACTTTCCCATGAGCAACCAGATGTTAAATAAAAAAATGAAACAGCTGGATGCTGGCACTAACTGCAACCATAAAAACACGCTCTTCATATCTGATGATGGGCTTTCTGAGGAAACAACATCACAAAAAACACTTATTGGTCTGTTGATTGAGACATGCAGTGAAATTCCATAGAAACACATCAATGCTACACAGCGTAACATTCCCCTGTGTCCAATATTTGCCTCATTGCCTCCTTGTGCGGAGGGGCAATTTCAAGAAAGTACAAGGGTCAATTTCTTCGGAGGGTATCACTCAGATGGTAAATTTTTTGGTTGTTGATGCTTTTACCCTTATTCTGTGAGGATATTTGAGAGGGTATGGATTGAAGACTAATTAATGTCAAATGTGTCAAAAGGCTGGAAGCATAAAACAAAATAGCCCTGCAATGTCGTGGAACATTATGTTGAAAACCTTACAAAATCTTCTCATAGTTTAGTTTGAGAGTGAACATCACTTATTTTGAAAGAAATAAAATGCAATAAAATTGAAATGTATGAAAATTTATTCATGCACTTGAAATGATCTGTGGTATCTCGGAATGCATTTGACTAGTTCTAATCATCTTTCCTTCTGCCCTGCTGGGCTAACAGTTTATTTTAGCAGTACCAGTTCCACATCACCTGGCATTCATTTCTCTTATTTATGCTTGTTCAGCCAATCTTTCCAGCATATACTTACAATCCAGGACCATATTATAAGGCATATAGGAGAGATCCTTTTAATTCCTATTAATTGGTATCAATGAAATCATGTTATTCAAAACAGTACATGAAGTTTGATTGCTGCATATGGGATCTGTTCTTGCCAGTTTTCTAGTTTATAAGCTTTTATAAGCTTTCAACATCACACATTCCCTTCATCAAGTTTGGAATGAAAATTAGCAGGATATTTGAGTCCTATTACCTGAGATCCCAATGTGGATATTATAAAGCTGTCCTTTAGTTAAGTGGTTGGCTCTGTTATAACTTTGCGATAGTCTCAATACATTTTGTTATGAAAGTGTTTCCTCTTTCTCTCATCTTTCTGTCAGTAATGAATCATTCACACAGTGTAATTTTGCTCCAGAAAATATATCTAGTAAAGTGTTTTTCTTTGATTTATTGACTGTCATCTTGAATCGTATATTGTAATGTGACTCCCAAAAGAAATTTTTACTTAATTGTATCTGTCATCAACGTTTTTTTTCATCTGGCACAATAAGAGAAATAAATGCTTAAAAAAAAGCTCAGATTTTTCTTCCAGATGAGCCACCGCTTCAGCTCATACCAACCTTTTTCCCTCGACATTAACTGACTCGCCAATCCACTTGCTTGTACATGGATGTTCAGCTGAAGAGAAGCCGAAGAGAATGTTTGGTCTTATCTGTGCTTCACAAATAGACTTACAATAATCTATCTTTTCTGTCATAAAATATCATTCATCTGCTGACATTTCAGGAACCTGCCATTTTAGGTTTCCTCATCCATTCTGGTGTCAACAATAGTGGTAGCGGGAGATAATCAGAAGCATGCTCTGTATACCACTTGTGCCTACAATGGCAACCTGAAGCTATGGCAATCCGAAGATGGAATGGCTTCCTAGAATTGGTTCTTAGCTTATTGCAAAGGTCAGTCTTCATTGAGCAAACATTAGTATCTTCCTCAAAATGAAGTCACTGGAGACCAAAGAAACCAAAGCAGAACAATTTTCCAAAACCAAGTATGAAGTAGGATAAGTATACATTATTATAGTTATGAGCACTGGCAATATTAATGTATGCATTCAGTGTATTCATTTGGAATTCATCCCTTAGCAATATAACTATTAAGTAAACAGATGCAAAAGTATCAGCAATTTCTAACCTGGAAATGTTGGTTCAGAAGAAAACTCCATAGACTTTGCTTCTCATTCATCCATCAAATTGAAGCTCCAGAAATATTGGCTAGACTACAAAGTATCTTATGGATGTATTCTAGAAGATCTGACCATGAAGCCTCATTCATGATCCTTCTTCAGATGTTTCATATCAGACTTCAAAGCCTGTAGATTCAGTCACTTCCCCTCTTACTTCTCATCCTACAGTCTCCCTGCTCTGCTGTGAATCACAAACTTATACATCACCATAGCACCAGAGTACAGAGCACACATCCAGGTCTGAGATAAAACTCCCACAGACATAAAGTAAGAAACGCTAGAAGCACTCAGGCAGCATCTGTGAAAGAGAAACAGAATTAATATTTCAGGTTGAAGCCCCTTCCTCAGAAAGGGGAAAGAGAGTAAGTAAGTTACTATTTTATTCTCCTTTTCCACTTGCTGTGTGTAAAAGTTTTTCCTCATGCTTTTGGCTCTTTTACCAATCACCTTCATTCTATATCCCCTAGTACTTGACCTCTCTGCCAATGGGAAATTTGAGGATATCTGTTCCGTCTATATCCTTCATAAGCAGATATACCTCTCTCAGCTGCTCTCTCAATCTCCTCTGTTCCAAGAAGAATCACCCCCATCTTCTCCAGTCTAACCACATGATTCAAATCTTTCATCTCTGGAATAATTTTCGTAAATCTTTGCAGTACCCTCTTTAAACCTTTATATTTATCCCAGAACTGGACACAATTCCCTTTCTTACCTCAGCCATTTAAGATACAGCTTTGTGCTAAACATATCACAGACCTGGCTGCACAGTATTTTAGAAACTGAAGTCTAAAGTTTCGTTGCCAAGTTCCATGAACATATATGCATTTGTCATTGAATACTCAAGCTGACACTGTATTGCCTGAATAACAATGACTAAAATAGTAACCTTGAGAGGGGAGGCTTTGGGGATGGGGATTGGAAAATGAAGTAATGGGAGATTGGCTCAACTGTACAATGAATCCCCGATCATTACTCACCTTGTTAGAACTGCCTTCTCTCTGTGGGTATGCAAATGACATTATAACTGTCAATATCATATCACTGCCACTTTAAGACTTACAAGAAGATACAATTCAATTACTGCAGTCTAAATCCTGGTCCTAAACAGGATTGTACTTCTGCTTAAATGTGGATGTGTGTGGCTACAGTATTTATATCTAAGTATTGCCATGTCTGACACAAAATTGAACTTATGTGACACACATAAATTTCACCTCCAGGCAACAGTTTTCAATTATTTGTTTCCTTTTCCTTTTGTTTTCCTGTATTTCATGTGCAGAATGTCACAAAGAAGGGGCAGGTATTGAATAACTTCAGGACCAGAAGCTGCTAAAACCTATCTATCAAAAAAAGGCTTTGATGTCTTCCATTATGCGGTTATTTCAACCTTCTGAAACTGTTTTAAATCTTGTCAAGGCTGGACTTCTTTTACCACCAGGTATTATGTAAAATGCACATGAACCAATCTTTAAGTGGCTTTCAGTCCATTGCACAACACTGTATGTTGTTCAGACCAAGTTAGCTTTCACTAATCTGACACAGGAAAATCGTAAAGAAGGCTGGTCCAGGAACAAAAAACAAAATGGTGTGGCAGAACAGAAATCTTTCATTAAGTATTGTGAATCTCCAAACCAATCCGTTGAGAAATTCATACTATATGGCACATTCTCTCCTCAAAGGATCCTTCTGGATTTAAGTAAATCCAGTAAGCTTCTACATTGGTTGGCAACAATCTAGACACAGGATGCTGGAAATCTATGGGGTTATATGGCCAATAACCACATGCAAAAAAAATTACTAATCCATAGGATGCAAAATTTATTCCAAGTGCACAAGAAAATTTATTTCCCTATGAACTGTTTTTTGAAGTCAATTCAAATTCATTTGTGTTTGTTTGTAGTTCTGTTAAATATAACTTGTAACAAAAGCAGTAATATTGAAAATGTATTTTCACATTGCATAAAATTGCAATATTAAGTGGTTAATATTCCCATTAAACAAATTGAAGTATATCACATCTTCTGTGTAAGTCAAGCATTCGAAAGGACAGTGCTCAGTAGGATGCTTATTCCACTTGTGAAAGAGACTTAAAATATCTCATTCATGACATTGCAATCTATCCATTCTCCCCTGTTCATCTGTGCATCATCGGAGCGGTGTAAAGGGAGTTTCACTTTTCTTCTGTCTTCTTTACATTGACTGGAGACTTTGACAATGAGTGACCAAAGTGGAAAGGATTCCATTCCAAGCATAATTCCATCACTTCTGTCTTTTGTGATTACAATAAATCATCAAATTACTGGTTCCAGGAAACTGAATAAAATGACTGCCCTGTGTCAGCTCAAAGTTTTTAGTTCTCTTATTTAATTTCAAAGAAAATGTCAGTATTTACCCTGCCGTATCCATATCCCTTCAACTGTATGGATAAAAGTTGCTTTTAATTCTGAGGTGAATTTGTTATTGAAAGTGACTGACAGCTTTTCCAGGTTTTAGTTTTCTTTATAAGAAGCGAAAACATCAGCACCTGTGGATTAACGTCATTAGTGCTTAATATGTGAACATGCTGGGAACGCTGAGATGGTTAAATAGTGACATTATTGGAACCACAGTCGAAGAAAGTAAGGGGAGCAATAGAATGCCATGCTGTAAATGTAATCTCTTCGAATAGAGATTGAAGGAACTGTGGTAATGGCAAGACAAGATGAAGTACACTGTCAGGGAATACAGCAGACTAAATATTTGGTTTACTTTCCGTTTCTGCTGCTTATTTGCCCAAATACAATAGAAATCAAAAAACTCAACATCAAGAATTTACAGCTTTAAACTACTGCACACAAAATTCCTGATATAGACACACAAACCATTCAGAGAGTCCTCCCCCAAACACCGATTATACTCTGCACGATGTTAATGATTAATTTTTATTCCATTATTCAACACTGAATAGATCACAAGCCACAAAGACAGGAGTGAGTTACACATGCACAAATGAAATAATCATGGTGGTGAATATTCTAATTATGCAATGTGTATGTCCATATTCACAGCAAAGGTGCTTATGGGGGTCATTTCCAAGTCACATTTCAGTGGACATGAACTGTGTCATGGAGCCCACCGAAACAACCCAAGCTGCTCATTTATTTATTTAGCAGACGTAGACATCACAGGCAAGGTGAGCATAAATTTCCCACCACTAATTGCTTCCTGAACATAGTGGCATCCCAGGGCATTTTAGAGTCATTGGTTGGCCTAGAGTCACAGGCCAAACCAGGTAGGAACAACAGAATCCTAGTTTCTAGGTCACCATGACTGTCACTAACATTTTTATGGAGACACAGGGTCCTGATGCAGGGTTTCAACCCAAAGCATCGCCAATTCCTTTCCTCCCACAGATGCTGCTTGACCTGCTGATTTCCTCCAGCAGTTCGTTTGTCACTCACATTTTTATTTCACATTGATTTAGTTGATAGCATTTAATTTACCCACTTGCCTTGATGAAATTAAAACTCATATCTCCAGATCATTGTCCAGGCCTCTAGATACTGGTCCAATAACTTAACCACAATGGTAGCAGACATAACTCCAGCATCCTGAGCACCTGCTCTGCCCTACAGCCAAGTGAACATTTAGACTATTTCCTGTGGGGTTCTGCATGTTCCAGCCTGATGCCATCTTCAGCCACTGCCCATGCAAATGCACTCCTCTGAAAATTTTCCTAAATAAGAATCAATGATAGAACCATGGTGCCTTTTTTTTTACATGCTACAGCCTAGAAATATTTGGGACCAACTGTGATATACCCACAGTCACAATGGGTTCTTGTAATGGGTTCTTGTAATTCATGGTAACTTCAGAAGCCTGCCGTGCATTGGGAAGATAGGACTACCTGGGTCACTTAACCACCCAGGAGCAGTAGGAACTGAGATATTGTGATTTTTAACCTGCTCAATTGAGCAGGTGGCATGGACAACTGGCATAGGGCTGCAGGACCCCCCCCCCCCCCCATGCCAACGTACAGGCAGAGCTTTGCAATATCATAAAAAACGTAACAGCAGGAGTAGACGATTCACCCCCTCATCTGCTCCAACATCCAAAAAGATTGTGGCTAATCTTTTACCTCAGTGCCGTATCCCTTCATTCCCTTCATCTGACTGCACAGCATAATCCAGTGAGGAGAGGTCCAAAAAGTTACATCTACCATTTTTTTTCTTTTTTTCATAGGCCCTGGAAGTGGAGGATTGCTCTTACAGGCCCCACAAGAAGAACTTATGATCTCCCAAATGTGATCTCACTCCCGCGTCCCTGATACCACCCAAACTATCAACCTCCCGCAGCTGATTCAGTCACCCAATTGCTGTGCACAAGTGACCTCTAAGTGGTGCATCTCCCCCGACTTCCTGTAGCATTTCTTGGAACAATGGATGATTCTAAACTCACACTGATGGTTAATCATCCAAATCAGTGTCAAAGTTAAAATCAAGGCCCATAGTTGATACTAGGTATACACAGGCTATAGTTTCACTCATGAAGCATCTCGCTCTGTTTTCACAAGGCTGCATTAGCGCAGTGATCAATTAGGAAGAGTATTTAAAAGGCACGCATATCATCCAGACTTTTTAATTGAATTACGATGAAACAAGAGACAGGACTGCTGGGGTGTTATACTGTCTGGGATATTCTCAGATGCCTTCCACTTACATTTAGGTGTCAGGCAGTTGCAAATAACAGAACGGAACATCAGGAAACAGGGATTTATTGAAGTTTACAAAAGAAGTAATTTGGTGTTAATCGTGAATGGAGATAGATTATATCAACTGAGTAATTTGTAAGCATATATATACACTGGAACAAATCTGTGCTGGTCTATAAAAATACAGAAGCATGGATGTAAGGCAAAGCACTCAGCATAGCCATGACAGGAATTGTTGGTACATCACTGTTTGCATACAGCCCCTGAAAGGTTCAATCATCAGGTGCTGACATAGAGGAATGACTGGGTGCTGCAGTTTGCCGAAAAAATAAACCAAGGAGTAACATTAAACTGCAAAATTCCCATGGTATTTGGTTCCTAATGAACAACCAAGTCTGAATTGGGGATCTGGCTTTTACCAGCCACACTTGAGTGAGCCTTAACATCATATATTTATTTAAGGAAAGGAAATCAAGGACACTTCTTGCAGTCAAGGCTCACCAGTGGGTCACGAATACTATTGGAGTTTTTGTCATCCAAGGTAACTGCAAGTATTCAATGTCAAGTCATAGAAGCTGGGGAAATGGTATGCAAAAGAGCATGTACAAGACCTGGGAAAAAAACTCCTCACTTTGCATACCAGATGCTGCAATTTGATTGGCTCAATCTAATTTTATTGACTGTCTTGATTAAGTGTTTACAGCATCGAATTAGAAGAACATAAGAATATTTTTTATAAAGTAATTTTATGGTTAGTGTGCTGTTAAAGCTAATAATTCCCCATTGCTGAGCAGAAGTATCCCAGCACCCCTTACACTGTTGTTTTGACATTGCTGTTGTGTCTGTGAATCAAAGATCTTCACAGCAAGTGAGTTTGAATATAGATTAAGGCAGGGCAAAGCTTTTATATAATTTAAAACCAATTTTAAAGTGATTTGCATTAATAAGGATTTAATAATAATATAGCCAAATTTTAAGTAATTAAAAATGACTTATTTATCTGCATATTTATATTTAGTTATTTGATCCCCACTGTTCACAACATAACCTTGAAAATGAAAACCATAACTGATGGCAAATTAACAATCACTATCAACTCGGAATATCAACCAAATTAAATCTCCAGTTTATGTGATTAATGTTCAATTGCACCACTTATTAATCTGAAATCTAATAAGGGAACTCAATTTTTTGCACTGCGATGAACCAAATAATAGGAATCAAAACCGAAAAATGTTGGAAACACTCTAGAGGGCCATCAACATCCAGAAAGTAAATTTAAAGCTTGAATATTTTATGTGTGGGCCCTTGTTGCAACAGGATTTCACTGGTGTCCAAGACCTCCTGTGTGACTGAACAGGCCTTAGACAGGGTATGGTCTATTCTATCTGCACTTCTACTAGTCAGCGATGCACTAAAGAAAACCAAGGTTGGGCCCAGATCCATGGGGGATGTGGGGGAGTGTGGTCGGTGCTTGGAGATGGAGTATGGAGGGGTGGGGGGGAACTGCATAAGCCATTAAGAAGAGAGGCTAGGCTGGGAGCTGCACTCATTGATGGGAAGGGTGTGAGGTGGTCACATCAAGAACTACTGTTGGTGGTTGGGGGGGGGGGTGGAAGAGGAGAAGTGGCTGAAGAATCAGGAGAGTCAGCGTCAGGGAAGAGTGCGTAATGTTGTGGGAGCTGTCAGGCCAGATCAGGAGATGTGTGTGTGTTTTGGGTTGAGGGATTAATGGTTTGGAGAGGGAATAATGGAGGGTTATAAACTTGAGTAGTGTAGGAGGCACTACCAGGGGAATGGTTTGAGGATGGGAGTCTGGACTCTTAAGGAGAGCTGGGTAAGTAAATTACTTAAAAGAGACTTATATGAGTGGGGTTTCCCAGGGTCATACTGGGACCTACACAAGAATTTCCCCTTTAAGTTGAGCAGAAATGGATTTCACAGGCATGTTGGAAATTTGTTTCCACAGGAGGGGCCACCAATTGAGCAGATGACTGCATTGTAAATGAGGATCTTGAAGTGACACCCCGAGAGATATGGCGCTTTGTGAGATGCCTCTGACTGTACAGACCCCTTTGTATAGTGCACAACCCATGTGCTCTGTAGCCAGTTTTCATCCATAGTTTAAATTTCATTCAAACTGGATTATGTAGCTCACAAAACAATGGCACTGGACAAGTCAGTTTCTAGACAGTAGATTTAGTCATAAAGGGACTTGCTTTTCTCTTAAAGTTTCACGATCTACCTTGTTGTGACCTCGCACTTTATTGCACTGCACTTTCTCTGTAGCTGTGTCACTTTACTCTGTACTGTTATTGTTTTTACCTGTACTACAACAATGCACTCTGTACTAACCCAATGTAACTGCACTGTGCAATGAATTGACCTGTATGATCGGTTTGTAAGACAAGCTTTTCACTGTGACTCGGTACAAGTGACAATAATAAACGAATACCAATACCAATACCAAAAAAAATTACATTCAAAATCCTAAATTAATTGTTTTTCAGATACTGGAAACACTCAACAAATTTGGAAGCATCTGCGGAAAGAGAAACAGAGTTAATGTTTCAGGTCATGAGAATGAAGGGTCTTTGACCGGAAACGCTAACTGTTTCGGCAGACACGGTAGTGTAGCGGTTAGCGTAACGCTATTACAGTGCCAACGACCCGGGTTCAATTCTGGCCACTGTCTGTAAGGAGTTTGTACGTTCTCCTCGTGTCTCTGTGGGTTTCCTCCGGGTGCTCCGGTTTCCTCCCACATTCCAAAGACGTATGGGTTAGGAAGTTGTGGGCATGCTATGTTGGCGCCGGAAGCGTGGCGACACTTGCAGGCTGCCCCCAGAACATTCTACACAAAAGATGCATTTCACTGTGTGTTTTGATATCTTATCTTATCTTTTTCCGCAGATGCTGCCTGACCAGCTGAGTGTTTGCAGCAATTTTTGACTTTATTTCACATTTCCAGCATCTGCAACCTTTTTGATTTTGGCTTTTCAGATACTGAGAGGCTTGCTGCATATTTCCAAAATAAACACAACTTGTTCTTGGGCTATTAATTGGTCAGGCAGCATCAATGGAGGGAAATAAACAGATGACGTTTCGGGTCCGTCCTGATGAAGGGTCTCAACCCGAAACGTCAACTGTTTATTTCCCTCCATAGATGCTGTCTAACCTGCTGAGTTCCTCCAGCATTTTGCATGTGTTGCTCCAGATTCCAGCATCTGCAGAATCTCTTGTGTCTCCTTGGGCTATTAATCCTGGTATTTATAAAGAAAGGACTAGTATTACAGGAGCCTGTGTCACAGCCTAAGGAAATCACAAAAGCTTTTCGGTCAATTTGTTGACTGTTAGGTTGGCTGTAAATCCAGTGCAGTAATGCCAGCTTTCAGATAAGGACATGGATTTTCCATGCAAGTGTCAGCAGTTCTACATGGAACTGTGGACAGTTCCCTGGATAATTGCAGCAAGTTCGAGGACCTGCATTTCGATGTGAGAATGCTCAAGTTTCAACTTACCACTTGCCCTTGACTCACGTTTGTCTGCCAGCACCTTTACGTTGCAGAAAATCCTCAACACTTACCTTGAGGAGAGCATCTGAATGGATGATTGTGAAGGACATCCACTGCATCATTTAAATTTTTAAAGTTCATTTAGTTCAATTGAAAGATTTTAATTGTTTTAATTGCAGTGGCAGCCGGGATCTCCTGGTGACCAGCCATTTCAATTCTACTTCCCATTCCCACACCGACATTGCCTGTCCAAGGCCTCCTCCACTGCCAGGTCAAGGCCAAATGAAAATTAGAGGAACAACACCTCGTATTCCTCCTGGGCAGTCTTCAACCTGGCGGCATGAACATTGAATTCCCAAACCTCTGGTAACCGCTCCCCCTCTGTCCCTTTTCTCCTTTTTTTTCCTTGTTTTTCCTTCTTTTTTTTCTCTCTCCTGATCCAACTGTCCCCCATCGCCCTATGTCTTCCCCTCTCCCACCCTCTCCATCTGCCCGTCACCCGCACACTCCTCCCACTGGTTCCCCTCCCCACCTCCCTCCCTCTATTCCAGGCTCCACCGTCCTCTCCTATCAGATTCCGTCATCCTCAGCCCTTTGTCACTTCCACCAATCACCTCCCAGCTTCTGGGATCATTCCCACCCTCATCTGCCTATCACCTACCAGATCTTAGAACATAGAACATAGAACAATTACAGCACAATTCAGGCCCTTCAGCCCACAAAGCTGCGCCGAACATGTCCCTACCCTAGAAATTACTAGGCTTACCCATAGCCCTCTATTTTACTCAGCTCCATATACCTATCCAACAGTCTCTTGAAAGACCCTATCGTATCCGCCTCCACCACCGTTTCCGGCAGCCCATTCCACGCACTCACCACTCTGAGTAAAAAAACTTACCCCTGACATCTCCTCTATACCTCCTCCCCAGCACCTTAAACCTATGTCCTCTTGTGGCCACCAATTCAGCCCTGCAGAAAAGCCTCTGACTATCTACCTTATCAATACCTCTCATCATCTTATACACCTCTATCAGGTCCCCCCTCATCCTCCATCTCTCCAAGGAGAAAAGGCCGAGTCCCCTCAACCTGCTTTCATAAGGCATGCTCCACATTCCAGGCAGCATCCTTGTAAATCTCCTCTGCACCCTCTCTATGGCTTCCACATCTTTCCTGCAGTGAGGCGACCAGAACTGAGCACAATACTCCAAGTGGGGTCTGACCAGGGACTTATATAGCTGCAACAATACCTCACGGCTCCTAAATTCAATTCCCCGATTGATGAAGGACAATACACCATATGCCTTCTTAACCACAGAGTCAACCTGCGCCGCCGCTTTGAGCGTCCTATGGACTTGGACCCCAAGATCCCTCTGATCCTCCACATTGCCAGGAGTCCTACCATTAATACTATATTCCACCAACATATTTGACCTACCAAAATGAACCACTTCACATTTATCTGGGTTGAACTGCATCTGCCACTTCTCAGCCCAACTCTGCATCCTATCTATGTCCCTCTGTAACCTCTGACAGCCCTCCAAACTATCCACAACACCCTCAACCTTCGTGTCATCCGCAAACTTACTAACCCACCCCTCCACTTCCTCATCCAGGTCATTTATAAAAATCACAAATAGTAAGGGTCCCAGTACAGATCCCTGAGGTACACCACTGGTCACCGACCTCCACTCAGAATACGACCCTTCAACAACCACTCTTTGCCTTCTGTGGGCCAGCCAGTTCTGGATCCACACTGCAATGTCCCCTTGGATCTCATGTCTCCTCACCTTCTCCATAAGCCTTGCATGGGGTACCTTATCAAATGCCTTGCTGAAATCCATATACACTACATCTACTGCTCTCCCTTCATCGGTGTGCTTAGTCACATCCTCAAAAAATTCAATCAGGCTCGTAAGGCAGGACCTGCCCTTAACAAAGCCATGCTGACTACTCCTAATCATATTATACTTCTCCAAATGTTCATAAATCCTGCCTCTCAGGATCTTCTCCATCAGCTTACCAACCACTGAGGTAAGACTCACTGGTCTATAATTTCCTGGGCTATCCCTACTCCCTTTCCTGAATAAGGGAACAACATCCGCAACCCTCCAATCTTCCGGAACCTCTCCCGCCTCCATGGACGACACAAAGATCATCGTCAGAGGCTCTGCAATCTCCTCCCTTGCCTCCTACAGCAGCCTGGGGTACATCTCGTCCGGTCCCGGCAACTTATCTAACTTGATGCTTTTCAAAAGTTTCAGCACCACCTCTTTTCTAATATCTACATGCTCAAGCTTTTCAGGCCGCTGCAAGTCCCCACTACAATCCCCGAGATCTTTTTCCGTGGTGAATACTAACGTAAAGTATTCATTAAGTACCTCCGCTACTTCTTCAGGATCCATACACACTTTCCCACTGCTGCACTTGATAGGCCCTATCCTTTCGCATTTCATCCTCTTACTCTTCACATACTTGTAGAACTCCTTGGGGTTTTCCTTAATCCTGCCCGCCAAGGCCTTCTCATGTCCCCTTCTGGCTCTCCTAATCTTTTTCTTAAGTTCCTTCCTCTTAGCCTTGTACTCCTCCAGATCTCTAACATTACCTAGCTCTCTGTACCTTTTGTATGCTTTTCTTTTCCTTTTGACTAGATTTATTATAGCCTTCATACACCACGGTCCTTGTATCCTATCATGATTCCTCTGTCTCTTCGGAACATGTCTATGCAGAGCTCCACACATATATCCCCTGAATATTTGCCACATACCTTCCATACTTTTCCCTGAGAACATCTGTTCCCAATTTAATCTTCCAATTTCCTGCCTGAAAGCCTCATAATTCCCTTTACTCCAAGCAAACACCTTTCTAGCCTGTCTGTTCCTATCCCTCTCCAGTGCTAATGTAAAGGAGATAGAATTATGATCACTATCACCAAAATGTTCACCCACTGAGAGATCTGACACCTGACCAGGTTCATTACCACATATCAAATCAAGCACAGCCTCTCCTCTTGTAGGTCTATCTACATACCATGTCAAGAACCCTTCCTGAACACACCTAACAAACCCCACCCCATCTAAACCCCTCACTGTCTGGAGATGCCAATCGATGTTAATCTATGTTGCAGCACCCCTTCCCCCCACCTTTTTACACTGGCTCTCTCCCCCTTTCTTTCCAGTCCTGATGAAGGGTCCCGACCCGAAACGTCGACTGTCCTTCTCCCTCCATAGATGCCGCCTGACCCGCTGAGTTCCTCCAGCACCTTTTGTGTTGCTCCAGATTCCAGCATCTGCATTTTCCTCGTGTCTCCTTTTAATTGTTTTTAAATGTTTTCTAGGATTTTAAATCTTATCATTTTTGTTTATTCTCCAAATATTTTATTCATGTTTTGTAATCTTTTTATAACTGGGTTGATTTTAAACGTTTTTGAATGTTTCAGAGCCACTCAGTAACATTTATAGGTGGACTGGGATTATGGATTAGCTGGCTGTCAGAATTTTACCTGCTGTGTGGGCAAGTGGCCAAATGCTGTACAGATGAGATCTTAAAAGTGCAGATGTAACAAATTGTGTTGAAGTATTTTTCTATGGGTGGGCACAGTAGAGTTAGGTGAAGTGAGTGGATAGAGAGATGGAAGGGATGGAAGGGATCACAGATGGCCAGATCTATGATTGAAATGAGGAAGTATTGATTACCAGGTGCCTCAGTCCTGTAAAAATCTCTCATCAGCCACTACAATTTCTGGCTTGAAAACACACTTTACAACTTAGTTCATGCTTTGCCTTTATTTCCCAGATTGGAGGCTGCTTCAGGCACTGCAGACCTCACTGCTACTCAGGAGTTTGACAGAGCAATTCACATACTAGAGAAAGGGCAACTTGACTGCCACTCCACCTGAAGAAAAGTAAAGATCTTGTCAGATTTAAAATGTGTTGTGTGTGAGCGAGATTTAATCTATAATTGCTCGTCAAAAGAAGTGAAGTGTATTAGAGTGTGAAGTGATGAGTAAATGGCTTTTTAGACTTAGGCACCTCAGAATCTCTCAAGTAAGCAGACGCTTATTAACAGACCATCGCTCCCAAACTGCTCAGTAACAATTCATTACCTTCAGCTTCTGTGTGATGGAAAGGCTCTGACTTGTGCCTGACGGAGAAAGACAAGAAGATAAAATGTTCAAAGCGCTTTCCCTGTAAAATAATTTTTCCACAACTTTTCCCCTCCTAGTACAGTGAACATCAAATATTTCCCTGTGGCTGAAAGGGCTGAACAGATAGCTGTCAAGTTCTCAGTGACCATCAGCAATGATTCCCTGACAGAAAGCCTCAATAAAACAAGGCTAGTGAAATATAGACTTTTTTTTAAGCTGTTCCTTGAGCTCAAATATTTTGCTATTGCACAAATCTCTAACATGACAACTGAGAGTTAAAAAGACATACCAGATTTGACTAGAGTGACAGTTGGCTCTGTGGCTGAAAGGCATGAACTTCTAGTTGGAAACTGAAGAGATCTCAGGTCAGCATTGGTTTGTGGTTGCAGCCTAGCCTCTGAATCAGGAGGTTACTGGTTCAAGTCCCATATCAGGAACACTAAATCCAGCTTGATGTCTCACTGTTAGTGGTGCCGTTATTATGTAAGAAAAAGCAGTGGCCAATTTGTTTATTGTGAGGGTATAAGATGATGTGTTTTTGGCATTGCTGGTTGTGGGATACATTGGAGGGAACCATTGTGAAAACACAGGGAACTGTGCTTGCTGATTTACATCATCACCCATTTAAGCAATGTCAGGCAAGAGGAGGGTATGGATATTTCTTTTTTCTCAGAAGTTCCAAAGGCATTCAGAACTTCTACTTAATCTTACTCGCAGGAACCAGCACTGAGAGCTACCACATAATCTGGACTCACTAAATAATACTGATAGCTTCTACATTATGGGTGCTCAGTAACTAGCATTCAGAGCTTCTCCTTAACTTCAGTAAGTAATACTGAGAGCTTCTACATAACCAAAGATCAGTTGCTAGTACTGAGATCTTCTTTATTACTGGAACTCAGTAACTAACATTGAAATCTTCGACCCAACCAGTATTCGGTAACTAAATCTGAGATCTTCTACATAGAGTCAGAGAGTCATAGATTTATACAGCACAGAAACAGGCCATGTGGCCCAATTCATCCATGCCAACTATGATGCCGATGTACACTAAAACTATTTGCGTACATTAAGCCCGTATCCCTCAACTCATGTACCTGTTCAAATGCCTCTTAAACATTGTAATGGTATCTTCTTCCACCTCTGGCAGCTTGTTCCATGTAACCACCATCATCTGTGTGGTAAACCTGCCCCTTAGATCTCTGTTAAATTTCTCCCCTCTCACCTTAAACCTGTACTCTCTAGTTTTAGACTTCCTCACCTGAGGAAAAAGTCTCTATCTTCCCTATCTATGCCCCTCATAATCTTATAAATCTCTATAAAGTAACCCCCTCAGCTTCCTGCATTCCAGTGAGAATAAACCCTGCCTCATTAACCTACTGGAGCTTCTATATAACCTGATTCAGTGACCAGTATTCAATGATTCTATGTAATCAGGTACTAGTAGTGAGAGCTTCTACAAGACTCAATAATAAACACTTTAAGAGCTTCCATGTAGACAATAATCTTGCAAAAGCTAATTTGCACAGGGAGATAAGTTTCATTTGTTGACCTATATTAGCTCCAGTTAGCAAAAGAAAATTTTGCCAATCTCTTTAACAAACACGTAGCAGGCCCTCTTAACAAGACTTCTTGTGTTGGTTTCCTACAAGCCAGCTATTACATGTGGATGATTAATCATAAAGTGTAAAGGTTACTTCGGGGTTCAGCAACAGTCGACACAGTGGTGAATGGCCATTTTATAACTCTGACCTGAACACTGAACTTTGAACCACAGTGGCAGTGACAAGGAGCCCAGCAGAGACTTGTCAGACAAAGCTTAAAGAACTATTTTGTTAACATTCAGTGATAGCCATTTCCCAGTACATTGACAGACCTAAAATAAAGAAACAATCATATAACTGGTACCTGAGCAGTGGCAGTTACAGCTGTGTTGTTAAAGTAAAAACACACCCAGTTTGCATAATAATTTTTTAAATCACATTATATCTTTTTTTTACATTATTCTAATAGTGTTTTGAGCAGAAGGGGATTGAAATGGACCTCAAGATGTTAATTAGAAAAACATAATCCAAGTAAATCCAGTTTCCTTATTCTGTCGAGATTCCAGATGGTGTTGTCAACTTCTTGAGTGCTATTCATCTTCAGGTAAGACTAATAAAATTGCAGCATGTCAATCCATTTGGTCCAGTCCTCTGAAACCCCTTTGAAGAGGTTTTCATGTTGTAATCTCAGGTAGAACAGGCAGAGAGAACCACTTCTAGATGCTCCTTTCTCACAAGCAGGCACATTAAGGAAGGTCAGGAGTCAGGCCAAGAACCACAATGTCACTCACCATTTCTGATCTGCCTAAATGTATTTACGTGGAAGTGATCATTATATTTTATGAAGTTAAGAAATAAGCAGAGTAACTCAGACTGGACGGTTATCAGGGCTGGTTTCATTGTCTGATATGTGTCACTGCAATCTCAAAACTGTTTGCATTCAAATTATTCTGGAGCTCAAATATGCATTTTAATATTTAATCTTGCAGAACTGCAATTCTATGGATTCCTTGATAAAATAATCTGCTGATGTGATGATTGCTCTAATTGAAATAAGAAACAGGCACACCTGATTTCACCAACTTCAAGAAAAAAATGACACTTTGGGAAACAGCATTTCCCTTTTAAAAATATCTTTAAGATAGAAAAACCATCCCAAAGTGGTTGTCTGAGGTGTATTTAAAACAAAAATGGTGAAAATTCAATCAAGAAGATAAATATAGACTAATATTTTTGATTTGGATGTCAATTTGGGTGGAATTTTATGCACAGTGCTTGATGTCCATTTTTTGTGCCTCTTGTGCTGTCTGTCAAGTTTATCACTTTATCTTTATCTTTATCACTTGATCACCACTGGGTGAGCATTAATATCCAGCTAATTCAATCTACAGAGAACCATTCCATGATACAGGTTCAAAATGTATGGTTGGGCATCATATAGAGCAACTAGTGAACTGATATAGATTGGCCCTTGACTATTCATCCAATGTAGTGTGATCAATCCAGCCTTTAGCTGTGGATTTAATCACCTGCACCCATTAAAGGGACCATCCATTATTTGTAGGTTTGTTGGTTACTGATTTGAAGGGGAACTGGTTGTCTTTACAGAACTCATCACCATTTTAGAAACCTACAGGAAAGATATGATAAAGTCAGGAATGGTATCCAGTCCAAGAGATAAACTGCCACGTACCACTATCTGTGCATTATACCCTTCATTTGAAATGCATTCCATTGACTTCAATGAAAAGGATTGCAGAGGTACAGTGCAACACAATGACATCACTGTTTTACTGGGGGCACATTTCAGTCTTCCATCAGCTTGGGGCACAAGCAGCACCTTTGTGGTGCAGGTACCCACCTGGATGATGAAGCTATGACTTCCTTTATGTCCCACATCTGTGAAGTCAATGACAGCAGTAGGGTACCTTGACACATTCGCAGAAGAATTCTTCAGCATGACACATGATAGAGGTGTACAAAATATTGAGAGGAATAGATAGAGTAGACAGCCAGCACCTCTTTCCCAGGGCACTAATGCTCAATGCAAGAGGGCATGGCTTTAAAGCAATGGGTGGGAAGTTCAAGGGAGATATCAGAGGAAGGTTTTTTACCCAGAGAGTGGTTGGGGCATGGAACGTGCTGCCTGGGGTGGTGGTGGAGGCAGGTACATTGGTCAGATTCAAGAGATTGCTAGATAAACATATGGAGGAATTTAAAGTAGAGGGATATGTTGGAGGAAGGGGTTAGATAGTCTCAGGTGAGGTTTAAAGGTCGGCACAACATTGTGGGCTGAAGGTCCTGTATTGTGCTGTACTGTTCTATGGCTCTATGGCTCTATAACATAACCTGACTATGTCTTCTTTTCCAAATAAAAATAAAGAACATAAATTCAGACTCACTCTGCACATCTTTTTTGATAATTTTCAAAGAATTAGGAAGTGCACTATGCACTTGGATTTTGAATATTTATTTCCCATTCTTGAAACACAATTTACAAGCATTTCAATGTGAACATTACTGTGTACAAATGAACCCTGGTAAGTGGTGGCAAGTATTAGTAAACATTGATAATTGTTGGTCAGTATTGATGAAGAATTCAAACTGTAGGAGGTCAAAGTAACAAAAGCAAGTGCTCAAAAATTGGACAATACACATGTGCTTAAAGCTGAACTCACACATAAAAGCCATTGTCTGCACATCACATTAGCAATTATCTCCATTACACTTAATTTTCACTGCAAAATTTGTCCAGGCGTTTTCATGTGCAATTTTACTTAACATCAACAAAGGTTGACATTCTGATGAAGGATCTTTGACCTGAAACGTTAGCTCTGTTTCTGTTCCCACAGATGTGGCCTAACCTGCTGAGTATTTCCAGCAATTTTTATTTTTATTTCATATTTCCAACATCTGCAGTTTTTTTGATGTTCAGCTTCTGTAGTCTGATGGGACCCACATAAATCCCTTGCAGTGCCTGAGTTGGTGTGTAAAATGCCATAATTCTGCATCATTTAAATGAGATACTGCAAGGATATCTTCATCATTCACATCATGGTAGGTATTAATGGCTGTTGGTCTGACCACTACCTAATCCACAGTGTTATCAGTTTAGCCCCAAATCATAAATGCTGCTGCAGGAAAATCCGTTGAAGTTCTCAAGAACCCTGCAAAGAAAGCCCTGCTTAGTCACAACCTCACTATCAACCTAAGAAACAACTACCAACAGGAGCCGCAGAGTGTCCACATCTCCAGAGGCCCAAAGTAAGCACCATGAAGGGAATCATACCAGAAGGCACCAAGACTGGTTAGGTGAGAATTACCAGAGGATCCAGGAGCTAATTAACTGCAAATGCAAAGCATCATGGATTGGAAACATAGTCATGTCTCAAGGGAAAAGAAACATCTCTGAAGCTACCAGAAGGCCAAAGAGCAAAAGAAAACAGTTTAGTGGTTAAGGAATTTCACTGACTTGACTGTTCTGCTCTTAATCAGCAACAAACTTTAATTGACCACAGTTTTAATATTTGTTGTCTTTAATTCTTTAACAATCAGATATAGGTGTCCCTTAGGTAAAGTCGAATTCAGAATCTTCCCTGCTGTGTGCTGTATCCTTCTTTTATCAAGTTCTTCATTCAACAGGACGGTGGTTACTACCTGCACTCAGTCTGCAGGAGTGACCCTGAGTTACCTGCCATTTTAATTCACCCTCACACTCCTAGTTTGTTCCCTTTGCCTGTGACCTCCTGCATTATTATAATGAAGCCCAATGTAAGCTTGAGGAACAACACTTCATTTCTCGCCTGGGCACGTTGCAGCCTGCAGGATTCAGTAATGAATTCTCCAATTTCAAGTGACTTGCTCTTTCCTTCTGTTTGTATTAGCGTTAACCATTTGTGCTTGTCATTTCCCTCCCCCTTTTTAGTTCCTTTCATGTATATATTCTGGCCTACTCAGTGTGCCCCAGTTGCCCAGACTATACAACATCACCCAGATTTCACAACATCAGCAAGATGTTACACGGACAAAGGAGTTTAACTGGCTATTTCATGGCGACGTCATTTCATTCTATTGAAGACATGTTAATTGTGGCATCAATTCCCCTCCCCCACCTTCTCAGTTACTTAGAGTAGCCGGCTTTCTCTCTTTCTAAGTTCTGATGAAGGGCATTCTTTTTAGATAAAACAAGATGAGATAAGATATCTTTATTAGTCACATGTACATCGAAACACACAGTGAAATGCATCTTTTGCATAGAGCATTCTGGGGGCAGTCCATAAGTGTTGCCACGCTTCCGGCGCCAACATAGCATGTCCACAACTTCCTAACCCGTACGTCTTTGGAATGTGGGAGGAAACCAGAGCACGTGGAGGAAACCCACGCAGACACGGGGAGAACGTACAAACTCCTGACAGACAGTGGCTGGAATTAAACCTGGGTCGCTGGCGCTGTAATAGCGTCACGCTAACCTCTTTCCACAGATGCTGCCTGACTGGTTGAGATCTTCTAGCATTTCTGTTCTTGCTTCAGATTCCAGCGTCTGCAGTTTTATTTGTTTTTCAGTGGTTATTACTGCTGGCAAATCAGGGCTGCTTGCTTATTTCCATCCAGTACTTTTTACAGCATTATGCTGTAATTCAAATATTGTTCACGTGTACATTGGCGTAGAATCCTGCACAACATGCAAATATGCAATTGGTCTAAAGTTAATTAGCTCCATTTCCCTGGTCCACCACAATAATTGGAGAAATAACTGTTTTCTAATCAAAAGAAATGTTTGGCCACATTAATGTTGCAAACAGTGAACAATTATATATTATCACAAATCGAAGCACAATAACCAGTATTTAAAAACCTGGAAGCTTTCCGCTTGCTAATAAAAGTTGCAGAATTGTAAATGGTTCTCATTACTGTGAAAGCAGTAGCTTACCAAGTATCTGAAATGCAGTCTGCGGATAGTGGTGCTAGAGCTGCTTCCCTTCCCCCAGGTGCTGCACTCTTCTCTAATGTGCCAACTGACCTCACATTAAAATGCAAGATCACCACATTAAACTATTCCCCACTCCCTGTGCACAGCCCATTGAAGCCTGCAGAGGTGAGCAGGTGACATTGACAATGAAGGTTGTTTTCCTCCTAACGGGTAATCAAATAGAAGCATCCTGTAGCAAGGTTTCAACAACCTCATTGGTACCATCCTGCCTGCTCATGCACAGGCCACTTGACAGGCTGAAGGTGCATTTAGCAGCAGGGGAATAGCAGGAACTGTACTGGTGATGTCATTGTGTCTGTAATTGGTTCCCATTCTTAATTAGCTGGTGGTTTTTTCTCCAGCAGACAGCACCAAGGAGCCATTTTGCCAATATTGTCATCTGAACCACAGAAGAACCACTGGGCCACTTCAAGGGGCAACTAATGAGTGATCTACATTCCTGGGGAATCACCCGGAAGAGGCAGACACTTAAGAAGTAAGGAAAACAAACCATACACTTCTTGTTAGGGGAGTCATAGAATCAAAGAAACATATAGCACAGAAACCGCCCTTACAGCCCACCTCATCCATGCTGCCACTGTGCCTATTTACACTAATCCCCTTTGCCTGCATTGGGCCAGTATCCCTCTACTCCTTTCTTATCCAAGTACCTGTCCAAATGCCTTTTAACTGTTGTAATAGAATCTGCCTCCAGTATCTCCTATGGTAGCTCACTCCATATAATCACCACCCTCAGATCTCATTTAAATGTCTTCCTTATACCTTAAACCTGTGCCCTCCAGTTCTAGACTCCTCTGCCCTGAGAAAGACTATCGATGCCCCTCATAATTTTGTAAACCTCTATAAGGTCACTTCTCAGCTTCCTACGTTTCAATGATAATAAACCCAGCCTGTCCAATCTCTCATATCTACAGCCCTCCATTCCAGGTAACATCCTGGTGAATCTCTTCTGCACTCTCTCTAATGTTATCACATCCTTCCTGTAGTGTGGTGACCACAACTGTACACAAGGCTCTGTGTGATCTAACCAACGTTATGTACAACAGCAAAATAACATACCAGCCCTTGTACATCCCACAAAAGCTAAGGTGGGACTTAAAATTAATATACTTATATGGAAGTACATTTGGCATTTCTGAAGTTTGGAGAAATGATGAAGCTAATTGAAGCAATGCTTTATTAGGTAAGAATACTGGGCATATCTTCAAATAACTGATGAGTTTTGCATATTTCTTCTCTTTGGTCTTATATTTCATTGCAGTTATTGCAATGTTTACTTTTGCCCTAGTAATGGAAGATTTTTTCTCAAGTTGTGGCAGCTTTCTGTTAAGTCTCGCCTACAACACTGCAGCATTTCTTTACAATGCAAGCCTTTGTGGCTCACAGCAGACAGCCATAATTTTGGTCAACTTGTACTGCAGTTCTCCCCGATCAGTCTTGTTGAAGGAACCAATGGCTGATTAGTTAAGACTCTGAAACATCTTGTAATGACTTTCCAGGTTAAAGGCACTATATAAGTGTAAATTATTGGTACTGAGTGATCATCATCAGGGCCATGGGCAATATATGTAGAATTGTCTGCACATTTTAATACTGCATTTGTGCTCTGATGGGCAATGTGTTCTGGGAGGTCCATGGAATATGATCTGCCTGGAAAAATGTAAAATATTTACATTGGAAAGAGTAGATTATAGTTAGTTTTAAACACATTTCCTAACTATTTTATTTTATATTCTTAAAAAAAGAAAAACGTGCAATATTTGAAGTTTAACTCAATAACCAGATGCCAGGTCTCTATGCCGCCCAAAGTACTGCACCAGGTTGGTTCTCCCCCAGGTTCAGTCTCTCCCTCATCTAACCCTTTAAAACTTTGCTCCTGACTAATTCTCCAGAAGGCATCTCTCGCTAGTGACAGGGAATGAAAAATGACTAGAAAATGGAAATTACTTTTTGGCAATACAAGATGATGTGTGGTGGTGAAATCATAGATTATTCTCCAAAGACATCTGGAGAAGATTAGCAGTTGGACTAATAACAGGAACATTTCAAATAACGAGGATAAAGAAAAAAGCTGCATTTAAATGCAAACATTTTTAATTGCAAGCTGAGCGGCCTTTCTTTGATGAAAATAAAGGAGAAAAGTGATTTCAGAATGGTTGTATACTAGGTGTGAGATGAATAATAATTACGAAAATAGAATATTAGGGCAAATTTCCAGGTGTAAGCATGTAAAATAGTGGAAGTACTCCACAGACCAGGCAGCAGCTGTGGAGCGAGAAACAGTCAAAATTCCAGGTTGATGACTTTTTATTAAAATTTAGAATCAAACATGAATGATGACAGAGGAACGGAGGGAAAATAAAAGGAAGAGAAAAGTAAGAACAGGAACTGTAAGATACAACACTGTAGAGGCAAAACACCGCAAATGCTGGAAATTTGAAATAAAAACAGAGAACGATGGAAATATTCACTAGGTTAACCAAATCTATAGCAACAAGAATAGAGTCAATGTTTCTGTCCCTTCATCAGAAATGGCTGCTTCTGATAGAACAGGAAAGGCTGGTTATCTGAAATTGTTGAATTCAATGTTGCATCCTAACCACTTTTATCCCCCTTTTTTTTCCGTTTTCCCCATTCTCTTCCTCAGTTTTCGTTCATTTCTTTTAATCTGCAAATTGGACCGGGTACTTGTTGTCACAATTCATCCTACTGTCATTTTCCCATTGCATTTTGCATGTACAATGTCATCATCAATGTGTAAATACCCACTTCTGACTAACCAACAGAAATTGGATTAAAAGCTCCTAACCTGTAACCTCCTTTGTTCATTCACAATCAAACAAGTAGCACGTCACAAAGAAAGTGAGGAGCCATGTGTGAAACGGAGGCTTTCAATTTACTCCCTCGCATTGATTTACCAGTGCTATGCTTTAGTAGGCAAGCTGCACTGACAAAGACTGCATCAACTCTACACTCGATGCTGTGATCTGTGGTCCTGCTGTTTGCTGCACAATCGTGGTACAAGCCCAATCTGGGCACTCCATAGGAAGGGGCCCACCACTCAGCAATGCACCATGACATACGTCTCAGCACAGTCTCCACGCAATCCCCTCAATATCCCCTCTCCCAGCAATTTCTGCCCTCTGTCCTCAATTTACGCCCTCCCTCTCCTTTTTACTCACCATCTCCCCCTCTTTCCTCATCGCCATGGCAACTTGACATCTGTGAATGTGCAAGTTGGCTTCCCACACTTTTGAATGGGTGAAAATAACAATATCAAATTTTTAAAGCAAGGTGTCCCAGTTTTGAGATTTTTTGGTGATACCCAATTTGATGTTAGTCCAAAACATATTGCTCATTTACCACTCCACAAATGTGTAAAATTCAATGTCCAAGGCAACTATGTTTATGAACCTTTAGCACATTAGAGAGACGAGACTTAGATAATCCATGAAATTTCATCTTTAGTTTCAACAATAGGGAAAAAAGTAGCAGAGTTTTTTTTATTCAATCACAGATGCAAACATCAGTGGCAAGGCTGACAGTTATTGCAATCCAAATCACCACAGAGGAAGCAGTTAAGGATCAACCAGATTGAATCTGAAGTCATACTAAGGCCAGACTGGGTGGGGAAGGTAGATTCTCTTCCCTTGAGGACATCAATGAACCAGATGGGTTTTGTAACAATAATCTGGTAGGCTCATGGTTACTGTCATTGATGCTATGCTTATATTCCAGATTTATTTAATTAACTTAATTTAGCTTTCCAGCTGCTAAAATAGGATTTGAACCCCTCTTGGGATCAACGGTTCTGAACTCTGGATGCTAGTCCAATAACATAACCACCATTTCCCACCACCCCAAAAGACAACAAAACTGCTCCATATGTGAGATCTTTGAGCAATGAGGATAGGTTAAATAAATAACTATTAGTTTAGCAAGATTTTCTCCCGCTCTGTTGTTCATGACACAAAACTGTCAGGCACTCCACTGCACAAGGGGCTGGGATGTTGAGCTGAGCACTTGTTCTCTCCCTTTGAACTGAGGAGGAATGGAAAGATGTGCTTTAAAATTACATATAATGGAAAGGGAGATGTAGTTATCTCTCCTGGTGTAAATACCAGGAGCGATCATTTGGGCTGAGTGACCTAGTTCTGTGCAGGGAAGTTGATTTTGTGTACACCCCACAGAAAATCATGCTTGATAAGCACATCCTAAGTTTATTACAGGTAGATTGCACTTGTGGGTTTCCCCACCTGGGAAGCTGTTTGGCCTTTCTCCTTGAAGAGAGGTCAGATGATCTAATGCTCAAATCAACCACACACAAACCTTTGTGTTTCTTTCCATCTTCATAAATCTTATTGAAGGTTACACAATTGAGACTTGTTGTTGTTTCATCTGAAGCATGAGACCCAATGAGTGATGTGTGACACAAGACACACCTGCTGGACAGAAGATGCAATCTCACTAGCTCTCCACTATGCTTTGGAGCACCGAGACAACTGCAAGACATACGTTAGGCTACTGTTTATCGATTACAGCTCATTGATGCAATCACAAAGAAGGCACGCTAGCGGCTCTGCTTTGTTAGGAGTTTGAGGAGATTTGGTATGTCTCCAAAGACTCTTGCAAATTTCTACAGATGTACGGTGGAGAGCATTCTGACTGGCTGCATCACAGCCTTGTATGGAGCCTCCAATGCACAGGATCGCAAGAAGCTACAGAGGGTTGTAGACTCAGCCAGCTCCATCACAGACACAACCCTCCCCACTATCAAGGACATCTTCAAGAGGCAGCGGCTCAAGAAGGCGGCATCTATCATCAAGGACCCTCACCATCTGGGACATGACCTCTTCTCGTTACCACCATCAGGGAGGAGGTACAGGAGCCTGAAGATCCAAACTCAATGATTCAGGAACAGGTTCTTCCCCTCTGGCATCAAATTTCTGAATAGTCCATGAACCCATGAACACGACCTTTTATTCCTTTTTTTGCACTTTTTATTTATTTTTGTAATTTATAGACTTTATGCCTTTGGACTGTACTGCTGCCACAGAACAACAAGTTTCATGTCATACGTCAGTGATAATAAATCTGATTCTGACGTTTAACAAGCACTTGAGGTAACAGATAATTCCCTAACTTTTAACTTGTAAGAGCTTTTAATAACCAATTATAGACTTGGAAAGAATTGTAAACCAGGCAACAGAAGCTGAATATTAAAATAAAGATTGGACCTAGGCTAGAATGAAGCAAGCAGCAGGTGATGAGAATGAATATTTTAGAGAAGTTGCCTGGTCCGTGTCCTGGATGGAACAGTGACTGACAGCTATCAGCAGCAGTGACAAGAGGTGAGGGCTGTCTGGAAATCAGGGAGGGTATAAAAAGCACCTACTCGCAGAACAATTTACTCCAGGCAGTGCACTGGGTGCGACAGGGTCAGCTACCGGACATAGCCGGGGAGCAGTTCATGGTAAGAGCTAGTCTCAGCAGTATAGCTGTGATTGAACTCTGCCAGCTAATGCACGGATGTCAACAGAGATAGTAATCATCCGCTATCCATTACCACTGAAGGTCACTAATGCTTCAACTTTTATTGCACAGAGTGCTTCACCACAAGGACATCAAAGGCGTCTAATGCTGTTCCACAATCCATTTCTTTAAGGAGGCAACTGAAGGCATATTTCATAACATACTTACCTCACTACTTCTACAGCAATCTGCAAAAGCAGCAGAACAGTTAAATTTCTTTGTCGAACTGCCAAGTCATAGGACATAATTGAACTGTGGATATTCACGCAAATCATCACTCCCATGTAATGCCTAACCAGAAGGAGATGATGCCATGTTTGCACAAACCTTTAACGGAAAACAGATATGAGGCTAAAGTATAGCCCCTGGTCCAGGAAAGCAGGTGCAATCTGGTCCCATAAGGTGCGCTCTTTGTGCATCCCTACCTGGTTTATCCTGCAAACCTTCAGCTAGGATCCTCTGGGCACCTACCTGCAAGTTGTGTTGGACTCATTGTTGATGCAAGTCCATGTCAGGCCTGTATAAGCTGTGCTATGCTGTTATGCTTATTTTTCTCAGGGACACAGAGGTCGTGGGATGGTGGGAGGGTTGGTGGCAGGGAAGATCAAGTCTGGAGCCAGAAAGGATCAGAGATACCAAAAGAAGGGGCTGACAGTATGAGATACAGGATGATCAGACATATGTTTGGGCAGTAGAGAATGTTGGATGAGGGGGCTGTGGAATAGGGGGTGCAAAGGAAAGGAATTAGACATGCCATCAAAGGTCCTAACAATGTGAGATGGTGAAACAGTGGTGAGAGGTGGGTGGATAGTCCTGGTCCTCCTTAACTGAAGCAGAGAAGGCATCTTGACTGCAGAGTTGATGGCGTGACTAACATCACACATAAGCCTCGGAAGGACATCAAGGTTATCAAAGCACACATTTTGTGTTAGTGGGTGTGTCCATCTTATGGGATGGAGAACCCAGAAATTATTCCTGAAGTGTGTCACCTGTGCTTAATGGAGCTGATTACATTTAGTGATCACCAAACTGATAATTAACAATCATAATATGCAGTAAGCATCTTTAATCTTTAAAATTATGACATACGGGTTGGAATATACTGATTGTTGGTCAATGGTTCCATGGAGAAACACCAGCTAGCTGCAGTGTACCGATCAGATTGTCCCTGACATCCGTGCTTGAGTACTACAATGCAGAAGTCAGGCATGAACTGGAGGACAGACACCAGTGCATCTGACCTCCCAAGTGTTCTCCCACCCCGGTACTGGACTCAACACCAAATCTGGAGGCAGAGCATGAATGTCCTGAGTAGACAGGCTGAACTACTCCATTTCTGGACCTTCAACTTAATGCTAAAAGTGGCCTTGGTTAAAAAGTTAAGAGGAACAGAGGGACCTAGGAGTATAGTGCATAGTTCGTTGAAAGCAGCATCACAGGTAGACAGCATGGTGGAAAGGACATTTAGCACGCTGGCCTTCATCAGTCAAGGGATTGAGTACAGGATCTGGGACATTATGTTGCAGTTGTATAAGTCGTTGGTGAGGCTACACTTGGAGTACTGGGTACAGTTATGGTCACCCTGTTATAGGAAAGGCATGGTTAAACTGGAAAGAGTGCAGAAAAGATTTACGAGGATGTTGCCTGGACGAGAGGGCCTGAGTTATAGGGAGAGGTTGGCCAGGCTGGGTCTTTATTCCTTAGAATATAGGAGAATGAGGGGTGACCTTACACAAGTGTTTAAAATTATGAGGGGGATAGATATGGTGGGTGGTCACAGTCTTTTCCTCAGGGTAGGGGAGTTCAAAACTAGGGGGCATAGATTTAGGGTGAGAAGGGAAAGATTTGAAAAAGTCCTGAGGGACAACTTTTTCATGCAGAGGGTGGTGAGTATATGGAATGAGCTGCCAGAGGAAGTAGTTGAGGCAGGTACAATGGTGTCATTTAAGAAGCACTTGGATAGGTACATGGAGGGGCGGGATTTAGAGGGATATGGGCCGAATGCAGGAAATTGGACTAGCTGGGTCGGCACCGTGGTCGGCATGGACTCATTGGGCCGAAGGGCCTGTATCTGTGCTGTACTGCTCTATGACTCTATGACACTATGCAGGTAAATAGTTTATTTATCCTTCCTTTTACTATATCTTAATGTTTCTGATGAATTTCTCACACTTAAATGTATTTTTATGCAATTGATTAATCCATTCAAACTATTTTTTCAACTATCTCTGACCATTAAAGTCACCTAAAAGATGTTCAAGCTCCTTTGACAAAAATGACTTGCCAAAAGACCAGGGCAGGGCTTCAGAATATGTCACCCAAGGGCTTGTCATTGCTTGCCGACTGCTCCACGTCACGGGATGGCAAGGCCTCCAAGACAATTGGACCTGTACGGCTGCAGGAAAGGTGGCCCTGGGATAACCAAGGGGGAATGAGCACAATGGGCAAAGATGGGTGACAGGCCTGATCAAGTTCAATCAAGTTGCAGTCCTGAGTTCCTAAAATGTTTGCAAGGCATGGATTAAATGAATACACTACTTGAAAAAATGAATGCAATTGTCAGGACATCAGTCAGCTCAGCAGCATTAGAAAAATTATCTTAAAAAATAGAGATGTTTGTTACTGACACCAAAGAACAGGAATATTCTAATAAGAAATATTCAAGAATAAATTTCAAGCATGGATTGTCAGAGGGATCATATTCCACACCTACCATAAGGCATCATCATCATCAATATTAGTAAAATTGGTATTGGTTTATTATTGTCACGTGTACCGAGGTACAGTGGAAAGCTTGTCTTGCATACCGATCATACAGGTCAATTCATTACACAGTGCAGTTACATTGAGTTAGTACAGAATGCATTGAGGTAGTACAGGTAAAAACAATAACAGTACAGAGTAAAGTGTCACAGCTACAGAGAAAGTGCAGTGCAAGTAGACAACAAGGTGCAAGGTCACAAGGTAGATCGTGAGGTCAGAGTCCAAATAAAAATGCACCTGCAGAATTTGATCATGAGTGCAACAGTTTTTATACTCAGAGCTTGATGAGTACACTGACTTGTGAAGAATTTCTCTGGGAGTTTTCCTACTCTCTCTCACTAAGATCAGCAGAAGACCGGGGATGTAGCATGAATAGATAACTCCAGGTGAAATTTAAAAAAAAGAGTGCTGTTCATAATCAGGAGCTCAGGTGGCATATGTGGAGGAAAAACAGTTAATGTTTCAGGTCAGCAGAATTTTATTGAACAATTCTAGCAGTTTGGGCTGTTCCATAGGGAGATTCACTGATTTCTCAGTGGACAACCCCTGCAGAAATTACAGGTGTAACTACCTTTATAAACTAGATTATTGACATTTACTTCCAAATTCCAGTTTTCCAAAGGCTGTTTGTGAATTAGTTCCTACAGGTTTCTTTAGCCTTACAATGCACCCTCTCCACACAAGTAAATAATAAAAAGGCCTCCATACTCTGTTGTGATTTCCCAGTGGCAGGTGACCTTATGGTGGCTAACTTGGGTAGTACCAGAGAAAGGGGCATGGGGACCGTGATGCCCTATTAACCTGTTCCTGTTTGACCAAGGGTAGAGAGCACATGAGAATTGTGCTGCCTGGTGAATATAATGATTTCAACAACAGGCCAACAGTAAGTGTGCTGATACTTGGCTTATCACAGCAGCAGGGGGCCATGAGTGACAGACAGTTGTACAAGCAAATCTGCAGTAATTAAATCCAGAGTCCTCTTCTTAAAGGGGAAGTACACTCTGACTGCAGGGGTTGGTGGAAGCCTTTGTATAGATGACCATAAGTTATAGAAGACAATATGGGGTAGAGTAGGCACAACAATTTTCAGAAAGCAGACTAAAAGCCGTGGTGGAGGGGAGCCGAGGTGCACCAAAATGAGCTGAGAGACCCTCCAGGTACACATTTGGAAGGTAGTAGGTGACAAGCAATGCCAGAGCTCAGTGTCAAGGATCTGACAGAAGTGAATAAGCCCACATGTGGCCAAGGTCAATGGCAGGATCCTCAAACTGATCCCGCAAAATGCAGCACCAGCCCCATACATGACCCCACACATCCCAGCCCTATCACCCACACAGAAACGATCGCTATCCTTCAGAATTTGCCCAAGCATTCACAAGCTCCCGTTGCCACTGCTGAAAGCTCTAAGTGCCACAACACAGATATTATCATCTATTCAATCATGAGAGGTAGATCAGCCAGACACATTTCATTTTATCCGTTGACATACTTTCTGTTCTCTTAAAGGACAACTTGGCCACAGCGGTAGCAAGAGCAACTAGTTCACTATGGACAGACATGGCTGCATCACATTACCACTCCAATCTCACCCTGAGAGTCCATGACCCATCGTGATGGGGATTAGCAGCTAGAATCCTCAAACTGACTTTGCACGGTAGTGTAGGGGTTAGCGTAACGCTATTACAGGGCCAGTGACTGGGGTTCAATTATGGCGGCTGTCTGTAAGGAGTTTGTACATTCTCCCCGTGCTGCGTGGGTTTCCTCCGTGTGCTCCGGTTTCCTCCCACATTCCAAAGACGTACAGGTTAGGAAGTTGTGGGCATGTTATGTTGATGCTGGAAGCGTGGCGACACTTGCAGGCTGCCCCCAGAACACTCTATGCAAAAGATGCATTTCACTGTGTGTTTTGATGTACATGTGACTAATAAAGAAATCTTGTCTTATCTTATCTTCTCAGCTCCTACCAGCCCCTCATCCTATGGTAGCTTACAACGCTGACGGCATAAAAACACACCTCTTAATTCAACACCTCCCATTATCACAGCACTGCCCTTGAGCCTTTCCCCTATCAGACAGCCTAGGGCAGCCAGGAAAAGGTACTCAAAATGACTTTCACAGGTATCTGCTTAGACGCTGGGACTGTGTACATGGGAGATTAGTTCACAGGTAGGGTCTGTACAAGATGAGTCACTGGGTGTGTGGTCATGCCAGAAATGAGGAAAGCACAAACTGTCCAGCAGTAGAAGTTGGATTTGGGAAGGACTCAGACAAGGACTTTGAAGAGGTGCGCACAATGAAATGTATTTTTTTGCATTGGTAATTCACACAGTTTACAGAGCCAATTCTTTCCATTAGTATGTATGCTGAGGAGCAATGGAGATGGCTTCGTAAAGCATGACCTTGCTGAACTCTCTCCCAATGATAGCATTGCCTTTCCTGCTGCACTACCACTGGCTGTTGCCCCTCAGTCAGCCAACATGGACCCTTGGAGTTCATGGTGAAAAGCTATAGTCTGAAACTAGGCCACATCAGCTGCCTAACATTAGCCGGCAAGACTCTTCCGGCCTTCCAGCAACCTCACTGCCGCTGCTGGGATAGCACTGCGTCGGAACAACTGGAAGGGCAAAACTTGTGGAAAATGTATTCAAAGGTGATGAAGGGTTGTTTATATGGTGCTTGTATAAATTTGGTCTGGAGTGCTGATTTTGTATTGGGTTTTATTTCAGAACTCAGGAAGATATGAACTTTTGGTGGATTAGGAATTGCAGCTAAGTTTATTCATAGTGCAGCGTATGGAAGTATCCAGAAAGTGTCAGTGTAGGCTGCTTCTGCCTTCTCTATTTTCTCATCCTCGTTCATCCCAGTCCTCATGGCTACTGATAGACAAACACCTAGGGGAACAGACGGGTGTAAGGAGGACATACTGGGGGAGCAGAGGGATATAGAAAGGACACACTGGGATTTAAAAGGATAAAAAGGGGGCAGTCTGGGGAACAATGGGATTCAGAAGGGACACAGAGAGAAGCAGTGAGATGCAAAGGGGATGTACAGGGGAATGAAAGCAGATAGCGGAGACACTTTGGGAACAGAGGCTTATAGAAGGGACATACTGAGTAACAGAGGGAGCACACTGGGGAACAGGTAGGACATTTCAGTCCAACACTGTAAGATCAAGGATGTGACAGTGCTACTATCAGTGAGGCAACCATGGAGATTATCTCCTGCTTGTTTTGTATTTGTTTAGAAAATAATTGCCGAAATCATTAAAATTGCTCAAACTTCAACAAAGTTTATTTTCTGGTGATGCTTTGTTGATAAAAGCAGAAAGACTGAAGCGAAGCCTCCATATTAAGCATGGGCTATGGCAAGGTTAACTATGCAAACACATTGACATTTTTGTATCACAAGAAAAATGAACATTTGGTAACAACAATGTTGTAATTAACAAGTTAAGTGACAGCTCTTGCTAAGAGCTGTGTTCATAGTGTCCCACTGTTGCACTGCTAGACATTGTCATGCACTGCAGCTCGGCTGCACACGATTAACTGCAAAATGTATTGTCATTTGGTGACTTGGTGATGCCAACAGATGTCAACTGACTGGTCTAAATTGATCTGAAGAATTTTGACTGCTCTTCTGGGGCCAGATGACAACTACACAAATAAATGAGGCCTATTAATGTCACAAAGTGATTAGACTGTATTGGTTTTATATGTAAATGTCCGCTAACATTCACAAGCACAGGTTGCGTAGTGAAAACTCTAACGGATCTGTCTGAATACTCTTCTGTACTTGGTAACTTTTTACATAATCCTGCACAATGTTACCACTCCTGAAGTAAGGACAGGTGCAAATGTGAATAAATAGAAATAAAATGTAAAATATGAGCATTTCAATCTTTAAAGCCTGTGCATATGAAATCATCCTATCAAATTTTAAAGGACTCAATTAGTCAAATAGCAACAGAAATAAAAACTCTACTTTTACAGGTATAATATTGCATGACAAAATTGTATCAACAAGCAATTGCCTGAGCTATGAGAGTCACAAAACGCTCGTTAAAATTAATGGACTCTGGTTTGTACAATATTCAGAATCAGTGCTTTGGCAGATCACCAGTGACAAGATACCCACTAGAATTCGCAATACGCAGAATTAAATACCAAAAATGAACTGCAGTTGAACCCTTTAGCCCCTGTAACTCACTGGGTTGTGATACTGATAGGGGTACTGCCCTGTAAATGGTGATGGGAAGTTGGGTTGGGGTTGGGTGGGAAGGAACTCACTGAAGATGCAAGGTTTGTGATGAAAGAGGACATTAGGATCCACAGATCTGGAAGTGGAAAGGTAGCATTACAAAGCTTTGGAAAGTGAAAGCCCATTCCTTCTATAAACATTTGATGTAACTCAGCCCATTCTCAACACTTTCCCATTTATTTAATAACCAGAGAAAACATTCTAAAAAGCCGTGAATGTTCAACAGCACACTTATGATATCCCAGTGAACTTAAATAACTATCCATCCCCACTTAGAATTGGAATTGCTTTATTATTGTCACTTTGATCACTTTGGACTGAGATGGACTGTGTTTTTTTTGTTCTAATTGTGTCCTTTCCTGCAAAATTGGACATGGAATTGGCTTATTATTGTCACATGTACCGAGGTACAGTGAAAAACTTGTCTGGCATACCATTCATACAGATCAATTCATTACACAGTGCATTGAGATAGTACAAGATAAAACAATAACAGAATGCAGAATAAAGTGTAACAGCTACAGAGAAAGTGCAGTACAGGTAGACAATAAGGTGCAAGGTCATAACAAGGTAGACTGTGAGGTCAAGAGTCCATCTTAATGTATTAGGGAACTGTTCAATAGTCTTATAACAGTGGGATAGAAGCTGTCCTTGAGCATGGTGGTACATGCTTTCAGGCTTTTGTATCTTCTGCCTGATGGGAGAGGAGAGAAGAGAGAATGACCCGGGTGGGTGGGGTCTTTGATTATGCTGGTTGCTTTACTGAGGCAGCGAGAGGTATAGACAGAGTCCATGGAGGGGAGGCTGGTTTCCGTGATGTGCTGAGCTGTGTCCACAACTCTCTGAAGTTTTTTGCGGTCCCGGACAGAGCAGTTGCCGTACCAAGCCATGATGCATCCTTTCCACTGGCTGATCCCGCTGTATACATGCCATCCCAGAAACACCACTGGTATTAAACCACAAGAAGAGTTTGGCCAGTTCAATCCTTACTAAGCCACTCTCACAGTCAAACCAATCAGATTTTAATCTAACATTTTATCAATACGTCAATAACTTCTTTTGTTGAGAGTTGTCTACTGTGTAGGAGGATAACTATTTAGTCACACCCAAATTTGTTAATTTTAAATTCATTGTAAAGGAAAATCAGTCCGGTTACCTAATGGGGACTCACTTATAAGGTACATCAGATTTCAACAGAACTGTCTGATCCTGCATCAACCCTCTGAGGGCACAGGAAGTGTAGGGAATCTTACAAAACCTTTTCCCTCACCATCACAAGCAATATTATGATAATAATCTGATGTGGATTGGGCAGAGACTCCAAATCCACCACCCACAGAAACTGGGGAACAAAGTTAAGATCCTGTGTGTGGGCCCAGGCCTTGTTTTGTGCGTCACAGTTATGGTGGGTGCCTGCTGAAAGGGCTGTGGGTTTCTGAAGCCTTGAATTCACCAGTGAATGCAGTTCCTCTCTCTGTCTGACTTTATTCCACACCTGAATCTTAGAACTATCCTAGCTGGACTTCCTTGAGCTCTTACATCGGAGATTTATTTCTAACCCACTTGTCAATAATCAATGCAAAACTGAAATAACTTATTCTAACTCTAGCTGCATGCCAGAAACATAAATATAGTATGTAAACAGCTGCTTGGAGAGTAATTTTCCCAAATAAATACACATTTTAGGATTATATTCTATTGTGCCTTTATTTAGATCTATATACTTTAAATTTAATCTCCCATCACCTAGCTCATTCTGTTCATGGGTTTGGATCTCTTTAACCTGAATATCAGCATATATTTCATCGTGACTTAATGGTGCCACTAAAATAACAGAGTAATAGATATATGCTTGACATGTCCAAAACTCAGAAATATCCCAGAAATTTGAACCAATTCCCTGATAACATCTCTGATAAACATTTACTCTTAAAGCTTTGGGACACTTTCTGCCACTTCTTTTAGCTATTTCAAACTTCATACACTCTATTTTTAAAATGCTGTTCTTCCCAGCCACAAAGTTGCCCGTAACCTTGTGCAGCCCCAAGAACTGTTTGTTATTTCTAACTTTTCACTTACTTACTTCTGGCCAGTTCTGCCTTTTAACATTTCCTTATTTACAGAAATTTGCATCCCATAATTTCTTTCCATTTTGTTCACCACAACTACTTTTTAACTGACTTGTCATGGTCTTTTAATTTTTCCTTGAATCTTTCCAAGGTTCTTGCTATTATCTGATTATAGAAGGCAAGATCTAATTCATTTAACTAAGTCAAAAAGATCACACAAACTATCTGCATGAAAAATTTTGCGATTATTGTTACATTTAATTACATTTCCTTACTAATTCTTTAATATTTGTCCCTTCACCCACATAGTATAAACCTGTCTAGCTTAAAAGCTTTCAGTTACCTGCCAAGGAATCTGCCTACTGACACCTCCACTGCACTATCACTAACCAGGTATACAATGGTATCCCGATGCCCCCTCCTCCCCCCTCCCCACAACCACCCCCCACCCCCACCCCCTGACTCCTCACTTGCCATTTCTTCTGTAAATTCCCTAAGGAGGCCATTATTTTCTCTCTCAGTCTGCACTGCAGCAAGTCTTAGTTGGTCACTGATTCTTCCTTTCCACTAAGACTTTTGCTCTATCACCTTCCAGAACAGAATTAACATTCCCGGCCATGACCAGGAAAAGAATTACTTACTCACTCTCTGTTCTTTTCCTTTCTCATCTTTGTGGCCAGGCACTGCCAGGAATGCAGCTTGTAAAGTACGTGGATGGAATTTCCTAAAGAGCTTTTCTTAAAGGAGGCGGTGAAGCTCGAGCTGCTTTAAATAAAGGTGATTTGAGCTCAGTGTTAGAAAAGCATTTTGCCTTTCAGGAGACGAGTAACCTTATATTTTTAAAATATTCTCCATTTAGAATTCATACTTGTGTGTGCCTGTGTGTGTGTGTGTGTGTGTGTGTGTGTGTGTGTGTGTGTGTGTGTGTGTGCGTGCGCGCGTGCGCGTGCGCCTGTGTGTGTGCCTGTGTGTGTGTGCCTCTGTGTGTGTGTGTGTGTGGGGGGGGGGGGGGGGGGGGAGCGTATGTGCATGTATGTCTGTATATGTGTAGGTCTGTGTGTGTGCACGTTTTCTGACGGTGTGTTTGTGCCTCTGTGTGTGTGTGTTTGTACATGTGTGTGTGCGGGCCTGCCTCTGTGTGTGTGTGTGTGTGTGTGTGTGTGTGTGTGTTTGTACGTGTGAGTGTGTGTTTGTATGTGTGTATGTGTGGGTGTCGGTCTGCCTCTGTGTGTGTGGGGGGTTGTATGTGCATGCATGCCTGTATGTGTGTGTGTCTGTATGTGCATGTGTCTGTGACTATATGTGTGTGTGTGTGTGTGTGTGTGTGTGTGTGTGTGTGTGTGTGTTTGTCTGTGTCTTTGATTATAGTGCAAGGTGTTAAGAGAATATTTTAGAACATCTTTTATCAGGTTCAGTTGATGATGACAGCACCCTGGTTACATTAACTTTCCCAAGACTTCAAGAGCCACATTTTTATTAATTCCAATGCTTCCTATTCTTCCTGGAGCCCTTCCATGGTTTCTCTTGTCATTTGCCAATTACATGCAAATGTCCTTTTTTTATATAATGTTGCACAGGCTGGGAAATAAATTACAACTTTCTGCGTTCATCAATGTTATTTTGGAATTGTATTTCAGAAAATTAATTTTCTTTTTTTTTCTCAATCACAGCATAGTACGTACAGTAAAGAAGGACACACTGGTTTCAAATTTGCCTCACTTGCCCACTGGTGAAGAATAATAAATACATAAAGATAAACATAATTGATCTTGGTGATGTCAGGAAATATTTGGTTACATCCAGTGAACACTTCGAAGTTTGTTGTGTAATGTCCAGTGATGTTAGAAAGGAGAGTGCACTTCCTAATGAATAGAAGGATTCTTTACGGATATGTTTGGCTTCAGAAAATATCCTTCATTACTGGGTTACAACCCTGACTTTATTATAATGTAGTCACATAAGATTAATGAAATTTCATGCAACATTTAACTATATAATTAGAGTTCACCATGGACTGACACCTTTTAACCTAGAGCTCAAGTCATTCAAACTACAAGGTATCAAATATTAAGTTTTATAATACAAAATAATATTAATACAGAATAAGCAGAAAAACATACTGAACAAAGCAAGATGTTTCATAGAATTGTAGAAAATTTACAACATGAAAGAGGCCATTCAGCCCTTCAGGCCTGTGCCAGTTAAAAAAGAGTATCCAATCTAATACCACTTTCCAGTTCAGAGGTCCTAGCCCTACAGATCATGGCTCCAATTACATATCCCGGTATTGTTTAAATATGTTGTGGGTTCTTGCCCATACCATCTTTCAGGCTGTGAATTCCTGACTCCTGTCACCTCTTGGTGAAAATATTTTTCGTCATCTCCTTTCTAATTCTTCTACCAATTGCTTTCAATCTATGCCCTCTGATTTTGATCTTTCTACTTAGGAAAATAGGCCCTTTCGATTTACTCTTCCGAGGCCTCTCATAATTTTATACACATCAGTTAAAAGTCTCTTACGTTCTAAACACAACATCTCCAGCTTGTCCAATCTTTCCTCACAGCTACAAACTTCCAGTCCTGACTATATCTTCCTAGGTTTCATCTGCACACTCCCCAGTGCAATAACTGCAATGTGGGCACCAGAAGTTTATGCAGTCCTCAAACTGTGATGTGGATATTTCTGGTGTAAATTTACTGTTCATGCTTCAACTAATAAAGGAAAGTAACCCATATGCCATTTTAACCACCTTTTTGACCTGTCCTGCTACCTTTAGGGGTCTGTGGGGATGTATTCTATGTTCCTCTGTTCCTCCATGCCTCTCAGTAATATCCTGCCGTTTATTGCATCTTCCTCTGCTTTGTTGCAGCACCACAAATACACAAGCTCCTCTGTTTCATATTTAGAAAATATAAAACAACAGAACTGTTGGCCAAAAAATAGCCATATGGGAGTTGAAAGTAAGTGGTACTCCATCCACCTCATGCCCCAGGGCACACGTGATGCAATTTATGGCCAGGCTGTGAGTAGAACTCGCTCCTTAAGTTTTGGTCTTGGTGACCTGCCATACAATTAATTACACTCAACATACCACCCATTTTGAAAATTTAACTTAAAGTTTAAAGTTCTCTCTCTCTTGCTAGTAATACGGAATTTTGGATGTTGGTTTGAAATTGTGTTTATGATACCCGAGCATTGTTAAAGCATCAAAGGTAATACAAATTATTATATCATGAAAACACTTACCCAAATATGAACAGCTATACTTAATGTTTCCCATCGCCCCTGAAAGGACATCAGAACAGACTCTCCAGCTAATCTCCCTCCTCCCTGTGCCAATATGCCCTAAAACGTTCTGTGATCACAACATTTACAACTTTGGTAGCAAATTTTCATTTTTCTTTTAATGCGAAAAATGTTCTTCTTTTGCACTTTGGTCTACATAATCACCTGGCTGAAGTGCATAGAAAAGGTTATATGGCAGGCTTATAATGAAAGCTGTCCAATGCTCCCACGGTTTAAATTATTGGACCACTTCTGTTACGGGCATTCGATTTTGTTCTGTGCTCTAACAAGGCAATTAGTTAAGCCCAGGCACAAAAGAGAAAAATCACTTCTTTTGCCGCCAGACAATCATTAAACCCAATGATCCTGATGTTCCTTTCTGATGAGCATCTAATGACCAGCAACAATCCCAAAAGCACTAACTTAGTGCCTTTGTCCTTAACTTTGCTATCTGTTCTCCAGTTATTGTCCTTTGAAAGGACATACTTCCTATCCATGTTTCAATTGCACCCAAATGTACAGCAATTACAGTTACTTTCTTTTGCCATCAAACCATCTACCCTGCTATTCAGCAAATGCATAACAGATATAGTGAAAGATATCTTCCTACATGGCAACAAGTCTCTCAGTGGAGTCTCCAACTATCAGGTCTGTACTACCCACCTATACAAATGGCTAGTTTCTATCATACTGATTGATCTACATTTGAAACAAGTTCTCCTATATTTTTAAGAAGTAACTGTTAAGCATTTTAGCAATACCATGAGTTAAAGATTGAAAGTTATGGAAATACCCTGCAGGTCAGACAGCATCAGCAGAGAATCAGAGTTAACATTTCAGGTCAATAACCTCTCACGGTAGCGTAGCAGTTAGCGTAACGCTTTACAGCGCCAGCGACCTGGGTTCAATTCCGGCCACTGTCTGTAAGGAGTTTGTACGTTCTTCCCGTGTCTGTGTGGGTTTCCTCCGAGTGCTCCGGTTTCCTCCCACATTCCAAAGATGTACCGGTTAGGAAGCTGTGGGCATGCTGTGTTGGCTATGTTGGCGACACTTGCAGGCTGACCCAGAACACTATGCAAAAGATGCATTTCACTGTGTGTTTCGATGTACATGTGACTAATAAAGATATCTTTAGTGGTTTCCTCAGTTCTAAAGAAGTTGTCAACTTGAAACATTAAGTCTGCCCATAACTTACTGTTTTTATTCCAGATGTCGAGCATAGGCAATATTTTGTCTTTGGACAGTAGATGCTATAAGCAGAAAAGTCCAAGTGGAATATTCCAAGTCCCAAGTGTGTAGGCTAGGCCAGCGTGCATTGGAGGACATAGGAAGCACTCCTTTCTATATCCCATAAAACCCATAGTGGCATCACCACACTAGGCACATGCCAAAGGCAAGGTTTCTGCCCCATGTTTTCAGCTGCCATACACATCTAGGGAACAAGGTCATGTAAAAGGAATTAGGTCAGATGCCCATGGCTGAAGAAATAATGGCGTGCCCAACCAATGGAGACAGAGGAAGATACTATTATTCACTAGTAGGAGCTAGAGAGCAAGACATTGCTGAAGAAAAATATCTACTTGGATTTGTTAAAACTGATTGCTTGGTCACTTTTCCAAAATGGTAATGGATCCCAATGGTGTCAGATCCCACAAGAAGGAGATGTAAGTCATGTTGGATTGATCAGGTTACTTAAAGGAACATCTCAAGGGTTACCTAGCAATTGAGCAAAAATATTCACCATCCCTCAAAGCCCAGGATTTTAATTTGTTTACCAATATAAAATGGACAGAAGCCAGAAATGTCCAAATTCTGATCAAATTCCAGAATTCATGTTAAAACTCGCCTGTAATTGTGCAAAACCAGTCAGGCATATTCAGGACTGTTGTGTGTTGTTGGCTTCCAGTATCAGTTATCACTGAGTCATCAGTATCACTTTCTGCAGTTGTGATATGTGGTGATTGTATTAGATAACCGTTATTATATACAAAGGCTTTTCTTCAATCAAGACATGTTTCATTGTTTTGTCTTCCTTGCCAGAGACAGTCATATAATTTTTCTTTCCTTGTTTTCTCAAGGGAGACATAGCTCTCTTATTTTTTTGCATAAACATTACTAACTAATAACCAAAAAACTGAAAGACAGAAAACAGCAGCCCAATAGCTGTCTCTCCTTTTGATGATGAATGAGCCATTATTCATATATTTTAAACACTGTCTATCGTCCTAATGAAGTACTTGACAACTGCATAAAGCTCTACAATTAGAGCCCAAGAAAAATGTGCAGTTGAGACCTTAAGTGCATACTATTGAATGGACTGTTTTGGACTTTCAATCAACTTGCATTTAAAATCCAAACAAGAGGGAAATTGTGACTGCTTCAAGCAATATTATGAGCTGTCTCAGATAACAGTAACCAAGAAAATATATGGTTTATATAGGCATGAAGAATGAATTGAGTTTCTTCTCCGTTTGGTTTTCAGAGAAAACCACATCTAAAAGCAGAACTGAATGGCAGTTGCCAGGAGTTGGATGTTAGCAGTTTCTTAGCTACAACCCTTTGGCAGGTACTAAATGTTTCTTTAATTTAGGACTTGACATAGAAAAGAAGCTTGTTCTTTGTAATGACAGGGTGTCAGACAAACCTTCTGAGATAGATTGATGGACTGACACAAAATCTTTCAACCTTAATGTAGAAACCAACCATCTAGCAATTGGTAGAGAGATAGAGTGATGTCAGATTTATAGCTTATTTCTCACCTGCCTTTGTGACCAAGGTTCAAACACAAACACAACCTCTTAACTATGCTAACACAGTAACACTTCAAAATATTGCAAAGCACTTCAAATACACTGTGAACCACTTTAAAGTGCAATGATAGTTATTTTGAAAAATGTATACATTTGTGCCTTCTGTCATGCAAATATGTGGGCAAATTCAATATGAAACAAAATGATTTTTATCGGTCGTCTTTTGCTCAACATGCCACACCAATGGAGTGTTTGAAGCAAGTTTGTAATTTCTGTCTGACTGACACCAACAAACTACCTTGGAAGGTGTCTTCCTGAAGGAAGTGTTGGGAGATAACTAATGAATCTCTGGTGATGACTCTCTATCTTGTCAAAACAGATTTTGTGTGGAAATACTTATAGGAAAAGACATATTCACTCTAAAATAAATTTCTTTCATAGAGAGCATTTTCCAAAATAAAAGCAAGTGATTATTGCTTTTTTAAGCTTGGAAATAATGCTATTTTTCTCCACCAGTCCCATCTCTTATCTTTAGTGAACATTCTTTTTCTCGGTCTTTCTTTTCCCTGGTTACTCTTTTGTTCACTTTGTGTGATGCATGGCTGTTGTCCTTTTGTGTTCTGTTAATGTTTTTAGATGTGACATTGAGCCATCTGCAGCCTGTAACTATTGTGTGCAGGTACGCCATCCTGTTCCATCTAAAAATGCTGCATTGATAGTCCAGCGGAGAAAGAAAATATAAGGACTAAGCCAATGAAGCAAGCTTGCCTCTGTCTGTTGAGTTCCATGTGAGAATAAACAGTGATCTCTGTAGCAAATCAGCCACTTTGCTTCACTTCTGGGAGGGGGCTTCAAATCACTGATTTGTACAACTCCTCAAGGTGATGGTTGCAGGACAGGTCTACCTGGGATAATACTCGGAATTCATCGTGCAGCTGCTCGTGACCAGAGCTGTGACTAGAGCTTCTGTTTAACTTTAGCCATGACCAATTGCAGGCAGCATGAGGGCTTGTAGAGCCGAGCTACATGTCAGAAGAGGGAGGAGGAGGAACAGGAGATGGACTTTAAGCAAAAGGCTTTCTGGGAGCACTAATCCTCCTTTCAAACTGACTGCAGAGAAATGTTTGACAGAGCTCCATTTCTCCTAGGAGGTCTTCATGGGAAGAACCTCCTAGGAAAAGATATTGCTACCACATATTGCAGTCACATCTGCAGCTGCAGAGAAGGGCCAGAATCACCTTGACACTGGCAGTCAAACACACCAATGGTCTTCATTTCTCTGCCACTGGAACTTCCCAGGACAGTGCTGGAAGCCTTCGCAATATTTCTCAACTTGAAGAACTAGAAAGGTAATGCTGCTTTTTTTGTTACTTGGAAGAATAGCTTTCATTTCTGCTCTCTGGGTAGAGAGGAGCAGATAAAGTGAGATCAGGGATCTTTGAGGACTGTGGGTTTGACAATGGAGCCATCAGTTCCCCCACATCATCACAAGGCTACTCCATCAATATCCTGAGATGTGCAGTAATTGCAAGAAACATCACTTGCTCAATGTCCAGCCAGTCTGTAACAATGGTCAGAAAATAATGAATGGAAGGTACTTGGAGAGCAACATGTTGTTTTCAGTCAACTTCAAGCCAAAGTGCAGCTAATGGGACAAAGAATAGCTGATATATATTTGGATCCTTCTACTAGTCTGAAGCTGCACTCCACAAATGCACTTCATATATATACAGACCTAGGTTGCCAAACAAAATTCAACAGCATTACTATCATTGACTGGAGCTATCACTGGACACCCATTCAATTGTGATGCTGGCTCAGCCTACACTAGTCAATCATGATCTCCCACACTGTAATAGCTTGACTCTCGAGATCACAACCCCCTCCACCTTGACTGAGGCTCTGACCCTTCCTCCTCTCCATGACCCTCTCTCCACCGTGCCTCTCTTAACACACCCTCCCCATGACCAGTGACCAGACAATTACCTGAGTTCTTCCATCACTTTGAAGCCTCATTCCTGGTGTGGACCAATTTCTAGGGTTAGTCACTTTTTAGTGGCCAGCGTTAGGTTAAATAATTCACTGGAACTCTATTCACCGATCACAGACTTCTTAAAAAATCCATTGTGAGGTGCAGAGAGCAATCACAGGCTCCTTGATCAGCCAACACCACACAGTGGGTCACTCATGGCACAAGAGCCTATCATCGCTTGACGATGGGCCAGTCATAACAGCAAGTACCATATCCCTTGCACTTTCCCTCACCTCCACAGCAGTCTTTCTGCCATTGTACTGTGGCTGCCAGAGGAAAAGCTCTTTAAGCACCGACTCTCTTCCCAGCAATATGTGCAGCAATAACATGGCACTGGCAAGCTCTGAATATACAGCTTTGTAGGAAATACGCAGGTCCCATGTTAACAATGAATCAGTGTGCTATGTGTTACAGTGCTAATTTTAATTTACTTTTGCCCAATTTTGCAATTCTTTCAGGATTCTAAGTGGGTACTAATATGTTAGGAAATATTGAACCCACCAAAAGTGGGTAAATTCCAGTTTTTAGGTTGTAGATATTTTGGAGCATCTTATAGTACGAGTTAGAGAGCAGAGAACTTTAGAAAGGTAATTCCAGGTTTCAAGGCCTAGACAACTGAAGATGGCCATGAGTGGGAATGTGGGATACCAAAGAGTCATAGAGTCATAAAGCAATGCAGCACAGATACAGGCCCTTTGACCCAACCAGTCCATGTCAATGATGGCGCCCACCCAAGCCAGTCCCAATTTCCTGCGTTTGGCCCATATCCCTCTAAGCCCCACCCCTCCACGTACCTATCCAAGTGCTTCTTAAATGATACTATTGTACTTGCCTCAACCACTTCCTCTGGCAGTTCGTTCCATATACTCACCACCCTCTGTGTGAAAAAGTTGTCCCTCAGGTCCTATTTAAATCTTTCCCCTCTCACCCTAAATCTATGCCCCGTAGTTTTGGACTCCCCGACCCTGGGAGGTTAGAATTGATGAAGCGGAGAGTTCTTTGAAAGTACCGGACAGGAGGAAGTTGCATTGATTTGATGAGACATGGCCTTAAACTGATGTGGAACACCAAGAACATAATTAAAAATAAAAACCTGAAATAGTTGCTATTCCTGTATTAGGAACCAATCCAGATTAGCAAGCACAGAGATGATAGGTGAATGGAATTTGATACCAATTAAACTCTGAATTTTTGATGAGTTCAAATTTACAGAGACTGAAAGATGCAAAAAAAAACTGGGAGATCATTGGAATAAAATCAAAAGTGTTTGAAGTATTCAACAGATCAGGCGGTACTTGACCAGGGAAAAGCAGAGGCTAAAGTTTCAGTTCATTGTCCTTTCATCAGAACATTTCCATTGTTTCTCTTTCCAGAGATGCTACCTGGCCTGCTGAGAATTTCTTGGATTTTTTTGTTTATTTCAGAGTTCCAGGCTCTACAGTGCTTTGTTTTAGGGATGTATTGAAATGAACAATTTTGGAAGAAATATTTTACAGCAGGCCTGACTGGTAATGAATCAGGAACAAGAATACTGGCTCCTTCTTAACCTAGGGCAGTGGTTTTCAAACCTTCTTCATGCTGCAGCCCCCCGGAACAAGACCCTCAAAATCAAACAATTGATAATTCATGCATACGACACTTAAATTACTGCACATAGGCCCTTTTGAAATAGTGACTATTTCAATCACCGATAATTACCAGCGGTGTCTTTCAGTGTTCAGTTCAATGTGAAGGTTGTGCCTGTTTTGCACTGCAGAGTTTGTCCAAACATGGTGGTATGTGCAACAAACGTACGTGTATGTCATCCTCAATATTCCGTCTTGATCTGTATTTGGTTTTCATGGCAGTGACTGCAGAAAATGCTATTTCACACAAGTAAGTGGTTGCAAATGGTAACAAAACATTGACGGCTTTGCCGGACAGCAGTGGATACTCCTGGGAACATGCTATCCAGAATGACAACAATGACATTCAGTTGAACTGCAAGCGCAAAGTCCTGTCAGATGACAGTTCAGCCAATTCTTCCTGTTCACATCCAGTTAAATCAGTAAGCATGCATTCAAAAGGATTTCAAATCCAATCAAACATGCTCATGTCATCGTCGCCGAAGTACTCATGGAAATAATGTGACAGCTGTTGAATATGGTTCAAAACGGTGCTCGCAATGGCCTCTGTCTTAGTCTCGTTCAATGTCAGAAAGTCAGCCAGCAACAGAAACATATCATAGACACCTTGCTCGCATCTTCCCTTCCAGATACGGAGTTTTTTCTGGCAGGCATTGATTTTGTCATGCGTTTTCAGAACATTTGAGCCAGGTCCTTGCAATGATAGATTTAAACTGTTCAAAATGTTGAAAATATCTGCAAGATAAGCTAATCTGGCAACCCACGTTTCATCTGTCAAGAACTGCGCCAATGATCTGTTATGCTCATTTAGAAAAATGAGCAGTTCATCTCACAATTCATATACACACTGCACAACCCGGCCTAGTGACAGCCATCTGATTCCTGTATGTAGCAACAAATGCTTATGCTCTGCTTCCATTTCACAGCATATGTTTTCAAACAAACGATGATTGAACAGCCTAGCTTTGACAAAGTTAATGATTTTAATGCACGTGGAAAACACATCCGCAAGATTTTCATCCATATCCTTTGCAGCCAAAGCCTCACAATGAATCATGCAGTGGGTTGCTGCTATATGTGGATCTACTTCTTTCACTCGTGCGACTAGACCCGACTTCCGTCCCGTCATTGCGGCAGCACCATCCACACATGCTCCAATACACTGTGTCCACGCCAATGCCGATTGTACAAAAAAAGTGTCACGCCCACGGGAAAGCTCTTCACTGGTTGTACACTCTGGGAGCGTCTTGCAAGACAAAAAGTCTTCCAAGGCCTCTCCTTCCCAGCAATATCGAATATAAACCAACAACTGTGCAGCACTGGTAACATCAGTACTTTAATCGAGCTGAATCGCAAATCTGACTTGCTGAAGACATGCTATCAGCTGGCTCTGTATATCTTCTGCCATATCGCCAATTCTTCTGCTTACTGTGTTATCAGACAGTGGAATGGCTTTCAGTCTTTGACTGGATTCTTTTCCCAGTACAACTTCGCACATATCTGCTGCTGCAGGCAGTATAAGCTCTTCTCCAATTGTGTGAGGCTTTCTGGAATGTGCTATTCATAATGCTACCAAATATGATGCGCGAAGAGCCTCCTCATTTACAGCGGCGCAGGCTGTCGTTTTGCCTTTCTGCTTGAGGTACAGCTCCTTTTGCCGCTCAAAATATTCCTTCAGCTTACTGGCAATATCTGGATGCACTGTTGTTAAATGGCGCTTCAATTTTACTGGTTTCATTGCATCGTTGGACAGTATTTGCAAACACACAACACAGAGAGGTTAATCCGCATTTGTCCCCACTGCGATGAAGCCATATGAAATGTATTCTGGATCATACTTGTGTTGTTTTCTCTTTCGGTCACCCTTATCCCCTTCGTCATCAGAATCTTCCGATTTCTGGTCAGCTTTTCTCTTCAGAAATTTCTCCAGACTCAGCAATACATGCTGGACAGTTTAATTACTATTACTGATAAACAAAATTATCAAAACTAATCTAAAATTTACACGCTTGCGCACTTTTTGTTTAACAGTGATGTCACTGTGGCGTAAATGCACAGTAAGTAAGCAATATTATTAAGGCACACCAACAACGTCACTTAATCTCGCTAACACTACAGTAGTGAACACTACTGACTACTCTGACTACACAAATCGAATATTAAGCAGCAGCTTACCAGAAGTGGACACCGTCTAAGTCTCTAAGATTGTCGCCTATAACAGATAGAATAGATATGGCCAATTTTCTGAATAGTGGAAAACTGGAGCAAGCAAGTAAGCTACATCTTTGTAACAGGTCGCTTTTCCATTTTTTTCTTGGCTTGCTCGCGGACCCCCTGGCAACCCACTGCGGACCCCCATGGGTCTGCAGACTACAGGTTGAAAACCTCTGACCTAGGGTACTGAAACCAATGATAGCACTTTTATTGCCTTCCAAGCTCCTGAAACATACATATACTGAATATGTGTGGATAGTGTTAAAGCAGTAATTTAGACCTGCTGAGAGAATAGCTTTCAGCAATTCTACAAAAGCTGGGATGTGTTGTTTCTTCAGAGGAATGTTGAAAATTGACACATGATCTTTGTGTCCATTTAACAAAATCATACTTCAAACACACTACATTTGAAACCTAAAAAATCAATTTGAAGATGTCCTTTCATTTTTAAAAGAAAGTGTTTTGGAAGCTGCTTAGGAAAACACTGTTCAAAAGGTGATGCCTGCAGTCAATTCACTTCAGTCTGCAGACTGCATCAAAGCCTTCAGGTGCAATGAGGAAACATCTGGGATAATGTATCAAATATGTCTTGAATCAATTGCATTGTGGTTCATAGATCAAAAGTCAATCGCCATTCAAACTGGTAGATGTGCCATTAGAGTGTTTATTATACTGAGTATTCTTACATGGATATGTTAATATCCAAACTTTTTTTTGTACCAAAGTAAAATACTACCTGTGCTGGAAATCTGATATAAAATTGAAAATGGTATCAACCAGCATTTGTGGAATGTGATGTATTTATGCATTACAGGTTTGCACTTACATTGTACTACAAGCCACGATGTTAAAAATGTACAAAGCCATAGAAAATAATTTGGTTTCTTCCAACTGTGCTTTGCACACTTCAATAACCAAAGAGATGCTACAAAATTTTAACAGGAAAAGTTCTCCACTGTAGGTTATTTGCAGTAAAATTATTAACATGTTTCTTAGACTCACATTTATGATTTCACTGCAACAAAAGCAAGCAGAGGAAATCATAGTCAGAGCTATTAAAATAATTTGGTGCTGCATGTTGCCATTTGATTTCAAAATAGCAATAATAGCACTATTATATTAAACAGTCTGTTTGCCTCAGTGACTTGCTATATACCAAAGTTATTTTCCTATATCCTTAGTTTTGATGTTGAAGCTAATCAGCTCAAAATAAGTAGGTTAGCTCTGGCTTTAGCATAATACTGAGGGAAAATATACACACATGTGTTTTCACTCAGTACCTCAGAAGATTGTTTTCTTTTTCCTCCTTGTTTTATTGTAAATGAAACAAGGGAACCTGTTGTTTTTCAATTTCTTTCCTCTCTTCTGTTACCTCAATAGGCACTGTTCTCGCATTGACTAATCTTCGTAGATATTTTATTAGTGGTAAAGTGCTTTGAGCAACATCCTGAGGCAGTGAAAAGCACCATTTAAATGCAAGTTCTAAAATTTTGATCATAAACATTTATGTCCTTTTATTTTATTACCTAAAAATTCATCCCCAGTCGATAACGCTAAATGTGATATAGAACATCAAAATATTTTATCCTGTCTCTGAAATTCTTTCTAAGGAAATGAACTTCAGAAGCAAAGTATACGCACTCAAGTTGCTATATGGTCTTTGAAATTTTCCAACAATGGATGGACTTCAGATATTATTCTTTTACCTTAACTTTTGTGTTAGTTGATTGTATTAACTACTGCATCATTTTATTTATTGCTATTTACTTATTTGTAATTTATATTGGAAATAAAATGGTTTTCTTATGGGTAAATCTTTAAGTGCTAACCATCTTAAGCATTTCACACATATGCAGGCAGGAGATTTGAAGAGCAGGCCCATGGTCTGTGCCATGCTCATGCAGCCATGCTGCTAATAATTTGATCAGAGTTAAAATGATCGTTAGTGACCCCAAAATATGGTAGATGGCCCAGCACTGACAGTGCTGATAGTGAGTGGGAATTTCAGAACAGGAGGGAATAGTGTCTAATGTTTGGATACAGTTGTTAACTATCTTACACACTGCTTTGGAAGGTGTAGGACTTGATTTAGCTGATTCCTCATTCTGTGACATATTGGTTGTCATTCTCATTAAATAGGACATGGAACCAAAAAAATTCAAGCAAATTAGACAGATTGAGACAAAAGATGCTACATTTTACTGTTATTGTTTTTACCTGTACTACCTCAATGCACTCTGTACTAACTCAATGTAACTGCACTGTGCAATAAATTGCCCTGTACGATCAGTATGCAAGACAAGTTTTTCACTGTACCTCGGCACAAGTGACAATAATAAACCAATACCAAACCAATACCAAAATACAATTTAATTCTAAATATGGATCCATGGATTTAAATTTTGCTATAACTAAGCCAATGGTAAAAAGCCAAGCTAACTAATTCCGTAAAATAAAAAGCAGCGTATTTCCTTTTAATTTTAGAAGTAAATCAAAATCATGTTCAGATCAGAAATAAATGAAATTGTCCAAATTGGCATCTTAAGTGGAAGTTAAAAGCATAGTAAAAATTATTACTGCAGCACTTATGAAATAATTAGTTTGGGTTTTGTCACTGAACTAATAAGTAATGTTAAAACAGCTCCAGTCCATATCTGACACTGGTTATCTATTAACATTGCTGGGCATGGCAATCCGAATATCTCTGTCAGCAGTGCTATTACAAACACCAGTGTCAGTTAAAATAGTTTTTCACATTTGTCCTTGAAACCTGTAGTGTGCCGCAGCAGTTGAATCACACTTGAGGCCTCTTAAGTGAAGAGGGGAAGCTGGTGGTATCCCATTAAATGCTAAAAAAAACTACTTAAGACAACTGGACTAAGAGCAATGACAAGGATGACACATGTTAGAGTAAGCACTTCATTCAACTGATCCGTTCAGTTTACTCTTTAAACTTTTAAAGACTTTTAGACGTATTGTACTATTTGTACAATGCTTTGTATTTAGCTTAACCCTAACCCTAACACAAATCATTTCAGTTTGTGATATTTTTCATTTCATTGTCCCTTTGAAAAGCCATGTACAACATTAATAGCTTTGTTAGAATTCTTTCTGTAGTCATTTTAATCATTCTCTTTGTAATTTTTATTTAAAGGAAAGCTTACATTTATATGACATCCTTCTTAGCCATGGGATATCTGAAACTAGTGACCTACCTTTGAAGTCCAGTAAATGTGGTAATGCAGTTAAAAACAGAAGGCAAGAGAATTTCATGCAGCATGTGTACTTGTTTATTGCTAATACCAACAGCACAATTTCAATCTGTAGAGTGCTGGCAAATGTTGATATGTCTCCTCTCTGCACAAATGCTGATTGGCCAGGTGTTTCTTGCATTTGAGTTTCTGTTTCAGATTTCCCAAGTCTGCCATTAGCGTTTAGTTGACAGCTTCAACTTGACAAGTTGACAATCTGCAAATTGACACACTGGTAAAGCAGCAATCAGCAGCTGTATTAGAAATATGTTATTACCGCAATGAGCAATACAAGTGGCCTATTTTTTGGCTTTGCATTTTGTGCACAGTTCCAAAACCATTCCTGATAAACTCTTCTGAAAGCATTCTCTACAAGTTTGCAGATGATACCACCGTTGTGGGCCATATCTCAAACAGCGATGAGTCGGAGTACAGGAAAGAGATAGAGAGCTTAGTGGAATGGTGTCATGACAACAACCTTTCCCTCAATGTCAACAAAACAAAAGAGCTGGTCATTGACTTCAGGAAAGGGGGCGGTGTACATGCACCTATCTACATCAATGGTGCTGAGGTCGAGAGGGTTGACAGCTTCAAGTTACTGGGAGTGAACATCACCAATAGCCTGTCCTGGTCAAATCAAGTAGATGCCACGGGCAAGAAAGCTCACCAGCACCTCTACTTCCTCAGGAGGCTAAAGAAATTTGGTTTGTCCCCTTTGGCTCTCACCAACTTTTACCGATGCACCATAGAAAGCATCCTATCTGGGTGTATCACAGCTTGGTATGGCAACTGCTCTGACCAGGACCGCAAGAAGCTGCAGAGAGTTGTGGACACAGCCCAGTGCATCACGGACACCAGCCTCCCCTCCTTGGACTCTGTCTTTACCTCTCATTGTCTTGGTGTAGCAGCCAGCATAATCAAAGACCCCACCCACCTGGGTCATTCTCTCTTCTCTCCTCTTCCATCAGGTAGAAGATACAGGAGCTTGAGGGCACATACCACCAGACTTAAGGACAGCTTCTACCCCACTGTGATAAGACTATTGAACAGTTCCCTTATACAATGAGATGGACTATGACCTCACGATCTACCTTGTTGTGACCTCGCACCTTATTGTACTGCACTTTCTCTGTAGCTGTGACACTTTACTCTGTACTGTTATTGTTTTTACCTGTACTACCTCAATGCACTTTGTACTAACTCAATGTAACTGCGCTGTGTAATGAATTGACCTGTATGATTGGTTTGTAAGACAAGTTTTTCATTGTACCTCAGTACAAGTGACAGTAATAAACCAATACCAATATCAATCTACGTTTAACGCCTCTTGTTCCTAATTAGTCATTTAGTTTTTTAGATTCTTTGAAGAATGAAGGTTTTCAATAAATTCCTTCAGTTCTATGTAATTGATGTAGGTTGAATCCATTTTGTGGACATATCTGGAGGACATTTGAGAAACTAATTGTTCTGACTTCTGCTCTGTGGGTTAAGTTAAACATCTCTCTTTGACTTGCACACCAATGGATGAGGCAATAAACCTACCATTTTCTTTTATGCACAGGAAACTGTAATTTAGAATTCCAATTTAGGTTTAGAGCTGTAAAAGCAAAGCACCATTGGCTAAATGATGATACAATCATTAACAGTGCTGCCAGGCCAATCTGCTGGGAAGGGGCATTGAGTAATGCCTACACTTTTTTTTGTGTGGAACAGCATTAAGTTATTTTGCAAATTCAGTAATGGGCGATGTGGCTTGTAGTAGTGGCAATTTGGTTTGGAGTTTGATTGCAGAATGCCTATTTCTCAGACACGATGATTAAAGCTCAATATGGTGAACTCAGTCCATACCAGAAATGCATCATATGTCATTTTGAGTCAGGTTCCCTGCTATCATCCTGGACATGTTCCCGAGGCTGGTGTTAGGCCCTTTGATTTTTTAACTTGAGGGCTCAATAGGCCCAACTGGTTGGAGACTAATCACAGGATGTCTCCTGCACTGCTTTCATATTTCTCGGGAGCACAGCAGATAATCCAGAGGTCCCTGAAGAGGACCAATGGATGCTGCCATCAAAGTGATATCAAAAGTTTGTTACTTACATGTATGTGGAACTGGAGGACCCTTCTGGCTCTTCCTAGCTGCTTCTTACATTCTAGTTAACTTTGGGCCTGCAGCAGTTTATAAGATTTTAAGTTTTTACAGCACGCACATTTATATACCAGAAACCTTAACAAACTTTCTTTGGGCTACGTTACTGGGGCATTCTATTACCCTGCTTTGGGTTTACAGATATTTACCGAAGCCTTCAGAGATGTTCTGTACTCTGACTTCATAAGGTATTGAGGTTTTTAGGAATTTAACCTGGTTTCACCGCTGATTAAAAAAAAGGAAGAAGGGCATTGTCACCATCTCTGGGCCTTTGGCAGCTTCCTGCTCTGCTTCTGACTCTTGCTGCATACTATTCTTCCACTAAGACTCTTTACCCTGTTCTATTTCTTGTTCTCTTGCTCCCTGGCTAAAACTATCCTGACCTCCTGTCTCAGAATGTGGATCTCCCATTTAATCAGCTGCCTGGTCTTAGGTCTTGCTTAATCTCAGAGTGAAACACTAACCCTATATAGTTATAGAACATAGAACACTACAGCACAGTACAGGCCTTTTGGCCCACAATGTTGTGCCGACATTTTATCCTGCTCTAAGATCTTTCTAACCCTTCCCTCCCACATAGCCCTCCATTTCTCTATCATTCATGTGTCTACCTAAGAGTCTCTTAAATGTCCCTAATATATCTGCCTCCACAACCTCTGCAGGCAGTGCATTCCAAGCACCCACCACTCTCTGTGTAAAAAACTCACCTCTGACATCCCCCTTATACCTTCCTCCAATCAGCTTAAAATTATGTCCCTTCAGATAGTTATAATCAAAAGTTCAATATCACTTTGACTCAGCCATTCATTACAGGTAAAGAGAAAAGAGGAAAATCTAACTAAATTGATAGACGCAATCACCAAAAATCAAAAATGGTAAGCAATAGTGTTGAAACAGATCTGAAATTGCAGGTTATAACTTAGATTCATTCATTGCAACATTTCAATTATGTAACTCAGGGCCATTACTGTTTGAACCTTCTTAGAACCTCTCCACCAAGGAGCCAATAGATGTGTCTTGACCCTGCTCCTTAGGAAAAGCAATGAGATCTACTGTATGACAGCTGTACAGAGAGAGAGCAAGACAGACTAAGTGAACGTTTCGCAGAACACCTGCGCTCTGTCTGTAACCACGATCTGCATCTCCCCGTTGCCAGTCACTTCAACTCCCCCTCCCACACTATCACTGATATGTCAGTCCTCGGCCTCCTCCACTGCCAGGAGAATTCCAAGTGCAAACTGGAGGAACAGCACCTCATTTTCTGTCTTGGAACCTTGCAGCCTTAAGGTATGAATATTGAATTCACCCACCTTAGGTAATCCCCACCCCCCACCGTGCTTCTTCTTTTCTTCCCTTTCCTAGCCTATCTTTCTTTTTTCTAACCCCTTTTTATCTCTCTCCTTACCTTTGACCTATCCCCGGTGGATCTGCTCTCCCCTGCAGTATCACTATCTCCTACCTGTATCTACCTATCACCACCCTGTGTTCACCCCACCTCCCCTCTTTTGTCCACCTATCACTGCTCTGTTTTTTCCCTCCTATATATTGGCCTTACCCTTTTCCTATCTTCAGTCCTGAAGAAGGGTCCTGACCTGAAACATTGACCGCCTGCTTTTCTCCACAGATGCTGCCTGGCCTGCTGAGTTCCTCCAGCAACGTCGTGTTTTTCATCATGAGCAAGACAGTTAGTCAGAGAGAATGGAAGAGAAAGGCAGGAAGAATTAGAGAGCACAAGGTAGGGGTGCAGGAAGCTACTGATAGAAAGGAGCATGTAGTTGTTCACCTTAGTCTAGGATCTATGTTTTTATAGATCAAATAGATGACAAATATATAATGATCAGAATCAGAATCAGGTTAACTTTCACAGACTCATACGTTGTGAAATTTGTTGTTTTGCAGCAGCAGTACAGCCCAAGGACATAAAATTACTATAAATCACAAATTAAATAAATAAATGGTGCAAAAACAAAAGGAATAACGAAGTCGTGTTCATGGGTTCATGGACCGTTCAGAAATCTGACAGCAGAGGGGAAGAAGCTGTTCCTAAATCATTGAGTGTGGGTCTTCAGGCTCCTGTACCACCTCCCCGATGGTAGTAACGAGAAGAGGTCATGTCCCAGATGGTGAGGGTCCTTAGCGATGGATGCTGCCTTCTTGAGGCACCGCCTCTTGAAGACATCCTCACTGGTGGGGAGAGCTGTGCCCGTGACGGAGTTGGCTGAGTCTACAACCCTCAGCAGCCTCTTACAATCCTGTGCATTGGAACCTCCATACCAGGCTGTGATGCAACTAGCCAGAATGCTCTCCACCGTACATCTGTGGAAATTTGCAAGAGTCAAACTTGTTGAGAATCTCCTGGGGTCTTGCTTACGGTTAGTCAGAAAAATTGCTAGTCTTTCAGTAGTGTTTGTTGTAACAGGCCAAACTTTGGGTGAACCCAGTCATCTCACATCATAGTGTCACTGGTGACGGGAGGACAGAATAGCAGGAGCCACAGTGTTAGATATCAAAACTAATTGAAACAGATATTATTTACCATTACTCTCGCACCATCACTTCTAGACTTTAGCAGTACCACAACAGCATTTTGACACAGAAGATGGGTATAACAAACTGGAAGTCTCATGAATTTTAACACACAATTGATGTATCTTCATGACATGAGTAGTTGTATGCTACTGGGGCAGGTATTTACAGTCCTGGAAGTACCTCATCAATAATGATGGATAGCTATCACAGATCTTATTTCACAAGTGTGTTTATGACCAATGCATATTAAATTCAGATATCTTATCCTAATGATAGAATCAGAAACTCATTTTTCTTTGTGTATGAGGTTTTTATACTTCTGCTAGTCAGATGAGAAAGGATAAAGTGGGGGAGCTGGTATATTTGATCTGCTCTCCTTCAATCCAAACCAAACTATAGCAGTAGTGTAAAACCAGCTCTGGCTATTTGAGATTTCACTCTGAATTTCAGTGAAAATGGAAGCAGTATCAAGTATTATGAAAAGAAAGGGAAGCTCCATAAAACAATGTGATGCTTGGTAAGGAATACAAGTGACCTATAATTGACACTAGTGTGTATTTCTTCAGTAAATAACCAAGCTAGGTGTCTGTAATAGCACCGCTGACTGATTCACTCTGACTGCTGCAAGCAGCAGCATTATCAAACATCAGTGTCAGACATAACCAGTTGTTCTTACATTAGGAACAGCTTAGATCTGTCTTTTGAGATCAGTGTACTTGAGAGGAAGGTGGTGACGTCATTGGGGTTAGATCTCAGTTTGTCTAATTTTGCACTGTTTTAAGATTTCATTCCTCCATCCTACTGCCAGCTCCTCCATAACCTGCTAATACCATGCAAATTCTGTATCTAATCTAATTTGTATAATATTCGCAATTCTAAATATAAGTTTCATTGGCTCTACCCTGATAGGACAAGGAAACTGCATGTGCCAATTTTAAAGGTGTGGGAAGAACCTAAAATATTAGAAAACAGTAGTGGTGCAATAAAAAGCAACTCATTCCATCTGGAAGCTATACCGTGGCTTGGATGCATGATCTTAAAACTGACAGACCAAGATGAAGGGGAGGATGCACCCAGGTGCGGGCATGAATCTGCGGGCGAATGACAGCACCAACCATCACTTTGCCTTGGTGTTGGTGGCTGATGAAATTGAACAGGCTCTGCACCAGATCCACGTGAAGAACAATTTTCTTTGTGCTCCAGCACCATCCTTGGGGCAACATAAAAGTAAGTCGGTGACTTTCAGGTTACAGCTTACCATTGTTATGTCTACAGTTGTCCAACCTCTAACCTCCATGCTCCACCATGGTTATATCACATTAACTTTGTTTCTCTTTCCATAGATGCTGCCTGACCCGCTGAGTGTTTCCAGCATTTTCTGCTTTTATATTCTCTAAATACAACTGTCCAACCTCTACAGTACATGCTAAACCAACAGATGCAGAGCCTCTATACTATGCTATACCATACTATTGTCCAACCTCTTCAATGCTTGCTAACCTTTAACCTGTATGCTATATGTACAGCTGCACAATTTCCACACTGCATCCTATTCCTACAATTATCCAATCTCTGACAAACGTTTTAAGCCTACACTTGTCCCCCTTCTATCCTGCACGTTAAGCCTACATGTGTCCAATCTCTATTTTGCATGCTACGCCCACAGCTATGGAATCTCCACAGTGCAAGCTAATCCTCCAGTTGTCCAACCTCCACCCATCCTGCTGCACTTAACTGTCCAACCTGTATGTGAAATGTTATACCTGGTATATGTTCAGCCTCTATACTGCATGCTATACCTCCACCAAAGTAGCAGCTTGCAGTGAGAAGCAAAGAAAACTATGCCAGGGGTCTTTAAAAAGCATACATGAAATATTTCAAGTTGCTTGATTTTCTTACCAGTGGCTAATGAATAAATCTCAGAAAGGTGCATCAAGCGAGCAGCTTCAGTGAATATTTTGGAACTGGAATTGCCTCTCCACAATGAAATTAAGGGAACAGCTTAACTTTCCTTGCCCTCATTCTTTCAACCAAATGCAGAATGTTCTCCAATGGTAGGGAGCACTATCCACACCGATAACTAGCCAACTAATATGGGTTCAGAATTTTTTTAAGGAGTGTTTAGGGCACAGGGCATTGGTCCACACAACTGGATCATGTTGTTCCCTGTTAAAACCCCACTGAATGTCGCATTGAGGTACAACTTTTACACAACATGCTCTTGACCATTTTCATATTAGTCAGCGTGTTCTGATCAATTATTTTTCCAGCCAAGATTCTGCTCCATCCAATGTTAAAATGTCAACAGCTCCTCTTGACTCTTCTCCTGATGCCTGCACTCAGTTCACAGTTCTCTCCATGTGCTCAGATTGATTCTGAATTTAAAATTTGTGGCAGTTGTGGCAGGAGTTTCAGCTACAAAGCTAAAAATCTGCATGCTCTTGAACAACTGCAGGGGAAGTCTGCCTTGTGAAAGTAACGGATGAGTAGAGAAACTGTTGACAACAACACTTGATGCAGAATCATAGAAATGTTACAGGGCAGGAGATCATTTGGACGATTTAGTCTGAGCGGACCCTTTGTATAGAATTCATATCAGTCGCCTTCCCCTGGGCCTGCAGGTTATTGCAGGGCCGCATGGTAGTGTTGGGTTAGCGTAACGCTATTACAGCACCAACAATCCAGGTTCAATTCCTGCCGCTGAATGTAAGGAGTTCGTACATTTTCCTCGTGTATCTGCGTGGGTTTCCTCCGGGTGCTCCGGTTTCCTTCCACGATCCAAAGACATACACGTTAGGAACTGTGGGCATGCTATGTTGGCGCCGGAAGAGTGGCGACACTTGCAGGCTGTCCCCAGCACATTCTCAGTAACACAAAAGGACACATTTCACTGTGTGTTTCAATGTACATGTAACTAATAAATAAATATCTTATCTTAAATTATTTCCTGTCCAATTCCCTTGTGAAAGTCCTAATTGACTCTCTTTCCACCATCCTTACAGTGATTATCAGGATAGGAATGCTGAAACCTATCCATTTACTAGGTTGCTTCCAATTCTAATTCTGCTTTCAAGACTGCACTGAAATTAGGGGGTTTGAGTGAGAGCAGCAATTCATAAAATTGCAGCATTGGTAGAGGAGTACACACATCTCTCATTTGTTGTCTTCTATGATATTTATATGGTAACTCTCTCTCCTAACCTCTGACTCCAATCTGTACTCCTGCTGCTAATTTAAACTAAAAGGCTAGCAGAATAGGTATCAGACACATATGTGGCAACTCCCCACTGCTGGTCTCATGTACTTACATTAAATCTACAAACAAGTGACATTCCAACCCATCACCAACTCTATCATCATTCATGGACAAAATTCAAAACATCCCACCTACCCCTTTTCCATTTTCTGCGGAAATTTTACTACAAGCACTCTTGTACAAGTAAATTTAACTTGCTGGTAGTCATAACATCATACAGCATGAAAATAGGCACTTCAGCCCATAAAGTCCACACTGACTGTCAAGCACCCACTTACATCAATCCCAATTTTCTTAAATCCTCCCCACATTTCCATTAACTCCCCCTTTAATTCTATGGCTCACCTACAAACTAGTGGCCAATTAACCTGCCAACAGATGCATCAATGTAGACATGAGAGACACTGCAGATGCTGGAAATCTGGAGCAACTGCCCTGTCAAATTTCATCAAAAGCGTCTGATGAGTTGTGCACTCTCCCCAACTGCCTTATTTATAGAACTGTGGTCAAAATGGTGAGGTCCAAAACAGAGATCTGTTCAGGTATAAACTTAAAACCAACCTGAACCTGCCCTGACCATAGCCAATTTAAACCACATTTATATATAAAGAACTAACCTGGCCTGATTCGAACTGAGCTCGAGGACTTATTATTTTTTTAAAATTAACAAGAGGACATACTGGAGACTGCAGGTCAGGTGGTAGCTGTGTAAAGGGAAACATAGACAATATTTCAAGTCGATCACCTTGCTGATGACACGCTGACTTTGTTTCCCTCTCTGCAGATGCTGCTGGACCTTCTGAGTATTTCCACCACTTTCTGTTTTTATCTCAGATTTGCAGATCCAACAGCAGCCAATCCGACCTGAACCTGTCAAACGTGATCGTGTGCTGTCGGGTTCAGGTTGGGTTGCCCAGCTTCACTGTCAAGCAATACCTTGAGAAATAGGAACCACTTGCTGTGCTACCCAACCTCTCCTGGCTATTTGTGGGCAGTCAGTCTGATCACGCCCCACAATCCTGAGCCTTTAGCCCACATATTTATTAAGAGCCAGCACAGCCTGATTCAGCCTGAGCCTGAGGACTGATAGAGACACAAAACACTGCAGATGCTGGAATCTGGAGCAACACACAAGGTGCTGGAGGAACTCAGTAGATCAGGCAACAGTTATGGAGGGAAATATTGACTGTAAACTGCCAACATTTCATGTTGACAGTCCATTTCCCTCCAATAGATTCTACCTGACTCACTGGGGTTCCTCCAGCACCTTATGTGTTGCTCCTGAGGACTTATAATTTTGTTTTAATGCCAACTGGAACCTGATGGAAATGGTCTAATCCTGATAGGCTCTTGGAAACCCTAGGTTTGAGCAGGAGGGATGCCTGAATTGTTTTTTGCACGCTTCCTGTTGTACTTACTTCTAGCCACTAGAGGGGGGATTGCATTAAAAGCAGAATGCTGTCTCCTGCAGGAGTGTGAACTCAGAGGACCAATCACATCCTGCAAAGCATGTTTCCTATCAACTGGTGAAGGATTGTTGAAGGCAGTTTGTTCCACTTTTCAAGCTGAGACAAGAAGCAGAGTGCTGGAAGGTTACAATAAATTAACATGATAAGAAAGACTCAAGAAATGCAAGCAAGCATTCTATTGACTGTGGCTGTTCAAAGTATATCTCATGTTTTAATTATACTTTATAATCTAATAAGTGTGAGGAATTAGCAGTAACCCTTTGAACTAAAAAATATGATGATTATTACGTTAATTGACCGCTCACATAATGCACAAGTCAACTGGGATTCAGGGGAAAAAATAGAAACACAAGCAAAATGTTCCTCTGCATTATAAAGCATATAACTGTGAAGGAGGTCAATGGGATGTGTGGATGTAAGGTTTGATTAACTAGCACAAAGGAACAAACGCAGCTAAACAAAAAAATATACGTATTGACTTTGAATCCCAGTACAAGTATTGGCAAAGAGAAAGAGTATATTTATGTGTTAAGTTGAGCTACAACATGTATGTGAAGCGCAGAACTTTAACTCCCTTAAGTGACCTCCTTTAAGGTTAAAAAATGATTTATACATGATTTCACAGAAATATGTCCCTGGGCCTCTTATTAAGACTTGAAACAAGTCAGTCTGTGCCATTCCCCAGCTCCTTTTATTTCCACATGAAAGTGATTAGAGATGTTTATCTGGGCCAGAAAGCTGGGGGCTGGAGTTGCTTTCATCACAGAAACCATGGCGATGTCAAATACATCAGAAACTACCAGAGACTCAAGTCATTAACCTGCCTCCATTTTCCCCAAACATGTCACTTGGTGCAATTGCACATATTTGCAGGACAGGAAATAAAACATCCAGATTAAAACATTACGGAGAACAGGAAAGTAGCTTTCTCATAATTTGTAGCTACAAGCCAAAATATGACTAAACTGTGCTTTCATACTTTTATCCTATTGGCTGTTACCTATGTTGACAGTCATATATTAAAATCTTACTGTGATGGCTCACAGTTGCAGAAACTATGTGCAAGAATGTCTTTAAGAGAACATATGTAGGAAACCCCCTTGGGTAATTCAATCAATAAAATCTCCTTATCTGACCTTTAGAACCGTTTTCAACTGTCAAAAGCACTGAAATCAAAATAGAACATTCTGGATCCTACTCCTTTCTAAAGCATAAAGAATAAACAAGCACAGGCTTGTAAATCATTTTAAAAAACAAAAATAGACTGTTACTCATAAATGTTCTTAATCTGAATCAAGCCTCTTTGTTCCCCAATTCTGTTACCCCTTTCCTTTAAATCACTATTTTGGAATGTTATCGTACATTTTATTGAGTCAGCCATATCTCCGTCAATGTTCATTCTGGCTGCTACTCCTGTCACAGGGGAAAACAGAAAGCCCAGTGGTCAAGGCGTCAGCAGGGATCTAAAAACGATCAATTATATCCTTGAAGATGCTGTGATTCTTTCCAGTGTCTCTGCAACCAAGAAGTTGCATGCAATTTGTTTTCACAACCCTTCCCCACCTCCTTTTTATATGTTGAGTATATAAACCTTAAATCTAAAATGATGGAGCATCCATTCAAAGTAAAATATGAATTCCTATTAAATTCGACAAATGAAGTCGAAGCACAGTCCAACAGTCTAATAGTGTCATATAATAGATTATTAAGTTTCATTGCAATTAACCAAATTTGACAAATGTAGCATCATGATGAATAATGATTTGATAAACTCTTCTAATTTATATGTATGGAAGATTGTTATTATTTAAATAGATGTTTTAAATGTACAGTATTATATGAAGCATGCACACATAAGCTCATACAGTGCTTCATTTTCCAATTAAGTAAGCTGATGTGATAGGAATAATAGATGAAGTTCTATTTGCTGGATACCTTGGCAGTGACATGAGTGAAAATGTGTTTTAAACTACAAATCAGACAAGAATCACAAGAGCAAAGTCTTCATCTAGACATACTGAAAGCTAGAGCCTGAGAAACAGAATTACTGTACATACTTGTTGCTGGAGTAGCAGCGTAGGGTCCAGTGCAGTCTATAAGGGAGCTGCAAAGGGTCAGATCTCCTGCTTCAGGCACCCATTGGCAGACACATTGCTGAGTGAATCTGACAACTTCTGCCTCACAGCTCTGAATTTGCTGAAGACTGATGTTATGCAAGTATAATAATGCACTACAGTGAGTGACTTATGCCATTCGTGCACTCTGCCATAATCTGCAGGGACTTTAGTACTGCCCTATACATGCCATCACTGAAAAAGTTGAACAGCTAATTATCATTGCTTTGCCCACCAATAAAATCAATAGTGAGGTCAAGTTTTGATGAATTAACCACACTGGATCATTTTGACCACTTAGACCATTACAGAATAGAAGCAGCGGACTCCGAATCAGTGAAATAGTCAGTCATTCACCAGGTTGCCTGAGGGAAACATTTTTACTGACTTGTAGGAACTTCACTGAAACCTTAACCTTAATTAAGCAATAAATTACATGATTTGACAACCAGGCATGTTCTAATACTCCCTCAACTGATATTATTTTTATGTTATTTTTTATTGAGCTCATGCATTAAGTATAGATTGTATCCACTATTAAAATATGGCTAAGGATCAGATGCAGTCTGTGGGTTCCAATTTAAGGTCAAATTGATATATATATATTTATATGTTTGTTTTGGTGTAACCATGTCATTCAAATTAACCCTGATCTGCATATTCTTGGCACATAAACTGAGACTAATACCTTGCTGTTTGATAAGTGCTGGTCCTGGTACCTTGGATGTATATAAACTATTGACCACTTTGCTTTCACTCCAAAGCCAGATTCACTGTGGTGAATTCTAATTAACTTTGCAGCAGAGGTGTGGTGTGAATGGGCCACTAGAGGACATAGGATATCAAGGACTCCATTTCTGGCATTCACTGTCACTGTTGAGCCAGAGCTCATTGCCAGCATCAAGGTGTTTGTACTCACCAGGAAAATTCTGGATTTATCCTTTGTGGACTTACTCCTTGCACTGCCACATTGACTTGGAATGTGGTGTCCTTAATATTAATGCCTTGCAGGGCCTTGTGCAGTATAATATCATCATGTGGGAGGAGCATAGCAAGATCTGCCCACAAACAGCTGAAAACACAGCACTTTAACAGACATAAAAACCATGACCACTCCCCCTTCCCCATTTTTGCCTGTTATCATAGCTGTCAAAGAGTTCCAAAGTTTTTAATGTCCTTGTAAATACCCATCTACATCACAGCCATTTCACTTCATTGAAACAAATGGACTTGCACTCCTGGCATTATTACTAGAATGGACGGAATAAATACTTACACATTCGTTATTTTGTAAATTCATTTCTATCTCCTTGACAATTAAGTACATCCGGCGATAAATGTTGAAGTCAGCCTAATACAGATCCCAAACAATCACCACTACTTTAATTTCTCCATTTTCTCTTTGATTCTTTCTTCACCTCATAGCACCGTGATATTCTAGGATATTTAACACTCTCCAAAACAGCCCAGTCTTCAGTTGCATGATCTTCATCCTGAAACTTTTAACTCAGTTCCTCGATCCAAAATTGCAACCTGAGCTTCAGGATGCTTCCAGAATTTTTGTTTCTACTTCAGGTTTATAAAATGTTGACTTAATTTTCATTGCTCATTCTTTCTGCTTAATTTGGACACTCAAGTGAAACAAGACAAGGTCATACCACATAATGAGAAATTTCTTTGCACTCTAGATTAAGAGGGATAAAAGCCAATTTATTCCAATGATTTTCTTCCATTTTTGTACTCTTGGGATGTAAGATTGGGGATCAATGGCATGACCAGCATTTATTGTCCTTCTCCAATTGCCCTTGAGAACGTGACAGGGAATTGCCTTCTTGAATCATTGTAGTCCTAGTAAATGCTGTTGGGTAAGGAGTTCCCGGATATAGACCCATCAGTGAGAAAGGTGATACATTTCCAAGTCAGGATGATGCGTAACTTGAAGCTGGTGATATTCCCATTCAATTTCTGCCCTTGTCCTTCTTGGTGATAAGGAGCATACATTTGAGTCGGACTATTAGCAAACAAATATTTTTTGTTGATTGGATCTAATTATAAATGCTTTTCTTTATCGTAAGTTTGAGAAGTGAATTTGCTTTGCTGGTTCCATGCATTAGTTACTATTATTCTATGTTACACGTTTCAACTTCTTAATTCAAATAGTCCTTAGACTTTAATAAATCTCCACAAATGAAGCTCATTAAATTCTTCCAGGCTTCAAATAGATGAAACCTGTGGAGAGACGGAGAGAAGAAGCAGGAGGGTCTAGGCTACAGTGGAATTACGGGATAGCATTAGGAAATTTCAGTCAGAGACCAGCGGGAGATGACCAACAAATTCCGAGATAGAGAGGAGTAGGAATCATTTTCACATTGTGAAATGGTATAAAGCAGGTGATAGTAAACTAGCGGTTTGTTTTACATCATTCCCTGTTTTTATTTCCATTAAAGTCAATAGAATTAAAGTTCGGGACACTTGTGATGTGACCTGCTCTTGCATGTCTGTCCAAGGTCAAAGTTACCACTGGTGAGTTCGGTCTGCAGCAACATGATGGTCTAAAAATTGTCATGTGTCTGAAAGGCTGAGTTAAAATGGCACTGTGCGAGGAGCCAGATTTGTGGAAGCCCTATCAGGAGCAATATTCTGTTGAGCAAAAGGCCCAAGTCGTCATGTGTGATAGAACAGGCCTTGCATGTTGGAAACTTATATGAAGGCCTTTCATCTGTGAATTCCTGTCATTGCAAAGAGCTGAGCCTGCAGAGGGAGCTCATTGGACAGTAGATCAGGGTAAGAGCAAAGCATCAGGGTAGTGAGAACCAGGGTGGAGATATTTATGGGAAGAAAAGAGACAGTTGAGAGGAAAAGAGAGGATCACTGGGGTGGGCGTAAGAGGAGAAAGAAAGAGCATTATGAACTTTGGTGGGGTTTGTTGTTTGGGAAGATAATTTGGGAAGGATAGGATTTGGGATATGCAGTTTATCAGGGACATTGGCAACAGGATGTGAAGTTAGGAACTATCTCTAAGAAAACATTTGAAAAACCTAACTAGAACATAAGGATCAGAAGCAGAGTAGACCAGTTGCCACTTCTACTTGCTCCACTATTCAAGCAGATCATGGCTGATCAGTTACCTCAGTGTTACTTTCCTGCTCTAATCCCAAATCTTTTCAATCCAGTAATTCCTAGAAATCCATCAATCTCTGTCCTGAATGTACTCAGCTCTGGGTGAAGTTGTTTTGAATGACTGACCACATTGAGTCTGACTCTTTGTTCCATGGGCAACATCAACTCTGCATTTACCCTGTCAAAGCCCAGAAAAATTTTGTCTCATTCTTCTAAACCCTCCTTTGGTTTAAAGTTAAACTCTCCTCATTCGACAAACAGAAGATAAGATTGTCAGAACATCAGAGATAAAGGTAATGGGACACTTGGCCTTCTTACACTTCTATTTCCTATATTCTTATAATTCTATTTGTTGTATGAGCTTGCTCAACCATTCATTAACATCATGGCTGACCATTTACCTCAGCACTATCTTCCAGTACTAACTCCATATCCCTTGATTCTCTTAATATCCAAAAAACTATGGGTTTCTCAGTGACTGGGCCTCCACAGCCCTCTTGAACAGAGAATTTCAAAGCCTTACAGTCCTCTGATTGAAGAAATTGCTTTTCATCACAGTGCACAATGGCTGACCCTTTACTTTGATCCTGTGACCCATGGTTCTAGACACTCCAGCCAGAAGATACATCATTCCTGCATCAACCTTAACCTGGTAAGAGTTTGTATCTTTCACTGAGGTTTCCTGTCAAACTTCTAAATTCAAGGGAGCATAGTGCCAGTCTGCTTAACATCTCTTTATGAGAGAATCACCCCTTCCAGGAATCAATCTGTGAAGCTTTGCTGCACATCCTCTATTGTAAGTATATCCTTTCTTCATTAAGGACCCTCACCATCTGGGACATACCCTCTTCTCATTACTACCATCAGGGAAGAGGTACAGGAGCCTGAAGACCCACACTCAATGTTTTAGGAACAGCTTCTTCCCTTCTGCCATCAGATTTCTGAACGGTTCATGAACCCATGAACACTACCTCATTATTCCTCTTTTGCACTATTTTTTCTTGGTAACTTATAGTAATTTTTATTTCTTGCACTGTACTTCTGCTGCAAAACAACAAATTTCACGACATACGTCAGTGATAATAAACCTGATTCTGAATTCTGAATTCTGAATTCTTTGAAAGGGACATAAGACTAATATACAAGTTTTAGATGTGGCCTCATCAGGGTCCTAGACTTTCAGTCGGACATTTTTATTCTTGTACTCAGATCCTCATGCAAGAAAGAGCTATTCCCTTCCTAATTGCTTGCTCTACCTGCCAATGACTCAACCACAGAATTAGTTATACGTCAAGGAATTAAAAAGGCAATTCTTCCATGACTTGTACATGATATTCCTCAATAGACTGAATATCTACACTTTGAATTTTCACTTCAAACTTTCAACAAGAATGCAACAATATTGAAACAAAATTGGTTATTACCCAGAGAAACCAGGTCCCAGCCCAAGCTGAGGTTCTGATGGGGGTTGTTGCGATGAAATCTCCAACCATAATACCCTAGGAGTCAAGGTCACAATGAAGAAGTTTCCAGACAAGAATCCTCTTGACCTTGGTATTCCCCTGTAGTCCTGTAACATGAGTAGTCCTGTGACATGAATACTGAGTATAAATTCCATCATCAGTAGAAGTGAAGCCCATCTGGCTTGCATCTTCTTCAAAGTTATACTTATTTCATTCCATTATAAAGGGCGACTTGTGCATTTAATTGGCCAGCATCAAAATTTGCCTTTTTCCACCTTCCCGGGCAGGCATCCTATTGTACTCATGGAGCAACAGGTGCCCCTCATTGCCAGTTACATTGTGACTCCTGCTAGCATCTTCTCTGCTACACTTCTATTTTTGGAGCAGGTCCAAGGATAGCCAACTGCTGTGTGTAATGTTTTGTAAATTCCAGGCAGCTCTTTGTCACAATAGTAGTACAGAAGTTCTCTTGGAGACCAGATATTTCATGGGTTAGTTTGTACTGGCAAGCAATCTTCCACTTGCTCATTTGTATAACTCTCAGCTCTTTGGAAGATGCAGTTCCTAAGTCACATCTAACCAAGTATTAAGGCTTTTCTAAACATAAATCATTTGATTAAGAATGAGCTTTTGATTCTCTCCATTTCAATTTTTAAGCACGATTAGATATTTCAAGGGAATAAGTTCACTGCCAGACATCTGGGTCTTTCATAAATCTGGATATCCTCAATCCATGTCAGAATCATCAAAAGCACTTGCCAGTCACAGCATGAATACACTCACTGAGAATATTTGCTGGTTAAAGTAGGTGTGTTGACAACAAAATTTGGGCAGGAGAATTTTCATGGGAATGTCCCTTATGTCTGGTCTACTTTCAGCGGAAGAGCCACAGAGACCCTCGGAAAACAAACTTAAAACCATATTTTCTGTGGTTTCCATGAGTATTTGGCTAAAGTTATGTCAGACAAGTTGAGAAACTCTGTGGAAATTCACCCACTAGGCTTGAATATTTCTGCAAGATTTGAATTCTGAAGATCTAAAATTCTAAGCTTTGACATGAAAAGACTCAAAAAGAGTAGATAAGAAAACAAAGGAAAATAGAAAAGGAAGACTATTCATCCATCTAAACCTATTCCTTTCTCAGTTATAAACAACCTGGTTAGTTTTCTTTTCCTGTATTTAAAAATATCTGAATCCCCATTCAGTCCTTCTTTGTTAAAAATGTCCAATTCTATGAAGCTCTCCTGATAATACAAACCACCAGCCGGATATAGTACTTTCAGTGTATTTTTATGCTGTATGTTACTTTTAGAAGCTCATGCCTGGCTTTCAAAACAACACATCGACAATGGGAATTTTCAATATTTGCCCTTATTTAATAGGAAGTAGATAAAATAAAATTGATGCAAGATTTGGTTTTGCTCCTAAGAGGAGCTAAGTTTGTGTGTGGAATGCAAAGCAGTCTGATCAAGTTGCAAAGTTATTTTCCTCATTGTGACATCTGTTCTCCTTTCAAAGCCTTTGGGATTTTTGATGATTTCTTTAGGGAATGGATCTAGAGAAAATAGTTGCTTAAAATATATTTTAAAAGAATACAGAAGAAGGCTCGGATGTTGGAAATTTTGTGATAATTGGTCATAGTTTAGCATACAATGCACGCATGTGTATTTTTTTGTGTGAGATGTTCCTTCCATTTTACTGGGAAGTGGATTCTATGCCCTCATGCAGTTGAATTTTAGAGAGCCCTCTGGTGGCATTAATCAATGCTGATTTAATAATAGTATTGCCAAACTGGATTTCAATGGTGACGCTAGAGCCAAATTTCAACTTACATAGAAGCTCCAGCAGGCATGGTTTCACCCGTCATGGCTGTTTAAAGAGATTGTCATTTACTTGCATGTTATTTAGTGACTGATTTGTATCTAGCATTGTTTGTAGTAAACAACTGTTTAGTCCTTCCAGTCCTTGTTTCAGTTGAAGAACTCAGGGAGTAGTAATGACAGAAATAAGGTTAATATCTTTACTTCAAAATTTCCGCTACACACTCAGATATGGTCATTTTGGTTAGTATTTGACATTAGTGCAGGACGATTGGAAGAATGAGACACGGGCAGACAAAGCAGGGGAATTCAAGAAAATGGCGGGGAGAAAGATGTGAGAAGGGGCCTCAGTAGGAAGCCATTTCCTCCATGGGTGTTCAGTGAGCAAAGTCCATACATACACTTCAGAAAGTTGCATTACGTCAGAAGACCATACTTAGGAAGGGAATGATTGTCAGAAATGTGGCCCTTTCTGCACAGCTACTGGTGCATAGAACATAGAACATTACAGCACAAGAACAGGCCCTTTGGCCCACAATGTTGTGCTGAACTAATTGCATTAGTAATAAAATGCCCAACTAAACTAATCCCTTCTGCCTGCACAATGTCCATATCCCTCCATTTCCCTCACATTCATGTGTCTATCTAAGAGCTTCTTGAACACCCCTAGCGTATTTGCCTCCACCACCACCCCTGGCAGCGCATTCCAGGCACCCACCACTCTCTGTGTAAAAAAACTTACCCCACACATCTCCTCTGAACTTACCCCCTCTCACCTTAAATACATGCCCTCTGGTATTAGACATTTCAACCCTGGGGAAAAGATACTGGCTGTCTACTCTATCTATACCTCCTGTAATCTTATAAACCTCAATCAGATCGCCCCTCAGCCTCCACTGCTCCAGAGAAAACAACCCAAGTTTGTCCAACCTATCCTCATAGCACATGCACTCTAACACAGGCAGTGTCCTGGTAAACATCTTCTGCACCCTCTCCAAAACCTCGACATCCTTCCTATAATGGGATGACCAGAACTGAATGCAATACTCCAGATGTGGCCTGACTAGAGTTTTATAAAGCTGCAGCATAACTTCCTGACTCTTGAACTCAGTGCCTCGACTAATGAAGGCAAGCATGCCGTATGCCTTCTTTACCACCCCATCAACCTGTGTAGCCACTTTCAGGGAGCTATGAACTTGGACCCTAAGATCCCTCTACTCATCAACACTGTTAAGGGTCTTGGCATTAACAGTGTACTGTCTCTTTACATTTGATCTCCTAAGGTGCAACACTTCACATTTGGTTGGGTTGAACTCCATCTGCCATTTCTCTGCCCATATCTGCAGCTGAGCTATATCCCGCTGTATCCTTTGCCAGTCTTCTACACTATCCACAACACCACCAATCTTCGTATCAGCTGCAAATTTACTAATTCACCCATGTACATTTTCATCCAGGTCATTTATATACATCATAAACAGCAGAGGTCCCAGTACGGATCCCTGAGGAACACCACTAGTCACAGACCTCCAGCTGGAATAAGTCCCATTGACCACTACTCTCTGTCTTCTATGGGCAAGCCAGTTCTGAATCCAAACGGCCAATTCACCATGGATCCCATGCATCTTAATCTTCTGGGTAAGCCTCCAATGAGGGACCTTGTCAAATGCTTTCCTAAAATCTACGTAGACAACATCCACAGCTCTACCTTCATCAATCACCCTCGTCACCTCATCAAAAAACTCAATCAAGTTAGTAAGGCACAATTTGCCCTGCACAAAGTCATGCTGACTGTCCCTAATTAGACTATGGTTTTCCAAATGCTCATAAATCCTATCCCTAAGAATCCTCTCCAGTACCTTTCCCACCACTGACATGAGACTCACCGGTCTATAGTTATCAGGATTATCCCTGTTTCCCTTCTTGAATAATGGAACAACATTAGCTACTCGCCAGTCCTCTGGGACCTTTCCTGTTGTTAGAGAGGACACAAAGATATTTGTCAAGGCCCCAGCGATCTCATCTTTCACCTCTCTCAATAACCTGAGGGATATCCCATCAGGCCCTGGGGACTTATCCACCTTAACGCTCTTTAAAAGACCCAACATTACCTCCTCCTTTATCTCGAAATGCCCTAGCATATTAGCACGCTCCACACCGATCTCCCTATCCCCCACGTCCTTCTTCTTGATAAATACTGATGCAAAGTACTCATTAAGGACCTCACCCACATCCTCCGCAGAGCAGGGTCAAGAATGCATTGCCAATGGCAAGGTAGAGTGACAATCAACTTTTATGTTTCTATTTTCATGTTGGAAGAAAAGAATTCTTCAGTTTTCTCAATTTGCACTAAACAATCTCATTATAGGCTAAACCTAGTGAACCTTTTCTGTGCCTTCTCCAAAGCCTTTACATTCTTCCTGTAGTGTGGCGACCAGAATTGCACACAATACTCCAAGTGTGGCGTAACCAAAACTTTACACAGCAGCAACATGACTTCCCAGCTTTTATATTCAATGCCCTGACTGATGAAGGCAAGCATGCCATCTGCCTTCTTTATCACCCCATCTACAGAGGGAACTACGGACCGGCACCCCAGGATCCCTCTGTACATCGATACTCCTGAGAGTCCTGCCATTTGCAGTTTACTTTCCTCTTGCACTTAACATCCCAAAATGCATCACCGCACACTTGTCCAGATTAAATTCCATTTGCCATTTTTCAGTCCAATTTTCCAGCTGATCTATATCCTGCTGTATCCTCTGACGACCTTCCTCACTTCCACAGCTCCACCAATTTTTGTGTCATCTGCAAACTTACTAATCAGGCCACCTACAGTTTCATCCAAATCATTTATATATATTACAAACAACAGAGGTCCTAGTACTGATTCTTCCAGAACACCACTGGTCACAAACGTCCAGCCAGAAAAACACCCCTCTACCACTACCCTCTGTCTTCTATGGACAAGCCAATTTTGTCTCCAATTTACCAACTCATGGTGGATCCCATGTGCCTTAATCTTCTGGATCAGCCTACCAGGAAGCACCTTGTTGAATGCTTTACTAAAGTCCAAGTAGACAACATCCACTGCTCTACCCTCATCAATCACCTTCGTCACCTCCTCAAAAAATTTGCAGGACAGGACATTGCCTGCACAAAGCCGTGCTGAGTAACCATAATGAGTTGATGCTTTTCCAAATGTGAGTAAATCCTCTCCCTAAGAATCTTCACCAATAATTTCCTTACCAAATTAATTCTTCACTGTTTAATATTTTTAGTAATTAAATTTATGTAATTCATTTCATAAATTTCTCTGATGGGAGCTGTCAAAGTGATGCAGATATGCTGTCTGAGGCTTACTCTCTGGTAGGAGGAGCAAACTCTGCCTCGCTGGACACCTGACAGACACAAAAGGGTCTGAAAAATCTTCCCCCCCCCCCCCCAACACACAGACACAAACACATCTGGAGAAAGGATGAGTAGGAATGGTGACTCTGGGCAGAGGGATGGATCCAAGGTGATCCAGCCCATCAATCTCCTTGTTAGCGTGAGAACGACACAACACTGTTTTGCTGTGTCCTCTTTGTTCAATCACTGCATTGCCTTTGATTCACCATGGACTTCTGGTTTTGTTGAATGGATAATGACCGGCTGAGTCATTCTTCTAAATCACGGCATTATATGTTTTGGCCCAGCTGAAAAGATGGAGGCTTGAATTACCTCAACTCCAGTGCTGCAGGCTGCTACCTGCAGAGTGTCAGCTCCCATAGCCACATCATACCATGCCCATTACTCAAGTAAAGGACCTTTAGACCAACTGTTCCAGATTGTTATGATTAATTATTCTTGCATTACAATCATTTTGTTTGAATTGAACTATTTAAAATAGGCTCCAGCTGTTCTCTTTGGCCATTGTTATGATGGAAATGATTAATTGTGGCGTGATTCAGGCCGTGTGTGTGTGATTTTAAAAGTTATACAAAAAAATACAGATCTTGAGTCAGGATATAATTGAGGCATTTTGACCAAATGAAGAAGGAATTGTGAACTAACAGTTAGCAAACTCAGGTGTGATTAACTCTCATCTGGAAGAGCAATAAGTCTGCCTTGTGTGCAAGGTCACATTGTTTGATGTCTTTCAGTGTGCAGTTTATATACGGTCCACTCCAAATAAATGTATTCAGGAGCTAAGCACAATCAAGCTTCTCTCTGTTAAAGTCTGTGCTTGTCATTAATTATTTTTGTCTGTGCTTAACAGCCATTGGATGTTAATACAGCTGGTTTAAAATGGATAAATAGAAATGTTACTTAAAGTTTTAAGCTACTTAACTAGAAAGTGGCACAAATAATTAATATATAAACCTAACATTTTATATTTGATTTATATGAAATTCTGCTTCTGCCAATTACTTACAATTAGAATAATTTTTAATAGAGAATAATATGTAAATTGACAAACTGTGTACTACATCCAAAACAGAGCAGCTAAATTTATTCTCCTAAATATCTTCTGAAACTGTTCATATAATAAATTCTAGTAGATGTCACGGAGAGCCAAAATCAATTAGCAGATGTTGCGGCAGAGAATGGTTGAATTCTTCATGGAACACCGAATGTCAATGTACAAAATCAGGAAGCCATTGGTAATTCAGAGCTGTAAAACAGAGTTATTGATGTCTAATGTAACATGGCAGTTGCACATACCATGACTCTGATCTTATACATTTTCCTTAAAAGATTTGTGGTACATTTGATTGGTCCAAGACCATTAGGACTATTTACGCGGTAAATTCAGAGTAATATTGTATTTACAGACCAAATGTTACCCAGACCTGTGGTATTTTTTCATGTGTTATTTGCAGTCGGTGCTCAGCTAAGCTACTTAATACAATATTAGATGCAAATTGCGCACTGTATCACCCAGAAAGGAATTATTTGCCCTTTGTTAACAAGCATTATTTCTTTTCCATTGCAACCAAGTATGCACACAGAAGTTGCATGTATTAATGCAACTTTTATATGAAGAAGTTGCACTAATATAATGCAACAATATTTATAAAAAGTTGCATTATATTAAAGCAACTTTTTATAAATATTGCATTTTTTTATAAATTAATGCAATGTTTATAAAAAGTTGCATTAATATAAAATATAAATTAATATTTTACATTAATGCAACTTTTTATTAAAAAAAGAAAATATTTCTGACAGCAGTCTTGGCAATCAGATGCTTGAGATAAAATAATCCTGAAATGAAATAACATTTCCAAGACAAAGAAGAATGCTAGGATATTGCTGGGTGTGGGTTCTTGACATTATGGGCTCATGTGACCCTGTGCAAAGGGTGTTGAAGCAAGAGCAATATAGCAGCGTGGAAGAGACCCTCACTTAATCAAAAAAAGCATTAAACACCACGTGGACCACATGCTGTTGAAGTTATTGAATTATATGTCAGGTGGGCCATATTATTTTTGGCCAAAGCATTATTACCTGCTTTGGGCTAATGCTTGGAATGAATTTCTAACCACACTATCTCTGAATTTTATCCACATAAATCAGGAATAAAGCAGATGTAGACTCTTTGACCTTGAAATTCCAGTGTTTTTCTGTATCGCATGGAGAAATTTAGTCAAAAGCCCTACTTAATGCAGAGTTCTTGTTGGAAGGCAGTTTGGGTCCAGGTTCTCCATGCAGTTGACTTGCTTACCCAGGGAGACATCTAAATGATATTTCAGTACATGTTTTTACATCAATTTTCCAAAATTTGCACACGTCTCGCTCAGGAACAGTACTGATGAGGAAAGTAGATGAGGTCTCCTTCAGTGCAACCTGAAGGGAACAAGCCTGACCAGGTCAAATAACCTGGAATCCAGTGCATGGAATTTCCTGCAATTAAGTCTCCTTTAAGTTTCCCACCGATTCTGTGCCCCATCCTGCAGCTCAGTATCGGTCTCCCCTACCACCAAGCCACAATCAATCATGCCCCAACCATTCCACCTAGTAGCCAGTTTTGTCTCCTACAACCCCTAGCTAATTGTGACTACCATCATTCCCCACAAATGCCCACATCAATTCAGAATCAGAATCAGAATTAGTTTTATTATCACTGACGTATGTCGTGAAATGTGTTGTTTTGCGGCAGCAGTACAGTGCAAGACATAAAAATTACTATAATTCAATCTTTTCCTTGATTAAACTAGAGCAGGAAAGAACCTTGGCCACACAAAGTCTGTAAGACTAATTCTATTGCTCATTGAGTCAGGCCTCGTGCATAACATAATTATACAATGGAGGGTCCAGATGCAAGATGGTCCAGATGTGGGGTACAAATTACAACAGGAGATAGAAAAGGCATGTAAAAAGGGCAATGTTACGGTGGTCACGGTCACTTCAGGATTATCTTATCTCAAGCATCTGATTGCCGGATTTCAATATGCAGGTAAATGGGGAAAATCAGGTTGGTACTGAATCCCAGTAGAAGGAATTTGTAGAATGCCTACAAGATGGCTTTTTAGAGCAGCTTGTGGTCGAGCCCACTAGAGAAAGGGCAATTCTGGATTTGGTGTTGTGCAATGAACCAGATTTGATTAGGGAGCTTAAGGTAAAGGAACCCTCAGGAGGCAGTGATCATAATATGATAGAATTCACCCCGCAGTTTGAGAGGGAGAAGCTAAAATCGGATGCATCGGCATTACAGTTGAGTAAAGGTAACTACAGAGGGATGAGAGAGGAGCTGGCCAGAGTTGATATCAAGGAGATCCCAGCAGGGATGATGGTACAGCAGCAATGGCAGGAGTTTCTGGGAGTAATTTGGAAGACGCAGGATCAGTTCATCCCAAAGAAGAAGAAGCATTTGAAAGGGAGGATGAGGCAACCGTGGCTGACAAGTGAAGTCAAAATAGCACAAAAGCAAAAGAGAGGGCATACAATATTGCAAAAATTAGTGGGAAGCTAGATGATTGGAAAAGTTTTAAAAACTAACAGAAGGCAACTAAAAAAGCAATAAGGGGAGAAAAGATGAAACATGAAGGTAAGCTAGCCAATAATATAAAATAGGATACTAAAAGGTTTTCAGATATATAAAGAGTAAAGGAGAGGCAAGAGTGGATATCGGACTGCTGGAAAATGATGCTGGAGAGGTAGTAATGAGGAACAAAGAAATGGCAGATGAACTGAATAAGTATTTTGCGTCAATCTTCACTGTGGGAGACACCAACAACATGCCAGAAATTCGAGAGAGTCAGGGAGCAGAAGTGAGCGTAGTTGCTATTACTAAGGAGAAGGTGCTTGGGAAGCTGGAAGGTCTGAAGGTAGATAAATTACCTGGACCAGATGGACTACACCCTAGGGTTCTGAAAGAGGTAGCTGAAGAGATTGTGGAGGCATTAGTAGTGATCTTTCAAGAATCACTAGATTCGGGAATGGTTCCAGAGGACTGGATAATTGCAAATGTCACTCCACTTATTAAGAAGGGAGGGAGGCAAAAGGCAGGAAATTATAGGCCAGTTAGCCTGACTTCAATGGTAAGATGGTAAGAGTCCATTATCAAGGATGAGGTTTCAGGGTACTTGGAAACGCATGATAAAATAGGCTGAAGTCAGCATGGTTTCCTTAAGGGGAAATCTTGCCTGACAAATCTGTTGGAATTCTTTGAGGAAGTAACAGGCAGGATAGACAAAGGAGAGTCAGTGGATGTTGTTTACTTGGATTTTCAGAAGGCCTTTGACAAGGTGCCGCACATGAGGCTGCTAAACGAGATAGGAGCCCATGGTATTGCAGGAAAGTACTAGCATGGATAGAAGATTGGCTGACTGGCAGAAGGCAAAGAGTGGGAATAAAGGGGGCCTTTACTGATTGGCTGCTGGTGACTAGTGGTGTTCCGCAGGGGTTGGTGTTGGGTCTGCTACGTTTTGCGTTATATGTTAATGATCTGGATGAAGAGAATTGATGGTTTTGTGACCAAGGTTTGTGGATGATACAAAAATAGGTGGAGGGGCAGGTAGTGTTGAGGAAGCAAGGAATCTGCAGAAGGACTTGGACAGGTTGGGAGAATGGGCAAAGAAATGACAGATAGAATACAGCATGGGGAAGTGTATGGTCATGCACTTTGGTAGAAGGAATAAAGGTGCAGACTATTTTCTAAACGGGGAGCAAATTTGGAAATCAGAGGTGCAAAGGGACTTGGGAGTCCTAGTGCAGGATTCCCTAAAGGTTAACTTGCAGTTTGAGTTGTTAGTAAGGAAGGCAAATGCAATGTTAGCATTCTTTTCAAGCTATAAAAGCAAGGATATAATGCTGAGGCTTTATAAGGCGTTGGTCAGACTGCATCTGGGGTATTGTGAGCAGTTTTGGGCCCCCTATCTAAGGAAGGATGTGTTGGCATTGGAGAGGGTCCAGAAGATATTTACAAGAATGATCCCAGGAATGAAAAGGTTAATGTATGAGGAGTGTTTGAAGGCTCTGGGCCTGTACTCACTGGAGTTTAGAAGGATGAGGCGAGATCTCATTGAAACCTACCGTATATTGAAAGGCCTGGATAGTGGAGAGGATATTTCCAGTAGTGGAAGAGTCGAGGACCAGAGAGCACAGCCTCAGAATAGAAAGACATCCGTTTAGAACAGAGATAAGGAGGAATTTCTTTAGCCAAAGTGTGGTGAATCCGTGGAATTCATTGTCACAGATGGCTGTGGAGGCCAAGTCATTGGGTATATTTAAAGCGGAGGTTGATAGGTTCTTGATTAGCAAGAGATCAAAGGTTACGGAGAGAAGGCAGGAGAATGGGGTTGAGAGGGAAAAATAACTCAGCCATAATCGAATGGCGGAGCAGACTCAATGGGCTGAATGGCCTAATTCTGTTCCTATGTCTTATGGTCAAAACATTCATTGAGCCACCAGGCATCAAAGATTTATTGTAATCTCTGAGGTTTAGAACAATTTCTAGGCCCTTGGATTCTGTTAACTCTTTTGAAACATGGGTTTTATGATGTAATTCATTGTATTTAAATATGTTCCACTAAAGCTAATACTATACAGCTATCTATAATATATACAGATTATTTAAGTGCATGTATGCATTTACCAGTGTCCATATAAAGCAGCACTATGTGGTCTTGGATGCTTTATGTTGCAGTCTTTTCTGCCGAATGTAAACTCTGCAGATGATCTGGCATCTAATGTCACATACTGGTTAATCATGCTTTCACAAAAATGCATCTTGCAAATCCCAGAGGATCCACAAGACAAAAGAGTGCCACATCACAACAGGATAAAATATTTTATCACCTGGTCTGGAAAACCTAAAGAAATCATTGGCAATGTGGGTCATGAGTTATCTATTTAATTCACACCCCCCACCACCACTATTTGGTCCAACACAACTAAAGAGCTTAGAGCAGTGACAGGATTCTTACTGTGTACAGATTACTGTCAATCAACTGCCTTGAAGCATTGCATGCTCCATGTCTTCAGGTCAAGAAGCATATAACAGAGCAGGTTGGATTCTTTCCAATGTACCTGTTTGCTTTTGATGGCTAGTCCCATGGTGTTATCTGCTAGCACAGGTAAAATTCATATGTCATATATGTTTACAACAAACTCAAGACAACAAAACCTCACTTTAGAATTGGCTGTTATCACTTTTGTCTCTACTGTGTTGAAAATTTATAACATTCTGTAGTCTTCTGTACTACAAATCTCTAATTTGGAGATAATCTAAGAAACTTGAGCCCAGAACACAGATGGTATAGTGCTGTGTTTTTCAGTGCCACTCTGTTGAAAATGTACTTACCATGGTGTGAAACATGATAATGATTATAACTCAATTGTTTCGTTTCACCCCAGAAATTTCACCTCAAACTTCCCAGCATGAGTTTTGTTTGCACATTTGACAAGATTTTCACATCATACTTGCACTAAGTTATATCATTCCCCAAGCAATTCTCCTTTTGTAACACGGTGGGGGAAATTAGACCAATTTGTCCCAGTAGTAAACACTGTTGAACAGTGCCGGCAAGTCTTTACAGTGCAGCCTTGGGACTAGGATCCTACTAAGTTCATAATTATCTCACCCCCTCCCACTCCCCACCTGACCTTCTAATTTCCCAATGGTACTAACTGCTCTCTCACCTCCTCCACCACCAATCACCCCTTTAGTCCTTCAATCAAATCAGGTCCCACCTACTGACTTCTCCCAGTTTCTCATTCACTGATCGTCCCAGAGATACTTCGATCTCCCTCCCACCTGACCATTTGATCAGCCCATTGAAACTGGTAAATTGGTTTATTATTGTCAATGTACAGTGAAATACTTTGGTCTCCCTTTGATGGCCCTCTGATCTCCCCTGTCCTGACTCTCTGACTGACCTAACTGCCCGCTACCATCCTCTGATGGGAGCCCACTGGGTGCCACTGAAGTTTGCAATGGGGAGGGGAACACATAACCAAAACAGTTGCTGACATACGACAACCTAGGGTAACCTTTCGGGAGCACTAGAATTTCTAGCTCATTGCCTTGCAAACATTGTACAGTAACCAATCTATGTATCTATATATCGTGTATATTATCAGCTCTGTTTAAACCATATATATGATTTACTACTCTGCCTTATTTGAAGCTTCTTTAAATCAGAATCAGGTTTATTATCACTGACTTATATGTCGTGAAACTTGTTGTTTTGCAGCAGCAGTACAGTGCAAAGACAATTAGCCTTTGGTGACATACACTTAACTTTGCAGAGCTGTGCCATTTGTGTCTCCGTTCTTCTCAATGAACAAGGCGACAGAATCGTGGACACAATCGGCCAAATGGCTTCCTTCCATGCCTTCAATTTTTATGATTCTGTTCTATGTATTAAGGCTACAGGCTTTCTTAACTCACTGCACCAAATCTCTCTTCACCTTTCAATAACATATTATGGTGCGTCATAGCCTTAGAGGCAAAATCTGTTCTGCTATTTCTCCTGGTGTCAACCTTGGCTCAGTCGGTAGCACCCTTACCTAAGTCAGAAGGATTATTGTTCAGGTCTCATTTCAGGCTGACATTTCAGTACTGAGGGAGTGCTGCAATGTTGGAGGTGATCTATTAAATGACATTTTAAATCAAGGCCGGCCTGCTCCCTCAAATGCGCATAAGTGTTCCTAAAGCCATTAGCCTCTGTCCCGATCAAACTTATCCCAATTACTCACAACTACTAAAAGCAGAATTACTGGTCACATTGTGGTCTAGGGAAGCTTGCTGTGATCGAACTATCTGGATCATTTTTCTACATTGCAATCGACTGTACTTCAAAATTTCTTTATTGGCTCTAACTACATTCGGGCATCCAGAATTTGTGAAAGGCACCACAGAATGCCAATTTTTTTTTATCCTCTGCCTCACAATTTTTTTTACCTTTCACATACGTAAATTGCTTTGGCGTTGAAGGGGTTGAATATGCTTTATGTACTCTGCTCGTTACTTATTTCCTGAGTGGCTGACAGAGAGGAAAATTGAATGGGGAGAACTACACATTGGTTACAGTGTCCACTGAACTTATTGCTTCATTTTTGTGTGCTGCTCAAGAGATGCAAAATCACCAAGTGGTGCAAAAACCAAACCTGGTTGTTATAACAGGAAAATCCCATTTCCCGTCTTGGTCAATGCATGCTGGAACCAGAACATCTCATATTGGATTAGGCACATGTTGGATTAGGCATTTAACACTGAATTTCAACAATTGCAGATTATCAGCAATTGCAGCCTTTGCTTCCCATGTTTCCAGCATTCAGTTTCTTTCTCCCTTTCTTTAGTCTGCTGGTAAGACCATAAGATATAGGATATAGAAGCAGAATTAGGCCATTCAGCCCATCGAGTCTGTTCCACCATTCAATCATGGCTGAGTTTTTTTTAACCCCATTCTCCCCGTAGCCCTTAACCCTCTTACCAGTCAACAACCTATCAACCTCTGCCTTAAAAACACCCAGTGACTTGTCCTCCACAGCCCTCTGTGGCAATGAATTCCATAGATTCACCACCCTCTGGTTGAAGAAATTGCTCCTCATTTCAGTTTTAAAGGGACGCCCCTTTATTCTGAGGCTGTGCCCTTGGACCCTAGACTCTCCTCCTGATGGAAACATCCTCTTCATGTCCACTCTATCCAGGCCTTTCAGTATCCGGTAGGTTTCAGTGAGCTCCCCCCCTCATCCTTCTGAACTCCATCGAGACTGTTCTTATTGTGCGTTATTAGCTGAATTCTCCTATTTGCACCTCCTCAGACCTACCTTTAAACAAGAGAAGATCAGAAATAGAATATACTTCCTCCAGACCCACTGTTTCTCTGCCTTATCCCCGTATCCTTTGATTCCTTTAATATCCAGGATGCAATCAATAACTAATCCTCCACAGCCCTCCAGAGTAGAAGATTCACCACCCTCTGAGAGCAGAGGTTGCTTCTCATTTTAGATCTGAATGGCCTTCCCTTATCTTGCCTTTCACTAGCTTTTACCTTCCTCTACCTCCATCATCCCATTAGTTATTCAATCTTCCCTGCCCTCTACCCTCGCACAAACCCTCACTCAGGCTCTTCCTCCTTCCAGCATCACGTCAACCAGCCTTACTTCTTTGCATCCTAAAACTTGTTTTCTCTCCTGAGACATTGTCCATTTCCATAAGGAGGCCATTGACATGTTTCTTCTCTCTCTTCAGATGCTCCCTCTGCTGCTCAGTATTTCCAGCACATTCTGTTTTATTTCAGATTTCCAGCATTGGTAGTAGTTTGTTTTTTTCTGGAAAATGTTTCTAATTAATGTTCTTGTTGATATTGCCTTTAAAGTAAGTGAAGAAATTAAGTTGCTGACAGAAAATTATAGAGTCTGCTTTAGTCCTGCGTGACCTGGTGAGATAATGGCTGTGAGAATTTAAACTATCTATTTGAATTTGCTTCAGATTGTGGGCTCTGTGTGCATCCCAGATGGACTGGAACATCTGACGTTTGGCACATCAAAGAAATCCCTGCCTACTGAGGATCGGTTCGCAGCCACAGACTAATCTGAAACAATCATTCTTCCTGTTGTTCACCTATTTATATTGAATGAAACAATCGCTGAACAGAAGGGAAAAGACTGTTATATGTTGCTCTGTTCAGCTTGATGTAAACTGGTTCAAAGTAGCATGGATTATACTCTTCATCTGGAGTTTCCGTTTGCTTTAATAAAGGCACAGGCCTTGAGTAGAAATCTGAAGCCAGCCTACCAACATAGTCAATGGAGAGCTGACCCTCTGCTTCAAAATTGTTTTCTTGATAATATACATTAGATTTTATTTTTGATGAAAAAATAAAGTCTGAACTCACTACCATTTGTATGGGTGGAATGGTCATCACATGTTGCCAAGGAAACTTTGTCAGACTGCAAAGAGTTAGAATGACAGCATTTTCAAATAGTGAATCTTATGCACTATTCTATCGCTTTAATTAAAAAGACTTTTGTTATTTTCTTCAGATTTCAGACCACCCCATTCCACCGGATAAAAGAATGGCTTGACTTCTCCATCTGAAAGCTCATAGGAGGTGCGCCAGAGGAGCCAAGAATGATTAGTCTTCCATTTTGTTTCTTTTGCCTCTTCTTAAAACCTGAACACAACGGGTAAATTGGTAAACTCACTATCTGGAGGATCATGATATAAATGTATGACCTACAAGGTATTACATTATATTACAGGTTTAAACAGATTGATAGATGGTGGAATAAAAAAAATCTATGATTTCACTCTCAACAATACCATCTTTGGCATATCCTTCCTTTAAACTATAGTGCCATTTGTTTCAATTTTGGTTATGATTACATTTCCCAGTGGGTTATTTGCAGAAGGCTATATTCAAATACAACACTTCCTTTGACTCCATGCATTGCACAATGCACCATGTCACACATTTACTGTGTAAGACACCCTCCCTACTTTTTAATTTAAAACTCTTGCAAAAACTCTGAGCTATATGTGATATGGTCCAATAGTTGCGAGAGAGGGCAGACTCATTTTAAGAAGCACTCATTGTTCTATCTGCTGCCCACCGACTATTGGAAGAGACCTGAGAGAGAGAGGAATGGGGCACTGGAGGCTGAATAGAGATAAGCAAAGCAATAAAAGAACAAGGCAGCACTGGAAGAGACTGCCATTCTCTCTAAAATGCAAGGCAACCTGCAATACGTTGTACCACTTCTTTTTCTTCTTCACAAATATTGCAATGCAGCAGTATAATGATTATATTACAAGGCTTGCAACACAGATACTAGGACTGGAAATCTGGAGATGTGAATTCAAGTCCCATTAATCAAAGTAAGTGGAATTCTGTACAAGGTCCATCATTTGTTTAAAACTGGAGCACTGGAAGTCAAATTTCTACATTGCAGCATTCCATTGAAGACAACAAAGATTTTGTTGGTAAATTCACTCTCTTACCAACAAATTCATTCTATTATAATTGTCTTACACCTTGATAGGAAATGCCTTTCTGTTATTTGCTAAGTTGTTGTGCACAGGAGCCAGCTCCCTATAATAAACAAGTGCCATGTGACCCAGTGTATACAGCAACCCTACGCATTATATTATAAACAATATTAAGCAGTCTTAATTTTCTTAAATTAACCTAAATAAACACCTTTCATTTACAATATGCTATACATTGGTTACCATTATCAATATTAAAACAAAGACTGCACAGAATGTTTTATTCAGATTCATTCTATTCTGTAATTACAGAAGCTGGGAATCTTACCTCCCTCAGTATTTCCTATATTCTCTGAAAACACAAAGCTTGAAATTATTATCTAGCTATTTTTATTGACTTCCTTTGACTTCTCTCCTACTGTTTTCAATCTAGGTGGTGCTTAGTGCTTCAGGCATTGTTCCTTCACCCAGGTTCCTTAATTTGAAGAAAAACCTAGATTGACTGCTAGGGTGGTTGAACATATGGCATAAATAAAATACACAAGAGGACTGTGGTTTAGGGTAAAATAAACCAGCAGTAAGTCAAACCTTCACAACTTACTCACCCTTCCAGCTTTTTAGTTATGTGTCTGATATTGCTCACTGATTTATTTTTCAGTAAACCCATTGCGACCCATAATGCAGTCTTTATCTAAAATATTCATTGAAACCTTGAAGCCAAGATAAGAAAGGTGTTGCAAGCAGAGGAAAGAAAAAAAAGTATAAATAAATCTACAAGCTAAATCAATGTTATTTTTGATCTTTACTTGGAAGAATCACAGAAAGTTGAACTTTCTGCTACATATTAAAAGAGTGTCAGTAAATGGTAAGGAAATATTGCAGTGTCTAGTTGCAGAAAGTTCTTTCACTGCTGCACTAAAGAAAATTGCCCCAGGTAACGCAGCATATGTCAACCACTTCTTGCACAAATCCTTCTTACTATTACCAAAGGAAATGAGAACCAATGAAAGTATGTGTAATCCATTACAACATAATTTTTGCAGCTGCTATGTCAGGTCAAAGGCCACCATTGAACTTGGAGGCACAAAGCTGAAACTGTACCCTTTACAACTTGATTCTCTATTTCTTATATTAACTCTCTGAATGCCAATATTACTCTTAGTTATTTAAATTTTTGGACACCAAAATGATGTGTTAAAACAGTCTGTTATTGTCAGCAATAATTGACCAGAGAATGTATTGTTAGGAGCCCTGAATGACAGGTAGAATTACTGAATATAATATTTTAAAACAGTGGTTACCTGGTATATATAAAATGTCAAACTGAGCGAGGTATTTTCTGCCACTAAGTAAGTGAACTTTATTTTTCAATTTACTTTTGAGTGAGATTGTGCAGACTTTTGTGGAGGGCCAGCTGCTACCGGGTCAAGTTACACGATAGAAACCATCATTTTGAAGGGAAATGTGAAATGAGATACCTGAGAACTTTGTTTATTGGTGATGGGATATATCAGGTCCAATTTGTTGACAGTAAACTTATCATACTTCTGGTTATTACAACAACTTGGCGTAATCTGTAGGTTTTCAATGAAAATTTCCCCATCAACTGTTTCTGCAGATCTGCAGATTCACTGAGCGAACATGGTTTCCACCAAATTTCCACTGCTGTTCCTGAATGGGACAGTATCTAACACCAGGAGAGAAAACCTATGGTGCTGATCTCGAGAAAGGCACGCAGGAATAGTCAGAAACAACCATGGGGAAGAATGGGAGAATGCTTGGTGCCAGTTGGGAAAATATATACTGCCTATTGGGAGAAGTCATGGAGCTGATCGGGAGAATCCATGAGGCTGATCAGAAAAATCCACAGGGCAGATCAGGGGAGCCCATGACACCTGATTGAGAGACTCCATTAGGTTGATAAGGAGAATCCATAGAGCTGGAGACACAAGAGGATCCGTGGGGCTGATCAGGAGAAGCCGTGGGGTCCACTGAGAGAAATGATGGAGCCTTTAAGGAGAATCCATGTAGATCCTTATCCACAATGCTGCCTGACCTGCTGAGTATTTCTAGCATTTTCTGTTTATATTTCAGATTTCTAACATCTGAGATATTTTTGTTTGCTTGTTGTGCTTTGAATTGTAAGCCTAGGTTATATTTCATGTTTCCACACAAATTCTGGAATCGTGTACATAAAATCTTCAACAAAGCATTACAACTGTGCAGCCTCCTGGAATACAATTGGTTCCTTTTAATTCATTTCATTAAGAAATATTCCTTCACATATTCATTAATGGAAGCAGTTCTACTAATGCAGCTGAAAATAGTCATGGAAGAAATGTTTCTAATAAGTGTGTCCATTCCTCTAATCCCCCACCTGAGTTAAGTTACCAAAAATGAAAAATAAATTAAACTGAATCTTTTACTCTGATGTATTTTTGTTGTTAATATTTTACATATATATATATATATATGCACACACACACACACACATCTATTTATTGATGTATTCATGTATCTTTTATTTATGTGTGTGTGTGTGTGTGTGTGTGTGTGTGTGTGTGTGTGGTGTGTGTTTGTGTGTGTGTGTGTGTGAGAGAGAGAGAGAGAGAGAGAGAGAGAGATACGTAATTGGTACAAAATGAAAAACTTCTTGAATCAGCAGAATCTTGCAATTTTAACCTCCAGTGCCACCGGTTTTGTCAGCTGGACAAACTTAATCTTGAACCAGCATAAAGATTGTGAGGAACAGAACAATAATGGCAGAGTGAAATACTGGAAATACCCTGCAGGTTAGGCAGGATCTGTGGAAGGAGAAGAGTTTTCTTTAAATTTATAATGGCTTTGGGTATTACTCAGGTGTGTTTTAAATTTTCCGATACTTTGTGCATACCCCTTTAGTGGATACCTCCCAGAATATGCTTTTACAAGTATGCCAAACATGCAAACTTGACCCGCTCATATGTCACTATCATTTTGAAGTATATATAAACAGTATAATTAAAATAGAGAATCCTACAATGTGCATGCAAAGCACTTGTGATAGTTCTTTGCTCAACAAAGATCAGTGCAGTATACTGGCAGTCTTCTCTGTGATTAAAGTAACAAGCAGGCACACTGCTCTTCCCAAGTAAGGCTCATGATTTGCCATCCTGTGACATTGCACAACAATATCTGCCACCTTTGAAACCTACTGTGACAAGCACAATTATGAAACCAAATTAGACCATGTAAACTTCAACCAAATGGAGAAATTTTATTTGTGACTGGAAAAGAAATTTAAGAATCAGCAGTGGGATAAACTGAAGTACTCTGGTGTAGTGTATCGACTGCAGCATATGTTGTATATCAAGCATACACAAATGATGGTTGGAGGGACTTACTTAGCTCACAATGTCACATGACTAGACCCAAAGAAGGGCTTCTGGGATCCTACCATTGGGCACAGTGCAATCTGCCCTTTTAAGCAGTCTTGCACCATTGTCAGAGAGCAGAATGAGAGGGAATTATTGAATAGGATTGGATCTTGTAGGGGTGTGTGCAATCACACAGATGATGGGTGATTTGGGAGGGTGTAGGTCAAGCAGATGACGATGGGAGAACAGTTATCAAGAAGATAATTTGTACAGTCAGGAGTTGGGCAAATGATAGAGATTAGTCTGTTCATTGACATGAGGCAGGTTCAGACAGGGCTGTGAGGAGTGGTGGGGGGCGATGGGAGGCGGCAGGGATATATCTCCCCTCTTTTGTTCTCGTCTGAAATGAACAGGATCTGATGGAGATAATCTTGCATTATGCTTGCCTCCTTTTGATATACAAATCCCATTTGCCTGGATTAGGATCATATCTTTCTGTGTCTTGTCTATTTAAGTGTCTGTCTAAATGCCTCTTAAAGGTAGTAGTTGTATCTGATTCCAGCCCATTCCAGATATTAACCAATCTCTGTATAAAAAAACTTTCCCCTAAGATCCATTTTAAATCTCCTACCTCTCACCTTAAACCTCTTCCCTCTTGATTTGACACACTACCATGGGAAAAAGATTCTGACTATCTACCCTATCTATGGCTCATAAAATTTAATTTGTGCCTATCAGGTCATACTTCAGCCTCCTTTGCTCCAGGGAAAACGAGCCCAGCCTATCCAATCTTTCCCCATAACTAAAGTCCTCCAATCCAGGTAACACCCTGATGAATCTCCTCTGCACCATCTCCAGTGCAATCACATCCTTCCTATAGTGTGTCAACCAGTGGTCCTGTCTGAACTCTCAGGTAGGTGGTAAAGATCCTGTGGTACTATTTCTGTGAAGAGTAGGGGAGTTATATTCCGTGTTCTCGCCAGTGCTGACCTCCCAAAGCAACATCACTGAAATTAATCTTCTGGTGATCGTCTTTGTGTGTGCTTGGGAGCTATTGTTTTTCCCATATTGCAAAATGGGACTTCATAGGCTACAAAGGCCTTTAGAGGCATCTTGAGCTTATAAAAGGAGCAACATAAATTACATTCTTTCTTTCTGAGATTGTGCAATTATTGCTGAATCGCAGATAAGACGTTTTAATTTTTGGCATGGGAGATCCTAACATGTTTTACTTACAACCTTTAACAGGAGAGACCGAGAGAGAGAGCGAGGGAGAGCGAGGGAGAGCGAGGGAGAGTGAGGGAGAGCGAGAAGAGCAAGGAGAGCGAGGGAGAGAGAGAGAGAGGGAGAGAGAGTGGGAGGGGAAGGGGGGGAAGAGAGAGAGAGAGAGAGAGAGAGAGAGAAAATTCTGCCTTGTCAAGCTGAGAAGCTTGGTACAAGTCTCCCTTTACTCCCAGCAGCCAACAGGGTCAGATTTGTGATTTTCAGTTCTACTGTCTGCACCCTACTGTTAATTGCAATTGATCCACCCAAGCCCGAAGCCTGAATTTTTAGCCCACTGTGCTACCTAATCTCAATTTTCTGGTTGGTTTCACTGCAGCTACTGCAGGTACTGTTCCTGAAACACAGGGAACTCACTTACAATTTGCACACATGCTTTGGTTTAATTTTCTTACTCCTTAACCAAACAATCAAATCATGATATTAGAAAATCAGACTGCTGCACTTTAATTTTATTCCAAGAAGCCTAAAATCAAATGTTACTGAAATACATCAATAGGATTTTTTGCTTGGTATAAACTTACTGATTTAGGCTGCTGTTAATGCAATTCAAACCTCCCACAAGGTAAAACCCATTTATTGGATTTATTCATTTGACTCTGTTGCTTTCATTGTAGTTTTATAAGAACTGGGTTAAAAGAAACTCCTACCTAGCTAACTTCTAGTCCAGTTCCAATGGAGTTGCTTTCATCCTGGAGATGTGCTGGGAGCAGGCTTTGCCCCACTAGGAATTAAAATTATGTTGATTTTCACATGTTAAAAAGAATTTAATTAGAATGAACTGAAGCTGAAGTTTAATATCACCCAGCTTCCCTTTACAGCCTATGACTTTTTTTTGTCAACAATGATATTTTTGTGTTTGTGCCCCATGCTCCAGACTTTCGTTGTATCTGACGTCCAAGGCCTTGGATGCACTGGAATGGGAGTGGTTCATTTTCAGGAATGAAAATGCATCGCCGAGCAATTGGGTTCAAGGCCAGGTTCCAGTGTTTGCCAGTGGCCAGTGCAGTCATGACACGGTAGGTAGTAGGGAGAGACACTGGAGGCTGCGCCTTGGATCGGGAGGAAGAAGAGCTAATGATGAGCCCCTGTGTTCACCTGAGGATCAGCAAACCCAATAAGGTACGTCACGAGGGGTGGGGATAAAAACTGACACCAGCACCAGGAGTTTTGGCAGATGATGATTTGGGGAAGTAGTGGTTAGAAGATCAAGGACTGGAGCCTAGACTTTGGGAAGTAGCAGGAGGTGGGGGGGGGGGGGAGGGTAGGTGGGTGGGGTGGTCAGGTACTTGGCTGATCAACAGAAGGATCAAAGGAAGAAGTCTGGAGAAGGAGTTGGTGTGGCCAGAAAAAAATAAAGATAAATAACAGTATTACCTGTCTGGGGTCCCATTTCTGGCATTTTCGGTTTTGTCCTAGGTCTGTGGTAATCTTGGGAGCACCTGGCTGGCTCAACAGTGGTCATTTGTGGGAGGACATACTGCAAGTTTCACCACAATGTGCCAAAGGAAGGTTGCACAGGTATTGAAGTCATCCCATGCAAACCTTCTGTGGAAAGTCATATTAAGGAGCAAGGATGATTCACTCCCAGAGGGGAACTTCCGGTGTGATTACATCAACCTTTACATGGCTTGCTACTGTTTTTCATACCTGAAAATATTGATTATCAAATGCTTAAGAAAAAGCTTTATGCAATTTCTAGGCACATGAATTTTCAATGACTTGCAGAGGATAAATAGAATTTAATCTGTGTGTTTCTATCAAAACAGTCCACAGAGGAAAAGCCTGCAACATTTGTATCGGTTCTCTGCTAATGTACTCAGTGTTTTGAATGCAACAAATCATCCTTTTTGGTTTTTTTTTCTCTAGCTGGGAGGTCAATATCTGATAATAATTATAATAGAAAATAATATCTTCTGAATTGTAATCCCTGCAAATGATGCTGATGAGTGGCTGTTGAGACTGGCCAATCAATCTGCTGTACCATCCATCAGCTGTGACAGACAATGGCAAACGAGAGCAGTTTGCATCAATAGGACACCCTCTACAAGGTGTTTGAGCTTCATTTTTCTTGACAAAGACAAAACTCAGTGACAGGCCAAAGCCTAGCCATTAATCAAGTCACTCAGTAGAATCGGTGTCCTATACCCACAACAGTAAACAAGCTACCCCCTCCTCCTTTACTGGACAGCTGGTGTTTGTACCTTTCTTACAGATGCTACATGTGCCTCATTTTATTTAGAGAGCCACTGCCTGCCTTCTGTGACATTTTTACTTAATTCTGCATGGTTTGATTGAAGATGACATGTACAATATTTACAGAAGTGGATTGATTCAGATACGTTGTCTAAATATTGCCTAAATCCACTTGCTATTTTCTCTCCTTTCACTTACTGTCAAATTGTCCATTCTACCTCACTGTACCAAGAAAATTATTAAAGCTGTTTCCTTTGCAGTTGTAAAATTTTCCCATCTATCGTGTGAAATCAATTATGATCATTTATTTACACAACAGAAACAAAACAGAATTCACCAAAAGTAGACATGGTGTAGAGTTATGTTGCACTATCAATGTTAAACATCCAACCTGCAGAGACAGATTGTTCTGTACTTAATGCCAATCATGGCTGACATTGGAAACCCCAATAGGTGATGGTATGAGTGTGATTAAACTAACTATTCATAAACATGGTACAACCTCCAACATGTACTATTCCTTTTTATCGCTGATTCCAGGAACGCTTTACCTAACAGAGGTGTTTAATCAAAGGCAAACAAAATAAGGTTTTAAAGTCCCTTTCAGTAGGACTATACTACTTGACAATTACAGAGCACCAGATGCCAAATTGAAGAATTACTGGCACTTCCATTGCACAAGGGCAGCTCCACAGGGGCTGTCAGCCTCAGGAATACTGACAGCCTCCCTTGTGCTTCCTCACAGCCGTCATCCTTAGTGTGGGATTACTTTTATCTTGTGGACACAGGAGCTGCTTCTAATCACTTTACATCTCTGCTCCGAGGGTCAAATGCGAGCCCAATGCTGCCGAGAAAGACCTGTACAAACTGTCACCTTCACTAGACAGATAAGCTGTTGGTAGGAGATGGTGAACTAGAGCAAACAGCCAGCCATCAGCAAACACCATAAATATGTCAAAATGCCAGCAGGAAGATGAGGCTTTGCACGTATTCACAGCCCTATGCTTAATGAACTGTCAAGGCTTTGGTGTGGTGTTCATTTTCTAAAGCATGTGAATCAGCATCATTAAGAATCTTCTTAATGTCTTTCCCATTTTCAATAATGTAGCTAAAGGCTATATTATTGTACAATATATTGCCTTATCCTTAAATCTTCAAAACGCTATCAAGTGTTTTACAAGATCTCAAGACTGACTTAGAAAAATAAGTTCTCCAAGAAAGCAAACATTGCAAGCTTGTATTCAGTTTTCAAAGTTATATATATTTTTGATGCAGATCATTTATTTTTGCTCTAGTATCTCTTTACAATGCCACCAGCTTCTATTTGCTCCCAATTAGAGTACCAGTGTCAAAATGACATAAACAACACTGAGAGCATGAGTTAGCAATCTCTATTACAGAGGAGCTAAACATCAAGAGGTTAGACCATAAATTGCTTTATAACATATGTGCTGTAGTTTACATTGGTGAATCTTTACTAGTGATGCCACAATAATTTTGTTTCATAGTTACAAACTCATTCAGTGTAGTTCAGCATGACAACCACTTTACAACCATCCTCCTGCAAATTACATGATTTGGGAAGAAGTCTGCTATTGAAACAAAAGGAAAATTTAGTACTGATTCTTTTTTCCCTCTTTGACCTCATTTTGTCTTTGATGTATTCTTGTTTATTTATTTTCTCTAGATTTCTACATTGCAGCTTCAAGAAGCATAGTTAATAAGGGGCACTGATTCTGTAATATGTTTATTTAATTAATTTCAGTTGGTGATACTCTTACTTCAGATCTAAGGGATTGGGGGTAAAAATGATGGATCAGAATTAAGCAAAAAAAATTGTCGAGCGGCATGACACATCCCCTTCAATGATGCTTCTTCAAAATTTCTGATTAATGTAGGTGCCCACAGATCATAGGGGTAAAAATTCAAACTCCAACTTGAAGCATAGACATGTAAGATGGTAGTGAAAGTGCACTGAATTCTGCTTCTGAAATTCAGTTTGATTGATTTCAGTGTGGAGTTCAAATCGCATGCATTACTGCATCACATCATAATCAAAGACCCCACCCACCCGGCTCATTCTCTCTTCTCTCCTCTTCCATCAGGTAGAAGATACAGGAGACTGAGGGCACGTACCACCAGGCTTAAGGACAGCTTCTACCCCACTGTGATAAGACTATTGAACGGTTCCCTTATAGGATGAGCTGGACTATGACCTCATGATCTACCTTGTTGTGACCTTGCACCTTATTGCACTGCACTTTATCTGTAGCTGTGACACTTTACTCTGTACTGTTATTGTTTTTACCTGTCCTACATCAATGCACTCTGTACTAACCCAATGTAACTGCACTGTGTCATGAATTGACCTGTACGATCGGTATGCAGGACAAGTTTTTCACTGTACCTCGGTACAAGTGACAATAATAAAACAATACCAATACATACTTAGCACATACAACAAAGGTCAAAGGACAGTTCTGATGAAAGGTCATCAACCTGAAATGTTGTTATGACTTTAAATGAGCTTCCTGGAGACCAGAGCTGAAGGTCTTTCTTCAGCACAAGCAAACATTCTGGAAGAGTCTCTTGTAAGAATCTCCCTTCAGAAGAATCCCTTGGTAGAATCTCTTGGAACTCAAAGTACATCAAGGTTTTATACTCCTTAAGCACAAAGATAACAGCATGTAATTAAATACACCTCCAATGGTTACACTTACATAGTTTACTTCAACATTTTGGGTGTAGACAACTACTTCTATAGAATTACATATTTACAATAGAGCAAAACCAGGATGTTCCACACCTAATGGATGGGTTCAATATCCTTAAAGTATCAGTAAATATTACATTATTGAATAAAATATCTTCGTACAAGTGGCAAGAGATTGTCTTGTCTGTTTCCAAAGTATATCTCTTAAGTGATCTCCCTCTGTGAATCAGTAGCCTACAATATTCGTAGACAGTGGTGTCTATTGCTTATAATTTACATGTGAACATGTTTTTTTGAAGACTGGCTCTTGTTTGAATAAATGGCTGCTATCCACATAGCTCCTGATTAAAATTGACATTCATCCCCGAACAATGTTAACTCTGTTCTCTTACCATGCTTGCTACCTTACCTGCTGGGTACCTCTAGCATTTTCTGTTTCTATGACAAATTTCCAACAGTGCAGCTAATTCAAAAGAGCTGGACTTGAATCAGTGAATTCTGGATGACAACATTCCTGCTTTGCTGTACTTCTGGCATTGGAACAAGGCTTAGTGAAGTTCGAGCTAAGTAACTCACACATAACTTCATTATTTAAGGACTTCTGGATATTTTAAGTTGCCCTGTAAACATAGGCATACCATCGTTTTCAGAGCTTGAATCATTTAAACCAGAAACAACTGGGATCAACTTTTGAAATAATATTGTGCCACAGATTCTTTTGCGACGACAATTCTTTCCAATAGAAATAATGCACTTGGTCCCGTGTTTGGAAAACCAATACAGAAGCTTTTGCAAAACATTTCCACAAAACATTTTTACCTCGTGGCTGTGGCCCACCAGACTATCTGTCATTTCTTCACAAAATGGAATCCTAGGTTCTTCCTTTTCTTCTGGCGTCATCTCCAACAACTCCCCCACCCTCCCCTACACTCCCACCCTCCCCCAATCCCTTACTGTAATGCGGTCAGTGCACCCTGGCCTTAGGCAGAACTTCAAGTCCCAATGCCTTTAAACAACATATCGACTTTCTGAATCCAGGAGGGAGAGATTTCAGCTAAACTATTAAATAATAAGAAACTGTTTGTATAAGGTTTTTAATGTGTTCACTGTTCAGGATAAAATATTCCCGGTACAAATACAGGTTCTTACTTCCCAAATTCCCGCTGAGGTGGTTCAACATAAAATCCATCATCCAAATCTCAATGAGGGACAAGTTGCTTTGGTGAAGATAGTGATTCATTGTGTCTCATTTTGCAACATTCATATGAAGAAGAAGTGACTGCACAAAGGTGGCTCTTAGGCTATATTCTCACAACAGAAAACCCTCCACTCTGTGAATATATAGGCAGTTTGAGATGTCAAGGGTTCGAGTCCCAGAGAAATGTGTAATTCTCTTGGTTTTCTCATGACTCATTTCCTGGCCATTCCATTCAATGACACAAAATTTTCATGTTCACAGCATTATTCATACCTTTCAATTGTCCTCTTACAATCCTGATCCACTAACCATAAATAAGCATTACTAATTTTCTTCTCAATGGCATTATACTGACAAAGGAATAATATTCTCTGGGTGTGAATATTATATTGATTTGATTCTGAAGTTTAACTTTTATTGGTATTATCCCACAAAGGCTTTTCTGAATTAATTTAACAGTTATTAGAATTCTTGAAATCAGCAGAAAATGAAATGTGTGCTGTTGTTCTGAGCCCTGCAGACCAGAAGGGTCCCAGGATAATCCTTGCATTACACAGTGTAACCTGATCACAGCTGAGGCAGCTATGATGGGGCTAAGGTTACCATTACCAGTTGAGGCAAAGAATTTTCTGAGTTCATAAAGTTAAGGATTTCAATTTCTGTAGGCTTCTTTGGAGCTCGTGCCACATTTTTGAGGAACAGAGAACTCAAAGCAAAAGAGCAAAACCATCGTTCAGATGAGAAAATAAACGTTGCCTTCTCAGGTAGGGGTAAAACGTGCCAAGGCATTATTTGATGACGTGTTCACATTAGCCTAGCCCAATATTCATCCATCAGTTGCCATCACAAACCAAATGATCTGATCATTTTCTTTCACTAGTATTTATGAAACCCTGTTTGCAAATTAGCCCTGCACTTCCAGCAGTATAAGAGACATACTAGATCAGAAAGTACCACATGAATTATTTTGAAATATCCTGGGACAACAAAAAGAGTCACATAAAAGCACATTTTTTCTCCGAATGACAAAGAACAGTCAATCGGGCTTTCTTTGGGAGCTGTCTTGCTGTTGTTCTGCAGAGGGATCCGATCAACCTAACAGAAATTCAGCCCCAAGATAATTTTATTTATTTGTCCCCTCCAGAAATTAAATAAAAAAACTTTCTACTGTACAAATGTGACAATCATTTATTTGGTTATTTGCATGTTGTTAAATATATTTGCTTAATAGTTTTCGTTTTAAAATATAGTCTGAACTTGAGATGCTCTATTTACTTATCTAACACACAAAGGTACATGTAATGACTAGAAAAGTGTCTTGAATGTACTATTGAAAACTTAGCTGCATCTCAAGACTAAAAAAAGCATGGGAATAAATCTCATGAGAGTTATCTAATGCACATCTTCGGTAAACTATCTACCTTGTGAAGAAAGAAGTGAGAGGAAAGAAAGGTCTGAAAGGTTAACAGAAATCCTCTCTCTCGCTTCTTAAACAAGGTACCTAAAAATGGTCCTTCTTTGCAAATCAATTATTAATTTCAATTTCTGCTGTTAATGAAGTTACTTTATATGCAATCTTAGTCAACTCAAAACCAGCCTTTCCTAAATCAAATGGCTCTTGATTTGCCTTGTTTCCTTCGGTTTTAGCACCATCTGAATAACTGGCTCCTTAGGGACTTCTCTTTCCCAGAAAATAGATGTTGACCAGATGTAGACCAGGCCTGTCACCCTGCTTTATTTCAACGGCTACAGCAATGCTGTGTTTAACATACTACAGGTACAATGTACACTTCCACAGGGATTAGGGTTTTCAATTCCAGTTTGGCATATTCTTGGAGATGCAGTCATGTGATACCTAGCCTTTGAGACCTACTCACATGACATCAGCACATAGCATCTGCCTGTAGCTTGCAAATGTAATTGCATTATTGCCCTATAAGTTTCAATACAATCTTCCCAAGCAGATAATGCAAAACCTGGATTGTGATTTAAGCTTTGTTTCTTATTTTCTCAGATGTTAGTTAGCTTGTGAAACAATAATAAAATTGTCTTTCAAAATTAGAGAAACTATGTGATCAATTTCTCGTGATGAACAATTTTCAGCCATGCTTAACTTATATCATTCATAACAGAATTAACATATGTGGCCAGTGTTTAAATAGTTACATAGCCAATAAGGAAACTGAAAAGTATAAATTCAAGAGATATTACATTTGAGGCCACTGTTCTTTCAGTGAGCCTAAAGCAATTTGACAGTCTCAACCAAACTTACTTAGCAGACGCAGGATTAGATGACATTCATTGATTAAAATAAAAGAGCATCAGTATCAAGATCACAATAATATAACATGGAAAGGATTTCTCTCGTTTGTCAATGGTTTTAGATAGAGCTGTGACACTAGAGGTGGAGATTTTCTACCCTACATTAACTGCTCAGTGAGTCAGTAACCAACACAGCAGATATCAAAGCACTTCAGGGCAATAACCCAGCCCTTCTGAACTGACTGTTAATTTTTCCATTAAACCCACCAGTAAAATCTGTTAATCAAAAATGTTAGAAATCTGAAACAAAAACAGAAAATGCTGGGAAAACTCAGCAGGTCAGGCAGCATCTGTGGAAAGGGAAACAGTCAATTTTCAGGTCTGTGACCCTTTGTGGGAAAACTGTTGCCTCCTTTACTCAGTTGTGAAGTTCCCTTCCCCAAACTATGGGGACTGCTTTCCAGTGAACATGGTACATTTTGCAATATGAAAGGTTTCAACTTATTCCTTCTTTTCTGTCAGCAGAATATAATCAACCAATTGAATACCAGGTGCACCTTACGCAATTGGATGGCCTTCACCACCCGGGACATTCTCTCTTCTCTACTCTTCCATCGGGTAGAAGATACAGGAGCCTGAGGGCACGTACCACCAGACTTAAGGACAGCTTCTACCCCACTGTGATAAGACTATTGAACAGTTCCCTTATACAATGAGATAGACGATGACCTCACGATCTACCTTGTTGTGACCTCGCACCTTATTACACTGCACTTTCTCTGTAGCTGTGACTCTTTACTCTGTACTGTTATTGTTCTTACCTGTACTACATCAATGCACTCTGTACTGACTCAATGTAACTGCACCGTGTAATGAATTGACCTGTATGATCGGTTTGTAAGACAAGCTTTTCACTGTACCTTGGTACAAGTGACAATAATAAACCAATACCAATACCAAATAATCGGGTGTATTCTGTATTTTGGATAAGTCAGAGAATCACAGAATCGATCCCATTAAGAATGGGACTGAGGGAGCCATATTCCAAACAGGGAAACAGCAACCTTAGTTAATTATTACCCTGAGTGTGGCCTATTTCTGACCAAGAGAAGTTAAAGGTCACAGACACAGTCAGATGAAAGAGAATTGTTTTCAATCTCAATAGTGTCAGGGAGACCAATCCTCCATTTCGGGAGCCCACTGGATAGGACCTCCATTCACTACGTTTTTCTGGAGGAATCACTTGCTTTTATAGGGGAAAATTTCTGTAGTTTCTGCAATAAGTTTTGTTCCCTTTGGCCCTTAAATTGTTTGCTGTGCAATAAACCATTCTGAACTCAGGTGTGCAAGTTGGCTGACACACTATTGTCAATAAGTGTACCCATTGCAAAAAGTGGACTAAAAAACTAGTAGCAGAAATAGTGACAGTGAAAATGTCATTAAAAAAATCTATCTAATTTATTAATATTTTTTGGGAATTAAATCTGGAACTTTATCCAGATGACATGTGACCCCTGTCCCACACCAATAGGTTTGGCTTGAACTGCCCTCTAACATGACAGAATTTAAGGGACAATTAAGGATGGACAATAGCTGCTGGTCTTGCCAGAATTGCCCACACCCCATGAATAAATTTAAAAAAGCATTACTGGGCAGGAGCCCATTTGAGAAACTAAAACAAAAAGAAAGTAAATGATCCAGTCTCATACTATACACCATTGTCAATTAAAGGTGCATGGCCTTCAGAATGCCAGGTCTCAGTGCTGTTGATTTCCATCAATGGTTTGGAGAGGAATGCCTCAGATGGCAAAACATCCTTCCAACATTTACCTCTTATGTAGAATTACTTAATTAACTAAGCCCACTTGTCCACTCTGTTTCACCATCTCTTTCTTGCCCTTTCATTCAAACACTCAAATGAAATTAATAGCCTTTACTTCAGTCACAAACTCATTAATACATTGCATATCTTCCACATCTTACAAGTGGGTAGAAGGAAGATCTGCCCATGGTATGCCCAATTGGAATTTAAATATTCATTCTAACTGGGGTGGAATCTCAGCCGAATCATTTTCTAGCCCATAACCTGGCCTTAATCCCCTGGTACAGATGACTTGTATTCTTCAGCTCCAGGAATGTTCAGACCACTTTGTATTCTGTTTTTATTTAATTTATTTTATCTGAGTTAGACACTTGAGAATGATTTTGCTCTCTTTCAGGAGCTTCAAACTGAAGGCTTCCTCATTTCAAAGAATCCCAGGGTCAACACTTGTCCCAGACAAGTTTTTTGTTATTCCAGTGAGAGAGGACACAGGGGTTTCTGGGTTTTGAATATATAACCATGCAAATTTAAAAAGAAGTTGTTAGTCATGTATAAGCTTAACTAAACACACCGTATTATTTAAGTTAATCTTCTGTTCCACCTGTAACTAATATCATTAGCTACATTCAATTAGGGCAGGCCTGGTAAAGGAATCTGAACTGCACTTGGTTTTAAGTTGATAATAAGCTGTGACTGGGTGCAAAGAGAGAACACTAAATTAAAATGTGATAAAACTGCATATTTTTGCCACAATCACATGTGAGCAATGAATACCAATACCACAAATCTGAAGGAAGCTGGATTTTGATTTTGCTTCACAGAATGTAGGAAGTAATGCTTCCTTCCCCAAGTCATGCCAAATAATTAGCAGGGCCACAACCTCCTAACCTATTCAGTAAACCTTCACTGCAGGGATTTTGCCCAGGACATTCCTGGGAAAACTTCCCAAGATGAAATTTGAAGGCAGGTCTTACATTAGAGTGTCCAGAGTCAACAGTATGGACTGGTGGAGTGACAAGTAAATATAACTGAGATGCATCAAGAGAGGGTAGAAAAAATTTGTTAGCAATCACCTGCATTAAATAATGAATGTGGTTGTGTGTGTGCATTGTATTCCATCTCTGAAATTCAGATTTATTAACTTCAGTGGAACCAGATTTTGGAAGTAGAGTACAATGTGTAGTCGATGTTTTTAATGTGTGTGAGGAGTAGAAAATGGGGCTTAAAAGGGACTTAAAAGGACTTAAAATGGGGCTTGAGGAAGGGACTTAAAAGTACAACCTTGCCTAACTCCAAAAGCAGCTACCAGCCTTTCATAAATCTTTTTGTCAGAAGATCATGATGTGACACCCACCATCTTTTCACCACAGGACAGAAGAAAAGGAATAAAGAAGCAGAAGAGGACAGAGGAAGAAACAAAAACAGAAGCAAATATTGGAGCAAAAGCACACATGGCAAGGTCCGGCAAATAGCAAGTGAAGTACAGTAAAACTCTAATATTCCAGCATCCAATTGTTTGGATATCCTGATGGTTCAGTATCTAGCTCATTCACTGATCTGGAATGTGAACAGCGGTCCAGACTACAAGCAGATTGTGCAGCTAGAGCCCGGATCTGGACTGTTGGCTGAGTGTGTGGCTGGAGCCAGAGCTGGAATCTGGAACACCAGGAGTCAGGAACGTGGGTAGTTTTGCAGCTGGAGGTGGGTTCTGGAGTGCTTGTATATATTTCCCACTCCCTTTAAACTCACTGGATTCACTGGAAGATCTATCATATTACTGTGTAACATGTGATAGAAATAAAAATGTGTTGGAGCATTATTATTAGATTTCTTTTTTATTAGATTTCTTTATTAATCACATGTACATCGAAACACACAGTGAAATGCATCTTTTTGCGTAGAGTGTCCTGGGATCAGCCTGCAAGTGTCGCCACGCTTTCAGTGCCAACATAGCATGCCCACAACTTCCTAACCAGTACGTTTTTGGAATGTGGGAGGAAACCGGAGCACCCGGAGGAAACGCATGCAGTCACAGAGAGAACGTACAAACTCCTTACAGACAGCGGCTGGAATGACATCCAGTAGTCCAGCAAAACTGTTTTAGTCTGGCACCACCAAAGTCCTAAGGGTGCTGGGGGATTATCATAGAATTACTGCAGTGACCAAATAATCATCTTTTACTGGTGTTGGTTAAGGCAAAGCTATTGACAAGGACACAAGGAGAAAAACTTGCTCTTCTTTGAATAGTATCATGGATCTACTGAAGTACAAGTGGATAAGATCAAAGTTATAGTTTAAAATTCAAAGAAATTAAGGGATATGGGGATCAAGCTAGAAAATGAGTTAAGTTAGAAGATCAAACATGATCTTATTGAATGAAAGTAGCTGGTCCATATGCTCCAGTCTTGCTCCTGTTTCTTAGGTACTTAACATTTCTTGTCCAAATGACAGTGCAATATCACTTAAATATTGTTGCATTCATTTTCTGGGAATAATATGGGTGCAATGGAAACTAATTTATAAGGACATGACCCTGTACCCTACTTTAGATGTATAATCAATGGTTCTTAAGGGAACTCTTGGAGGATGCTGAAAAAAAAAGCCCTGAATGGTCACTAATTTCTTCCCCCACAAAACAATGGAGGACTGCTGTAATCTCCCGAGTCCCCATTCTAAACATTACATCAACACTCCCACTAGACTTATCTGTGGTACTCAGTGCTGGACAAAATTTGTTTGGCCACTGTAGGCAAGCTGTACTGGAGGCCTCAATGATATTCTCAGTTTTCCTGAATTACAACATTGAGGCTTGGTGTATTTCAGCTGTTGGGGTCTCGGTTCTGGTGTGCCTTACAGTATACCACCACAGTTTGCTAAGTTTGAGGTGTTAACAAATTTGGACTCCAGCACCTTGGACAATTCAGCACTTTCTCAACATGTGCAATCAGATTGGGAGTGTGATACATAAAACCCACAACATACTGGCTTTCAGGTGACCGTGGTAACAACTGAACCAAGTTAACACGAATGGGTTAAAGAGTTTCTCAGAACCATACTTCAAGTAATAACCTAATCTTGTCTGGATTCAATTACATGAGATGGTGTGACTGCTTTCTAATGATGGTACATGCATTCAAAGGGATGAAATATGATCTTAGCAGCCAAAAAAATTGTTATATTTATTTTTTTTCACGATTGCTTAGTAAGTTGTTTCTATATTCCAAGCAAATTAAAGAATTGTACAATGATGTTACTTGTCAGCTTAGCAAGGTACATTTTTCTTGTACACAGCCTGAGGATGGTGGAAAAATTCTATCTTTAATTATTTATGAAGTTAACATGATGAGTATAGAAATCAGATTAAATGAATGCATTATGTTAGTTGCCATACTTCAGACACCTGCCAGGCTTTACATTTTAAATAGATTCACCATGAAAAATAAATCAGATGCTCTGTTGTGGATTGCCAGGGAAGTGCAGATCTGCATGGCTTTATGGCTTTGTGGAAGGGTGAGAGTGTCACGCTCAGCAGGTCAGATTTCGGGAAGGCTACTTGCTTCTTTTAATGCGAGAATTAGCAGCTTTTGATTATCACATAATGAAATGGACATTAATTTTTGTTAATATATTTGTTCACTGAATCTGGACAATGTTGGCATTTTTGTCCATTTTTAGTTGTCCCTAAGCTGACGAGGCAGTCAAGAATCAACCGCTTTGGTGGATCTGGAGTGAAATAGAGCCCAACTAAGTAAAGACGGCAGATTTCCTTCCTTCAAGGACACCAGTGAACCAGATGCATTTTTACAACAGTCTGGTAGTTTCATGCTGACCATTACTGAGGGTAGATTTTCTTATAATAATAATTTCATTGAATTACTTGAATTTAAACTCATCAAATAGCCTTAATGGGATACAAACTCTGGATCAATGTTTTAGAACTCTGGGGGCTAGTCTAGTAACCTAACCACGAAGCTACCATATCCAGGCATAGGGACAAGCTTCAATCGTCTGTAAGATTAACCACTTGACTAGTGAATGCCCACAGGTTCAGTAAGTTTTTCTCTTTCTTTAAAGGGAGTAATATCTACACTAAAAACTCAACATCGGTCATTGTGGTATAGATTGAGGAGCAATAAAATGACCCATTTACACTGCTATCTAGTTTTCCAGCCACCTTGCACTCAGGTTACTGCTACTGATCAGAACAGCTGGATTTTTCAAGTAAACACCACTCTTTATTAAGGGGTTATTTCATGCTTTAAAAGCTTAATTAATATAAGTTTGAAGGACAAAATATTCTTTACATGCAGTGTTAAGGATCTCATGTTGCTAATTGAATTTGGTAAAACGCAGAGTGATTCAGCTGAAGAGTAAGTAGCATAAATTATTGAAAAAGGCTGACTTTCATTTTCCCAAGGGAAAGGGCATTTCTTTTATTGTTAATTCAAAGTAGCAGCTTTAGGATGTGATGAAAGAGTTTGCAGCTCCACAGTGCAGATGTGATTCTTGATCCAGATGTACTGCACATCTGTGTACCATAGTTCAATTCACCAAGGAATTTCATGCAGCAAGCAATGTGGCTTGCATATCTGTTTCACAAGTCAGTTGGAGTTACACAGAAGTTCTCCACAGGGTATCGTGTTCTGATGATTATCTGTGTGTCTGTGAATGTTGGTTATTACCATGGAATGGGTAGTTCCACAGATATTTGCCGAAGTTACAATCATCTATTTTCTGTGTGTTTCACTTGCAAAGTACTACCCATAAATCACTTATTAGGCAATAGTGGAGAAGCAAGCAAATACCAAAGAGATGGGCAAATTGGCTGTCATTTCCTGCATTACAACAGAGGCTACAATTCAAAAAGTGCTTTGTTGGCTGTGAAGCTCTTTGGGGCATCCGAAGGTTATGTAAGGCACTTTATAATTGCGGGTTCCTTCTTCTTTTACCAGAGCAGAGCAAGGTAAAACTTAGCTTTAAAATATCTCTAACATGATCTGGCATTCATCATCGATCTATATTTTTTTTCAAAATGGTCTGGGTATAGGAATATTATCAATGGAGGAATTAAATATAGTTAATTTTGACAAAATGTTAATTGCTTAGAAATTCATTCCCAATCAATAGAACTAAATGCACTTGTATGGTGTACTGCTTCACCTCCAAAATTAAATTCCACCATTCCAGGCACAAAAGATTCCATGCAACATTCTTAGTACTGAGTTTTACAACACTCAGAGGGAATATTTTCTCTTTGCTATCATTAGGAAAGTTAAAGTATACTCATTATGATCAGATTTAGTAAGTATGTTGCTTATGCTGAAGAGAAGAAACCTAGCTAATCAAAACATTGACCTCTCACCTTAGTCTATGCTGAGCAGTTACACAGAGTGAGCTTAAACAGAGTGCAACTTTAATGATCTGAAGACTGGAGTTTTTCAGTGTGGGAATTTAGTGCAGAGTGGGGTGGAGAATAATGCTTTATGTCTCCATATTTGTTACTTGTGAAAGCTTCAGGCAGGAATTAAATTTTAAACACAAAAGCAAAATACTGTAGATATGGAAATCTGGAATTCTGATGAAAATTCATTTACCCGAAACATGAACTTGATTTCTCTCTCCACATATGCAGACTGACCTGCTAAATAGTTTCAGCACTTTTTGTTTTTATTTAAATTTTGTCTAGAGTTTAGTGCAATTTGTATGTTTAAAAAAAAGGTAACAGCAGACTAGAAAAATAGACCAACTTGGATAGAAATTCACTCCCTGTTAGTAGCTTTTAAAATACTATCTAGTAGCAGTTGTGCATTCTACTGAAATTTGGTTCCATTGAAGTCAATCCATTGCAAATACCATATATTAGTTCCAGTGACTGGGGATGGATTTCAGGTTAACTTTTACTAGATAAGCAAATTAGTTAAAATAATCTAAATATCAAAGAAGTAGAAATCTTAACTAGTATTGTGGAAACACAAGAATGAAGTCCTGACAAAGGGTCTCAGCCTGCAACGTCGACTGTTCATTTCCCTCTATAGACGCTGCCTGACCCACTGAGTTTCTCCAGCATTTTGTGTACATTAACTAATATAGTGCTGGGTTGTGCTCAACCATTTCTGCTGCCTATGACATTCCTATGCCACACTTACTTTTTGAATCTAATTGTGACATATCCTAAGGCCTAGCTTTCTAATGCCCCTTTGACAGATCACTGCAGTCAGAGAGATCTATGAACGTCTTTTCAATGCCTCTGATCATCAGAGAGATGAAAACCATTTGAAAGGATTTAAATAACTGTAAAAATGAAGTTATTAACTTTTTTTAATTTTAAAAATAATAAATGTTCTTAAAACACCAGTAAGTGCTAGAAGTTAATTAAAAACATTAAGATCAAAATGAATGGGGTTGCATCATATGCACCAGACATTCCTGTCCTCAGGCTGAAGGACTGGATGTGCAGTGCATCTGGCCCCTCAACTCAAAGGGTTTCTGCTCCACCATTAGATTCAATGCTTCAGCAACAGTGGGGTGAGGCAGGTGTGGTCAGTTTCTCCTGCATCTCATCTACAGTTCAGCCCTGATCTCTGCACTGCAAGCCCAAGCTAAATGATGCAAAGGTTATGGGTGGGAGGGTTGTCTGACTGTATCACCATGAGCCAGGAGACTATTTAAGGGTGGAGAATTAAAAGGAACTTAGTAATGGTAAGGGGAGAGATTGGGTTAGCACAGACCTGACTGGGAGACCCAGTGCTGTATTATCTGTGCAGTGCCAAGGTTATAGGCATCTCATAGAGTCAAAGAGAGATACAGCATGGAAACAGCCCTTTGGCCCATCTTGTCCACACTGACTAAGCACTAGCTTTTTTTAAAACACTAATCCAATTTAACCCATTTTATTCTCTCCACATTCCCGCAGACTCCCCCCATTCTCACACCACCAATGCCACACCCAGATTCTACCACTCTCCTCCACACTGGGGACAATTTTCAGTGGCCCTTTAAACCAATAAATGCTAATTTGTGAGTCGGGTTCAAGAGATGCAGGAAGAAAAATGCAGATGCAGCTTGCAATCAGAAAGGCAAACATATTGATATTTATTGTAGCAGGTATTGGAATATAAAATAAGGAAGCCAGGGTGAGATTGTAAGGCTTAGAACTGTGTGCAGTTTTGGTCACTGTACTTAAAGAATTCATCATTTACCCTAGAGATGGTGCACACAGATTCAACAGAGAAATTCCTAAGAAGTGTTTTACAACCAGAGAATTTCTACTCATAAAATGCAGTAAATACTGTTATGTAGGTAAATACAGCATAGAAAATCATAAATATCAAAAGAATAAGTAATCAAGTAATCTATCTTTGTGGTCACATTTAACCATGAAATACTGGCCATTGTTCCAGGTAAACTCCCCGTTATTCCTTGCTTTGGGACCTTTTAAATTCACACAAACAGGCAGGCAAAGTCTTGGTGTGGTGTCTTATCTGAAAATTGTTACAGACTTGATATTGCAAATATATATCATATTGAAATATGTGATCCCTCAGTTGTGGTTTTATTTAACTCAGGATGAAGCCAATAATAGAGCTCAGTGTCAGTGTCTTGCGTGTTCGAACCTTGCTCTGCAGACACGAGCAGCAACACTCCATTGGGAGTGTGCACAAAGAGAGATGCTGTCTTTTTGACGAGAGCTCTCCCAGGAATACATAAAAGATCTATACAGTTACTTTAAAGATGAACAAGTGATGGATCTTCTCTGCATTGGCCAATAGTTAGCCCTCAATAAGTAGTTCTTAAAAATCCGATCACTTTCACATTAATGCATGCGAGAGTTTACTATCCATTGGGTTGTTGCTGCCTTTTACCCCCATCCTTCAAAATGTGCTTCAGTGGTTGTGGAGCACTTTAGGACATTCTGAACACAAAATGTGAAAGATGCTACATTTATACATCTTTTTTTTTACATTCATAACACAGTTCTGACAGCCATGGGAATTCAGTGCATGGTCTTCAGGTTGAGACACTATAGCCCGTCAGATGAAGGTACTCCAGAATCATGTTGGATAGATCAATAGCAAAGGACCAAAGATGGACTGATGGACATCCCTGTCAGCATGATAAATGGTTTGCATAAGAACACAGACATGATGGTCTTCCCAAGATGTAATTGTCCTTATCCTTCCTGATATTAAAGAATGCAGGTGAGTGGTGTGCCTTTGAAGTAAAATGGATGAGTTGTAGCAGTGCATTGAAGAAATAGCAGGTACTACATCTTGGTATCCTATCTGACCTCAAGATGATCTGGCAACCCATAGTCACACTTTCAACGGGGTTCCCATTAATACCTCTGTATCATTATCAGCACTTCTTCAACTCATTTGCTGCTGAGTTCCTCATCCAGCCCACATCCTATGCTCTCTGAACCAGCTCCACACTTTTCCCTTTCAATAAACTTGAGGTCATGCAAAGCTCTGCTCTCATTATCTTAATTTTCCCAAAAGTCCACTTCCCCTGTGCTCACTGATCTGCACTGGCTTCTCTTCCAGCAATGCCTCAATTTTAGAATTCAAATCACTCTATAGTATCATCTCGCCCTGCCTCTGTATCCTGTAAAAGTGAAATAGTGAGAGTTTATGTGGAAGCAGCAGATGTGGGTGAGATCTCTTCATCTATATTGACCAAGGAGAAAGACTTTGTAGTTGGAGATTTCAATTGGAACGGCGAAGTTCTAGAGCACACTAAGATCAAAAAGGAGGAGTTATTAGATGTCTTAGTGAGCATAAAGTTGGATAAATCCTCAAGGATCTGATAAGATGTATCCTGAGATTCTGTGAGAGGTAAGGGAGGAGATTGATGGGATCATGATGAAGATATTTAAATCTTCTTTAGCCACAGGTGAAGTGCCAAACAATGGGAAGACAGTAAAAGCAGTATCTTTATTCAAGGAGGCAGCAGGGATAAGCCAGGTGGATATAAGACAGTGAGTCTAATATCAGTAGTAAGGAAATTATTGGTACAAACTCTAAGGGACAGGATTAATCTACATTTGGAAAGGCAGGGATTGATTATGAATAGTCATCATGGATTAGTTGGTGGGAGATCTTGTCTGACTAATTTAGTTAAGATACTTGAAGAGCTAAATAAATATACTGTGCAGTGGATGTGATTTACATGGACTTCAGTAAGGCCATTGACAAGGAACACTGATCCAAAAGGTTCGAGCCCAAGGCAAGGTGTCAAATTGTATCTAATATTTGCTTGGTAATAGGACACAGAGGGTGATACTGGAGGGTTGCTTTAGTAATTCGAAGCCTGTGGCCAATGGTATACCACAGGAATCAGTGCTGGGATCCTTGCTGTTTGTTATATGCATTAACAACTTAGCCAAGGTATGATTAGTAAGTTTTCAGGCGGCATGAATATGGTAGTGATGTTGATAGTGAGGAGGGTAGTCTTAGATCAGCTGGTAACTCAGGTAGGGCAATGGCAGATGCAATTTAATTCTGATATGTGAAGTGATGCATTTTTGGGGAGGGGGGGGTTCAATAAGGATAGGACATATGCCATGTATGGTAGGGTCCTAGGGAGTATTGAGGAAGGAAGGGACCTTGGTGTATAAGTCCAAAGATCTCTGAAGCTGGCAGCATATGTAGATAGGGGAGGGAAGGAAGGCAAAGGAATGTTTGCCATTATTAGCTGAGGCATAGAGTACAAGACCAGGGAGATCTCGGTATAACTTTATAAAACATTGGTTAGGCATCAGCTAAAATATTGCGTGCATTTGTGGTCATCACACTATAGGAAGGATGTGATTGCAGTGGAGAGGGTGCGGAGGAGAGTCATCAGGATGTTGGAGAGACTGGATAGGCAGGGCTTGTTTCCCTTGGAGAAAGGGGAGAGTGGTGGGACCTGATGGAAGGATGCTAAATTATGAGAGGCATAAGACAGAGGAGATAGTCAGCGACTTTTCCCCATGACAGAGACTTCTAAGATCAGAGAGCATAGGTTTAAACTGAGGAGTAAGACATGTAGTGGGGATCTAAGGAAGATTTTTTTTCTCTCCCAGAAGCTGGTTGTAATCCAGAACACACTGCCTGAGAGGGTGTTGGAGACAGGTACTCTCACAACACTTTAAAAGCATCTGGATGAGCACATGAATCACCAGGTCATTGTAAGCTATGGACCAAGTGCTGGTAAATGGATAGGCACCTGATGGTCACCATGGACATAATAGGCCAAAGGACCCATTACAGTGCTATATGACTCTATGACTCAATGATTTCCCTTGTCCTCCGAAACCTCAAGATAGATGTAAATGTGTTGCCCTGGTGTCAATCAATTCACTGCAGGCAAACATGTTTTCAGTTCTAACCCTGGCTTGGAATTCCTACTCTATATTGGTTAAGCATTACCTTGCTTTTTTTGAGAAATTAAGTTTGAGGTCTCAGCTTCAACCCTCAGGTATCTCTGGGTATGGGATGCAAATAAGGCACCTAGGTAAGTCTGCAGACTATCCCTCCCACTTTTCACTTCTCCTCACCATTAAGGTATAGACTGATACAAAATACTCAAGAAATGTTTACGCACAATACCATTTAATGTGTAAGAGTATGTGCCAGGCCATTCATGTTTGAGTTGATGGAGAATTATTCAATGGCAGAAACAGAGTACTTCACAACCTCCCTGTGCAGTTGAATCCCAACCCTAGATTACATCAACATAATTCAGGATTAAAAGCCATTCAGAATGAATGAGAACATCAAAGCTGTTTTATTAATTAATTGTACAAACTGAAATAAAACCATATTTTACCATTGAAGTCAGTTTCTTGGAAGGAAACCTTGCATTTCACAGTGGAACTAATTTAAACAGAGTAATTACACACTGATGCATTAGAGTAGCATTAAATCAGAAGTTAATTTGTCTTAAATATAAATTCAGGAGCTTCAATTTAATGAAGGAAGTCTTTGCTTTTTTCTTCTTTTTACTATATTCTTTCTTTGTAACCTGAAGCTCTTGAATGAGGATAAATAACCTTGGCTGTTCCGCTGGTGTCAACCGATAAGGTTAAAAATGACTAAAGCAAGTCAGTGTGAACACTGATTTACTATACAGGAACATCTGGTACAGACTCTCCCTTTGTGAATAAATTATTAACAGAACTCAGTTTGACTGGGACTGGGACTCATTAACTTTGGAAAGATACTCTCAGACATTCATTATCAGGATTTAAAAGATTAAAAGCTGAAGATTAATTTATTGGCTAATAAATATCTGCAGTAACACATGATTGTCCTCAGTGCAGTGAGTTGTATCCTAAGAAAGTTTTAGGTAGCGCTGGAGATTTAGGAGACAAGAAATATTTGACAAAAATAGTTCCCAGCTGGAAAATGTATGAATCAGAAAAATATATAAATGACAAATGTTGTTTTAAATACTAAGTTCTTAAGATACTGATTAAGAACACAAATCTTTCTGAAAATAATGTATATTTATGCTTTATTAAGTTAACAGTCTCCTGAAAAATTTGATTTTCTGAAAAATGGCTATTTACTTAGAATAGGGTTCAAACTAACTCAGCATGAATTAGCCAATTTCTGTGCAGCCACATTTAGATTATGCTAAGTCATTAGTGTTTGCATTGACTTCTTCCCTGAGCTTGTGGGCTATCAATTCTTGAGTACTGTGTGACCACTGTAATCAAAGTTGTAATGTCAGAAACTCAGCAGCCAATTTGTGCACAGTGGGCCCGCAGAGATCAATGTGGTAATGACAAGATCAAATCTGATTGAATAATAAGTATTAGACAACACACTGAAGATAAACTCCTATGCTTTTCTTCGATATAATGCCCAGGCATTTTCACATCCTGAAAAGGCAGACAGGGTCTAGGTTCAACATTTTATCTGAAAGATGGCACCTCTGACAACATCGCACTTCCTCAGTACTGCACTGGAGTGATCACCTAAATCACCGTGCCCCAGCCTCGGGAGTAGATATTGAACCCACGTCCCTCTGATTCAGAGGTTATTGAATGAAAACTGGTTGCCACATATTTTACTGTGAGTTAAATGGGTACAGCTAGGCAAATTAACTTTGCTGCTATGTTGAAATTAATGGACAGACACTAGAGGAGGAATATTTTTTCTTCTTAAGGAATAATAAGGTCAAAGAGTGTGAAATTAGAAGCACTTTAGTGTTTGCCAGGTACCCCAAGAATGAGTAACTTTTTCAGTACTGAGCAGTTAAACAATATATCAACAGTTTCAGAAAACAATCAATGTCAATGTTTACCCAGATTTAAAGTTAATTAGATACCCTAAGTATCTGAATTCAACTAGTTGGAAGAAGGGTGTGATGCATGGCCATACTGTGCCAAGCAGGAGTTTTGTGATCAATCTGCAATTCTACTTTCAGATTTATCACTGAGCCCAAATAACGGGACAAAACTATCCACCCACCGTGCAGTATTCTTTCTGTTAATCACAATGGGAAGAAGATGTTGTGACAGCGGGTGACAAATCTATAATCAAATATGAAACCCTTAAGGACACAAGATACTGCAGATCCTGGAATCCAGAGCAAAAAACAAACAGCTGGAGGAACTCAGTAGGTCAAGCAGCATCTGTGGAGGGAAATGGACCGTCAGTGTTTCTGGTGAAAGGTCTTGACCCAAAACGTCGACTGTCCATTTCCCTCCACAGGTGCTGCCTGACCTATTGAGTTCCTCCAGCAGTTTGTATTAAACCCTTAAAGCTGAGGAAAGAGATTGGTCCAGAACAATTCTGTTGAATTCTATCTCTCAGTCTCATTAGCCAAAGACAGCATGTTCATCTTCAGCACTGAGTCCTTCCTCCAGGTGTATAAGCATCACAGGCCTTGAGAAAACTAGAAGATGGATGGAATCCAAAAGGCAATGTGCCTTCACCCACTGCTTGTGCACCGGGAAGAGGAAGAATGTTTTCTCCATTAAAACCCCACTCCACACATTGCCTGTCTGTTTCTCTCACCACCCTCATGGGATCCTCTCAACCATCTACCCCATACCTTCAACTGCCACCTCCTCTCCCTGGCCACCTCGGCCCAACAACATCCACTGCACCCACCAGGAAACACCCACCTCCCGTTCTCCAGGGGACCTCCAAACCCACTCCGGTACCTGTTTCCCTGGGTTGGCAAAGTAGCCCTCTAGTTAAAGACACATTCTTCTAACTTTCTGACCCTCAAGGCTCCTTCCTTAAACTGAGGGATCAAAACCAGCAGGCATAGGTTTAAATTAGAGTGATGATGATTTTATTTTACTCAGAGGGTGGCAATAGTCTGAAAAGGTGATAGGCTAAAGCTCTCATCACGATTAAAAAGTACTTGCATGTGTGCACTTGAAGACCTGTGGCCTGCGGAACTATAGACCTGGTACTGGAAGCTGTGATTAGGTTGGATAGCTCTTTACTAACTGGCATAGATATAATTGGCCAAACGGCCTCCATTTGTGTTGTGACATTGTGATTCAATAATTCTAACTCGTTCCTCTATTTTTCCTCCCGTGCGTTACATAAGTGGTTGGAGATCACATGTCTATGCCAAGCCATACCCTTCCCACTCATTGATAACTGTACTGGTGACAGTACCCTAGCATCCTGATTGAGCATATCTCCTGCCCTGGACCTTCCACTGAGGGAAAGGTAGAGCCAACCTCCTCCAACCTTCTCTCCCCATCCAGATTCCTTCATAGCACCATCCTTTTCCATGTCTCTCTTTCCTTCACTCACCATTTTCCTTCGCTTCCCTCCTTTTCCCCTCCCTCCTTCAGAATCAGACTTATTATCACTGACATGTTGTGAAATGTGTTGTTTTGCGGCAGCAGTACAGTGCAAAGACATAAAAATTACAGTAAGTTACCAAGGAATATATAAATCGTGCAAAAGCCCCTGAAATTGTACAGAGACAGTAAGACATGACATAAATTAAAAGTACCGTGCTTAAAATAGCCAAATTAGAACCAGTACACAAGGGATTAAAATGCACTTTAAATATATTTCTTATATAGCTTGGTAATTTGCAAGACCTTTGGATGAAGCTGTCTTGCAAAGTTTCTTGATGAGATATAGATAGATGATGTGAATTTCCCATCCACATTTCAATCTCTAGACAGAAGTAAATCTAAGTAACAAGACCTGTGATTTAATGTCATGGGAAACTTTCAAATTCCGTTTATATCTTTTGAAATCTGTTCTCACACTTCATGAGATAGAATGCTAATGAGAAGGTATTACCATTTTCCTACAGTCTCCCTGTCTTTGATGATTCAGCAATCAGAGTCATTAAATCTGTATATTCCATGGTACTTTGCTCTGCTTACATTAACTTTTGGTCTTAGTGATCAAGAAGTACCTGACTTAATGTATTTCAGGCCAGTGACAAAGAAACAACCTCTATCCAAGATGGATGTTCCCCACTGTAATAGGATGAATTGAAAGCAATGGTCACCATTATTGCAGAAACAACGAACTTCACACAGGAGTACACCCAGCTGAAGGCAAATTTGAAACTATGTTTTCGCTGTCTAACTCAAATCATGTAAAGTACAATGATCTCAGAAATGAATCACCCCTCCCCACTTATCAGGTCCTCTTGGGGGGTGGGGGAGGCGGATGTTGATCTACCAAGTGAGACCCTGGTCTATCTAGTTTAAACCCACAAAATAGGCAGAAGATGGTTCAGTTTCTATCCATACATGTTTGTAACTACGCTTTGAAACAAAACATTTGTGATATTAGGATACAAATTATAGAATTTTGATGCAATCATAGAACGATGCAGCACAGAAAGAGGTCACTTGGACCATTGCTGGATCTATGGTAGAGCTGACAGAAGAAACCTCAAATACAGATTAGAAACCATGAAATTGACAATGTACTGTGGTCTAAGTATTTACTAAGTTTTGGTGTCTGTATACTCCATTTTGAGAATATGTTTTATTAATACCGAGTATAAAAGGCAAACCTTGATAAAACTGCATTTCAGTAAATGAAAATTAAAAAGCTGCAGATGCTTGAAATCTGAGACAAAGCAGAGTTAATGTATCAGGTCAAAGTGTCTTCTGCTTTTCTTTCTGCAGATGCTGCCTGACCTACTGAGTGTTGCCAGCATTTTCTGTTTTTATTGCTTCAGTATTTGCATAGTTTCTGCTCTATTGTTTGCAGGAAATCAGAAGAACAGGAAAACATCGGCAAGAAAACCTGTTATGAATTACCACCTACCTCAGCTGATAAATCCTTGTTGAACATTACTTGGAAGAAGTGTTGAGGGGAGCAGAGGCACAGAATGTACACTGGATGTGGACGTTAATGACCACCTGTGATTAGTATTGATTCTAATTTGACTGCTTTAATGACCAACCTTACCATGGACCAGTTTAGCTTATTCCTGAAGGACATAGATGCCAAACTGGGCTTGTAGCAAATGGTGAGAGAATTGGTATATGTGAAACCAAACTGACCTCATCCTCACGAACCTACTTGTTACAGATGTACACTGGTACCTCACTTAGCAGTCAGGATACATTCCCAGGAATGGGAGCACAAATGGAATCAGTGCTAAAAGGGATTATCATAGCATGATATAGACAAAGATGCAATACTACAGCACTGCTGTGCCAGGGACATGGTGTAAATCCAGTAATGAATTGCTCCACAGATTGGTGTGGAGCGACTACCTGCAAGGGCTGGTGTTGGGTGAGCTGAGGAGAGGGCTCAACGCCGAGATGTGGAACTGTGATCCCTGCTCCTGGATTTTCCAGACATCGGGAATGTCCTTCCTGCATTTGATTTCTCCCGTCCTGTCAGAATCTTGTAGGCTTCTATAAGGTCCTCTCTCATTCTTCTGAACTCCTGCATATAAAAACCCAATCAACCCAATCTCTTCTCAGTGGTCAGTCCAGCCATCCTGTGGAGCAGTCTGATCAGCCTTCACTGCGCTCCCTCCACAGTAAGATCATGTTTCCTCCGATATTAAGGGTGTGATCTCACTAAGGGCATGTACAATCACAGCAGGACATCTCTGGCCCTGTACTTGAATCTTTTCATCATGAAGGGCAACATACCATTTGCTTTCTTAACCACCTCCAGCACCTGCATACTTACAGTACTTTCCCAACCCATCAGTATTCTGCCTTCTTGTTTTGTCATCAAAGTGGGTAACCTCACATTTATCCACATTAAACGGAACCGAGGGGAGTGCTCCGCTGGTAGCCAGCATGTACCTGCTGAATGGCCTCTTTCTGTGCTGTTATGAGTAAGTAAGCTGATCCTTCATTCTGAGACTGTGTCCCCTGGTTCTAGGCACCCCAGCCAGGAATATCATTATCTCTGTGTAAAGTCTGTCAAGCTCATTAGAATTCTTTATGTTTTAGTGAGATCACCTCTCACTCATCTAAGCTCTAGATTATAGAGCCAATCTACTTAGAACATAGAACACCACAGCACAGCATAGGCCCTTCGGCCCACAATGTTGTGCCAACATTTTATCCTGCTCTAAGATCTATCTAACCCTTCCCTCCTACATAGCCCCCTATTTTTCTATCATTCATGTGTCTATCTAAGAGTCTCTTAAATGTCCCTAATGTATCTGCCCCCACAACCCCTGCAGGCAGTGCGTTCCACGCACCCACCACTCGCCGTGTAAAAAACTTACCCCTGACATCCCCCTTATACCTTCCTCAATCACCTTAAAATTATGTCCTCTCGTGTTAGCCATTGTCGCCCTAGGAAAAAGGCTCTGACTGCCCACTTGATCTATGCCTCTTATCATCTTGTACACCTCTATCCAGTCACCTCTCATCCTCCTTCTCTCCAAAGAGAAAAGCCCTAGCTCACTCAACCTACTTACTCTCTCTCCTTATAGGGCAATCCCCCAATCCCAGGAATGCAAAATGTAAAGCTTCATTACAATCTCTCTATTACAAGTATATTCTTCCTTAGGTAGGGAATCCAGCTTTTAGGCAAGATTCCAGATCCAGTCTCGCTGAATTCCTAAATTTCAGCAAGACATTTCTACTCTTGAACTCAAATTTTCTTGCAACAAAGGCTAAAATACCCTTCCCCTTTCTAATTGCTTGCTGTACCTCCCATTAACTTTCAGTGATTTCTGTACAAGAACATCCAGATCCCTCAGAACACCAACATCTTCCATTTTCTTAACTTTTAAAAAATACTCTGTTTTTTGATATGAACATACAAATTGGGAGTAGGGGTAGACCACATGGTCCCTTCAGGTCTGACACATCACTTAATAAGATCGTGGTTGATCTGATTGTTACCTCAACTCTGCATTCCCTGATAACCTTCCAACCCCTTGCTTAACAAGAACCTATTCACCTCTTCCTTAAAACTATTCAAATACTCTGCTTCCACCTGCTCTTGCAGAAGAAAGTTCCCAAAAGAACTCACAGAAAAAAAAAAGCCTCACCTCTGCTTTAAACAGTCAGATTCAAGGTTCTCCCATGACAGAAAACACCCCGTCAACGCCCCTCAGTTCTTATACGTTTCGGTCAAGTCCCAACTCCAACGAATTCATGATCAGCCTGTCCTCATAAGACAACCCATCCTTTCCCGGATTAGCTTCGTTAACCTTCTCTGAACTGTTTTCAATGCATTAACATCCTTCTGTAAATAAGGAGTTCAATACTGTACACAGTACTTCAGACATGATTTCACCAGTGCCCTAATTAACTGAAGAATGACCTCCCTACATTTCTATTGTTTCCTCAGCAATAAATGATAACATCCTGTTAGTTTTTCTAATTACTTGCTGCACCTGACAATCTGCAAACTCACCTTTTACACAATATGCACATTTATTTTGCCTGCCAAAATGGAGAATTTCAGACTTGAATTTTGTTCACTAACTGAACCTCTCTCTATCCTTCTGTAGTCTCATTATGTCCCTTGTGAATAATGTTTCCCTTTGTTTAAAATTTGTAATTTTTGCATTTTATTTGACAGAACTCCCTTTTAGCCATGGAAAAATCGGCACCTGAGTCCTACAAGCTGCAGAGATCATTCATTCCCTGAAAGGGTTAAGTTTCACTCCCGTGATGTGCCAGCAAAGTACAACATTAGTGACTTTCATAACTCAGTCTGCGCTAGATTGAAATTGATCTACCCGAACATAAATCTTTAGAGGAGCCCAGGCTCCAAATGAAGTGAATCGATTTCACAGAAAAGTTAGAGTGGACCAAAGTTTGCTCCATTTGCTGATGTTACTTGAAAAACAACAGTGGGGCTTTTAAGGAGCATTATTTAAGGAGCAAGATGAATAGTTCAATAAGAAGATTCACAGAAAAAAAATAATGGAGTGATTTACCTCTTACTGCAACCAAGGACAGGACACAGTGGTTCTTGTTCAGAATTGCAACTGGCAATATTCTATGCAGGAAACCTCACACTTGATTATTCACTTTTACAAGAGGAAGCTATGGTCTGAAGCAGAATGAGTAGAGTTCTTTCTGTTGTGTAGCCGGGAAAGAGTACACAGTCTTACAATTATAGTTTTTTGGTTTCTATGAAGACCGATTTACTTAAATTTTCAACACATATACAAAACTCACAGCAGTGCCGGTACAGTTCTACAATGACACCGTCACCTCACAGAAAAGTGGATTGGGATTTACAAATCAATGGTGGCTGCTTCTAAAGGATTTTCTCCCACATCTTTTCATGAGCCATAGCTATGTTTCTGGCAGTTGGATAGCTACAAGTGAACCATGCCTTACAAGAGATGGGGAAGAGGAAGTCCTGGGTCAAAGTTCAGATATGCTGTCAATAGAAGATAAAAGCTACAGATATGCCCAGCTGGTTTTAAATAGTCCTTTAGATAAGGCAGGTTGCTGCCATAAAGTATTCCTGAGACAGCACCATGGGGGTCAGAAGTCAGTATTCCTTGACTACGAGCTTCTGAAGTAAACTGGTTGCTTTGCACTAAGTACAATATGAAAGTAAATAGCAGTCACTGTTATGCCTATCACACGTTGTAGAGCATCTGAAATAGATCTCTGTTAAACAAAACCATATAGCTTATACACTGCACTTCATAACATAAGGATCATGACTAATTTCTTCAGATTTTTCCTGTTCACAGGAACAGGAGGAGGCAACACAGGCCTTTGAGACAGTTCTGCCATTCCATCAGATCACGGCTGATGTGTAACTCAGCTCCATTTACCCATCTTTCAACCACATGTCGTCCTTACCTAACAAACAGTTGTCAGTCTCAGACTCAAGTACTGAATCGGTTCTGCATCATTGCAATTCCTTGCTATTCATTTCAATTTTGTTATTGGGTTGAATGATTAATTTTGCCTCTCTTTTTATGCCAGCTTTGTAATGCCTCCTATGTGTTAGGTTCTTTGCTTGTCTCTGAGTCTAGTTCTGAATGAGAGAGTACACAGGAGCTTATGTTGCATTGGAACTTGAGTCAAATCTCTCTTCCTTTGATCGCACTACACCCACCTGCTCTACTCTGGGGTGAAACATACTGTGTTAGCAAACTGCTCTCTAGTTTAAACAAAGATCATTGGATAAACAATCCCAGAAACCAGGAACCAATCTATAACACATTAACCCTTTTGTATTTATGGGGTGCCAAGTTTCTCATAAATAAGCAAATGGGACTTGATATTCTGCTGAGCATTTAATGTATTGCAGATTTTTTATTGTTCTTTTATCTAAAGATAATAACTACAGCCTGCTACAATAAATTTGGTAATGATATCAGTGCTAACTGTGTTGTTTCTCAGTATCTAAGCAGAATAATTCTAAACAGGCTTCAGTCAGACTTGGTATCAATTGATACCCTAATTTTCTGGTTGATCTATATTTGTTGTGAACTTTTATTTAATTGGTCTGCCATCTGTATAGTTCAGGTGGACTTTGGATGTGTGTTGAAATTGCAAGACATTTGACAGGAAATATCCCTTGTTGGGATTGGCCCCATTTTAGATGAAGGGACAGACTCTCCTTAATCGCCACACTCCAGTGCTTCTTTTCAGGAAGTTATCTCCCTGACTACCAAACCATCTGCCAGATGGTCATGTGAACCCTTAACTGCTAATCACTGGCAAATTCCTGAGTGAGTAGGGAATGGTTCTCCATTGGCAATATGCTGGGACCCGGAATGTTTAACAAGCAACAAATCCATAGAACATTTTGCTTTACTTGTTTTATTTTGTGCTGCATTTCAATTAAATAAATTAAAATACAACTTCATTCATTTGCCACAATATTACGTTTTAAAAAGTATGCACCTGTGTTCTTCATACTACATTATCATTCACCTCTAAAAGCAGTGATGTGCCAGTCAAGTACATATTTTGAACCTAAATGTAAGCAGTTACCATCACAACTCAGAGACTTGTCACTTGATTCCAGGACACCTTGGGTCAATGAGATATGCATTCCCAATGCAGATTAGATAAGAAGAGAACATGATTGTGGGAGTCAATGGGGATTGAAGGGAGGGGGTGGAAATGATCCACACCAGCAAAATCCAGGCCAGTAACATGCAATGCAAGAGAAGCAATGCAAACAGTGCAGACCCTGGAATATCCAGATGAAAAACACAATGATGCTGGAGGAACTCAGCAGGCCAGGCAGCATCCGTGGAGAAAAGCAGGCCGTCAACGTTTCGGGTCAGGACCCTTCTTCAGGACTGAAGATAGGAAAAGGGGAAGCCCAATATATAGGAGGGAAGAGCGGAGCAGTGATAGGTGGACAAAAGAGGGGAGGTGGGGTGGGCACAAGGTGGTGATAGGTAGATGCAGGTAAGAGATAGTGATAGGCAGGTGCGGGGGAGGAGGGGAGAGCAGATCCACTGGGGGATGGGTCAAAGGTAAGGAGAGAGAAATAAACCCCCCCCCCCCACCCTTCCTCTTCTAGCCTCAACTCTTAACCCCTGCTGGGTCTTTACCATCCCCACTGACCTCCCGCTCTCTGAGGCTGAGCGGTCTGTTCTCAGCAAAGGCCTCACCTTCGTACCTCTATGCCCCCACCTCAATGAATTCTGAGCCCGGCATGATGCCGAGCTCTTTTTCCCACGCCTCCATCTCCGTGCCTTCTTCTTCAGTATGAAGTCCTCTCCCCCTTCTAATGACCCATTCTCCCGCCTCCAGCCCTCTTCTTCCACCTGGACTCCCCCACCGGGCCTGTTACCTTCCCTGGACCTATTCATAGCCAACTGTTGGCATGACATCAGCCACCTTGACTTTTCTGCTCCCCTCACCCACTCCAACCTTACCCCTTCTAAACACTCCCCTGCCCCTTTTATTTTCTCCTTACCTTTGACCCATCCCCCAGTGGATCTGCTCTCCCCTCCTCCCCCGCACCTGCCCATCACTATCTCTTACCTGCATTTACCTATCACCACCTTGTGCCCACCCCGCCTCCCCTCTTTTGTCCACCTATCACTGCTCTGCTTTTCCCTCCTATATATTGGGCTTCCCCTTTTCCTGTCTTCAGTCCTGAAGAAGGGTCCTGACCTGAAAAGTTGACCGCCTGCTTTTCTCCACAGATCTGCCTGGCCTGCTGAGCTCCTCCAGCATCATTTTTCTTCAATATTCAATGCAACGTAGATTGTTTTATTATATGGTAAATGAAGTGCATATTAGTTTTTCTTAACTCTAAAATGTATTAAGTTTCCTGAACTAGTTACAGATTTGTTTAAAAATCATTTACAGAGACTACTCTTGCAATATTAGAAGTTTACAAACACAAGACAGGTCCAGGAGTTGAATAACACAAAGATAATTGATTTAAAATGCATTGGATCCACAGAATTTCAATGTGGAGAGAGCTTTTCTCATGAAGATCACAAAAGGAATTGTTCATGTGTGCATTGGGAATCCTGGGCATTAAAGCACAATTATGAATAGCAAATATATGCAATTTATAAGATTGATATCTTTATCAGTCACATGTACATCGAAACACACAGTGAAATGCATCTCTTTTGCGTAGAGTAGTTTTCTCTATCGATGGATGAGAAACAATAACTGTGTCTGCCACTGAAATCCATGTATGGAAGTTGGAAGTAATCCGGTGGAGTTCACTTTGTTGCTGGTTCGTGACGAAATTGGGGGCTCGTCCGGGATCTGAACCCAGGACCTCTCGCACCCCAAGCGAGAATCATACCCCTAGACCACAAGTGTCGCCGTGCTTCCGGTGTCAACATAGCATGCCTACAACTTCCTAACCCATACATCTTTGGAATGTGGGAGGAAACCAGAGCACCCAGAGGAAACCCACACAGTCACGGGAAGAACATACAAATTCCTTAAAGACAGTTGCCGGAATTGAACCTGGATCGTTGGCACTGTAAAGAATACGCTACTGATACACTACCGTGCTTGCTCTAAAATATTTTAACTGCATTGGCCAGGAATCAAACCCGGGCCTCTCGCATGGCAGGCAAGAATCCTACCACTGAACCACCAATGCAACGTTCAAGAATTTCATGAGTAATGTAAATTTACATGTACAGTTTCCTGCCATGATTGTGTGAGGCTGAACTGGGAAGGCCAAACCATGAGTGGTAGGACAAAAATCTTGTATCTCTGACAGACATTGCAGTGCTGGAGGTGGACATCAAGCAGAAGCATTGAGCAGCTTCTGCTTATACAATGAGATGGACTATGACTTCACAATCGACCTTGTTGTGACCTTGCACCTTATTGCATTGCACTTTCTCTGTAGCTGTGACACTTTACTCTGTACTGTTATTGTTTTCACCTGTACTACATCAATGCACTCTGTACTAACCCAATATAACTGCACTGTGTAATGAATTGACCTGTACGATCAGTATGCAAGACAAGTTTTTCACTGTACCTCGGTACAAGTGACAATAATAAACCAATACCAATATGGCCTAAATCTCTCAATTTCCTATCTGTTCATGTGTCTATCTAAATATCTCTTAAACTTGTGGAAACTGAGCATACTTGATTACCATACTCCAGCAGAGTACTAGGAGGTGTCATCTTTTGGATAACAGGTGAAATCAGGTCCCAACTGTTTTCTCAACAAGATGTAAAATCTTCATGGCATAATATTAACAAGAGTAGGTGAGTTCTATCCAGTCTCTTAACCAATACATCTCAGAACCAGTATCAGATTCATTGTCATTGACTTATATGATGTGAAATGTGTTGTTTTGCAGCAGCAGTACAGTGCAAAGACATAAAAATTACAAAAATAAATAAATAGTGCAAAAAAACAAGGAATGACAAGGCAGTGTTCCTGGGTTCATGGACCATTCAGAAATCTGATGGTGGAGGGGAAGAAGCTGTTTCTGAATGTTGAATGTGGGTCTTTGGGCTCCTGTACCTCCTCCCCGATGGCAATAATAAGAGGGCACGTCCCAAATGGTGAGGGCCCTTAGTGATGGATGCCGCCTTCTTGAGGCACCACCTCTTGAAGATGTCCTCGATGGTGGGAGGGTTGTGCCCGTGATGGAACTGGCTGAGTCTACAACCCTCTGCAGCCTCTTGCGATCCTGTGCATTGGAGGCTCCATACCAGGCTATGATGCAACCAGTCAGAATGCTCTCCACCATACATCTATAGAAATGTTTAACAGTCTTTGGTGACACACCAAATCTCCTCAAACTCCTAACGAATCTCTCAATCAACGTCGCTGAAAACATTATATTATTTGTACATTATCATCTTGCTACTTTTTTCAAGCTTGCTGTTCATAATTGACTGCCATTAAGCAGTGATTACACTTCAGAAGTCAAGAAATCTACCATATAAATGATTTTTTTCGCTGACAAAAGTTATATATGATGCAGGAAACAAAATACTCAGCAGAATGGAAATGTAACATAGATAGTTAAAAAATCTACCAAGATACAACTAAACAAGGCAAATCAGGGTTAATGCCTCTTGTTGTCTGTCATATGTTTAGTACAAGCCTGTGAAAAGTCATCAGCCAAGCTCATTCCATATCCTGAAATCCCATACGCCGAAAGAGCACAAATCAATCTGCAACTTACAACTAAAATCCTTGAGAGACTGATGCCTCATGAGGATGTCCCACACCAAATCAAAGTAATGCATCCCAGCAAAATGAAACATGATCAGGCATTGAAAGGCATGATGTATTCTAGGATGGGCCAGGAACATGCATAAGGAGGGGTGAAGTAGGTACATGGATAATCATTCAACACAAATACACATAACATGACATTACGGGTGAAATGCACATTCCCTATGTCACATTAGGATACATGTATGCCCATCTAAATCTGACAGATTTAAACTCCTGGCTATGTCACTGGACTGGCATCTGTCCATCACTGTGAATGCATCCTTTCAAAACCAATTCTTCTATTTGTGCCCCAAAGTGACTCATAATAGGAGGTAACAGAGTTGGGCTGGAAGAGGACTTGGAAAAAATGATTCTCTTTGATGATTATTCTTGTCTCTGGAGAAGTAAAATTATAGTAGGAGGAGCAAAGTCTCCCCTAGATTTTGGGCAAGTTCCATCACTTTGCCTTGTCTGATTTCTTATGCAAGAACAGAATAGGGTGCAAAACTACCACACACAGGATGTGTTAATGTTTGAAGTACATCTTGCAGCCAATATTATATTATATTTTAGTCATTGTAGGTTTGGATGAACTGTTGCCAGGATTTCTGTTGGTACTTGTCCCTAGGCATCCAGTCACCAATATTTGCAACAGCACAGCTCCACACATCCAAAGGATGTGATTAATGAGGGAGCACTGTGCAATTCCAGTGCACAGAAGGTGAAGCAATGTGGTCAAATTTGACAGTTCGGCTTTGTTACCTTTGCAGGCAGCACACTGGTTAATGGTGCAGATTGTCTGATGACAGTCGAAAATAAAGAAAAGGCATAAAGATTGAGGATGGTAGAGAGCTTGGCTGTCTCTGTAGGTTTGCTACAGATGTCCTTTCAACAGATATTGCAGGTTCCCTCAGTTATTGCCAGACAGATATGTAGATACAGTTGGTGGTGTAATTGTGACCATGGTCATTCCAGCTCTGCAGACAGCTGAACCTTCTGGCATGTCTTCTTTCAAGCCATTAAATACTGCAACTGGGACATCTTAAAAGCAAAATCATCATTAATTTTCCATTGACTTGCCAAATAGCACAGATTTTAGTTTGTGGTTAGATGTTTTGCTATTCCCAAAGGTGCAATCGAAACTTGGATCGCCTGTTTTATATCCTTCCTTTCCCTTTACAATTTTTGTGTTCTGTTGCAGTCATTTGAATAATTTTTTTTCGGATGATTTTGCAGCCAATATTTAACAACTTTGAATTCTGAAGGAAATATCTCTATCAAGTCTGATATCGATAAAAAGGAAAGAGAAAAATCCAGAAAAACAACACTAAAAAGACAATGCAAAAAATGAAAATATAAGGATCAAGTACAATGTGCGCATTCTTTGAAGAGTTGCTTTGTGCTTGATGCTGCTTTTTTCACATGCTCCAACTGGACAAGAGGGTAATCACCCGAGGGGCAATTTGACTACATTTAAGTATTTACATGAAGTTTTTGTACAGACATGTGAGAGAAGTTTCAGCTGGCTCCAAGAACATTCAAAGCTTGAACTGAGTAGCAATGGGCTGGCACTGTTTCTGACATAAATATAAAAAGGCAGGAAAGTGACAATTTGCAGTTACTGGATGGTTGGATCCAATTAATGTTTGCTGTGATCCCATTTCAGAAAACTTCTGATAGAGATCTATAATACACAGTGCCAGCAGAGGTGAACAGAATGTATTAATTCAGCTTGAGGATGAGAACATTTTTAAGAATCTATCTCTCCCTCAGAGGAGAGATGAGATGAACTTAAGGACAGAAGTTTAAGAGCAATGTGATCGATGGTCCTTTCAATTGAGAGAACCTTCTGTGCCTCTTCTAAAAACTTCATACACCAGACACTTGATGACTCTTGGCAAACAATCACACCATCCATGCAGCAAACAAAATATTATGTTTGCAAGATAAATTAGTATGAAATTAACTACTAACTGAACATCGATAGACCACATTTACTTAGTCTAATATGTTGAATTGAAAGGAATCAGTTGTCTGAGGGACCAGATGGTATACTTACTTCACTTCTGGTCATAATCACTTATAGCAGATGTAAGGTGATTTAGTTATTTTACTGTGTTAAAAAATGCTAAAGACTTCTGTTGTTTCTAAACAGAAGGGATCAACGGATTATCTGACAGATTAAAATTATGAAGGGATGTGATCTTGAAAGTAGAAACAAATTGTTTCTATGGGGTTTAGTTTAGAAATTATATAAGATTTTGGAAGCCGATAGGATGCACTAGGAGAGCCTGTGATTGGAGTAAAGCTCGTTTACCTGAGCTGGTAATCTGTAATACCTGTCTGGTAGAAGATTGGCTGTCTCATTTAGTGAAAGCCGTAAAATAGGCCACTATTTATTCACTTATGCTACATTCCAGAGTGAACGGTAATTGAAGGTATTTACCAATAATTTTTCACTTCTGGGACTTAGTGCCTACAAGGCACTAAAGCAGTTTGTTGTTCTTTATAACTGGTAGCAATTTAGACCCATCAAATTGCAGAGCACTTAGTGATGTCAGAGTATGTATTCAGTCCTTACAGTGCTGTGAAACGTTAGCCTCTTTTAATCTTTAGTCTGCCATGAAGTCACAAAACAGTAAACATTATCTATAGCCCTGTGTGTGGAGGATGGTGTCAAATCTTCTTAACCAGTCCTGGCACAATCATGAAATCCTTAAGTGTCTTTGTTAATGGAATGGGCTACTTTCTTCATTTCTTCCATTTTCAGATCTTTACCATGTTACAATGCAGGCATAACCAATTTGTTATCACTGCACTGCATTTGGAAAATCCACTGAGAGTGTTTGCAGTTGTTTGCAGAGTTCCCTGTTTTTGAAATGGTGAAGGTCAAGATTTTGACCCCTGTTCTTTATGGCAACTATTTTTGCAGTAATGCTCTATGTGGAAATGTTAATTTATAAAGGTGACTGAATGACACAAAGAATCATATGGTCACATATACGACAGCTTTCTCTAGATTCAGTTCAGTACTGCAATATTGATCATATAGCTTGTTAACGCAGTTGTTGAGTCTGCAGTGATTAATTTAAGAGAGTTACAGACTTTCTGGCGTGTCCAGTATTGAAATTGGCCGTTGTATGAATGGCATTTCCATCTCAAGGTGACTTTAATCTCTGCACTTCCTTCATGAAAGCACTTGATTGGACTGAGCACTTTCTTTGTATGTGCTGAGAAATCCTCTTGATGATGAAACTACTCTTGTGCCTCTTATTCACTTGGAACCATTGTGACAGACAGGCTGCTTATAGCAAAGTATCCTTTTCAAAGTAAGAAAATAAGCAAGTGGTTGTTAATTCTCTGCAGAATTGTTACGGAGACATCAGCACCTGTTGAAGCAAGTCAGCTGACATGGTCAGCTTTGTACAAGGTTAATGCAGGTTTGACTGTGGCGAACGTTGAGGCCTTCAGAAGCGAATGTGGTTGAGCTTTACAGCAGTTAGAGTGGCAGGCTATAACCCATTGGCTTCGAACAATGAATGGATGGATGAAAGGAACAGAAGGAAGGAAAGAAGAAACCAATTGGAGCGGAGGGAGCAGAGATCAAAGGGTTACCTGGTCATACGTATGGAAGGAGATTTTGGATCTGAAAGGAGGCTAGGAGCATTGGTGCATGTAACTTGTACAATTTAACTGGAACAGCTGAGCTGTAATGATAGAATAAGGAAGGTTTTCCAGGTTTTTCGGCATACAGGGCAAATATATGCAATAATTGACTGGAAAATAGCAAGGTGAATGACAATGCTGGGTCCCCAAATATTGGAAGGCTGATGGAAGATAACTTCCTATCCCTCACACAGGCAAATTTGACGTCTCAGTTTCTTTTCGTGCTCCACTGTAGAAAGGACATTCAAGCTATAGAAAGCATACAGTGTGGATTCACTTGAACAATGCCAGAAATAGGAAACCAGCAATCAAAAGAAATTCAGATGTTGGAATTATTTCCACTTGAGCAGAGAAAACTATAGAAATATTGCATAGCATTTTTCAAACATAAAAAACTTTGGTAAAGAGGGGAGTCAGTGAAGAGGATCTGTCTTTTCAGCGAGATCATGAGACGTGAGAGGACTGGAGCAATTTATTAATGCAGAAAACTGTTGCAGCTTGCAATGGTTTGCCACAGTGAACTGTTGAGGCAGAGTTCTTTTCATTTGTTAAGGACAAACTGAAAAAAAATGACTTAAAAGGAAGAATCTAGGTTTCAGGAAGACTGAGGTACTATTCTTGCACAACACAGGAACAAATAAAAGTGGAAGACGGCAAGTATACCTCATGAAAAGTAGGAAATTGTAATATACATGAATATTCAAATATTCCTTAAAAGTACCAGCTGCTGGGATAAATTTTAAATTGCTCCAGCAAGGAGCCAGCACAGACATGGATGGGCAGAATGTTCTGCCTCTGCGATATACATTCTATGGGGAAGGCCTAAACTTTGTGAGTTAGTGTAAATTGGGTAATAGTAAGTGGGCAACCTCAGAATATGTATTTACATTGACTGCTCAGGATTGCTAAAGGCTGTGCTGTTTAACAAGTCCTATAAGAGGATTGGTGGAGCATTCAAAAGCTATTTTTGCACCTTGTTTTAATCTTCCTCTGCTGTTACCAGTCAGACAGTCAAAAGCCCTGGGGTAATCGTTCAGGCTCTGCCATTTTTCATGCATGACACAGCAGCACAATGGGCTTCCCCATGGGAATCCCTATGTACTTGTGCTTTATGAAAGAGGAGAAGCACTGATGTCAATTTGCACCAATGGCACTCTCCATTCATCTGCAGGAAGCTTCACAGACTCATTTAAAAGAGAGGTGAACACACCTTGATCTCTTTAAGTGGTAGATCAGTGCCAATTCACAGTACAAGTTGTGACAGTTTTCTCGCATTGTCCCCAAGGTGTCCTGCAGGCAAACCCTTCCACAGACATGACACATAGGAGCTGTCAAGGTCATGAACACTTTCCGATTCCCTGCTTTGGCTGCCAGTGCAGATATGAGCAAACTAAACCAGTCAGCTGTCCTTGCCAATTTTGAACAAGTCATTGACACCTTGTTTGCTCAAGAAACTAATGTCATTCCCTTCTCTGTGGAGAATTGACAGCAACATGAAGTGGCAGGGCAGTCTGACCAGACAGTAACATTGCCAGACATTCAAAAAGTTAAACATTGCATCCATGTGGGCTTTACGTGATCCCGCACATCTGTGATTATTCGAAGTATTATATATTATTGTGTAGCATGACACTGTTTGGTTTCTGGGCAGTGTTATGCTTTGATTTCGAAGCAAGCCAACAACATCCAACTTGGCAGGGTGCAGGGTTGGGGCTGAGAGTTAGATCAGAACCTGGTACATCTGAGTCCCTCCCGTATGTATCAGTCAATCTTTGTGGAGTCTCGTTTTGGGGGGAATCTCCTTTACAAGACCACTTGTATAAAGGGGCCCAGTAGTGCTGGTGGAAGGGATGGAGCTGGAGGGTTTGGAGATTGGTGGTAATTAAAAGAAGAGAAATTCCTAGTTAGATTTAAATAGGTGTGCAGTCTGCAAAATTAGTAGTGGGACAGGCTTCATTCAATTTATCCAGGTGCTGGTCCCAGCACTGGTATTGTTGGAGTTCTATAGGTATCCCAGGCCAATATTTCAAACAGGCACCCGTTGGCTGTGCAGTAATCCTGAAGACCATTGCTGGTTCCTGCTGTGCTCTCCGTCCAGTCAGCCACCCAGCTCCAGCTGCCCACTTCCCATCCTGGGACTTTTTGAGAGCTGCATCTGATATTCCACCACCTGGATCATTCTCTCTTCTCTCCTCTTCCATCAAGCAGAAGATACAGGAGCCTGAGGACCCATATACCACCAGGCTTAAGGACAGCTTCTACCCCACTGTGATAAGACTATTGAACGGTTCTCTTATAGGATGAGATGGACTCTGACCTCACAATCTACCTTGCTGTGACCTTGCACCTTATTGCACTGCACTTTCTCTGTAGCTGTGACACTTTGTACTGTTATTGTTTTTACCTGTACTACCTCAATGCACTCTGTAATAACTCAATGTGACTGTACTGTGTAATGAATTGACCTGTACGATCGGTATGCAAGACAGGTTTTTCACTGTGCCTCGGTACAAATGACAATAATAAACCAACACCAATACCAACTTGAAATGGATTTCTATCAAGGCCCAACTATGTCTGACACAGGGATTGTTCCCTGCACCTACCCTGGCGAAGCACAATTTTGACCTCGCTTGCTAAAATTCAGGACAAATAAACAAAATATTGTCTGTCGTTTCTGAAACACTGAGACGTTACAGACTCATGCTTTCTTCTCTGAGCTGATGGCAGGTTTTCAGAAAGTTGGGGCACCATGCCATCAATTTTGAAGCAGACTGATAGTTGAAGAGTTTGCCACCATCAACGTGCATTTGGCAATTAACCCTCCTTTATACACCTCCTTTATTGTTACCAGGATCAGCTCCTGATGCAGGGCCTTAGAGAATAAGAAATGGAAATCAGAGCATTAGATTTACAGACTTCATGATCGTTAAATTTAATCTCCAGAAAATGCGGAGATCCTATTTTGAATCGGAAGTGTACTTGATTTTTTGAAATGTAGCATGTCAACTGAAATTCAAGCTACTGTGGTAAAATTTACCAGACATCATCAATTTGGCAGCTTCGTGTCAAAAGAAATGTTGTCAGTTTCAAAATTAAAACAGATCACTTGAAAATCAAGTGTTTCATGAATCGGGCACACTGACCAGTGTACCTAATCCTCCCGTTTGCTCTCCTGTCAACAGGTTCTCCCTGGACCCAAGTCCAGAGCAGTCTGAGGTCAAATAAGGTTGTAACATCATACCTGTGACCTTCTCAAACTTTCTCGCTACAATTCCGCACCTCACTTCCAACAACCAACCCATATAGTTTAGTTATCTGTTCAGGTTTTGTTGCTTCCAAGGTCGCCTCATTATAGGAAGGATGTGGAAGCTTTAGAGAGGGTGCAAAGGAGATTTATCAGGATGTTGCCTGGATTGGAGAGCATGTCTTATGAGGATAGGTTGATTGAGCTAGGGCTCTTCTCTTTGGAGAGGAGGAGGATGAGAGGTGACTTGATAGAGATGTACTAGATGATAAGAGGCATAGATTGAGTGGACAGTCAGAGACGTTTTCCTAGTGCAACAATGGCTAACACGAGGGGACATCATTTTAAGGTGATTGGAGGAAGGTATAAGGGGGATGTCAGGGGCAAGTTTTTTTTTACACAGAGAGTGGTGGGTGCATGGAACGCACTGCTTGCGGAGGTTGTGGGGGTAGATACATTAGGGACATTTGAGAGACTCTTAGATAGACACATGAATGATAGAAAAATAGGGGGCTATGTGGGAGGGAAGGGTTAGATAGATCTTGAAGCAGGATAAAATGTCGGCACAACTTCGTGGGCCGAAGGGCCTGTGCTGTGCTGTAGTGTTCTATGTAAGATCAACCCAATCTCAACCATCTATTTACAGTAGACTGATGACGCTTGTGTATGTCCACATTGAGACTGAGCTCCAACACTGAATCCTTCACCAAAGCCTATGAGCCTTAAGCTAAAGATTCAGAAGTCAAAAGGTCCTCCGCCAAGCTGACCCAGCCATACAACACCACACCCTCCCACCCAACAAACAATATCCATGGTGCAACCCTGGAGAATGTGGATCTCCTTCCATATATCAAGGCAGATATTGTCGATGAAATTCCTCATTTCTCCAGTGCGGCAGCAACTAAGTAAAGGAGTGACTAAAAGAGCTCTCCTCCCCCTCTCCTGACCTTCGTATTCAGGCTTCTGTCCTCTTCCTTTCCAGTCCTGATGAAGGGTCTCGGCCTGAAACATCCACTGTTTATTTCCCTCCATAGATGCTGCCTGACCTGCTGAGTTCCTCCAGCATTTAGTGTGTGTTGAATAGATTTTTTTCCCTATGTTCTTGTCTAAATATAAACAGATACATTGTGTGGTCAAAGGCAGAACTTTTCTACATCCACAAGCAAATACAATGATGACCAACCAGAGGAAGTCACCCTGCGATGTTTCATTTACAGAATGACATTTTGTAGTTTCCAGAACCACGTTCTCATCAAACATTAAAGCTTTACCATAAAATAAAGTAATATCACAGCATTAACAATTTTGTGTCAATTGCTTTGGGCAGGAAATATGATAAATTAAATAGAGTAATACTGCATCATCAGCACAAAACAACAGTATTATTAGCTTTTTGTAACAAAATATATATGAATTAATCAGAATGAATATCAGTAAAATGTATGATCGTAATTTCACTGTAACATATGCTGCAGCTTCTGCAGACAGAAGGGCCAAGCTTGTTATCTCGGTGCATTAAAATGCTTCCCCCATGGCAACGTAATTTCAGCCCATAATACAGTTGTGCTCCTTGAATTATTTGGGTCTTTAATTGATGAGGTCTGCTTGAAGATAGTCCAGGAGTTAATGTCGATGGAAGTCAATGCAAGGTCATCATTGTTGCCCTGAGTTCATATTAACAAGAGAGGAACAGAATCTGAAGAGTCAATGCTTTATTCTTTATGGTGCAGAATTTATGGGATTGAGTCTCTTAATCTCCTGCCCTATTTTGATCATTTGTATTACTAACTTTTCCCAATATTTGAGATTTCAGTGAATAAAGTGGTTGGAGGAGTTAATCCTCCAAAATCACTATTTCACATAATATTCTGTGTGGGAGAAATCACAGAAACACAAAAATTCAACCCATCAAGCCCGTACAGTCTCAATGTAAGAGCAATCTTCTTCACATCTTTCAAATTCTTTACTTTCGGATACATATCCAGCTCCTTTTTGAATGCTACAACTAAATCTGTGTCAACGACAATGCATTCCAGACCCTAACCATTCACCTTGCAATAAACCTTTCCTCATATCAGAGTACCCCTGGTTCTTTTGTCAATTACCGTCTTTCTATGCTCCCTGGTCTGGACCAGAATCAGATTTATTATCACTGAGATATGATGTGAAATTTGTTGTTTTGCAGCAGCAGTACAGTGCAAAGACATAAAATCTATAAATCACAAAAATAAATAGTGCAAAAAAAAAGGAATAATGAGGTAGTGCTCATCGATTCATAAATTGTTCAGAAATCTGATGGCGGAGGGGAAGAAGCTGTTCCTGAATTATTGAGTTTGGGTCTTCAGGCTCCTGTACCTCCTCTCTGATGGCAGAAGAGGGCTTGTCCTGGATGGTGAGGATCCTTTATGATGGATACCACCTTCTGCAGGTACCGTCTCTTGAAGATGTCCTCAATGGTGGGGAGGGTTGTGCCCATGATGGAGTTGGCTGAGCCTATAACGCTCTGCAGCCTCTTGCGATCCTGTGCATCGGGGATCCATATCCTGTGCACTGTATGCTTTCCACCGTATGTCTATACAAATTTGTAAGATCATTCTCCATCTATTCTGCCTGTCCTCTACATGGTTTTAAATGCCTTTATCAGATCCTCTCACAACTCTGCAAGGAGAGTAACCCCAGCTTCTCCAGTCTAGTCACATTACCAAAGACTCTCTCCACGTCCACTCTGTCAAAAGGCCTCCTAACTTCATCTATTTCAATCAAGTCCCCATTCACGCTCCTAAACTCCAATGGACACAAGTGTAGCCCGCCCAACCTTTGCCCATAGAACAACCTGCCCATTCTAGTCATCAGTCCAGCAAGCCTTCTGCTTCCACTGCATTTATATCCTTTTTAAAATAAGACACCAATATTGTACGTCGTTCTCGAGATATGGTCTTACCAGTGCCCTACGCAATGAAGCACGATCTCCCTACTTTTGTATTCATTTCGCCTCACAATAAACAATGACATTATGGAAGCTTTCCTCATTATTTGCTTGATCCGCACACTCGCCTTTTGAAAATCATGCACTAGAACACCCAGATCCCTCTACGTCTCAGAACTCTGCAACTTCTCACCAAAAGCACTGGGGTGAAGGGTTTAAAGCTGTTATTTGCAGAATCACAGTCATACCATTGCTCTTCCTTCACCAAAGTCCATCAGCAGGCACTGATTTACTGTGTGAATAGTGAGAGCAGTCAGATGAGTTATGATGTGGATGGAAACTAAGCAAGGGTACGTTGCAAGGGTAGATTTGCCTTTGGTCCTCTTATCTTTAATCATGTCTTTTTATAAAGGTGCAGTTAAAACTGATCTCAGTCATATTGGACTGAGGCCCTATTCCTGAGACTGCATCAGGCTGGTAGCACCTTCCAGACCCATGTGTGAGGGAGACGGAAGCAGCCCCCACCTCCCACCCCCAGTGCCATCAGTGCCAAGTGCCACATCACTCAGTCCTTGATCCTCGCCAAGAAATGGTGACACCCGAGGAAGAACATCAGCTGGTTTTCAACAAAAGCCGCAAGGCAATATTGTCAACAATGACAACACCTTGGCTGGTTTAAAATGTTTTTCCAAAGGTGTATGCAGTTTAAGATCTTCTTCCAACAAAATCAAATTTGTCTACTGACATCTGCAACTATTTATGTAAGATCACTGTTACTTTTCTACAAGTCTGTCTGTCTTGTCCACAACTTAGTCATAATGTTTGGAAGCTCATCCTGCAATTTAACTAGGGCTTTATATACGATACCAATTAAATACATCTAAAGGAATAAAGGCTAATTATTAATCACAGAATGGGACTCAGCAATGAAATTCAATCCAAGAGTAAAAGAAAAATCGCAGGACACATTTTAAAACAATAGAATTTAATGAAACTTGTCTCTGGGAATCCAGTGAATGTTATTGCCCATGCATGATATGAGCATCCAATTGTTATCATATTCTGATTACTGCTGCAAGTAATACAGGAGGAGATGTACCAAGCTTAATTATGCAAGATCCAGTAGTGTGAAAGCTGATTAAAAACAGTCACGGGTTACACCTCTGGGCACATTTAGAAGAAATTTATACTCAGTGGGTCTCCTATTCAAGTGAACACAGACATGCTGCCCATGCACCCTGTAAAATCATCAATATTTAGCAAGTGCAAGACTTTGAAAAGAACTTGCATTGTGACTGTATCTTATGAACTCATGAAGTTCCAAATGTTTTACAATCAATGGGTTACTTTTTGAAGTGGAGATATAGCAGCTAATTGGCACAAGCAGGTTTTATGAGCAGCCATTTAATGATCAGATTATCTGCTTCTGATGATGTTGCTTGAAGGAGGAATGTTGATTAAGATAACTGCCTGCTCTTCATCAAATGAACTGCAAGACCTTTACATTGATTGGACAAGCAAACAGTGCATCAGTGTAGTATTTTATTCGATATGCAGTAATCTGCCCCAGTGGAAAAAAAAATCGAGTGAAACTGATCCATTCGCAGCTATTTTTTTGACAAAGTGTAATCATTACCAGAGAAGGACATTCTGATCCCAAAATATAGCCAAACTATTTTGTAGTCATTTCAAATAGATCAATGCCCTGATTAAGCCTTTATCAAAATAAAATCAGACGCAGCAAAACACATTAAATCGTCTAACTTATTAGGACATTGAGACCTAAATATTGGATTGTGCTTATATTGTGACGTAATCCAAATGCACAGCACATTACACAGTCTACTGAGGCCAGCAGGAGGACTATGCCAGATAGTTTTAATGGCCTCACAAGTACTGATGAGCTCTGAGTGCCAATCACAAACCCAGAAATAGTATACCAGTCACATGGGAACTGGCAGCAAGGTTAGCCAGCTGCATTTGTGACCTGGGGGGGGGGGGGGGGGGGTGTGGTGGGTGGGGGTGATGGTTTGGGTGGCTGGGGAATTGCTGGGTAAAGATGGGTGCAATTATATTTAAGAGGAGATAAATGTGGTGCCCACAATCAACCTATGATTCAAATAGGAACCAAAAAGGGCAGTCCTGCTCTGCATTATTTTCAACACTGATTAAAAAAACTTAACCAGTTGTTGATTCCAGTTTGTGGGCCCTTCAGGGATTATTGGTTAGGTTTAAGGTAAATGCTGAAGACAGGGAGGTTGGACTCCTGAACTAAACATATCTGCTGTCACTTTGTCTGAAACATGGTCAAAAAATCCCCAAGATCCACTTTTTCCTCCAAAATTTGTACTGAGCTACACTGCTTGCTAGAATACTGTCATCCACAACCCTGTGGAAAAAATGGGATTGTATGAAGAGGAAAGGATGCTGTATCCCATAACTGCAACATAAAACAGGTGGACCTTGGGATTCCCTTTGATTGGGCACTGATTTTTCAAGTCAGATACAGATGGCTAACAATCAATAATCACTCCCAATATTTCTCAATAGTCCAGGTCTCAATAATCAGCTGGCAAAATAAATCTTATTTTGTTATCATGCCTGTCATTGATATCCATCACTTCCATTTTCAATGCATTCTTACTTAGCTCAACACCAGCCACTGCACGACAGTAAGAAAATATTTCGTAAAATTAAATATTCATTATGCTTTGTGAAGAATAACAAGTAGCTGGCAGTGAGTTTCAGTCAGTACATCAATCACAAGGTCCTACATATTCATAAACTTCAAACTTTTCCTTTACTTTATATCATTTAGAACTGCTTGATAGAATCTCTCGCTTGTGGCTCTCTGCTGTTATCTATTATCCAACGAAAGGTGTGACGTTAATGTGCAGTAACCAAGCTCACAAGACCACCGAAGTGTTCAGAATTAGGTAGTGAACTCAAAAGGTGACAGAGTTTTGCCTACTTTGACATGATTCAAACACTTCCTACATTAGTATACCTCTGATCTGCTGAATTATCCAGTGTTGTTAGAAGAAAGGCCCTTCTGACTTCTTAGTAGATGTTCTACTGCAACTTTTCCAGCCTCTGTTTTAGCAGTGATGCGGTGTGATATTTTTCAATGGTTATTTAAAATGTATATTTTTTGTCAGTTTGTCTGAGTTCTTTAGTTACAGATACTAATCAAATACACTCGTATCATTCTGATTTGTACATGAGAAACAGCTCAATGAATGTTATACCAGAAAGGATGGATTTAAAAACTTTCATCACTCAATTACAGGCAGACTGAGTAAAACTGGGGAGTTACTGAGATGACATATTTACATTATTTCTAAAGGCAAGTTAGGTATGGTTGAAACCTATGCAGTATTCACCACTGACATATTGTTACAAAGTACTAGCCTAAAACCAGAGGGGCAGAACTTGGACAAAACTCTAAAGCAGCCACGTTTTTACCCCTTGCTCAATACTCAGCAAATTCTATTCGCAGTCTGCACTCCTGATGTCATGGTAACACTCAGCAGGTCAATGTTCTGCCTTCCTAGAGAATTCTGTTTCATAACCCAAGGTCACTCTGACTTGGTAGTCACGATGGTCATGATACATCAGACTGGATGCATCAATAAAATGCTACCGAGCTCAGTCATTCCTCCCTTTTGATCGATTTTATTGGGCCATCAATATTTCTTCTATTCCCCACTGAATGCTGGAAACTATGGAGGGCTGACACAGTATGTACTTGCCCACATGCTGCACATGTGAGTGTAAGGACATTTCTCCCCAGGGCTTCCTTCTAGCCAATAAAAATATCCACATTTTCATCATTGTTGCCTTTAATTTGCAAAATACCAAGATATCAAAAGGATATGGTGGATATCCAGGTGAATGCAGAGTTTGTCCCAAGTCACTTATATACATTGGACTACATTACATCCATTTTACAATCCAAATTTGGATTCAGTATTCTGTGCCCCAGGGATGCCTGAAATAATATTGTTTGAAATTGGGTCTGGCCAATTTTCCTGCCTTCTGATGCAGCTTTTAGGCATCTTGCCCACACTGATGTATGCTTTGGGATCCTCTGTTAAACTGGATTGTTCCATGGGAAGCAGACATTAGGTTTGTCCCATTGAGGTTTACTTGGCACAACTTTAGCCGGTGTAAAAGACACCAGCAAAACTCTGCCTAATTCTGTCTGTGCACTATTTGATCTGCCAGGCAGATTCCAGGCTGGGAAAAGGAAGGGGTGGGGCTGATGAATGGTCAACACTGGGCAAAGCAGGCAGATTTTATCCTCTACCTGGGGAACCCTAAAATGGTAATCAATATTATCTTGATTTTTGGGGCTCTCTTTGCTCCTGCTGGATCTGAACACTCCAGCAGATCAGCAGCAGACATCTGGAAAGATGGTGGTGTCCAGATATTTGGCAGGAACAACAGCAGCAAGAACCTGTAACAAAACCACCCTTGGGCACTTCACAGCTAAAGTTTCACCACGTGCCTCAAAGAGATATTTGGGAAAATTGGTCAGATGTAGGTTTTATGAAGCATCTGAAAGGTGGAAAGATGAGTAAAGAGGCAGAGAGATATTGGGAAGAAGTTTCAGAGCTTAGCACTTTGACATCCAATGCTACGGCCAACAAAGGTGGATTGACCAATTTTTGGAACACCCATAAGCCCAGAATTGGATAACTGCAGATATTTTAGAAGGTTGTATGTTTGGATGATCCAGGTCATGAAGCATCAGAATTTTAAAATTCATATATTTTATCTGAGAGTCAGTATAAATCAATGAAAATAAAAACAATTGATTTATGGGCCTTGGTATGAGTTCAGACACAGATGTGAGAGGATTGGATGACTGCAAGTTTACTGAGGGGTGAATGGGGTAGACCAGTCATGACTTCATTGGAATAGTAACGTCCCGGAACAGCAAAGATGTGATTGAAGGTTTCACCAGCAGGTGACTGAGATAGTCTTAAGAGTCAATGATGCAATGAAGTTGGAAATAGACACTCTTAACAATGGCTGAGATATGTGGTCTGAAGCACATCAAGGTAAACAGCAATCTGGTTCTGTCATAAGCTGATGATAGGGAATGGGATCTGGCTCTGTAGACAGTTGTGATGGGGGCTGAAGAATATGGCTTTGGTCTTCCCAGTATTTACTTGGAAAATGTTCTGCTCATCCAGTATTGGAGTGGGACAAACTTTGACAACTTAGAGAGAGTGAAGTGTTAAGATAGGTGCAGGAGAGTTAGAGCTTGACATTGTCTGACCCTTCACTCTCTCAAAGATGCTGCCTGAAAGCTAAGGGTAGGACAATGCTGGAAACACTCAGCAGGCCAGGCAGCACCTGTGGAAAGAGAAGCTAAGTGAAAGTTTCAGAACTCTTTCCCGGTTCTGATGAAGGGTCCCGGACCTGAAACATTAACTGTTTCTCTTTCCACAAATGCTGCCTGACCTGCTGAGTGTTTCTAGCATTTTCTGTTTTTGTTTCATACTTCCAGCATCTGCAGTTATTTGCTTTTCATTAAGTAAGGTTCAGCATGGAGGCGAGAAGTAGCAGGGGCCAAGGGAAGATCCTTGGTTATTACCAGAGTAACAATGGAGGAGAGGAAATAAAACTTAACTCCTGTGACTTTCTGGTAATAATTATAGGTAAAAATGAAACCAGACGTGTATGGTCCCACACAGCATGAGAATGGTGGAAGTTGTGCGGTCAGTCACGTCAAAGACTTCAGGCAGGTTGACATCATATTTGTCCCAGCACATGGGCGATTTTGGTGAAAAATATTTCAATAGCACAGCAGAAGCAAAAACTGATTGAAGGGCATAGTATTTCTGATACTGATTTTGATTGTTTTTTAATGACTGCCATCCTGTAAGGATTATGTCACGTGATCAATTGCTCTCTGGGTAACAGAGATATCTTGTAGAAGTTTTCAGAGGCTTTCTGTGAAGAACCGTTGGATACAAACACACACTTTACTTGATCTTCTCATATCTTAAGTGCATCAGTTTGTAAATTCTGCAAAGGAAGTTGTTAGAGGTTAACATCCCATTGAGCACACACATCTTACAAAGGGATTGAAACAATGAGCTGCAGAATAAATGGACACAAGTTTAGGAAGTTGCAGCACAGTTAATGACCGGAGAGGAAAGTGAGGTTGAAGGTATGGTGATGGTTTGCTAGAATAGAAGGTCAAGTGTTGGGGTTTCAAGGACAAGCTAGTGATGGCAAATTTGAAAGAGAAGACAGTACAAGAGGAGTGAGAGCAGTTAAAAAGATCATTTAGAAAGTACAAAATTCTTATGGAGCTTGATCTTTCCCAACTGGGTTGTCTAGAACTAAGGCTCACAGTCTCAAATGAAAGGATTTCTTGAGAAGGGATTTCTTAACCCAAAGGATAGCGAGTCATTCGATTCTCTACCCAAGGGGGTTGTGGCTTAGTCTGTGAGATGTGGATCAATATATACCTTGATATCAAAGGTTATCATGGTTAGGATAGGAAATTGCTACTGAAGTAAAATATCAGCCAATATCTGAGTGAATGACTGAGAAGCACAAGGAGATAAATGGTCTGTTCTTGCTTCTATTTCTTATATTCTTATGAACAAGTCAGTGAAGTGATTGTTCACCCATTGATGCATGGAACCCGAGCCAAATCTGACATCTGGAACCCGAGCCAAATCTGACATCATGGAACCCGAGATCATGGAATCTGACATCATGGAATGATGGAATCTGACATGGAATCTGACATCATGGAACCCGAGATCATGGAATCTGACATCTGGAACCCGAGCCAAATCTGACATCTGGAACCCGAGCCAAATCTGACATCTGGAACCCGAGCCAAATCTGACATCTGGAACCCGAGCCAAATCTGACATCTGGAACCCGAGCCAAATCTGACATCTGGAACCCGAGCCAAATCTGACATCATGGAATGATGGAATCTGACATGGAATCTGACATCATGGAACCCGAGATCATGGAATCTGACATCATGGAACCCGAGATCATGGAATCTGACATCATGGAACCCGAGATCATGGAATCTGACATCTGGAACCCGAGATCATGGAATCTGACATCATGGAACCCGAGATCATGGAATCTGACATCATGGAACCCGAGATCATGGAATCTGACATCTGGAACCCGAGCCAAATCTGACATCTGGAACCCGAGCCAAATCTGACATCTGGAACCCGAGCCAAATCTGACATCATGGAATGATGGAATCTGACATGGAATCTGACATCATGGAACCCGAGATCATGGAATCTGACATCATGGAACCCGAGATCATGGAATCTGACATCATGGAACCCGAGATCATGGAATCTGACATCATGGAACCCGAGATCATGGAATCTGACATCTGGAACCCGAGCCAAATCTGACATCTGGAACCCGAGCCAAATCTGACATCTGGAACCCGAGCCAAATCTGACATCTGGAACCCGAGCCAAATCTGACATCTGGAACCCGAGATCATGGAATCTGACATCTGGAACCCGAGCCAAATCTGACATCTGGAACCCGAGCCAAATCTGACATCTGGAACCCGAGCCAAATCTGACATCTGGCCCAATGGAATTGGAGAACAGCAGGTACCAAATGGCTCTTTCAATGCACATCGTCGGCTGGGGCCCGGCATATTCTGACCTGCTCCATGGCTAAGCTCGTGTAGCAGTACGTCCAGGGAGAAGGAAGGTCAAACCCAAAGAGGAAAGGCCGGAGCAAACAGCAGCTCAGAATATTGTTGTGGAGCCAGAAGAGGCAGGAAGATGCACATTATTGAGAAACTGGAGACACTTTAAACGATAGAAGTGATATTAATATGAGACGTGGGGAGAATTTCTGTGAGTTCTGCTGACCTACTGCCATAAATGGTAACAAATACTGAAGTATCACTCCTGACCTCAGAAACGGTCAGTGGGCACAACAAATGTACAAGTGGAGGAGGCACAGACAGTCCAAGATATTTTTAAAACAAAATAAAAATTATGGGGAATTTGGTCATCTTCAAAGCAGACTTCGCAGTTTTATTTCAACCAGCAAGAGGCTTCATCCCATTTTTGCCTGGAGTGGTGAACAGCCCCGTTGCTTTTCTCTGACAGGAGCGGATCCTCCTCCGTTATTGGGGAGAAGTAATAACGACTCCTTCACTGGAATTACGGGGAGTTGACTAACTCATTAAACTTACATACATGCAAAGAATAACAAAGCCAATTCAAACTCATCATAGCTAACTCGTAGAGAGAATAAAATGAAATAGGATAGCAGAATGTGCTGAAAATATAATAGCTATAACCAAGCTAAATGAGGTGACTGGAGCGATACCCTGCTAAAGGAGGTGACTATAGAGATGCAAAGGCATAACTGATTAGAAAAATCCCCCACACTCAGTGGCCAATGAGAAGCAAACTAATGACATATGACACTGTAGGAAATGATTAGCAAGTCTTGAGATGAGTCGTGAATCATGAAACAAATGAAAATGGTAAGTGACTCAACAGCATTGAAGTATAACAGATTAAAAACGGACTGCAAAAGAGAAATAGCATAATAAAAGCAATAAATAAAACAGCTAGAAACATAAGATCACAAAGCTGAAATGGGAACAAATTGTAAAATAGTAACAAAGCAGCACAAAATAATTATTGCAGCCATGACAAACTAGACACATGATACAGACCAAGTAAAAAAAATAGTTCCTGCTGTGTCTACTAGTAACATAGAGTGCATAGAAAGACAGATGAGTGGATGAAAATGCTTTCAAAATAAAATTAACAAGGGCAACATAGCTCCAAGGGAGGAATGTGAAAAGTAGGTTGAAAGCACTTATGAGCTCAATGGCATGCCTGAGAATTTGGCCTCCTAGAGCGAGACAAAAAGCCACTGAAAGGGATCAGAGAAAGTGGAGCAAAACCCCAAGTGAAACAAAAGCCACACACTCACGTTAGAATAGACAAGTTAAAAAAGAAATCTACAACAAAAATCTCAAAAGGAAAGGAAGAAATCACAGGCAGTTGAAGGCAGAAGACTCTAACACTAAAGAGACAAGTAAGTAGAAAGTGGACTTTTAAAAAAAGATGATAAATAAACTTGCAAAGCTTTGATTCCAAAATCTCAATGCAATATTTACAATTTGGCAAAGTAACAATATTCTTTAATCAATTGGTAATTTCTTCAACTGAGTAGTAAAAGAAGGCAAACAAGTGACTTACAAGCAATGTTTTAGTTCAATATAAACAATCTGCTTGTCTTGTGCTCCAGTAATTAGTTTTCCATAAAGCATTATTTACATCATTTACCTTTTCTTACAGAGTCATCCTTACTCTCTTTTTAGACTTTGGATTGGTTTATGGTGAACAACCTTCACACAATACTGAATTGGAACATTTCTCATTTTTACATACATATATTGTGTAGTGTTTCCAGAAATTAGTAAATTTATGGAACATAGATGCTGAATTTACATATAACCCTCTCTCTAAATGGTCATGATGAGGATATTAGTGACCTATCAAGGAGAGGACTGTGACGTTATTGACCATGTATTTTAATAGTTTGCACTTTAAAACAATATTGGAGCATGCAATTTACAGGCATCATTGATTGCAACAATCTACTGAGAGAAAGACAAGTTGTAAGAAAGATAATTTAAATTAATACCAAGTCCCATCAAAAGTTGCAACTTCCCAGAAAAATATGTATAGGGAAGGGTATTAAGGAAGTTGATGAGATAAATTCTTGAAGCGGTCCCATGAAAACCTTCATTGTCCACGCCTGATATAGTGTTCAACCTCCACTGCATCTTAATAAGGATGTACTCAGCCACCAAAGACCAGAGCTAGAAGCCAAGAGATACTGCAAAACTACTCACCATGGTGTCAGCGATGTAAATGAATAAAAGTAAAATTAGTTCGATTAAATTATTTCAGTCAAATTCTGTAATACAGGGATAGGAAAAGAACTTCGGCTAGACCATTTGAACTGAAGTGTGGTTGGAAAGATTTAACCTGATTGGCAGAGGAATGGGTAGCTGAGCAAAGATCTGGAAGGGAGAAAAGTGGAACTGGAAATAGGAAGCAGAACATTAGTGAGGATTTTTAAGACAAAGAACAAAGGTTAGAAAAAAAGACAAAAGCAGTTCTTTTCAATATATTACCTAAAGGCAAGGAGCATAGCGAATAAATTGAAGGTACTGATGGGCACAAATTCCAAGAAGTTTACCCTTTGTAATACAATGGCTTGTGAATGCATTTTTGCATGGCCATTCCTTCTCCCAAAACTCACAACTTTAACTTCTCTATACTAAGTAGCATCTGACATCTCTCTACCGACAGATTAGGTTTCTATAGATTTTTTTGGATTGATGCACATTCGTAATTATCACCAACATTACTCTGAAAATGGCCCAGCAAATGTATACAAGCTGGTGATGACTCAGTCCTTCAAATTATTTATTAAAACTAAACAATAACAGCATTTACAGTAGCTCCTATGATATAACATTAACAATCAGTTTCTCACACACATAACTCTCCATCCACCACAGCTCAGGGCTACTTACGAACCAGCCAATTCCTTGTCTGGTCCAATATATTGTCATCTAAGTCATGACCCCAAATATTATGTAATGATCTATTATGTGGGATAGAGTCAAATGTCTTCTTGAAATCCACATGGACAGTATCAACTGAGATTTTTCTACTCACTGGGGCAGCAAATACTTCAAAGAGATCCAGTAAATTGATTATGTATGACCTAAAGCTCTTAAAACCAAACTGACCATCTCTAATTGCTCCCTGCCCCTAATTCCTCACACTATTCTCATCATGGTTTCAACTTACAAATATCAAACATGAGTGGGACAGGAAAGTAACTATCCAAAGACAAATTATTGAAGCAAATTGAGAGAGAATGGTCAACAAAATTCAATGAAAATAAGAGAATGGGTATCAACATTAAAATATAGATTCTAATATTTAGTGCATATGTTTGTTGATTTACATAAATGTACTGTTAAAGGCATGATTAAAACCATGAATAAGTAAAATGCTACTTAAATAATTTCCAGCAAGCACTCAGATCACTAACTTCATGAGATGTTCATTTCTGTAGTTCGAAAGTTGTTTCTGCTGGAGTTCCCATGGATGAACAAGAGCTTCCTCACTCCCACCCCTCTCCAGACCTGCTTCATTCTCCCTGAAATAATCTCTCAATCCAAACCATTTGAGTGGAGATGAATATCCTGCTATACATTCTCACTCTTAGCTCTTCACCTGTTTCATAGCAACCTACATCAAAGGCATGTGAACAGCAGAGGAAATCCACAACACTGCTGTTTAGATCTGGTTAGCACTTCCTAAAACAGTGGTGGAAGAGATTTAATGATAGTGCTCAAAAGGGAATGAGATATTTGAAAAGAAAGCATTCAGGCATTAAAGAGAAGTAGTAGGGAGTGACTATGTCAGGTGGAATAGCCTATGCATCTGTTGTATGATTCTCTTATTTGGTGATCCTACGTGTGGTCTTGAGGGCTGTGAAGTCAGGTCAGATTGCAAGGGTGGAAATATATTTACTGGGAATTTATTTCATGGAGGAACAAAAATTCTAAATTTTATATAAAATTAGTGGGAAGTCAAAGATGTATTCAATCAGCCACTACACAGACTGATTGGCATCTTCCATTTATTTTGTTAATAGTGCTGTTAGTAACACCATTTATACCACACACTAAAGGAAACAGCTACAAGCAATATGTTAGTTTGAGTTCTTTATATCCCATGGACAAGAACAGTCTGATAGATTTGCTGGTGGCTCCTCTAACATCATTATATAAGAAAAGAAGCAAATCAAACAATGAAATTGATAGACCTACTGGTTTGACTTCAGTATCAGTAAAACTGTTGAAAAGCTGTAAATGTAACACGATATACAATCTCTTTAAGGGTGTTGCAATTATTCAGTGTACCTAATAAAGTTTTAGGAATTATAGATCCTTTCAGTAAATGGATTGAGTTACTTGAGGAAGTGACCAGATGAATGAAAATAGCCTAACCGATGCTGTTCTTTGGGTTCCAAAAAGCAGTTGCTAAAGCATAGCATAGGTAGCTTTTTGAAAAATTAGGGCTCACTGCATTGTATGTCAATTAATCAGTTGGATATAGCAATGGATAAGACTAGGGTGCAGTTATAAGCAGAGTTGCACTGTATTTCCTCAATTAAGAATATTGCTGTAATTATTTTCATTAATGATCTGGAGGAGAGCTTAAATAATAGCATCATTAAATTTGAAGATGGGCAAAGATTAAATCAACAGTTTACCTTAACCGAATGGACCTGTGTGTGAAAGGTACTGTATATGGATGCAGCCATCGTGTTGGAAGGTCCAGGCAAGTTTATTCTATGCATCTGGGTAATATATTGAAGAAGGGACTAGGAGATGGCAGTTAATCTGTTAATGCGAGTGCTAACATGGCTCAAGTTGACCATTGGAAAAGCAAATATAATAACAGATTGTAAAAGCAATTCAATAAACAAAATTAAGCAACATTAACACCTCCCCGTTGACTGACCTTCCCACACAGCTGAACATGTCAAATGATGGAAGCTACAGGTGAACAATTCAAAGATTTGAAGCACCAGGAATGCACTGGTTCAAGTAAACTACTGGTGAATGAGTTACTGTATCAAAGCAGAATGTCGTGCTCATAATATTTGAATGGTTTACTCATAGCTTCATTTCTCGAAGTATTCAGCTCGTGCAGTCAACTTGGGTGCTACTTCTGCTAAATTCTGTCTGCTGTGTTACAAGTGCCATTTATCAGCATTGATGAATTTGGGAGATAGGATATTGCTGGTACAAGTGTGTGAATCAACTCTGTGGCAGGTCATTGTTTGGAGTCCACAAGAGATGAAGGCCAAATTCTGCGGAAAGAAACATTGCATACTTTCCACCTGACATATTTGAGTGTATCTCTGATTCTCTACCCAACATCCAGGCAGTATCTCAGATCATTGGAACAGAAATCCAAGTCATGTGATTTCTTGATCAACAAACCCATTGGAACTACTTGGTGCCTAAACCCTGAGTAAGGTGGCATTGGCCCTTTAATGGTCTGCAGTGGAGTGCCACAATCCTGGTTTAGTCAGTCAACTCTATTCACACATGATGCAATGTCTGGCTGAGAATGTCTCCACTTTTGACACAGCACAAAAGTCATGAAATATTTGTGCTTACAGTGGAATCTCAAATGGTTGCAGATTCTAGTGATTCAAGTGGCTAACTCCAGGTCTCTCAATTGCCTGGAAACCACTCCTCCAACTGATTAGTAGTATTGCTAATGTCTGGGGAATGGAGAAGCCAACTCTCAAGGAAACAGCATTTCTCCTCCAATCTCCATAATACGGTCAGTGCCCACACTTATGCTGAAATAATGCAGTCTGCAGCCAGACCTTATAGGCCTAGACCTATTTAATTTTGACCTCCACCATGAGGGAAGGAGTTTCCACCAGGTGTGCAACAAGTGGGGGAGACTGATCATGAACATGAAGAACATGCAAATGTTCAGGGAAGGATAGAAGGAAGGAATAAGGGCGATTTAAGTTTGCAATATGCCAATGAATTCATCCATAGATTTGATGGGGAATGATCACTTTGTGATGGGTTTATATTGCTTGGTAACTGAGCAGATGCTGAGATAGCCGGAGATAGTAGGTAAATATAGGGGACAGCAGGTGAATGTGTAACTGGGGCTTACCATTACTGGTATTCCATTTGGCTTAGTTACTCAGACAACCCAGAGAGAAAGGTGGCATCTACATTGTCTCTTCTCTGCCTCTTCTTGCCTTCAGCTGATCATCTGCAAACTGTCCCCACATGATGGCAAAGACCAGACTGCCACAAATCCTGACACCCTCTCGGCTAGATATCCCAGGACTGCTGCAGCATGGCCTGGGAAATGGAAGCATTGTTTCTGCACGTCAGTTGCCTAATACTCCTTCCCCTCTCCCATCGATTCAACCCACTGGATGTGGTCTCAGTAATGCTGTGGTGCATCGGGGAATGCCAGTATAGAACCCACAAGAAGCAGTTATCCCTGCCAAGGCTTCGAAATCAGCAGAACATTCTTTAGCTCTTGTCACATTTGGAGCATCAAATGCCAAACACTTGTGGAATACTAAGACAACATCCAGAAGGAATTGGTCAGCGAGTACCCTGTAAATGGAAGATGGTCCTTTTTTAAGTCGGACTAGTGGGGACCCATCCTGCCATTGAATTCATATTCAGCCATGGAAGGTTAAGAGAGGCAGAAACTGTAATGTTGAGCCCTAACCTGGCAACACTGGCTTCAAAAATGTTCCACGGTGATTCATATCATGGTCTACCCAGTCTGCATACCTCCAGCTGGTATTAGCTGCACACTATTGAGTGCCACATACCCCAGCTTCACAGTCATTTAGTGCAAGTGAAAAATATCCTTTGATGAGCCTCTTCTTTCATTATACTTTTGTGCACTTGTTCCTATACTGGGCTAACAATCGAGACCGTATTTTCAGCACTCTCCCGATATCCTTTGTTACACATGCTAAAAGGTACTCACACAGAAATGACTGTGCTCAATTTATTTATGCTTGCCCGATTGAGATCAATGAACAATGTTGATTCATGCTAGTAAAAGCCAAAGGACATTTGATTGGCATGTAGCATCAGACAGTGCAGCCACACTAAATGGACTTGGCTTTGCTTCATTGTGCTGTGCAATTGCTGCCAAGCCTTCAAGGAAAGGACACTATTCAACAAATGAAAGGTGAGACAAAGTGGTGAGTGAGATGGAGTCAGCAACTATTCCCACAACAGCAGACAAAACAAATCTGGGAAGCTGACAGAGAAGAGTCACTCTTTAATTAGTAACAGCAGGTGCCCTTTCTATCAGTAGCTGTGCTATTAACCACTTAAGTGCTGAAGTTTTAAAAGTTGTTGCTAATTGCGTGTTCCTAACATTCATCCTTTACAAACTCCTACCCATCTACCTTTTTTTTCAGTCAGCTGGAAAATAAATCAAGCACTAATGCTGAACTCCTCAAAATATGACACTCATTTATAACATTCATATTCACTCTGAACCAAGTCTTACAAGATGGCTGATTGCTACCAATGTTTCTATAAATGTTTGGTGGTGATAGTGAGAAATTGTGCTGCTGGCATAGCAACAATGGAAATCTAGGCTTTCAATGCCCATGATATTCCATTCAATAAAAGGAATAGTTGATAAGTCATGGGCATTGTGCAATTGAGTTAACGATAAACTCTGCAATCAAACAAGTCCCTCACCAAAAGCATGGCTAATTAAATTACCTCTGAGAACTCAAGCTCCTAATCCTGCTCCTAACCTGCTCCCTGTCCAATTTTAGACCTCATAAATAGCAGCAACCCTCTCCTTTTTGCATCTATAATGTTGCTAACTCCACAAGATCAATGCAGTGTTAAATTAAAATGCAAGAGACCATGACTTACATCATAATATATATCTGAGAAAAAAACTTTCATATTTTTGCATTTGCATGATTCATAACACTGTTATTTCACTTCACAAGCAGAATCCAGACCACTAGTTAGAGACCTGCATCAGCTCTGGGAACCCCATCAAGAAGGTAACTTTGGAAGGGGAACAGCCCAAATGAACCCGAATGATTGCAGGGTTCAAAAAGTTACATTGAGAAGACAGACTGCATAAACATGCATTGTGTCCCTTTCAGCATAGGTGGTTGACTGCCGATCTAATTAACACACTTAAAGCTGTAAAGGAATTTAACAAGGTCTACGGAGGAAATTACTTCTGTGGACAATTCCAGAACAAGGTTGTCGAATCTGAAAATAGATTTAGAAACCATTTAGAAATTAAAACAGGACAATTCTTAGAGTTTCAGAAGATATGGTGAAAAGATGCGCTGAAGCAGAGATCAGCCATGACGTGATAGAATTGTAAAGAGAGCTCAAGGGGCTGCTTGTTCTATTCCTATTCCAAACTTCTACAGTGATGCTAGTCCAATATTGTCTCTAAATGGCTTAATGTGTCAAGGCACTGGCTAGAGTGAAACTAAAATCATTCAGACCAAAATCTTACAATTTGATGGTCTGCATTGTGTTAGCTGATCTATAATAGGGGGCTTGGTGGAGTCCTTGGATTTGCTGCAGCGTCCCTGTGCTAGAGTGGGGCACTCACTTTCATATTAAATGACATGTGCTGCATTTCACTGGGCAATGAAGGCCACTATCCACCCAGTTTAATGACTCTCAGCAGCTGTCCCTCCTTAGATACCACATAAATATTAATCTAATGCAAACTTACTCTTTTCAAGTTGAAGTTACGGCCATCCCAGCCTGAAGAGGCCTCAAAAAGCAAGTTTAAATTTATTTTTGTAGGATCAAAGGAAACGCCAGTGTTTGTCTGGGTCCAGGAGAAACCATATGCCACCACCCTAGTCAGCAGCCCCTCAACTTGATCCCCTTCAAGAAAAGAACAAGTGTGTAATAGATTCTAACTCCATCTACAAGTTTGCAGATGACACCACTGTTGTAGGCCGTATCTCAAGCAGCAAGGAGTCGGAGTACAGGAAGGAGATAGAGAGCCTAGTGACATGGTGTCATGACAACAACCTTTCCCTCAAGATCAACAAAGCAAAAGAGCTCTCCATTGACTTCAGGAAAGGGGGCGGTGTACATGCACCTGTCTACATCAATGGTGCTGAGGTTCAGAGGGTTGAGAGTTTCAAGTTCCTGGGAGTGAACATCACCAATAGCCTGTCCTGGTCAAATCACATAGATGCCATGGCCAAGAAAGCTCACCAGCGCCTTTACTTCCTCAGGAGGCTAAAGAAATTCAGCATGTCCCATTTGACACTCACCAACTTTTATCAATGCACCATAGAAAGCATCCAATCTGGCTGCATCACAGCTTGGTATGGCAACTGCTCTGCCCACGAACACAAGAAACTGCAGAGAGTTGTGGACACAGCCCAGCATGTCACAGAAACCAGCCTCCCCTCCTTGGACTCTGTCTTTACCTCTCGCTGTCTTGGCAAAGCAGCCAGCATAATCAAAGACCCCACCCACCCAGGTCATTCTCTCTTCTCTCCTCTTCCATCAGGTAGAAGATAAAGATACAGGAGCCTGAGGGCATGTACCACCAGGCTTAAGGACAGTTTCTACCGCACTGTGATAAGACTATTGAATGGTTCCCTTATACGATGAGATGGACTCTTACCTCACGAACTACCTTGTTGTGACCTCGCACCTTATTGCATTGCACTTTCTCTGTAGCTGTGACACTTTACTCTGTACTGTTATTGTTTTTACCTGTACTACCTCAATGCACTCTGTACTAACTCAATGTAACTGCACCGTGTAATGAATTGACCTGTACGATCAGAATGCAAGACAAGTTTTTCACTGTACCTCGGTACAAGTGACAATAATAAACCAATACAGCCACCGAGAATAGGTGAAGGAAGTAAAAACTAAGTGTCTACTTGAGCAAATCAGATCATTTTGCTTGGCTTAGATTTCCTGGTGAGGCCCACATTCTCCTCTGTGGAGGCCATATGCCTAATTTTTGGAGCAAACCATCCACTATTGTTACATCACCACGTAACCATGCAGACCAAGAATGGCAGAGAGAGAGTCCCATTCACAGCATCCACATCTGTTTCCAATAATTTGCTTTCATTATGGGTTCTGCCTGACTGCATATCAAGTTAAAACAACTTGGTAAATTTGGAGCCATTAGTCACAGTATTCCATTTAGCTTCTGCTATCTGTTTTGGGATTGATGGTTAGATGTGGGCAATTGAAACATCAATATATGGTTGATAGTAAATTTTGTAGAACATTTAATAAGTCATTTTTACGTGCTCATATTTATACAAATTATTAATTGATTCTTTTTCCAATTAATCTATTTCACAGATCCTTTAAGCCAGTTTTTAATCTTTCCTTTTCAGGAGTTTACAGATTGGGAGCAGTTTTTTTCATTTCATCTTTCGAAGTGGCCTGCCAGTATTCTCAATTAACATTCTAGCACAGTTTGTGCTGGAAAAGATATTGCAATCAGATTATAGTACCTGGCTGTCAGTTATGTTTTTATCAGCTCCTAGAATCATTCAGACATAAAATATTTACTAATGCCATGTTATCATCGTATCAATGTATCACATTATATTTCAAACCTTTTAAGAGCTTATTTTACCCCTATCTTTTGGATGTTGCATCAAAGTTAAAACAATAAGAAGGACTGAGTTCATTCCAAGATGTTCATGAATTAAGAAAACTTCAGTTACTTGCTATAATTTGTTGTTATATGCTTACAAGAAGCTTTTACCGAGTGGAAAAATGTATACATTTTGAAAGCTGCCCCTCTTCCAGTGTTACAACAAAGGCTTGCTCATGGTTTTTAATTAGATTTCATTGCATGGATATTAAGTTCTGAATTCTCCACAGAAGGAACTTCCATACAATTATGGGAAGGTCAATTTATCAGACTTTAGATATTAATATGCCCACACTGAAACAGAGTAAAATCACAAGTGCCTTCGTGGTTATCTCATTACTGTGAATGCTGTTGAATTTTATATTTATTAAAATTTCAATTTATGGAGGAATGAAGCTTTGGCCAGGAAAGGCTGAGTCAGCAGTTAGCATCTGAACAGTGACTTATCAACTGGATATCATTTTTAAAATGCAATTTAAATGGGGATTTTTAATTTAAAAATCTATAATATCCACAATTACCTTTCTGTATAACACTGGGAGGTGAAGGGAATGTGCAATGAATTCATCTATCTTTCAGTATTCAACCCCACATAGGAATAATTATTTATATTGCATGAGCTGGAATTGTATTCCATTAGTTCACATTATACTTAAACTTAGAAGTTAATTATTTTGTTTCAAATGGAGTATTTTACATCTTTCTCTTAATCTATTTCCAGTATTAGGTATTGCAGTGTGTATAACTTTAGTTTCCAGTAAATATTTTCTTTTAGAGATTTAAGGAATGGACTAATTTTACAGTAATAATTGTTACACTACCATTGTACAATAAGGCATAATTCATGTTACAAAATGCAGCGCTTGCAGTAAAAAAAAGTGTGCATGCATCTTTGCGTGCGTATTTTGCATGCACATGTGCATTTCTGTGTGTGCATGTGCATATATATGGGCATCAAAGTCCTTTTACACCAGAGTTAAAATGACATTGCACCAGTTTTGTAAAGGCCCCCCAGCTGCCAAATTCTATCAAGAGCAAAGCCAAGGGCCCTGTTGTAGCAGAATTGCCCTTGTGCTCGTAAATGCTCGTAACAGCTTTTCCTTTGTCAGCTCTGCAATGGCAGTTAGTCTCAAAAATTAGTGTCACCTGACAGGGACCATCCTTGAGGAATGAGAAAGCAAGATTTTTCATGTTGTATACGCTGGTTTGAGTGTACTGTGCCGAAAGAAGCCATTCTATGTCCATGTAGGTCTTTTAAAACATAAATCTATGCTCAGAGCCTTATATGTTATGATTGAAATATATATCCACTTTTACTCTTGAGAAGATGTATTTAAACTCCCTTATCAACAGTCCCTCATAATTTCCACTTCTATTCCTATGGAGGAATCACTACAAAGAAATTCAAACGTTTGCAACCCTGGGTCTCTCCGCTGATGTCTGCTCCCTTCTACCTGTGCCATCTTCACTGTGCAAAGAAAAGATGATAAAAAGCTTGCATTTATATTAGTTCCTCTGAAACATCAGGACAGCCTAACCCACTTAACAGCCAATCAAACATTTGTGAAGTGTAATCACTACTGTGGAACTGGAAACATGGCACAAAATATAAAATTTGCACACCAAGTTTCTCAAACAGAAGTGTGATCATGGCCAGATAATCGATGTGTTTTTTTAATTGAAATTTTACAATCACAGGAGGTTGATGAGTGGCAATCACAATATTTACTACCTTATTCATAAAGCAATTGATGGGTTTAGAAGCTATTAAAATATAAGATTGCAACTGAGGATTTGCAAATGTCATAAATTACAAGGAAATCTTCTATGGCCTCTGACTGTTGTCCAAACTTCAGCATTTTATTGCTGTTGTTAACAGCTTTCTACATATGGCAATTCTTTTTAATAGTGCATGCACAACTTTATTATCCATGAAACTAGAAGTTCCACTTGAATTATTTGTGTTCCAAGCTGTTTGGCGGCATCTTCGAGTCATATGTGTTGATGTGTAATCAACTGAATGATTTCACAGTCCTGTCACATGTAGAATGCAACGATTAAACCATTGAGCAGTGAAATACTGAGTTATTCACTATCTTATCATCCTGTCTACAGATATCTTATCAATGATACTTGTTCACTAGTGAATATGGTACCTCCACAAATGGCACTTGAACAAATAAATTTGTCAATCGTTTACACACGTGAAAGAACACAAGACTGATTATCAGTGATGAGTTGCCCCGGGCAGATCCATGCATTGAAAGACTTTCTTTAAATTACATTAATCATTGGAGGTTGTGCCAAACTGCCACTCCTCAGGCAATAATTCACGGACCTGCACATTTTTGTTTCTCATGTGACACCCCATCACCACTCTAGGCAAGCAAGTTTGATCTGTGTAGAAAAATGATGAATATGTTTGTAACGTCTTCATGGACGCATTAAGGCATAGTGTGTATAATATACATAATATACGTGGTGTATTGCAAGGTAGAACCGTTAACCAATACACATACTGCTGCTGCAGAGTGAATGTCAGTGATATTGGGCCAGGATGTGCTCAGCCCCCGCATCCAATCCTTGCTGCTGCTCCCATCCCCTGAAACTGAGCCACCCAGGATCAACGATTTGGCCTCAGGCAGCGAGTTCTGAGCCCTGCCACAGAGCACGGTGATGGCCTTTTAACAGCTTGTGCTGTCAGAAAACCTTTTCAAATGTTTCTAAATAACTCTGAAAATCAGAAACATTAAAAAGTTCAAAAATTCAAGTATTTAATATATATTTTTAAAAAGCAATAATAGTATTTAAGACATTTAAATTAGTTAAGTAAGTAAATAATTGACTAAGTAACACCTTCACCATTTAGGTCAAATGAATGGGGTACACTAGGCAGCTGGTGTAAAGAGTGTTCGTACTTGTGCTGTGCAATGGGTAGGCACAGTAAGAATGTGCTAGACTGTGCTTTGCTGCTCATTGACAACTCTCAGATTCTGTCAACTGAAGAGCAACATGACCCAAGCCATTATTACATGGTTGCAAGGCAGACACACTACAAGTTCCGCGTCCAACTGTATCACAATACAGCCACCCAAGTAGATACAGAGGGATTTATGTCTGTGCATATGGATTTGGAAAACCACTCCCAATTGTTTAAAAATATATAATTTTACCTACAACTATTTTATACTCAGTGTGATGGGAGCAACTTATCAATATTCACTTTTCAAATAATATAACTGACTTTCCCTTTTTAATGAAAAACTGGTTTATGGAATCTTCCTAATCTCCTTGCAGGTTTCAGTATTGAATCAACTCTTGAAAAATTTTGTTTTGAATTTGAATGTTCAGAATTCCATGGATTTGGTATCTCACTTCCTGAAACCTGCACTGGATCCAACTCAGACAACTTGATTAGGTTGTTTACCATACATAATTACTTCCCGTCTAGCAGCAATTATTTGAATTACATGAACACATTGGACTTTGTAACCAATTTCATCAAAATATCTCTTATTTTCCTTTAGTGTTTGCCTCCCATATGTGTGCTCAACTTGCTATGTGGGTTAAAAACACAAACAAGCTCATTCCTCTGCAATCTTTCTGATTAGTGTCATCATGACGTTTTTGACTCAACTGCTTCTGTTCAGCTCTACAAACCAAATTTGATTGAACAGGGTTTAGGCATGTTCTCAATCATCTCTTCATCAAGCGTTCTGCAGGTGTTTTCCCTGTCACTGTGTAGGAATTGTTTGTTACTTCAACAAGAAATTGGCCAAGCAATGTTTTCTGCTAGGTTTTGAATATCCCTGCCACACTTGCTTCTTATGTGTTTCTTAATTACCCTGGCTGAACTCTCAACTGCGCCATTTGAAGCCAGATGACATGAAGAAACAAGAGAACATTTGAAACCATTCCATTTCAGACTTCAGTTTGTTTATGAAATGTTTGGTAGTGGTACCCACATTGCACTTCATCCATCTTGAGTCACTATTGATTAGTACCAAGAAACTGCCATTCCCTCTTGCACAGATGTGCAAATGTGCCCTCTGAAAAAGACTGGTGGCCAAGACCATGAATGCAAAGGAGCTTTGGGTGGATCTTTGCTGCAGATTTGGCAGATATTGCACCTGCTTGTCAAAAATTCAAGATCAATGTTCAAAGGCGGCCAGTAATTAAAGCTTCTTCAATTGCTTTCATACTGACTTTTCCTGCATGTTTAGTATACTTGATCAAAATCTTTGCTCTCACTATATTAGATATTGTATTCCCGTTCAAGAAAACACATTGTGATTATGAAAAAAAATTTAGTTTCGCACCAACTGTCCATCCTTTAAATATCTGTTCAAACACCCTTTTAAACACTGAGCCTTGATCTTGTCAGCAACTCCAAACACAGGTAGTGGAATCCTTATTGATGTCATTTAACATGCAGAACTTATATTCATTTCCAGCAGAGTTGTTAATGTGGTGAACACTATAGAGCAACTGTGATGTCTTTCTGCTTGGAACTTGATAGTATGGTCCGATCATGATAGGAGTGCATATTATGCATCTTTGATACTGCCACTATGATATTGTCACAGAGTTCTACAGCACAGGAACAGGCCCTTCAGCCCATCTAGCCTATGCAGACCAGATCTGCCTTGTCCCATCTACCTGCGCCCAGACCATATCCCTCCAAACCCCTCCCATGTACTTATCCAAACTTCTCTTAGATGTTACAATTGAACCCGCATCCACCACTTCCGCTGGCAGCTCGTTCCACACTCGCACCAGCCCGAGTGAAGAGGCTCCCCCTCAGATTCCCCTTATAAATATCACCTTTCTAGACCTATGACCTCTAATTCTAGTCTCACCCAACGCGAGGGGAAAGAGCCTTCATGCATTCACCCTATTTATACCCCTCAATTTTGTATACCGCTATAAGATCTCCCCTCATTCTCCTGCACTCCAGGGAATTGTCCTAACCTATTCAACCTTTCCCTATAACTCAGGTCTTCAAATCCCCGCAACATCCGTGTAAATTTCCTCCACACCCTTTCAAGCTTATTGATCTTTCCTGTAGGTAGGTGACCAGAACGTGTTGATGTTACTGATATGGAACGTAATATCACAAGTGCTGGTTTATGATCTGCTGCTACCAAAAACTATTCTAAATGCTTCCTTCTCAAATGGTGCATAATTACACTTACTCCTTGTGAGGTTTAAAAAAAAGCAAATGAAATGGGTTTCTCTTGCCCATCATGTGTCTTATAGCAGTATCTACACTATAACACGATGCACAACAAGTATGTGCCAAAACATAATGAAAAAGGAGAGTTTCACTTGCTAAGCTCTTCTTGCACTCATCATGTCCATGTTTTTGTTCTTTGCTCCCAGTGCATTTCAACAAGTGATGCTCTGGTATGAGAATCCTTGCAAGGTCCAGAAAAAAAATTGATGAGAAGGGTCCCTGTGATGAGGACTATAATTACAAGGGTCCCTGTGATGAGGACTACAATTACAAGGGTTGATTAGTGAGGCTGAGATTATCTTCTTTGGAGGAGACAAGACCAAGGGGAGGTTTGATAGAGGTCTTTCAAATGACAATGTGTGAACAGATTGGATAGTGGAAGGCTTCTTGTTGGTGAAGAAGTTGAAGATGAGACTTCAGATATGGAATGAGGGGGGAGGAAAATTAAGTGACATGAGGAAAGATGTTTTATGTAGGGTGTGTTTGAAATCTGGAATGGACTGCATGCAGATGTAATGGAGGCAGTTCCACTGCAGGCTTCAAGAGGGAAGTGGGCAATTACATGGCGGAGAAAACAATTGCAAGAGAAATGGCTGGTGGGGGGTGGAAACCAGAGTTTGCTCTGGTAGAGAACCAGCACAGACATAGTGGGCCAAATGGCCTCTTCCTGTGCTGTAACCATCCCATGCATAATACACCACCACCCCTTACAACATCATTTTCAGCCTCTGGGGCATTGGTGATGGCCTTTACTTTTTCTTCTCCCTACCGTGGGCCATTAGCAACAACCCTCAAACCACAGATCTACAAGTTGTTGAGTTGTGACCTTTGTTGCCAACTGAAATACTTAATTGTTCTAAACTAGACCTGGTGAGTGATGCCCATTACAATGCCAACAACTGACTGGCTGGGCTCAGTGAGTACCTTGGATTCAGTTTCATATTCATGGACTTTACAATGATTTTCTGACTGCATATGGTAGCTATACAAGTTGAATGAAAATAAAGCTGTATATCTATTTATGTTAAGGCCAGGATTACCGTGGGGATGTGTTCATGGGACAAACTTTTGTTGCTCTAACTGTTCCATTAATAATTCATCCAATCTGCACCACTGTCCTCTGCTTCAGAGAATTGATACACATGGAGGACTCAGACAAGCAAGATTCCATGTGAAAGGTTGCAAGAGCATTGTCATAAACCAATTTTGTTGCTACAAATTCACCAAGGTTTGGAGTAGAGATATTTGAGGACATGCAAATCAAGACCTTGAGATCCACCAATTTCCTTCAACAGTTCCAAGACCATCTTGGTCACCAGTTTTGTAGTGTTTTCATGAAGGCATTATATCAAAATGAGGTAATGCTTTATTTGCAAGGCAGAGAACTTGACTTCTTTAAACACTGGGTCTTCAAGTTGCTACTACAGAGTATATGGAACATTATGACATTTTCACAAATCATTCACATCAAATAACTCATCTAATAGGACCAGAGTATGACATACACATAGCTCCCTGTCAGCTGGACCTGCATGGCAGCTACTTCCACCATAACCATCTGTCAGTGGTAGTTAGGAGGGGTGGGGGGCAGGGGAGGAAAGTCAGGGGAGGGGGACCACATCATTCAAATGCCCAATCTTTTAACACTGATTTCAGTGGAATGGAAGCCAGGGCTGTTCAAACAGGTGGATGAACCTTTGAGCACCATTACCACCCTAGAGATGAAAGTGCAATACATTTTCCTACCTTCTCAGAGAAGAAAATTAATTAGTGTTATTAGTGCTTATAAAGGACTTTCTCCAAAAATAGACTATTCATAAGAGAAAAGATATATACATTGGAAGAAAGTACAAAACTTATATTCATGGTCATTACATTCAGTACTGAACTTTTAAAAAAAACATAACACCATAGCTACTTGTGGCCCCCGGGGTGATATACCATTTCATTGTTTGAGGGGCTTCCCCACCCAACTCAGCCCCTCCATGTCCAGCAGCAGAAGGAACCCATCCTTCCCCACCCCCCAGAGACTTTGCATTGGCTGCACCAAGCTTCAGTGCATCCCTCAGCACTCAAGCCTGCTATCTGGAATGTGCCAGTCTACAGCATTCCCTTACAGACATCTCACTGTGCTGGAAGACCAATAAGTTTTGGGCAGACCAAAGGGCGTCCTTCAAGTTGATAACCTTCCAGCAGCACTTGATATCAGTCTCTACAAGTGTCCCTGGAAACAGCCCTGGTGAGGAACCAGGACACAGACCCTTGCATCCTTCTCACCCTCTTAGCAAATTTACAGTCCACAAAGAGGTGGGTGACCATCTCTTCCCCACCACAACCATCCCAGGGGCAGCATTGGGAGTGATACAAGACAAACAATATGGGAGTGATATGACATCTGTACAGGAACAATCTGACCAAGGGCCCCACTCACCAGCAGCCAAGTACAGTCTTGGTGCTTGTTGGTCAGATCTGGCAATGGAGACATTCTGCCAGATGGTTTGGACAGTTTTCTCAGGGAAACACCCCAGTCTCCATAGAGTCCCTGACCTGCAGTGGCTGCAGGACATTGTGCTGACCACTGCCCGATGGACTTGTGGTCAAAAGTGTTCACTTGGAAGAGCTCTTCCACAAAAGATAGTGCAGCAACATCAAGCTGACTGGTGCATTGTGCAGCAGCGGGCCTGCCCTATTCACAACACCAGGGACAGGTGGAACCTCAGCACATAGTGACAATTGGTGCCCACATACTTTGGATCCACACTCCAACTGATACAGCCATACAGAAGGGTGGTCATCAGGATGAGGGCAACATTAGGTACACTTTTGCCTCCATTCTCTGGAGACTTGTGCAGTATGACCCATCAGCCTCACTCCATCTAGGGCCCCCCAGATAAACTAGAAGACATCCCAGGTAATTGCCAAGGCAGGGGAGCAAGGAACAGGCCACACCTGCACCAAGTACAGCAGCCCTGAGAGCACAGCACACCTGATGAGCAAGTTCTTCCCAGTTATTGACAGAGCACTGCTTCCACAGACCCAACTTTAGTTTTACCTCCCCAATCCACTTTTGTTTAGCACTTACTGTCACAGCTGTAGAGGCTTGACCCAAAAGCAGAGCAGCTGAGAGGATTTAGCAGTGAATGATGACTTTAATAACAGACCACAAAATAACAAGCCACAGGGGCCCCAAAACAGGAGAGAATAGAAATTAAACACTACAGGCAACTTTCAGCAAGGAGGCCAAAGCAAGGAACAACTGGATGGAAGCAGCTGGTTCAATGAGGCCGAGAACTGGGGTTAAATAGGCTGAGAACTGGGGTTAAATAGGCTGCAGGTGATGAGCCTGGAATGAGCAGCAGGTGAATCCTATTCGCTGGGTGGAGATTGGGACATGCCTGCATGTGCAGGCTGGGAGGTGTCCGTGGGAGTCGGCCTGACACTTACAAGGAGCTGATGGGATAACACCAGAAATAGTGAGCTGGGATTGTGATATGCTATCAACCCATGCTCATTTGACTCCGTGCAAATGCACACCAAATTTGTGGCAGGAAGGGATGGAGCAACACCTCTCACCCGCCAGCTCTTGCTCCAGCCCTTCCCTCACCTCATTATACCGGCCACGTCCCCCTCTATCTTTCAGTCCTGATGAAGGGTCTTGACCCGAAATGGCGACTGTCCGTTTCCCTCCTTAGATGCTGCCTGACCTGCTGAGTTCCTCCAGCATTCTGTGTGTTGCTCTGTTCTCACAGAAGGCCAGGAAAGGCCTTCCAGAGAAAAAAAATGACCAAGTAGCAGGTGGATCAGGCAGATGGTGGAGAAGTAGTGAGCTGTGTCCCTGCACCTACTGTATCTCCACACTGGAGACCACAGCTGCTCAGTTGACTCCATGACCTCACAGAGACTAAGTCCAGTACGGACAACTCATCAACCAAATAGGCCTAAATCTCATCTACTATCAAATGCACAATGGAGTCAGCACACTTCTCCATTCTACACATCCTCAGCACTCACTGACTAACTGTTTCTGTACATCAGACCTTCTATTTTCATTTTCATGCCTCTTGCCAACTTCACACACTTTCCATGACTCCAGTGGAAATCAATAAATAAACTGCAGATGTGAGAGATCTGAAAGAAAAACAGAAAATGCTGGAAAAGGTCAACAGGTCAGGCAGCATCTGCAGAAAGGGAAACAGTCAACGCTTGGAGTCTGTGACTCTTCATCAGAGCTGAGTTCTTCTAGCATTTTCTGTTTTTATACCATTATTCCAAGCCTCCTATCTACACATCACTGGTTGCAAACTCTACGAGCTATTCAACCATCACCAGCATCACCATGACACGTAACAACAGACTCCCCTCTCTTGTGCAGGAGAAGGTGATAGACATAGCTGGTATCAACAGTGCAAGCTGGCAAGGGCCAAGTGCAGGTCCACAGGCTCACATGCCTATCTGTCACTCCCCTGTCAAAGTCCTGGACAGCAGTGCTGCGGAGACCAATGAAGGCAATGGTAAGATCACACCTAAGGTCCTCACACTCCAGGTGCCTGCTGGTTCCACAGTCTCACCTGGTTACAAGCCTCAAGAGTGTAAGCACACACCTCCTGAATGATCTCCTCCCCTTACCATAACTCTACCCTTCCTTCGTTCAGATAAGTAAGCACTCTCATCCGGCCAATCGGTGGCAAACGAGCAACTAAAGTGCTAGAGTGAAGAAACACAAGCACTTAGCCTGGGAGCTCAGATGTGGCTCCTGGTTTTCCAGCAGGTGTAGTTTCGAGGCAGGATTTGTATGTGAACAGGAGTGAGCAGTACATAACCAGGTCAGAGGGCAGGGACATTTCCTCACTTCCAATGTGTTCAGGCCTGTCAGAATTCGGTAAGTTTCAAATAGATCCCCTCTCATTCTTACAAACACTCGAAAATACAAACCTAGCCAACCTAATCCCTCCTCAAATGATTGTGCTACCATCCTAAGAATCAATCAAGCACAAGCAAAGTAATAGTGTGAAAGGTTGCTGTAGATTACAACAGGATATTGATAGGATGCAGAGCTGGGCTGCGAAGTGGCAGATGGAGTTCAACCCAGAAAAATGTGAAGTGATACACTTCAGGATATCGAATTTGAAGGCAGAATACAAGGTTAATGGCAGGACTATTAACAGTGTGGGGGAACTGAGGGATCCTGGGGTCCACGTGCATAGATCCCTCAAGGTTGCCAGGCAGATCAATAGGGTTGTTAAGAAGGCGTATGGTGTGTTGGCCTTCATTAGTCGGGGTATTGAGTTCAAGAGCCGTGAGGTAATGTTGCAGCTCTATAAAACTCTGGTTATACCACACTTGCAGTATTGTGTTCCGTTCTGGTCACCTCATTATAGAAAAGATGTGGAAGCTTTAGAGAGGGTGCAGAGGAGATTTACCAGGATGCTGCCTGGATTGGAGAGCATGTCTTATGAGGATAGGTTGCGTGAGGTAGGGCTTTTCTCTTTGGAGAGAAGGAGGCTGAGAGGTGACTTCATAGAGATGTACAAGATGATAAGAGGCATAGATCGAGTGGACAGTCAGAGACTTTTTGCCAGGACGAAAATGGCCAACATGAGTGGACATCATTTTAAGGTGATTGGAGGAAGGTATAAGGAGGATGTCAGAGGTAAATTTTTTACACAGAGAGTGGTGGGTGTGTAGAACACACTGCCAGCAGAGGTTGTGGGGGCAGATACATTAGGGACATTTAAGAGATTTTTAGATAGCCTCATGAATGATAGAAAAATGGAGGGCTATGTGGGAGGGAAGGGTTAGATAGATATTAGAGCAGGATAAAATGTTGGTACAACATCGTGGGCCGAAGGGCCTGTAGTGTTCTATATTCTATGTTCTATGAAAGACCGACACTAAGAGGATGCATATGGGTGATCAGTTGTTGTTTTATTTTAATCAAAATTCAATATATAAATGTTAATTAGAATGCTTAATTGTCTTGTCTGAGAATGCTGTTTGTCCTTCATTCATCGACTGAAGTTAAACAGATGTTGAGATGATTAGCAAACGAGGAAGATGAAGTGGAAACTGTCGTAGAATGATTTTTTTAAATTTCTATTCATATAAATTCTGTGTATTGTTGGCCGGTTCGCATTTAATGATCATCCTTAAATGGCACTGAGCAACGATGAAGAGCTACCACTTTGAGTCTGTGACATCTTGAGGTGAAGATACCCCCTTTGGACTGTTACCCAGGTGAATCCAAGGTTTTCACCTTGTAACAATGGAAGAGTGAAGATGTATTTTTAGTCAAGATGATGTGTTACTTGAGGGAAAACACCATTGGCAGCATTTTCTTTCAGCTGCCATCTTTGTCCTCAGCGCACAGGGTGTAGGTTTGGCAGGTACCGATAATGAGTTGCTGTAGTGAATTTGATAGACAGCCATGGATCTCTGGTGTGGGAGGGAGGGAGTGCTCAGCTGGGTGGAAGAGGTGCTAATCAACTGAGCTGCTCTCTCCTAGACGGTATCAAAGTTCTTCAGTGGGGTTGAAGCTGCTCCTATCCAGTCAAGCGGAGAGTATTCGGCCATAACTCTGCTGTGCATAAGACTTCTGGGAATGGGGATGTACGTCATTTGCAATTCATGACCCAGCGTCTGGCATGCTCTTGAAGCCAACACAAAGACGATGCCCCTGAGTGTCAAGGGGAAGTGCTTATATTCTATCCTAAGGAGATGGTCACAGTTGTGTTGCATGGGTGTTACTTGGCAGCTCGCACTCGAATACAGCAATGGACTTGCAGCGTGTATGTCTGGGCCACTTCACTCTCTGGGGAATTGGTATTGGTATTGGTTTATTATTGTCACTTGTACCGAGGTACAGTCTTGCATACTGATCGTACAGGTCAATTCATTACACAGTGCAGTTACATTGAGTTAGTACAGAGTGCATTGAGGTAGTACAGGTAAAAACAATAACAGTACAGAGTAAAGTGTCACAGCTACAGAGAAAGTGCAGTGCAATAAGGTGCAAGGTCACAACAAGGTAGATCGTGAGGTCAGAGTCCATCTCATTGTATAAGGGAACCGTTCAATAGTCTTATCACAGTGGGGTAGAAGCTGTCCTTAACCCTGGTGGTAGGTGCCCTCGGGCTCCTGTGTCTTCTAATGACTAGTTGACTCAGACAGGAAGCGTGATGTTTATCAGTCTTTCTTGTCATCACCCCCTGCCCCTCCTCCTCCTCTTATTCCTCCTTCACCCCTTCTGCTCTTGCTCAATGCCCTGCTCTCAGTTGTTGGCAAAGTCTGAGCCCGCACAATTGTTTGAGTGGGGAGCACGCAACTGATTCCCAACTTACGGGACTCCTGCTCTGCACCTCTGTGGCAGTGCAGAGAAGGGAAACACTGCTTCAGGTGCCTGACTGTGTGTTCTACGGAGCCAGGACGGCAGGATGGTCGTCATAGCATGTGAGTTCATCTCTTGTGCCAAGGCTTTGGGTCAATGTAAGGAACAAGGGCTTGATCTCAAGTAACCAACCATCAGGTGATGTGGATTGCTGCATTGCAATGGGGTCTTGGTTTTTCTACAGTGTCAAGTGATCACATTATAGTGTCGTGGTTAGCGTAACGCTGTTACAGCACCAGCGACTCAGGTTCAATTCCGCCGCTGTCTGTAAGATGTTTGTACGCTCTCCCCACGTGTCTGCGTGGGTTTCTTCCAGGTGGTCCGGTTTCCTCCCACATTCCAAAGACGTACCGGTTAGGAAGTTGTGGACATGCTATGTTGGTGCAGGAAGAGTGGCAACACTTGCGGGCTGCACCCCAGAACATTCTCAGTGACGCAAAAAGATGCATTTCACTGTGTGTTTCGATGTACATGTGACTAATAAACAAATATCTTATCTTATCTGATATCTATCGTATTGAGGGAAAGATGTTCCCTTTGGCTTCTGTGCATATCTGGATTTTGGGGTGGAGTCCACAATGTGCAGCCAGTGGTGCCACATCTGCATCATGTGGTTGTTAACTGTTGCTGTGTTAAGGCTGCATCACTTGTGTCATGTGATGGACTGCTCTCGGCATTGCAACATTGATTCATGCCAATCACGCCAAGAGCTCGTCTTTTTCTGTGGCAGAAAGTGCAACAAGAAAATGCTGGAAACAGCCAGCAAGTCAGACAGCATCTGTAGAAAGAGAAATAAAGTGAACATTTCAGGTCTATGACGGGCAGGCACGGTAGTGTAGCGGTTAGCGTGACGCTATTACAGTGCCAGCGACCCAGGTTCAATTCCGGCTGCTGTCTGGAAGGAGTTTGTACGTTCTCCCCGTGACTGCGTGGGTTTCCTCCGGGTGCTCTGGTTTCCTCCCACATTCCAAAGACGTATGGGTTAGGAAGTTGTGGGCGTGTTATGTTGGCGCCGGAAGTGTGGTGACACTTGCGGGCTGCCCCCAGAACACTCTACGCAAAAGATGCATTTCACTGTGTGTTTCGATGTACATGTGACTAATAAAGATGTCTATCTTCATCATTTCAGACTTCCCAGCATCTGCATTTTGCTTTTATATTTTCATGTGGAAATACTGTCCTGACTCCATAAACTTTTATTTAATTTGAACTACTGACTATATTTTCCAGCAATTTTTTACTGAGGCGCTTGACTCCTTACATAAATGGGGAGCCATCCAGTTCAGAAAATATCCATTCTCACTCTGGCTGCTAGTCTCCACGCAAGGAGAGGAAGCTGAAGTCAACTCTTCTTGGTGGGTAGATTCCATTGCCTTCCTCGTACAAATTCGTGGAATGAGTCAGAAATGTTGACCAGTTACTTTCCCTGACAGTTCTGACCCCACTCTGGGTTACAGTTGTGGTTCCAACATGTGGTGGATCCCTAGCAGAAGTGGACTTTCCACAAACATTTATCCCCCTGTGACTGAGACTGCCTGCTCAGAGCCCTTCTCCCTCTTCTGATAAGTGCTCTATCTCTGCAGAATTTCTCTTCCCCTGCTCCCTGTTGCACTCATATCCCAGTGATACGACAACCAAAGCTATCATACAGCAAAATGACCGGCATTCGTTCATTAAATTTAACCCTAGATCCTGGCACTGTTCCCATGAGTTCTCAAACTCCAATGGTGTCCAAAAGTAAAAGTCTGCCAAATCTGTGCACTAGCTTGTGTTCCAGTCAATAATCAACAAACCTGCAAATCTTTGAGGATTCCACCAAATAGTGTAGTTGAGGACTTTTTCTTTCTCTTAACGACATGGTTCCCTGTGCATGCTTCGCACATGGTGTAAGTCAGATCACTGATGTGTCATTGGTAAGGCTGACTTCAAATCAGCACTGACTGAATTTGACATCATGATCTGCCTTCTCTGCATAATTCCAGCATGCACAAAAAATGCACGTACTATTTGTGGGTGGTGTGAATTATACAAAAAATGTGCACATGCTATTCACAAATGAAGCAAAAAGGCATTGCTGGCGAACCTTAGTGCCCAATGCTGGCAAACCTTAGTGCCCATTATTATGGGCATTTACTCCTTGATTCCTCCAAGACCCAGAATGTCAGCTTGAGTGCCTACAACCAGCGATTCAAACCAGGGAGAGACAGGGCGACTCAATAAATCGATTCTGAACATTGGAAAAGTTAATGCATAACCAGATTAGGGTGACCATTTCACACCATGAGGTATAGCCATAGAAACTAGTCAACATAGATTCCCTTGGGTGGTCCTTGAAATATACATATTTAATAGACAGTGAATCAATGATTATATTTGTCAAAAATTATATATCTATACAGCAGCACACTGGTAAATGGCAAGACTTCAGTTTACCACATTTTCTAAGAGCGCTGTGCAAACAAAATTCAGGAAAGGTCAAGGCAGATAATAAAAGAATGCCTAACTACCCGAACAGATAATGTAGCAAATATTATAAGCTCTGTTCGGGGCAATAGTAAAATACAGAACATGACAAACAGCCAGAATAATTCGCAGAATTCACTGTAAAGTGCTAAAAGTTGCATTCAGAAGTAGCATGAGGGCTCTCTGCCCCCTGGTGGGACAGAGCTCAAACTGCAGCACTGAACCTGCGGACGGTGAAGGCACCCTCTGGTGGCGGAACAGAGCAGAAGGCGTGTCGTTTCTTTGTATCTTTCGTTGGGATTTATTAGTTTAATTTATTTTGCTATTCATGACACTTTAAAGAACATTATGCAGGTGTTACGCTAAAGGTTATGGTAGAATTGTTTTTCATGATTTCACCTTTGCTATAATATTTGATTGCCTTTGCATTTTTAACATTTTTCGAGGGTATCTTTTCTCCCTCGCCTTGGGGTTAGAGTCTGGGGTGCTGATTTGTATTCTTCAGTTTGAAGGAAAGGGAAATGTTTGCATTATCGTAATGTTGGCTTTTTTTATGTGACAACGATAGATGTTAAACTATTCAAAAGAGTGAACGCGCACAATCGAACCAATCGTTTGCCCACAAGAATAAATACTTCATCTCAGGGGAAATTAGGGTGAGCATATTTAGGTCAAAATATGGAAAATACCAAAGCGAAAGTGGATTTTTTCTGGCTGGTTATTAAATCTACATTAGACCAAAGCAGAACACGGTTTGCGACCTGTGTCTCTGCAGAGCAGCGTAAGGAAGAGACGTGCTTCAGAACAGGCAGAGAGAGGCTGTGTACAATCACCAAATAACATTAACTTCTCCCCTGTCTCGCTGTCCAATTTATGTTAACACAGAGCTCGTTCAAAGGGAAACCTATCAGTTCCTGTAAGCAGTGTGTGAAACCCACTTAAGTTCCCAAATGACTGCCCTCCCTATCTTCTCTTCGTTGGTGGAAAGTTTGTATTAATTGGCATCAAAATTAAACTGAATAATTTCTGTGCCTTTTGTTCGTTGATTATCAACAGAGAATAGGATTGCTTTGGGGGGGGGGGGGAACATTTGAACTGTAAAAGTAAAATGAAATTGTCCTTTTTCAAATAACGTGGAACGGATACAAACGGCTGAGGAGGCCCTAGAATGTACAATACTGCCCAGGTACCCTGAGAACTTGTTTCATTCCCTCGCTGGGCCCGGTGATTTAAACGCTTCAAATGCATTACACATCAGTCGGCCGAAACTGTGATTAACTTCGCGAGTGAGAAAGATTGGAGAAGCGTAAATGAAATGAAATGCCCATCGTGTTTCACGAGTGCACGGTTAATTCCATGATGGGGGAGGGGGGTCAAAATAAAATAAATGGAATTGCACTTTTATTTAGTGCTGCTGACTTCGGATACATTAATAGCTCAGTGGCCATGTTACACTTTAAAAGTATCAACACTGAACGCCAAGAATAAAACTCACTGTGAATGGCGCGGATTAGAGAAGGCAGCGTTGTATGTGATAAATGCATTTCACATTTTGTGAAATGTGAATTACAGGCGTTACATGTCATATTAAGGATCTTTGCAGTTTGCAGTACAAGTTTAAAGGCTGAGTTTTTGAGAAGGGATATTCTATTATTGACATTTCAATAAAGGAGATTGATAAAGACTCATTTATTTTGGATGTGACTCGGGCATTGGTCATTGAGGGCCTTAATCTCACCGCCATGAATGTCACCTCGGTCCTATTCAATCCGGGTTAGATTGTTGCCATAAAATCCTGCTCCTTATCCGGGATGAGTCTGATTCACAGCGAGCTAAAGACAGTGTTAAGTAGTCAAAGAGATGAGGGGAATTTACAGACGAGGTTGACTGTGCCCTGATGCAATGTACGTGGAACAGTGGCAGTATCCGGGAGATGAGCTAAGGCTGTTGCAGCAGGAGCTGCGAGGTATTTGTTGACGATTTGCATCTAGCCAAGTCTCCCCCTTTTTTTTTACTGTGAATGGCATTTGGAAAACGAGAACTTTAATATCTGAATTCTGGAGCTATTTCCTGCCTTTTACGGGCTGTTTTTACAGAGCCCACAGTAAGCTTGCTCTCCATGTAATCATTAAAGCACAGCAAATGGCTTGTACGCTGCAAAGGGAGCTGCAGCATGGAATTCAGGGCAAACTTGTAGGAAACGGGAGCAAAGCACTGAAGTGAAGAATGTATTTTTACTTTTACTGGTCGAAAGATAAACACTTAGAAGCACACTTATTGAGGGCAGAAATAAATGCAGCTATTTTGACATGGAACAGGGATGTTTACAATCATTACCAATGCTGGAAGCAGAGAACACTGACATTAAAATAAATGCTTCCTGCAAACTTTCTGGGACCTTCAAAGGGACTGATTTAATGGTGCTCCATAGAGTAAACCCCTTGGTGACCATTTTTACCTTCTCCATTCCCATCCTTCACCATTTTCTTGAAGCCTTCATGTGAGCAGTCCAATTACAAACCTTATTCCAATATTTTAATTACGGTCATATGATATGAGAAGTAATTTAACATTGGCATTTTTGCAAACTGCCATCAGCACAGAATTAATCAATAAATCATTGGCTTAAATGGCAATTTGCCAGCAATTTTCTCCCTTCCATTCCTTGCAAAGGCCCAGCTTCTTGCTGAGGTGCAAAACAGCTGTGTCAGTGAAAACAGTGCTGTGCTTTCTTTTCAGTCTAACACTGGGCAGACAGAGTAACGTGAATTAGTGATTAGTCTTAAAATAGGATGTTCTATCTCTGTGACTGAAGACTAACCAATATGCAAACTCAATCTATTCAATAACCATTTTTATTCTAGATGACGCTTTTTGACTGACATTCAGTCTGTAACCTGTCTGACATATTGGTTCGTACCACTTTAGGAACTGTATCATGTTCTCTGTGCAAATTTTGCAATAATATTTAGGGGAAAAGTTTCCAGAGTGTCACCTTCTGCCTCTGGGGAGAAGCTGCCTACCTGGATGGTAGTAGTCAACAGTAGAGAAATAGTGCCTCTCTCCAAGTTTTCATGTTTGATAAAGTACTTTGTTATTTTAAATCTCTATCCTTCATTATTTTAGTGAGTGAATAAGTAGTGAGACTCATGGAGAAATAAAAGATTACTTTATGCAAAGTCATTCCTCCCTCCCCCTTTTGCAGACTGAGAATTTGGACAAATTTGGTTATTGCTAATCTGATCTATTAAAGCTGTCTTGAAGAGATATTATAGGGAGCAGCATGTACAAAGACCTGGTACTGCCAGTGGAGTCTCAGCAGCAGGTAACATCATAAAATCATGGGCCATACACCCGCAATAGTTTCATAGATCTTTCATACCATCGGAGAACCTTTCTGACAACATGTACCTTGGTATGACACCAGCTGTGGCATGGAAGGTCACTTGTGGAGGAACGTCCCTCAGAGGATTGTGAATCTTTGGAATCCTCTACCTGCAAAAAGGTGGGGAGGTGGAGTCAGCGAATGTACTCAGGGCAGAGAACAAACTGAAGGGGAGTCAAGGGATATGGAGGGAGTGGGGAGGCCAAGGCTGGATCAGCCATGATCTCTTCAAGTGGCAGAGAAGGCTTGCAGGTGCTACTCTCACTCCTGCTTCTGTTTCACATATTCTTGCGTTCTTGCTTATGACGGCACAATTATCAATCAAACTCAATCCAGAGGCCAGTGGACACTTCAGCTACTTGTAATACTAGGAATGAAGATGACCTTTCATGGTAATGCAAAATTCACTGTAGCTGACCAGCATCTGTTTGACACTCCATCCACTTTAACACTGACTTCAATAAAGAAGAAAGTCAGGCAGACTGTGAAAGAGGAGGGCAATTTCTGCAGTGGAATCAGTTAGCTTTTCACCCTTATTGTCTCAAGTAACTACAACACAGAAAGCTGAAAACCTGGTCTACCTAAAGGCTTCCCTTCCCTCACAAGAAGGTGCAACTGTGTAATTAGTTGACAGCTTTCCACAACACAATAGCAATGTTTTCTGTTTTAGATTACAAGCATACATTGCAACAGCAATAGACGTCATTTGAGACCACAGGCAATGATAATATCTTGCTACTTTATTTTAGCCTGAACGCAATTGTAAAACCGTCATGCTTCCTCCATGGACACAGTAAGGAGGGTTCAGATGTTGACAACTTTCCCAGATTGAGAGATAGTTGTTCAGCGATCAACACCTACCACTTCAGGTGCTGCCCCCAGTGGTACAATACAGCAGTTTACATGGCAATATGATCCTCAATAAAATGTCAATCCAAACATGAAATTCAAAATGAGAGCAGATTCCTTAAATGTGAACTAATTTACTATTATTCTGATGATGTCGTGTAGAGGGAATTGTAAACTCCATTTCAGAAGCATTTTAAATAACACATGAATGAAATTCAATCTGAAATCAGTCTCAATGCTGGATTTTAAAAACGTGCAAAATCAATTATTGTGGGCAATAACTTCATCGACTGTAAAATAACATCATACTGTGAGATAGCAACGTAACAAGTACAAGTGGTGGAAACTAGGACCTCGAAGCTACAAAGGATGATGTCCATTCCACCTCCTTGAGATTTCAGATCATGTCATCTAAAAACCTTATAAAAGTCCAAAACATTTACTACAGAACGGTTATCATTTCAGGAGCAGAAGATGTGAGAGAAAAGATTTCTATGCATTCTGTGATTTTCATTTTACTGAAGCAGCAGTATGACACAACTGAGATTCTAATCCCGAGACGCTGAGGAAAGCCCCTTGCAGGCCTAATGTGTACAGTCATGAACTATGAGCAGAGGAAAAGTCTACTCTTGGAATCCCACTCCTTTCCATTAAATGATTTATCAGGGCAGATTTATTACCACATACTTCAGCTGCAGGAACTAGACATGCTTTGAAGCCACTCTCCAGAAACAGCAGATATTTTCAGTGCCTGGAAGAACGCTGTCGACCAAACGTGTAGTGTATGAGATGCACTACACTTTGTTTGGAAGAAGCTTTGAAAGCAAAACAGTGACCATAGGCCTCCAGAAGCTCGGAAGTTTTAGTTTGTGCTTTCATGGAATGAGGCAGAAGTTGGCAATACATCATTTAATGGCCTTTCTGCGAAGCACTGCCGTGTGAATGGTGAAGGTACTCCCATGGTACTGCTAAGTAAGATTTTGGTCCAATGATGAAGAAGGTACACTGGCGAAGTCTGGGTGGAGCCTGACTCAGAGGCAAACATGGAAATATTGCCATGTGCATGCTGCCCTTGTATTCTAATTGACACAGATCACAGGTTTGGAGTGTGATGAAAAAGAAACCTTGATGATTTGCTACAGTGCTGTTGCATAGCATGGAACTTGTTGTCAGCCCATGTGATTATTAAAATATATTGAACAGTCTGGGACAGAGTAGCTCAAGCATTTGGCTGTTTGCCAGCCAGAAAGGCTCTGTTATGGGCAACAGCCAGCTGTTACTTGGATCATAGTGGAAGTGGTAGTCACTGTAACCTAGCAATTTGGGGCTGAATATGGGACAGTTTTAGTTTAATATTAAAAATCTGCAAGGGGGTCCCAATCCCAATGAGTACATACTTGTCAGAATGCAGCCTATTTTTACAATATGCCAGGATAAGTATAACAGTTGGAGCCAACATCGAGTGGTTGGAGAGCAGCCAGTCGTCAACAGTGTAGATCTGACCTTCACGTGACCAGCCAGAAAATTCCCACTTTTCAGCGAGAATAACCCAATTGCATAAGAAACCTGGTGCTGAGCATTGTACAGTGGCGCCTGTAGCTTCAGACAAAATGAAAAGCTCACCGCATCATCACATGTTGATTGCAAGTGAAGCAGCATAGCTTCATTCGCCAGCTCCCTCAGTTGAAATCGCTTTTGCCTTTCATGCCTTCACCAGTAGATGGAGTGCCCGAGTGCCGTCAGGCCACATTTTGGGAGAAACAGCAAACTAGCCATGTCTTGTTATTGTTCACTGCTCAGTTCTCAAAACAGGGCTAACAGGGAAATTTTTTAAAGTTATAATTGCATATAAGGAGGGTTGGTAAAACACAGTTGTGAATTCAGGAAATTGCAAGGAAAATATTAAAATGAGCCATAAGGATGAAAAATGTGGCGTAGCTAAACTTGGCAGCACTGAATGTATGTGGTTTCAAATAATGCTGATTACTAAACCCACCCAACCAACAGAGAGTGTGCAGGCAGGCAATTAAGATGGTGTGTGAAACATTCCTGGACTGCTCACGCTGCTTGCAATCCTAACCAGCCCTTCCGAAAGGGCAGTGACCATGTCGGCTGGAAGCCCCCAAAGCTGCACCCTGGGCTCTGCAAACACCACTTTGACTTCAGTTTTCATCAGGAGCCTTTGTGGGAAAGCCAATCCGCGGATGTTCTCAATTTTGTTTTTCAATTTCCTTCGCTGGCTCAGAAGGAGAACTTACGACTGCTCTACTGTGGGCTTCCCCCTTCCTCTTAACCACCAGTTGACCTCATGGGTTCCTGTCAGTGGTTTCCTGCTCCCCAACATCCTGCTTCTGCCAGCTGGTCTCCCATTGCCTTCCCTGGGCCCCCCACCTGAGGCCTTACACCATCCATTGACTCCCATCCAGAGTTAACATCAGAACCCCAGGCACTTCTTTCTGTCAGACATTTATCCAAAAGAAGACTTTTCTAGACTCATGTTGGAACATTTCAGAAGTGATGTTAAAGCATGTAACTGACCTTCAGCAAAGGGAACAAGCAGCAGTAACAAAATATGATGACATTTTTATTGTGAATCATACATATATATCAAAAATCTCATGAATTTACATGATTTTGAAGTAAGTCCTGTATTTTAAGATCAAGTCACCTATCATAAACTACTATGTAAAATAATCATTACACCAGGCTAGATCTCTTTCTGCTAGAGCAATAAAGCACCTTAATAAGGCAATCTAAAATATTCTCCAAAGGACGCTCATTTAGTTCACTTTCCTACACTTCCCCATTTAAATGAGAGTCCTAAATTTATCTATAATTAATTCTCAGTGCTGTAATCGTGTAGTTTGGAAACCTTCCTTCACTGACCCATTGTGCTTAATGTGCTAATACTCTTTCAATCATCAGTGAAAGCAATTTCTTCATCACAGTGAGAAAAGAAATAGTGGATCCTGTCATAGACCATTACATGTAAAACATTTTTACTGGGAATTGACTGTGTGACTAACACAAATGTCAAAAATCTTCTTGTCTGCCACTGCTTCCTTCAGCAGTAATTTATACCAGGTGACATATAAGCTACAGATGTTAGACATAATCTGCAAGAACAAAATCGGTGCCAGGAAAATGTGAACGATTCTGATAACAATCAATCATTACAGGATTAAGATCAGGCAAAATATTTTATGAAGAATGTGAGAGCCCAGCCAAATCAAGGCAGCAATCCACTTATCTCCTGATAATTGTGTGAGATTAAATTTTAACAAGAATCACAAACGCTTTTTGATTCTGAGGTTATTATAGCAACCAGACTGCAGGAAGATCTGATTGATACTTTTGGATGTATACTATAAAGTAAGTGTACAGGGGAGATCCATTAATAACGGTACTATTGTGTTGATCGTATATGATCTATTGATCCAATTAATCTCAATAACTAAATATAAAATATGTGTATCTGCTATTCCCAGATTGGCTTAAATTGTAGTCAAAATCTTATGTTGCTATCTTTTTATTCATTCCCAGGATGTAGGCACCACGGCACCACTTGCAAAGCCAACATTTAACCCTATCTCTGATTGCCCTTCAGAAGGTAGTAACGAGCCACTCTCTTGAAACACAGGGTGATCCCACAATGTTGGCAGGTGGAGAATTTTAGGACTTTAACCTAATGACAGTGAAGCAGTGGTAGGTATTTCAAATCACGGTGGTGTATGATTTGGAAGAGAAGTTGTAAGTGGCTGCATTGCCATGATTGGGTTTTGGGAATTGTTCTCAGAGTAGTCTGTACCATCACTTCATAGATGGTACATACTGTAGCTATGGTGTGCTGATGACAGAGGATGTGCGCATTTAGGGTGATATCAGTTGGTAGAATAGGGTGTAAGCAGAACAGATTGTGAGCAAAACACTTTGTTTTGCCCCAGATAGTTGTGAGCTTCTTAACTGATGTCAGAGCTCTACACCTTCAGGCAAATAAAGAGGAATGCAGCACGTGCTTCTTGTGTCTTGCAGGTGCCCAGCCTCTGATCTGCTCTTTCAGTCATCTTATTTAAGTAGTTGATCCAGTTAAATCAAAGAGTCACAGTTAAGTTTCTGTTCGATGCATTATATCCACTTCCTGTCTATATGACGGCTTTCTATTGTCATGTTTTTGTTCTACATTTTGTGCTTTTTTCCCATTATAAATACGCTTAGTCAAATGAACACTTCAGTGTAACTGCACAGTCTGGCCATTGACTTGCTATGAACCACTCAAAATGGTAAAGATTTTTAAGTAGCATTTCATTTTGTCTCAGTAATCAAAGTGTCTCAAATCCAAAACAAGGGTTTGAACAAAAGTCAGATACCTTCAATGTTCTCAGAACTTTCAGCACTTCTGAATAGAATTATTTGTTATGCATTTTAATACCTTTATTAGTCATTTTATTTGAGAACCTCTACCTTTCCTAAAATTCTGGGCTTATGATAATTTTGCTCAGTGTGGTGCTGAATTTGGATAATGCAATGTGAGCACAGAGTATATCTAACGTCCCAGGATGCAGTAGAACTATTCAGTCACACATATGCAAATGAAATGTTATCTCTTACCTTCAGCACTCTCTACTGGGTGAGTTTTATCCAGGTCATCTTGAATCAAGAAGGTAAATTTGAAAACAGTTATTGCATCCAAATCTATATTTTTGAAAAATGCATGGGAAAGAAAATGAAAAAGGTATTTTATTTTGACTGTGTACAGTAAATTTCAGAAAGTATGTCAGAGTTAGGGAGGCTGATCATAGATTGGGTGCCAACAAGTGAGGACAGAAGGAAGCAAGGATAAAGGAGTGAGATGGAGGCACAGCCACATGAAGAAAAGCATGCCACACATTTAAAGCAGCTTCAAGAACAAGCTTGATTTGTTTTTTATTATGTACTTCAATGTATGACAAATTCCATTTACCTCTCCTCGTATGTTCTCCTGAAGGCAACCTTTTGGCTGAGTTATTATTGCACACTTTCCGATGTGATCTTTCTCCATGTGTGGGCCCCACAGGCATCATTAACGAGCCAGCCCTTTCCCACATGGGGTTTCCCGTGGTGCTCACTGGAACGGCAGTTTGAAAGCCCAGGAATGTAAGAAGCTGCAGAGAGTAGTGGACTCGGCCCAATACATCATGGGCACATCCCTCCCCAGCACTGGTCGTATCCACATGAGGCACTGCCTCATGAAGGCAACATCCATCATCAAAGATCCCCACCATCCAGGCCATGCCATCTTCTCGCAGCTACCATTGGGCAGGAGGTACAGAAGCCTGAGGTCCCACACCACCAGGTTCAAGAACAGCTCCTTCCCTTTAACCATTCAGTTCTTGAACCAACCGGCACAACCCTAATCACTACCTCAGTCTAGCAACACTATGACCACTTTGATCACTTTGTATTAAAATGGACTTTTGTTTTGTTTTGTTCTAATTGTTCTTCTTGTAAAATTTATGTATAATTTATGTTTAATTTATGTTTTTCTTGTGAATGCTGCTCATCTGATACTATGTGCCTGAGATGTTGCTGCAAGTAAGTTATTTATTGGACCTAATTGACCTAAGTAAGTTATCCATGTAAGTGCATACATGTACTTGTGCATATGACAATAAACTTGACTTTGACTTTGGTTAGCAGTCAGAGCTAATTATCAGGCTGAATTTCCATTCTCCAGTCCTGAGCTGCTGAGACCAATTGTCTTTTCTACTGACACCATTTTGTCTAACCCAGTACAGGCCAAGAAACAAGTCTGAGAGCTTCTGGGCTATTTAAACTTTGTGACACACTATCTTTGTCAACTATTGTACAAGGTGTTTTAATAGAGAAAAAAACTTGCACTGATATAATGGGTGCAACATTTTTATGCAAATGACAATTCAGTGCATGCAGTGTGTTTTGAGAAATGACAGCACAATCACCCATGCATATGACATGTTTGCACGTGTCAGAATTATTGGTCAGTGCATAGAACATAGAACATTACAGCACAGTACAGGCCCTTCGGCCCACAATGTTGTGCCGACATTTTATCCTGCTCTAAGAGCTATCTAACCCTTCCCTCCCACATAGCCCCCCCCCATTTCGCTATCATTCATGTGGCTATCTAAGAGTCTCTTAAATGTCCCTAATGTATCTGGCCCCACCACCTCTGCCGGCAGTGCATTACATGCACCCACCATTCTCTGTGTAAAAAACTTGTCTCTGACATCCCCCTTATATCTTCCTCCAATCACCTTAAAATTATGCCCCCTCATGTTAGCCAATGTCGCCCTGGGAAAAAGCCTCTGTCTGTCCACTCGATCTATGCCTCTTATCATCTTGAACACCTCGATCAAGTCACCTCTCAGCCTCCTTCTCTCCAAAGAGAAAAGCCCCAGCTCGCTGAACCCATCCTCAAAAGGCATGATCTCCAATCCAGGCAGCATCCTGGTAAATCTCCTCTGCACCCTCTCCATCCTTCCTATAATTAGGCGACCAGAACTGAACACAATACTGCAAGTGTGGTCTAACCAGAGTTCTATAGAGCCGCAACATTACCCCACGGCTCTTGAACTCAATACCCCAACTAATGAAGGCCAACACACCATCCGCCTTCTTAACAACCCTATCGACCTGCGTGGCAACCTTGAGGGATCTATGGATGTGGACCCCAAGATCCCTCAGTTCCTCCACACTGAGAAGAGTCCTGCCATTAACCTTGTATTTTGCCTTCAAATTCAATCTCCTGAAGTGTATCACTTCACACTTTTCCAGGCTGAACTCCAACTGCCACTTCTCAGCCCAGCTCTGCATTCTATCAATATCCTGTTGTAATCTACAGCAGCCTTCTACACCATCCACAACACCACCAATCTTTGTATCATCAGCAAACTTATTAACCCCCCCTTCCACATCCTCATCCAACTCATTTATAAAAATCACAAAGAGCAGGGGTCCCAGAACAGATCCCTGCGGAATGCCACTGGTCACCAACCTCCAGGCAGAATACACTCCATCTACCACCACCCTCTGGCTTCTATGAGCGAACCAATTCTGAATCCACACAGCCAAGTTTCCCTGGATCCCATGCCTCCTGACTTTCTGAATGAACCTTCCATGAGGAACCTTATCAAACGCCTTACTAATGCATTTGTAAGCACTGATAATTACTAGTGCAATGCAGGATTGGTGTCACTATTGCAAAATTGTAATGCAATATGCATTTTGTGCATGGCACGGGCTATACCTACAAGTGGGAACCTTTAGATTCTCCTGGCTGGGTTATCTAGAACCAGTAGTAAGAGGTTCAGAATAATACACTGAAACGTGCCAGTTTCTTCACCCACGTGGCAGTGAATCCTTAGAATTGTCGACCCAGGAAATTCAGAAATTGCATATTTTCAAACAGAGATTGATAGATTTTTGGATATTAAACTAATCAGTGGGTGTCAGGTTACTGCTAGAAAGCAGTTCTGAGGTAAAAGAATGCCTAAGATTTTGAGTGGTAAGCAGGCATGAGGAGCTGAGTGGCGTATTCCTGCTCCTATCTCCTTACTTTCTTTAATGGCCTGCACCCGAGTATGTTCAAGGGTTGGTCACTACCTGGATCAGAACAGTGACTCAGTTTCTACCAGATGATAGAGCTATCATCCTGCCGAACACTGTACCTTTACTTTCTTTATCGCTGGGGAGTCTCGACCATCAGGATGCCAGTCCTGGGTAACCTCTGCCAATGCCACAATGTCACATTGATTGTTGCTGGCGTTGCCATTCCCCACCCGCCACTCAAGAAGTACCCTGTCCCAAATTTGCCCCACTGGTTAGAGAGCTTTAGGAGTTCTTACCCTAGCAGGAAATCACACAACGAAGCTCATACTTCTTACATGACTGGCTGAGACACACAGTGGGTATGTAATTATATGCAGAATTTCTACCACTGTACCTTTTACCCTTTCAGAGAATCTCAAAGCAATTCACAGTCAACATTTTCTAGGCAAACATGGAAGTTAAGTTCCTCCAAATAACAAGTGAGATACTAAGATAAGTTATCTTTATTAATCACATGTGTTCTGAGGGCAGCCTGCAAGTGTTGCCATGCTTCCAGCACCAACGTAGCATGTCCACAACTTCCTAACCCGTACGTCTTTGGAATGTGGAAGGAAATCAGAGGAAACCCACGCAGACACAGGGAGAAAGTACAGACTCCTTACAGACAGCGGCCTGAATTGAACCCGGGTCGCTGGCGCTGTAAAACGTTATGCTAACCAATACACTACCATGCTAATTAGTTTTCATGGGTTGGCTATGGGATACTTGAGGGCCTCAGTAGCAGGAAAATTCCCCTTGCTTTCTTCAACTTGATCATCCTCTGCCATCAAAGCCAATGCCTACTTGGAGTGGGTTTCCCAGGCACGGTCTTCAGCTGTGAACACAGCCCCCAGCTAACCAGTGAGGGTCAGCATAGGGCAGGGTCTGACAAGCATTGCCCCAGAAATACCTTGAGAATCAATCTAACCCACCCCTATATTTACCAGCTGTCTAAAAGATTGAATGTCGCTGATGCTCACACATATTCAATAAGTGCTCAAAACCTTTTAAAAATAAATAATATTATTAATTACTTAAAATTATGCAAAAAATTTTAAGAAGTGGCAAAAATTAAAATACTTAAACAATAGGTAATGAGTAAAAACAATTAAATACATTTAAATTAATCAGTTGAATCAAATTTATCACGGACTTTTCCTTTAGTCCCTGGCTGTTTTTTCTCCAGATGAAATGAATACTTTCCCTTGACGAGGATCCACACACAGATTTTACAGTGTAAGCCTTGGAAAATCTACCGAAGTTAATATTCTCCCACTGGATTTCCTGAGGAGTCCAACAACAGAGATCAGTTGTCCCAAGAATGCTACTTGGTGGAGCAGGAGTTTGGGAATTCTGCCTTTGCTTTAAAGTCCATAAGAGCATAAGGCATAGGAGCAGAATTAGGCTATTCGGCCCATCGAGTCTGCTCTGCCATTCAATCATGGCTGATTTATTTTTCCCTCTCAACCACATTCTCCTGCCTTCTCCCCGTAACTTTTGATGCCCTTATTAATCAAGAACCTATCAACGTCAGCTTTAAATGTACCCAATGACTTAGCCTCCACAGCCGTCTGTGGCAATGAATTCCACAGATACACCACCCTCTGGCTAAAGAAATTCCTCCTCATCTCTGTTCTGAAGGGACGTCCTTCAGGTTGTCCTGAGGCTGTACCCTCTGGTCCTAGACTCTCCCACTACTGGAAACATCCTCTCCACATCCACTCTATTCAGGCCTTTCAACATTCAGTAGGTTTCAATGAGATCCCCCCTTATCCTTCTAAACTCCAATGAGTACAGGCCCAGAGCTAACAAATGCTCCTCATATGTTAACCTTTTCATCCCCAGGATCATTCTTGTAAACCTCCTCTGGACCCTTTCCGGTGCCAGCACATCATTCCCTAGATATAGGGCCCAAAACTGCTCATAGTACTCCAAATGCAGTCTGAACAATGCCTTATAAATCCTCAGCATTACAATCTTGTTTTTATATTCTAGTCCTCTCGAAATAAATGCTAACATTGCATTTGTCTTCCTTACCTACCAACTCAATCTGCAAGTTAACCTTGAGGAAATCCTGCACTCAGACTCCCAAGTCCCTTTGCACCTCTGATCTCTGAATTCGCTCCCCATTTAGAAAATAGTCTACGCCTTTATTCCTTCTACCAAAGTGCATGACCGTACACTTCCCAACATTGTACTCCATCTGCCATCTTCCATAGTCTTGGACTTCTACCCAACCACACAAGTAAAACCTGCAATTCTCAGTAGAACTGTTGATTTTTAATTAGAAGGTCTGGGTCTGCATTAATAAATTCATTTACATCCATCTGCAAAAGGCCTTGGTTTAGTGACTGATGCTAAGAGAAATATTTCTGACATAGCAGCACTTTCTGCTCATTCCACTGAAATATTGACCTAGATTCTAGAGGTTAACTAGAACACAAATCTTCTTCACTCAGAGAACTGAGCTAAACTCAGACATTAATATGAATTTCAGAGTGCTTATCCTTTCTCAGTCGCCAGATTGCATCCACTGAGTATGACTTGCAATGTACAATTTTATTCCTTGTAAATGACTTAAATTTCATGCTATCGATTTGATATTTTTCTTAATATCATCTTCAGTCACAAGCTAATGAACAAACATTGTCCTCACAAGCCAACAGACTCCAGTGATATGTTAAATATAGTGACCCTTTATATGTCTATTATTTTATTTCCAATTTTTGAATTCAATATTATACTTACATTTGTACCAGAAGCAAAAGAAAATTATCTGTTTATTCCAACCTGATAATATTGCTTGTTAGGCATTCCCTTGGGATCAAGAATAATTTGCTTCCACTCTCATCCTTTATGTTCTGAGGTCAATGTGGGACCTGCCATAGGTGGAGCAGGAGGTGCTTGATGGGGGCAAGCAGGGAGGTGGTCTTCTCTTGCCTTCATTTACACTGGACCTCTGTTCCCGAAGAATAGACTCAAAGTTCTCAATACCATCCCAAATGCTCCTTCTCCAGTTTGAGTGGTGATGGACCAGGGATTCCCAAAGGTGGGCGATGATGTTGCATTTTTTTTATCCAAATAGTAAAATGGAAAGACGGTAGATGCTGAAAGCTGGGGCAAGAAACAATTTGCTGAAGGAACTCAGTGGGTCAGGCAGCATCTGGTGGGGGAAAGAACTGCCTGATGTGATCCATTGAGTTCCTCCAGCAGATTGTTCTTCCAAGTAGTCTTTGAGAACATCCTAGTGTTGTCTTCTCTTGGTAATGTCTTGTCACATCGGAGCTCAGAATAGAAGATCTATTTGAGATGTCTGGTGTTGGTCATGTGAACAACAGTAGTCTACTCATCAGAGCCAGATGAGTGTAATTTAGGGCCTCCTTGCTGGAGGTGTTGGCCTAAGAGAGAACAATGACATTGATTCATTTATTCTGCTGGTGGATTGGGATGATTTTGTGAAGACAGCACGAGTGGTACCTCTTCAGTGCTTTGTGTTGTCTGTATGATGTCCATGATTCTGAAGTATACAGGAGGGCAGAGATCACTATTGCCCAGTAGACTTTCCATGAGCTTTGTGTGGGTTTGAGGACATGAGTTTGCACTGTCGTGGACCCATTGGTTAAGATCGCGGCATGCATACCATCATGTAACCTTACACTCCCGCACAAGGCAATTGCATTAATCAGACAGAGCAATCCACTGAATAAACATTAGACACAACAGCTGCCTGCTATGTAGCCTCTAACCTTACAAAAGGACTATCTTAAAAATTGAGAACCATCTGTTAGTAGTTAGAGAAAATTCTTACTGTGCTACCTAAAGTGAATTCACATGTATAAATAGGATGTATTCTGAAAGTTAGCACATTGTATACCTTAAGTATATTAGAATTTGCAATACATTTATCCTAATTTTTCTATTCATTTTGACACTTACCCTTAGTTTTAACTTTATGGGTCTCTTCTCCTGTTAATTATTTTTCTTAGCGTTAGGAAAATAAATGAACAAATCCAGAACATTTCTTCTTATTCTATATTATTTTCCTGGTCTACGGGCCAGGGTTCTTTCCACACCATTCTCATCACTTGCGTCCATGCTCCCACTGGTATATGTTGTCTGTATCCACTGTTGTCTGCTCACTGTTTGTTTTCCATGCTCCTCTGTAGTTTACCACACAGTCATCAACATGTATTTTTGGCTGTAAGCAAATGTGCTAATTCCGATTTCATTCATTACTCAAAAAGGTTAACCTATATCCTTTCATGTCAATGGTGTGTGCCAGTGGCAAAGCACTTGAATATAGGTCTGACGATATGGGCTGAGTCATTGAAGAAATTCAAGGCTAAGGTGAACCTTTGGTGGTCAAGGGGGGGGATGAAGGGTTATGGGGAACAGAGAGAGAAGTGGAATTGAGGACAAGATCAGAACATTCATTGAATTGCAGACCAAACTCCAGTCTTATGGCCTACTCTTGCTGCTTTATGATTTTATTCTCGAGTTGACATTTTCTATATTCACAAATCGATTCAAGCTTTGTTCTTTATCTCTGTTCTTGTGCCTTCTCTATCCTAGCAGATCTATCCATTCCATTCGTGGGAGTATCAAAGTTTGAATAATTCCTTGAGCTTCAATGACCAATGCACAGGATCACAAGAGGCATCAGAGTGTTGTAGACTCAGCCAGCTCCGTCACGGGCACAACCCTCCCCGCCATCAAGGACATCTTCAAGAGGCGGTGCCTCAAGAAGGCGGCATCCCTCATTAAGGACCCTCACCATCCAGGACATGCCCTCTTCATGTTACCACCATCAGGGAGGAGGTACAGGAGCCTGAAGACCCACACTCAATGATTTAGGAACAGCTTCTTCCTAATTATGTTACTGTGGAGAGCTGTGATGTTCAGCAGTTGAGGGGTAGGTTGCTAGAGGACCTTTGTTATTCTTCAGTAAATGAGCCAATTATGATTTGGAGCTCAGCCTCTGAATGCATGCAAATGCAAGAATCAGAATCAGAATCAGAATCAGGTTTATTATCACTGAATTCTGTCGTGAAATGTGTTGTTTTGCGGCAGCAGTACAGTGCAAAGACATAAAAATTACTGTAAGTTACCAAGGAATAAATAAATCGTGCAAAAGAGGAATAATGAGGTAGTGATTATGAGTTCATGGACCGTTCAGAAATCTGATGGTGGAGGGAAAGAAGCTGTTCCTAAATCGCTGAGAGTGGGTCTTCAGGCTCCTGTACCTCCCCTCTGATGGTAGTAACATGAAGAGGGCATGTCCCAGCTGTGAGGATCCTTAATGATGGGTGCTGCCTTCTTGAGGCACCGCCTCTTGAAGATATCCTCGATGGTGGGGAGGGCTGTGCCCGTGATGGAGCTGGCTGAGTCTACAACCCTCTGATGCCTCTTGTGATCCTGTGCATTGGAGCCTCCATACCAGGCGGTGATGCAACCAGTCAGAATGCTCTCCACCGTACATCTGTAGAAGTTTGTAACAGTCATCTGTGTACTGCTGCACAATGAATGAAGGTAGCTTGACTTTGGCTCTGGACTGGAGGTGACATGAGTTGAAAAGTTTCCCATTTGTCCTATAGATTACCCCCACTCTAGCAGAAAGCATTAAAAATATTTAAATTGCAATTATGTTGCATGGTAGGGACTGTATCTGACAGTGCTCGTAAATCAGCAACTACAGCTTCACGAGAGACTTGTGAAATTCCATCTCCATGCAAGCCTGCAATTTTTGACGATATTCCACCAAAGTTACAGGAACCATTTGGCAACTCTGAGTAAATTGCTGACACGTTCAGCAGTTCTACTGCATATCGACAGTAAATGGGTTGGAAAGTAAGGAATGTAAGTGTTGGACTACAAGAATTGATTACTGAAAACATTACAAATTGTTTTGTCACTTCCAAAGTGCATTCAAATTCTAATGGGTTGGCACTTGGAACATAGATGTAACTGCACTGTGTAATGAATTGACCTGTAAGATCGGTTTGTAAGGCAAGTTTTTCACTGTACCCCAGTACAAGCGACAATAATAAACCAATACCAATACCAATACCAATTAGAATTCATGCTTTTTATGTAGAATGAAAGGCATCAGTGTGATCAGCCCAAGGTCAGCATTGTTCTATCCAGGTCATGGACTCTGCAATTACTGCAATCACCAACCTGTCTCTAATGGGACTTGGTGAGGCTGACCACTGAGAAAACTCAACAATAAGATCAGCTACCTTGTTATGCAAAAACTGGGAGAGTCTTCTCAGAGAATTTCCACAGATAATATTTTGAAACAACATGGTGATAATTGTGGGAATTGGTATGAATAAGTTAGCACAGGCCAAACTGAATGAATCTAGACCAGTTCCCTTTTGTATTACATTATGCTTCACAACTCCTCAAGTATCTAGCCTGGCCTCACATCAGGCCTGCCCTATCCTCAAGTTGGAGATGCTATTCCAAATGCAAGTTTGGATCATTGGCTCAATCAGATTTGACGCATAAACAGTGTCTGCCATGAGCTGTCAATTGGAATGCCAAACTGGTGTGGGCTGAGTCTCCAGGTCTGGCAAGACCACAAAGAAATATTTCCCTTTTTGATCTTCTACTCTCAATGGAACACATGGGCTATTTGGGAAGATTTGAGCCCCCTGCAAAAAAATTGGAGCCATTAAAACCAGCGGTGAACTGAAACCTGTTCTTATCTGAAGCGAGTTCTGCTGAGACCAATGAAGGGCATAAAGCTCAGAGATTCCATGCAGCCTTGAGATAGCATTGGTGGAAGGTTTAACAATGGCATTGCCTTCTCAGAATCTAAAACGCCAATGCAGTTGAGACTGGAATTCAGGATAACTGGTCTCCAGCCAAAATTCTATGCTCCTTCTTTTCCTATCCATCTTCTTCACTCACCCTCCCCACCATTTTCTAGCATTGTGGACGATGGGAGCTAGAAATGGTATCTTCTGCTCTCTCCAGCCCCAGTAACTTGGGGGCCTTTTGTGATTAATTTGACCCATGGTTAAAAATACTCCCATATTCTTACACAGCACTACTCCACAGTGGCAGAAAGGTTCAGGAAATGATATCATTTATTTGGCTTTGTAAAGGAAATTCAGAGTAAATGCATTCAGGTTAGTTTAATCAAGAAACAGTGTTCAGACTGGCTATCATTACATGGAAAGCAATAACATTTAACTTTCTTATGCTTATTCAGAAGATAAAAGCACAAATAATAGTGTATTTTTTTATTATTTGGTGTAATAAAATTAACTCTGAAATAGTGGATTAATTTAAACATTCCAAGGTGAGTATAAGTTCAGATTCAAAACTGTGGTTTGAAGCTGCTGACTCTCATCACAGACAAACTAATATAATTATATCTATGTTTAAGACAAATACTTATTTCTTTTTCACCATGTAGCTAAAATGATTTCATAGAAAAATAAAAACGATTACAAAAACTAATGGACAATGTCTACTGGATTGCAATATTGAAGTCACATGGTTAGTTAATAAAGACTTAATGGAGCTTGGTTATTCAATCGTTTTGAAATACTGTCTGGGTAGATCATAAGCAAAAATCCTGCATCTTTAAAGATGACATTAATATAAACAAATACTCTGATATATGAAAGTTATCTTCAAACCTTAGGCCATATCCAACTAATCTTTGTACCAACTATTTATAACTCTTGACATTTGTTACATATTATAAATGATGTAATTATACATTCTTTTAAAAAGACATGGACAGATGTTAGTAATCATACAGGTCCTGCACCTCTGTTGAGTAAGTAACAACAGAGTTCCTTTGGCAGGACTCTCAAACCACTTAGAATTAATTCAAGCTGAAGCCTAATAAGCGTAACAAGCTCTTAGAAACACAAAGGTGCAAGCGATATCCCACAAAAGGGACACAGTGAATATGTGACTACACACATTTAAAACAATGCACATGGAACAGATGCACTGTCCCAGCACAGAATGGCTCTCGCACATTCCTGTGCCCGAAAATTGATCAAGGACCTGGGAGCAGAACAGTCCCATTTTGTGTAATCAGGTTCCTGTTAAACTTGATTGCTGAATTATTCTAAATTAAAGACATATGTTTGGGATTGATTCTTTGTCTATTATTTCATACTGGTGCCATTAAGAGATTTGAATCTGTCTCTGCTACCATTCTATGAGCAGCTTTTATTCATAAAAGGTTAAAACAAATTTATCCATAGTGCATCAAAATAGTACTGAGAGTAACAATGATCCATGTAAACATTTTATAATGCATACAAAATACCAACAATGTAATGTACAAATGTGTTCTTAAAACAATTTCATTTCTCTTCTACATCATTAATGACATTAAACGTCTCAACATAATCCTGATATCTCGTGTGTAAACCATGACACAAAATTCAAAGAACACTGTTGCAAAATAAGCACACCTCAAGCCAGATTAAAGATTGGAAAATCTTTCTTACATTCTAGCACAGACTAATAGATAAGTGGAACAGGCTGCCATCAGAGAGGAGTTAATTCAGTGTTTAACCATTCAGTTAAAATAGAAATGGATTTGTATTTTTTTAAAGATTTGGAACGAAGGTTATAAAGATAGTAATCTATCAAACACCATGTGGATGATTTACCACATGGGTTCTCCCGTTACTGTGGACAATCAGGAGAGTCCTTGTGGATATTCACCCCCTATGGCTTCAGTACTTTAGGGACCATGGGAATGTTAGCTGTGGAATGCAACCAGTCTAAGATGAATAATCTGAAGAGTAAGTTTAGACTTATACCCTGCAGTTTTCAGTTGATTACCTTTGGGTTTCAAAGGAAAAAATCCCACTTTTATCTTAGTAGTAGCTTTACCTGTGTTTATTCACCTTCTTCAGAGTGGTGGGACACAGAGAGGCAGTGAAAGAGCAAGTTGAATGTGGGTAGTGGAAGAGGTTGCCTCAGTCAGTGGCACCAAATTTCCCCTTAAGTGTGGTTCTCAAATTTGTGATATTGTCCAGATAGTTGCTGTCCTATTACATGCACCCTTTCATCCATGAGCCAGTATCTAGATGAATGCAAAATAATTGGCAGAATCAAGTAATATACCTCATGCAGTGATTATTTGTCATTTAGTGAGCAATTTATAAACTATATCATGCAAGTGTTATACTATGTATACATGTGATAGGAAAGCATAACATTGCATTGTAACACACAGCTAATTTCATTACATACTACTTGGGTTTACTTTAAATAATAATGTCTAAGGATTTTTGACTGTTTAAGATGTATGCATATGTTAATTACATACCATGACTCCAGTAACTTAGATTTTTAATATATATTTGTGGCCAAATTTGTAAAATTCTGCTGGGAAATCATTAAAAACTTAGGACACAATTGGCAGTAAATGCAAACCATTGTACATAGTAACAGCCTCCTTACTACAAAAGCAGCAGCGCCTTTTATAAGTGTTGAGCCTCCAGATTAGGAACTTTTGTGGCATATATTAAGGTTTTGTAAATTTAGATAAGACTATAACATTGCCCAGAAATAAGTGATCTGTGTGCTTTAAATCGAGCACTTGTTGAAGAGGAAGTTGCTTAAATGCAGCAACGACTTTCAGCATCAGAAACAGGTTGGCAAGGTTGTCTCCACTATTAGCCTGTTGGATGGGAAGCAGACCAAGTGGAAATTGTGGAAGCATAGGTTTAGTGCCTTCAAGAGAAAGACAAATCACTGGTGGAAGACCTCAGTGCTGTAATATTGCATTTGAAATTGACTGGGGAGAGGGTTGAGACTTCCCGGTGATACAATTACTAACTTGAACGAAATGGTAGCAGAGTATTCCCAAACTCCTCATTCACCATCTCTCATTATGTTCGCTGCTGCATATTACAACAGATCCACTGGTGGTGAGGGCATAATAATGCACAGCCAGGTGGGCATTATCCTGGGAATTCTCAACATTAACTTTGGAATGCATTAAGTATTCAATTTAGTTAATCATTATTGTTAATGCACCCATCAACTTGTAACCCCATGGGATTTCAATCTACACCAAGACATTGGTAGCTTGATAGTTCAGTAGCACTAATACTAGCTAGCCTTTCTGAGTGTTCAAGGCACAGGTAGATCTGGGTTAGGTGGAGACATAACCATTATGCAGAAGCAATCTATTTGCCTCCAAGCTATCTGTCACAGATGTATCCATCAAAGACATTACTGGTGGAAATGACTATTACATAACTCTTGTGTAGATTGATCTGAGGACAGCCTCCGCTGTGAAGCATGGAGTGATTGATGTGAATTATAAAGGCACACCTACCAGTCCAAAGTTGAGTGTCCATGAAATGCTGTGGGTCATTCAGCAACAAACTTGATTCTATTCTCTTCATCAGCATTTCTGGAGTTGGCAATATCAAACCATCCATTCCAGCATGCATTGTGATTTGGTCTTTTATGGGCCTATGTTGGCAAGCAGTAGGTAACACATACCACAGAAATGACCAACTTAAACACAAAGAACCCCAACAGCCCTGTGACTTTCCATCAGTGATTCCTTCAGCAGTAGCATCATCGGTGGCCAGGTGTGACTGGACTCCCCTTTAAAAAGCCAGCAACTACATAAGCAGAGCAGCATGACAGGATGGCTGTGATCATCTTTTCTCTCACCTCAGCTATTCTATGTTGTGGCTCATCTTCAGGCCCATCAAACTTGCAGTAAAACTGCAACAATACGCAAAAAGGTTGACATAATCCAAGGCAGAACAGTTTGCTTGATCAATGTTTCTGTCACCAACCCAATATCCAGTTCCCAATCTCAGCAACGCCATGGTCGTGGTACATATGACATATTGGATGAACTGCACAGCTAACCAAGGTTATTTTGAAAACATGCCCCTCCATTCCACTGCCGAGAGGATAAAAGGAGCAATATCATTGGAAGCCATTCACTACTACATTCTCTTGTTGTCACCATTCTAACTGAACATATATAAACATAACATCAGAAGGTAGGCACATTGGAGGCACAGCTAGATATATATAAAGCTCTAGCTCCCAAGACAGATAATTTTATAACATTTGTTCCATTGGCCCCAACAATTCATCTGATATCGCCAGGCACTGGTGAAATTTGTCTGATATTGCTCTGACATCTAAGACTCTAATTTGCGAGCAGCACATCTGCATGGGTGAACACTTTGTTTGTTACATCAGTTGCTGCTTGTCAAGGTGCTAAATGGTGATAATTGCATGTCAGCCTTGATTTCTTCTATAATATTTGCAAACAGCTGAGAACATAGGGATAATGAAAGAAGATGTAAGTGTTCCCTTATGTTCATTTATTCATTCCACCGTATGATACAGAGCTCTGTCAGAGACCCTAATCAATGATGCCCAGAGTTCAAACCCATTTTCCAAGAATAAACCCACATTGTTCTTGTACTACTTTTGAAATCACTTCTTTGGAGCTAGGACATTAACAGGTTTATCATGTGACTTTTTTTCTCCAATCATTTAAATGCTCTTCTAAAACTAAACATAGTTAAAGAGCACTGCCATTATTACCTCAGTATTAATATAATTGATATAATTTGATGTAATTCTCTTTCTGCCTTGTTCATTCCTGAATCTTTCACTACACCCCATCTGAAGTATATTGTCTGCAAAGATTTCCCAAATTTTTTCCATGTTATTAACTGCATACTTTTACCAAAATTATAGCAATCACAATACTGAATGAGCTTTGCTTGTAGAGAATCAATCTTACTATAATGGTAACAAGGTAGCCCTTGTGAGAGTCATAGGCATCACATTACTGTTCCAAGTGTATCAAATACTCGTGCAACTCTAGTTTCATACTTTCACGATTTTAATTCTTCACAGTTTTGGTCACTCCGTTATGGGAAGGACGTGGTTAAACTGGAAAGAGGCACAGAAAAGATTTATGAGGATGTTGCCAAAACTAGACGGCCTGAGCTACAGGGAGAGGTTGGCCAGGCTAGGTCCTTATTCCTTGGAGCGTAGGTGAATGAGGGGTGATCTCATAGAGGTTCATAAAATCATGAGGCGCATAGATAAGGTGGATGGTAGCAGTTTATTCCCCAGGGTAGAGGAGTCGAAAACTATGGGGCATAGATTTAGGATGAGAAGGGAAAGATTTAAAAGCGACTTGAGGGGCAACTTTTTCACACAGGGGGTGGTGACTATATGGAACGAGCTACCAGAGGAAATGGTTGAGGCAGGTACGATGGTACCATTTAAGGAGCACTTGGATAGGGACATGCAGGGCAGGGCTTAAAGGGATTGGGCCAAACACAGGAAATTGGGACTAGCTGGGTGGGCATCATGGTCGGCATGGACTGGTTGGGCCGAAGGGCCTGTATCCGTGCTGTATTGCTCTATGACTCTATGACTCTAAGCCAATTTCCTTTTGTGAAGATGCAAAATAGTCTAATGGCTCAGAGATGGTGAAGCAAATTCCTCAGTGTCTCGAACCAGGATCTATTCCACTAATGATCTGTAGAATGGAGAAGTACAAGCACCAAGTAAGATCACCCTCAGGCCTCATTAGAATAAATCAGATGCACAGAGAGTGCCATTGAAGTGCCCTGAGCAGTGCTCACCAGTCTGAATCTCACAGTTTGGGCTTACATGGTGCTCAGATGGAAGGAAAAGGAAAGGAAAGTAAGGGAGGGAGAAGCCCAGCCAGTAGAAGATGAAATTTAGGAGCGATAAACTACAGATGCTGGAAATCTGAAACCAAAACAGAAAACACCAGGAGTACTCAGCAAGTGAGGCAGCGTCCATGGAGGGAGAAACAAGTCAATGACCCTTCGCCAGGAGTGGAGAAGTGAGAAAACAAGCAGGAGGAAGATGAGGTGGAAAGGACAAAGACACTCCCTGTGATAGTCACAGATCAAAGTTGTCAAGACTTTACTTTAAATATCAGCAGTTAGAGACAGAAGAGAAAAAAAACAAAGGAGCAACTAGAAGGTGAAGAATCCACCAACTACAATGGAGAGAATAAAAAGCTGGCTGCCTGCGTTTGATTAATCCAATGGTGAGTCCTGAGGGCTGCAATGTGCATGGATGGAGGATGAGGTGCTTCTCCTTGAGCGTGCATTAGTCCTCTTTGGAACCAGAGACCCAGGTTCAATCCTGACCTCAGGTGTTGTCTGTGTGGAGATCTCCCTGTGATCGCGTGAGGTTTCCCTCTGGTGCTCCGGTTTCCTCCCACATCCCAAAGGCACGCGGCATCACACACAAGAGATTCCTCAGATGCTGGAATCTGGAGCAACACACACAACATGCTGGAGGAACTCAGCAGGTCGGGCAGCACCTACGGAGGGAAATAAACAGTCGACGTTTCGGGTCGGGCCCCTTCACCAGGACTGGAAAGGAAGGGGGCAGAAGCCAGAATTGGTAGCTTTGTTGGCCACTGTAAATTGTCCCTGGTGTGTAAGTGAGTGGTAGAATCTTGGGGAATCTGATGAGAATGCAGGGAAAATAAAACATGGGATTAATACAGAATTAGTGCAGAATGGGTGCTTGCGGTTGGCATGGACTCAGTGGCCTGAAAACCTGATTCCATGCTCTGTGACTCAGGGTCCTGCCAATGCAGCGGTAAGGGGGATGTGATTTATGAGAACCAGCAGGAAGGAGTTTTTGCCTGAAGAGGAAGTACCATCACTACAGGGAAGGTCTAACAGATCCAAATAATGACCTGGAAAGGAGTCCCACAGAAGATTAGGAAGAAAGTTGCCATCATTCACCCAAAGAGCTGTCCAAATTAATCACAAATATAACAAATTAAGAGATAAGATCTCTTAAGATTTCTTTATGAGTCATATGTACGTCGAAACACACAGTGAGATGCGTCTTTTGCGTAGAATGTTCTGGGGGCAGCCCGCAAGCGTCACCACGCTTCTGGCGCTAACATAGCATGCCCACGACTCCCTAACCCGTACGTCTTTGGAATGTGGGAGGAAACCAGAGCGCCCGGAGGAAACCCACGCAATCATGGGGGGAGCATACAAACTCCTTACAGATAGCGGCCAGAATTGAACCCAGGTCGCTGGCGCTGTAATAGTGTTACTCTAACCACTACACTATTCATCACAAGTGGTTCTTCTTTGGTGAAAGTAACCAATGTTATTAAAATCAGTTACCTCCTGTCATCTTTTATTTCCAATGCACTATAACAACAGTGCTACTGACCATCTCACGTCTCCCTCCCATCTTCATAACTACACCTTGCTGGCTGCTTATTCTCCTTAAAGGTGACAGCACTGACCGGTGGATGGAATTGAACCAAAATGTAAATGTTGAGGAATCATTTCAATTAAAATTAGTGCATTTTAACCAGATTCTGACTTCCAATCTTAACAGATAGCAATTATTTAGAATGCTACCTGGGTGTCCTATGGCACATCCACCACATTCAAAACCCATCCCCTTCTTCGCCAGTGCACAGTTGCTGTAGCTTCTACTGTCTATAAAGTACACTGCCTCAACTTGCCAAAGCTGCTTTGACACCACTTCCCAAATCTGAATTCCCTTCTCTCCTGTCCTCCTCTTCCTTTCCCCATCCCGTGTTTTCCTTCCATCCTCCCCTTCCCCTTTGCATGACTACCACCTCTTTGCTCTTCCTGCATCTGACCCTTACTTTACCTCTTCTACCGGCATTCTTGCACCGTGTCAGTGAAAGCTTGTTGCATCACAGTAGGCCTGCTAACCCTTATAATGTGACAAAGCTTGTAACTCAATCCTGCATTATATAATTCATGTGTCCAGATGAATATTATAAGAAATGATTGATTAATGTCACTGTTGTACTCACTGCAATGCCTCTTGAAGGGTTAAGTAGCCTACACAACTATAAAAGAATTAATAAATATTGACATATTTTCAACTGATATTAGTTACTATTTTATTCTTAATACATGAACAAATACACCACTGTTATAAATAATTCATTGCCCCACAAATAACTGTCAAGTCTGTGTCACCAAGCTACTTCCTCATGCATTTTTTAGCAATAAGGCTTTGCTTGAAAGTGGAGTCTATCTTTCCAACTGTCATCTTTGAGTTTGCATTGAGGGATATGACTTCCTGTTGATCCTTTTCATCACTTCAGAACAAAAATGTTATTAAAAATAGTCATAACTTTGCAATAAAGTACATCGTTAGAAAATGTGTCTGCTGTAATGAAGACTGATTGCTCTTGGCCTGGATGTGGAAAACTCAGAGATATTTGTGGTTTTATGTCAAGGTAGGATGGGGGGCAGGCACTGCAGTTATAAAGCTGACCTTTCATCTCTGGGACAAGAATGTGAACGCAGCCCAGACTGCTGAGATGAAAGTCTCATGTCTCTATGGTTGTAAGGATCTGAAATGAAATTATAAAGGATTTCAATGCTGTTGTTATTAGAGTAAGATTATAGCACAAATTACCTGTAATTCAATAATAACTGATAAAACATTGTACTTAATTAGAAGTGGGCCTCATAAAATATAGATAGCTCTGCAAGGATCATTCAATTCACATTAATGCAATTAATCCTTTGAACCCAGAGCTAAGGCAGAGTCCTGTGCTTTTAGGTGTGTTGTATCTGACCTTGTAGAAGTATTTAATTCCTCGCATTGATATATCTCTATCAAACAGTTAGCAGAGGCAGGATAGGCCAGCCACAGGAAGATGACTAACAATTTAAAAGATTTCTTTTTCTTTCTGACCTGCTTACAAAGAGAGCTGCAGGGAGCCAGGTCAACGTTTCATGAGGGTCAGTGGATCTCTGTAAGTCAGGATTTCCAATACCGACTGACACAGAGACGTTGGTGATGCAGTAGGGTTGGTACTTGTTGCCCCTGATTATGAGTTTTATTTTTAAATTGAGCCATACTTACCTTGTTTGTGGAAGGCACACATTTTTTTTCCTACATCAGTACAAGTAAATTCTTATTGTTCTTCAGGTTAGGAGTTGATGTGAAAAATTGTTTGCTCAAACATGCAAGGCTGATAAATATACAGTAGAATATCATTTGTGTGTTGAACTCTGTTTCTAATATTCACTTCCTTTGTAGTCAGTGGAACTGAATTCTGAATGCCCTTTAAATGGTGCATTTATTGTATATAAGGGAGGATGAATTTCTACTCTGTTGAGAACTAGGTGGCACTTCAATCCATGGTTCAAGAAAATACTCAATCCGTATGAACTCTAAGTCTTGATAAATATCCAACATTGAATTTATCCTTAAAAGAATAAGAGAAGCAGGACCTGTTTTAACTTGTTTCAGTCATAACATTGGAAATTTATCTATTTTGGTCACCAAACTGAAATTTCTTCAGCAAAGCAAAAGGTATCGAATTCATAAACTCAGCTCAATGCAGAGTGCTTGATGTTATAGTGGTAAGCTACAGCATCGTAATGTATTTTTAGCTCTGTGCTTCGAGATGCACCTTGTGAATTTTAATCCTGGTTTTGTAATCCATGCTGTTCTGGTGATGCTGTGCTTTGGTTCCAAACACCCAAGATTCACTCCCCGCCCCACCCATGCCTTTTCCTTTCTTCCCTTTCCCAGCCTATCTCTTTTTTCTACCCTCCTTTTTTCCTCCTTACCTTTGACCCATCCCCCGGTGGATCTGCTCTCCCCTCCTCCCCCACACCTGCCTATCGCCATCTCTTACCTGCGTCTACCCATCACCACCTTGTGCCCACCCCGCCTCCCCTCGTTTGTCCACCTATCACTGCTCTGCTTTTCCCTCCTATATATTGGGCTTCCCCTTTTCCTATCTTCAGTCCTGAAGAAGGGTCCTGACCCGAAACGTTGACGGCCTGCTTTTCTCCACGGATGCTGCCTGGCCTGCTGAGTTCCTCCAGCATCATCGTGTTTTTCATCCAGATTCCAGCATCTGCAGTCCTTTGTTTCTCTGCCCAAGGTTCTTTGATAACACAACACAATGAGAAATAGGTCTTTGTCTAGAAATTGGATTTCACCCATTTAGTCCTAATGCCATATTGGGTGTCACCAAAAAGAATTGCAAAATTGGGATATCCTCAATTTTAAAAACATCATTATTGTTGTTTCCTCCTTTAAGAAACTTTAAAATCCAATCTGCATGATTAAGCAGGCAGCTGCCATATCATTCACACACTGACTTATGGGAAGCAAGTCAGCACTATTAAAATGCTCTCTCCATGGTAACCAGAGGCAGCAGGTAGCAACAGCATTGGGCTGCAGATCAAAGCATCTGTAAACATGCATCGGTGCACCTATGTACCGATCTATGCTCAGTGCTGCCAGCAATGAGATTTCCAATATCTTAAAATTACTTTGGTGTGGGGGAATATAACAATAAGGTCCCAATAGGGACATTTTAAATCAGACATAATTCACTACTTTCAGCATGAGGTACTCCTTGTTTTATTGAGAGTTAATAACGAAGGTCATAAGTTGCGACCTTTTGATCCATTTTCTGTTGGTAAGTAATTATAGGGCACTAGACACATTGACAATGCCATCTCGTGTGTGAAATACGAGGAGGAAGTGACATCCATGTTAATCTGAATTAGGACAGGAAGTGCCCTGTCCAATTGCCTTATTGGTGGGACTTCAACAGGCCATTTCTGCTATTTCCTTGCAGTTTGTGGTGGGAGTCTGGGAGAAGAGTCTCAGAGCCAATGAGTTTAGTACGGTTAAAATCCTTAAGGTTTTCGAAATGCATCTTGTGAATTTTAATCCTGATTTTGTGATCCATGTTGTTAGTGAGATGCTGTGATTTGGTTCTGATCACCCACGATTCTTCAGTGGTTCTTTGATAACACAACACAATAAGAAATAGAGTTTTGTCTAGAAATTGGACAATCAGTGGACAATCAATCAGCAGAGGAATGGCATGTACACATATAGTAAGGTACCCATTCTACTTGTAATAATCCATTTTACAGTTAGATAAAAATATAAATGTAAGCATTTATTCATTAATTGAGTATACAAAATACTGAGACATGGATGAACTGCAGCTGCAGACTTTTTTTAACAATTAGTACGCATGTTTACCCATTAGTCCCAAATGAGGAGAATTATGCTTAACTGCAAGTTACCTGAGATTCTTTAAATGTGTGTTGTCTTCTAAGTTATTTTCTCAAAATTTTTTTTTTTTGGTTACAGAAGTATTTTTTAAATTAATTAGGTCCCTGTGCTCCCTTTTCACTTGTGAGCTATTAAATGAATCATGTGAAAGGATTTATGGGTTGCATCTGATGAATATATTGTGCCCACGTGCAGACACCAACGTCAGTGTCTGAGGAGTGGGGGATCTGACTGCTTCGACTCTTGGGCCTGCAGTGATATCAGTGTAGAACAGCAATACTATAGCAATGGTCCAATCTCTATTCAGACCTCCCAATTGGCCTTTCCTTTGTGCTGGGTTTATAATAATGAAATTCAAAACCAATATCTTGGGAATCTCAGTGCTTGTAACTTTAGTGTAGGATAATTCCCCTATCCCTACCACTACCATCAAACCCAACATGCCAGAACCATGCTGTTCCTGCACACTATCCTCACTTTTTTATCATTTTACAACAATATTCCTTTTTGAAAATGTGATGCTAGTAAAAGATTGCTATTTATTACGTGCAGAAGAGCAGAATGTTCTCCCAAATTCTTCCATTAGACGGCAAGTCCCAGGGAGCTTACTGAGATGGACAAAGAACAGGGATCACTAATCTCTTCCAGCTCATCTCCTTGTGAGTCACCATGGTTCATCTGGACAGCACTCCTGCCTCACCAACGCCACCCAAAACAGATAATTTCATAACATGTCATTAATTTATTTATTGCTTATGGGAACTTGTTGAGCAAAAACTGCCCCCTGCATTTTCACTTTACAACCAGCTGATCACGTTTTTTGTACTTTAAGATAATATAAGATTTCTTTATTGGTCACATGTACAACGAAACACACAGTGAAATACATTTTTTTGCATAGTGTTCTGGGGGGCAGCCCACAAGTGTCGCCACGTTTCCGGCGCCAACATAGCATGCCCACAACTTCCTAACCTGTACATCTTTGGAATGTGGGAGGAAACCAGAGCACCCAGAGGAAACCCATGCAGTCACGGGGAGAACGTACAAACTCCTTACAGACAGTGGCCAGATTTGCGCCCTGGTCACTGGCGCTGTAAAGCGTTACGTTAACCGCTACACTACCATGCCTGCCCTACATTTTTGAGATTGACATTCAGATAAACCAATGTACAAAAGACCAGTCAAAACATGTTACAGATATTGCTCTCAGATTACAATGCTCTTATTCATTAAGCAAAGACCAGCCAGGTGGCCTTTGTCATGAGATAATATTTTCAATGCATACAGGAATCCTATGCTTATTAGGAACCCTGACAAAAGAAATCTTCAACAGAATGAGCAGGTCTACTTTCATTGACAGGTCACTCACTTCTTAGGAGAGATAAGAAGTTGTCCCACATGAGGGCATGCTCAATCATACCTTTCATCTGTAATGGTCCTGAACAAAATAAAATTAAATTAATAAAACAAATATAAATGTGCCAATAATATATTGAAATCGGCCACATTTATGTTTGTTTTATTAATTTACTGTCTTGTTGTGATGAAGAATTTTTCTTCTCTGCAATGAAGATTGTCCATAATTTGTCCATGTCTTGAATGGTAAGGATTCTTCCTGGACCATCACTCTTACTTCTGGCTCTGGTTCCCTTGGCACATTTCCATGCAACCGCAGTCAATCCAATATGTATCCATTTTCAAATGTCAGTGTTCAAACATACACTTTGCAAGCAACACCAGTAGTTAGCATTTATTTTATCCAATATAGCAAGTTCTATTTTGCTCAATGTGGTGTAATTTCCTGTACAAAGAGATGACCAAATCTAAACTGGTTGCTTGCTTAACTGAGCAATTGTGTTCACACCATCACCATGCTGTTATGTAGCTCTTAAAAACACAAGGTGACACATTGCCAGCTGAATCTCTGACAAGGCAGATGCAGCATTAGGTGGACACCATCCAACAAGCACAGTCTAGCTCACTCAGATTTATACAACAAGTAGCTTTTGGACAATCCATAGCTTCCATAGTCATTAATTATGCTATCCTATGTGAAATACCAAACCTTTCTTTTTGGAAATAAAATTAAACAACAGTATGATGTAAGTAAATAGAACACTTTTTTTCAAATAAGTCAGCTTCAAATCTCAAATTGTCATAACCTGTTGAGAGCCCAAACATTTAACTAATGAAATATGCAACTTTTGAAGTGTTCAACAATTCTGTACAACACTTTTCCAACTGCGGTGTGAATTTGATAACCAATGAAAATAAACTTCTCTAATTGATAGGTCAACTTAAAAATACATAAAGAGTTAAATATGAAAGAAACAGCAATCTTCAGTTAGGGGCAATTAAAAAAAAATTGCAATATTGGAAACAAAGGCACTCCAAACTAACTAAATATGGAGTCCATACAGTATTAATTCTATCTCATTTTGCTTGGCAATTTTCCTGCATTACCTCTCCAGTTCTCCCAACATTCAAATAATTCCACTAGCCTTTCAGTCACTAAAGCACTGCACGCTTTAGAAATGACACTGTTGCTAATCCAAGCTGTGGTTTCCTTCTGTTTGGATCGAGTTTTCAGTGTGGAAAGGCCATACTGGTCCAAACAGAAGAATTCCTGGGTTCAATTGCCTGATTTAGGTGATAAAGTTTGAGATAGAAAGAAGAATGTGTCAATTAGCTTTAGCATCACCAGATTCAGAAGAAGAGAATCAGCCAGCACTCACTGTTTTTGACTCCTGCAAACCCAGCTTGAATGTACACTAATGTGGACATGGGTGAAATATGGACTGGGCTGATGTGCAGTCCTCCGTGTGGTTGTACAACCTACCAGAAATAACTGTCTCATGTGCCACCCGTAAATTGTCAATATGGGAAATGGGGTTGAGAAGTGGGGTGGGGCCTGGTTAGAGGAGGGGTTGGGAGTGGGGTGGGAGGGGGAGAGGGGGAGTTACAGAACTCTGGTAGGATTTGTCACCTGAGGGTGATTAAGGCAATAAAAGGTCTTCGATTGGGAAGTTTTCCTCAACTTTCATCATTTTGTTTCAGCAATGTGTTTTCAGAGAATTTTAAAATAACAAATGCTAGCGATACAAAGGACATCCTACGCAAAGTAAGTTCTCTCGCTTTGTTAATAGTCCTGCCACAAGAGTCCGATGCTGATATTTTTGATTTCCAAGCTAGTTTAGTCATTGGTAATCTGCCCCCTGTCTGTAGTGACATATTAAGGAACTGATTAAGTGACACATTAAGTGTCTTTCCTTAATCTGCAAAGGAGAATGTACCAATTTGATACCAAACTACCAATATGGCCAATAATCTCTTGAAAATCTCCTTTTTGGTAGATCACCATAATTCAATCACATCACCAAATCCATCTTGTTGTCAAGACTTCAGTTACCAGCCAATGCTAGCTGCTCTCTTAATTGCTCTGGCCCTTCGCTATGGGACCCAGTTATTATGACCGACTATCTGGTGAAGCTAGTTAGCACTAATCAAAGCACTTAACTGGGAGATGTCGTGGTTGGACCAGGTTGTGGAAGTCATTCATAGGTTACCTCATCTGGCTGCAAGCCATGGCTGGAGACTGTACTAAAGCCCTTGGTGGATGAGGTGGTGAGTAGAAGAGAGGTCTTCTACTTGCGGGTGCCAGGAAGATCACCAGATACATATTAAAGCAAGAGATGTTGATATCAATGTGAGGAGTGCAAACTTGAAGACGTAGATGCAACACAGGAAAAAGGTTCAGTGGACCAACAAAAATAGTCAAGGTTAGTCAATAGTCCCTCAGCTGCATCATTAGCTTCAACCAGAACTCAATTCATCTCATCCCTATCATTCACTGCCAAGAATCATCATCAATCAATCCCTAGACCTAACGTCCATTTTCCTCACCATATACTTACTGCTGCTCTGAGCTCCAAGCCAACGTCTCACAGTTTGCACATACTTAATCATGGCAGGTGTTATCCAAACATAAAGAAAGATATTCACTTAGATATTCTCTCTCTTTTGCAAGACACATAAATGGTGCCAACACCAACAATCTGGAGGGGAACTCCCCTGCTGCAAAGCATCACAACCACTGGAGGAGGCAGTGCTGGCCATTGTTAAAGTGTCTATCATGGAGTCTGAGGCCAACAGCAGGGCTGAGACCATTGAGGATGGCAAAATGAAAATCCTGAAGGAAAATTGTGACTTTGTTCCATCCACATGAAGTGCCTGATTTTCAGTTACTTTTGAAATTGGGTTGCACAGCATGCAAATCAAGGCAAGCTCTATGACTGAAGGTTGAAATTCCATCATGTATATTTGCTTTAGTATTTCCTGGTGCTAGAAGTCAAGCTGTTGGATTGAGAGAGTTGGTATTGCGCCACTCACAACACACTTTCTGGTTGCATTTTTAAAAGACATCCTCTGAATTTTTCAATGTTTATTTCTCAGTGTTTTCTGTCTCATGCACACAGCTGTCAGCTCTGTGTCTGCAGGTTATTTTGAAGGAGATTTTGGATGATGATGAACAAACAAGCTTTGCTGGAAGCAATCACAGACTCGGTTTAGTGCTGTCCCAAATGTCATCTCGAGCACAGATTAGCTTCCTGTTGCGTGCTCAAAGCAGAGTCCAGAGTGATTTCATAATGCTAACCACAATGGTTTGTACATATACACAAAATCTGAGGGTTATAACCTCAGAATCTTTATTTGAACTGAAGCATATGTTCATACAATCAATGCTGATTTTGCTTTATATGTAAGGATGAGTTCTATTTGAAATCATTCCTACATAGAAAGAGAGTAGGCATGGTTAGAACTGAGCTAAATTAAATATATTAACCCATTTATTTTTAAGCTTCTCAGCAATAACCATGAAAGACAGTTAAAACGTTGTGTATTGCTTTGTGTACATTTAAAAGGAGCTGCTTTGACTTTGGTTGTTATTCTTTTCTTATTGAGACAGGTATTCAATCTTTACTTTTACTCATTCCATAATAAATTGGCAAAATAATTAACAATACCTATGAGCAATTGTACAGAACAACTAAATAACTAAAGCATATAATCATGTACAATCAGGCTCATTCTTTGTTATACTGTGTTAGCTGAGGATCTCTTTAATATTGATGTAAATAGTTATCCTTGGATTGAGCACCAATGGATTGTGGCGGACTGTAGAACTGGTGGTAGTCACATGAGCAGAGATAAAAGTGATTCCAGGTACTTAATAGTGTTGTTTGACCATAATTTGCACACCTTAATAAGGCCCCTGGTTGACTACAGCAAGAACTGCAGATACCTAAATCAAAGTCCAGCCAACAGGGGCAAGTTACTGGTTGAGTCTTGATCTTGCTGCCACCTCATTTTCAGGCAGCATGTGACGAACAACCCCTACTTTATTTCATTAACAGTAACAAGACAACTATCAACCCTGATCGCTTCATCATCTGGTACTTTTCAGATTTCAAACCACAGCATACATCGCAGGACTGACACAACTGAAAGGTGAGATTAGTTGAAGTCACATCACATCAAAGCACTTCATCAGGATATCCTCATTTGAGTCTGCCTGGCTATAATTACATTTGAATGAACAACAGGAGACTACTTATGAACTCCAAAGGCCAGTTTCCTGTATTGAATATTGCTTTTCTATTTATGTGAAAAATTCTTAAGGTGATGAAAGCAATTAAACTTATTTAATGATCCCATGAAGAAAGCAGGGACATTAAATAATTGTCAGTAAGTGTTGGCATTAATCCAGATTTGTGGGGCATGAAGAATAGTTCCTACAGATTATGAGAATATTCTTGTGATTTATGCAATGTGTGATAATTCCTCCAAAAAAAATGGCCATTCTCAGTGAGTTATCCAAGACAATGAACTCCCAATGAAGTTTCCTGAGTTCATGAATTAGTGTTGCTCCCAAGTTATGAGAAGTGAACTGAATAATTCTCATTGGTCTTATAACTGATTTTCTGATTTTTTTGATGGCCTGTGCTCTAACTCTGATCTGCTGTGTGATAGTAACATACCATTGAAATAAATTTCTGTCCTTACAATTATTTCCCCAAAATAAAAATCAGTTTGAAAATTTTTCATTTTTTTACTTCCAGTTCCAAGGTTCAGCATGGAGTCAGCTTGTGAATTTGCTCAGTACTCTGCTTTAGGGAATTTGGTATCAGTAAATCTCTGCCAGGTTCTACATTTTCAGGAACCCTAACTTGCAATAAATCTCCAAGTATTTTCAGCTTGTAATGAAAGAATCTGAAGAGTAAATTTTCATCATGGGATATATTGTCTTCTGGCATATCTCTGATTAAAAATGCTGATTCTAGTTTCAGATGTGTCCAACGAATTTAAGGAACTTTGCAAGTTGTTCCAGGGATCTGAAAGACTGCCTGATTTCTCATCAATAACTTTACTGTAATGCAACCCAAGCCATAAAATACTGGAGTGGCCAATGATAATATTAGAGTACTAAATGAAAATTGTATGCATTAGTCCAAAAGCACTCAAATTTTGTGATCTATATCATCTTTCCCCAGCACAATGCAGAACTACCTAACCACAACCCTAACAAAATGTGAGGTGCATTCTTGAAGTATTATTTTAGTCTTACTTTTCATATTCTTTTAACAAAATTATATAAAAAGAGAATTAAGTCATGATGTTTAATGAAGGATTAGAAGTTTGGAAATCTAATCAAAGTCAATTCAGCTGGATTTCCCATTTGATTAAGTCCCTCTGATTTGGGATGGGAGGGAATTTTGAGCTCCAATCCACTTTGCCAGGTATTTGCTTCCTGTGAGCTGCCAGGGTGGCTCAGAGGTATCTGTTAGACATCAAGCACCATTAAAGGAAAAACACTCCAATATCAACAGGTTGGATTTGAGAGGAACAGCGTGTTATCTTTTGCTGATGTTCCAGCAGAGTTGGATGACTTTGTGAAGACCCTTCAGTGCCTTGAGGTGCCTGCTGTAGGAGATCCAGATCTTGGAAGCATTTAAGAGGGCAAGAATCATTGCAGCCCAGTAGACCACGAGTTTTTATGCCAGGTTTGAGGCCTTGATCTTCAGGCACACTTTTCCTCAGACAGCCAAAGGCTGTGCTAGAGCACTGAAGGCAAAGGTGAAACCTACTCTTTTCCCACTGACTTCAATTTCATTGGTTCCTTGCCAGAACATAGGAAGAAATTTTGAAAAATAGGAGCAGGGGTCAACCATTCAGCACTTTGAGTCTGTTCCACCATTCAATATGATTGTGGCTGATCCTTTATCTTAACATTATATTCCTGGTCTCTCCCATGTCCTTTCATGTCTTCTGTGTCTAGAACTCTATCTAGCTCTTTGTTAAGTGTATTCAGTGTCTTGACCCCCACAGCCTTCTGTGATAGAGAATTCCTCAGGTTCACCACACTCTGAGTGAAGAAATTTCTGCTCATCTCTGTCCTAAATGTTTTTGACCATACCCTGAGACTGTCATCTCAGGAATCTGGTATAACCTTATGGTAGTCTTTCCATAGTAGGTACAATTTTTCTGTGACAAGGAGACCAAAACTGCACATAATACTCCAAGTAACAAGACCATGTCTAATTGTAGTAAGATGGTACTCTCAGTCAAATATTGCCTTTGGGCCTCTGGAATTCATCTCTTTGGTTCATCTTTGGATCAAGACTGGAATGAGGTTCAGAACAGAGTAGCTCAGGCAATACCCAAACTGAACAGCGATGTGAACTTTGTGACCAGATATCCGATCCTAATATACCAACTAAATACGCCATCGATTACTCCTTCCATCATCTACTGATGATCGAGGATCAGCTCATGGGACTATAACTGGTCGGATGGCTCGCCCTGCTCTTGTGAAAAGGGCACATCTGGGACGTTTTCCATACTGTCACTGCCGTAGCTGTACCAAAGCAGGAAATGCAGCTGGATCTAGAGTTCACATCCTCACCACTACAGCACGAACAAAAATGACACAGGAACTCAGTAAAAAATGACAGAATCCTTAAACTTTGAAAAGAAGAACAGAAATGAAATTGTCAAACTTCCATACAGCAGTGGTTCAGCCTCAGCTGGAGGACTAAAACATTGAATTCTCCCAACTTAATTAATCCCCACACCCCTTCCCCACAACACACGCACCCCCCACCCAACCATGCTTGTTTTTTTTCCCTTTCCTAGCCTATCGCTCTTTTTTCTATCCCCCCCCTTTTTATTCCCTCCTTACCTTTGACCATCCCCCGGTGGACCTGCTCTCCCCTCCTGCCCCTCACCTGCCTATCACTATCTCTTACCTGCATCTACCTATCATCACCCTGTGCCCACCCCGCCTCCCCTCTTTTGTCCACCTATCACTGCTCTGCTTTTCCCTCCTATACATTGGGCTTCCTTTTTCCTATCTTCAGTCCTGAAGAAGGGTCCTGACCCGAAACGTTGACCGCCTGCTTTTCTCCACGGATGCTGCCTGGCCTGCTGAGTTCCTCCAGCCTCATCGTGTTTTTCTTCTAGATTCCAACATCTGCAGTCCTTTGTTTCTCTGGAGGACTAGAAATACCTGATCCCAGGAGAATGAATGCCTTGGAGTTAAATCTCAGTTGGTCTCACGACCTGGCACCAAAAGTCTCGCTTCCAAGCTTAACAGAGGTGGGTTGGTTGCCAATGAGAGAGGATATAATTATTGAGCATGCAGTTAACATCCTTAGGAAGCATTTATTTAAACTTATGTCCTTACTGAGTAACAGATCACTGATTTCAACTGCTGTCTCAGGTCTAGCTGGCAAATATATGGCAGCGACTTCTTCTGTGGACAGTTTTTCAAACTTGTTCTGTGCTGGGATTACTAAATAAGAAAACGAGGTGCACAGGAAAGATAGCCACAAAGGGGAGGGAAGCAGAAGTGAGGTGCAAGGGAGCAAAAGTGCATGGCAGGGAGGAGCACAGCTCAGGGGTGGGGGGTGGTGTGGCAGAAGTTGGTAGGTGGGGTGGGGGGGGGGCCTTTAAATTAAATTTATCAACTAAGAACAGAAAATGCTGCCAATGCTCTGCAGGTCAGTCAACACATGTGGATCAAGAAATGGAGCTAACAGTTCAGGTTGGCAATCTTCTACCAGAACTGTTCGATCAGAACCCTTCCACGGATGTGCCTGACCTGCAGAGTGCTTCCAGCATTTTCCAGTTTTATTTCAGATTTCCAGCATCTGCAGTTTTTCATTTTTAAATTAGTTTCCATATCTTTATTTTTAAATCCATCCATGGCCTCACTGTCGTCTCTTCCATCCCTACAACCCTCCAGAATATCTATTGCTCCAATCCTGGTCTTTTGATAATTCCCAAATGAAATCGATTTGACACTGATGTCAAAGATCTAAGGGGTGAAATTTCCTCACTTGACCTCTCTGCCTCTTGGGGGCAGACATTATTCCCACTGAAGTTCTACTACTTGGTGGAAAGGAACTCCAGGAGGAACTTCACAGCCTCATCTCCGATATCTGGGAAGAGGAGGACATGCCAGGATCATCAGGGATGTTATAGGTATGACCATCAAGAAGAGGCAAATCCAGATGTGGTAACTACAGAGGGGTCTTCCTGCTGTCTGCCACATGAAAAGTTATAGCCAGCATCCTCCTAAACCATTTCCACCCTGTGCTATGGTGTGGATTGTGTTCATCCTAGAAGCACAATGGACATGATCTCGACCACGAAACAGCTCCAAGAGAAATGCATGTAGACACTACTAACCACCAAACAAGGCACTGTTTGCCCTTGAGTCTGTCAATCAAAAGGGACCATGGAGAATTCTTCTTAAATGTGGCTACCTCTGTAATTCATCCCCTTTCTATGTCTGCCACATGATAGCATGCAGGCTATGACTCTCGACATTAGGTCCACCTCGTAATCAATCCTAGTGCAGGCTGGGGTCAGAGAAGGGAGGGTCGACACATTTCATATTCCTCCTCACTTCAATGCTGCACCTCACTTCCAACGAGCTTCCCTCTGCAGTAGATCTAATCTCCAGGATGAACCTTCAACACTTCCACTCCAGAATGAAGACCACTCCAATGTTGTACATAGAGCTTCATTACTCACACCATATCTATACATGCGGACATTCAGAGGCCAAGCTCCAAGTCATTGTTGAATTGATTATTGGACCATGGCCTTAGCAAAGCATTTGCAAAACAAAGACCCTCTACAATCTGCTCCCACTGAACAACACCACCCTCCAAAAGCAGACGCCGTGCTTAGCCCACTGCTCTACTCTCTCTACACTCACGACTGTGTGGCTAGACACAGCTCAAACGTCATCGATAAATTCGCCGATGACACCACTGTTGTTGGTAGAATCTCAGATGGCTATGAGGAGGCGTACAGGAGTGAGGTAAATCAGCTGGTTGAGTGGTGTCGCAACAACAACCTCACACTCATCGTCAGCAAGACCGAGGAATTGATTGTGGACTTCAGGAAAGGGAAGTCGTGAGAACACACATGAGTCCACATTGAGGGGTCAGTGGTGGAATGGGTGAGCAGCTTTAAGTTCCTGGGCGTCAGCATCTCAGAGGATCTATCCTGAGCCCAGCATATTGATGCAATCACAAAGAAGGCACGCCAGTAGCTCTATTTCATTAAGAGTTTGAGGAGATTTGGTATGTCACCAAAGGCTTTTGCAAATTTCTACAGATGTACAGTGGAAAGCATTCTGACTGGTTGCATCACCGCCTGGTATGGAGGCTCCAATGTGCAGGATCAAAAGAGGCTGCAGAGGGCTGTAGACTCAGCCAGCTCCATCACGGGCACAACCACCATCGAGGATATCTTCAAGAGGCGGTGCCTCAAGAAGGCAGCATCCATCATTAAGGACCCTCACCATCCAGGACGTGCCCTCTTCACATTACTACCATCAGGGAGGAGGTACAGGAGCCTGAAGACCCACACTCAACATTTCAGGAACAGCTTCTTCCCCTCCGCCATCGGATTTCTGGATGGTCCATGAACCCATGAACACTACCTCGTTATTCCTCTTTTGCACTATTTATTTATTTTAGTAACTTATAGTAATTTTTACATCTTGCACTGTACTGCTGCCGCAAAACAACAAATTTCATGACATACATCAGTGATAATAAACTTATTCTGATTCTGAAATTCAGCATTGCCTTCAGTGCACCAGCAAAGCCTTCAGCCATCAGAAGAAATGAAGATCAAGGCCCCAAATCCAACACAAAGCTCATGGTCCACTGGGTGGCAGTGATCCCTACCCTCCTGTACGTACAGCAGCCAACTCGGAGGATTTTGTGGAGCGTGTTGGTAGCACCTCTCGGTGACTTGAGTTGGGTGCTCAAGCCACTGGCAGATGAAAAATCCTCTTCCAGGCCCATACCTCCATCAACGAGGCCCTAACTACACTCAGGCGCCAGTGGATAGACCACATCCCCTACAAGCCAAGCACCAGACCCTTGAAACAACCACTCTACTCCCAGCTCTAAGCTCTGGCCGAGCTGAGATTGTGGAGTCAGAGTTGTTGAGTGGTCTACAGGGTCTCACCCATGAAATTCCATCCAAGACCCCAGCTTGGAAGCCATCTCCATTTTAATACTGAGACCAATTTGATTAATGCTGGGCGCCATATTTTAGGACATATTAGGACATTTTAGGACATCCATCCTGAACGTCTTGAGAACTGCAGGTCTCTTCATTGTGAGCACACCGAAGCCCAGCAGATATGGCAAAAAAAAATCACACCACCTGCCATAATACCCAGCCACCCGCCCTGTCGAGCACTCCCTGCCCCATCTGTGGCAGAGTCTCGGGGTCTCTGGGTCTCTGAGATCATCATCCACCTCAAAATTTACAGAACTGGTGTGGAAAGTAAGGCATCCTGGATCCCAAGGAACTGCCTAAAAATAAGAAGAGACCCCTTGGGATTTTTGCCATATTGAAGCTGTTATTTAAAGAGAGTTGTTGATTGATGCACTGCATTCGGTGAAAGTGACTCTGAGTTGCGTGCTTCAAATTATACAAAGATGAGGACGGGTGAGTTTGAAGTAGTGAGGAGGTGATAAGATGCACAAAGAGAAAAGGCCGGGTGCTGTCGAACATAGTGGGGGTGTGAGAAGGGATATGAGGGGGAATGGGAAACGGGACAGAGTAACAGAGGGAGCGGATTAACTGACAGGATGTCGCTGAACCAGCAGCAAGGCTCACGTTTCCCGACCTGGTTGGTTTTATATTACTTTCTACATCACATCCAACATCACCTTAGTAAGAGCAGGTATCACCCTCTATTGCTAGGGCAAGATAAAATCACCCAGCAGTAAGTAATTCCAGCAAACCACCATTAAATCTGAGTGCCAAACTTGTTGCATCCAATCTCTGCACCTCCAGTTTCCAAATATATCTTATCCCTTTAATTAGAGCTGAGACTGTGTCATACAGAAGAAGCAACACATAGAAATCAAACTCTTGAGGTTGCAGATTCAGAACTGCAAGATGAATGCTGAGCTTCATCCATGCAATTCCACCAAAGCTTGGAAGCCTCCTTCATAGTAACATGATGGCTATTGTGTTCACTTCTGGGTACCAGATTGCAGATGGATGCCAAAGCCTAGGATTTAATGCAGAGGAATTAGAATTGCTCCAATAAAGGACTAAGGATGAGGATAAGGGACTTCTGTTAAAGTGGAGAACCAACTGAAGTTGGGATTGTTCCTCTTAGCACAGAAAGGGATAGATAGGAGAGTTAATAGAGGTGTTCAGAATTATGAGGTGGGTTTGCAGACAAAATGAAAGTAACTAACTTCACCAGAGGATAGAGGTTTTCATGGTAATTAGGAGGAGACAAAGAATGGAGTTCTGAAGATGTTTCCTTTTGCAGAAAGTGTCATGGTTTGGAATACATTGACTGAAAGGTTGGAGATAACAAGTAAATCTTTCAAAATGGAATTAGATAAATTGTAGGGTTAAAACCTTCAGAGCTATAGAAAAACAGCAGGCAAATGGGATCAATTACACAGCTGTTCGAAGAACAGGTACAGGCATGATGTGTCGAGGCCTCCTTTCTCTGTAAAACTCTACCATTCTGCACCTATTTTGTATTGTGTTCCTCTTCCCATTCAACCACTTCCCAACTTTTTATCAATTGTCGTATCTGCCATTTACTTTTCTTTCCAGTTCGCCTGAACTAATTTTTCATCTCCTTGAAGTTGACTTCTTTCTAGTTGTATCTTTGCAGGTGACAGATTCCTGCTCTTTTATCTTTGTCCTTGGTAGCACGACACATCTTGCTAGTTGCTCTGGCTGTACCAATCTCGGCAAATTCAGTTCTTACCTAAGCCGAATATCACAAGTGGGGTAGAGGCCATAAAGTTCCACACTTCGCTGAATATCTGGCACCTGCCATGGTCATGTTGATAATGTTGGTCTCATTGAGCTCCCAGACAATAGTCATTCCCAAGGCTTTGATGTCAGAAGGTGTCAGTATCAGCAATGGTTGTGTCAATAAAGATCGCGAGGTGATTGTTGACTTTCTTCCTGATATGCATCTGTATAGAACTCTGGTTAGGCCGCATTTAGAGTATTGCCTGAAATTCTGGTCACCTCACTATAGTAATGATGTCGAGGCTTTAGAGAGGGTGCAGAGGACGTTTACTAGGATGCTGCCTGGATTAGAAGGCATATGCTATCAGGAGAGGCTGGACAAACTTGGGCTCTTTTCTCTGGAGCGGCAGAGGCTGAGGGGTGATCTGTTGGAAGTGTATAAGATTATGAGGGGCATAGATAGGGTGGACAAGCAAAATCTTTTTCCCATTAATTGAGCGATCCAATACCAGAGGGCATGCATTTAAGGTGAGAGGGGGTCGGTTCCGAACAGATGTGAGCCGTAGGCTTTTTATTGAGAGAGTGGTTGATGCCTGGAATGCGTTGCCTGATAGGGTGGTGGAGGTAAATTTATTGGGGGCCTTTAAGAAGAGCTTGGATGGGCACATGAATGAGAGGAAAATAGAGGGATATGGGCATTCTGTAGGTAGGAGGGAATAGCTATGTCAGCACAACATTGTGGGCCAAAGGGGCTGTTCTGTGCTGTACTGTTCTATGTTCTATATAACATGAAAGTTTTCTGCCACTTACCAGTCCATAAGCAATATCCCAACAGTCCTGCGGTGAGCTCACACATACTGATTTAGTCTTGGAATTGTGAACAGAGTGTGCAAGTAACACCACTCTCAGCTTTCTGACAAAGGGGAAGTCATGGAGGATGTACCTAAAATAGTTAGGATAAGGATATTTCCATAATAAAATCCTTTGACTGTGATAACTATCATCTGGCAATCACAACCATTTTCACAATGCTGACTACTGAAAGCTTTACTTATTGAACTGGGTATGAAATGACTTTGCTGCAGTGTTCATTCTACAGTCACTCACAACGGTGTGATTGTGCAAAGGCTTTTTCTAGTCTGCTAGCTTGTATATGCCCATCTGTTACAGCAAGATTTAACATTCTCCCTTGTTTGTATACAGCAATTTCACTGAGTTATTTTCAACTGTTGGCACCATCCCTGAATATTCTGAAAGTCCCAACAAACAGCCTCTCCCCAATGCATTGAAATAGGCCTTCCAATACTTCTGTAAACTTAATCTCAGTTCAATAATTTGCCTCTGGCAGAATAATATTTTTCATAAATTATGTAACATAACTACTTGATTGAATCTAAAAATCATACAAGACTGGTTGTTTAGTTTGGATTCTTGTCATTTTACAGGATACAGAGATCATAGAGGCAAGAGGCTGAGTAGCAGCTGATTCATGGCCAATGAAGGAGAAAAGCAACTTCATTACAGTTCCTGCATGAACACTGACAACCTTATTTATTAAAACAGATGTTACAGGCTGATTTCTTTTTTTAAATTGAACTCTTGCACTGTCTCTGTTTCTCTTGCTCTTTTCACTTCCCAGTTTTGGCTCACTTTAAAAGCTTCAACTGTTTAGGATTATATAACGCACCCAGACCCCTCTGCCTCAAACTGTGGATGTATTTTCCCTCCTGGTTCAGCTAAACACACTGATGTGGGGAAAGTATTAAAAGGTTAAGGTAGAAGTGAAGACGGTTGCATCCAGTGGAGGAATGATTGCTCTGTCACATGCACCTACCGGCTCATTATATTAAAACAGCAGCTTCCTATTATAGTTGTCATATATTGTAGTATAATTTACATGGGCATTATCCCAAATGTTTCACAGCATGAACCCAATACATAGTCTCCTAAATTTTGGATGTAATTTTCCACAGCAGTTTCTTGGAACTGGCATCATTATTCATTTTCTGATGAGGATTTAATACAAAGTTAAGTTGCTTCTCCCCATTGCCATCTTAAGTCCCACTCCCATACCATCTCCAGCTAACATCAACAAAATCAATATGTATTTACAACATCCGATAACATTTAAGAAGCTCATGTCTTCTTTTGCACCACGACAGGTTCCAACTACACTGCTGCTTCTGTACCTTCCCTCCCTCCTTCCCCCTGCCTATCCTACCAAGCTACCCCTAGACGTTCTCTGATACCTTGGCCCTGAAGGTGTGCTCAGTTTCTCTCCAATCACCTCCTCTCTTAATCAAGTACCACAAAACATCTGCTCACCCAATAACCATGGAGACATTACAAGTGTTTCTCCCTCCTCAGGAAATGTGATTAATGCTTTCAAAATTTCTAGTATTACCCCCTTTCTCAAAAATGCTTTTGTAGACGTCTGTTCCATCTCTGACCAACAGTTCCTCTCCTAAGTCCTTGAATATGCTGCGACCTTCCTGAATCCCCATTTATTCTTTCAATTTCACATTTAAATCTCCCTAATTGGTTTTCCAGGCTACTACGTCAGATGACATTTTCTGTGACTGTGACGAGGGCTCATTATTCTTCCTCATCTTCCTTGTTGTTTCTGCAGGGCATGGTCAACTATACGTTGTCATTGGAGGTGATGGAGGCGGCGTAGGGACGGGTGTTGCACCTTACCCCTTCTGAAAGCTCTGTTCTCCACTCCCTCCACACCAACCCTGACATTGTCATCAAACCAGCCGACAAAGGTGATGCCATGGTGGTCTGGCGTACTGACCTCTACCTTACAGAGGCCAGACACCAACTCTCGCACACTTCCTCCTACCTACCCCTGAACAATGACCCTACCAAACACCACCAGGACATTATCTCCCACAACATCACTGGCCTCATCACCTCGGGAGATCTCCCCCCACCACAGCTACCAACATGATAGTCCCACAACCTAGGACTGTCCGCTTTGATCTTCTCCCCAAAATCCACAAGATGGACTGTCCCGGCAGACCTATTGTCCCCAATTGCTCTTGCCCCATGGAGCTCATATCCTGTCCTCCCCGGTCCAATCCCTTCCCACCTACATCTGTGACACATCACATGCTCTCCAATTCTTTCACAGTGTAAGTTCTCCGGCACGCACAACTCAGCTTCACCATAGGACGTTCCAGTCCCTATATACCTCCATTCCTCATCATGACAGCCTCACCGGCTTCTGCTTCTTTCTTGACCAGTCCCCTTCCACTAACACTCTCCTCCGCCTGGCTGAACTTGTCCTCACCCTAAACAACTTCACTTTCGATTCCTCTCACTGTCAACAGACCAAGAATGTAGCTATGGGCACTCGTATGGGCCCCAGGTATGCCTGCCTTTTTTGTTGGCTACGTTGAACAGTTTCTTTTTCAAGCCTGTTCCGGCCCCATTCCTCAAATCTTTCTCCGCTATATCGACGACTGCATTGATGCCACCTCTTGTACCTGTGTGGAACTCGATAGTTTCATAAATTTTTCCTCAAATTTTCACCCTGCTCTCCAATTCACATGGACTATGACACCTTTCTCTCCTTCCTTGATCTTTCTGGCTCCATCTCAGGAGATTCCTTATCCACTGACATATTCTACAAGCCCACTGATGCCGACAGATACCTCGATTACAGCTCCTCCCATCCTGTCTCTTGCAAGGAGGTGATCCCTTTTTCTCAATTCCTCCGCCTCCAGCGCATCTGCTCCCATGATGAGGCTTTCCACTCCAGGACATCCGAGATGTCCAACTTCTTTTCTAACAGGGGCTTCCCCCTGACTGTGGTCGAGAGAGCTCGCACCTGTATCCCTGCCATTTCCTGCACCTCTGCTCTCACCCAACAGACCCAACAGGGATATAGGGTCCTCCTTGTCCTCAGATTTCATCCCACCAGCCTACATATCCAAAATATCATTCTCCGCCACTTCCACTATCTCCAACAGGACCCCACCACCAAGCATACCTTCCCCTCCCCTCCCCTTTCTGCCTTTCACAGGGACTGCTTTCTCCGCAACTCCCTAGTTCATTCCTGCCCCCCACCCCCCGCAACCCATCCCGCTCCCACCTCGGGAACTTTCCACTGCCCCTGCCATAGGTGCAAACACCTGCCCCTACATCACCTCCATCCAGGGACCCAAAGGGTCCTTTCAGGTGAGACAGAGATTCACCTACACCTCGCTTAATATCAGCTACTGCATTCAGTGCTCCAAGTGTGGCCTCCTCTACATTGGTGAGACCTAACGCAGACTCGGTGACCGTTTCACAGAACACCTGCATTCTCTCTGTAACTGCGATCTGCATCTCCCCATTACCAGTCACTTCAACTCCCCCTCCCACTCCATCACTGTTATGTCAGTCCTCGACCTCCTCCACTGCCAGGAGAATTCCAAGCACAAATTGGAGGAACAGCACCTAATTTTCCATCTTGGAACCTTGCAGCCTAACGGCATGAACATTGAATTCTCCCACTTTAAGTAATACCCCTCCCCCCTTCCCCACAAAACGCCCCCCCCACCATGCTTCTTCTCTTCTTCCCTTTCCTAGCCTATCTTTCTTTTTTCTACACCCCTTTTTTTTACTCCTTACCACACCCCAGGGGATCTGCTCTCCCCTCCTGCCCTGCACCTGCTTATCACTATCTCTTATCTGCATCTACCTATCACCTCCCTGTGCCCACCCCGCCTCCCCTCTTTTGTCCACCTATCACTGCTCTGCTTTTCCTTCCTATATATTGGGCTTCCCCTTTTCCTATCTTCAGTCTTGAGGAAGGGTCCTGACCTGAAACATTGACCGTCTGCTTTTTTGCATGGATGCTGCCTGGCCTGCTGAGTTCCTCCAGCATCATCGTGTTTTTCTTCTAGATTCCAGCATCTGCAGTCCTTTGTTTCTCTGGAAGATTAAAAGTAGCTGATCTCAGGAGAATGAATGACTTGGAGTTAAATCTCCATTGGGCCCATGACCTGGCACCAAAATTCTCACTTCCAGGTTTAACAGAGGTGGGTTGGTTGCCGATGAGAGAGGATATAATTATTGAGCGTGCAGTTAACATCCTTAGGAAGCATTTATTTAAACGTATGTCCTTACTGTGTAACAGATCACCGATTTCGACTGCTGTCTCAGATCTAGCTGGCAAAGGGTCCTGACCCAAAATGTTGACTGCCTGCCTTTCTCCACGGATGCTGCCTGGCCTGCTGAGTTCCTCCAGCATCATCATGTTTGTCATTTTTCCTATTTAGGCCCAAGCTAAGTCTCAGGCCAGCCATTCTTTCATATAATACTGCCCCTTCCAGCTTTATCCTTCTCTCAGCTCTACCTGCCACGGAAACCTTCTTCCGCACTTCATAGAACAGTACAGCACCAGGAACAGGCCATTCGGCCCACCATATCTGCGTCAACCATGATGCCAATCTAACCAATCCCATCTGTCTGCACATTGTCTGTATCCCTCTATTCCCTGCCTGTTCATGTGTCTGTCTAAATACCTCTTCAATGTTGCTATCGTACGAATCTTTCAGCCTAAAAAGTGTCAGACAAAAAGGCGTTCCAAGCTAAGATGGACTCAGTGTTCACTGGCTCCTTCATCCCTCTATTAGAAATTCTTAGGAGGGCAAATTCTAGGTCAGCAAACTCCCACTGATGTATACTATTCACATAGCTCATCTGCTCCTTTGCATCACCCTTTAAGTAATTCAATTTTGCCTCTTTGGAAGACTAATTTCCAGTCTCAGAACTGTTGCAACAAAAATGTGAAATCATTGACTCACAGGAAACAAATACTTTGAAAAAGTATTGGAACTAACATCAATTAGAAATCTTACACTAAATTACAGTTTTAAATATGTTTTCCAAAACTTTTAAATCCTTAATGTCAGCCTTGAACATATTGTTCCTTGTGTCAAGTTAAAACAATCCAACCACATAAAAGTTTTCCAGGCTGTGGTGACCTTAACAGCCACTGACAGTGGCATTCCTGTGGTGGAGGACGTCTGGAAGATTTATATCCACAAACTGAAGGCACAGTTCTTTCCTAGTGAGAATAATGAGAAATTCACAGGAAATTGCGCCGAGTCTCACGAGCACATCATTACAATACATTGTAATATTTAAGGAAAACTCTTATCTGTTTTTGATGAAAATAAACCCTAGGGGCTCCTGGCTCCTGGGATGTGCCAATCAATGAGAGGAAGTCAAGAGGTGTCAATCTTGATCAGGTTTTTGTAGACCTTCCCACCACAGTATCTTGCATGGAGCAGTGCAAATACCAACTGGAAAATTACCTCTCAAATTTCAATCAAGTTTTATTGCCACCAATAAATGCAATATGCTTAATTTAAAATTGTTTATGTAAGTGACAGATTTCTCTGAAGAGGATGACACACAAGACTGCAGATGCTCTAATCTGGAGTAAAGAAAACAAGTTGCTGCATCAAGAATGAGAGTGTTGAGGGAAGATAGTCAGTATAAAGAGGTGAGAGGGAGGGGTGAGGCAGGGGCTGGCAGGTGATAGGAGGCACCAGGTGAGGAGGGCGATGAAGGACAAGCGGAACTAGGTGGGGGGAGATATGGAGTTGGGGGACAGCGGCTGGTGGGTGATAGGTGGAAGAAGATAAGGAAAGAGAAAATGTGGGACCGGGTTGGGGAGGGGGATGGGGGAGGGTGGAGGTAGAGACAGAGGCTGGAAGGTGATAAACGGAGACATAAGAAGCTGCAGGTGCCGAAATTGGATAAGTAAAGAAGGTAATAAGTGGAACTAGATAAGTGAAGGATGATGGGCAGAAGAAACCATGTGGGGGAGGGGATTTGGTCTCGACCCAAAACTTCGACTATCCCTTTGCATCAACAGACACTGCCTGACCTGCTGATTTTTACTCTCTGCAGAAGATAACTCATTCATTATAATTCAGAATGCTGTGATGCAGACTATTTTTTCAATAGCTTTGTATAGTTCAGGATGTTTAACGTATCTTTCAACAGTAGCTTGTGGTAATGCGATGTTCAAAATGGAAATTACAACAAAGACGTCTGCAACTGCCTCACTTTGCAGAAAAAATAATAAGCAAACTACTAAAAACTACTACGCATTCTATATAAATCAATGCATACCAAAATTTGAATTATTTCCTCTTACTTTCTTTTTTTCATTTTTTGTCGCATTTTCTCTTTTCCCTCTCCTTCTAAAACTGGATACCATACATTCATCTCTCTATTGAACCCTCAGTTTCTTGTTCTGCCATGGCTTTGACATCCCATTCTTTGAGCTTTGCAGGGTGAAATTATGGAGCTTGCAGCAAATGACAATTATTCGTGAGACTCAGGGGAATTGTATTGTAAGGCAGCTCCCATTCAAGCAAATTATCTGCAGTGCTTCTAAAAATTCCAATGTTAGATTAAATTTTAAGATTTATGTTTCCTCTCTGCCAATTGCAGTGCCAGTGGAGCTGTGAATGCTATAAAATAGCATGCAAAAAACCTGAAGTTTCATCTATTGTAAGTAGCTGCTCACCTTTCATTAAATAGTCCAGATCATAAGGCTTTACATCATGAAGGTTCAATGTGAGGGCTGGCTATGCTGCCCGCATGTTTATCTTTATATGAAGACAAATTTCTGCAAAATCTCAGCAAAGAACTTTAAACAATAGAAGCACACACCAGAAACTCACGTGTTTGCAGTCCCACAATTTTTTGTCCATTATGATTAAATCAAAGGGTGAAAATTGTGAGTCCAAATTCCTTCCACTGTTCTCCAGCAAGCAGATAGTACTAATGGTGAAAAGTTATCAAGAGGTGTAACAAGCTCTTGACAGGCACTTGTAGCATCAACAAGGTTAAGAAGGATTAATTTTTTTTTAAACTCTAGCACTCAGGATTAACTTTCAATCTATTGCAGAGGTGGTGCATTTGGAAATCAAGTAATAATGAATAAATGACACTCATTAAGTTGTTGGTTAAAAACACATGATTGTTGCATTTAATATCAACAAGCAGCTTCTGATTAAGGCTGGTAGAATACAGAGTCTGAATAAACATGGGTTCTGGTTATTCTCCTGTGATATTAGGTCTCTTATGGTATCTGATTTAATTTTTCCTGAATGTTTACAAAACAATAATTCAAAGGAATTTATAAAGATCTTGATATTTTGCTGTTTTCATCATGGAACTGCTGAATGTCTCTTCCTTCTATAGTCTGCAACCTCAAACCTGGCATTGTTTTGTATCTTGATTTAATTTTCCTATTTTCCTTTCTGCTTTTGTACTGTTTCTGCATAATAGACTTGCTCCGTTATCCAGAGTCATTTAAAAAACAGCTGTTGATGCATGTCATGTTAATGAAAGAATCTGAGTGTGGAGCAGTTTGAAATCCTGAATTTGCTTCACCATCCCACACCTCCTTGCTGCTTCGTATCTCTTCATCCCCACCACAACCCCTATCTCCATCCCACCCACACCCCCCATACACTCCAGACCAGAGTGCATCATTGACAGCCAGGACAAAAATGGAAAAAAAATGTATAAATACTTCAAAGAATTTTTTGAAGAAAGAATTCACTCCCAAAACTTCCCACAATGATGTGACTTGGGAACAAAAAGGATAACAGGAAATATTTTTAGATCCCAAGGGCTGATCCTACTCAGAATTTCTGACTATAATATAGTGCACACTCAGAGCAGCAGGGTCTATGAATGCAGGGCTGACACAGGCAGCATACTTCGTTTTTTTTAAATAGGGTCATAATTCCATTTTTGGTCAAATCCTGATCTTTCTGAAGAAAGGTCAGCTAACACAACGATTGCAATTTTTTTTCTCTCTTTTTTAAATTTAAATGAGGTGGAAGGGCTATGACATACTTATGGCTCCATTTGGGGAAAAGTCTGACACAGTAATAGCCCTTCCATATCTTTGCACACTAGTTTCTGCAGGGATCTTTCTATAATTCACACTAAACTCTGCAGAAGGCAACACGGTTATAAAATAATAATATTAAAGTGGTACCATTGATTTCCCCCGGGTATTGTTAGGAGGCCAGTATCAGTAAATAAGGACATTTGTGATGAGGCTCATGTGTGTTGTTAAGCCTATGGTGTTGGCTTTATTATTGTCCATTCTGAAATGCAAACCATGTCGGCTCACAAAGTGGAATATTATCTGCAGCTTTGAAGCAGGTCATTAATTATTTTGTTGTAAGGTCCAGCCTTTTTCCCACATGGCTTTTATTTTGGTCAGTCAGGTATCTGACAAGTGCAAAAAAAATCACCATTTTTACAGGTCTGTAACTCAGACCAATGGAAAATTTGCACCTGTGGAATTTCTGTTTGCCTGATAACAAACGCAAGTAGTGAGATTACATGCCCAATGGCGTTACTCATTCATTACTCATTTTATTCTTTCTAATCAGAAATGCAATTAGCCACATCTGGATTCCTAATTAGCTGCATGTGGTTTTTGAATAATGTATTGAACAATGCTGTTTTAAAACATCTGTCCCTTTCCAATGCAAACCTATAAATAACACAATAAATTTGAAATGGGTAAATGGGAATCCCCGTCCTACTGGATTTTTCTGGCTTAATGTTTTTCAATTTTACACACTGACATACGGTACAAAAAATAATCTGTTGCCTTTTGCTTAGAGAGATTCCCTAAGGTGGGAATTCCCACTTTTTTGGATTTAGATAGATATTCTCATATAAGTGGCAGGGCGAAGCCCAGAAAACCAATAAATATTTGACTCCACAGAAGTGCAAATGGACCTCCTGCCATTGCTTGGACTTCCACAGCTGTCAACAAGAGCATTGGGAGACCCTGAAGCCAACTGTGACACCTCCACCCAGCAAATGGAGTCTGAGACACGGAGCAGATAGAAACCAAATGAGATCTGCAAGTTTCATATACTGTCAGCTGATGCTTTTCCATGGACCACCCCATTCCCCTACCTCCTACTCATTCTGGAGCTATCAGTGATGGAGAATACATTGGGAGGAAGCATCCTGACCCAACTGCTCAAATATTGTCTGAATATGTGTCACATATCAGCCTTCAGCTGAACTGTTTTTCTGCTCATTGACTTTTTATTTAACTAAATACATCCAATTCATGATTACAAACACATACACAAAATCAACATCCAGATGTTCAACTGTCATACAGTCTTTCATCCTCAAAGTCAAGGACATTGGATTAGAAAATCAGCATATTAGTTTAATACATAAAATAATTGAGGACACAACTATAGACAAAGCACCCTTGAAAACCTTTGCTTTCTGCAATCCTGTAACTCATTGATTGATGTTTGAGATTTGTGGATTGTTTTTATAAATCATCACAATCTTTTTTATTTCTTTCGAAAGGCGTTGTGATTATACCTGAAGACAGCAAATGGTGGCTGTGAGATTAGCACATTTCATTAGGATAAACACAAACACTATTCAATGCCAAGTGTGGTATCAGTGGAAAATATGTTTTCATTGCCAAGATCTGCTGGTCTCAGCTCTCAGGTCTCAAACTTTTACTGCTTTTCAAGCTCAGATAAGATCTTTTTAATTCAAAATGAATTGCTTGGTTCAATCAGTTTTAAAAGATTTATTTTGAATGAGCTTGTTTATAATTCAAGTTTTAATACTATTTGTAATAAATCTATAACAGAAGCCCCTGATTTATATCTCCAAAAACTTTTTTAATATTAAAAATGTAGTCTTCCATCTTAGATGGTTGCTAGAACTGCAGTTGTGAAATCAGTAAGATATCTGGAGATGCCAAAATTTTCAATTTCTTTTCATAAAATATGATCTTTACAGCCATGTTAAAATAGTCTTCTGTCAGTTATAATTATTCTGCATTGTTTGCCAAAAGATTCAAGCAGGCGCTGGCTCTGTTAGATTGGAGGCCTGAATACTTTGGAGAGCAAAATTCCAAAAGGAAGTGATATCTCTTTTTTAGATTAATGTTTCTGTGCTATTGCCGATATTACCAATGTGAATAATAGTCCTAAACAAAACTAAAGTTAAGAAAACCAAAATAAAGGTTAGGATTGTTCAACATTAATGATCCAAAACTTTCCATTTGTGGTGATATCAAAATCCCACTATTATCTGCCTGATGATGTGGCTCCTCTTTCCTCCAGATTATTCTATATCAGCTTTTCCTTAACTCTTGACACTTTTCCTTTGTTAAACAATGCAAAAGATAGGAAGCATCTCCTACAAGTTTTTCCATCAATAGGCTTATGCAAAATCAAATAAATGTTAGTGACTTCTTTGTCGGTAATCTTTTCAAAAGCTTTAGTGGGGTTTTCTTTGCAGTCGACGAACGAAGGGACATGGGAGTGAATTACCTCTTAACACAATGATACAATTTGTTTAAACTTTATAAATCCATCAACAAGAAAAGCAACTGGCACCTAAGGAATGTTGCATAAATGGTTCATTTAATGTGCCATATAAAGTGCCCGTGTGAATGTAAAACAGCATAAACATCATAGCAGTGAGTAGGATTTTTAAACGTGCAATAGGTCATCAAATGTTTTTGGACAGTCTTGTACTGAAAAATTTCTGAAGAAATATTTCAAAAATGTCTTGAAATTTTCTGTCAAGACTGGTTTCCATTATTAAGAATTATGTACATTTGATTTGGACAATTTTTTTCTAAATCCAAGTTAAATGGGGTGATGGCTGCTTTAATAGGAAAATCCATGGTGATCACAGGAGTGAAGCACTGAGTGAGGTTTCTGTGGCTTGTCAACGTGTTAGCCTCCCTAGAAGTGGTAAGTATACACAGCTACAAGGGAAAAAAAATCTTCTGGCAACAGCAGGAGCCCCAAAGTCTCAGATTTAACAAGGACCAGCTGAAAATGTGAGTCTAACAGCACACAGACCATCTCGTGTCTGCCAATTCATTTCCTGGCTTGAAAAAACCTTGTTTCCTTTCAAACATGGCAGCGCACCAGGGGAATTCTGAATGGAATCAATTGCACTTGTTACTAACTGAGTTTCCCTTTTATTCTTATGTTACCAAGACCTAGATTCTCAGCTGCAAGTAATTATGATGAAGAGTTACTGAGTAATGGCTTCCAGATTCCTGCTTGATGTAGCTTTAATTAAAAGGGACAGTTTTAAAGTATATACAATGTAAACGTGCTTAGATTTTTTTGAAGACACTGGAAACTTCAAGATGAAATAGGGAATGTACTATTCAGCATAGTTACATTTTATGCATTAGAGATGAAGAATAAAAGTTTTCATTTTGTTTTAAATCTAAACAGTCAGATAATATGCTTTTTGATAGAAGAAAGGAAACTGTAGATTCTGAGAAGTCAATATTAATAGTGAAAGGTCATGAACATTTTAAAACACCTGCTTCTCAGCTCTCAGAATATGACATTAATGTCTCATTTTTGAAATGTAATCTAGAGCGATTTAACTGACTGTAGGAGTCACTGACAGAAGGTATGCAATCATATTATTAAATAATGGATTTAATTAGCAGGACTTTGTAGCAGAAAATGCAGCAGCTCACCTTTAGTTGCTTGCAAATAAATGCATTATCATACTCAATGTAAACCTGTGTGTGAACAGAAAAATAATTATAGTCTGAGAGTACCTCAAAAATATAGTTATAAAAAGATTTACATATATTGTAAATGAGTTACATATCTGGGACCACTGATGGATGTGAATGTATTAAATAAGGTGCAGTGAAGTCACGATCAAACAATCTCTTTATCTGCAATAAAATAATGGCAATAACAACAATAATACACTTAAGTGTTACATGTGACATAGAAAATATATATTTCCGGAGATAAAGGAACCAACAGTGAGTGGTTTTCAGCAGGGGATGTGCTGGGCGAGGAGAAAGAAGAGTTTGAGGGTGATCTTGGGCTGTAGAAGATGAGAAGTAAGAAGCAGCCAGGTCAAGCTTTGAAGGGATTTAAACACGTAGAGGAGATTTTCGAATGAGAGTCGTTGAGGAATTGGAAGCTAACTTGGGTCAGGAACTTAGGGTGCTGGGTGAGTGGGGCTTGGTGCGCAATAGGACTCAGGTAGCAGAGTTTTGCAAGAAGGTGGAAGATAAGAAGCTGGCCATCAAGCAGTGGAGCAGTCAAAACATGAGTAAAGCTCTCATCAGCAGATAGACTTGATTGGAGAGATTCAAGCATGGAACTACAAGGCAGAGCTTTGAAAAGGGATTCATGCGATCAAAAGCTTTCAAGTGGTCTGTGAGGATGGAATTCATATGGATGAGGAGTCAAATGTGAGTATTTTGAGGCTGTGCATGATGACAATGCTTTTAAAAAGGAGGGGTCAACACATTCAATAATGGTATATATCCATATTCTATTTTAAAGATAAAAAAACTGTCTTTACAAATAATTCTTGCAGCACCGTTCCTGTGGATGGCTGTCTGGATATAGCTTCTAGTTTCAAACAAATGGAGAATCATGGACCCTTAAGAATGAACTAGATAATTCTTTAGTAAAGAAGTTCCAGACTGCTATCATTTTAAGAATTCATTGAAGATTAAGATCTTAAGATTTCTTTATTAGTCACATGTACATCGAAACACACAGTGGAATACATCTTTTTGCGTAGTGATTTGGGGGGCAGCCCGCAAGTGTCGCCACGCTTCTGGCGCCAACATAGCACGCCCACAACTTCCTAACCTGTACGTCTTTTGGAATGTGGGAGGAAACCGGAGCACCTGGAAGAAACACACACAGACACGGAGAGAATGTACAAACTCCTTACAGACAGTGGCCGGCTTTGAACCGGTATTGTAAAATACCATTATAATCTTGTTTCAGTCCAAACAAAATAAATTTGTGAGCTATGTTGGCTGAAGATCTCCGAGTGGCTGAAAGAGTAGATGTCTTTGAAGACTGTGAGGTTCCAGGGAACAATAGGAGTGGGTGAGGAGAAAGAGGAGTTTGAGGGTGAGGAGGGCCTGGGTCCTTGCTGACAAGTGATGTCTCAATTTCTATAAGCATCAAAATAGTGGTTTTGGAAATGGACTCAGCCAAGAATGAACATATTTTTAAAAAGCATTATTTAAAGTACATTTTTTTGTTGAACCAAGTCTGAAATATATTTCTTTTTCTTAGAATCCTCTTTGTAACAGAAAGATGAAAGCTCATGCTAAAGACAGATAGGTTAATTGGTTACTGTAAATTACTTCTAGTGTAGATGGGTGATAGGAAGATTCATGGGAGGGGGATGGGTGCAGTGAAATTGGTGGGAAAATGGGATTATTGTAGGTTTTGTGCAGATGAGTCGGCATAGATGTGATGGACTGAAGGGCCTGCTGCCATGCTCTTTATGACTCTATTACTCATTATTAAGTGACATTCAGTAAAAATGCTGGCAATAAAACTAATATATAAACACTCCATGTGTGAATTACTTTATACAATATTCAGATGCATGTTATTGTATTTATCACAATTACTGTGAGAATGGTCCATTTTGACTAGTCACTGATATATGTGTAAACAAAACTGACAGGGCACCCTATGTGTGTGCTATTGTTATAAAATGTCCTTCATGAGGCAACATCTGCCTTCATGGAATTATGCACAATTTGACTCAGTTCACACTAACCCCACAGCAATGCCTACAATAATGTTTTCCTGTGGAGTCAAGTGTTGCGATCATGAAATATTTGGTAGTTCACACAACTCCACAATAATACTATCTAGCAGCCACAAATGCTACAATGACCTGTCTTCATGTATGTGTTTGTTCCTGTATGCCAATTTTAAAAACTAGCAAGCATTGAACTACACAGTTCCTCCCATGTTTATCCCCATAATCCTTTATCTTTCTGTCACTTATCCATGATGGACCCACCTGTTCAGTGTATGCTAGAAGCAATTAAAGTGACAAGCGAGTCTGCTTGACAATGGATACTGCAGTTTTAATGAGGACAATGAATAGCACCCTGTGCATTAAAATTCTCATTCAGTTCCTGGCAGACAAAAGTGATAATAAATATTCTGATTGTGATGATATCAATCATTCATCCCTTCAGCACGCATGGAATTGCTGCCTCTTGTGGATGTAATTATTACAGCCATGATATAATGGTCATAGAGTTCCAGTGTTCCATTACATGTTATGAGAAACTTCATAGCTTACAGTATAGTACATGATCTTCTGTGACAATTAATGCAGCAAGCAAGTTAGCTTAGGTTTAAGATGATCAGCACCTCCACTGAGCAAGGTTCCATGCTTATGAGCAAAATTTACCCCACACACACACATTCAGTATTTGTGCACTGCTGCTTTTGCTTTGATTCTAATACTGGCCAAAGGTAAACTGTTGCTGTGCAATGCCGCCAGTAAGGGTTAGGAAAAAAATGAATTAGTTACATAAATTGTTTGATACAAAGTACATTTGTTATTATAGATTCTATTTTATGTAAGTCAGTATTACCTCAGGACTTATTTCAAAGGAACAAAGTGTCTTTTACTTCAGTAATACAAGCCCTCCAGCATGAAATTTAAAGATGAAAGGAGTATGTCTTTCAACGCACGCTCCCATATTAAAAGGAACCTAATATAAGAAATAATCTTGCAGAACTTTAATCACATAGGTCATATGTTGCCATAAATTATTTTCTTGCATTGCTTCCTATCAGTAAATACAAACCCTCTAATCAAATAAATATTCCTCATGCTAAATGCATGTTAAGGGGTAATTTTAACAGACAGAATAACACATATCTATATGCATATGAATAATCAAAACTGACCATGGATTGAAGAGGGAGGGCCAAAATGGTCACTCTAGTTGTTTTTGGTAACTCATATGCACTGAGCTGTAGGCTTTTACATCTATCATAATCACTGTAAGACTGGTCTGTGTGATAAATACATAAACAAAGCTGATGAGGCATACTCTATGTGTGCCATATGAATTGTGTTTCATATTCTCTTCCTCTTGCTCCAGATAATACAGAAGCCAGCTGAGGGAAAGTCCTTCACCACATTCACCACCTTCCCCAACATCCTGCAAGGTAGAAAGCATAGTGGAGAATATGATCTTCAAGAAAAAGGACTTTAAAATAAAGCAGAGCAAGGGCATATGACCAATGAAAAAGTAAAGCATTAAATGGAGCATAGTATTCTCCTTAGATCTAGAAACAATAGTGTCATCATTGTTTCACTCAGAACAGGCAGGATTTTAAAAAAGCTCTCATTGCAATATGTTCTATGGTATACAGTACATTGATTATATAATGTGTACAAGCATACATCTATAAAATGGTAGATGCTTTACTCTTTGAGTTTTGTCATTGCAAGGACCAGTAATCACAGATTTAAAGTGAAGGGCAAACAATACAGAGAGGTTAGAAAAATCTTCTTTTACAAAGGCAGTGGTGAAGATCTGGAGCCCACTGCCTGTAACAGTGGCGAAAACAGAAACAAGCAGGACTTTCAAAATGGGAACTGGATAATCACTTGAGAGAAAATAATTTACAGGGCTACAGGGAAAGAGCAGGGAAGGGGACTAAATGGATGCTCCACAGGGAGCCAGGAAAGACTGAGTGGGACAATGGCCTCCTTCTGTGCCAATAACAATTCTATGATTCTGTGAAAGTGCCCATATATTGAAAATGTTAGTTCATATTTTAAGTACATTTTATGCTTGAAATATCTTGTGTGACGGCAAAAGGATGGACATAACCATTTACAATTTGTTTTATAATGTATGGGTGCAGTGATATTTTGCAGCAAATGGAGATGAAGGCAACCATGCAAAACATGTGGATGCCTCCACATACAGGAATGATAAAGCTTCTGGCCAAGCCCAAAAAATTAAATGCAAGCCCATATTTAGACTTAGTGTAAAATTTGAATGAACCATCACCACTGAATATCATTCAACTTTTATGTGGAGTGCATTGGGGAGAATATATATTATTAAAAATAATAGCATATGCAGTCAGAAACATGTTTCATTTATTGGAGATGGTGGTATTGTAAAATAATAATAATTTGTGGATTAAGAATTCATGCATTTAAGGCTTTCATTTTATCATATACTCAACATAGATAATATCCATTAAATACATGCTTAGGTCAACAAACTTCTGTGAAGCATTAGCTGTCACCATAATTTACAGAGTTATAAAGCGGTGGTATTGATGCATAGCCAGTGAACACAGTCAGTTCTGTGGGTTTCCGAAAGAAATGGCCATCATAAAATACTTCATTGGTAAAACAAATATAATGTTGTGAATTCCTGTCAAGTTCTCAGTTAACAAAGGATACTGTTGACCTATAATTCGAAAAATTGGCGAGCAATGTACCTGCTAATGGCTTCAATCTCACTGTAGGACAAATCCTGTTACAAACCTCATCTCATCACATTAGAAATATCATAACTTTTGTACTTTTAATTGAGAGATAGTACTGCTTAAAACCTCATGAAGAATTTAAAGTATTACATTGCATTGGCTGTATTCAGTAGATAATGAATAATAAGTTGTTTTGATCTATTTAGATGAATAATTGACAGTATATTTCCCTAATGATGAAAATTAATGTTATTATTCAGTAGCACAGACATTCATGTTATTTCCCAGTAATCCACAGCAGAATGAAAATTAGTGTCCTCCTTTAAACAAAATCACAACATGAATCAACTGAATTACACACCTCTGCAGTTTGTTTCTGCTGTGACCAGTCAACAAGCAAGTTTTTTTTTCCAGATTAACACTAGCAAAATTGAGGTACAGGTTCTCCCTGATGCTCAGCAGGTGGACTACCTTTGCTGAATCCTGGGCTTCAAGATGCTCCCCTTAATTAGAATCGAGTCACAGAATTTTCCAGCACAGAAGAAAGTTGTAGAACTTCAAAAGCTCCTCCTTACTTCCAGTTTCCCAGCATTTCCCACTTTCCACACACAAATGTCATCCATTTCCCTTCTAAAACCTTTTATGGATCAGGATAACCCTAACACTTCTGGCTGGTATCCCAACAGCACTCTGAAAAGAAATTCTCCTCCCATCTTGTTTGATTCATTTAGTCATGGCATTAAAATGTCATCCTTTAGATTCAGACTCATGAGCACACAAAATCAGTTTCTCCTGATTTTCTTTATTAAATTTAATCATAATTCAGATCAACTCCAGTAGATAACCTAATTGTGGTGAAAATAGCCGTTTTTCTCTTCTGACTGCATGGACGACTTTTATTCCTGCAAACTTTGTGGTGAAAGTGTTTGTACGACTCCATGGACTTTATATCCTTATTTAGTTATTCCAGCTAAAGTCCAAAAACTATTTATATGATCTGCACAGTTTTACGTGCTACATGATCTAACTAGGATCATATAAACTTTTTTACCATTTCAGCAACTAGTCCCTCCACTTTTAACAGAACCACTTTCTTTTCAAAAGACCATCAATAAGGCACCAAATAGTACACTTGTGACAGAGTTAGACCTGTGAAACTGGGGACAAATAGCTGAATGTTTAACAAAGTGGCTAAACATAGAAAGCAGGCAGTGGGTCTAAAGGCCGTTAATCAAACTGGAGAAGGACCGACAGGACCTTTCACAGGGACCTGTGCAGAGTTAGTTCTTTTCTTATAATTTGCATTTTTTCTTTGGACTCAGGAATGAGTAACTCCATATCTGATTTTGCAGATAAATAAAACTTTGGTTATCACTAAGAGTGAGCACAATGTAATGCAAGAAGGCAATAAAAAGCTTGTGGATGGATGGTGGACAAATTAAGTTTAACATATATAAGTGTGAGGTGATCCGCTTCTGTTAGAAAAATATGAACTAAAATTTAGAAGATAAGAAACTTTGATGAAAAGGTGGCCTATGTACCCAAATCCAAGCTATTAATATATCAAGAAAAGCAGTGAAAACCCCTTAGGGAACACCACCGTCTACATTAGCTCCAGCATGAATAACAGCCGTTCAAAGCAACTCTCTGTTTCTTGCTCCTGAACCAATTTCATATCCATGCTGCCACTATCACTTTTACTTTGCTCAGTTTTGCTGACATGCTTATTACGTGGCATTTATCAAATACATTTTGGGATTCCCTATATACAACATCAATTGGATTGTCCTGGTTAGTCCTTTATGCTCTCATCAAAAAAAAATCAAGCAAATTAAGCATAATTATCGTTTAGCAAACCTTTGTCATGTTTCCTTTATGAATCCATATTTGTCCAACTGACTAATGATTTAATTCCTTATTTAAACAGTATCATAGACTAGTTGGGCCTGTTGTTGCATATTCGATGTAATGTTAAGTAATGCTTTTATCCTTCTAAAGTTTTGTTATGTGGATGTATGTCCATCTGCTATTCTTCCTGTAAAACAGCCTCTTTATATTTTTTGTTCAATCTACTGATCTGCCTATGGTTTCCCAAAATAACTTAGAAACTTCTTCGTAGATAACCATGTTCCATATTTCTGTTTGAACTTTTTATATTGGTCCCACTATCCAAACCAAGAACATTTTTGTATGTTGAGAAGAACACTGATCTGAGAAAAGGCCCCATGGTACTCCAGTACTCCCATTGCTCTGCTCCAACAAAGATCCATTAACTACTCCCTGTTGTACTGTTGTTCTGCCAACTACTTACCATTTAGTAAAGTTGCTTTGATTTTATTAACAAGCTTCCTACACAGCATTCTATCAAATGCTTTTCCAAAATTCCTAAATATATCAGCAACATTTTCTTTTGCAATGTAATCTGCTATGTCATCAAATAATTTTCAAATAAAGTTATTGCACATGCCTTCCTTTTATAGGTCCACGTTGATTATTCTCAATTACCTCATACCTGTCGATGTAAATATTCATTTCTCCACATAACACATCTAGGAGTTTAGGGGTGAGGCTGGCGTATAGTTTTTATGAATTTTTTTCATAAGTCTAACTTGGGAAATATCCAAGTTCTCTAGAACATGTATATCTAAGGATGTTTGAAAGATTGTGCACAGAGCATTCATTACTTCCTGTCTGGCTTCTTTCATTGTTGTAGGATGCCTGACATATTTCTATTTTGTTTTCAGTACTATCCTCTCAGCTATAGCTTGGGCAGAACTGCCTTGCAGCTCCAGAGACCTGAGTTCTATTCTGACCTGTGTGAAGTTTGCACGTGCTCCTTGTAACTGCGTGGCTTTCCTTGCACACCCCAAGGATGTGCTACTTAATCACCACTGTGAATGATTCCCAATGCAGGAGAATCAAGGAGAAGAGAAGTTGATGGAGATACAAGAGGAGAAAGTGGGATGTTTGATGATCGGTGTGGACATGGTGGAGCCAGAAGGCCTTTTTCCCTGCTGTATGGCTGAACGTTCAGTTTCCTTGGCTATCAGGATTAGGAGCTGAGGTCACAGAGTATTGAGCCTCTGTTCTGCTCTTATATTCCTCCACCCCACCCCCACCCCTCCACTGATATGATTGGTGCGGTTCATTTTCTTGTCATTGGTGATTCCCTAGGATTTTGATGATGAGACTCAGCAATTCTGGTGTTATTCGGTGGGAAATACCTCTTGTTTGAGATGTAAATCAACTGTCACGTTTAACTTGAGAAAGTTTGCACTAGTCTATTTGTAATGGATTGCCACATTCTAGATTTATAAAAATCCAAGGTTTTTGGAAGGAACAGTGACTTATTTGGATCTTAAATTGATGACTACAGAAGGAAACAGGTCATTAGAAATGGAGAAATTCTGCTTGAACTAAATCAATGAAACAATCCCCCTCCCATCAGCAGCAACCAGCCTTCACTCCCTCCTCACTTCTGCCCTTTCCACAGACAGGTAAATTGACGCAATGAGATTCCCCCTCCAAATCATTACCTCAACCTCAGCCTTTAAAGATAACTATGTCATCTATCCTGTAGGTCACCTTCCAGCCTGACCTCATCAGATTATCTAGGATTAGACAACTGGTTAACTTCTGATAGGCCTCCACACCAGTATTGTCTGCCTGGTACATCCAAAGACACTTGAACTTTCAACATCTGGAAACTGTGCAAGTCAATAACAAAAAGGTAACCATATATCTAGGAGGCGCAATTCCAGAACTTATGCTGGGAAAGCACCTTCCAGTGATTTCCAACACTATGACTGTAAGAGTACATGAGCTCAAGAGAAAAGGACTCTTTTTGCACGGAACCAGATTGCACCTGTACAGTTTGAATTTGTTGACAATGACAGGGAAGTACATTAATGCCCAAGTATTCTGAGGCAAGAATTTATTCCAGAGTCTTTCCACCATCTACAAGGTGTGCAATATAATACTCTCCATTCCATCGATAAATAAAGCTCCAAGAATGTTCAAGAAGGCATCCAGGACAAAGAAGACCATTTTGAACCTTAAATCTACAGCTTTCAATGTCTGCATCACATCTTGCACCATGTCTGCACCTTCTGCATGAAACACAGCAGCAACTTGCCAAGCTCTTTTTGAAAGCATCTCCCAAACTTACAGTCTCCACCATTTAGAAGAGCAAAGGCAGCAGCCACATCAGAGAGTGCCATCTCCATGTTCCTTTGCAAGTTGCACACTATCCAGATTTGGGTACATCATTGTTCCTGTTTCACCACTGGGTCAAGAACTTAAAATAACTTACCTAACAGCACCATGGTAGTGTCTTCACCACAGAAACTGCTGAAGTTCAAGGCAGAAGCTCACAAATACTTTTTTCAATGGGATTAACAACGCCCACTTCCAAAGAATAAATAGAAATAAATGTTGTCCCATCTTCCCAAGCCAACTTGTAAATCTAAACAACAATGTATCACCCAATTGGAAAACTGTCACACAGTGTTTCAGATATTTTCATGATGAAAAGAGAGTTCAGATAAAACAGAAATAAAACATACAATTCTTTTCAATATTCTAATGATTTGCTCCCCTCCCTACTCTGAAGATTAATCTTCAACTCCAAGTAAGTCCAGATAAATCCTAGATGGCTGTTAACCCAAAGATCCCTTATCTGGGCATTAGACATCCATAACGAGACTGGTATTCAATATACTGATTCTTGGGTCTACATCTACCCCTGCTGAGGTGGGAGCATAGGCTACAGGAAGTCCTTCATGGTGAATGTGGGGCTGTATCTCAAAGCAAAGCCTTGATGATTCTGAAGGTCACCCAGAGCCCTACATCACAGTAGGTTTCCACCCATACAGCCAGATAAGTTCATGGCCAAATAGTTTCAAGCCGACTAGTTTCTTTCATCCTTCCTTTCTTAACAATTCCAGTTTCACATTTGGTGCCATTTCTCAAGGAACCACGCCTGACTCAGAGCTGCTGTGCACATGCATTCTTTCCATGGACAATCTTTCTGGGTCACAATGTAAGATTCGGTGCTCTCTGGAGTTGCCCCTTTATCCCCTCTGTGACACACTCATGAAAAACACACTATCAGGTTCATCGCAGGCTGGTAACTCAGGTGATAGACAGAGTGTGGTCATTTCATAAATTCACAGGCTCAGCAGTAAACTTCACCCACTGTGAACATATGTCAGCAATTCAGCCCCACACCCCCCCACAATTTTCTGTCCATTAAAATTAATGGTGAGCGCCATTCCAAATTCCCGACATGCATTCCTGGCAGGTGAAGCTCTGCACTGTGAGTTCAAATTTATAAAATTATCACGGGTGCTATAACTTCTCTGCAGTCACTCACCACTCATAAAGTTTTGCATTCTATTTTGCAATTCCAAAAAATTACTATTTGAACTAATTCTGATTTGAAGCACATTGACTGGAGTGCAGTTATCTTTCAAAGTCTCGTTGACACAGCATTTCAGTACTTGATTGTGACCTTTAGCTTCCTGCTAAATTGAGGTTTTCTTGTTGGCAGTTGAGGCTTGCATGTGCAAAAGCAATGGTTACATCTGAAATACAAACCACAAACATGACAAAAGACAGGCAGGATACAAAATGTGTAAGCAGCAATGTTTCGTTTATTGATTTATGTTACTTTAAGTTCATTTCACAAAGCAGGCAATGTCAATAATCTGAAGTCCCTGACTTTAACTGTCAGCTATCCACAAGAAATTAAGCATCTAAGATGAGGTAGAGCACATAAGCTATAAAGTAGTTTGCAATATGTTAGGGTTGGCCTTTGAAAATATATTGTTGCCTGTCTTGTCTTTTGCAATGCAATAAAATATAACATTCACGAGTAGAGAAACAGCTTGACTTCTGAGAACTATGTTTACTTGTTATTTGCTCAGTGACATTTGGCTTGCTATACTTCTACGTTTGTGCAGGTACTTGTTCTCATTTTGCAACTGATATATAATCACAGGGAATCTTAAAATCGGTTGCTTCTGAATGAATTTAGAAGTGCATTTTTCACAAGCGGTATATTTGATTTTGGACAACAATGTAAGTCAGTCAGACTGATTTTTATACATCTCTACTGACTTTTATTTCTACTGATTTCACATGTATGCTTTATTACTCAAACTTAAATTTGCTCTAAAGGATAATGAAAATTTAGAGCTTGCCCTCTTAAGAGGCTTGATCGATTGAACTTTTCCAAACTGATATTGCTAGATTTTTATTAGGTGATGATATCAAAGGACATGGGTACAAAACCACATTATCATCTACATCTTTCATTTTATGTTTTACTGCTATTCCATGGTGAATGAAATCGAAGGGAGAAATTTACTTTGGCCTTCCAACCCCACACTGGGATTCACAGTCAAAAATTTAAATGGCAATCAAATTATCCAGAAAATTTGTAAAGCTGGTTGATCAGCAGTATAATATATTCCAATGTGTACAGAATCAGATCCAGTGCTAATTTGTATGGAATATTTGCTATGAATTTCCTTAGACCTGCTGCCAATATGCCAAGGTAGTAGTATCTGAATCTGTCCAATTAGGGAAAGTTTACAATGGGTAATAAAATCTCTTCCCTTTTTGTCCACTGAAATATAGTACAGTTTTACAGGATTTGTAAGTTCATTCCTTAGGATTGCTTGTAAAGCCTGTAAGAGTACAAAATCTAAAAATAAAATTCTGCAGATGCTGGAAATCTGAAACTTCTTTTAAGAAGTGGAAAATGCAGGCTATTTCAGTTCTCATGATTGATTCAAAATGTAAACTCATTTTCTCTCTCCACAGATGCAATCTGATCTGCTGAGTATTTCTGCTTTTATTTAAAAATACCAAGGAGCTGGAAATGAAAAGCTCTTAGCAGTATGGATACTATAGATATTAGTCGTATCGATTAAGTTCCTGCAATGTCATAAGGGAATATTCAAAAACATAATATGTAATCAAAACATTTGTTATGCTGGATGACATGATGGAACTCGGGTTTTTAACCAACGAACTCCAAAATACGCAAAGATGGGTTGGAAACACACTGTGATTCATTGGTATAGAACTTAAATTTTACTTAAACTTTATGGAATAAATTCTTACTAATTATTTATTATGCCTTGCCATCAGTCTCATTCATTTATCAAGTGACTTACCCACATCAATGTATCTGCTTTAATGATTTCTTCCTCCATTTGCCTTACTGCCAGCGTAGCTGAAATGATTTACTTTTCCTCACTGTGAAAAAGACAGAGTGGCACGTTAATTGAAATATGAAACTAAAATTGTATTTCCCATTCAGTTTAATACAGTGATACGTCTGACAAGGTTTTCCTCACCCAGTACAAGCAGTAGTAAAACCATATATAAAATCTTCTACAACAACAGCAACTTGTATTTGTACAGTGCTTTTAATGTAGTCAAACATCTCTAGGTGTTAATGTTCACATAATCAGTATTACATATGGATTGATGTATTTAGAATGACACTCTTCTTTAAAAAGCAATATTGAACCTGTGGCAATTGTGAAGTTCAATAATCCATCTGAAACTATATCAGGGATGTGGAAAATAAATTCATTTGACAAAGCACATGAAGCAAAAATTCATTGTGAAAGTCTGGTGAAACATATATTTTATTCAATATGAAAATTTGAACTCAATACAAATGCACCCGGGACAAACGTCTGATAGGACCATGCGCATTGGTTGCAGGGAGTGTGACAAATTTGAAGAAATAGCCTACTTGCTTGAGCGTCTGAGTTTTAGTGTGTGAGTGAACAAAATCTAGTGGGTCCATAAATTAGGTCTAAAGTGTTAATGAGCAAACCACTGTCTTTTTATGCCTGAGTTCAGGCCCTAACAACCTTCTTTCATGTACCGATGATTAAGTGTGTATTTGAACTTTTCTGTAAATTTCTGTAAAATGGCACTGCCAGGAATAGAGTTATCCAGGGCTTCTGTCATTTCTGTCCTGGAAAACAGTCTTCCATATTTTATTTTTATTGTGAGAGGTTACATCCCCTGCTTTATTATTCAAAGGGGCTGCTCCTCAATTCATGATTACATTTTAACCCTTGCTTTCCGAACTTTGGCCATGGCAGCATGAGCAATGAGACAACAACCTCATCATTGGCCCACTGCTAAGCCTGGCTAAAACAATCAGGATGTGAGATATCCACAGGCACAACATGGTGACTGCCTGTCCTCTACAGCCACAGATCACCTCGAAGGGGATCAGGTGATGTTCTGTAATATGCTTGAGCTTTTCTGTAATCAATAAGCAATTCAGGCAAAAACCATATCATTGACCATCAATATTTTGTGTGTTCTTTACATAAATGGGATTCTTTGCAAGAAGATTTTATTGACTGTGCCCTCCTCTCACAGTTCTAGTGCGTTTTTTTAAAACCTAGAATTATTCCTTTTGACCTATTTAATGTTGTTTTGGGAAAGAGATGCACAGGATTTGGCAATGAATTTAGTACCCTCTCTGCTTGAGTCTATGCAGGCTATAGGATGTTAAAATGCAACTATTAACAGCTCCACTCTTCCCCATAATAACACAGAGTTTGGCTTTGATTCTGGAAACTCTTCAGGTAATGAAAGCACAGATCAGTCTCACAGAAATTCAGCGCAGACTTGCGTGTTAGAACTCACAATGGCACATAGGGTGTATAAATTGTTTGGGTCAAAAATACTAAAACTCTTAAAGTTCTCAAAAACAATTTAAGATTATGCCAAATTAAAGTAATCCCAGGTTCAGGAAGTTCTGCTAAATCGCAAGATATCTATATGTCTTTCATTAATAAATGCAACATAAATTTACAAATTGGGATACCTGGACCCCTGAAGTACACAAAATGACAACATTTCGTGCCAACTACGAATAGATTTCTTCTTTTCTCTTCCTAAATCACAATCTTTCTGAAGCTGAGGCAGGGGATTCTGGTGAATCCGGATCAGATACCACTGTGGTAGTATTCACAAGGAGTTTACCATAGTAATAATGGATGCATCTGAACTCATTGACTTCAAGATTAAATAGTCATTAAGAAGATATATTAAAACAGATCTAGCAACTTCACATTTAACAGTAGAAAATCCCAAGACAAAAAAGACATCATATAAACACAAATTCTTTCTTTCAAGCCAATCTGTTAGCCTTTGAACACCTTCCCCACACACACACACACACACACACACACACACACACACACACACACACACACACACACACACACACACACACACACACACACACACACACACACACACACACACACACAGGATCAGAGATAACCAGACATCTTGTTTCCTGGTGACCACAATGATCTTGGCAGTACTTCCTGAATTCAGTTCTGGCACATTAATTTTTAAAAATGAAGAACAATGAAGCTAACCACATCTTAAGGAAATACTTGTCTACAAGAAGAATCTCTTCTATTCAAGAATGTCCATCAGAAATTCCAGCTCAAAAATCTACAACATATTTATGAAAGGTTATCAGAATTAATGAAAAAACTACTTATTCCATTTCCCTCACTGTGGGGAACTGGTTTCTCAGAGTCAGATAGATTGGGGCTTAAACCTTTTCCAAGTGTGAAGCATATCATTTAGACTGACACACCAGTACAGTGGATCTGGGTACTGCTTTGCTCCAGCTTCCAGCCTTCTGCTGAGACCTTCATCAAAGCTTCTTTTGAAATCAGATGCTTCAGATAGGCATTAAAGATCCCAGCAGCAGGAAGTGGTCAGCCAGCATTCCTCATTCAGTCAGTATTCACACAAAAATGGAGCAACCCATCATTCCTCTCAGTACAGTTTGTGGGATCTTGTTAAATGCAAAAGAACCACTGCATTTGATTAATTACTGCACTGCAAAGTAAATTCATGTGAGATGCCACCAATTATTAGCCACACTTATTTACTAATTTATTATGGATATTATTTATTGGTCTGGTCGTAGATGTAAATTATTGGGTTAATTAATTGGGTTGATAATGGAGGGAAATATTTGAGATTCTTTTGGAATAATTATATGGATCATGAGGCCTGATGGATGAATTTTCAGATATTTACAGGGTGATCTACTGAAATATTTTGTGACCTGATGATCACAGTGGTCAGACATTGGCAGTAGTTCCTGAATTAAATTCTGGCACATTAATGTTTAAAATAAGCTGTGAGTGGAGCTAGCTACACCTTACAGAAATTGTTTTCTACAAAAGAAATTGCTCCATTCGAGATTGTCTGTCAAAAGTTCAAGCTCACAAATTTACAAGGAGTTATTTTCTTGCTGTTGACGTAACAATGGCCCTTTTACAGAGTAATATTCATTGGTCAGAATATAGTGTGGATATTTTAGGGTTTGTTTTGGGACAAATGTGTTTTTTTGTGATGATCATGCAAGGTTATTTAATGGGAATATTTTATGAGGAATTTATTGATCTCATTATGGAGTTTATTTATTGGGCTGACAAGTGTTATTTCCTGGGGCAGATTATATGGGTAATTTGCGTATTACTATTATGTGGATAATAAAGGGAATATTACTGAAAGGAGCAGGATTACCATGCAGGTAAGGTGTTGATGATTTAATCTGATTGATGGGTTAATTAAAACTGTTTGAGCAAAATAACAGGAACAAGATGAGGGCTGCTACAGAAAGAAAAATCAAACCAAGGGATGTGAAAGCGGTAGAATGCTGAGCTGTGGGGAATGTGAAGCAGGACAGGCCGAACTGAGCCAATATAACTGGTGGATGACCGACAGCAGAATTGAATCAGTTCTGAGTCAGACAGAAAGGAGGAGTCACCTGAAGCTGTTGAATTCAACACTGAGTGTGGAATGTTTTGGAAAAGCACCTCATCTTCTGTCTGAGTAAGTTGCAGCATTCCAGGCTGAATATTGTATTCAACGGCCTAAGGTAGCTCGTCAAAAGCTTTTCCCAAGGTATCCCTGACTTTATCCATTTCCCCTTGATCTATCCATTGCTCCCCCACCCACTCTGCATCTTAAAACTTGCTTGTTTTCTCTAAAACAGAAAACTCTCGAAACACTCAGCAGGCCAGACCACATCTGTGGAATGAGAACCATTCAGTTCTGATGAAGGATCTTGAACTCAAAACGTTAAGTGTTTCCCTTTCCACAGATGCTGCCTGAGTGTTTCCAGCGTTTTCTGTTTTACTTTGACTGGGCTGCTTGTATTATCGGTGATCCCACTGGGTCGGGTAGGGAGAACAGGGAAGATAGTGGTGAGACTACTTATCCAAGGTAGATAGATCCTTGATAAGCAAGTGGGTGAAAGTTTACAAGGGGAAGGTGGGAATGTGGAGCTGACGTTAATAAATGGTGGAGCTGACTGAGGGCCCAAGCTGTCAATTTTTACTCGGAAAACATATGAATTGTGTTTTCCTTTTGGGATTGTGGAAGTTATCGTGCATTATTTACCAGTTTTCTATAAACTTTCACAAGTAGCACCAGCTTGTAGAATCTTTAATAAAGGCAAAGATTGATGGAGGCATTCAGCAGCTCAGGCAGCAAGAGAAAAATAGTTAACTTTTCATAATACATAGAACATAGAACAGTACAGCACAATACAGGCCCTTCGGCCCACAATGTTGTGCCGACCTTTAAACCTCACCTAAGACTATCTAACCCCTTCCTCCCACATATCCAACATTGTGGCAATCACCGAGTCATGGCTTTATGACGGATGTGATTGGGAACTGAATGTCCAGGGGTACACAGTGTATAGGAAGGATAGGCAGGTAGACAGAGGGGGTGGTGTGGCCATGGTGGTTACTAATGATATAAAATCAATAGAAAAGAAGGACATTGGGTCAGAAGAGGCTGGATCCTTATGGGTGGAGCTAAGAAATAGCAAGGGTAAAAGGACAATACTAGCAGTTATATATAGGCCCCCTAACAAGAGTCAGGAAGTGGACCATAAGTTGCAGTTTGAAATAGAAAAAGCATGCCAGAGTGACAACGTGAAGATAATTATGGGGGATTTTAACATGAAGGTGGACTGGGAAATCCAGCAAGGCAGTAGATCTCAGGAGAGTGAGTTTGTGGAATGTCTACGGGACAGTTTTTTGGAGCAACTTATTGATGAGCCCACCAGGGGATCGGCTGTTTTGGATTGGGTGCTGTGTAATGAACCGGAGGTGATTAGGGAACTAAAGGTAAAGGAACCATTGGGAACTAGTGATCACAATATGATTGAATTCATTTTCAAATTTGAGAAGGAGAAGCTGATAACTGCTGTATCAATATTTCAGTGGAACAAAGGAAATTACAGTGGTATGAGGGAGGAGTTGGCTCAAATTGATTGGAAGAGTAAGCTAGCTGGAGGGACGGCAGAGCAGAAATGGAAGGAATTTCTACAAGTAATAAGGAAAATGAAGGATAGATATATTCCAAGAAAAAAGGTTTTGAATGGAAAAAAGGCACAAATGTGGATAACGAGAGACGTGAAGGCTAAAATAAAAGCAAAAGGGAGGGCATACAAGGAAGCAAAAATTAGTGGGAAAACGGAAGACTGGGAAACTTTTAAAAACCTGCAGAAAGAAACTAAGAAAGTCATTAGGGAAGAAAAGATGAATTATGAAAGGAAGTTGGCAGATAACATTCAAAAGGATACTAAGAGTTTTTTTAAATATATAAGGAGTAAAAGAGAGACACGGGTTAATATAGGACAAATCAATAATGGTGCGGGAGAGATTATAATGGATGATAAGGAGATGGCAGAAGAACTAAATGAGTATTTTGCATCAGTCTTCACTGTGGAGGATATCAGCAATATACCGGATAGTCAGGGGTCTCACGGAATGGAACTGAGTTCAGTTAAGATTACTAGAGAGAAGGTGCTAGGAAAACTAAATGGGCTAAAGACTGATAAGTCTCCCGGACCGGATGAGGTGCATCCCTGGGTTCTGAAGGAAGTGGCTTTAGAGATAGCGGAGGCATTGGTGATAATTTTCCAGGAATCGATAGACTTCGGCATCGTTCCGGAGGACTGGAGAGTTGCAAATGTAGTTCCGCTGTATAAGAAAGGTGGGAGGCAGCATAAAGGAAATTACAGACCTATTAGTCTGACGTCAGTGGTGGGAAAGTTATTGGAATTGATCCTCAAGGATGAGGTTACGGAATACCTAGAGGTGCAAGGCAAGATAGGTCCAAGCCAACATGGTTTTGTGAAGGGAAGACTCTGCCTGACCAACCTATTGGAGATTTTTGAAGAAATCACAGGTAGGGTGGATAAGGGAGAGGCAGTAGATGTTGTATATTTAGACTTTCAAAAGGCCTTCGACAAGGTGCCGCATAAGAGACTGATTAATAAGATGAGAGGTCATGGAATTACAGGTATGATAACAGAATGGGTGGAACATTGGCTGGTTGGCAGAAAGCAAAGGGTGGGAATAAAAGGATCTTGTTCTGGTCGGCTACCGGTTACTAGTGGTGTTCCGCAGGGGTCGGTGTTGGGGCCGCTTCTTTTTACCTTGTACATTAACGATTTGGATGATGGAGTAAATGGTTTTGTGGCTAAGTTTGCGGATGACACCAAGATAGGTGGAGGAGTAGAGAGTATTGAGGAGACAGGAAGGTTGCAGAGAGACCTAGGTAGTTTAGGAGAATGGGCAAGGAAATGGCAGATGAGATTCAATGTTGAGAAATGTGCAGTTGTACACTTAGGAAACAGAAATAAATGGGCAGATTATTATCTAGAAGGAGAGAAAATTCAAAGTACAGAAGTACAAACGGACTTGGGGGTACTCGTGCAGGATACCCTAAAGGTTAACCACCAGGTCGGATTGGTGGTAAAGAAAGTGAATGTTATGTTGGCATTCATTTCGAGAGGTATAGTGTATAAAAGTAAGGGAGTGATGATGAGGCTCCACGGGGCACTGGTGAGGCCTCATTTGGAATACTGTGCACAGTTTTGGGCCCCATATCTTAGGAAAGATATGCTGATGTTGGAGAGGGTTCAGAGGAGATTTACAAGGATGATTCTGGGAATGAAATGGCTTATGTATATGAGCTTTTGTCGGCTCTTGGACTGTACTCACTGGAGTACAGAATGAGAGGGGACCTCATAGAGACATTTAAAATGTCAAAACGACTGGACAGAGTAGATGTGGTCAAGCTGTTTCCCTTGGTGGGTGAATCCAGGACCAGAGGGCACAATCTTAGAATTAGAGGGTACAGGTTTAAAACAGAGATGAGGAGAAATTTCTTTAGCCAGAGGATGGTGAATTTGTGGAATTCCTTGCCACATACAGCAGTGGAGGCCAGATCATTGGAGGCGTTTAAGGAGGAGATAGATAGATATCTAAATAGTCGGGGTATCAAGTGATATGGGGATAAGGCCGGAAATTGGGGTTAGAATAGTTTTCTTTATTCCCCCCCCCCAAATTTCTCATTCCTTTTTCTTTTTTCCCTTTTCTTTGGAGCAGACTCAATGGGCCGAATGGCCTACTTCTGCTCCCTTGTCTTGTGATCTTGTGATATCCCTCTATTTTAAATTCCTCCATATGCTTATCTAACAATCTCTTGAACTTGACCAACGTATCAGCCTCCACCACCACCCCAGGCAGCGCATTCCATGCACCAACCACTCTCTGGGTGAAAAACCTCCCTCTGATATCTCCCTTGAACTTCCCACCCATTACCTTAAAGCCATGTCCTCTTGTATTAAGCATTGGTGCCCTGGGAAAGAGGCACTGGATGTCTACTCTACCTATTCCTCTTAATATTTTGTATACCTCTATCATGTCTCCCCTAAACCTCCTTCTCTCCAATCAGTAAAGCCCTAGCTCCCTTAGTCTTTCCTCATAATCCATACTCTCCAAACCAGGCAGCATCCTGGTAAATCTCCTCTGCACCCTTTCCAACGCTTCCACATTCTTCCTATAATGAGGTGACCAGAACTGGACACAGTACTCCAAGTGTGGTCTAACCAGAGTTTTGTAGAGCTGCATCATTACCTCGCAGCTCTTAAACTCAATCCCACGACTTATGAATGCTAACATCCCATAAGCTTTCTTACATAACATAACATAACAAGTCAATACATAACAAGTAAGAGTAAATACTCCACACTTGGGGTTTAAATATTGTGGAATTAACAAGCACAATGATAATGAAATTTGCTAAAGATTTTAGAAATGGAGGATTATGTCCCAATGTGAAAGAAGAAGATAAATAAACATTTTGCATGTTCATATAAGCATGAGAGGTAGTGTGAATGGATGAAAGTGCTTTTTGTGCTCTTTTCCTTCTAAAATCTTAACCATAGTAATTTTAACTTGTGAATGAATATGCTTAAGGCAAGAACTTTACAAGACTTGCAATTGAACCTACTGGGGTAGGGTAACTTTTTTAAGCTAACTATAGAAGATGAGGTTCTCATTGTCTCATTTCCCTGTTGCATATTTTTCACAGTAATGAAGTGAAGATCACTCTGGAGTATTGATTGCTGATGTCCTGAAATCTGGTGTATCTCAAGTGGGAATTATAATGGTTGCTACATCAGCTAAATTCTGAATGATATGATTTGGATATTTAGTATTACCAATTCTTCTCCATTATGGCAAAATATTGTTCGTCGTGTAAAAAAGAGGAGCTCTTAAATGTCAAGAGATTTAAAAAAAACATAAATGTTGGAAATCAATCCTGATGAAAGATCTCTGCTGAAACAATTTTACCTATGTCATTTTTATAAATGAAAAGTCCTAGAGCTTTGAAACAGGCGTTGGATTGTATACAAATTTTATTAGTTGGCAGTACTTTTTCAGGAAGAGAGGTGAAAGTTGTACAAATAATGTGCTCCATCATTTTTACTGTAAATGGTTATAAGCAATCCAAACTTGCAACTAGATTGATAACAATTCTTGGTTTGAGAGAAAAGGAACAGAACCAGCATGAGCAAAGGATATTTAATACAGCATCATTTCACATTTTAATAATCTTTCATAAGTTCACATGAATTCATGCTCAATGTCTCCTTATTTTTAGTTTTAAAATACCTTATTTTTAGTTTTAATTTGAAAGCTGCAACAGGATTTAAATTGACCAGATGCAATGTCTTGTGCTGTCAGAAAGTTCAGAGTTGCCACCATGTCCTTGCTATTATTTGGTTATTATGACACCGGTCAGCAAAATGCATTTTGTATAATAACCCATTATTCCAAAAGGTAGTGAGATGTCTCTGTCAATTAGTGTAATGTCATTCCAGTCTATGGGGTTCTTGTACCTCCAGCTGTGGCCTGTTAATGATAAACTTGCCCAAAGGACCACTCCAACATATGGTTGATAGCTGTTCAAGGCTGAAAGGTGCACTACAAAAAATAATTCCTGTCAGCACTAAGTGAATAGGTCATAGGATTTACTACTGACATGGAACAACAAAGTTTGTTTTTGCACATATTTCTGTCTGGTCCCACTGGGAACAGTGCATTATGCTGAGATCCTATGGGTGAGTTGTTAACTAATGTGTCACAGCTGGAATTAGGGGGGAGAAATTACAGAAACTTTAAATACTGCATTATGGTAATATGCTGATAGAAAGGGGGTTTTAAATCCTGGATTATGCCTGCACATGTAATGGGGGATAAGGCTTAAATCTGGTGCTATTCAAAAGAGCTACCTATATGTTGCTCAGAAAATATCTCAAGACATGAGAGTGAAAACTAACCAAAGTCTGGCTGTGGGATCAGTGGCATTGAATTCTGCATTATTTAAGGCATGAACTGGAACAGTGGATATTAACAACTGCAATAGAGCTGTAAATAGATTCATGATACTGTTGAGCATAGATCATGTATCTGGCACTTCCATGGACTGCTTCAGTTTAAAAATATTCCTCTTGCATCGAATTGTAACTTGCCTTTGTAATCTTTTCCTGTAATAGCCCTGATCTCCTCAGGAATCATTTCTAATGTGGTTCTACAAAATATTTTCATGTTGTACAGTTGGGTGAGAGGTGTTTTGAGGCTGTTGAGTAATAGAAAAGATTGTGATGCTTTCCATTCACAGTCTGCTTAAGTACTTCAAAGTCATGAGTTGCATTTGCTGTTGGCCCAAAAATGAGTCTTAACCTTAGTGTCAGAAAAGCACCCACTACTGCATCAAAATGACATTTCCATTTCCCACAGCAGCCATCTCTTTAGCCTTTCTGAATGAGTCTGCCAATTTGGTGCTAATTGCTGCTGATTTATAGGCAATTTTGTGCTGTGGACTCTCACCCTCTAGGAACTGAATGGAGACTGCCCAAACTCATTTCGTGCAGGTTCCTTGCAGCTGTTAAAGAGAAGGCTTTTATCCCATCAGTACTGCCTGGACTTACACTCAAGTCCCCAAGGTGAAAGGACAACGTTCTCTGCTACTATTCTGGAACTGGAATTACATTGATTCCTTAAAGTTAATAGGACAATACAAAAGAAACCATGTTCTCCACACCAGGTAATTTTAAAGGGACAGATTAAATCCAAGCTATTGCACACTGTCTCTCATACACCCATACCCATTCTCAATTTAATATGCAGTTAATGGAAAACCATTCTGAAAGCAAATACTGTTGGGTTAGACCGTGCTCTATCCAGCCTGTGCAAAACTCCCCTCCAGCCTTTCACTGTGCTGCTCAGCTCAGGATGTGTGCTCTGGCTTGGGGTCCAGCTGTGGTGGAGCAGGAGGTCAGAAATCCCAATATCTGACCTCCAGCTCATTTCATACTTGTCAGCTGAAGACCAGTACAATCCAGCTTGTTGTACTTTAGTCCCCTTGGTAAACTTGGAACCATGGTGCCTTGCAGCTGACATTGAACTGCAATGTTGGGCAAACTGAGTCCACTTAAAATTCAAGATGACTTAAACCTCAAATCATTATTATTTTACCTACAATGAACAGTAGTGAATCGAAAGGATGAATCGGTTGGTTTGACCTATGGCGTTTATATATGCTGTGATGACTAGCACCATAAAAAGTTCCCATTTAGTTGTACTTGCAGATGGTTGCAGTAAAACTACTTATATCTTTGAGTATGGGGTGATGTTTAACAGAGGAAAAAAACGGAATGAGCATATCCAAATTGAGTGAATGAATGCAATATTCTTACTAAAATATAATATTGCAAAAATAATGGCACTTATGAAGGACTGCATGATTGCATTGTGTTACAGGGATTCAATTACAGGCATGAGGGGTGATGACCCAAAGAGGAGGTAGGCACAGTGGTGCTGTTGTAAATGACAGTACGAAATTCAGTGCCATTCGTTGTGGTTTGATCACAAATAGTCAAGATAGTGATATAATACTAGGAGAAGAACATAAATACTAGGAATAGTGATGAACTCTGGAGGAGAATTCATCTGGTTGTAATCAGAATCAGAATCAGAATCAGGTTTATTATCACTGACATATGTCATGAAATTTGTTTTGTGGCAGTACAGTGCAAGACATAAAAATTCCTATTAGTTACAAAAATAAATAAATAGTGCAAAAGAGGAATAACGAGGTAGTGTTCATGGGTTCTTGGACCGTTCAGAAATCTGATGGTGGAGGGGAAGAAGCTGTTCCTGAAACGTTGAGGCTCCTGTACCTCCTCCGCAATGGTAGTAACGTGAAGAGGGCATGTCCCAGGTGGTTAGGGCTCACCCAGGAACTGGAAGCAACATTGTAAATGTGTAATTGTGTTAATAATAAACTGCTAAACCAGGAGAAGTCTTTATTTTGTAAATAATAATATCTTCTGGATTTTACCACAAATCTAAATCCTAGTTCATCTTCAGAAGCGTTTCAGTGCTGCTACATAAAGGCAAAAGTGTAAGTGTCACTGTTAAAACAGAGGGGTCTAGCTTTAAAAATGTCCTTACAAAAGAGCTGGTCATTGACTTCAGGAAAGGGGACGGTGTACATGCACCTATCTACATCAATGGTGCTGAGGTCGAGAGGGTTAAGAGCTTCAAGTTCCTGGGAGTGAACATCACCAATAGCCTGTCCTGGTCAAGTCACGTAGATGCCACGGCCAAGAAATCTCACCAGCGCCTCTACTTCCTCAGGAGGCTAAAGAAATTTGGTTTGTCCCCTTTGACTCTCACCAACTTTTACCGATACACCATAGAAAGCATCCTATCTGGATGCATCATGGCTTGGTACGGCAACTGCTCTGCCCAGGACCGCAAGAAACTGCAGAGCGTTGTGGACACAGCCCAGCGCATTACAGACACCAGCCTCCCCTCCTTGGACTCTGTCTTTACCTCTCGCTGTCTTGGTGAAGCAGCCAGCATAATCAAAGACCCCACCCACCCGGGATATTCTCTCTTCTCTCCTCTTCCATCGGGTAGAAGATACAGGAGCCTGAAGGCACGTACCACCAGACTTAAGGACAGCTTCTACCCCACTGTGATAAGACTATTGAACAGTTCCCTTATACAATGAGATGGACTATGACCTCACGATCTACCTTGTTGTGACCTTGCACCTTATTGCACTGCACTTTCTCGGTAGCTGTGACACTTTACTCTGTACTGTTATTGTTTTTACCTGTACTACATCAATGCACTCTGTACTAACTCAATGTAACTGCACTGTGTAATGAATTGACCTGTACGATCGGGTTGTAAGACAAGCTTTTCACTGTACCTCAGTACAAGTGACAATAATAAACCAATACCAATATCAATACCAAGGTGACAGAATATGTTGAGAAAGCAAAACATACAAATTCATGGTCTTCATAAATAGAGGCACAGAATGCAAAAGCAAGGAGGCTATTTTGAATAATTATAAAACAATGATTAAGCCAAAATGAAATTATTTCATTCAATTCACTTTTTGGGAAGGATGTGAAGGTCCTAGACAGGTTGCAGAGAAGAATTAGTAAAATGGTTCCAATTTGAGGGTTTTTAGTTTTGTGCAGGGATCAACTATGGTGAATACTGGTTTGTCACAGAAGAAAGGCAGAATTAATTCAATCACAAATAAAAGGAAAAGTGGTATAATATTATGATATTTACTTAATTGCATTATTAAAATTACTGCTATGAAGAGCAACTGTAGAATATTATGACCAGACAATAATATGCCAAAATTAGACTGATAATTACTCTGCGCTCACTGAAACACAATCCAATTCTCATCCACTCTTCCTCCGCTGCTTGAACACTGATGCTAATGGTGTGTGAAATATATTAAAATTAGAGAAAAAACACTGATTATCTTTTAATATCAAGTCACTTCACATTGATAGTCCCAAATAATTTATAGATAACTCTCAATTATTTCTGATTACGAACTATAATCCTGATGTGTTGATGTAAGACATTACTTATTTGAATGCCGTGTAGAAAAATTCCAAAAAAAGTCACTGAGTTCTGCAAGTTTGATAACACAAATGGGAGCAAACAGTCTTAACTAACATCTCATTCAACATAATAAATTCTGTAAGCAAAGTGTTTTACATCTGACATTTCCCAGATAAGCGAAGAAGGATAAATTAAAACCATAAGTTTTGTACTTCTATGATTCAAGCAATTCTAATTCTTTATCATCTCTATAGCTTCTCTCTCATTAGAACAAGCAATGCTATATTAGAGCTCAATATTGTGGGAGGCAGACATGGGGAATTTCTCAAAGCATACTTGACCTCCTTAATTGGTTTATATCGTGCCTCTTGAGATCAACAAATCCACAGTTCATAACATTTCCAGAACAAAATCCAATTTCTTTTATATTCTTTGGCTGTTTAAGCATTGCAGATAACAACTAAGTTGCACTGAGGCTTTCATCTCTCGCTCAGCAAGACTCATTGGTGATCTCAGCTTTGTAAAATCCTCTGAGTGTCTAGTTCCATCCTGATAAATCTTTGACTTCCAGAGCCCACAGCTAACGATACTTCTTTCCAACTTGATATTGTTATATTATCCAACTAGCCGCAACAAAGTATTCTTAGAAAAAAACTTCTGAATCTTCAAAACCAGTTCAAGCATTTTGTTGGACAAAGATGTTAAACAGAGAATGAATTACAAGTCATACAAAATAGGTGGAACAATGAAGTTTCTCCAGAGGTTGCAGATTCTGCAGTTTAACCTTCTAACAGATCTCTACAGCCCAGATTAACGGTCTGGAACACCAAAATAAAGTCTGCATAAATATCAAACACTTCACTGTCACACACAAATCCATATCATTTCATTTTAAGATTTTTCTTTTCCTAAAAGACTCGTTTATTCTTAACAATAGGGAATGATGGTTAAGAAAATTCTTTCACTTTAAGCAGGACTAAAAGTGCTGAGGCACTTTGGAGTTCTGCAGCCCCTATTAGTTAATAAGGGCAGCCCTCAAAATATTACTGATATTTCTTAGTTCTTGAAAATAAGTCTGGTACATCCAACTACTGTGATAATCCATGCATTAATGATTCAGATGCCATAAAGGGTCAAGGGCACTAAATGTAATTAAAGGCCTGGTTGGCTCATCCTTATTATCTGTAAAATTGTTTTGGGCCATTCTGATTGGGGTGTGAGAAGTGCCATGTTAGAGTTTCTATCTTCAGATCGCAGGGACAGAATTGGGAAATTGCTGGCAATGTTAGCACCAAATGTTAGAGGACATAACACAAAATAATTTCAATCACTTTGTTATATTCTAGAGAATTAAATATTCAGACAGTAATATTCAGAGTAAATTTATTCAGAGTCTATAATATATACTCTTAAAACTTCAATAAAACCAATAGGTGTGAATGATTGTGTTGAATGCTTAAGTAGATAAGGCAGTCATTTAAACATTGCTTATAATAACAAATGTATAAACAAATATTTCAAAGTTCACAATAAAAGAACATTGAAAAATAAAAACATGATATGAAAAGTGATCCATCAGCGACCAACTGAAGGAAATTGTATAATGGATTTAAAGAGGTGCATAATGCAGCCAAGAAAACTTGTAAGCCTGATAATTGGAAAAATCTCAGGAACCATCAAAAGCCAACCAAAAATTGATAGAGGGGGAAGGTACTATATGTGGATAAATAGCAAGAAATAGTTTTAAAAGTCATGGGAACTTCTACAGCTATCTAAAAATGAGGAGAATAACAAAAGAAAATGACAGCCCCTCAGAGCAGTGGCAGCAGAAATTCAATGTGGAATAATGAAATCAATAGGCATGCAAAAAAATATTATAGAAAGCAAAAGAAGAATAAGTGCAATAGTGTGGGCCAATAACAGTGAGGAACTTGAAATAATTCATTCCATTAATAGAAAGTACTGGAAAAGTTAAGGGGGTGTTAAGAATGACAAATCCATTAGATCTGATAGCTAGCATCCTAGAATTCTAAAAGAGTGAATGCAGTCACTGTAAATGTGTTAGTAGGAACTTCCAAAATTCCCGACACTTTAGAATAGTCCCATCATATTGGAAGAAAGAAAATATAATATTGTTGTTCAAGGAGCAGGGAAAAAATATAGAAGCAGAGACCAGTTAGTTGTCAACAGCAGTGAGAAAAATGTTGAATCATGACTGAAGACATGGTATCAGGGAACATAAAGTAACATTGGGCAAAGTCAGCAAGGTGTTGGGAAAAGGGAAATAATGTGTTGAAAGTGTGTTTGACAAATCTAATAGGTTTTCAGAATGTAACCAGCAGGGCAGTATGGCCGAGCTACTGAATGGACTGTGATATCCATGAAGGTCAGTGATGGACCCTCAGCTATTTATAATCTATATTCATAGATTCACAGAGTCATACGGCACCAGAACAGGCCCTTCCACCCACTGAGTCTGTGCCCACCAGTTAGCAGATATTTACACTAATCCTAATTCATTTTATTTCCCCCACCTTCCCATCAGCTTTCCCAGATTTTACCACTCACCTGTACACCAGAAACAATTTAGAGTGGCCAATTACCTTACCATCTGCATGTTTTGGGGATGTGGGAGAAAACTGTAGGACCTGAGGGAAAAGCATGCTGTCCTAAGGGGAACATGCAAACTCCACACAGACAGCACCGTGAGGCAACAGCTCTACTGGCTGCTCCAGTGTGGCCATCTGTCATTCATATTAATTACATAGAACCTAGAACATAGAACACTACAGCACAGTACAGGCCCTTCGGCCCACAATGTTGTGCCGACATTTTACCCTGCTCAAAGATCTATCTAACCCTTCCCTCCCACATAGCCCTCCATTTCTCTATCATTCATGTGTCTATCTAAGAGTCTCTTAAATGTCCCTAATGTATCTGCCCCCACAACCTCTGCAGGCAGTGTGTTCCACGCACTCACCACTCTCTGAGTAAAAAACTTACCTCTGTCATCCCCTTATATCTTCCTCCAATCACCTTAAAATTATGCCCCCTCGTGTTAGCCATTGTCGCACTGGGAAAAAGGCTCTGACTGTGCACTCGATCTATGCCTCTTGTATGAATAGACATAATAACATGCAAGTTTACCAACAATATGAAGTGGGGAAGGAAAATGAGTTGAGAAGGACACAGTTTGCAAAGAAGTATTAACAGGTTAAGTGAGTGAACAAGAGGATGACAGAGAGCGCAGAAAGTTGAAAGTTGTAAGGTTGTTCACAATGGTAAGAAGAGTAGAAATATTTTTCAAACAGTGGGATACTAGTAAATGTCGTTGAGTAGAATATTTTGCTAGCACATAAAACCCAAGAAGTTAACATGTCGATACGGCAAGTGACGAGGAGGGCAAATGTTGACCATTATTGTGCATAAGAGGCTACAGAGGGTTGTAGACTCAGCCAGCTCCATCACAGGCACAACCCTCCCCACCTTCGAGGACATCTTCAAGTGGTGGTTCCTCAAGAAGGCGACATCCATCGTTAAGGGCCCTCACCATCCGAAACATGCCCTCTTCATGTTACTACCATCAGGGAGAAGGTACAGGAGCCTGAAGACCCACACTCAGTGTTTTAGGAACAGCTTCTTCCCCCTCCACCATCAGATTTCTGGACGGGTCCATGAACCCATGAACACTACGTCGTTGTTCCTATTTTTGTAACTTATAGTAACATTTATGTTTTGCACTGTACTGCTACCGCAAAACAACAAATTTCACAACATATGTTTGTGATAATAAACCTGATTCTGATTCTGATTCTGATTCTAAGTAAGGAAGTCTTGCTGTAATCATAAGGAGCTCTATGCACTTTTTTTCTCTGTATGTAGGGTAGAATTTGATACAGTATAGATTCACTAAATTGATTCTTGGATGAGAGACTTGTCCTGTGAGAAGAAATTTAAGACTGGACTATGCTCACTGATACAAAGAAAAATGAGAGACGATTTCATTGAGACATGCAAACATTGAGAGGAATAGACAGGGCGGACTGGACAAATTGTTTCCTCTACGTACAATCTAGACCCAGGGCTCATTGTCTGAGGATAAGTGATTGGCCATTTCTGACTGGAAAAGGATATATTTCTTTTTTCAGAAGACTGTGAACCTTTGCAATGCATTAACCCAGAGTGCTGAGGATGCCTGGTCATTGAGTACATTCACAGCTGAGACTGCACGGAGCACCAAAGGCACTAATGGATATGACAGAAAAGTGAACTTGTAAGGACCAACCTCTAAGGACCAGATTGCCTCCTCATTCTGTTCTGTTCTTGCTCTTGGGGTCACAAAACACAGAAACAAGCCCTTTGGCCCAGCATGTCTGTGCCAACCATTATACTTATCTCTATTAGTCCCATTTACCTGCATTTAGTCCACAGCCTTTCATGTCTTGGCAATTCAATCACTTCTCTAGATGCTTCCTAACTGTTGTGAGAGTAACTGCTTCCTCTTCCTTCTCAGGCACTGGGTTTCAGATTCCAACCACTCTCTGAATGAAAAAACTCCCCCTCAGATCCTCCCTAAACCTTCTACCTCTCAACTTATACCCATGCTCTCTTGCTTTAAATGCTCCCACCAAGGGAAGAATATTTTATCACCGACCCTTTCTACATCTCTCATAATTCTGTATACCTCTCTCAGGTCACCTCTCAGCCCCCACCATTCCAAGGAAAGCAAACCCAGCCTTACCTTGTTAGTCTCGCTGCCACATTATTTAATTAACCTTCTTCAATTGCAATGACAAGGAAGTGCATTAATGAGGCAGATCATGCTTGATGTGGCACACAGCTCACACTGACCACTACCTTCCTCAGCCCCTGGTCACTTTAACCTCTTGTGGCACCCACAGATCTCATCAGGTTCCAACCTCTCTTCACCAGCCCTCCCACAAAGTAGAGCAGTCCCCAAGCAGGATCCTGTGGCTCACCTGCAGATGATGGCCTTTTTTCACCTTAGACAATGATTCTTGTATCAAAACTCTATAGCCAGAGAAAACCACCACTTGGCACTATCTTTGTCCATCCAATCTTTCATGTCTCAAGAAATCAGTTTCCTTTATTTTAATTAATGATTTTGGGAGAAACCAGACAACTTTTCCATCCTGGTCAATGGGCCCAATCAAGTTGATTGAGTCCTGCTAGCCACAGCCAGCACAAAGCTAAAGAGTGAATTTAGCCCCCAGACTCAGCATGACTGAGCTGTACTCTTGCTCTGAGTGCTGAGTCCAGCAAACGAGGCTAAGGTCAGATGTACCATCATCTGGGCACCAGCATTTGTGGAAGTCAAGGACACGCTGACCTCAAAGAGTAACTTGCCAGCAGTCCTGTTCCAAACAGCCAGAAAAAGGTAAGTATGTTTCAGCCAAACACGAGCAGCTTAAATGAAATATAATCTTCATGATCTGGAAATCATTTCTGGTTTGCAGTATTAAACTGTGTACAGTAAATGAAAGCTTCAGTAATCCAGCTGAATGCTGCAATAAACATCTGCAATGAACATCAATCAAATGTTGTTAATGTGATACTGCCATTGATGAAAAGAAAGGAAATATGTAGAGTATAGTGAGGGTTAAGGATGAATGACAATTGATTACATTGATTACAAAGAAACTACCAGTCAGAGTTGATTTGCCTGGTGTGAACACTGCTAGTGCCTTGCATTGTTATTTTCTTGCAGGATATATATTGACTGGTATATATTTTGTGATTAGTGCAGTGATTATGACTAAAATTAAGAACTTTTCTACATGATTATCAACACTGTATTTTAAAAAGTGCAGGTATGTAGTTTCTTTCCTTTCTCTGTGGGGAAAGGTTAAGAAAGAGCTACTTTGGCCACTGGGAGGTTACAGTGCAGTGGCTGCTGCCACATGGAGTCATTCAGGTAGGTAACACAGGCACATTTAAGTTTAAGCTAAAGTTTAAGTTTAAATTTGAGAGTCAGGATAAGAAGAAATAAGGCCTTCCCACCTTCTCTGTAACTATGACTTTATAATCTGTAACTTTTCCCAGTTGAAAGATTGACTCTGTTTTTTTCTGTCTCCACAGATGCTGCTTGATGTGAGATTTTCCAACATTTTCTGTTTTTATTTCAGATTTCCAGGACCTGCACTTTGCTTTTTGGTTTAATTGGTGTGGGATGGGAGGAGGCACTGGGTGAATCATAAATACCAACACAAGCAACAGATTCTTGAACCTACCTGCACAATGTAAACCCTACCTCAGCAACGGAACACTACAGACCACCTCTTGCATTAACGTGGACTTGTCTTCAATTGTGTCTTTGTTCTTGTTTGCACTAAGGTCTTGCTTTTGGGCAGTCATTTTTTTTCACGGTATAATTTTATGTATAATATATGTTCTGTATGTTGTCTGAACCTACATGTCTGTGGTGCTGCTGCAAGAAAGTATTTCATTGTACTGTACCTCACCTTACTGGTGCACATGACAATAAACTCGACTCAACACGACTTGACTTGACAAGCCTGGTAAACTGAATTGCCTGTGTCTTTGTTATAAATTCTGTATAATTTGTTGGTTCTGCATCAGAAGTAGTTGAGCTAAATAATGTTTAAGTCCACATCCAAATCAGGAAACCTCACATATGCTAAAGAACAATGAATGTAAAGTGATAATAAAATAATTTCTTGATCTACAATACAAATTTATAATTAGCAAGGTCCTTAGTAAGCACTTTGATAATTTTGTATGTTTTGATGAGATAGCCTCTCATTTTGCTATGAAAGGATGCAGTCCCAATCCACTCAATTTTCCTCACATGGCGTACCTGACACTAGTGGAACCAACCAGTCTTGTGAATCTTCAGTGCATTCCCTCTCTGTTAAGTAGGGAGCAAAGCTGTACACAACACTCCAGATGTGGTCTCATCAAGAACCTATACAACTGCAATAAGATTTCCTCACTCCTGTATTCAAATCCTCTCCTAATGAAGACTAACATACAATCTGCTCTCTTAAGTGCTTGTTATGCCTTCAGCAACATGCATGCACACATCCCTTTGAACATCAACACTCCCAATATCTCACTATAAACCAATACTCCACTGTTCTGTTGCATGTATCAAAGTAAATTCACATTATATTCCATCTGCCGTGTTCTCACAGATTCAATTAGCTTGTACATATCCTCTAGAAACCGCTTTACATCTTCCTACCTATTCACAATCCCACCGAGTTTAATATTGCAAATTTTGGAATATGACATTTAGTCCCCACAGTCATGACATCCATCATGAACAGCTGGGGCCCAGGCACTGATCCCCACAGTACCTACTTGGCACAACCTGCCAACCTGATAGCAATCGCAGGCATGGTAGGGTAGCAGTTAGCATAACGCTTTTACAGCGCCAGTGACCCGGGTTCAATTCCCGCCGCTGTCTGTAAGGAGTTTGTACGTTCTCCCCGTGTCTCCATGGTTTTCCTCCGGGTGCTCCGGTTTCCTCCCACATTCCAAAGATGTACAGGTTAGAAAGTAGTGGGCATGCTATGTTGGCACCGGAAGAGTGGCGACACTTGCGGGCTGCCCCCAGAACACTCTATGCAAAAGATGCATTTCACTGTGTGTTTCGATGTACATTGGACTAATAAAAATATCTTATCTTTGTTCTCTGTAACCAATTTTCAATACATAACAGTATATGACCTCCATTTCCATGTGCTCTAACCTTGTTGGCTTATCTCGTGTGCAGGACTTTACTGCAAACCTTTCAAAAATCCATGTACATCACGTCTACTCGTTCCCCTTATCTATTCTACCAGTCACATCCAGCAGAGTAGCCAAACTTGATTTTCCTTTAAATCTGTGTTGACTCTGCTCAATCCTATTATCCTTTTCAAAGTTATTATATCTTTCATTATAGGTCCCAATAATGTTCCTGCCACTGATGTTAGACTAACAGCTTTAAGTCTCCCAATTTACATCCTATGAATCTGGGCAAAGAGGATTCTGATCTCAGAGGTTATCTGCTCATCTCAGAGAGGTATCTGGCCTTTGTTTAGTGTCTTGCCACAAAAGCATACTAGTCATTAGTATCAGGCAGAAACCCATTAGATGAAAAGCAGTTTCCAGAAACCTGATATTTTAGACCATGCATGATGACTGCCATTATAACCTTCTCAAATTTGGTTGAAAATATAGTGCTGCTGAAAACAGAGGAAGCCATTTATTTATGATGTCACTGAAACCAGTCCACACTCTGTTATACATCAGCATTCACATAAATATACTGTAGGACTTCTTAAAATCAAAACTTCTCAAGCACCTTAGAAAATTAATTACTTGAAGTTCAAGGATTGTAAAAATAAATGCAACTTTGTCAGATCAATTTTCCACAGTAGAAGTAATGGCCAAATACAAACACAGATAATGTGGTCATTGCCATATTTCATTTAGTGAGAGCTTGCTGTGAACGAATTGGCTGTTGCACAACCTACAGTGCCACAGCAATTACGCTTCAAAAGTACATCTTGGCTGTGTATTGCCTTGAGACGTCCTGAGATTTTGTCTGGTGTTTTATTAGCGCAAATTCTTGCTGAATAATTCACAGAAGTTCCAAATCTCAATGTCTTGGAAGTAAATATTGGTCTGTGGAAACTGTGAATAACGGATTTTGCAAATTAGGAGATAATAAGAACCAGGCCATCAATAGTCATTTGTTAGCATTGATCAATGTCTTTAAGTGGAGATAATGGAGCAAATTCATACTCCAGAACTCAAGTAGTTAATCTATGCTGTGATTTACAGGGAGTACCATGTTGTTGGTAGGACCACTCTACCAGAAGTGGCTTTAAATTGAGTCATTGTCTTCTTATTCTGATTTATGTGAAGGATCCAATGTAACTACTCAAAGAGCAGTTTGGATCTCGATCTTTATCCATCAACCAGTATCACCCCAGTGTTACACCCTAGAATTATCCTAGTGTTGCTTTTCACCCATACGCACTTCACTTGTGAACTATCCTAGTGTTGCTTTTAGCGCTTGCAATGTATATACTGGCTGCTACATTTATAACATAAATGTAGATGCAACAACATAAATGTTACAAGATACTAGAGGGCATGCCTTTAAGGTGAGAGGGGGTAAGTTCAAAGGAGATGTGCGGGGCAAATTTTTTTACGCAGAGAGTGGTGGGTGCCTGGAATGCGCTGCCAGGGGTGGTGGTGGAGGCAGATACAATAGAGGTGTTTAAGAGGCTCTTAGATAGGCACACGAATGTGCAGAGAATGGAGGGATATGGACATTGTGTAGGCAGAAGGGATTAGTTTAGTTAGGCATTTAATTACTAGATTAATTAGTTTGGCACAACATCGTGGGCCGAAAGTCCTGTTCCAGTGCTGTACTGTTCTACATTCTGTGTTCTAAATGCAAGTCCTTCCTTCTCTCATAATGCTGGCGTGATCGAAAACACTGAAAAATATCTGCCAAAGCTCAAAATATCTTTCCTGCCCAAACCCTTTGCAGGTTCTTCTCCAACAACAGAAGCATATGAAGGCTGTGCGAGAAAGAAAACGACAAATGAATGCCAAACAAATCTGATGGTCTACTTCAAGTTAGAGAAGAATGTAATTGAAACTTGTCACATAATAGTTTCCTAAAATGCTGTTTCTCATGCATCAGGTGTATTTTACAAAGTACTCCCAAATCTTGTAACAAATCTAATGTGTACTTAAAATGCTTTGTGGTATGAAATGTTCCTGTGAAGCATGTGATCAAGTTAGCTAATAAATCTATTCCACATTTCAGCATTTTAAACATATGCTGATATTTAGGCTAAATCTTGTTTAAAAGTTCTGGACATAAATATCCAGCAAATGAAGAGAAAGAAGCTTTAATAATCATCTGACTCAGCGCAAGTACTCAATGAACTCTTGAAATATCATCCACCTCTACCCATAACGCCATCAAGATCAAAATTAATTTGAACCAAAAGAGCGCCACACTGGGGGGAAGATTTGATCTGTTCTGTTGTGAGAGGATAGAATAAAAAAGGACTGGAATCACAATAACGCGTGACCTTCAGAACTCTAAAAAATAAAGTTGCACTGCGGGCTCTTCCAATGTATCACACAATCTGCTCATTATTGAAAAATTGATTATTTTGCACAGTTTTGTCTATGTTAGAACTGTATTCAAAGAAATATAACTAAATAAATGATCCAATTGATCAAGACTGCTTGAATTCCCGGAATGTTCCTTATACTTTATGTTCATTCCTGTCTTTTTTTTACTGGAGTATTGAATTGAAGCTGGTTAACATAACTGGCTGTACTTTGTACTGCTATGGGTTCTAACCCAGCACCATGGGGAAAGATACTTCTGTTATTGACAAATTAGCAAGCAGAGTTTACAGATTTGATTTGTTAGTCAGCTGTTGCTAAATTTAACAAAGATATTCAAATTAAAAGCATATACAAAATGGAAAAAAAAACTCAAAGAGCATCATTATATAATCAATTGATTAATGTCATAATCAATTAAAGGGGCTAGATCTCAAGGACGTACAGGAGTTAAAAATCAAAAACACCGCAGATACCGGAGATGTAGGAGGGAAGGGTTAGATAGATCTTAGAGCAGGATAAAATGTCGGCACAACATTGTGGGGCGAAGGGCCTGTACTGTGTTGTAGTGTTCTATGTTCTACCTGAAATAAAAACAGAAAAACTCAGCAGATCAGGCAGCATCTGTGGAAGGAGAAATAATGTTTCAGGTTCAGGACTCTTTGTCAGAACTGGGAAAGAGAGAAAACGAGTTAGTTTTTGGTAGCAAAGAAGTTGTTAAATTGGCTTAAGTGCTAAGCATACATTGCCAGGAATACCAGTGTTTGATAATAAACAGGTGATGTAGGAATGCCTGTTAATCGCTGGGCATCAGACCATCCTGATTTGCCTACGTCACATGCTTATCTTTCACATACATTACCTGAACTCTCTGACACTAAATTGACGGAGAGCTTAGTCCAATTCATGGCCTGCTTCAAATCACAGTCAGCCAGAACATATAGAAACAAGCAATATGATCAATCAATGTTTCAAAAGCTGCAACTTACAAAATAAAAGACAAATAAAGAGCTTTCTACATTTGTGTGTCATTATACTTCTTAGAAAATTCATAGAACTTTAGAAGTGGAATTGGAATAAGTTTACTATTGTCACATGTACCGAGGCACAGTAAAAAACTTGTCTTGCATAGCGTTCATACAGATCAATTCATTACACAGTGCATTGAGGTAGTACAGGGTAAAACAATAACAGAATGCAGAATAAAGTGTAATAGTTACAGGGAAAGTGCAGTGCAGGTAGACAATAAGGTGCAAGGTCATAACAAGGTGGAAACATATAAATTTGTGGCACGGAGGCCATTTGCCTTCCTTGTCAGGACTGGTAGGAAGCTCAAAAACAGACTCTCCTTTTCCAGCTCTGGTCCAATGAGATTCAGGTTAACAGCATTTAATTTCCATTCTTAGGACATAGATTATGCCGACAAGTCCAACATTAATTTGTTTGCCGTTCCTAATTCCCTTGGAAGATGGTGGTGACCTCTCTCAAACTGATCTAACCAAGCGCTGAAGCTGATCCCACAATGTACTTAGAGAGTAGCAGGTTGCTGACAATAGGGAAATAACAATATAAATCCACATCAGGATGGACTGATGCCTAATGAGTAGCAGAAGGCAAAACTCTTTCCATTCAATGCTCTAGGTCATCAAAGTCATGAGTTTCAAAGGTTCTACTGAAGAAGCTTTGCTGAGCTGCTTTGGTGCATTGTGTGTCCACTAAGCATTGGAGCCCTGGTGTACTAGTGATGGAGGAAGTGAATAGTTCGATATATGAGGGGGTTAGCCTATGAAGAGTGATTGAGTCACCTGGGACTATACTCGCTGGAATTCAGAAGAATGAGAGGGGATGTTGTAGAAGCATATACAATTATGAAAGGGATATTTAAGATAGAGGCAGGAAAGTTGTTCCCATTGGTAGGTGAGACCAGAACTAGGGGACATAATCTCAAGATTCAGGGGAGTAGATTTAAGATGGAGATGAAGAGGAGCTGCTTTTCCCAGAGAGTAGTGTATCTGTGGAATTCTCTGCCCAGGGAAGCAGTAGAGGCTACCTCATTAAATATATTTAAGACACAGTTAGACAGATTAAGGGTCATGGGGAAAAGGCAGGTAGGTGGATCTGAGTCCATGGCCACATCAGCCATGATTTTATTGAATGGCGGAGCAGGCCTGACAGGCCAGATGGCCTCCTCCTGCACCTATTTCTTATGTTCTTATGTTTTTATTGTTTTGGCCTGGTGATGTTATGTTTAATCTACATCCTTCCAGATAAGGAGAAAATAGTCTATCACAATATGGATATGCTTTATAGTTGGTGGAGAGGTTTTGTAGTGATAGGAAGTGAACAACTCGCTCCAGGACATCCAACTTCAGTCCTGCTCTAGTGGTCACAACAAGATGATGACCAGTCCAGTTGAATTTCTGGTTAATTGTAAACCCCAAAATGCTAATGGTAGGGAACTTAGCAATGGCAATGTCATTAGTGGTCATGCAGAGTGATTAGACTCTCTCCTAACCCAACGAGAATATCTACCCTGCATTCAGTCCACATACCAAGAGCGTACCTACACCCTCCGATTTCCTTTAACCTTCCAACAACACACCACTGTATGACTAACAATTTGGTGACTACGTTCTTCTTGTAAATTATAAGGTGACTAAATAGAGCTAACCAGCCTAACTTGACAACAACTGACTAAGGCTTAGCCAACCGTCAATGTGAACAGTTGCTGAACTATCAATTTATCTTTCTTTTTCTTCAGAAGTCTGACTGGGAGTTGATTTTAACTGTACCTGCACAGTGCAACCTGTACAGGTGGGTGATTAGTCGCCATCCCCCGCTCCAATTCCACTGTCTGGTACTTTACATACCTCTCTGAGCAAGTGAGAAGGATGAAGTCCGTGGATCTGATAACCTCATAAGGCCTTGACTGCAATTTTACGTAGGGGTTTGAGTAGGAAATCTTGTGTGGGCATTCCTGCCAGATGCTCATTGCAGGAAGTGAATCAGGACAAGAGAAAGCCCAAATTTTGATTTCAAAACCCTTTACATTTCATTTTCTTTATTCAAGGCCAGTGTTTGTGCTCCCTGAGATGAGTGCTTTGCTACACCATCTTATAGGGCAGATAAAACTCAGGCAGGCCAGTGAATCAGGAGTCACATATAGGCCCTGAAAGACATGAGTGAGACAAATCAATACTTACTACACTCCAGAGTTTGATTACCATTACTGATGCTAGTAATTTTTTTTTAAATTCCACAGTAGCCATGGTGGGACTCATGACTGTGGATTAATAATTCTGCTGCTGGATGCTAATCCAATAATCATTCCACTGTACTTATGCTGCCTTGTGAAAACAAGACATAAAGAACTGTTCCTCTGGACCTCATGAGGAAAATCTAGGACCTCTTTTCCCTCATCTCACCACTTCACATTCACTGGACGCTCAGCTAAGTATCAGTGATAGCTCCCACTTTGGATGGGCAGCTGACTGGGGTTGGGCCTAATGCAAGCAAGGTCAGGAATGTTTGATGACACCTCCCTATTTCCCACCCAACCAATTCCCACTCAGTCTTGTATTTGGACTCTAATGCCCATAACTCTGCTCTTCTGTTATCTCCTTTTATAGCGAGCATGAAAAGCACATTTTTAAATTACTCTTTTTAAAATACAGCAACTGGAGAAAATAATCACAAGTCCCAGACACCTGACACGACCTGCTGTGTAATATCCCTCTAATTCTTCTTGTGAATATCGTTCACTTGTGTCCTCTCAATGCATCCTTATTTTAAGCAAACTGCTATCCAAAAGTTAAAACCTTAACTTTGCTGTTCATACTTCATAACAGTAACTCCTCAGCTCTAATAAGATTATTGAGTGACTGAACTACTTCTTTCAGTTGCATCCACACTCGAGTTAAAGTACGTGCCGTGAATGAAGTACAATTTCTCACACTGGCTCCTTCTTTTTACAAAAATGAGTGGTAGTATGTTGACATTATTGTGTTACATTAAGGAGGACAGTGCAAACACTTGGAATAAATCAGCTCCTTGTTCACTACATAAAGGGTAGTTCACATGACCTCAGCTGTGATATTAGTATCAGGGTTCTACAATAGATCAGCTCAGGGGTGTGAAATAATTTAGGGCTTTGATTCTATCCCCCGATCCTCACTATAAAGTGCACAGAACAGTGTATTTCTAAGGGAAGGGGGGCAGACGGGCATATTCTGGCGTGTCACCCAGGAGCTCTGTTACTATCCCAGCCTATGGGATGAGGAGAGATGCCCTATTTTACATGTACGTTATTGTTAGTTCACATATCCAAGATGCAAGTCTACACCAGGATGCCAAAATATCCAGTGAATATTGTTAACCTCGCAGAATATACAGGGGATGAAAAGGGCCATGGACCTTCAGCCTTACACATGTCCGCCCGCTGCCCAATCAATTCACGTGATACTATTCAGTCTCTAGACTTTTACCGGAAGAAGTCAGGATGATTGTGTGCCGTCGTGAACATACCAAGTCTTCCCAAACCAGAAGCCCTGGATGAACCAGGAGATTAGCAGTCTGCTGAGGGCTGGGTCTGTGGCGTTCAAGACCGGCGATCCAGAACCCTACAAGAAGTCCAGGTACGACCTACGGAAGGCCATCGTGAGAGTGAAAAAGCAATTCCGTGTGAAGTTAGAGACACAATCGGATGCACGACAGCTGTGGCAGGGTTTGCATGTCATTACTTCCTACAAGGTGAAATCTAACAGCTTAAATGGCAGTGATGCTTCACTCCCCAATGAGCTCAATGCCTTTTATGCACACTTTGAAAGGGAGAATAACACAACACCTGTGCGAATCCCCACAGCATCTGGCGACCCTGTGATCTCTGTCTCAGAGGCTGACATCAGAACATCCTTCAAGAGGGTGAACCCTCGCAAGGTGTCAGGCTCCGACAGTGTACCTGGCCGGGTACTGAAAATCTGTGCCGACCAACTGGCTGGAGTGTTCAAGGACATCTTCAACCTCTCACTACTGCAGTCGGAGGTTTCCACCTGCTTCAAAAGGGCATCAATCACATCGGTGCCCAAGAAGAGCAGGGTAAGCTGCCTCATTGACTATTGCATGGTAGCACTCACATCGACTGTGATGAAGTGCTTTGAGAGGTTGGTCATGGCTAGGATTAACTCCTGCCTGAGCAAGGACCTGGACCTGCTGCAATTTGCCCACCACCACAACAGGTCTACAGTGGATGCAATTTCACTGGCTCTTCACTCGGCTTTGGAGCACCTAGACAATAGCAAAACATACGTCAGACTGCTGTTTATCGATTACAGCTCAGCGTTCAACACCATCATCCCCTCAGTACTAATCAACAAGCTTAAAAACCTGGGCCTCTGTACCTCCCTCTGCAACTGGATCCTCAACTTCCTTATTGGGAGACACAGTCAGTGCAGATCGGTAATAACGTCTCCTCCTTGCTGACAATCAACAATCTCAAGGATGTGTGTTTAGCCCACTGCTCTATGCTCTCTACACTCATGGCTGTGTGGCTAAGCACAGCTCAAACGCCATCTATAAATTCACCGATGACACCACTGTTGTTGGCAGAGTCTCAGATGGTGATGAGGAGGCTACAGGAGTGAGATAGATCGGCTGGTTGAGTGGTGTCACAACAACAGCCTCGCACTCAATGTCAGCAAGACCGAGGAATTGATTGTGGACTTCAGGAAGGGGAAGTCGGGACAACACACCAGTCCTCATTGAGGGGTCAGCGGTGGAAAAGGTGAGCAGCTTCAAGTTCCTGGGCATCAACATCTCAGAGGATCTATCCTGGGCCCAACACATTGATGCAATCATGAAAAAGGCACGCCAGTCGCTCTACTTCATTAGGAGTTTGAGGAGATTTGGTATGTCACCAAAAACTCTTGCAAATTTCTGCAGCCATACGGTGGAGAACATTCTGACTGGTTGCATTACCGCCTGGTATGGAGGCTCCAATGCACAGGATCGAAAGAGGCTGCAGAGGGTTGTAGACTCGGCCAGCTCCATCACGGGCACAACCCTCCCCTCCATCATGGACATATTCAAGAGGTGGTGCCTCAAGAAGACAGCATCCATCATTAAGGACCCTCACCATCCAGGACATGCCCTCTTCACTTTACTACCATCAGGGAGGAGGTACAGGAGCCTGAAGACCCACACCCAATGTTTCAAGAACAGCTTCTTCCCCTCTCATCAGATTTCGGAATGGTCCATGAACCCATGAAGACTACCTTGTTGTTCCTCTTTTGCATTATTTATTTATTTTTGTAATTTCTGTTTATGTCTTGCACTGTATTGCCGTAGCAAAACAACAAATTCATAATATATGTCAGTGATAATAAACCTGATTCTGATTCTGATTCTGAAGCAAGATACTGAACTGATGTTGATGCCAGTAGAATTGTACCCCATGAAGGAAAGGACAAGCATATGAACATATGAGTTAGGAGCAAGAGTGGGCCATTCGGTCCCTCAAACCTGCTCCACCATTTAATACCATCATGACTATCTGGTTGTTGCTTCAAATCCACATTCCGTTTACACTCTGCTCCCCCAGTAACCTTTCAATCTATTGGTTATCAAGACCCAATCTTTCTCTGACTTAATATTCAAAGACTCTGCTTCCTAGATAGATAGATAGATAGATATCTTTATTAGTCACATGTACATTGAAACACACAGTGAAATATATCTTTGCATAGAGTGTTCTGGGGGCAGCCCGCAAGTGTCACCACGCTTCCGGCACCAACATAGCATGCCCACAACTTCCTAACCTGTACGTCTTTGGAATGTGGGAGGAAACCGGAGCACCCAGAGGAAACCCATGCAGACACGGGGAGAATGTACAAACTCCTTACAGACAGCAGCCAGAATTGAACCTGGGTCGCTGGCACTGTAGTAGTGTTACGCTAACTGCTACACTCAGGAAGACCGTTCCAGAGACTCACAGACTCACAACCGTCAAGAGCTAAAAAGTCTTACCCTCATCTCTGCCTTAAATAGACGACCCCTTATTGTTATAGTGACCCCTAATTCTAGGTTCTCCCACAAGAGGAAAAACCCTCTCTACATCCACCCTGTCGACACCAGTCAGGATCTCATAGGTTTCAATCAAGTCTCTCTCAGTTTCTAAGCTCCAGCAGATACGACCCTAACCTCTTCCTCAAGGGAACCCACTGGTTCTGGGTAGTGGTCTAGTAAACCTTACCTGAACTGTTTCCAGCACATCTTTCCCTGAATAAGGAGACTAATAAATGTGCACAGTACTCCAGCTGTGGCGTCACCAATGCTATATATAACAAAAGAATAACATCTTCACTTCCGTGTTGAATTCCCCTTACAATAAATGATAATTAAGAACATTACTAATTACTTGCTAATTTCTTGCTGTAACTTCACAGCAGCCTTTTGGGAATCATGCATCAAGACATCCAGATGCCCTTGCATGCCAAAGCTCTACAATTTCTCAGCATTGATATAATACATTTCTCTTTATTTTTCCTCCCAAAAGAGTGGAGAAGCATAACCTGGCATAATGGGATATTTTTTCACTTATCAAGGGAAAAGAAATCAACTTGTGGCTACGTGTGTTGGACCCGTTAATTGGATGTTAGACTTCTGACTTCTGCCTTACTATCTGAATAGAAGAGTGACGGAATCCAGGTTGGCTTGGCTAATTTTTGATCATTTAGGGTTCCTGCTTGAAGTGTTAGCTTTAATAAATAAGTGTGACTTCAGAATGTGACTCTCAGGTATAAAGAGAAGGAGCATGCATGATGCACACTCTACCTACTTGTACCAGCTCCCAAGCTGCCTGCTCATTGGCCCTTAAAAGGATGTTGGTGATCATTCAAAAGAGAGACTGAGAATTGTTCAATTTTTATTTAAAAGCACACTTAAAAATGAGTTGGGTTATTTACTATGTTGCTGAGATTGTTGCTGTATCTTGAGTTATAAGAGGTTATTCATTATTTGCAGTATTTTATTTGTAACAATAGTATATTGAATTGAAAACATAATAAAATTTATGGGACTTTTTTAAATAAAATTAGAAAAACAGCTGGATTTCCTTACTGATCAGAGTGGAGCATTTCCTCTAATGACATGTCCAGAAATGTACTGTGTCCCTGGGGCCCAGTAATTATACTGAGGCAAGAACTGGGTCAGGCATCTTACGGTGTTGGCGGTGTTTATTAGTAAGATTAAAAAATCTATCACACTGGTACCAGAGCAACAGAGCAACAATATCACAGTACTGAAGGTCCCATTGAACATGATGATTGCTGTAAGAGAAGCAAATCTTATAAATCACAGGTGGCTTCTTTTGACACGTCTCACAATCAAACAGAGTGCCAAGTTATTTTAATGTTTAAGCCCTATATTTGCAATTTGTTTTGTGGCTTTTAGGGGCTAAAATGGAAAGTCCTTTCCCTGCTCCATTTGCAAGTTGGTATTCTTAATATCACCAAAGAGGAGTCACAGAACCTTCAGAAACTTGTGATTATTTTCATGATTGGCTGCTGGAGAGTCAACCATAAGCTGATTCCATCTGCTGACAATTTGTAATTTATATTTCTATTTAAAATTTCACTACAAGGAGCAAATCACAAACTTTCCATTAGTTTCCTTTCTGGAAAGGTATATTTTGCAGGATTTGCAATTGCAATCTGAATTTTGCAACAAATACAGGGAGACCTGATTATTCAGAGGCTGAGTTGTGTTCTTGCATTGATATGTGCCTGGTTCTTGACCTGAGATATAATAGCACCTTTTCAAGTGGAAGCAGCATAGATTATTGGAGTTTGAAGTAATTCTGACCAGCTAATTACATGGAGGATGTGGATCAAATGCATTAAAAAGCAGAAGCAGATTGAATGCTGTATTAGTTCCTTGTTGAATGCATAGTATGTCAAACAAGTTCCAATTTTTCAGTTGGGAATAAAATCTTTAGACTATAATTATTGATAAATCATTTATAGAAGAGATTTACATCACAATACAAAAAGAACAGAGGTTGTGGTAGCCTAAACCAATCAGGACGAAATTCAACTTGTGTTGGAATGCAAAATGGGTTATTACATCCAATACATGTTATACACCCCACCAGTACTCAGTTCCATGGACTCAAGGCACTACAAGATTTTGGGAGGGTTTCCTTGGGGTCTAACCAAAAATCTTGCCAAGGATGGGTCTTGTGCACTTCACTTATTCACCACTGGGATAGAAGTAAATCTGTCAGGCAGTTTCTGTGTGTCTTTGTAACCTAATTGTGATCAACAGCTTTACTGAATTGTAAATGATGACCTTTTGATCTTTCTTTCTCTGAGTTCAGACTTCAAAGCAAAGCGGGAGCATCAAGACTTTTTTTTCAATGAATCTGTTTGTTCCAGGCAGCTATCAAAGTGGGGCTAGTGGCATGTTCCCCGAACATCCAGCTTAAAAGTGGGCTTCACATTATAATATAATTAGATTTGCCAGAAAATAATTTCCATTTTTAATATTTTGGAATAGGGGCTAAGAGGAATGTAAAGTTCTGTAACCTGTCATACATTTTCTTGCTTCTACACATTTCTTTCCTAATAAACTTGATTTATAGTTTTTCAGACTGGCGTGTTCCTCAGTCACGTAGATCATGAGTCCATAGCAGTAGTCCTTACTATTTTCAGTATGTAGCTCATTTATAAAAGGTTCATTGTTTCCCCTCAGGTCCATTATCCCAGATTCATTTGTGTACAGAGGTTATGTTTCAGTTCATGTGAATGGTGGGCTGCTTATGGAAGGAGATCTGTGGACCAGACATGAAAAGGTATCTGAAGTGGCCTTGAAACATAACAGCTTTTACTCTCATCACTTGAGTTAAGTTTTTGGAGCAGACTGTTTCCAACTTGGTAAGGAAACTTACCAAGCCACAAGCTCTCCAAACTGGTGAGAATGTTTCTTTTGTGTGACTTAAAACAACACAGCAAGCGCTGTGAAAATATTCACCCTGACACATAATCTAAAGGAATGTACCAGCTTCAGCAGTTGGTCCCAGCGGTTAGCCTGCATGTTATAAACCTGCCGATTTCTGTTTGTTCCATTTCAGTGGGATTAAAATCAGGCTAATAATACAATTGGTGAGCAGACTACTCTGCCAGGTTACCACCCAATGGCACAATTGGAAATTACCCCCAGAAGTTCAACAATAGAAGTTGCAACTTCAGGCAAATTTGATCTGCTCATGTGATTTTGGATACAGTTTGGCGAATCGACAAGCAATCAAGAATGACCAATTATAAAGGGCACCTATAGTAACATAAACTTGTCCTTTTTATCCAGTATTGTGAAAGGGTTATATAATATGTTATATTATGTTATGTCATGTGCATATGTTATGTCCTGTGCACCATTTTAATCTACTAGCACTGACACAAGGAAAAAGATTCAACAAGTATAACTTTGTTTCTGACCTAGATCTACCATTCGTTTTTTTAATAGATTTTCTTTTGCATTCCCAGCCAGCTATATTCTGTGTTACTTAATCCAAAAAGAATGTTATTCTTTAAGACTGCTTGAGGGATAGAGGGAAGACTTAAAAGATTTCAACTTCCCTCCTCCCCTCCCACCACTACCATTACTACACTGCCCCCCTACCAACCACTAATTCCGTACCCCTTCTCAAGCGCAGCATCTTGCATTTTCTGTTGCTGCCTTCTGTGCTAATTTGTTCAGACCTTGACAGAAACTTGGCGTCTGTGAGTCCTGACTCTGTTTCTGTGACAGGCTGGCTGGCAGTTCTCTGCTGGGCTGCAGGATGTACTAATATTTATAGGCCTGTGTAGGTCTCCTGGTCTGTTGAAATAACACCACTTCTGCAGTTGACTGCTGCTCTGTGGCGGGCACTTACAAACAGCCATCAAGGGAGGGGATTTGGGCTAAGTTTTCATGAAAACATTAAATGTTTAACTAAAGAGAAAAAAAAGTCTAAATTAAACTGAGCAGGCTCCTTCAGGCAAAGTATAAATAATGATGTCACTCTTAACGAATATCTCACTTCTAAAGGAAACCTCAAAGGAATTAGTGTGTAAAATTGCTGACAAGCATTTATACAAGCTAATGCTAAGTCTGTGGCTTGTCCACTCTGTGTTCTTAAGTTACTTGGCTATTACTGATAAGAGAAAAATGTTCTGTTTCCAAAGTGAAAGTTACTTTGTAGGCGCTTCTCCAGTTACAGCTCTGATGCAGCCAATCTTCCAGAATGTGTGTGTTTTCCCCTTTTGGATTTTAAAACTGAAACTTGAAATTGACACGAGTTTAATGTCAGAGGAATGTCGTTACCACAGATTTGGCAGGTTAATGTATTCTTGCAAACAACAGTGAGCTGCTTTTCTGAGACGCTATTAGTTCCAGCATCGTATTTTGTTTCTGAATTTTCCTTGCAGACGATATTTAGCATACATTGTAGCAGTTGCCTTTAAGGATTACTTCATTCAAGGGCAAAATTTCCCTTGAAGAGAAACTGTCCTTTAATCCTAAAATGGGAAAAGCAACACACAGCTGGATCCCATGAGCTTTCATGCAGTAACTCCACAGTTTAAATTTTGTAAACTCTATTCACAAAATAAAACATAATTAAGATAGGAAATAGAAGCAGAAGGAACCCATTCACCCCTTGCACTTGCTCTGCCATTCTATAAGGTATTTTACCTCAGTGCCCTTTCCTGTACTAACTCCATATTCATTGACTTACTATCTGAAAATCTATTGATCTCTGTCTTGAATATTTTCATCGATTGAGCCTAGATGAAGAAGGGTCCTGACCTGAAATGTTGACGGCCTGCTTTTCCCCCACGGATGCTGCCTGGCCTGCTGAGTTCCTCCAGCATCCTCGTGTTTTTCATCGAGATTCCAGAATCTGCAGTCCTTTGTTTCTCATCGACTGAGCCTCCTGGGTCGAGAATTCCCAAGATTTACCACACTCCGGAGGGTGAAATTTCTTTTCATTCCAGTCCTGAATGGCCAATCCCTTATTCTGAGACTGTGATCATTGGTTCTAGATAGCCCAGCCATTGGAAGTACCATCCCTGCATCTACCCTGTCAACCTCTTTATCAGTTTTGCATATCTCTATTTTTATACCCAAGTCCCCTTGCAATAAAGGTCAGCATATGATTCACCTTCCTATTTGCTTGCATGTTCAATCTCACTATTTAAAAAATACTCTTTCTAATTTCCCTACCGAAGTGGGTGGGCTCACATTTGTTCACGTTATATTCTGTTTGCCATGTCCCTGTCCATTTTACTTCTGAAGTCTCTTCATATCCTCCTCATAACCCACAGAACGACCCAGCTTTGTATAATCAGCAAACCTGGATATATTGCATTGTCCAAATCACTAATATACAGCAGATGGTGAGCAGCTGGGGTCCCAGCACCCAGCTCCCCACTGCTAGTCCCAGCCACACAACCCAAAATATTCTTCCTCTGTTTTCTTTCTAATCCTCAATTCATGCCAATTTTTTGGGTTCTCCCCATGTTGAAGGACAGTGTTTTGAAACAGAGGCGGTTTTGTAAAAGGCCTTAATCTTGCAGAGGTTGAGTGTGAGGCCCATCCTCTTGTCTGCTTCAGAATGAATGAATCAGTGACATCCTGTACCTCTGTCCCTGAGCATGCGTAAATGCCAAGCGTACGCATACTGCAGCTCGACTGCCGAGTTTTGGGTGATGGTTGTTACTCATGAACCATATATTAATTCCTCAAGTGTTAGCCATTGCTTTTTTACTGTCATGCCAGCTCATATAGCTTGCTTTAGGACCCTTGATTTCAGACAAAATTAAATCACCTTCAATTTTTACATAAAATTCTACCATATTGTGGTCCACTGTTCCCCAACAGCCCCTTAAGTAGCAGATCACCAACTTATTCTTTCTCATTACACAATACCAGATCAAAAAAAACCTTTTTCTCATTGATTCATCAACATCCTGATCTAGGGAACCGTTTCATGGAATCATCCTCCAAACAGTGACTGTTAATTTGATTTGCCCAGTCTATATGTCAATGGAAGACCACATAATTATGGTATTACCTTAGTTATGTGTGCCTTCAATTTCCTGATTTATATAGTGCCCCAATTGAAACTACTTCTTGGCTGCCTATATACATGTTTCTTAACTCCGTCCAAACCAATTCTACCTCTCTGCTGGGAGTTCTCTGCCACTAAGATCCTTCCTCTCAACTGCTTTTATTTAATTCTTTTATATCAGGGCGATCCCATTTTGCTTATCCCATCTAAAAGTTACATACCTTGGCATGCTCAAGTCGCAACCTTGGCCACCTTTTTCCTTTTTAGGAGAGGCAACAGATTGTAATTTATGGATAAATAAAAGGATTGCTTAGTTACACCTGGGGTAACTCCCAAAGCCATAAATGGCACCCATTTTCAGCATTATGAACAAGGTAGCACTTTATTTGCTGTGTCAGGTTTAATTATGTATTCGGATGAACCAAACAGTTTGCTTTATAGTAACAGAGACTGTGTTATATATAATGCCATCAGTAATTTCCTGGAACATGATTGGCTGCAGGGTGTTCATAAATAGGCCACATATCACACCTCATCAAATGGTATGAATTTCTCTTTTTAAAAACGTACTGATCTAAGCCTCAGTGCCATAAGCTGATGGATTACAGGAATCATTCAATAATTCAACATGTGCCGAAGTTTCCTGGTAGCAAAATTCCCTTTTAAGCGCATGGGTTTCTCCCATGTAACAAATGGAAATTTTTGGAAATTGTGTGAAACTGTTCTATACTAAGCATTCTAAATGTCGCCTGTGCTGACACTACAACTGTCTCAATTATAAGATAAGATTTCTTTATTAGTCACATGTACATCGAAACACACAGTGAAATGCATCTTTTGCATAGAGTGTTCTGGGGGCAGCCCGCAAGTGTCGCCACGTTTCCGGCGCCAACATAGCATGCCCACGGCTCCTAACCCGTACGTCTTTGGAACGTGGGAGGAAACCGGAGCACCCGGAGGAAACCCACGCACACACGGGGCGAATGTACAAGCTCCTTACAGACAGCAGTCGGAATTGAACCCGGGTCACTGGCACTGTAATAGTGTTACGCTAACCGCTACACCACTGTGCCTGGGGTTCATTGATTTCATTTAATCGATTATTACGGATGTTTTTAAGTGACCTTAGGGACCTGATGACCTCTCGTGAGATGAGTTACAAACCCTCCCTGTCCACTCAGAGTTCTTAAAGAATGGAGGGAATGTTTACCACATTAAAGGCGTCATAGAAATAAAGTTGTTGTTGTGATTACTTCCTTGCTGCTGTGTTTGAACAGACGGGTACTTAAGTCCAATGGCTTTGAAATTCCATCACATATGCTTGGTATTTTAGCCCTGAGCTAGGAATTTTGTCTACGGTTCATTTGCACTCTATCTCCATCACAGCCAGTAGCCTCAATAAATTTACACACTGTTTGGCAGTTTAGATCACAAATCCTGTGTGATGTGGGAAATAAGGTGCTGTGAACACTTGGAAGTTAGAGTACAAACTTTAAAATGGCAAGTCAATCTGACGATCGCAGAGTGAGCTTAGGCAATGAAAAGTAAGACTCTGACTTCACTGCGTTGACTCCTAGAATGGACAGTACGGCTGGAAAAGTCACTCAAAGCTGGGAGCAGGATGTTACAAAAGCCAGAGCAGAACAAACACAATTTTAATTAAGCTAGTCTACAAAACTTCCTGGATGCGATGCAGGTAGGGCGACATATTGCACGGGAAGGACTTGCAGATAAAGTCGGACAGGCTGAGGGGGAGAGCCCACCTCTGTCAACCCCCCCCCCCCCCCCCGCCTCCTCCAAAAGTGCAGATTTGCACTAACGAAAATTCAACAGCCTGACAAGGCTGGCAAGTTATCATGTACTTTGGAATCCAGAGTATAAACATAACATTTATCAATTAAATTACTCTTCAGATTTCCAGAGGAAGGTACGTAAAAACACTAATCTTCAATGTGATACTGTTGAAGCTTACAGTACTTGTGGTGTTCAATGGTCAAGCCACAAAATCGGTAACTAGCAACAATCTGCAAGATAAGTAAGCACAATGATCAGCAAAAATACACTTCTTTGTATGATGTTTCTTTATCGCTATTGCAGCATCAAACCGTTTGAGGTATCTCTTCCAATGAATGAAACAATAGGCTTTGATATAACCATTCCTATCCTTTTTCACTTTGATATCTTTGCTCACCATTGTTCCAACAGAAACAGTCCAAAATAAAAGTTGCATGTTGCCCACTGGCTTGTAAGTGTTGTAACAGAGTTAATTAAAGACATTTAAGAAGAAACAATAAGCACATGTTGTGGCCACATTTTGTTTTGCAGCGTTATCTGACTCTTCCTTAATAATGGACTAGCAATAACCGGAGAGATTCATTGCCTGATGACTGAATTCACCTTACTGTAAGCAGGCAGCTCTTCCAGTCAGCCTTCAGAGACAAGAGTGGATATTGCATGGGTCGGAGTAGCTTGTTTAATTTAAACATCATAAAAATCATTACAGGATATACAGAAGTCATTAAAACTTGAAATTTATTTTCCTCAGGCCAGTCACATGGATGTCTGCAAAATTAATGCAGAGACAGACAAATATCAGTGTCACCTCATTCTGTAGACATCTGGTGGACACGGTGGTGGGTGGGGGAGGTGCTGGGAGGAGGTTGGAACTGCTCTGAAGGCTATGTGCAACAGCATGGTGAATATCATTCAAAAATAAGTGTTTACCATTCCAGTGTACACTGAGGCCAGGGCACTTTTTCCTCAGAAGTAGAGAGGTGAGGGGAGTGACTAGCTAATCTCCTCAATCTATATTATGCATTTCTCTGAAAACTCAGAGAATTTAGACTGCATGTTATACTGGTAGAATGGGTAATAGCAATGCACCAGGCTGTTGTGGGTACTTCACGATTTGGATGAGCATCCGAGTTTCCTTCCTGAATTTGAGGCAAAACTGATGCCAAATACAATTTTCCCCTGAGAGCGGTTTATCTGCACGTACCATTGATCAGTCACAGTCCCTCAGTTACGCAAAGAGAGCCAGGACTTGCATGGCATCCTGGGAACACAATGGAGCTAATTTGATTGATCAGAATGTAAAATCCTGCATCTAATTTTTAGTTCAGCTCTTTGAACAAAGACAACTAGTCAAGATGCTGGAAAAGAATTCAGTAAACAGACGTGCGGTCGATCAATTAATAAATTGCAAAGTTTAATAACTGTTATCCCTCTCAAGGTTCAGAAGGAAAACAGTTTCTTCACATAATAACTGGGCTGTAATTCGGAGCGTTGTTTGCAGACATTGTTGCCATGGTGAAGCGTCTTGCAAGTCGCAAAATTGAAAAATGAGAACAGAGAGCACTGTTGAAACCCATAATAATATCACTTAGTCACTTAATCTTTTTAAAACCAAACTGCTTTAAAACTTTATATTCAGAATCTGGACAAATTAACAGCTGATGCCAAACCCAGGAGTCCCATCGGAATCATAACAGTTAGCCCTGTTGTAGGATAAACTGTATGTGAGTGGGCTATGAAATTGCAGGTGAATTTTATTGCAGATAAAAAGGAAAAATAATGGGTGATACACATGCTGTCAGGATGATTTTTGAACAGCTAAGGCTGAAATAGAAATTGACCTAGAAGATGCGGCATTCAATATGTCCAACCGTTTGACAAAACCAGACATTTCACTATGTAGAAGTGTCACACTGAATGGTGTCCCAGTCAGACCATACATTGACCCTGATTTTGATCACCCAGAAAAACACCAAGGCAATTGCTAGAGCACTGGAGACAATGCATAGAAGAGCCACAAGAATGCTCCCGAGAGTCAGGGATCTGAAGTATGAGGAAAGATGAGATAGACTTGGATTTTTATTTCAGAAAGGAAACATCTGAAAAGTGATTTCATTGGGTCATATAAAATAAGAAAAAAAGTGAATCCAGAACATTACTCCCTGTACAACAGTGGAAGCAGGATAGAGGTCACAGGTTTGAACTAGTGGAAGGTAAATTTCAGAACTGAAATCAGGTGGTGTTCTCCCCACATGGAGTGATTAACACTTGGAATTAATTTCCAGGCAGGCTGACAAAAGCACTGAAATCATTTAAAAAACATCTGGACGCAACAATTGCTGGAGTGGAGTGTGGTAATGTGGTTCTGGAACGATGACTTAAGACGGACTGAATGCTTTCCTCATCTGTAAGTATCCTGTGGACTTGTGATCTATATCTTAGAAAGAAAAACAGCACAAATCTGTGCTGTCAATGTAATCTGATTACAAACTTGCATCATTGGAGCAGAGTAAATAATAATGAGAATATTGTATACCCTCCTTTCATTGTATCTTTCTCAAAGCTCTTATTTTTACAGAATAAAAGTCATTATTTGCACTTAAATTTGAAAATATATCTTTATTGTATTGCCAACCATGTGGTTTAAGATTTAAGTGGTTTTCCCTTCACATTTAACATTTCTATAAAATCACCTTGAAATGCCACAATTAGTGAGCTCTGCTTCATCATTGAATAATTCAGTGGATTGACATCTCTTTGGGTCTGTGAATATACTGATTCTAAAGAAGTTTATTATTTTATGTAATTAACACCATGTGACATGCAAGAGGCTGGCATGAAAATACCACAAAGGATTTAACTCTAACCATCTTTTCTGCAAAACTGTGATTAGTTTCTGCAATATGTTGAAAATTGAATGCTGTGCTACTTTTGGCTCCTATTTTTGAGTGTTTTCTTTCAGAGTAGGTCTCTATTTTGTTCCCAGTTTATCCACATAAATAACCACAACACAAATTTGAGATTTTATACAAATTCCTCAGTGCAGCAAGGTAAAGCTTTCTCTTTTCAATTCACTCCCTTAAAAGCATACAGAATCCCCAGCCACAGTCTATCCTTTTTCATAGTTCAGTGAGTATAGTGATAGGCCTCTTGTGTTGAACTTTGAACTTATCAGAGCCAGACATCAACAGGACAGGGTCTGCTGGGACCACACATAAGCAGTAGAGGAGCACACTTTGTACTCTGTGATTATTCCAATGTCAGAGTTCACTCAATCAAACCACTTTGCTGAAAGCATCTTCGTGATTGGAGGCCTCAGCAGAGGGGGTCTGTTTGCACTGAAATGCGGTTCCACTTAAGAGGTTAGGCAATTATATTTTAAATGCTTTAACTGTAAGAATGTTAAAATGGATACCAACTCACCTAATGTTAACTGATACATATCCCAAGTGCTGATGTATCAGCATGAATATGCAGAATGATGTTAACTGCAATGATGTTTTAATTTATCTTTTCTTTATCTTTCAGGAAGTATTGTGAAAAACCATGTGTGTTTTATTTTAATTTGACCTGCAATTTTTGCAACAACTTTAAACTAAACCTAAGCGTTCTTAATCTGTCTCAGTATTTTTAAGATATTCTGACTTTTCCCCTGTGTCCAAGTTACTTTTTTACCAAATTTTGTTTTTTAATGAATTTTGCATCATTGTAGCAGTTTAGAAATAATTGTTCCCTTTCGATGGGTGCAATGGCTGTGAGCAGAAATCCTGTATTGTAAAGTCATTCAGTAATGTCCCTTCTGCTGACTGTCGAGAACAAATATCAGTGAGGACTGTTAACACAAGCTGCTCAGACAATGTAACAGCACTATAAATCAGATCAGGCTAACTGTCCAATCAGGAATTGTGACTTATTGCGTTAGAATGCACTATACAAAGGTGTAGGTAATGTGAAACTATTGTCATTTGCAATAACTCCAGCAATAAGCTCTTAGTTGAAAAATCCACAAACTATGTTATAATTAGACTGCTTGAAGAAGTGCACAAAGAAATCTTAAACAGGAGAAATAGTGCACCACCAAAAGAAATTAAAAATCTGACCATTTAGTTATTTTCGTTGGAAAGCTAATATGCAAAAAAAAAGACACTCGGATTATTTCCAAGGCATTAATGCCATTGAGATATTGTACGGGATGTTAAAACCTCAAAAAGCAACTTTTATAACCAGCATTTGAACCTTGAAGTTTGAGAACTGTCGAGAAAGTATTCCCAGCTATAAATTATTTTTAACAGAATGCACTGTGTAGCTGGGGAAAGCAATTTTCTTTCATGCCTTCTGCCCCTCGGACAATAATTGCCATGGAGGACTGCTGTAGTCAAAATGTTCTGCCAAGTTGAAAAGAATGGCTGCATAAATGGGGAGATGATTGCTGAGTTTCAAAACTGACCATCACAATTGATGACTGGAAAATAACTCTAGTCAGTAGATTACTCATCAAAAGAAATTAATATGTTCATATTTTCTCACATAGAAGGAGGCCATTCGGTCCATTGAGTCTATGCTGGTCTATGAGTCTATTGCCAATCCCATTCCTCTACTTATTTTCCTGTAACCTATAATTCCTTCCCCTTCAGTGGGTAAGTTACGATTACTTTATAAGACATCTATCCTATTTTCTCAGGTCTATCCTTTACAGTGAATCCTCTGTACCAGAAGGTTCAAGGAAAATATTTGGACTTATAATTGCCAGAAGGGAATTTCACCTGTTGGCAGTGAAAATTAAGAATTTAGATGTGACTGTTTTTAAGTGGATGGAAAATTTTGTGCATACAGGCTTGCCTTAATTTCCAACATGCACAATGTCAGAAACCGCTCTCTATTTGCTAGCATAAGTAAATAGAAGAGCCACAGATGGCAACTTGCTCAGTTGCTGTGTGTGAAACAGGCTAAACCTGCAGTCTCTTCACAGTAGAACCATTTTACACACCATCTTTTTACAATCTGCTAATGGATCTTGCTTCTTGTTCACATCCGGGAACAAAATACATCTTTAATTATAAAGATGTTATTTAAATGGCTGCACTTATCTTTTGAATCAGCTCATCTTTCAAAAATACTGAAAACTTTTTCTCATACCTTATTTGAACGTGATTGAATGTATATGGTTATTGTACAATCGATGTTGTCAATGTGACCTCTCAACTAAACGAACTCTGAACCAAAACATTTTCACCCAGCACATGATCTAGTAAATTAAACCAAGTAATTTCTGGAAAATTGTCTAACATATGTCCTATTGGTGCTTAAACTGTGCTGTGATTAGTCTGGGTGTGTTGAGTGGTGGGGTGGGTTTATGTGCTCTCTCTTTGAAATATATTTAATAACATGATCACAGATGCTTTTCAGCAGCAAGTCAACAATTTGATTAGACTCACAATACCATACATGGCAATGATCTATGGGTGGGTCAGAGGATCACTGGGGACCTCCCATACTCTGCCTCAAACCCCAATGTTACCATACATGGCAATGATATTTTCGTAACATCCTGACTAATATATCTTTTGCCTAGTGCAATATTTTCATTTGAAAATTTTGTACTTGGTGTTTAAAAAAAATAAGCAAAGCATTTTGGAGAAATTAACAGACTGCTTCATTAAACAATCCCATGAGCAGTGTTTTTGAAGAGTCTAACTGTATATCAAACAGCATTTGGCTTTGCTGGGATCCATGTGCCTGTCTGTAATGTTCTGCCAGAACTGAGTGCTCCTCAGTCAACCTTTGTGCTGGCATTTGTCACCAGTTCATCAAACCAATCTCCCACTTCAGTTATTTGTTGAATTGCATTTCAGAGAATTTCTGTTTTAAATCATATGATATTTGCTCACTGTTCCATTTATCTTTCTTTATCAATACTGGGGGGGGGGGAGTTTAATCCAGGTGATCAGGTGGGTTTTGGTGGGGGGTGGGGAGGTGGCAGGGAATAAAACTGCAAAGAAAGCAATGCCTGAAACTTAATGCAAACCCAACAGCTTTGTGATTTGCCCCACGTGTGTCAGATTGTAATCAGGAAACCCATAAAGGAGAGGTGGGTTGACAAGTGATATGTTACTATTGTTCTTTGAGGCTAATCTTCACAGAAATTTGTGAATTTAACGCAGAGCACATGAGCTTCCTGAGACTCACCAGTGAATCCGTCACCAGAACACAGTGGTATTGAGGGCCGTGGAATTAATAATCAGATCTAACCATCAATACCGCAGCCTCCAAGCAGCCAGCAGCCCCAGTGACTCTGTGAAAGACTTTCTTCACAGGAGTTGTGTTGATTCTTTATTTAAGAAAGTTTGCAGGAACACTTGATAGGATTTGTGTTAATTGAGTTGACTAAACTTTGTTCAGTCTGAACATTTTGGTATCTGCCTGCTTACTTCTTGGAGTTAGTGGCTCTGCATGGGATATTACAATGTGTTCTCCTCAGGTAATACTGTGGGACCCAGAGGAGGAGATGCAACCCAGAAGCCTCAGGAAGAATAGCAGGCTGCTCAACATCTACAGCAGTACACAAGGGAGGGGATGCAGAGAGGTCCAATTCATAGTTGTTACACACAGGGGATCAGTTTTCTTGGCATCGATGAATGGGGGAAGCAGGCTGTCACAACAGATTGTGGAAGGTCTTTGTAACGTGTTAGACGAAGAACTGCTGCCTGCTGGATCCGGTGAATATGCTCTACCACTTCCTTATAATGGATACCGTTCTTAGCTTCTGTACCTTAGGATCCTTCCAGTCCTCTGCCAGCGATGTGCAGGATTTCATGGTTGACCAGTCATATGTACATCAGCTGGCTGATACCTTATTCTTAACCTTACCTTAACTCCACCACAATGAAACCAGCCAGAATGAGCAAGCGCACGGGTTTGTGGTTCAGACTGGCTTTCCACAGCTCTAACCTTCAACGGACTGAAGGAGTGTGGTTTCAAGATCACCCTGGAATGTTCATTCATTGGCTACACTTCCAAACCATTAACTTTCCAGAGTCGAGTCATCACAAGAGGATCTTTGTCCAAGTGAGCACAAAGTTTTGGGGTAGTTACAATGATTCTTTCATCCTGTGGCATCCCTTTTTTTCCCCAACACATTCACACCTCCAAGAAGACCTAGAGACTGTCTGCGGCCAAAGGAACAAACTGAAAGTGTGTCTGTGACCTTATCTTCCAAGCACAGGAGAACCATAAGCAAGGCAATCCAGAAATGGTGTCAAGCAATCAGTAAGAATATTAGAAATGTATATTGGGTGCACTTACTGCTCTGAAAATCGACCAGCCGTAATCTCAAGAACAGAGGTGGTGCACAATATTGTACGATGCTTCACACAAGCAGTAGCGGGAGAACAAGAGGAGGAAGATGCTTATGCAGGCAGTGTCCAAAAAGCAGCACAAAGAAGGTCAGGAACATCTCCATGACTGCAAGTCGCATTCAGCCTCCAAGAATATAACCCCTTGTTGCTTTTCACTCTTCTGCCAATCCAGATCAGTCCCACAAGTATCAATGCCAGTCTTGACTACTCACTATTGATTACGACCTGTCCATAATTACTCCATTGCAACGTTCAACGAATATAACTGCTGCAGACCAGAAAGCCATGCCTAATATTAATTTTACGCAAACCCAAGAACTTATGGATAACAAAGCTTTCCACTGCTGTTCCTGCCTCCACTACCTGCTCTCACTTGCTTGTGAAGTGTGAGTCATCAGGTGAAAACCTTACCAAGACGTACTGGGTTGGTGTACAGTAGACAGGAGCTGTATCCCGGTACACTAACAGAGCAAGTAACCCTCTCTGTGGAAGAGTCATTGTCATTCTTCTGCACACCACAACCTGCTGTTGAATCCTATGGCTACCTCCATCAAATCATTCTTGGTGCTGGCTGCAGACTTCATCCTAGCAGGGAACACAATACCCCTGCTCACCATGACATCCAGCCAGGCTTCGGTGATTCTGGGGGTTTCCTTGCTGAGTCCATCAAATGTAATGCTCACAATGTGTCTTTAAATAGTGGAATGACAATTGTGCATATCCCCATCATACCCCCTCAGCCTAATTGGTTGGGAAATCCAGAAGTGATCCATCCGCCCCACAGTTCAATTAAAGCACACAGCCCCCCATTTCTCCGTCATTCATGTGGCTATCTAAGAGTCTCTTACATGTCCTTAAAGTATCTTCCCCCACAACCTCTGCTGGGAGTGTGTTCCACACACCCACCACTCTCTGCATAAAAAACTTACCCCTGACATCCCCCTTATATGTTCGTCCAGTCACCTTCCCTTTGCTCATAAGAGCCTTGTGACTGTCTCTGCATCAGTGACTGCAGTGCTGCATCTGAATCAGAAAGTTATTGGATCAAGGCTAACTCCAGACTTGTCTCCATACATTCTGAGCTGACATTTCTATGTAGTTAACTCTGCCTAGTGTCATGTGGACATAAAGATACCAAGATGCTTTTTGAAAGGGATCTTCTACAGCTACTCATATCATCCACTTGCTATAATTCTTTCATTTCATCAAATATTCACCAGAACACTATCCGTAATTAAACTAATGGAATCGTTACTCCATCCAGTCATTAATGAACACCTTGAAACATTTTAATATTGCCATTGCTATCTTGAAAACATCTTTTAAAATGTAAGGATGAAGTTGCATAAAGTCAAGTTTCTGTAAGTCAGATGATTTGCCATCCGGGGAGCCGCTGTACACAAGTGGGCCACCTCATCTCCCTACATAACAGTGACCCCACTTACAAAATGCTTCTCATAGCAGTGAAGCATGTATACCCCAAGACTGTGAACAGTGGTATCTAAATCCAAATTCTTCCTTGATGTGCAGTCACCAAAGGACCTCAGCTGTGCTGAAAATGTATTCATAATTGTGGTGAGTTTGCAATTCAGCTACATTCTCTTTGAATGAAGTCACAATATCACTGTTATTGTGTAAAGCATTACAATAATCTCTGCTATTTGTGTTGTTCTATTTATCACTTTAACTTTGCCAATAACATAACTTACTGGAAACCACACTTCTACAATATTTGCATAACATCAGTACTTAATCGATGTTGCTCAGTCATGCTGTGAATTTTTTTTATGTATTCATTCAAGGGATGTGGACTGAGCCAACATTGAACTACCCATCCTTAGTTAAGGGCAAGAAGATGGTGACAAGCTGCCTTCTAGAACTGCTGCGGTCCTTGAGGTGTGGGTATCCCACAATGCTGTTGGAGAGAGTGTTGCAGAATTTTGACTCAATGATGGTGAAAGAACAGCGATATATTTCCAGGTCAGGATGGTGTGTGGCTTGGAGAGCAACTTCCAAGGGGTGGTGTTCCCTGTGCTTTCGCTAACCTTATCGTTCTGGTTGGTAGAGGTGGTGGGTTTGGAAGGTGCTGTCTAAGGATTCTTGGTGAGTTGCCACGGTGCATCCTGTAGATGGTACAAACTGCTGCTACTGTGCGTCGATGGTGGAGTGCGTGAGTGGTTGCGGAACCTTTGCTGTTTCTATTGAAGTGAAAACCTGATGAGATACATGTATCGTTAACAGGTGAATTTCAATGTAAAACATCTTGTGGAGACTGAAAATATTACTGGTAGCCATGTCAGGGAGCCATATGGTTGTATTGGCGGCTTAGCTCTCCATTTAGCAGGCATTACAATCCTGTTAGGAGTATTAGATAGACACAGTATTTACATCCGAGATATCAATCTTTCTGTCTAACCTGAATTTGGTAAGACAGAAACATTGAAGTCCATTATTACCATCAATCGCTTCTTAAGGGTTTTAACTTTTCAGTTACAGTTGGTGTGTTTTCACTTTTCTATGAAATACATTGATATTTAACCAGCTTCATCCCCCTTGACTCCAATCTGACATCACATCATTGTGATATCACAAAGCAGTCTTAGTTTGTGTACTCTATGTATAAAAAATATGGTTTGGTCTTTTAATATGAAGCCTGAGCCTTCTGATTGACTGGCAGTCCCACTTTCACAACAGTTTGAAGAGATTCTGTATGGTTTGTGGATACCACTTCATTAAAGTACCTCTTACCACAGCAATTACGCACAACTGTTCCCAGCACTCACACCCCTTCCCCACTACTGACCACCTCCACGCAACCATGCAGATCATTCCATGTGGTGAGAGAATAGGAGCACTTACTACACACATTCCAAAACTGTACAAGTGATTTTTCACGTTCTTGGCCTCCCCACTGAATCTGGAAGCATTCTTGAGTGATGTCCTGTGTCCCCTTCCACTCATGCTGATGATCATGGTGGTAGGAAGAAGATTAATGAAGAAAGAAATATTTTCACCGAGCTAGTTCATCATAATAAGTGGCAGGGACGGATGGCTGGCTGTACTATAGCAGACAACTGGGATCTTAGCCTTCTGCTGACCTCCCTATCGTCAATTTCCCAGTGTAGTATAACTTGTCCTGCATTATTACTGTTCAATTGGTTGAACACCACTCATTCAAACTCAATTGAAGACGGTCAGGCCCAATTGACGAAAAACTTGCATGACATTCTGACATATGATTGGATGTAAACAAAGCAGCTGCTACAAAAGTCAGCAGCACAGGGCTCTCTGTTATTGTTTGAGTCCCGACAACAATTTCTGAAAGCTATAAATGAGCAGAAAAATATGCACATTGGGAGTCTTAGACAACATGGGCACTTATGATTGAACAACAGTGATATATCTACAGGATCATCAATCAGGATGTCATGCTTAACTCTTTTGTACAGTGTAAACAGTTGTTCATTATTGTTTAAGCTAATAACACATTTCAGCTAGCCACTTATACAATGCAAATAAACTGAGTAAGGAGGATTATTTCAGTGTGAATTTGTAATTTAAATCTAAGAATGTCTATAGTCAATATTAAGTGAATATCTAAAGTTTTCATTTTTTATTTGCCAAGGCATGCATCCACTTATTAAGTTGTGTACCACATCCACTTGCAGAGGATAGTCATCTGAATAGGTCCGGGAGACATCCACAAATGTGGTATCACCACCACTAATTTCTTGACTTTATAAATTCTTTAGCTGCAATGAGCACATGAAATCTTCTGAGAGCTAGTCAAATATTATTGATGCTTGCAGAAGATTTGCAACAAAACTTTGTTTCGCTGACGATTTTAGCTTTTATTAAAACAGAAGAAATTTTGTTTGCCTTCATGGTTTTCCCTAACCATAGCTTGATGAATAACACCTGTAAAATCACTTTCTTTTCCTCAGAGTTCATACTTTGACTTTGAAATACAGTCAAACATGCCAAAAAGAAGTTTCAGGTTATCTCTGTGGAGACTGTTGAGGACAGAGTAGATCCAGAGCAGGAAATCTCATTATTATATGAATGAAATAACGTACAAGTTATAATATTAGAAACATTTCACTTAGAAACTGAAGATGCCTACAGTTCTTGAAGTGGATCTTGAAGTTTAAATTAAGTAATTTTAATTTTTAGGCAGCGTTGGGAAGGCTACTGCAATCTGAACTAATAGATTACTATCAGTTGTGTCAGGATTGTACCCTGCACCAATTTGCAATTAGTGCCACTTTTAGTTAACCAGTGAAAGAACAATGGTGAGCAGGATAGAACGGGACTAGAACCCACCTCAACATTATTTTTTCCAATCAACATTTAAGAAGAATTACATTTTAACAAATGTTAAAAGGTGAATCAGAATCCTTTCCAATCGAACGATCACACTGGAATGGAAATATTAGAGTTTAGTTAGTTGGTGTTAGGAGGAATGTATAATGTATCTTTAATTGAAAAATTATGATGAACCAACAGTTGCACTGCCAAATATCACCACAGTTGAGAAGAAGGTTTGAGGTAAATCAGGAAGTAATTACTAACTAAGTTACTATTCTAAAATCTGCAGAATATAGGGGGAAGGAAAAAAATGACAAAGGAAAAGCATCAACAAGGAATTTTAGAAGTTTCAGGAATTTAATTAGAAACAGTAATCGAGGAATTTCCTGTTGTTTTTACTGGAAGTTTCAAGGATGAAAGAATTAACAAGTTTGATCCAGGCCATCTATCCATTACAGAAAAATAGTTCAAATGTGAAGACTCACATTAAAAACTGGAAACCCAGCTGGAGAAAGACCTCAGGGGCAAGAAAAATCAGTCAAAAGCTAATGGCTTTATAGAGGCGGCTATTGAGGTAGATAGTTCAAATCTAGTTGATGGACTATTAGCCTTTAACTGGCCCAGTAAATACTTACCCTCTGTTTAGAGTGGGAGTGTAATTGCATTTGAGTATTTTTGACAGCGCAGTGGTCTATTTAAATAGGGAAGTTGTTGCCTGATAAACATTATTCACTGGGAGAGCAAAATGTGATATTCAGTTCATTGTGTACAATTTTCCATCCAGGTATTTAAATTTATGTGAAGTTACAAACATAATTTAACCTCATGTGCTCCCAGTAAAAGAATCTGCACATCAACAGCTCAGAAGAAATGTCTAGCATTTGAAGAAGGCAGAGAGTAAGTGCTCCATTTGTCAGCTTTTCAGCTGATCAATATACTACCATGGTGAAAGAAATAATTCAGTCCTGAACATCAGAAATTAGGCAATTCAGGTTCAAAATAAAACAGGAATCGCACCAGCTGCCAAAATTAGTTCCCATGAGCTGGGTTGAATTATTGACTATTTTTCCAATATCTTAGATTGAGACTGAGATTGTAATCAAGACCAGTGGAGTGTCATATGTTCCTATTGCCTGAGTATACACAGAATCATCCCATGACATCCTTTGGCATCCTCAGAGATCAAAACATTTCTCGTGTTTTGCTCTGTCAAACTCTATGATTCTGAGTACATATTCAGGAAAGGAGAAAGATCCAAGAAATTATATTCATGCAATTGCCTAGATTAAATCAGTTTGAAAAATGAAAATAAGTTTATCACTGTGGTTACCAGACATGTTGAATAATGAAGAATTTGTATAAAGTCACTCCAATTGACACAGAAATCTTTGTATGCACAGCACAAAAAATGCATATATACATGAAACCTTTAACAAGTGTCCATCATCCATGGAACAATTGAAATACAATTGAGCTAAAACTTAACAAACTATAACAGGAAGTGTGAATAGGCAGTAAAATTAAATAAGTGGGTAACGCCGTCACTATGTTATATTTGGAACTCAGACGTGTTTGAAATCTGATCTTCACCATGAAGCATATTTAGGGCACTTTAACTATAAAAAGACACCATCACAATGCAAAAAAAAAATTATTTTAGGATAAGTTTCATATCAGTAAACTTAGATGCATGTCAATACGACCTTGGAATAATACCTATGTTGAATTAGTCCGCAACGCCGACCAAATCCTTTCACACCGACCCAAGTTTTAGACCTGATTAAGTGGTAACATTTTTGCCTCTTAGTCACAAGGTTGTGGTATGGGTCCAAGCTGTACTCCAGAGACTTGAGCAGAAAAAAATCCATCTGCTCCTCTGCTATATTGAGGGAGTCCTGCATTGTCAAAAGTGCCACATTATTAATAGAATCATTGAAAATTTGCCTGCCAGTCAGAAAAGAGTTTTTCAGCCTAATACCACTTCCCAGCACTCAGTCCATGGCCCTTCAGATCATGGCTCTTCAAGTTCACGGCCAAGTACTATTTAAATGTGATAAGGGTTTCTGCCTCAATTTCCACTACAATTTCCCACAATTAATTCCAGGCTCTTACCACCCACTGGGTGAAAAGAAATTTCCTCATTTCACCTCTAATCCTTCTGTCAATTACTTTAAATCTAATCCCACTGGTTTTGCCCCTCTGCTAAGGGAAACAGATCCTTCCTGTCCATTCTATCCAGGCCCTTAATATTTTTATACATCTGAATTAGGTTTCCTTTCAGCTTCCTGCGTTTCAAGGAAAACAATTCCATCTTATCACCACAGCTACAATTTTCCACTCCTTGCAATGTCTTTGTAAATCTCCTCTGCACCCTCTACAGTTTATCTCCATGTCAACAGTGACCTCACTCTGTCAGAGACACTCCCTTCGCCCTATCTATTGCTTCCCCACCTTCCACGAAAGTTAAAACTAATTTCCCTTCCCCCCAGGTCTGATGAAGGGGCTTCAACCTGAAATATTAACTCTATTTCTCTTTCCACAGATGCTACCTGACCCCTTGATTTTTAATGCGCTTTGTGTTTTTATTTCATATCCATTGGAGCTTAGAAGAGTGAGAGGGAACTTAATTGAAACATGCAAGATTCTGAGTGGTGTTGGCAAGATGAATGTGAAGAGAATGTCCCTTCTCGTGGGGGAGTCTAGTACTAAGGGTCACTGTTTAAAAATAAAGGGTCACCCATTTAAGACAGATACAAAGCAAAATATCTGCTCTCAGATGGTCATTGGAATCCTCTTCCTCAGAGGGTGGTAGAAGCAGAGTCTTTGAAAATTTTAACAGAGAGGTAAGTAAGATTCTTGATAACCAAGAGGGTGAAAGGTTACCGGGGTAGTCAAAAATGGGGAGTTGAGGTTACAGTCAGATCAGCCATGATCTCATTGAATGGCAAATGAGGCTTGAGTGGCTTATCCCTGCTCCTAATTTGTATTAAATTCCATGTACCATTTCGATGCCAAACTGACTGCATCATTTCTATCTTTCCTCCTCATTGTCAACCATACAGTCAGTTATTTGTATCATTTACAAACATGTTTATCATCCCCCCTATATTTAAGTCTAAATCATTGAAATATATGTCATGAGTCCTGTGGAAACTCACCAGTAATGTAAGAACATAAGAAATAGAAGCAAGAGTAGGCCACTCAGCCCACCGTGCCTTCTTTGCAATTCAGTAAAGTCATGGCTGACCTCTTACCTCAGTACCGCCATCCTGTACTTACCCCATGTCCCTTTGATACTCTAAAAATTCAAGAATCCATTAATTCCTGTCTTGAATATACTCAGTGACTAATTCTCCACAGCCCTCTTTTGCAGAGAATTCAAAAAATTCTGCACAGTTTGGATAGAGAGGGTTTATCATTGGTTAACCATTATCCTTTGCTTCCTCTCATTGGCAAATTTTGGATCTAATTTACTGCTCTCCCTTGGATCATATAGGTACCTTTTTGACCAGGCTGACAAATGGGACCTTAACAAAAGCCGTGCCACAGTCCACATAGGCTCCATTTTGACTGATTCGCCTTTTTACTACCTCAAAGAAGAACCCAGAATCTCTTACACAGCTAAGGTAACTAGATTTTCCCTTAATCATGCTGCCTGTCCCTGATTAACACCTCTTCTCTTCCCTTGGTTATTCTCTGTCTCATTATGTACCTTTAAAACATCGTCAGAATTTCTTTGGTTTTACTTGCCAATATTTCTTCACGCCCTCTCTTTGCACTTCTAATGTCTCATTTAATTTAGAGTCACAGGGATGTACAGCACCGAAATGGGCCCTTTGGCCCATCGTCTCCATGACAACCTTTTTACCCAGCTACACCAATCCCATTTGCCCACATTAGGACAGTATCTTTTAATGCCTTGCTTACTTAAGTGTCTGTCTAAATACCTTTTAAACATAGTGATTGTATTTGATCCTACCATCTCCTCTAGAAGCGCAATCCAGGATATTCATCCCTACACTTTCCATATTTTTCCAGGCCTACTTCAGTACTGAGGTCTCAGTATCTGACAAAAACTTCTCAGCTTTTTCTTAGCCTTTCTCATCTTATCCTCCAGGGTGCTCCAGATTTAGCAATCGCACCCTTCTTCTTTGTGGGAATATGTTTATCATGAACCTCTTGTTTGACCTTGTACCTTATTATCTACCTGCAATGCACTTCCCTGTAGCTGTGACATTTTACCCTGTACTACCTCAATGCACTGTGTAATGAATTGATCTGTACGAACAGCATGCAAGACAATTTTTTCACTGTACCTTGGTACAAGTGACGATAATAAACCAATACCAATACTCTTGAATCTCCTCTTTATCTACCTCTCATTGCTCTGACACTTGTTAACCTTGTTTCCAATTTGCTGAATCACTCCTCAGCCTAGAAAAATTTATAACCCTTGCAATTATCTTCCCTTGGTCCATCTCCTTAACTATGCTAAATCCAACAGAATTAAGATCGCAACCTCAGACGAGCTCCCTCACAAAAACTCCTTCCACTGCCCACTTTCATTCCCTTAAGCTAAATCCGCCCCCTGCCTCCCCATCTCCAATAGCTAGTTGTTAAACAGGGCCACTCTCTACTCTTTCAGGTGTGTGTTCTGATGTATATGTGACTAATAAAGATACCTTATCTTATCTAATAAATATCACACCACTATTGGTGGGGCCTTGGTCTGTGTCAACTGACTGCTGTGTTTCATACTCTGCGGCCATGACACACTTCAGATTTATTTCACTGGCTCTGAATCACTTTGGTACAAAGTGAAAGGTTGTATATAAATGCAAGTCTTTCTTTTCAAGTACCTCTCTCCACAAAAATGACATTCTGCCTGCTGCCTCAGCTAAAAAAAAAATCAATTGGAACATATGTTGAAAGGATCTAATATGAACAGGCCAGCTTCACTAATCTGCCAGTATGGATTTAATATCCCGAGACTGTTTTTCAATATTGGATCTTAAGACATGCTCATTAATGTCACAGCCAGGATTCTGTTTTCCTTCCTTCATTTCCTTTCTGTTTTTATTTAATTTCAGAATGCATGCCTGCTTCATTAATATTGTGCAGCCGTCCATCTTTATATGTGTGTGACACACATGTGGTATTTGAGTTCCAGTGGGAATACTGCTTATTGTACATAAGAGGTAAAGATTTGTACGTGGGCACAAAATTCCACAGATCCAGACCTCAGCAGGAACCAGGGAATTCCAGTGAAAATAATGCCAGCAATCTCAGACTCTCTGCTGATATACATACATGAGGTCAGAGGTTTCCATTAAACTCTGCTTTCTGGAGTCAGAAAAACTCAAGAAATTGAGCTGGCTGAAGTTGGCATTAATTACTGAATCAAACTGCTGAAAAAGAAAATAATATCAAGCTGTAAGTTGTAATTTGTAGAAGGGCTGGAAAACGCTGCTAAGAGACCCCTGCAATATATCATTAATCATTGTACAATATACTTAGAATGGAGATCAGGTTTTGTCCCTGTTTAAACAAGCAATCGCATTGCTCTCGGCACATTGTGGTTAAATGTCTGCCAATCAAAGAAAAAGCCCACAGGAAACTTTCCTGGGTATGTTTACAGAAAAGAAAGTTTCAAAGGATATGGATATAAACAGAGGAGATTAACAATAGAGTAGAGAGTTCCTGCATGCCAGAGTTCGGATTGCGAGAAGTCGGTTTATTTGTGTTCATTTGAGAGATAAACATCTGTGTGATTCACTGAAGGCAAATTGAAACATCAGAGATTCCATGCTGGTGCTTTTGTGGTAGTTTTCGTTAGCTCTTGTTCTGTTGTTTGTGCAGTCATAAATAAAACTTTTGGCTCACAGGCACAACTCTTCCCATGGCAACATGCAATGACTGACAGTCTGCAGTGGGATCCTTGCTCCTGTCAATAACAGAAGGAAACAAAAAAGTTCTATTCTTGAACCCCATAACACAGATGGCTTCCTCCATGAGCAATTTTTTTTGCAGGGAGGGGCAGTGTTGGTAAATATCATTGCTGGCACTCCTCTAGGATTTGATTTGCATGTCAAAAACAGGTGATCTGCTTTAATGTGATGTAGTGCCACCACGTGGTTACCAAATCTAAAACAGCAGCTATTCATGAAGAGTCTCTGGAGTCTTTGATCTGATGGATTTAATAACGAAGATAGCCAGAACACAGACAAGACATGAGTCACCATTTCCTACAAGCACATCATGCCTGTACTCTGATGACCATCTCTATACCCTCTCTCCTTCACGCAAAGTGCTGTGACATTGATGTCACCGAGAGTTAAAACTCCATGCTATACCTGTCTTGGGATCTGCTTGATGTCAGCACTTAACATCTGTCACTTTGATTATCAATACAGTTTTGTTTTGAATTGCAATATTATGGGTATAAAATCAACTGAGGATCAATGTTGGAAAAGATTAAAATTTCACAGCTCCCTAGAGCATATTCTCTTTGGAGATTTGATGGAAATATCCCCAAACTAAGAGAAACCAGCCTGGGGTTCCAGACAAACCAGTGGCAAGCAACCACTCTCCAGCTGCCTAAGCTGTTGAGTATTTACAGCATTTTCTGATTTCTAGCTGCAGCAAAAGTTTGCTCTTGTATTAAATATGTCAGGCTGAAAGTGCAGGCCTTTTCTCCACTGGGAATTCCCTCACCGTGGGGACTTCATTGACATCAGACTTATGCTCAGCACAAGTATCAGGTAACCAAGAGGCAGGTGTCAGGGCCATCTGGTCCAGGTTAGTTGTGGCCTGCAACCCCAAACTGGATTCAGAAGGTTTGCTTTTTGATTAATAATGTCAGATGCCTTTGAAAGCAACCAAACCAATTACTTTTACGAAGGGGCAATGTCACCAAAGCCTGACTGAATAACTAGACCAGACCTTCCAGAGTTATTACAGAAACCAGAACCTCCAACCCATCTGATGATGACCCACTGGTGGTGGTCTGTTATGCTAGGATTGCCCCCAAATACTTTGACTGGTTTTATATCATCAGTTATGGTGAGATGCAGATATTGTGTCTGAATAGTTTGAACAAAATACAGGACAAATAAAATTAGCTGAAGCTAAAAATGAAACAGTTGCAAAAAAAATCCTCTTGTTGCAAACAACCCAAAAGTCAAAAACATTGTAGGAATACAGGGGGGGAAAAAACACCAACAAAGGAATATATAATTTAGGGTCAATTATGGTCCAGTATCTTTTTGGTACAAAAAAATCAAAATAGTATTGCATCAGCACTGACAACTGATTTACAAAACACTCAAGAATAGTATGCAAAGTCCTTTATTCTACATACAGGCTTTGGTACTGTGTTCGTTTTAATATAGCCACCAATTCCTTTCAAAGTCAACACTCAAAGTCTGCTTTCTTTACCCTTCTATCAGCAGTGTCAATAAGATGTAGATCTGTGCCTGCAGCTCACCATGGGCAGCACAGCTCATCTGTGCTGAATCACCAAAGTGGAGCCAGTGAACCACAGCAGCACAATCGTCTCTCACCCCAGATGATACAGTTCCGGTGCAAAGGAAATAATTGTCAACACTTTGTCATGTTGTTGCTGTAAATGCCGAGCTGGATTGAATCCTGGGTTTATATTGTTGAATGTTTCTCTTTACAGTTGAACCTGAAATAAATACCGTATATAACATACCTAAGAACACAACAGAACCATTCTGCTGTCCTCTCATTGAAAGAATCTATTAAAACAGAATAAAATATTTGAGAATTTACAAGTACAGCACCATAACCAAATAATGAGATAGTTTTGCAAAGTATTCCAGTACAATAAACATTTGAGACATTTATTACTGTTACATGCATGCTGTTTTTAATTTTACTCATTTGCATTTCTGATTGAATCTGAAATAAGCAACATTTTATATATCCATTAAAGACTAAGGAAAAATAATTTTAATTGTATTAATGATTTATGTTTTATTAGTATTTGTTGCAAGTCTACATTAGTGTTTATTGAGCACGTGAACTTCAACTTTTAAGTTATAGCACTGATTATTAGGTTTTCCTTAACATTGTTAAAAAAAAATCACAAAGAATCAAACTTCTAACCTTGCCCTCTAGAAGTAGAGAGGACTGCTTCTTTGTTCACAGAGTGTCCTCTCTGCTTTCTCTTGTACCTTGATTTGAAAAAGGCTGATTTCCTGGCATAGTTTCACACACCAGTACCAAGCAGCAAAGAACTTTAATTTTGTACCTCAAAGACTCCACTTACAACCAACATCCTCCTCTCAGACCTCCTCCTTAATAAATCAAATTTCTGCCCATGCTTAGCGTTATGATATCAGTGTGAGAAATCTCAGCCAATGTTCAAGGGAATCCATTATCCAGCTTTTTAATTATATATCCAGCTTATTTTCTTCTCTTAAAACATTTATACTCTAAGACCCAATTGGTTGTTCACACTGATTTGACAATTTTCACTTTATGTACACCCCATAAGTCCAGGAGAGGCAAGTGCCACCGTAAGTCATCAACACACACACCTCCATCCTTTATAGGGAAATGCATTACCAAGATGACATATACTAAATGTGTTGTGATTGATTTGCAACAGACTGACAGCTTCATAATTGAAAGGTGGCAAGTACTTTCCCTATAATCCCTGCAAAGTTTTTAAAAAAAGCTTAGTGACACAACAACAATACCGGTGGCACTGAGAAAATAAGGAGTCACAAAACATTTCTAATCAGCTGCTCTCCATTTGGAAACAAGCCCCACACTATTTGACTGTGGAGCATAATCACAGCTCCCTATCCAGAGGTACATTCTCAGGTACTTTTCACCAACATTCTTTGGTACAATCTGTGCAGATTAAAATTGATCCACGGGACATTATTGAAAGAAAAATCATATTTCCACTGAGAAGAAAAAGTGAAAATGAAAGAGAACCATAGTTTAAATAAAAAGACCCAGATTGGACCTCACTTACAGTTACAACCTGATACATACAGTGAGGCAGTCAATATTCAGCAAGGGTAATAGGACAATGATTGCAGCTTATCTGTTGCAGCCATCTCACAGTGCGCTGTGAGTGTCTCAAGCTTGGGTTCCTGCACCTTTAAGACCTCTGTGAGGAGTCAGTTCCAGCTCTGCCACCTGGATGTAGCTGAGCCTTTTAGCAACCACTGGGAATGTGCCCCAGGCAAGCCCAACTGTTCCCCTATCACCCCTGTGGCATATTGAAACACAACAGGGTTTGTGGGATGAGTGACACATTCCTCTTCTGTCAGCCTCTGAAAGGACTTCATTTACAAGCCCTGGACTTGTGCTACTTGACTGACAGGTCGTGGAAAAAAAAGTCATTCAGTTCCATTAAGCTCAATAAATCCTGCAGAACAAAACACCTAAAAGAGGCTTAAAAAAAGGCCGCGGAGAGTGGGGGCATGAGCTCCAGGAAAAAAAAAGCAAATTCTTTTCAGGTTCAAAGACATTATTTCTCATTGCGTTCTGTCTATCAATTACACTGGCATTCCCAGAGGGTACATAGATCAGTTCTCATTGGTGTCATTCATGTGTCAATCAGGCTGGCATGAACACCAAAGGGCCTCATGTTGTGCTACGGAAACTGTCTGTCAGGCAATCAGCAGCTGCTATGACATCATCTGGGAACGCTTTAGCAAAAAAAAATGCCAAATCCCAGAACTCTAGTTGAGTCCGTGTTAATATTTTCCTTTAACCTGACCCTAACTTTTCAAAAAAATAAAACACGTTCCAAACTGTCTACAGGATGAAGATAAATAATTCCACATCAGGAGAATGTCTGCCACGACCTAAAGTAAATCATTACAAAAGTTAGCGTTTTAGGCTGTGCGCATGACAGTGTAGACACAGCATGTCAAGGGAGGGTTGAGAACAGACAATGTAGTCAGCTTTTATCATTCTGTTGAACTATCCATCTAATTAACATTTGCTGCATCTTCTCTGCTTGGAATGTGTTCTTTTTCCAGGACTTGCTGTAACCGGAGCTGGATGGTAATTGGCCTCAATCGAGAAAGAGGAGAATAAAATGCCCCTCACCCTCGGTTAGAATATAATGCAGCTAACCTAAAGTGGATATGCAGGCTTCCTCAAAGTATGGTAGTCATTGCAGCTCAAAACAAGTATTGCAAAAGGCTGTACAACTTCGCATGAGAAAGTGCTTCAATTTTTTTTAAATGATTAAGGTAGAAACACATGCCTGTGGTGCCGGATGGATCCGATCTCAAAACAAAGTGATAATCACTGTCATCAAATTGTAACTAAAATTAAGAATTTGTGAATTATTACTGTTCAAAGAACTGGTATGGCTAAAAGATTATCGCAGTATAGATCTAAGCTCCTTGTTGGAATTTATTGGTCAGTGTTGGATGTCTCATTCCATTAACATTGCCAAATGTCATATGATTATGACTGAACAATTGGCCATGAACCCAAGCACTCAAAGAAGGCTGAAGTTGTTTACCTGCCTTAAAGAGTTATATTTATCTGTTAAAGGGTGAAGGGACAAGGGACTCTGTATCTTCTTCCTGCACTCCTTCCCTGCCACCTCTGCACAATTATACAGAGGGCAAACAGCTTCCAGGCACACTTTTTTTCCTTGGCCATTCCCATTGGTAGGACATGAGGGTGATTCAGACTTTGTTTATCTTCCCTGCCCATTGAGGAAGAATATATCTTCCTTTGGTTTCTCTGCTGAGAACACTGCTACAGTTGGGAACTTGAGCTCAAAATCGTAAACACTTATTACCTTCACAAGGGAGCCCTCAACAACATATGCTTGAGATTGTACAGTTAACAAGAAATGCAATTTTGCCATCAATATCTTAACACCAGTTTACTTTGAGCTCGATTTCACTCACATGGCTGCCACAAACATGAGGAAATTGTTTTCTAAATTTGATTCAGTTTTCCCTGTAGAATGGTCTTGGGAAAATTAATGTTGAAATTAATCAGCAGGGTCCCTTTTGTCATATACAGGTTGCTTCCCAATGCTGTTCACCCAGCCCAACTAATGCCTAGAGTGGAAAGGGGGAGAGAGTTTTCAAGCACACTAATTCTGAAAAGCCCAAGAATATCCCTTTTAGATTTGGAATGTTTAATTTGCTTGTGTAATCACTGATCTGATCCAGGCTGCGGTTTCCCACTGACTCCCTGCTTGAAGTGACAGGGAAGTCAACCTGTGGTATTTAAATATGGCACACTTAAGATATCTTTATTAGTCACATGTACATCAAAACACAGTGAAATGCATCTTTTGTGTAGTGTGTTCTGGGGACAGCCCGCAAGTGTCGCTATGTTTCCAGCACCAACATAGCACGCCCACAACTTCCTAACCTGTATGTCTTTGGAATGTGGGAGGAAACCAGAGCACCCCAAGGAAACCCACACAGACATGGGGAGAACGTACAAACTCCTTACAGACAGTGGCCAGAATTGAACCCAGGTCTCTAGTGCTGTAATAGCATTATGTTAACCACTACACTACCATGCCTGTAGGGATCATTTTTATAAATGATAAAAAACTGACTAAATGAATTGCTGCAAGCAACAACGGTACCAAAAGTAAAAAATAAAGTGTGCTAGAAATGCTCAGCAGGTCAGGCAGCATTTGAGGAATAGAGACAGCTTTAACATTTCAGGTCAATGAGCTGCTATCAGTTGCTGCACAGTTGTCTCCTTCTGGCCTGGTCACCATGCTCTGTGTTCTCAAAAAGAAAAATAATCTACAAATGCTAGAAACCGAAATAAAAACAGAATACTCTGGAAATACACTTGCAGTCAGCTCAGCACCACTCCACAGATTGCTGATTTCTTACAATGATCTAGGTCCTAGGATCAAACATTTGCAGGTATGTGCCTTCGTGTGCTTTAACAATGGGCAGCAACCATTGCTGAGCTTGTTACCATAGAGAAATTTCCAAGCTGGGGAGAGCCGTGCAGCCCAGTAAAGAGGGGGAGAAGACAGCAGCTTCCATCACGTGTGATGGAGAAAGTGTAGGATCGGGACAGTCTGTCGACACGTGGAGCAGGTTCTGACAGTCCCCAGCCCACTGGTCCACACCCATGGTGACAGCCAGACTGCAGTCCCACATCTCAGCTGCACAGCCTGCCCTGACCCACCCAACACCGGCCCTCACGGGCAGCCTCTCCATTGCAAGCACTGGGGCAATTCATTGCTGGATTCACACGAGATAACCGACACAGCAGCATGCAGCTATAGAGAAGGGAGGGGTCCATGGCAATCTCCCAGCACAGCAGCACTGTCAGTAACACACCTCTCTGCATTTAATGCTCCAATAACCTCCTTTTGCAGTGATTCCCTTAGTGCTCTCATATCTGGGAACACATCCTCAGCTAAGTACTTGTGTAGTCAGCAGGTCAAGCAGCACCTGTGGAAAGAGAAACAATGTTAATGGTTCCAGTCAGAGACCTTACATCAGAACTGATGAAACTCATGGAAGCCTGAAATTTTTAATTTGTCCCTCTCACCACAGCTGCTGACTAACCTAATGGGTATTTCCTGCTTTTTCAGTATGGTTTCCACCTTAGAGTCATAGCATTTTACAGCACAGAAACAGGCCCTTCAGCCCATCGAGTCCATGCCAACCATCAAGCACCTATTTGCACTCATCCTACACTGATCCTATTTTACTGTTCCCACATGTAAAACAACCAGAACTGCCTTTGGCAACATGCAGAATATCACATCGTAAGAACAGAATCCAATGTTACTTTATATTGTCTCTCTTTATGGCAGTTACTGCATCTGCAGTAATTTGTTTTGATACATTCTAAACATAGACGCAGCATCAAAAATGACAACTGCAAAACATTGACAGATGTGATTGCCTTCAATAAATGTGGTAATATGCAAAGTCTGCCTTATACTGTTGTTCCTGATCACAGTGTACTCTGGAACACCTATCTACTTTACAAGTACCTGGCCAATGTAGAAAAGTACACCTACAGTATTGATTGAAGCAGGAGTGGATTCAGGTACCACACAGTCTCTGATAGGCAAGTAGCTAGCTGGCATTTACAGTGACACATGAAAGACTTATGTTGGTCAGCTATCTGATGCACAGTCTTACAAGACTCAGAGCAGAAAGGAAGAAAACAAAGTAGAAGATTTCAGCTGTGAATGATTAACTATTCTCTAAACATTCCCCTTTATTTGCCACAGCCACACTCCCATTCTTAAAATCCAACTGAGGATCAAGGTAGAAAGATCCACCATTTACCCACAAAGTTGCATTTATAGTGAACTGATATTGCTGAAGGCTAGCTGATGAATCAGTTAAGGATCACCGGCACCCGCAGTGTGGTATCTGCACACTCTGGACTTCTGTGCCCAGGGTACATCTGACTTCTCACTTCCCCTGACTCACTATTGAGTCAAGGGATGCCCTGTAATGTCCTGAGCTGAGGAACAGATGGATGCATTTTGTGTCTGGCTCCTCAGCTCTACCTGGCTCATCTGACATGGCCCCATTCATTTGAATGGAATTATCAATCCTTATTATTGGTATTGGTTTATTATTGTCACTTGTACTGAGGTACAGTGAAAAACTTGTCTTGCATACCAATCATACAGGTCAATTCATTACACAGTGCAGTTACATTGAGTTAGTACAGAGTGCATTGAGGCAGTACAGGCAAAACAATAACAGTACTGAGTAAAGTGTCACAGCTACAAAATGCAGTGCAGGTAGACAATAAGGTGCAAGGTCTCAACAAAGTAGATTGTGAGGTCAAGAGTCCATCTCATCGTATAAGGGAATCATTCAATAGTCATATCATGAAAGCCGTCCTTGAGCCTGGTGGTATGTGCCCTCAGGCTCCTGCATCTTCTGCCCGATGGAAGAGGGAAGATGAAGGTGTGTGAAGATGAAACTTTTTTGTTTTCTTGATTTCACTGCATGTTTTTAATTAAAAGCAGTTTTTTAAAATAGTCTAATCACTAAATTCTAAGTGATTTCTATTACTCCCTATGTAATTAAATATTCAATTAATTGTACGTGAGTCTAAGGAGTGGGTTTCAACTTTCAATGATGGGCATTGAACTTGGCAATGCAAATTGGACTCACCTCATCTGCACCACCAGGTCTTCCATTCCTTTAGTGTATTACCGGCAGCCAAACCACTACTGCCAGCAGATGTTAAATTCTACTTAAGATTCTTAGGGCTGTCTAACAAAGCCATTCTTTGACACTAATACCAAGAGGCAGTGGCTAAAAGATTCAGAGATCCAGTCTGACAAGTCTGCATTTCTGGAGAGCTGGCACATCAGGTTTGTAGAATGCCTCAGCCTGTTTCCCAGAGGGTGACATATGCTCACCCACATGGTGGTCTATACACACACACACACCAGTATGGGGTGATTTTGTCTGTGTAAGCACGGGCTCATCATATTCTGGAGCTTTTAACCTGTCATGATCAGATAACAAACAGCCTCTCCTTCCACCTCCTCGGTGAAACAACAAAGGATAGAAGCAGTTTGATGTCCGTAGACCCCATCAAAATGAGGGAGAACAGAACAATTAAATATCAATCTGATGACCCATTACTTTTTATGAACTGTATTTTTTTTATATATATCAAAGATAATATCCCAAACTAAGGGTAAATTTTTATCTGCTTTTAAAGGAATGTTAAGCTAGAAATTCTAGTGCATTAAAATGGCAGGAGATCGCATCAATTTGTGTAGTGCTGCAGGGCATCAATTGTCTAATGTGCATGTTACACGTATCTATGGACTTTGTATTAATGCACTGTACCCCATGCATTATTTCAAATATACCTCAGAGGCACAATGTTAAAAAGGTCATGGAGAGAGCTCCAAAAGTGACAGTCATGTGACTGATTTAAGGTAAGCTTTGGTATCCCAACATATGGTGGAACATTGAGCCATCACCTGGAATGACAAATGCAGTAGTGAAGTTGCACCGTCTCACCCTGCAAAGGAAGCCTCACCTGCAACACCAAAGACATGGGGGCTATGAGTAAGAAATTCTGGATTCCCTGACAGTAACACGAACAGAGCTTTTACCTCGGGAACAGACTTCCCCCCCCCCCCCCATCTTAAGTGCGAGTCACAAGTTAATCGACATTGCTGCTCTGTCCCCAGAGTCCTCCATGCAGTCATGCGTCACTCATATGGGAGCCGCAATAAGATTTTTCTGCTGTTTGCTACTCATGAGTGCTGTTTGCTTTAACAATAGATTTTCCATTTCAAAACCATCACGTAGCACATTAAAAGCCATGTGCTACACATTAGAATTTCTTGCCCAATAAGCTTTATCAGAAAAGCCTTTGGCTAAGCTTTCATTTTGGGAAGGAAAATCACTAGAACTGCCTTTGGCAACATGCAGTTATCGCATAGTAGGAACACAATCAAATGATCCTTTATATTGTGAATCACTTTGGCAATCAAGTGGCTTGGATTTGCCAGTGCTCTTGTTGGCAAGGCAGTATCCCTTTAAGGTGGCTACTTATATCTCTGACATCAAAGCACATGGAGCTCTGAAGCTTCAATGATTCTTCCCACAAAGGGACCATTGATTCTTTACTTCTTTGTCCCATGCTCAAGGCTTGGTTTAGTAACATAAAGCTGTTCAAAGGCCTGGAGAATTGGTTAAATATGTTCCATGATTGGTGAATATTAATTCGTGGGGAGCAACTCTGGAAATCCAAGCCTAGCATTACTGAAGAATTAAAATTTTTTTCCAGCTATCCACACTGTGTTAATGGCCCTAGGCAGAATTTTGTCACTGCTCGAGTTCACAAATGAAATATCCTTTGAGACAAAGATTATATTCTTGACAATACTGGAATCTTTCTAAATAGGCATTGAATGAATGAGAAGAAAATAAATTTGGGTGTAGATAAAAGGGTTGAAAGAGTGTGATCATGAGCAGGAAGTGGGGGTGTAGATTGGGGAGAAATATGGAGTGGGGTTGAATTGTTTTGTTTTGAAGTTTAAGTAAGGTTTGCATCAATGCACCATCATATGCAGTTCCCTCACTGGCTCGGCAGACTTGCCAGTTCTCAGCATCTAAACCCTGGATATTCCTGACATGTCATTCACCACTGTTCTGCAGATGTGCAACCTTCTGTGTCACTTCTGACTATCACTCAGAGTTAAGTTAATCTGTCTGCATTGACCTTTGACAGTCTTCAACTGGCTGTCCAAGTCACCAATACAGTTAGTCTGCTTTAATTTGTTTACTTATTGAAGTAGTTACTGTGTTTTATTTCCCTTTGTGCCTTATCCCTAGAGATTCCATGCTCTGAAGACATTGCTGGTATTTGTTCCAATTAATGTCTCATAGTTACCACAAACTATTTTTGACCCAGACAGAGAAGCAAATGTTAAGAAATAAATTACTACTTATAAACAACATAACTGGGCATATTGTTACAGGTACAAATGATTTTATTTTGAAGTTCTTACATTTTTAAAATTGAAAAAAATTACGCCAAGCTAGAGCCCCAATTTCAAACCACCTCAGTTTTCTTCCACTTTATCTTCTGCTTGTTCCACTGATGCAAAAATCAGAATAGTTCTCCCTTTGGTAATTTATGGTCACTCAGACACTTACAGTTCAATTGTGATCACTTGTGATAACCTCACAATAAAGTGAGGGGGCCCACCTGGCTTCTGATGTTCGACTTCAATGGAATCTAATTTGGAGGTGGACTGAAATACATATTAAACCCATGAGATGGTAAATAACTAAGTGTGATTCATCTGAAAGGGCAATGGTTTAATACTTAATCTGTGCTGCATCAGCTAATCTCAACAGGAGAGAAATTCAAAAGCTGCAATTGGCAGGAGATCAGAAGAACCCCATGCAAATACCTTCTGAAAATCTTGAAGGGTACATTTGCTCATTATACCTCAAACCAGCCTGGTTTTACTCATCTGCCTGGCACAGATCTTTCAAACAATGCAGCATTACAGCTGGGGACTGCATATTGCAGAAAGGCTTACCTTCATGTCCTGCAAGTCTCTTCCTCACTGAAGTCAACGTAAGCATCAGTTGTCAACTTGAGCGATACCATTCACAGTTCAGCATGCAGATCAACACAGTGTCTCCATAATGCAGCAGTCCACTGTGCCTTCTGCATTGACTGCTAAAGATAAAAGGAAGCTGAAGGGGCAATAATTGAGCAACAAGGGAGATTCACTAACAACACTGTTCTTGAATCTGGAGCACAATCCATGGATACATGGCCAACATGCATGTAATAATTGCTGATTTGCCACTCAATCTCATGGGCATTCTCAAATAATGATTCACTACCCGATCACTCTGAAAGAACGCTACTGAACATAATAGAGCAGGTCTGAGGATTTATGGTGTCCACTGTATATTGTCACACACTTCACAAGGACTCAACACTAGCAAAGTGTGCAGTGTAGGGGAAGGAGGAGGAGGGAGGTAGTAGCCGAGCCCCTTCCTGGCGGGACAATCTGCGACAACCCATTCAAGTGCACACAACTTCCCAGCTTGGCAAATTGGATCTGAAATTAGCTTGGTAGGAGCAGGCAGAGGGTAATGATAGAAGATTGCTTTTGTGATTGGAAGCCTGTGATCAGTGCTGTACCACAGGGGCCACTGCTATTTGTTGTATATATTGACGATCTAGGTGTGAATGTAAAAGGTCTTATACTGTATTCTGTTATTGTTTTTACCCTGTACTACCTCAACACACTGCGTAATGAATTGATCAGTACGATCGGTATGCAAGACAAGTTTTTCACTGTACCTCAGTACAAGAGGCAATAATAAACCAATACCAATTAGCAAGTTTGCAGATGACATACTGGTTGGTGCCGTTGTTGATGGTGAAGCAGGTATTGTCCTCTACAGAACACTATTGGTGCGGGGCAGCATGGTAGCACAGCAGTTAGCGTAACACTATTACAGCGCCAGCGACCTGGGTTCAATTCCCACTGCTGTCTGTAAGGAGCTTGTGCGTTCTCCCCGTGTCTGCGTGGGTTTCCTCCGGGTGCCCTGGTTTTCTCCCACATTCCAAAGACATACGGTTTAGGAGCTGTGGGCATGCTGTGATGGCGCCGGAGTGGCGACACTCGCGGGCTGCCCCCAGCACATTTTTGCCAAAGCAAAAAGACATATTTCACTGTGTGTTTCTATGTACATGTGACTGATAAATAAATATCTTATCTTATATCTTATCTTAATTGTAGAACATTGGTAAGGCCACTGTGTGCAGTTCTGGTCACCACATTATAGGAAGGATGTGATTGCACTGGAGAGGATGCAGAGGAGATTTACCAGAACGTTGCTACCTACCCCCGTGGTTGCAACAATGCTGGCGGGAGGCTGCTGACTTTCAGTGGAGGAAGCCGCAGAGACCTTTGTCCTTGAGGCAGGGAGGCACACAACACACAAACAGGCTTTTTGGCCCACCAAATCCACACTAACCATTGAACCCATTTATGTTAATCCTATTCACCCACATTCGCTCTGTAGCCTTCTATGCCTTGGCAATTCAAGTGCTTGCCAGCATGTTTCTTAAATGTGAGAATATATCTGCCTCCACCACCTCCTGAGGCAGCTCGTCCCAGATTCCAACCACCCTCCTTGTTAAAAATTCCCCCCTCAGATCCCCTCCAAACCTTCTGCCTCTCACCTTAAATCCATGCCCTCGTCTTAGACACCCCCACCATGGGAAAAAGATCCTTACTTTTACCCCATATACTGTATCCCTCCATCAGATCTCCTTCAGCCTCCTCTGGTCCAGGGGAAACAAACAGTTTATTCATCTCGCCCTGTGACTGAAATGTTCCAATCCAGGCAACAACCTGGTGAATCTCCTCTCAACCCTCTCCTGTTCAACCATATCCTTCCTGCAGTCTGACATATAGAAGAGCATACAATGCTCCAAGTGTGGCCCAACCAGTGTGTATTAATCTGTAACATGACATCCCAACTTTTCTCTGCTACAGCCAATGAAGGTAAGCATGTCATATGCCATCTTCATTACCCGCTCCACCTGTGCTGTCACTTTGCCACCCTCGGGGATTTATGAACTTATATCCCAAGGGTCATCAATATCCCTACTTCCCTACCATTTATGCATCACCTCACACTTGTTGGGATTAAGTTCCATCTGTCATTGCTCCAACCAACTTCCCATCTGACCTATATCATGCTGAGCCTTAGGCAATCTCCCTATCTCCACCAATTTTCATGCATCTTCAAAGTTACTAATTATACCTCCAAGTCATTAATGTATAATCAGAAACATCAAAGTTCCCAGCACTTTGTGGTATACCACTGGTCACAGACTTCCCATCAGAAATGCAACCAGCCACCACCACCCTCTGCCTCCCACTATCGAGCCAATTTTCGATCCACGTTATCAGCTTGCCCTGGATGCCATGGGACCAGTTTACTAAATGGAACCTTGTCAAAGGCATTACTACATCTACCCCACCACCCTCATAAATATGCTTAGTTTACTCTTGAGCAACTCTGAGCCCAGGAAAACTGACCTCAGACTGTACTGTCTCATTATGAGGAATAGTGGCCTGAGCTGCTGACTGACTGGGAGATCAGTAGTAGTGGAAGCACAAATTCTGTCATTGAGAGAGAACAGCAAGTTCGTGCTCCGTGGAACCACTGCACCTCCCTGAAGGTTAGGAATGAACATGCCAGATGCCTATGGACTCAGCCAGCTTGCCAGCAGCCAAGGATACATAGAACAGTACAGCACAGGAACAGGCCCTTCAGCCCACAATGTCTGTGCTGGACACGATGCCAAATTAAACTAAATCTCTTCTGCCTGCACATGATCCACATCCCTCCTTTCCCTGCATGTTTGTGTATCTATCTAAAAGCCTCCTAAACGCCACTATCATATCTACTTCCACTACTACCTCTGGCAGTCCGTTCCAGGCACCCACCACTCTATGAAAAAAAACTTGCCCCACACGTCCTTTACACTCCTCCCCCCCCCCCCCCCCCCCACACCATAAATGCATGTCCTCCAGTACATGACATTCCTACCCTGGGAAAAAGAAATATTGGATACATATTGGTGTCCACTCTTTTCCCTAGAAAGGGGTTAATGTGATGTGGCCACACCTATCCCTTGACATTTATCTGCTGCTGCATCTATTTAAGCACATCTTGACCAGCAAGATCTCAGGAGGAGCATTAGTGAGTGCCTTGTAATGAGAGTGACCTACTTTGGCTGCAGTAGCTGAGGTATGTGTGCATGCTGAAGGAAAATTACAGCAGTGTTAAGTATGGATAGGGTAAGGTATATGTATCTCAGATCTCCCGACTGATAGAGATTGTCAGGAGGAGAGTAATGAGCAGTCTGGTGCCTAATGAAGCTGATACAGCAATCAGTGCGATATTGCATTTAACAATGCATTCACTGACCTTGTCCTCAGAGGAGATCACAGAATTTCTTGCAACACTCCATCTCGGTCATTGTGACTTGACTCTCAACATTCACCCTCTTGGCTGTCTCCTCCTCCACGTGGGTGACAGATAGATTTGAAGATGGAAAATATCTCTCCTCCCGCCTCCTGTACCAGAGCCTCTTTTGCAACACCTGAAATTGCCTACGTTGACTCATGCTGTGACAGAAGTCCTTCTGTCACTCCACACAATGGCTTCCACTACCTGCTGACAGGTTGCCTTTAAGATGTGCAGGCTGGCCTCAGGGAATGCAGGCCAGTTTGAGGAGGTAGTGGCCACTCTCGAAATTGCAGCTCCTGCTGATGCAAAAGGCCAACAGCAGCAGAGGGGTTTCTGAAAACATTGCAACACACAGGCAGCATGAAATTGGTGCAGTCTGCAGCAAGTTAGGCAGTATCGCCATCCACACCCTCATTTATAGGTGCTATTCAATTTAGCACCTAGTTTCTTATTCCTCACCTTTTCATTTATTCCACAAAAGGACAATGTTTATGCCCGTGTTAAATGGACAGGATTCCAAACCACTATCATTGTATTTTCTCCCATTGTAAGAATACAACTTCACATCCCTTGATGATTCAAATGCTATAAACAGCCTTGAACCACCTTCTCCATTTGTAGTTATTCATTCATCACTCTCTCCCATAACAACAAGTGGTGTCATTAGATCACCCTGCAATTAAATTATGATTTGCATTATTAATTTGGCAGCACTTGGCCTGCAATGAATCAGTTCAGAGCCCTGTGCCTGTAAGAAACACTTACTATTGCAATTACTCAGTGAAATAAATAAGAGGGATGCCTCCTTAAGGACATACGTTTAGCAAATATAAGAATGAATTTATAAGAAATAATTGGGCTCTGAAGCCTATTCATAGAGAGATGCAGTGCAGAAACTGGCCCTTCGGCCCATCGAGCCTATGCCAGCCATCAACTACCCACTTGCACTCATCCTACATTAATCCCATTTTGTTAGCAAATCTCTGTGTAAACTGCATACAGCTTTATAAGAGCCAAATGCACAGTCGCAGGTGCTGATCAGATCAGAAAAGATCTTAGATTTAGCCTGCCCCTTTGTTGACACTGAAAAAACCATGGCACTATTGAGCAGGATAGTCTTCAGATAAGATTTCTTTATTAGTCACATGTACACCAAAACACAGTGAAATGAGTCTTTGTGTAGTGTGTTCTGGGGGCAGCCCGCAAGTGTCACCACACTTCCAGTGCCAACATAGCACGCCCACAACTTCCTAATCTGTATGTCTTTGGAATGTGGGAGGAAACCGGAGCACCCGGAGGAAACCCACGCAGACCCGGGGAAAACATACAAGCTCCTTACAGACAGCGGCTGGATTTGCACCCAGGTCGCTGGCGCTGTAGAGCTAACCGCTAGACTACTGTGCCTACTACTACACTACCACGCCAGATGAGCAGGGTAGTCTTGGCCAACACCTCTCTACCAGCTAATGGCTAAAATAGAAAATACAGTTATTTAATTGATTGTTACAGAAGCTGAGTACAGATCAACTGCTTTTTTTCTAGCTTATATCAGTATTTCAAAAATACTGAATTGGCCGTAAAGCACTCAGATATTCTAAGGCTGTCCAAGGTCCTTTATAAAAGTGATACCTTCTTCCATGTGGAAATTACGTTACTTCAGAAATATTTTGTACAGATTGTAAGCTCCCAGTGAAAGTTATTTATAGACCAAAAGTCAGGACTAAAACGTGTTACTTACCCCTTCAATCTTCCCTATGATGCATTATCTCTCTGTTGAGTTTTGAAAGAGTGCTGTGGGGAACTGGTACAGAGTTGAGATGAGGCGTGGAACAGATCAGCCATGAGGTTTGAGGGAACAGATTCCCCACTCCTGCTCCTATTTTCTTGTGATGATATCCAATATATATTTGAAATAACTCCATCATATTTACAATAAGGAAGGTTTTTATTTTTTGTTCTTTATCTGGACTCCCCATGTAAGATTTTGTGGATTAAGGCTCTAACCGGAGAAGTGTGGGATAAAATTAGCACCAGTAACTTTGAGGGGATGTTTGGTCAAATGACCTCCAATCAGATGGCATAGGGTCCAGGTGCATAACACATTTAACATTGTATCATAGAAATAAATGGTCCATTTTGAAATGTTCGCTTTAGTTCCCCATTTGAGTGCTGGTGTAAGAGTATTAAGTCTGGCCTGATGGTAATTGATGTTGAGTGCCTCAGATAGAGAGTACTTTCATTAACACTAACATCGATCATGTTTCACAAGGTTTACGAAAAACAAAGCAAAATTATTTACGTAGAGGGCTGTGTTATACCTTTACTACAAGTTTTTATAGTTTCATCTTTTTTATTATGCACTTTATTTTGTGGTCTGTATATTTTCAGTAGAAATAATGAAATGCAATATTAGAAATTGCTATAGACTGGCAATTATTATTGTTTGATTTATGTTGAATTTGATTGCTTGTTTCCACTATTGACAGAAACTGAGAAAATAAGTCAGCTCTGGACTTCCTTCAGACCACATTGAGACTGAGTAATGCTGTCATTAGTATTACAAAATATAGAACAAGATCTCTGGAGAATATGAATCCTGATGGTTTTAATAAAGTTTTCTTGGGAGGGGCACAGACACGTACTAGCACTAATTCAGGCTAGGCCTGGCATATTTTCATTGGAGAACCTCACTCTCAACTTTAGAGTGCATGTGTGGTGAGGTATGAAAGTATTCTGCAAACTTCCAGGGGTGACTTTTGCACAGTTGAGGGAAGCTTTGGGGAAGACAGAGATAATGTATGAGCCAGAATAACAAATAACAGCTTTCAGGTTTTAAACACACTTATTCCACTGTCTTAAACATAAAATAAATTCTCTTGCAGCAGCTGTAACAGAAGAATGTGTTGGGATATGTAAGTTTGCCACTTTAAATAAAATTAATTAAAAAAGGCTTTCTTATCCGCACGAGAGGACTTAGTCCTTCCTTGCGATGGCAACCTCCAATATTTCTATGTGCTCTACCATTCCAGAGTACATCTTTGCTTCAAAGTCTCCTTTGATGTGTGTATATATTTTTATTTAATGCTGTCATCTTCTGTGCTGGATAATTTAAATTATGAACATTTTTAGAAAATAAAAGCGCAGGAATTTGATTCTGGTCAGGCATAATGCAAAAGTGTCTCTCTAGAGATGCTAAAAATGAGAAGAGCAATTCAAATGGATTGCTGAATTCATTCAATAGGTGAAGGAATTGCCGACAGCATCTTGGGACATTAACACCTAATAGCCTTGGTTGCATTACTTGCTGATCAGAGCCTGAAGCTTTTTGTCTAGTAAATTCAAATTAGTGAAAATTATTTACCTAAATGTGATGTCTCTTCAGTTAACTGCATTTTTCAATATTTGAGTCTACAGTCACAATAACATTAAATTTTTACTTTGGTTACATTAGCAGGAATTCAATACACAATAATACCAGAAATCTCAGTCTCTTTACATCTGTAAGCTATTATTAATAGCTTTCCAGTTTAATGGGAAACTATTATATTTCCATACGTGTTCTGAACCATAAACCTCTCTATCTTTACCAATAAAAAATATTCTAAGTAGCGGCTCATTCCCTCTAGTAAGATCTTCCTGCTGCACTCATACTTTGAAATTCATCTCCTGTCAGCGGTGCTAAGTGTGCTACACGGTAACATTGTACTCTGCATCTGATTCATTCCATTAAAGTCCATTTCAGCAGAGCACAACATGCTAACGCCACTACATAGCTACTGACCAGCAATGGATTTCAAGGCAATCTTCACTACACCTCACTAGCAACATCTGGCTGTAAAATATTCAAATTTTTATAGGCATCTTGAGAGAATACACATTCACTCTTGAAGTACATGGATGATGTTAATTAACTTTAAGTACATTGCAAGACATCTGAGTTTTCTGGATGCACTGAGATCTCATTGATTGTAGAGTTGATGTTCTAAAGAATCATTTTCTTTCTCACCAACAGGAGCAAGGATTTTTACTATTAATGATGTGCAGAGCAGAGAATCGAATATACAAGAGAAAGCTGAGAAAGAAAACATCCATTACGTTTGGCTTTGAAGTTTGTGAGCTGCCTGCACTGAGATGGACCAGAGTGGAATTCATTGCACATTGCACTCCCTGAAGCCACTTCTTGGAGTTAGTCAACTTACCCCTGATATACTTTAATCATTTAGTCAGGGAATTAAAATTATCCTCATTGCCAGATTCTAAATCAGATATTGCTGAAGTGTAGAGCAATCAAGTCTAAGATTCCTCCATTTTTTTTTCCACTTTTTTTTTTATTAGTTCTCACAGTCATCTGATCTTCTCCAGACTTTGCAACATGGACTCTATATATGGTGTAAGAAATGGTCTGCAAAGATTTTCCTTTCTCCATAGATAAAACTCATATCTAACCACCTACCAGAGAAGACACTTCCTTGGCCAGTTTCCTTCTGTGATGTGATTTTTGCATAGACTGGGCAGTTCTGAAAATTACAATTTACACAGCAGAAAATTACCTCCATCCTTTTAACCGAGAATCAAATTCCTGAGCAGATATTTACCCACTTTTTTGAGAACCAAGAAATGTGCTAATTTCCACAAGATAGGTAAGCAAACAATAAATAGTATGACATGGGGAAACATGTTTCACTAAGCTCCTCAGCAAGTGAAATATAAGTGGCAGAGCTCTGGCAACAATAAATTTAACAATGTCGGACAATTAGCCCTTCTGATCTTGTTCCTCACATTTCCAGCATTCAACTTCTTTTCTTCTGTCTTCTTCTGCTACCTCAGACTTGGTTCACCTCCTGTGTTCACCACCTCCAGATGCACCTCTACTCCTTCTCACCACTGGCATCACCACCATTTGTCACATCTGATGTTTCCTGGTCTCCACCTTCTCACAGATTCTTCCCCGTTGTTCTCTCTGCCTCACCTCCCTTTCCCTACAACTTAAAACTTACTTCATTTCTAACTTTACCCAGTTCTGGTGAAAGGTCATCATTCTGAAATGTTAACTGTTTCTTTCTCTGTAGGTGCTGACTGACCTGACTTCCAACATTTTCTGTTCTTATTTCAGATTTCCAGCATCGGCAGCATTTTACTACTTCATTTCCATTCTTTGGAGTACAGCCTCTGGTTAAGTAATGGACTCTTGACTCACAGACTAAGAGGTTAACAATAGTCTTTAAACAGTTATTAACACCTCTTATCTAGCTGTCAATTCTAAACATTCAATACTTGTACCTTACAGATGTATGATGGAGAACATTCTGACTGGTTACATCACAGCTTGGAATGGAGGCTCCAATGCATGGGATGGCAAGAGGTTGCCAAGGGCTGTAGACTCAGCCAGCTCCATCATGGGCACAACCCTCCCCACCATTGAGGACATCTTCAAGAGGCGGAACCTCAAGACGGCAGCATCCATCATTAAGGACCCTCACCATCTAGGACATGCCCTCTTCTCATTACTACCATCAGGGAGGTGGTACAGGAGCCTCCCAAATTCAATGATTCAGGAACAGCTTCTTCCCCTCCATCAGATTTCTGAACAGTCCATGAAAACTACCTCATTATTCCTTTTTTTTTTGCACTATTTATTTTTGAGTTGCAGAGTTTTGTGTCTTTGCACTGTACTGCTGCTGCAAAACAACAAATTTCATGACATATCAGTGATAATAAATCTGATTCTGATTGATTGTGGTAAAGGGTGAATATAACTCTTAAATGCCACTTGAGGTTTGTTTATTGTTATGAACCTTTGATTCTGCAGTCAAAGTATGCGTTAAGAAGCTATTAAACATTGCATTATATCATTTCAAGAAATGACAATTTCCAATAAACGAGAAAATAACCACCTCTACTTGACATTCAACAGCATTACCATCATGTCTGCTACTAGCAACATCCTGGGGATTACTATTAATCAGAAATTTAAATAGACTACATAAGCAACTCAAAAGCTGAGTATGCTGTGGAAGGTGACTCATTTCCTGACATCCCAAGTCTTTCCATTAGCTACTATGCTTCATTATTGACGGGTCAAAATCCTGAAACTATCCAGCAGTGAGAGTACTGTCATCATGTAACAGCAGCCATTCGACAAGGCAGTTCACATCTAAAGAGAAAATGACAGTGGCAATAAGTGCTGACATTGCCATGTCTTCAAATATAAATCAAAAGAAATTAAGTAAGCTCCTCAATTCAACTGTACTTAATAAAAAGTTTCAGAAAACAAATTCTAAACAGACAAGTTTAGCACAAGGCTCTTTAGCCTAGAACTTAATAGACACCTGTTAAACAGTCAGATTCTCTAGGATGGCACTGGCTCAGGCAAGTGCTGTGTAATTCATGCCTCGAGTGCTGTGAAGCCTGCAAATGCAGCACCAGCCATGGATGGGTCAATGAAAATCCCCAAGCCGGCATGCAGGCCTGTATTGCACACATTGAACACTGCTCCGTGCATCAGGAGTGGTTTTCAACAGAGGACATGGAAGGAAGATTATGGAGCTGCAATGATCCATTTCAGAGCCACATTCCAAGAAGAGTGATTCCAATGCCAGAAGTATGTTTACTTCAGCCTCTTTTGCAACATAATTTCCAGAAAATATGGCTCAAACAAAATGAATATTTTTATTTTAATGACAAAAGTTTTAAGTGCAACATTTCAGACCTGAAGCTTAATGCAGGATTCTTTCCTGTTAACTCCACCAATGCAGAGTGAAGTGACATTTCCTTACATATAAATGTAGATGTAATTTTGAAAGCACAAATTAGTATATCAAATAGATTATATGAATTTATGGCTGAAATCCTGGCCACCAAAGCCAATATTCACAGAGGCACTTATGTAGGGAGACATAAAGGAAAAAATTAAGGAAGATCAAGCCCTTTCACAAACTTCCTACCCATTGTAAGGCAACAATGGCCAAGTGTGCCATCTCCTGACAAGGATTGATACGAGGTAAGGAGAACAGGAAAAAAATCTAAAATATTATTTTGTTACATATTTAATATGTTACATTAAAAAGGCTTATAGCATTACCTGATTTATCATTTATAACTGGTGGACCTAATATAAGAACTCTCAAAGGCACTTGATAGTTCCCCATGATAGACTCATTCAGAAGGTCAGGAGGCATGGGATCCAGGGAAACTTGGCTTGCCCACAGAAGGCAGAGGGTGGTTGTAGATGGAGCATTTTCTGCTTGGAGGTTGGTGACCAGGGGTTCTGGGACCCCCGCTCTTTGTGGTTTTTGTAAATGACTTGGATGAGGAAGTGGAAGGGGGTGTTAGTAAGTTTGCAGATGACATGAAGGTTGGTGGTGTTGTGGATAGTGTAGAAGGTTGTCAAAGGTTACAATGCAACATTGATAGGATGCAGAGCTGGGCTGAGAAGAGGCAGATGGATTTCAACCTGGAAAAGTGTGAAGTGATTCACTTTGGAAGGTCGAATTTGAAGGTAGAATACAGGGTTAATAGTAGGATTCTTAGCAGTGTGGAGGAACAGGGGGATCTTGGGGTCCAAGTCCATAGATCCCTCAAAGTTGCCATGCAAGTTAATAGGGTTAAGGCGGCTTATGGTGTCTTGGCCTTCATTAGTCGGGGTATTGAGTTCAAGAGCCGCGAGGTAATGTTGCAGCTCTATCGAACTCTGGTTAGACCACACTTGAAATATTGTGTTCAGTTCTGGTCGTCTCATTATAGGAAGGATGTGGAAGCTTTAGAAAGGGTGCAGAGGAGATTTACCAGGACGCTACCTGGATTGGAGAGCATGTCTTATGAGGCTAGGTTGAGTGAGCTAGGGCTTTTCTCTTTGGAGCAGAGGATGAGAGGTGACCTGATGGAGGTGTACAAGATGATAAGAGGCATAGATCGAGTGGACAGCCAGAGACTTTTTCCCAGGGTGGAAATGGCTAACACGAGGGAGCATAATTTTCAGGGGGGAGATCAGAGGTAAGTTTTTTTTTTAAAAAATCAGAGTGGTGGGCACATAGAACACACTTCCAGAGGTGCTGGTAGAGGCAGATACATTCAGGACATTTAGGAGACTCTTAGATAGGCACATGGATGATAGAAAATGGAGGGGTATGTGAGAGGGAAGGGTTAGATTGATCTTAGAGTAGGTTAAAAGGTCGGCACAACATCATGGGTCAAAGTGCCCGTACTGTGCTGTGCTGTAATATTCAATGTTCTATGTAAAACATAATTGACAAGTAACAGCACAGCAGTTACAACAGTTAGAGTATGTTAAGTAGCCTTACTACTTGCTTCTTTACTTGCCTGAAAAACACAGTTGCTAATTATCCCTGATAGTGGCAGCAAAGGTTCTGCACCATATCCAAATAAAACATAAGATTTAACTTGTCTATTCCATTCACACTGGTTTATAAATATTCCATTGCTCTGCCTTATTTTCTCAGTTTAATTTATTTCTCCTTCAGATAGGTACGAAGACTATTGTGCGATAAGAACAGATTTCCCTACAAATGCACCTTAACTTTTCTGTAGCCTTTGCCATGCTCAGCCACAACACCCTTCAAAGTTTCTCCTCTTGTTGTCCAGTTTAGTTGGATTAATCCCACTTGGTTCTATTCTCGTCCTTGCAATTGCTTCGAGACTCCCTGGCAATGGTTTCCATTTCCATCATCTGACCTTTGTCCCTGGAGTGCCCAACACTTCACTCAATGTTTGGTTTCCTCTTCTTTCTGTGGATGCTATTGTCTGAATTTACTTTGTAGAAGCACCACAAAAACAGGAGGTGGTGGCCATTTAGCCTATCAAGCCAATTTGAGGAGATTTGGTATGTCAAAGGCTCATTCAAATTTCTATAGATGTACAGTGGAGAGCATCCTGACTGATTGCATCACAGCCTGATATGGAGGCTCCAATGCACAGGATCATGAGAGGCTGTGGAGGGTTGTAGACTCAGCCACGGGCACAACCCTCCTCACCATCAAGGAGATCTTCAAGAGGTGGTGCCTCAAGAAGGCAGCATCCATCATTAAGTTCCCTCACCATCCAGGACATGCCCTCTTCTCATTACTACCATTGGGGAGGAGGTACAGGAGCCTGAAGACCCACACTCAACAATATAGGAACAGCTTCTTCCCCTCCACCATGAGATTTCTTAATGATCCATGAACACTACCTCATTATTCCTTTTTTGCACTTTTTATTTATTTTTTAATTTATAGATTTTTTTATGTCTTTGCACTGTACTGCTGCTGCAAAACAAATTTCACATCATTTGTCAGTGATAATAAATCTGATTCTACCTTTCCATGAGATCATGATTAACAGTGAGATGTTCTTCATTATTGGGCTTCAGCATTGTCAGGCAGGCAACTGGGCCACTGTGCTCAAGGGAAGTCTCACAAAGTATAATATGTAGTCAAGTCTTATAGAGAACAAATTGTGTTGAAATTGGAAATTGAGATTCACCTTTCACAAATCTGCTTTTGTTTTACTAAACCATGGACTTGAAACCCAAGGTCCTTCTGTTCATCAACATTCCTTAGTGCCCAACCATTTACTGTATGTGTCCTACCTCTATTTGACTTTTCAAAATGGATCACCTCACACTTGTCAGGATTAAAAATCTGCCAGTGCTTTGTCCTACTATCCACCTAATCTATACAAGCTGTGGCCTTAGATTTGATCTAAACCCTGCTGTAGCCTTAAAATTTTAAGATATTGGACAGAGGGACTTTATGCAAATAAAACCACTAAAGCAGCAGTAATTTCTGGGATTAAAAGCTGTAGAGGAGCCCTTGGAACTAGGCAAGGATATTATGGCCCAGAGAAACAAAAGACTGCAGATGCTGGAATCTAGCTGAAAAACACGATGATGCTGGAGGAACTCAGCAGGCCAGGCAGCATCCGTGGAGAAAAGCAGGCGGTCAACATTTCAGGTCAGAACCCTTCTTCAGGACTGAAGATAGGAAAAGGGGAAGCCCAATATATAGGAGGGAAAAGCAGAGCAGTGACAGGTGGACAAAAGAGGGGAGGCGGGGTGGGCACAAGGTGGTGATGGGTAGACGCAGGTAAGAGATATTGATAGGCAGGTATGGGGGAGGGGAGAACAGATCCGCCGGGAGATGGGTCAAAGGTAAGGAGAGAGGGAAAAGAGGGGCTAGGAAAAAAAGGGGGCCAGATCTTTATATATCTGAATTGAATCAATGGCATTTATGTTTTACAGTGGAATCAAGTCTGAGCATTGTTGAACACAGAATTCTCAAACTTACTGACAGATTAAAACAAGAAATCTATTTGCTACCCTGCAAGACAACATGATTTCAGGACAGAAATTGTGTTGTGCTGGAGAATTACCTCTTGGATCATGTGCTGGGATAGCTCTGCAAGGTATCCAGAGCCCCAATGATTGAATGATAATTTAATAATAATTTGAGAATAGTAGAGCAAAGGAGAAGGTAATTACTTTTCTTCAATTACATTTTGTTGAATGCTTTTAATTATTCCTAAGTGTTTTCAGACATTTTAGCTATTTTTTAAAAATTGTTATTCAATTAATTTTTTCAATAATTTTCAGACAATTTTCAGTGACATTTAATAATCTCCTCGGTTTTGACAGTTGTTAAAGCTGGGTTTGGGGTTTTGTTGGGTGTTGAAACCACCAGGGGTGTGTCAGAGGCTGAGCCTTTTCATTGCACCATTGGAGTTCTGTTGTTGGAACCTTGGACAACTTAGGCCAGTGAGATAGGACCTTTGCATTTGGACCGGGTAAGACTGGTTAAGATTGGTATGACCATGAGTGGCAAGTGCAGAGAGCAGATCCATGCAGGCAAGCTCCGGCTCTATAAGATGAATGACTACAGTGTTAGTTTCCTAGAGATTCTTTAGAATTGTCAATGCTCAATCATTTAAAGAGTGGAAGGGCTTTTTGCTTCTAAAGCATTCAGTAAATAATTTTCCTGGTATTTCCAAAGGCTTCATCAGAATTGAAATGAATGCGAAACTCAGTCTTTGAGAGATCACTACTTAGCTGCTGGACAAGCCTGAGTGCTTGCAGTATCCTGACAGAGCCCCAGTGTGAATCTACTGTTGTTTTTTTTTCCACATTCACTCAGCTAGGGGTCCATTGACTATTTGATAATTTTCCACAACGATGCTTGACTTCTTTTGCTGCCTTTCACTCAACCTCTGTGACATCAACATATTTTAGTTCATTCACAAGAGCTTTGCCCAAAATGAAAATGCAAACTCCTCGATTTTCAGCTGACAGAGTATAAAGCAGAGGTCACTTTAGGTCAGGGAAATGCCAAAAGCACTCTTGGACCTCTTTTATAAACTGCTAAAGGAAGTACATTCACACAAGGTTGGAAACGTATTTAAAAGACTGGTATAAGCAATGATAGAAATGTTACCTCTCAAGCTATCCAGAAGTCCAATGCATTTCAAATAAAATACATCTAACTCTATTTGCTAAAAGACCAAAGCCCTGTAGGTCTGCATTTCACATTTCTCCACAATGATGTTTATTGCAACAGATTATTACTGAGTTTTTTTTTTGCACAGAGAACACCTATCACAGGCTGAGAACAACAAGGAACAACATTACCAGTAAGGAGAGCCTGAGCTTCAAAAATATGTAAGAGACAAACCAGCTCTCTGGAAGACCAATAATTGGTTGTGGATGGAATTAGGAAGGAACTAACATATTGAAACCAATGCTTCACTGTTCTGAATGGCTGAACTTTCACTTGTCCATTTAAAAGGCTGGTATATGCAATGAATTAGAAAACCTCTTTTCTAATGCTTTCCTTAAATACTTTGTCTGTATTGATTGCATTATTTTGTGGGGTCACAGCTAAAAGTAAGACAAGTCTTGTCACATCAGCAAAGCTGTGGGATAACCATGTTTTAAATTTTGCACAGAAGTATTTAGTAAAGCTGTATATATCAATTCTCACATGTAAGGGCAGGCACGGTAGTGTAGGGTTAGCATAATGCTATTACAGCACCAGCAACCCAGTTTAAATTCCAGCCACTAAGAAATTTGTACATTCTCCCCATGTCTCCAGGTGCTCCGGTTTCCTCCCACATTCCAAAAATGTACGGTTTAGGAAGTTGCGGGCATGCTATGTTGGCGCCAGAAGTGTGGCAACACTTGCGGGCTGTCCCCAGAACACTCTACGGCAAAAAGATGTATTACACTGTTTCGATGTACATGTGACTAATAAAGATATTTTACCTCTCAATCAATTCTCTCAATCCCAACTGCAGAGATGTTCAATAAAACATAACTGTTCTTTAAAGAGTAAGTAATTTTTCCACATCCTTATGGTAATGTACATCTGTATCTGACAAATGGCTTAATTCCTCTCAGTATTAGACTTTAATCAGAACTGAATTATGTATTTCCAAAGTCACAAGAGGGGAACGTTAACACCCAGAATCAATGTGGCTTTGGTTTGGGAGAAAGTGAAAATGTCAAACATTAAGCAGAAGCCAGTCCATCTGAAAACCAATTGTAACAAAGGGGATTGAGGGTAGGGTCACAGACCCACATCAGGAACCAGGTTAGCTACTGAAACCTTTCAGAGTTCCATTTTAGCAAGGTTTCTATATTTTTAAAATCAGGCTTCAAGCACTTGGGAGGTAAAAGAGAGAACAGCTGAATAATGTAACTGCCATTGGAGCACTAAACCAGGAGAAGCAAGAGTGCTTACCAACTACCAAGCCATCCACTAATGCCAATGCACCCAACAGCATTCAAGCTTACAGGCACCACTATCCCCTCCAAGTCCTCCATCTACAATAGTATTTGTCTTTGAAACAAAAAATGTATATTTCAAAACACTATTTACTGTACAGTACAGAACATCAGCATTTAAATGTATTGAGTACTATGTAGGAAAATGTAACAGACTTCAAATAGTCCTAAATAATACAAAGCATCATGACTGACCAATGAATTTATCTTCCGCAATGTTGGTTGAAGGAAGTTTAGCAAAGATATCTTCAAATAATGGTACAGGCTATTCAATGTGCCTGAACCAACAGTGCTGCCTAACTCAGAGGTAGAATAATAAACTAGTTTTATAAACGGTTCTGTTGCTCACTTTCAAACTTCTGGTGTCTATTTCCAATATTCAAATGTACTTCTCCCTCCCCCCTAGTACAGTAACCAATCACTGAATCATTGATTGATGTTGTATACATGGACTTTAATAAAGGATTTGATATGGTAGGCTGATCCAAAAGTTTGAGGCACATGGGATTAGTGGTGACTTGGTAGATTGGATTCAAAATTGACTCGACCACAGAGAGCAGAGGGTAGTGGAGGAGGGCTGTTATTCCGACTGGAGTCTGTAATCAGTGGTATTCTGCAGGGACTTGTTACATACAAGAATGATTTGGACAAAAATGTAGGTGGACTGATTAATAAGTTTGCAGTTGACACAAAATTGGTGGAGTTGCAAATAGTGAGGAAGGTTGACAGAGGATACAGCAGTATATGGATCAGTGGGAAATTTGGGTGCAGAAATGGCAGATGGAGTTTAATCTAGGTGTGAGGTGACACATTTTGGGAGATCAAGTATTAGAGGAAAGTATACAGTGAGTGGCACGACCCTTAGGAACACTGATGAACAGAGGGATCTTGGACTGCAAGTCTATAGCTCCCTAAAAGTGTATTCCCACATCTGATTACCCACTTTGCTTCTTCTTAAGTGGTCCTTAAGGATGGCTCGTGGTTTTGTAGACCCTGGTGCAATGGGTGATGCCGATGTGGGAACCACAGACTCTTGCACATTGACAGGCAGGAATTGCTATAAGGGTGGATGTATAATTTGAGGTGGTGCATTCCTTCCATTGTTCTCATTAGGCTTCTGTGTGCTCCTGACTTTTAATTGAAGGTCTCAGCACCATCCCAAATGCTCCTTCTCCACTTTGAACTATCATGGGTCAAGGATGCAGATGATACCACCATTGTAGGCAGTATCTCAAACAGCAATAAGTCAGTACAGGAAGGAGATAGAGAGCTTAGTGGAATGGTGTCATGACAACAACCTTTCCCTCAATGTCAACAAAACAAAAGAGCTGGTCATTGACTTCAGGAAAGGGGGCGGTGTACATGCACCCATCTACATCAATGGTGCTGAGGTCGAGAGGGTTAAGAGCTTCAAGTTCCTGGGAGTGAACATCACCAACAGCATGTCCTGGTCAAATCATATAGATGCCACAGCCAAGAAAGCTCACCAGTGCCTCTACTTCCTCAAGAGGAGAAAGAAATTCAGTTTGTCCCCTTTGACACTCACTAACTTTATCGATGAACCATAGAAAGCATCCTATCTGGATGCATCACGGCTTGGTACAGCAACTGCTCTGCCCAGGACTGCAAGAAACTGCAGAGTTGTGGGCACAGCTCAGTGCATCACAGAGACCAGCCTCCCCTCCTTGCACTCTGTCTTTACCTCTCGCTGCCTTGGTGAAGCAGCCAGCATAATCAAAGACCCCACTCACCCAGGTCATTCTTCTCTCCTCTTCCATCAAGTAGAAGATACAGGAGCCTCAGGGCACATACCACCAGGCTTAAGGACAGCTGCTATCCCACTGTGATAAGACTATTGAACAGTTCCCTTATACGATGAAATGGACTATGACCTCACGATCTACCTTGTTGTGACCTTGCACCTTATTGCACTGCACTTTCTCGGTAGCTGTGACACTTCACTCTGTACTGTTATTGTTTTTAACCAGTACTACCTCAATGCACTCTGCACTAACTCAATGTAACCACACTGTGTAATGAATTGACCTGTATAATCGATATGCAAGACAAGTGTTTCACTGTATCTTAGTACAAGTGACAATAATAAACCAGTACCAAGGAGATATGGAGCTTATTCAGAGGCTTAGATCACATCCTTGAAACTTTGTTTGCCTGATAACCCCTTCCCATGACAGAGCTCAGAACAGAGAGTCTGTTTCTTTAGAATGTTCACTTTGCCCAATGCTGTTAAAGTTAGGTGTATAATATTTCATCCCAAAATGATGGTGTATGCTCTGAAGTAAGAATCAACAGTAACGTTGAGGGATTGCAATTCTTTCAGAAACTTCTACATTACCTTCCTGATTTTTTTTTAAAAGATTGAGACACATGCAAGGAGGTTAAAAACATGATTAGATCAAACAGTTTGTGCTTATGAGAATTTTAGGGGAAAAAAAGACTTCTAAACTGTTTGGTTCTACAGAGCAGAAAAAAAACAGACAACTTGATTAACTTAGGCTGTAGCAGACAAATTCCATTACTGCTATCTATTTCATAAGTTCCTAGAAATAATGATTGCATTATGATTATTGTAACTATGTGGGGTTCCTTAAACCAACCTACTCAATTTTTTTGATAATTCATTCATTCAGGGGTACTCTGCACTTTCTGCCTATTCTCCTTCCTTCTCCTGACAGTCACCCAGCTACTTGCCTCCTGCAGCTTAGGAGTGACTGCCCCCCCGTAGCTCTTGTCTACATACTCCTCAGCATCCCATAGGAGCTGAAGGTCATCCAGCTGCAACTCCAGTTCCCTAACACGGTCTGTAAGGAGCTACAGCTAGATGCACCTCATGCGGATGTAGCTACCAGGGAGACTGGATGTCTTCCAGAACTCCCACATCTCACAAGCTGAACACACCACTGACCCTGGAGCCATTCTCACTACTCTGGCCTGGCACTAAAGGGAACACCAAAGCAAAGAAAGGAACTTACCTTCACCTCTTCTCATCAAAGCCCCCACTTCCCCAAAACACTGGCCCACTCACAAAATGGCCACTCTGCTTATACCTGCCTTCTCTTTATTTGCTGCTGTTAATAAGCCAATCAACTAATAACAATTTGCAAATGTGCCTCATTTAGTCTCTTGCAAGGTGAAACTCAGAAGTAGGAGATTGTAATGCATCTCACTGGTCTTACACTGCAGGTAGCATTTGTAAATTTACTCTAAAAGTAATAAATCTGCATCTTAAGACACAATAAGGGAATGATGAAACAACACTTTTCCATATACAGCATATGAGGATGAGCTCCACATTTAAGATTAAGTCCTCTATCACTGTTAAACTGAGGGAAAAAGGTAGGTAGAGTCTTGGAGTCATAGAGAGATGTGCTGTATGAAAACAGGCCCTTTGACCCATGGAGTCTGCCAATTGTCTACTACCCATTGACACTAATCCTGCATCAATCCCATGTTTTATTCTCCCCACTTTCTCATGAATTCCCACCAGATTCCATTACTTACCTGCACACTAGGGGAAACATGACATGGCCAATTAACCTACCAGTCTGCACATTTTTGGGATAGTTCCAAAGGGGATGGGATCAATCCAAAATCAGCGTAAGTCTATCAACAGTACAAGCCGAAGGAGGTTTTCTTCATGGTCACAAACTCCAAATCCAGAAAGGTTTCAAACATTACATTCAATTCAAAAAGGGACCCCTTCACCAATTCCAACTCAAGTCCCATAGTTCTCCCTCACTCCTTCCCATGATTTCCACCATCCTCAACAGTGGCTAACTAATTGTGGAAAACCAGGAGGCATGGACATTCGCTTGTGGCCATTTATCATGCTCATCTATTGCTGGTTGTTTTATGCCCCATTCACTGCCTTTTATTTATGGTTAATATTCCTTCTAACAAGCTACAGCCCAGGGAGTTCTCAAATGCTGATTGTAATGGACATGCAATTCAATGCATTAATTATGAAATTAACAGCACATAGACTGTAAATCCAGAATCGATGAATTGAATGCTGAATAGGCTACAGAAAGCAAAATGAATTAAGGAAGAAATGACTGGAGAAAATAAAGGAAAACTGAAAAAATATTAAACATTTTAACTTAGACATTTTAACATGTCCAGCAACAATAAAACCTTGAAAGAATGAAACCCTGCACTTTTAATGGTTAGTTGTCAATGCCATATATTGATTGGCAGGAAATCTCACTTCTGTTTAAGCTGGAAAGTCATAACTTTCTGTGGCTTGTTTAGATTGTATCCACTGCACTAGTGCACCAGTTTCATGATATTCAATGAGCTTCAACAGTGAGGCAGTCAGCGAAATGCTGTTTTCAATAAGTTAACATTGATCACTCCATCTTGAAAAGCACGTTTTGGATACTTCGTGTTGAACCACACATTTGCTCAAAGTTGCTGTAGTACTTATGCCAAAAATTGTAGTGAGCAACATTGGCTTCATCATTATTTTGGCAGCAAATTATGGCTCAACATCTTTATTCAATTTTCAACAGTTCACTGTAACATCAAGCCATGGAAGGTAAATAAACACTGAGATAGGAAGCTCCCTTCTCAAACTATATCATGTTTAAATTTGGAAAAAATTAGGAGTGGTACTGTTGATCCTTCGCTTAAATTTGAGGAAGTTTGGAGTCCATTTATTCAATATCTTCACATGATATAGATCCCCTTGTAATAACCTTTCAACTTAGAGGAATGGAGTTGACGACATAATATTGCTCTGCTTCTACTGAGAAATTTTAGTCCAGTTTTTTTTTCTGTTTGTTTTTTTTTGAAATTCTTTTTGTTTAGCTTAGTTTGGTTTGATATATTGTTTATAATTTTTCTTATTGTTTTGGGGATTTTTTTTCTTTCTTTTATATTTATATAATAAATCTTTTTCTTTCCTTTCTTTTATATTATATTCATTCACTAGGAGATCATTGGATCTACAGATTGTTTTTATACTTTATTGTTTTTTATGATTATCCATGCCATGACTGTTCTCCTGATCTCTTTGTATTACATGTACAAACATTGATGTTATATATATTAATCTGTATTAATTTGAAAACTAATAAAAAGATTGAAAAAGAAAGAAAGGAAGCTCCCAGATCTAAGGCCTTTAATTTTACTCAACACCTAAAAAGCTGCAAATCTTCATAACTGCTTAATGATGCCAATGGAACATTTCATCATAGACTGGAGCAGACCTTGATCTGACATCAACTACTCGACAGTCTATATTGTATAACTACAACCTCTTTAAACATTTTGTTATAACTAGGTTAGAGATACTCTACTATTTCAAATTGGTTGTTGGTTTGATTACCTGAATGCACAGAATCTGTTGATTTCTATTATATCGGAACCATAGAACTAAAGGCATTGCCTGATCGGAAATACTTGCTTAGATCAAAAAGAAATGGTAATACAATCTAACCTTTTTGTATTATGTAACAAATAACCTCACATGTGTTTGCATAAACATTTAAAACCTGTTCTTTGTTAGATGTAAATCTATCGCTTCATCTTTCTACACACTGCGGATCCTACTTTAATGCAAAACTTCAATTCCACTCTTCCCAAATTGATTTGCCCTGGTAAAGAAGTGACTGAAGGTGAAATTAGATCTCTACTCTATATGGAAAACTGCAGGAAGAATGGACTCAGCCGCTTTTATAATCCCTTTCATTCCAAAGAAAAATTGGCAATACCAATCCACAGAGACAGATGGGAAATGGGTTAAGTTTTCATTAAATGAATTACGCACAGTTCCCTAAACTGGCAGTCTGAGGCTTTGTAGTTACAGCAGCGGATTCTGTCCTACTGCTATTTGCATTGCTATAAATTAAATAGCACAATAAATCTACATTTGGGATAGGTTTCAAAACACTCTCCAATGTGCTACGTTTGAACAAGGGAAGAAAACAGTTTCACCTCTGTTCATATCACATGTCGTTGTTTGAAGTAAAGGGCAACATTTATTAAAAAGCAAGCATGTGAACACATTCCCATTTCGAGATCAGGCATGATCATTTGAAAATAATACCAGATCATAGGAAGATGCACAGCAGTCTGTTGGCCAAGAAGTGATCATTTTCATACAACCACAAGGTTTTATTATATACTGGCCTCCTCCTACAGTCATCAAACCGTGAAAATTGGTCACATATGTTTTCTATTCTTTCCACCCCACCTCACCCCACCTTACTCGTCACCCTTCTCTCTGAGGGTCTGCAACATAGACACTCATTTGCTCTTTCAATTTGCCACAGTAACTCATTCCAACCAGCTGCAAGTCCTGTCTGAGGGGTTCAGACTAAAACTGATGGACGTGCTCAGACAAGGTTTCGGTGCGTTTGATATTCTTAAATACCTGCCATAAGAATCTAATCTCCTTTAAGGATGTTATGAGATGTTTTGTAATAGATTTCAGAAAACTGACAAGTTATTCATTATGAAAATGAAAACTTCTAAGGAATTATTTAACACAGGCCATTGCATATGGTAATACAATAAAAATAAGTTCACTGAAAGATGCTTCTCAGGTAAAATATTGTGCTAATTATAAAATCACTTAGGTTTACTCTTCCCATTTAAATGTCATTTTTTGCTCGCTTTTGTACCAATCTTTGTTCTGTGCCTAAAGTACTTCACATAATGAAGTGGAGTTGGAGCTTTTAATTTTCTTGCCATTGCTCAGGGATATATTTCACTTTGGCTCAGCATATTAGTGCAATTAGTCCAATGAAGGTCAGGAATTAACTGTGAAAGATACAGTTGGTGTGTTCTACGTATTACCCCACAAAGTGTGCATAACAGGTACACAAAAGTAGCAACAGGACATTCGGCCCATCTAGTCAGTTTTGACGTTTGTCTTCCCTCTGACCAGTAGCCCTAACCCAATATGCCAGCTTTGTTCCCTTATCCTTTATCCTTCTGTCTTCGAGTAATCTACTCTTAATTGCTGACATGGTCTCCAGTGGTCACTTGCTCAAGTATTGCATTCCACAGCCCCACGTGTAAAAATCCTGCACGTTGGGTTAAATCTAAAACTTATATCTAAATTCCTGGAAGGAAAGAGGATTGGAAAGAGAGATTCAACCTTTGGTCAGTAGTACTAACTGTGCAATGTTGTAGAATTTGTATGTAATGCACAATTTTAAAAATCTGCTTCATTGAAGTCAATCAAGGTGAATTTCAGAAGCAAAGCATAACATGCCGATGTTGTTATCTTGTGTTTTTATTGCCACTGATACAAGAAAGAGGGGCTGTGTTCTAGTCTACCCATTATTGGAAACAGTCAATATTTCATCAGTTCCAACTTACCCTAATTTAAATACTTCTATAAAATCATTCCATCATCTTTTTTTTGACTGCAGCAAACAGCCCCATTAACACTCCAATATACTGGAATGTCATCCATCTGGTCCTTTGTCAAGATGTCCTGCGGATAAAACCATGAAGGTACTTTGAAAAGAACAGGAGAAGGTGAAATAAATAAAAATCACCAAAAAAACTATCCTACTCACACTTCATTGCAGCTCAAACTTGAACCAACTGCATGACTGATAAGCTTGTGTTACAATATGTTTCCCTTGAGACATAACTTGCTTGTTTTAGTTGCACAGATGAAATGGTTCACATTTTAAACACACTACCCCGATTAAGCCTGACATCTTTGTGACTCAGGGGTTTGTTTGTGGTTGTTACTTTTCCAAGAGAAGGAAATTCTGTAACTGTTGACTCACCTTGGATAGTTCAGGGATAAATAAGAAGTCCACAATGGACTCCACAAAGGAATAAAACCAGTAATAGCATTGTCCCCTTTGCTGGCTTGTAGATGGATCTTTGGCTCTTTGCCTGTGTGTGCCTGTATGTGTTTGGATGTACATATGTATATTCATGCTTGCATTAGTCTTTGTACGTGGTCTCACAAAAATATGTTTGGCTGCATATCTGTATGTATAAGTATGCATGTGTGCAATTGTACAATGTTCACAAATGATATGAGCTGCCAATAATTTAATTTTATAAACAAATCACACTTCAGTGAAGTTCTTCGTAATTAACAAAGCAATTCTTATAAGTGTCTACCTCTCTATTAAGTAATTAGAACAGCAGTAAAAATAAGAGATGAAATGTCTGGCTTATAAAGACACATTTTAAGAGCATTCTTTACTTTGGAAATAACCAAACTGGATCATAGATAGAAATGACTGGAACTTATTCATGTTTTGAAGCTTTCTGTGTCTGATGTTGGCCTCAACTTTCTCTCTTCATCCACACACAGACCTAAATAGGTCACTCCCCTCTGCACAAAAGTACATCTGCATTTTTTTATGCTTGATATTATTTTGATGAGGACTTCTGAACATTTGTTCCGGTAGATCCTCTCCTGCACCCTTTGATATTAGAATGTCATCCTGATTACACGGACTGTACTGTACTACCTGCAGCATCTTATCTATAGTCACCTGGAATATTTTTGGTGATTATATTACACTTTATGGTAGTTTCAAAGGTCAACACCTTCCAAGACAGAGCATCACATTTGATTGATACCACGTCCACCATCACTGCTGCACAGTTGCCACCATCTGCAGTGACTCACCGATGCTACCCCAACAGCTTACCCGAACCTTCTGGCCTCCATCACAAGGAAGGAAGAGGGAAGCAGGTGTATTGGAACACCACATATACAGGTTCCCCTCCAAGCTGGAATTATATTGTTATTCTTTCACTCTGGCTGGATCTAATGCTATGGGAGTACCTTCACTAGAAGGATTAAAGCAGTTCAAAAAGATGGTGCACCATCATCTTCCCAAGGGCAAATAGGGACGGGCAATTAATGCTGGTCTTGGCAGCAACACCCAGATACCAATAAATGAATAAATAAAAAATACAGGCGACCCCCACATTACGCACCATACCACAATTTTCCCGTAACACGAAGCCGTAACATCTGCACATGCATCAAGAAATGTGGGATGAAAAAAAAAGTTTTGTGTTTATTCACTTATTTATTTTACACAATTTCCATGAGACTGAATTTTATTCAGTATCTCAAATTTATGGGTGGTGATTTGTGAATTCTGTAGGGGCAAATTTCCATAACCCAAACGTCCGTAAAGCAGTGGTCTCCCGCAGTTTGTGAGTACAACACCTTGTGGGTATTAATTGTTAAGTTGTGTTGGATTTCTTTTTCTACAATAAATTTGGCGTAGTCCATTTTATTAGGGATGTCTGCTCCTGCTAACTTGTTATACAAATCTTGGGACACGAATAGAGAGTATTGTTTGTCATCCATTGCTCTGTTAAGGATCACTTTATAATCTCCACAGAGCCAGAGGTACCATCTTGATGGGTGTCACTCAAACATTCTTTGCCACCTGAAGGCAGTCTAGTCTGTTCGGCACTTCTTTACCTGGACTTCAGTACACAAGGTGCCAGTCAAGCTTTACGATTTGGCACTTGGTTTAACATGTATATGAGCTCAGTGCCCTTTAAAACCCAAGTATGAACCCTCACGACTTCATATTATTCTAAAAACTTTTTGAAACATATTTGTTATGTATTTACATTTTCCCAATCTATCCTCAACTCTTTCAGCCAATGTCTCTCCAGCTCAGGTAATCATCAACTATAACTTATAGCCTTGTCTTTTGCTCATTTTGGTGACTATATGCGCCATTTTCCCCTACATTCTCAAGGTCTCATCAGACCATGTTCTCAACTTTAATGTGCTTTTCGCTAATGGCACCTTCCTGAAATTTTGGTAATTCACATCCCTTCCCCTGCTTCATTTCAATGTCTTTTTTATTATCCAGTTTTTTTTCACTCACTGCTCGTGGCACAAATGTTGTTTAGAATGCGGTCTCCCCGTCGTTCACCTTCCTCAATGTTACATTCCTTAATCTCCCTTCTTCAGTTTTCTTCTGTCACTGTTCTCCTACCACCTGGATGCTGCTTTACTGTCACTGGTTTGGCCTGCCATACAGAGGCCATGTACCACAACTTTCTACAAGTGAAGCATGTTGCTGTTCTGAACTGACACACATTTACTGAATGATCCCCATTGCTTTTAGAACATAGAACACTACAGCACAGTACAGGCCCTTCAGCCCACGATGTTGTGCCGACATTTTATCCTGCTCTAAGATCTACCTAACCCTTCCCTCCCACATAGCCCCCTATTTTTCTATCATTCATGTGTCTGTCTAAGAGTCTCTTTAATGTCCCTAATGTATCTGCCTCCACAACCTCTGCCGGCAGTGCGTTCCACGCACCTACCACTCTCTGTGTAAAAAACTTACCCTTGACATCCTCCTTATACCTTCCTCTAATCACCTTAAAATTATGTCCCCTCCTGTTAGCCATTGTCACCCTGGGAAAAAGTCTCTGACTATGCCTCTTATCATCTTGCACACCTCTACCAAGTCACTCATGCCCACACAGATCCTACCATGATCCAGCTATTGATCTGTATCCCACATGTACATCAATCTTCTATGCTGGCCAAAAATTTTAGAGGTCAATTCCATGAATGTGGTCATCTTGCATACCCATTCAGATATTAGATCCAAGGTGTTTAGTAATTTGGACTGGATGTGCTCCCAATGCAGTCCACACACAAACCCGTCTCACAGTGTGGCACCCAAGAATGCAACTCTGTTGTAATACTGCAAAAGATTTTTTTGAACCATCATTAATCATCCCTTCTGACCCCTAATTACAGGCTCCAAAATTATAACTCTCCACAATATATACAGTGTTGGACTGAAATAGTTGTACAGCTTTTCCATTACTTTGTTAAATGGAACATAGATCATACTACAGGGAACAAGTAAGTTTTCCACCATTGCATAAGTATCTGGCTCTATTTGTAATAATAGAGTCACCTTCTTGTATTCATATATGGCTTTATTCCAAGGATTTCCATCACCATTCACTTTGATGATGTCATTTGCCCTAAAAATCTTTCATGAACCAGCCCCATAGGGTAACATATTAAAACTTCATGGTTTCGTTTATTCCTGGCCATTCAAACAAGATCATATTTTAGGGTGATAACTTGGTGCAATTTTACTAACAGAGCTGAAAAATAGATTACCTCAAAAAAGAAGACATTTTAATAAAGATATCTGCTGCATTAATGGCTTATCTGATTTTAAATCACTGGAAGCAGTTTAAGAACTATGCAGAGCCATTTGCCAGCTTCATTGGTGCACACCAATTCTGCATAATGCTTTTTTTATTTATTTAAAAGCTTTGTGGAATTTCCTATTAGTTTTCCTGCACCTAAAAAAAGTCTTAAGAGCCTTCTTGAAGAGCTATAAATAGAGGAAACTTGCCTTGGTGATTAATCCAGTCTGAAGTATAACCAACGTTGTGGACTCACCCTTCAACATTTCAACTTTTAAACCAACAGTAAAATTACTGAGTCTCGATTTACAAATGCAATAGGTTTGTATTTAAAGCATCTCAATCTTTCAGGCCAATTTCTGAAAAATTGCAATGACGTAACTAATGGAAATGCAAGGCCTTCTTTCTCCCTTTTCTTCCCTGCAGTCTACTTTCCAATTAGGTCTGGTTACGACAGTACAGCTTGCAATTTGTTACTTGCCTGGTTTGTGCTGTGTTAATGTTCATGCTTGCTTTCTTGTTCGCTCTGCATGATGCAAAAGCCAAAAGGGAAAAAAATATCATTGAAGACGTTCTCATCCAGTAGAATAAGTGGGATTGTTCCTTCTGAGAAGGGGAGAAAAGGGGGCAGGTTATATTCTTCAGGTGTTCTACTACTGATGAAATGCATTCAGACTTGTTCAGACTTAAGATATCCTCCATAAACAGAGATGACCATCAATAAACTAATATTACCCTGGTACCATGCAGCAGTAAGAGGAAAAATCGACTTACACTATCCTTTTAAAATAACCGTGTTTAAAAAATAACTAATTACCTCTAACATTCTGCCTTTGACGTTTTCGTTCAATCTACCTGTGTTGATTGTATGACTGGGTTTGAAGGATTCAATAAGCCTGAGGGTTATCATGGAATTATTACAGACAAAATTAAAATTAAAGTAATAAGCTCCACCAAACTCTACCATCAGAAATTATTAAATGGTGGAGCAGGCCTTAAGGGCGGAATGACCGACCCCTACAAGTTTATATGTTCAAAAGTTCAAAGATAATCAAACTTATTTAAATAATTCAGAAATAGGTTGTTTAAATTTTTAGAAGTTAAAATATTATTTAGCAACACAATGAAGCACCAATAAAAAATTTAAAACATTTTAAAAAGTGAAATAACAAATATTTACCTGCACCTAGCCTTTTCCTCAATGTCAGAAACCCCATATGGGGTCCCTGCTCCTTTCCCCATCACCCCTGGCATATCCCAAAGCGTGTGCGACCCCTCACCTCAGCACATCAGAGCTCCTGCTGCCCGCCGTAGTGGTGAGTCCAGCAGAGAATGGGAGGTACAATGCCTCAGTGTCAAGTCCTCAGGATGGCTCAGGCTCCTGTGCACGTGTAGCAGCCCTGGACATTGAATGCTTTAAAGCCCACAGTTCTTTTTGTAACCTTCAGCAGCTGGTAAGCAGGGTGAGGCACAGGCTATTCACTAGGTGAAGGTAAAAGTGAACTATTTGAGATTTAATAAATGATTAATTTAGCCATCTACAGTTTTAAAGTTAATGCATTGTACTTCTAATTCAGAGTTAAGTCCAGATTAATTTTACAAGACTCACATTACTTACATTGCTTAACTCAAATCACTGGATAATTCAAAGTTATTTTAGCATCTCTTGTTGACAATGGGTTTCAGACCTCAATCATTAGCAGTTCTTCTTTCCACAGATACTGTCTGACCTGCTGAATATTTTCAGCATTTTCTGTTTTTATCTCTCATTGTTCGGTCCTTGCTGTGCGTAAATTAACTGCCACAACTTCCTATAGAACAACATTGCTCCTTTTCAGAGTGAAATGTATTGGCTGCAAGTTGCTTTCAGAAATGCTGAGTTTAATGAAAGGGGCTCTTGAAATGCAAATTTCTCTTTAGAATCAGCTCCAGCTTCTCAAGCGCAGACTGTGTTTTTCATGTGTTGGTTAATTATGGTGGATTTGAAAGCTGTTCAGTTTGAACATAGATTAAAAACCACTGCTACAGTTCCAATGAGTTACAAGGTGAATGTCACTCACTGATAATTGCTAGACAGATTATAGAAAGCCTCACTATCAGCATTGGACTGTCAGTGAATTCTGGGCTGCACTATAACATTCAAATATTGTGGCTGTTTTGAAAATTGCAAAATGTAACTTGATGTTCTGTGAGCTAAAGAGTACATTTACAGTAGTCATGGTGAATAAACCCATTTCAGAAACACATTAAAAGCCATGCACTTATAATGACTTCTCAACTTCATATGATTTTTTTTCCATGTTCTTTCAATGAGAGATGAATGATTAAAAAAACGTTAAGTCACAGTTGTCTTCCAAGCCACCGATTTTGCTACACGAAGAATTAAGACTGGAGATCGATGCTTAAAATAAACATAAATTGTGTATGTGCTACGTGTCTGTAGTTTCAGAAGCAGAATGTTCATCCAGCAATACTCTGCTGAAGGCAGGAATGGCTTGTATATATCTTAGCACTTCTGCTTTTCTAGTGACTTCTTAGCTGACACAGAATTTTCCATCTTCCAGGCCAAGAATGTTTGATGATGATTGTCCATTTCCATTTGCCTGCTATGAACCCTGGGGTTCACTTAATGAATTGATCTGCATGAACAGTATGCAAGACAAGTTTTTCACTGTACCTCGGTACAAGTGACAATAATAAACCAATCCCAATTCCAATTCCAAATCACTTATAAAATCTTTGGCTTACACAAAAGTAGTGTGAAAGAAATTGATATTGACAATGTCCTGCATAGTGGGCTGGTCCAGAAGGCTAAGGCGCAAGGGATCTGAGGCACTTGGCAAACTGGATCCAAAACTGGCTTGGTGACAGGAGAGAGAGGGTACTGGTGGATGGGTGTCTTTCTGAATGTAAGTCTGTAACAAGTGGTGCACTACAAGCATCAGTCCCTGAACCTTTGTTGTTTGTGTTCAATGACTTGAATGAGAATGTAAGTGGTCTGATTAGTAACTTAACAGACAACACCAAAATTGGTGCAGTCATAGACAGTGAAGAAAGTTGTTTAAGGATACAGTGGGACATAGATCAGCTGCAAAGTTGGGTGGAACAACAGCAGATGGAATTTAGTACAGAGAAGTGTGAGGTTATGCAGTGTGGGAGGTCATTGACTGTAAGAGTTGGGATCTTATGTTGCAGTTGCACAAAACATTAGTTACACTCCATTTAGAGTATTATGTATAGTTCTGGTTGCCACACTACAGGAAGCATGTGGTAGCAATAGACAGAGTGCAGAAGGGATTCACCTGGATGTTGCCTGGAATAGATTTATAAGGAGAGTACGTGTAAGGAGAGATTGGATGGGTTGAAGTTATTGACACTGAAACGTAGGATGCTGAGCAGTGACCCAATAAAGGTTTCTAAAAATATGAGGGGCATAGATAGGATGGATAGTCAGAATAGTCAGAGTCCCAGGGCAGGGCAGTCTGGAACTATAGAGCACAGGTTTAAGGTGAGAGGAGAGAAGTGTAGAGGAGATCTGAGGGGTAAAGCTTTTCATACAGAAGGTGGTGAATATCTGGATTGAGCTGCCAGAGGAGGTGGTGGAGGCAGATACAATTACAATGTTTAAAAGGTATTTGGACAGGTACTTGGATGGGAAAGGTGACGAGCGATAGGGGCCTAATGCGGGCAAATGGGATTAATGCAGATAGGCATCACAGTCAGCAAGGATGAGGGCGGCTGAAGGGCCTGTTTCTGTGCTGTGTGTTTCTATGATTCTATGATTAAATCTTTGAACAGAACACTGGCCTGCTAAATTTCTGGCAAAGCAGCAAAGCAATTCTTTTTCAAAAGTCTTGACCCATGATATAAGCTCCTATGCTTTGGGCAGGTTACAATATCAGTGGAGCTCACCGTGGAAGTTCCCAACGGGCCCAGTGGGAGGGCTGCAGCAAAGTGGTCCATAAGGCCTCCTCACTTACTGCTGGTGAGCTGCAGGCCACAGACATGGCCCCCGATACAATGCTGCAGTTTTCAAATGGGTCAACAGGGCTCAGGCATCAGCCTAGGTCCTGAGGACATTTGAAGGGACGGGGAAGGCAAAAAAAAACATAGCTGGTAAGTAAAAGAAATTTACCCTGCTGGCAGAAGCTTCCACAGGCCCCATAAAGGACCACTCCTTTGTCTGCTAGGGGGCTGAAGAAATTGATTGCAGCATGTGTAATGCATGGTGCCATTATGTGTAAAGTGGTCCTCACTCATGGTTAGATCCACTACCTGTGTACATATTAGAACCACCACATGTTTCGTGCACTCATCTAGGATACCACTCAGCCTACAGCACCTCCAGGCATCATTCTTAGCCCAGTAAAGCGGGCCCAGCAAAAAAACCTTCAAGGCCCAAGACTTTGCCTGACTCTCAGGGAGTTCTAAAACAGGAAATGCAAACTAATTTGTGTAAAGTCATGTGAATTTCTAACTTCTAACAGCAATGAGAAGGAATCAGGTTGTTTTAATGGGATACACATCTATAATGGAATCTGTCAACGCCCTTGTTCCATGTTGCAATCACTGCGGTTTGTGCACACTGTCATTTTTTTTCCTGAATCGGTGCCAGAAGTCATTTTGTGATTCTTTTCACCAAAACCACATTTCACAGCTGTCATCTGCCACAGCTGCAGATCTGAGCTGATTCCATCTCCGAGCCACGGCCTTGAGCCTTTCTTTCATCGTTCTTTCTCTCAGGTGTTTGCAGCAACTGCTCAGCCCACATCGAGCACTCCGGGGCCTGTCCATCAAGCAGCTCCTGCCTCAGGCAAAAGGGCTGTAACCAGCTGAGAAAGCAGCACAAGAGAAGCAAGCAAGCTGGCGTAGAATGAATAGGACACGACTCTGTGACAGCTCTTTTGTTGCCTCTGGCTTTCAGTGCTGCCTTTGCATCTTTTTTGATGCTTTTTGTGTTTTTTTTTCTAATGCTGATTTTGAGTGGCTCACAAAGACAGAGAAATCTCTTTAGCCAGCTGGACTTTGTGTTTTGTTTGCAGATTGTAAGATACAAACCTTATCAGCATGGGTCATCTCACACAGATGTCGAGCATACCAACATAGCAGGCAGTTGACGCTAAGCCACAAATGACAAGTGCAAAACACCTGAGGCCTGTGGAGAACAAGTACTTTCCGATCCATGGGCACCATGGAAGGTCCTCTGGCACTTCACAACAATCCCTGTTCCTAAACTCTTTCTTCTTTTACTATCGGCAAATAAGACCTGACAGCAGAAACCTTGCAGCTGATGGCTTCCTACTTTAAGGCACCATCTTTGTGAAATGGGAAGATTTGCCAATAATAGAAAACAAAAGACACTTGTCATTTTCATCACAGGGCAGGCACGGCAGTGTAGCGGTTAGTGTAACACTATTACAACGCCAGTGACCCGGGTTCAATTCCGACCGCTGTCTGTAAGGAGTTTATACGTTCTCCCCGTGTCTCTATTGGTTTCCTCCGGGTGCTCTGGTTTCCTCCCACATTCCAAAGGTATACGGATTAGGAAGTTGTGTGCATGCTATGTTGGTGCCGGAAGCGTGGCGACACTTGCGGGCTACCCCCAGAACGCTCTACGCGAAAAGATGTATTTCACTGTGTGTTTCGATGTACATGTGACTAATAAAGATGTCTCTGTCACTCTCTCTCATAATTTCCGAATGATATATCGTTTCTATGTTATTTCCTTTGGCTTGCTTACAAACCTAACAGGGCTCTTCCTTTTTTTCTCGTAGGGGTAGTCCCTTTAAGTGGCAAATAAAGCTTTAGATACCAATATCCTCATGTTCTCACTTCTTTTCCCTTTCGTAATGAAATATGTAATCTTCAAAAAATCAACTGTGCCTTTGGATTCTATTTACTTTGGCTAAGTTTTGCTTTATATTTTATTTGTTTTATCTAGACCACCCTGAAATAATTATGCCCCCAGAACATAATCATTCACACCTGTATCCCCTGAAGCTCACATCTCCAATGAAAGTGCTCCAATTGGTTAAATTGCAGGCCAGCTTTTAAAAGCTCGTCTTGCTCTGTGTGAATGGACCTGAGTTAGTAACTGTGCATCCAGTGTCTCTTATTCCATCCCATCCCCTGCACCACCCCAGACCACATACTCTGTAAATAAATCTTGGGCCACAAATCAAAGGATGTCACTTTAAGACCTGTGTATTCCCCAGCATGCAGATTCCTGAGTGCTTCACTTAGCCTGAGATTCTATCTTTTCTAAATAAAACTAAAGGCAAAAATCTTGCATTGTTTTCAAACAGACTTAATTGCTATAATTAAAGAGGTTAGAAAATTCTCTTTATGATTTCCACCATCTGTTTTATTATTTTGTTTTGTTTCAAACATCGTAAAATTTGATTAGTTCTTACCACGAGTACCAGCTCATTATCTACTTCATTTTACACTCAAAGGAATATACCGATTGCTCTCAAAACCAGCATTAATTGCTTATCCCAAATTGTCCTTGAGAACGAAGGGAGCAAGGACTGCATTCCTTGGACTGAAGATACTCCCCTGTGTTCCTGGATCGGGAGTTCCAAGATTTTGATGCAGCAACTATGAAGGAATGTTGATCAGAATAGTCCGTACGTCGGTGGAGAATTGGCGGATGATGATGTTCCTTTCTGTTCTTGGTCTCTTGCTGGTGGAGGTCTTGGGGGGGAGATACCATCAAAGAAATCTGTTCCTGAATTATCCCTGTGCATCTTGTAGATGGTACACACTGTAGCCACATCGTGCTGGTAATGGAAGGAGTGAACGTTTAGGATGGTGGGTAAGACTTGTGGGGCTATCACGCAATCTGCTTTGTCCTGGATGGTGTCGAGCTTCTTGAATTATGTCAGCACAGCATTTATCCAGGTAAGTGGAGAGTGTTCCATCACACTCCTGATTTTTGCCTTCCATTTAATGGAAAGATTTGGCATATCAGGGGGTGAGTCTCTTACCACAGGATACCTAGCTTCTGACCTGCCTTTGTGGTCACGGTTTTGATGTGACATTTGAGGTTCTCATCAATGGTCGTTGGTGGTGGCGCTTTTGAATATTATGGTTAGACTTTCTTGTTGAAGATAGTCATTGCTTGGCATTTGCACAGCAATGAATATTAGTGCCACTTAACAGCTCAAGCTGAATGTTGTTCAGATCTCGTCACCTGCGGGCACGGACTATTCTATTTTCTCAGAAGTTCTGAAGGTAACCAATCATTGTGGTGATACACTCATTCCCACATCTGACCTTATAATGGAAGAAGGTCATTGATGAAGCAACTGAAAATGGTCTGGCCTCGAACACTGCCCTGCGGAACTACGGTAATGGTGTCCTGGGGCTGGGATGATTGACCTCCATGCAGGGTATGATTGCAATCAATTCAACATATTTCCTCTTCATTCATATTGACATCAACATTGCTAGAACTTCTAGATACCACACCCAGATAAATGTTGAATAAAATATTGAGGATGATCACTCTCATCTGATAACATGGATTTCAGCTGTTTTGTCCATGATTGAACTGAGGCTGAAATATGTCTGCTACCAATGATCCTGGCAGAACTCAATGTAAGCGAATAGCTTATTGTTGAAGTGCCACTTGGTACCACTATCAATGACATGTTTCATGACTTTGTTGATGATTGACTGACAAGGCAGTAATTGGCCAAACTGGATTTGTCCTTCCTTTTATGGACAAGATATACCCGAGAAACTTTGCACTTGACTGTGTAAACACCAGTAGTGCAACTGTAATGACACCTTGGCTAGAAGCATAGCTAGTTCTGGAGCACAAGTCTTCAGCACTATAGCCTGGATTCTGTGATGGCAGGGATTTCAAGAGCCTATGAGCCATCCGATCAGTATCTCTGGCTGAATTTTTTTTAACTGACGGTATTAAATGATAAATTTGCTGAGAATTCAATGGTTGGTATTTACATTTTTGCAAGCTATGGTGCTAAATTGATGTCACATTTTTGCATTGGTTTCATACTCTTATCATCACACTAATGGCATCGTGGTGATGGTATCACACTGATGATACCTTTGGTGACCATCAATATATGTAAGCCTAATTGGAGTGCAGCTCAGTGAAGATTTAACACTAACAACTTCCTAATGACAGAGTACCAACTCTTGGGTCTTGATGGATGCATTCCAAAATTCCTTTAGGTAGAAAAAATATTCACTTACAGCTAAAGCATTTACAACTTTCCAAACAAAATGGTACCTGTGTAGATAGAGACGTGGATCTCACTTTAAAAGAGCACTGTTAACTAGGCCTAATCCCAGTCTAATGTGGATTTATTTCTTACATAAGAAGAGCAATATCGGGTTAATACAAATCATCAAACATTATGAACAGATTATAAATTTAAAAAATTAATTTTCCTCAGCTTCGTTACTTCAGATGTTCCAAACCAAATGCTACAGTGCAGACTCAAAATTTAGCTGCTCTTTTTGAGTCATCAGTTTGCGCTCTAGATGGATGTTGCCAATACTGCGTGCAAGAGGTGAGCCACAATGGGGAACCTACCACACTTTACATCCAACAAAGCAGAATAGAATTGTGGATTTAAGATTTATAGATACTCAAAGCTGTGCCCCCTCACTGCGTGGCACCATTCATTTGTATCATGTATAAGAGTTGTTCCAAATTTTTCTAAAAGTTTGAGGCCAAGATTCCTTGAATAATTGTGGTACAAAAACATTGTAAAAGTGATGTGTATGCACACAAAAGCATTGGGAAAATATAATCATTCCAGGCTAGTATACATTTGTGAAAAGTGAATTGTAACTAATAAAAACCTATTATGCTTTTTTGAGGACGTAAAAGAAGGTAAGAGTGACCTGGAAGATTTATGCATCTACATTTTCAAACAGATTTCATGAGGTGCTTTCAACTAAAACGATACAAATATAATGAATTCACTCAGCACTTATAAGAAACTTGAGTATATTTGGGTATGTCATGATCTCAGGATGCCCCAAGCACTTCACACTTCTGAAGAGTAGTCATTGTTGTAACATAGGAAATGTGGCAGTAAGTTTACAAATGAGAAGCTCCCAGATACAACAGGGAAATTGGTTTTAGGCATTGAGAGACAAAAGCTGGCCCTGACACCAGGAGACCTCTGCTGAGCTTCTTCTGATACTGTGGTTGAATTATTTTCTCACCCACTTTAATAAGTAGAGCAACTGACTTTGCCATAATATTAAGTACCCACTTCAATTATGTTCTCAAACCTCTGGAAGTGGGTTTGAACCAAAAAGCTTCTTACTTCTGAGAGTGTGCCAATGAGCCAAGGGCACCTCAAGGATATAATCAGTAGTGATAGTTCTAGAAGTGAGCAACGACAAGTGGGATGCAGTAGGCTTTATTCCCAGGACATCTGTTGATTATCACAGTTCCCCTACTGCTACATAAATGAAGGCCAAGATCCAATCTCTTTTCCAACACTACTTACAATTCATTACACAATTGGGTGGAACATCATGACTGTCTACTCTTAACTGGTTTCACAGCAATCTGAGCAGAATGTTCACCATCCTCTTTGAACATCAAGCCCACAGCACACAAAAACTGATGAAGGAGAAGTAAGATGTCTCCATGAAAATGTAGGTACTGGGACCCATTTTGACATGGCAGAAAATGCAATTCATGCCAATAGCAGGTGAGTAATTGATGCTTTTCTATGACGCTGCTTCGTCCATTTAGCAACTGACTGGAAATGTGACCCTTTACACAAGAAGTCTTGAGTTGTGCTCTACACTTTAGAAGAATAATCCAACTATTAAAGGCAATCTTATTTGAAGTTTGGATGTTCTCTTTAATGTCATACTAAAAACACAAAGTGGGAAAAGCTAAACAGCTCCAATGTAGGCTTTCCACCAGTGAGCTGAAGTTTCAGTTGTGTTTATTTTCAGTCACAACACTTGGAAACCTGTAACATACATTTTTGTGTAACTGTATATGGGCTGAGGTCAAAACTGGCAGCAGCTATAGAAGCTCGAAGAAAAGAGGGACTTTTAAATGAAGCTGCATGAAGCACAGAGAGTTTCTTTAAACGTGAGCACAGCTCTGAACTATGCAGCATGTTCACACTGTACAGAGATTCCTGCGGTTGGTTCATTTCCCTCCAGGCATCCTTTAACTCTGTTGACACCTTTCGCCTTTAAAGAGTTATAATAACAACATTCAAAGCTGTCAATGGGGCCACTTTCTTTCCCAAGTATAATCTGTTAACGACAACAGGTATCAAATGGGCAGCTTCATCTTTATTGTTTAAAAATAGCTCCGATAAGCTTAAAGGTCCAATTTGCTGAATGAATTGCTGATTTACAAACCAGGCGCTTCTGTTTTTAAGGTATAAAAATACCATCAGATTCCTCCCAGAAAAGCAGTCCAGCTCGTAATATTGAAGATTCAATGAACTGTGTGCATGTATCTTTGCTAGAGGGATTAGTCACATAACTTCATTAGGGAACTGACTTGCCTTGGAGTCCACTGGTGTAGGGAAGGATCAAAATCAGACTTAGTTAGTAGGGCCAAGTGCCTCTGATCAGAGCATTCGTGCTTGCTGTCTTGAGTTTTGTAATGATCTGAAGAGGTTTATATCCAACTTTGCAAGCGGAGCAACATTGTCTGAATTTCAAATGAAGTTAACAGCCAACAAATAATATGCTGGCAAGGAATATCCCAACAATCCCCCACTATAATCTTAGGCACAGATCATGAGAACTGACAAGGACCCTCAGGGCAAAATGTTTAACCAGTGAAACATACAGTAACCCAGCTGTGGAATGGGCAGTAATTGTGCATAATGAACCCACAAGTGTTGATTTACCCATAAACCTCAGACTTCATAAAAATCTAATCCAAGAAACCCTGTCCCTCGAGCTTATACTCATCATTCACACATATTGACATTTTCTGTGAGCCCATATTTTGAATTTTTGTGGTTGGACTCCAATTGAGAAACTATAAATTATTTTGAAATATGGTTGTCAGAAGTAGGATTACTGCCAAACTTCGGCAAGGCTGCCGCAAGGGGCAACAGTTGTTCACCTCGCATCGTCCTTTTATATCATAGTCCATTTCTCCAACTGAGTCTCCTCATTCAGCAGGCTATAGGTGGAAAAGTGTTTAGTGCTGTCGCTTTGGGGATCTGCATGTAAATTGCTAAGGAATGTCTGCAAGAGGCTCAGAGAAGCTGTGAAAATTCTGTGCTCACAAGACCACATGAACTGAATCCTTGAAAATTATAATCGTATTCTATTGTACACCAACTTCTCCTGACCCTTCACTCCTACCTGATTGATCCATAATACCTCCTCATGAAGTTCCCTGACGCCCTCTATCTCAAATTCTCAGCTCATCTTTAAACCACTTCATGGCCTTGGTCGTCATTATCTCCTGCAAACTTCAATTCTCCCCACACAAATGCTCCATTCTTTTTATCCCATTCAGCTTATTCTAGTGGCTGGTCCTCCACTTATTCAGGCCCAGACATGGACACACCAGACTCTTCACCTCTCTCCCTCTTCTCTTCAAACCATCCTTAAAACCTGCCTTTTTGGCCAAGTTTTGACCAAGAAAAGTAAAGACTTTCCTTAATTCATTCATTGAACGTGCTAATTGTTGAATGTGGTAATTCATTGTACAACCTTGAGCCTCAAAAGAGATGAGGGCTGTTGCTTTCCTAATCCTCGGCAGTGAATGTGGTGAAGGTTCTCCCTTCATGCTATGAAGTGAAGAGTACCAGTATTTAAATACATCAAACAGAGACGATACCATATTTCCCAGTCAAGATGGTTTTCCAGTAGGAGGGGAATTTGAAGAATGATTGGTTCCCATGTATTTCCACCATTGACATCTCAAGTGACAGAGATCCTGGATTTGAGAGATGGTATTGAGAAAGCCCTGAAAGGAGATAAGGAAGACTCTATGGTAGATGATACACATTGTAGCCACAGTGGTGAAGGTTGCAATGTTTAGGTGGTGGATGGGGTGCCAATCAGGGTACCTGATTTGTCCTGAATGATGTTGAGTTTCTTGAGGGGGAAGGCCAGGCGTGATGACTTCTTAACTCTGAAAGCAGCAGCAGAAAAAGTGAAACAGCTCGTGTCCGTGGGGAGCTGGAGAGTTACGACGTGAAACAAAGCAGTTATGGAGCCCAAGACATTGGGAACCATAAAGAAAGATTGAAGTTAGAAATCCTTATTACTGGGTTTGTAATGCTCAAAATTATTCTGGAAACAATGTATAATTGTAATTACTGTAGTTAATTGGTGTATTGGTCTATATTAAACTTGGGGATAACAATGATTTTTAGAAATCTGTGTTATACACTGTAACACTTTAGTAAAGGATGCAAGATGTGATGCCTTGAGGAGAAGTCATTTATTGGGGTTATTTATGTCAGAGGTTACATAATGTGGAGCTGTTTAGTTTATATTGAGGGGATAGAAAATGAGTAGTGAGATTTATAGCTGTTGACTGCTTGTAAATAATGAGTTAGTTGGAAATTTTACTTGGTATGTAAATGGCTAGTTGATAGAATAATTTAATATATGAAGGCTTCCTTACATTTTTAAAGGGAAAGTGGTGCAGTAAGTGTGTGTGTGTATGTACTTTTAAAAACTATATGCGCCATGTAGTGTAACTTCTGACGCTTGCTGTATAAGCCATTGCTATTCATTGACCATTGTTCCCCTTTAGTAAAGGATGTTTGATTAGAAGCTCTTTCCTTGTTACTTGCCGTCCTCAGCAGTAATATGGAATAGTCTCATACACTAAGTTCATGATCCCTAATTCTCCACTCACTCTTCCTTTCGACTCTCCCTGTCCACCTCTGGCCTGGGAGTTACTTGCTGTGAAGGACATGAAGGAAAGGTCTTACCTTCATTATCAGGTCAATTCAGTAGCGTGACTGAATTTTTAAGTGGGAGTCCACAACCAATATGTTTTTGGCATGCCATGAAATGACAGATTAATATGCTTCTGTGGGTTCCAATGAACTTCTAGACCACTGTTCCTACAATGGTGCCGGAGTGTGGCGACTCGTTGCAAGCTACTCTCTACTGATCTACTCATTACCTTTACTATAATCGTTCTACACTTTTAAATTTAAATTCTATGTCACTTACTATTACTAATAATGTTCTTTTAAATCTTCTGGTGATCCCTGTAGGTGTGACACTTTACTCCGTACTGTTATTGGTTTTTTTTACCTGTACTACCTCAATGCACACTGTACTAAACTCAATGTATCTGCACTGTGTAATGAATTGATCTGTACGAACGGTATGCAAGTCAGGTTTTTCACTGTACCTTAGTATAAGTGACAATAATAAACCAACATGGATACCAATCAGAAGCTTGTGATGAAGATTGAAAGGGATTCCTGATTCTGGGAGAGAGAGTTTCTGGATTATTGAGAAACAATTGATCCTGAAACAACCTGAACAAAAGCACTTTGACATTTGCATCTTCCATTGCAGCTCAATATGAAAAATGAGTGCGAAGGACATTGATAAACCACAAACCCTGTGTCCCAGAGGTACAAATCTCTGTGGTGGTTAAAATACAAGAGGCTGCAGAATTCTGAATCACAAGTTATGTGAGATTTGTTAATGGAGTGACCCTATTGTTAGACTCACTAAAATGCTCTAAACCTACATTGCAGAAGCACACATTTTTCTGGCAGATGAATTTCTATTATTTTCACCAACCTTCCATAAGATTGGTTTGACAAAGTTAAATTCACAGTAAGATATACCATTTTGCAAATTAGTCCTTACATTCACTTGTTTATGCACCACACATTTCTGGCTCAACGTATGGAGAATCTGTGAATGGCATATTGGTCAAAAAGTAACAATGTAACAGCTAATATTTGAAATGAATCCCAATGTTGGAAAAATTAAAGTTACACAAAATTTGTTCCCAATTTTCTCCCCTTTTCATACAATGGCATTGTTTGGTTCTGGAACATAATTCAACACTGGCTGCCTTATTACCTTAACTCGGACTCCACTGTTCCTGTGTGTGAACGTTCACAGTTTCTTTGATTGTGGCAACCACGTCGACAAACATTCAAACGGTCCAGCTGAAGTCTTTGGATGACAATCAGGGTGCAATCCCGATGCCTGTAAGTGAACAAATATGAGGAAGAAGAAAACATTTGAGAATGGTGAAAATGTTTTTTCTAGGATTGCACATATAGACTCTTTAAAAAACTGCAGCAATTCCCAGAAAGTGCCTGTAAGGCAAGAGTGAGGTCATATCTCATGCAGGCACTGCCACTAATTAGCATGGGGCAGTGATCAATAGAGGCCTGTTGTTAGCATTGCAGGTTCACTATTGACTCAGGAAGCCAGTAGTTCCATGGTTTAAGTTAAGGCCAAAGAGGACATGGAGCACTGCCCTGCCCTCCTTGCAAGCCATCAGGCTGCACTGATCTCATTAATTATCCCAGGCTAACTGGCAGCAGCCATTATGATGTGCAGATTTAAAATGTCAAGGAAAAAAAGAGGTCAGAAGTAGGCCTGCTGGAAAGATTAAGAGAAGGAACAAATGTGCTGTATAAGCTTTCTAGTACTGCGTTCAACATAATTGTCCCAGCAACTGCAAGGCAGCAAAGGGAAGAAAACTACCTTTTCTGTTAATGTTAACAAATACATTCAGCAGCATCAAGAAAACAAATGGAAAATCAGCAATCAGAGTTTTACAAACTGATTATTTTCGGTGGCTAATGGTTCAAAGCTATGAAAATAATGATTGTGAGTTTATGACTGCGGTAATTGGATGTACTTTCCCAAAAACAAACAAACTCATCTTCTGCCACAGATGGAGAATTTGGGTATTGGAGCAAAATGAGCCCTTGAATAGAGATGACATGCATCTCTTCCATTCCTGGTTTGTCACATTATTCTGGTCTCCTGATGTTGTAAAGCTGATATATATTGTGTACTTAAGTGCACTCTTTCCTATTCCCAAAAATGCTGCACATTGAGAATGCACATTTCGGAGACTCAACTTTAAAAATAGTTGCTTGCATTCTTTTCGGTCTTGGATCTTCCTGGAGACTGAACAGTTTTACACAAATTAGATGCAAAAAATGAAATCTCAATCAACAGTTATTTCCTTCCCTGCGTTTAACAGCAGATATCTGAAGCTGCCGCACTAGTGTTCACTAAGGCAGCTTTCTGCAAACCAGAGACATCTGTGTGTCACTTGGAGGGTCACACTGCATTATATGAATGAGCAATCAAGGTGAGCTCGATCCCTCAGTAGAAAATATAGAGTTATTAAAAGGCTTGCTTAATTATATCATGTGCCTTGCTGGATATTAGAGAGGATAGAATGAAGCTGCAAAGGCATTCATTGTGTGCTGCTATTTTAGACTTCAAAACATGCTCAAAGCATGAAGCTCAAGCAGTTCCTGGCTAACTGAAGCCTTCTGTTTTGTGAGAATCCATAACATGGTCCTGGACATTTTCATTTTGTTGACAATGGAATCCTTTCATCTTTGAGATCTGGGTCACAATGAAACAAAACTCTTGTGGTGAATGTTTTCTTATATGTACAGAGAGATTGTTCAAACTCATGTCTGGTTCTTAATTATTGTCAACTCTTTGCATCTCTTCTTAGGGCTAAAGTGACAGTCTCTCCCAGTGTAGTCAAAATGCTTCCAGAGTGGGGCTGAGGCACAACCCTTGGCCCTTGTGGGTGAGATTTTATGTTGCAACTTGTTCAACAATTCTTTCATACTTTTGGAGTAAAAACTGTTGTCACAGTTTTAATCTGAGATTCCCGAACCAGTCCAATGCCCCAATGCCCCACCAGAGAGAAAATACTAGAAGTTGCCCTGGAATATGTCAGGGCCAGGAGTAATTATGTGCCCATGGATTGACTGGGTTTTCCCACACTAGCAGCCAGGCCAAGTTATACTGTGTCACTTGTGCATCAGGTAGCTACAGCAGCTACAGCCAGTCCTTATTCTGTTTCGAGTTTTCCATGTTACATGGCAGTGGAAGCCTGATTGTTGAATTATTGCCCCAGACGCTGGGCATCTCCTTTCTCCCCAAGATTCCCTTCAGATTCTTTGGTGTTGTGGAGCGGGAGATGCTCTGCGCATGTCCAAAAGTGGCTTCTCTCACTGAAGTCTACTTAAAGCTGGCACTGAGCGCACTATGGAGTAACTCATTTGTAGTACTTCACATCCTTCCTGTTGACACAAAGTGGACTTGTTTACATCTGGGGAGATTTCATTGTTGTTTTCCAATATTTTCACTGTAATGTCAATGGTGGTCCCTTGGATACTAGAATTTGGAGCACAACTAAATTGGGCACAATTCTGTCATGGTGCCTTCTACATTCTATCTCCTACACTCGTCTCTATTCAAGGGCCCATTCTGCTCCAATAACCAAATACTGTGGCCCCTACCTACCTAACTCTCCCAGTGCCCCTAGCTCCCACAACTCAAAACTCAATAACTTAACAATACACGTGCATGCATATACACACACATACACACACATAAACACCTACCCCCCCCCCCACACACAACCACCCCCCACACACACAAACACCCCTCGGCATACACACACACACTCTCTCACACACACACACACACACACACACATACACACACACGCACATACACCTCCGCATACATACACACACACATACACACACATAAACACCCTTCCGCATACACACACACACACACACGCATACACACAAACACCCCTCCGCATGCATACACACACACACACACACACACACACCCTTCCGCATACACACAGAAACACATATACACACACTCCCCTGCACAATTCCCTAAAATATTTCTCAGTGCACCCAGTTGAATAATGATTGAATAGCCCAGGACTAATCCTTTATGGTTCTCTATTTCTGTAGTCACTGTAAGAACAATGTTAACTGTAGGTACCTTTTCCGGATATGTTAAAACTGCATAACTATAAAAATAATTACTGCATGATTTTCAATTAGTATCATGCCTTGAAAGAGCAAACAAACACTATACACCTCATTACTTGAGATATCTATAGGCTAATTACAATGACCTTATTTCACTTTGCAAAATCTACTCTTTCATCAGCCAGTGCTCAGTCAATAGCATATTCATACTGCATCATCAACTGAAAGAGGTTTGCTGTCAATAGCAGACACATTAACAAGTGTTGGAGACTCACTGGCTGTCACTGCTACACTACCCAAAGACACTATGAATAGTGATAGTACTTAATCAGCTGCTAGCCTGGGTGAACCTGCATTGATTAGGAAACAGCATGCCACTTGGAGCTTTGCATGTGTACCTGCCGCTTTGGAATCTGTGCAGACTTAGAGTAGATACAATCAGCACCACATTAATCTTCTCTCAAACCAGTGGTAATACCTCAGGAGCAAAACATTTTAATCAGCTCTCAGGAGATTTATTGAGTTTGCAAAGCCATCAAATGCCAGTGAAAAGCCATACTACAGTGGCATTATCTGGTGCACTTCTCACTCAGGATCCTCCGGGGAAGTACTTCTCAATGACAAAATGATGACCTTACTGGTATCTACATCAAACTGCTGACTTTATTTCCACTGGAAAGTGACTTCATTTTTTTTGTCATTTTGCCCTATAAGAGTGTATTGTGCATGCAACAAAAATCAAATATTCAAAAATTATTCAACTTTTACTCTAACTTAAAGGGATCTTGCTGTCCAACTGGTGTTAACTGCTGAGTGAAAAGAGATAGGCTCAGTCACGTAACTGGTAACTTGATCAAGTAAATACATGTGAGACATCCTGACGGCCACAGTCACAACATGCCGTATGCAGAGTCTGAGTACACAAACATCAAGTGTCACACTGTGCTGAGGTTCTATCTGTCCCCAGTGTTGCAAAGGAAGAGCCTGGCCTCGTTGCCACACAACGTTCCAGTCAGATGGACTTTGCCAACCACCTGTCCTTCACAGAAAAGCTTCTGCAATAAAATACCTTCGATCATGAGTCCATCAGGTAGAGGTCAGCACGGAATGTCCTGGGGGCCCTGCAGGTGGATCTTGTGGGGTGGTTCCCTGAGCACACCATCAAAGACATTTTGTAGAATGCATCTTCATCAGAACTTTCAAACAAGTGCCAAGACCTTACTTGGTCAATGGTGAAAAGGGCCCTCACTGTCAGATCCTTTGTGTACAGCTAGAGGGTCATTATCACCACACATAGTCCTAGAGGCAGCCATGCTAGAGATCAGATTGTTGTTCATCTACTTCTAGAACGTGTATGGAAAGGGATGCTGTGCTCTTTGTCAAAGTTCATCCAGAACACTTGCGTAATACAGGGTTCAGTGCCCTACAGACTTTTCCCAGGGACATTCAATGGGAAAGAACAGCAACTCCTGCTGGAAGACACAGCAGACGAAGCCCTCTAGCCTACATGAAGCCCACTGGTCTTCCAGTGCAAGGAGCTGTTGCAGACCTGCATATTCCAAGGTCGAGGACTGTGTGCTCGTGGACATGCTGAAGCTGGGTGCAGGCACTGCAGAAATTCTGTGGGGAAATGCCACACCTGCCATTGCACGAGGGGCTGTAATCTGTGTAAAAACTCCTCTGACTGTTGCTTAAACCATAGAACCATAGAACAATACAGCACAATACAGGCCCTTTGGCCAACCACGTTGTGCCACCCTCCAAACCACACCTAAAGCTATCTAACCCCTTCCTCCCACATATCCCTCTATCTTAAATTCCTCCATATGCTTATCTAACAATCTCTTGAACATGACCAACGTATCAGCCTCCACCACCACCCCAGGCAGTGCATTCCATGCACCAACCACTCTCTGGGTGAAAAACCTCCCTCTGACATCTCCCTTGAACTTCCCACCCATTACCTTAAAGCCATGTCCTCTTGTTTTGAGCATTGGTGCCCTGGGAAAGAGGCGCTGGCTGTCCACTCTATCTATTCCTCTTAATATCTTGTATACCTCTATCATGTCTCCCCTCATCCTCCTTCTCTCCAATGAGTAAAGCCCTAGCTCCTTTAGTCTCTCCTCATAATCCATACTCTCTAATCCAGGCAGCATCCTGGTAAATCTCCTCTGCACCCTCTCCGACGCCTCCACATCCTTCCTATAATGAGGTGACCAGAACTGGACACAGTACTCTGTAGCCTAACCAGAGTTTTGTAAAGCTGCATCATTACTTTGCGGCTCTTAAACTCGATCCCACGACTTATGAAAGCTAGCATCCCGTAAGCTTTCTTAACTACCCTATCCACCTGTGAGGCAACTTTCAGTGATCTGTGGATATGAATCCCCAGATCCCTCTGCTCCTCTACACTGCCCAGAATCCTGCCATTTACCTTGCACTCCACCTTGGAGTTTGTCCTTGCAAAGTGTACCACCTCACACTTCTCTGGATTGAACTCCATCTGCCACTTGTCAGCCCAGCTCTGCATCCTATCAATATCCCTCTGTAAGCTTCGACAGCCCTCCACACTATCCACAACACCACCGATCTTTGTGTCATCTGCAAACTTGCTAACCCACCCTTCCACCCCCTCATCTAAGTCATTAATAAATATCACAAAAAGTAGAGGTCCCAGAACCGATCCCTGTGGGACACCACTAGTCACTGCCCTCCAATCCAAATGCACTCCCTCCACCACAACCCTCAGCTTTCTACAGGCAAGCCAATTCTGAATCCACACTGCCAAGCCTCCCTGGATCCTTTGGCATCTGACCTTCTGAAGAAGCCTACCATGCGGAACCTTATCAAACGCCTTACTAAAATCCATGTAGACCACATCCACTGCACTACCCTCATCAATCTTCCTGGTCACCTCCTCAAAGAACACTATCAGGCTTGTGAGGCAAGATCTTCCCTTCACAAAGCCATGCTAGCTGTCTCTAATCAGTCCATGATTCTCTAAATGCTCATAGATCCTATCTCTTAGAATCCTTTCTAGCAGCTTACCCACCACAGACATAAGGCTCACTGGTCTGTAATTCCCTGGACTATCCCTACTACCTTTTTTGAATAAGGGGACAACATTCGCCACCCTCCAATCCTCCAGTACCATCCCCGTGGACAATGAGGACTCAAAGATCCTAAGCAATGGTTTAGCAATCTCCTCCCTCGCCTCACGAAGCAGCCTGGGGAATATTCTATCAAGCCCCGGTGACTTTTCTGTCCTAATATTTTCAAACAACTCCAACACATCCTCTCTTTTGATATCTACATACTCTAGAACATTACCTTTACCAACACTGTCCTCAGCATCATCAAGACCCCTCTCCTTGGTGAATACTGGAGAGAAGTATTCATTGAGAACCTCACCCACCTCCACAGCTTCCAGGCACATCCTCCCACCTTTGTCTTTAATCAGACCTACCTTTACTCTAGCCATCCTTCTGCTCTTCACATATGATAAAAAAGCCTTGGGATTCTCCTTAACTCTACTCGCCAAAGCCTTTTCATGTTCCCTTCTCGCTCTCTTCAGCCCTTTCTTAAGTTCCTTCCTTGCTACTCTATTTTCTTCACGAGCTCTGTCTGATCCTTGCTGCTTACACCTTATGTATGCTGCCTTCTTCTTCCTAACTAGTTGTTCCACCTCTCTCGTCACCCACGGTTCCTTCGCCCTGCCATTCCTTCTCTGCCTCACCGGGACAAATTTATCCCTAACATCCTGCATAAGATCCCTGAACATTGACTACATCTCCATGGTACATTTCCCTTCAAAAATGTCATCCCAATTTACACTCCCAAGTTCTCGCCTTATAGCCTCATAATTCGCCTTTCCCCAATTAAATATCTTCCCGTCCTCTTTGCTCCTATCCCTGTCCATGACTATTCTAAAGGTTATGGAGCAATGGTCACTGTCCCCCAAATGCTCACCCACCGATAGATCTGTCACCTGTCCCGGTTCATTACCTAAAACTAGATCTATAAGCGGTTTACATAAGGAAAATATGTAAAGGAAAATTGACGTCATACTGACATAGAGCCAATGGAATGATATGACTTACTATTATTACTGCAATTGTACAGTATTATAATACATTTGCAAATGTTAAGAATAGAGTGATATTTTTAAAATAAGGTAAGATTTCTTTATTAGTCACATGTACATCGAAACACACAGTGAAATGCATCTTTGGCGTAGAGCATAACCCGTAAGTATCGCCACACTTCCGGCGCCAACATAGCATGCCCACAACTTCCCAACCTGTACCTCTTTGGAATGTGGGAGGAAACCAGAGCACCCAGAGGAAACCCACGCAGACACGGGGAGAACGTACAAACTCCTTACAGACAGCAGCCGGAATTTAACCCGGGTTGCTGGTGCTATAATAGCGTTATGCTAACCGCTACACTACCAAATAAAACATTATGTCCCAGAGCTTAACCACCATTGTAAATGATCTTGAAGAGCAAGCTTCATGCTGTATTGCCTTTGCTCTGGCTGCATCTAATTGTAGCTGGAGATTTCTGATGTGTCAGGTTTTCATTGTTCCAACAGGTAATGGTGTCAAAGCAATGCCTGAAGTGTAACATTAACCAACATGTGTTACCCTGCAAAATGGGCTCTCCTGTTTATAGTCCTCAGCATCTGGCATTGGATTTATACCATCAGTTCCATGTTGCTTTCTAGCCAAGGAAAAGGACAACTTGAATAAGCAGATGTCCACGTCAGCACCTGAAAGCTGGTTTCAAGTTGTGGTAACAAGCCACGCAGTCTATTTCTGTAGATAATACTACATGCATTGCTGACTGTTAATTTTAACTTGTAAAAGTTAAATAACCATCTGCACAATTCAATATTAAATCTTTAAAGTTTTAAAGATAGAATGTGGAGCACGGTGGCTTTCAGCCTCTGTAAATTGGCCTCTCCTCTTCTGGTCGAAGGCGCTCCAACTGGTTCCAAGAGTGATCAATCTCAAATGACTGAGTATTTAAAAGACATCCAAGTATTCAGATTAGTGGAACTCCAGATGGAATGGCAGCCAGCATCACAGCCTGTCAGAGCACCTTGACCACACTGACCCTTTGGCCACGAGGGGATGTTCACAGCCTGCTGAGCTGACATAAGTGAGCAGATTCCCCTTTCTTTGGCTGCCAAATAAGCTTTGTCAGCTTATCACCAGGCACCCCCCCCCCCATCAAACCAACAGCTGAGCACTTGAAAAATAACTCATCACACAGATGACTAAAGTGAGAGGATCATGTCACAATGTGCAAGTGTCCTCAGAAACCCTGTAATCCAAGGACTGTACTAACACTTACAGCAAGAGGGCTTAACTGCTGTGAAGTGCTGAACTTCTGAGGGCGTAGAATGAAGAGAGGAAAGTAAGAAAAGGACAGGAACAGAGGTAAACAAGGCCACTGAGCATTGCATCAACAGGTGGACACAGATATAAAAGGATACAAGGTGTTTGGAAAATGTTAATTGTCATTTATTGGAACCCGAGCAAACATCGAGTCTTTTCCTTGGGTAAAGTCCAGCTGGTTTCTGGGTTCTGCTATGTCGTGAGATCCTTAAGAGATAGCGAGTGATAAAGTTCAGTATCAGTGGGAATGCTGCCAGGTCGGGAAACTTGAAGCGATTCCAAAGACACCAAGACAAAGAGGCCATTATCACAAGGGTGTCAACCAAAGCTTATTCAAAGTCTTAAAGGAGAAGAGGGAACGGTGGGGAAGCAGAAGGGTGTGGGGTGGAAAGGCTGGGCTGCTGGAGACACAGAAATCAGCAGTGAGGCAGAAGGAGCAAGGATTCAGAGAAAGACTGGAACTAGAGGTTGTCAGGGATGCTTCAGGCAGGATGAGGTAAAGCCCATAAAGGGATAAGAACTTTAAATTAAGAGGGACAGGGAACCAATCTAAATCAACAAGGAAAGGGGTGTTGGCAATTAGCACCTGGCTTGCAAAATGATATGTTGTAATATGATTCAACATGATGTAATATGAAATGATGAGGCATAATATGATATGATGTAATCTGATATATGTTTGACGTGCTATGAGATAGAAAGCTAAATTTTGAATGTTTAATATAAAATAATTTAAATATAGTTTTGTCAGTGAAATTGCAAACCTAGTCAGTACTAATTCAAATGTTATATACTCCAATGACAGTTACAGAAGGTCACTTAGTTTCACTTTTATGACAGTGAAATCGCAGTCAACCAAACCTCAAATAAACTCTGACCTACAGCCGTTAACCAGTCAAGTAATCCAGTTAGACTCACAGCTGCAGCAAGTCATGAGCCAGGGGAACAGAATCAAAAATATAACTGCCTCTGAGTGATCTTGAGGACTCAGGTCAAAATTAATAATCCACAACAAATACCAACCTAATGAAAAGTTCAAAATAAACAGAGACACGTCCAAATAAATAACTTTCACTGGAATGTAGGTTAAAACCCATGGACAGAAAATTGCAGGCTCTGTGGCAATATCTTAACGTCAATCAGCATTGTGTAGGGTATCCTGTAACATTTTCCCATTGAACTTTGTGCCACCATATCAATGTGAAAATTGAAGTCAAGACTCAATACCAAGCATAGCATGAAAATTAGGCTATAACATGCGGAGAAGGCATTGACAGAAATTGGTTCTCCTTGCATCTGCCTTCCAGGAGCTAAATGCAAACAACACTTGAGCAAGTTCCTTAACATCTTATTGCTGGCTGACCATTTTAGACAGACATTAAGCTCCAGACAGGTTTTGGAGAGGTTCCTACAGCCACCAAGAAGTAAATTTGGTTCTGCTAACTTTTCTCTGGAGCCACAGGGAACAGGAATGACCCTCTTAGTTCACAGCACACCAGGAGCCAGAGCCCTTGTGCAAACGCAAAGCCTTCACTCACAGTGTCACAGCACCATGGGAATTTTCATCAAGTGTCCTGGGTGAAATTTTTCCTTTAACACAACAGGCATAAAGTGGTTGCCAGATTCATCTCATTGCTGTTTATGTCATCTTGCTGTTCATAAAATAGCTCCCAATTTTATTCACCAAACAATAGATATGCACAACGTAATTAATTCAATGTGAAACACTTATGGGCAATTTAAAATATGTATTGACTCAATTGCTTATTTTTGATGCACAAAAGTTTTTAGAGAAAACGCCAAATCAGGTCCCCCACAGAAAAGTTACAAAATTGGCCATTGAAACAGCATTGAAGCAGGACCCTAGTGATTCCAGATTTGTTTTTAAACCAAAAACAAAGTTTATTCAAAAAAATATCTACAGGAAACACAATACACTCAGCTGGGACCTCACTCAACTTTGTGCACCACTGGCCATTTTCTTATGGAGCAAACCCCTGCATGAAGCCCTCACAGTCGCAATACACATTATGGCTGCAATGGAGGAACCAGAGGGTTTTAGGGGTGAGGGAGGCAGCACTCACATTCACTCAAAAGTACATGCAAGTCCTGGTCAACAGGTCAGATGCTATAAGGAAGGTACTGTGCATGGGGAGGGTCGGTGGGGGGAGGGGGCTTGTGGATAGGGCCAGCTGCACTATAGGAAGAGGTGACTGCACACGCCTCCCCCAGGAGTGGAAATCCCCGCACAATGCAGCAATGCTGAGAGAAATCCCATCTTATGGTGATTAGCAGACTACCGTCTGCACTGGCAGAGTGGAGATCCCCACAGAATATGCTGATTCAAGGTCCCACTCATCTGGAAATATAGTGATGTTGTAGCAAACCATTCAAGGAAATGAAGTGGGGACTCTTTCATTTGTATAGTAGACCTGCAAATCAGGATATACGGAATTTTTACACATCATCTGGGCTCCCTTGCCTGATTATCTATCTCCTTCCTCTTCCCACCTTCTTTACCTGTGTCCTTTCAAACATGACCATTTGAAAGGCTTCTCCCTTGAGTGAAAAATCAATCTTTCAAGCAGAATCTTTCAGTCTCCATTATTTAGTGCCCCTATGTTACCACAACTTACTCATCACTCCCCTTAAAATCCTCAACACATTTGCCAATCAAAGTGATAGTGATTCAGACAACTCCACATAGTAATCACCAAGCCAGTCAGGCAAGTAATGGCTCCTTAGCAATGTTCAAACTGCAATGCAAGATTGAAAGCTGCACAAAAGACCACATAAGTAACAGCTCTCAAGCTGAAATGCCCATAAACAATAAGGCCTGTGTCTATGACTTCACTGTTTAGTCAGTATGCCAGAGCCATTAATTGCCTCGTAAACTCTGTAACTCAGTCATACATCTCCAAATTGTACAAAATAATACGGATATGGAGGTAGGAAGTGTTAGCAGTATGCAACCAGCATTTGAAAAGAGAAAAGACAAATTAAGAAATGTTGCACGTACGGTCTTCAGAATGTCGCTTTTCTCTTTACAGTCACTGTCTGATACATTGTGAAGTTCCTAACACTTATGTTTGAATTTAAAGTCAGCATCATTTGCAGATTTTCCTTCCTATTTTTAGATCCGACCAGGAGAAGATGATTCATTCTGAAGTTTCTGGGAGTGTTCATAAATCAGTGGGATTGCCTGCCTCGAATGGAAACACACCTTGCTCAGGGACTGGACACAACTCCAGTTTCCTCCCACATTCCAAAGACATACAGGTTAGGAAGTTGCGGGCACGCTATGTTGGCGCCGGAAGTGTGGCGACACTTGCGGGCTGCCCCCAGAACACTCTACACAAAAGATGCATTTCACTGTGTGTTCCGATGTACATGTGACTAATAAAGATATTTTATCTTATCTTCACGCAGATCCATGCCACACTTGAATAGAAGTTTTCTCTCTTATGTCACAAAAGCTGTCCTTTACCACAGTACGTTTCTCTAGAGTTTTCCTGAGCTGCCCGTCAAGCCCTTCTCTCCCACACAAGAATTGGAAAAGCACCACCTTAAGGTGACAAAGCTCAGACCAAAACTGACGGTTACATTTATTTATAAAACTAATGATCTGACAGAAGCAATGGGTTCCAGCTAGGGGCCAGTAGTGTAGGAGTGATTCTCCACATGGGCACCATAACACAGCAGGTTTGGTCCATATTGAAGGCTGAGCCTCATTAACAGTTGGCCAACAGGAAGAACCCTAGGACAAGCCACTGGCTACCACAATATCATGCACCTTTGCCAGAAAAAGGTAGGACAATGGGACAGAGATCTACTCCCAGGAGGGGGGATCTGGCGCAATAGCAAGCTAGGCTATCCTTGGCAAAACAGTCAGATGATTCAGTACAGATCACATGTTGTCCACAGTCTGTGTGCTGGGTTCCTAAAGCTGCAGCCAATCCTTTGCACACCATAGAGTCCCAGTGCAGGTAGCAGAAGACCTTCTCCTTGACTCAGGCCACACTTACAACAAAAAGTTAGAACAGGACAACAAGTCATTCTTTCCTGCTTTCAGGGCAATAAGATTCTGTTCCCAATAAGATGGAAGCCTTAAGTTTCTCCATATCTGGCATGCAAAATTACTGTGTTGCCAACACAATCCAAAGCTTCCAGGACCTTTCAACAAAATACGTTATATGACAACTAGGGTCTCAACCTTCCCACTTCAAAATGAAACAGGCATTTACACATGCCCTTGAGCTAGTGTGCCAGAGTACTCCTACCTCCCATTGATGTGACACCAAGCATTCAGGAAACAAACAGATTCTTTCTAATTAACGATACGAATTATGCTGATCACTTTCACCACTCAGTTACATAAGGTGTGAACAGCTGCCTTTTGATGATTTGTTGAGTCATCTGTTTGGTTGTTGATGATTTGAAACTTTCTTAGTGATTCAAAAATCAAATTAATTGTTCTTGACATCGAGCCAAACCGGTATCTTTAACAATATATCTTCTATGGAAGAAGGGGGTAGATCCTGATGCATTTCGTGCACGGCCTTCTTCTACAGAAGGTACGGACTATGCCTGTCATTGAGTCACACAGTTGCAAGGCATAGAAACAGGCCCTTCAGCCCATCACATCTCTGCTGACCAGCATGCATAGCTATATTAATCCCACTTGCTTGCATTAATTCCATATTCCTCTATGCCCTGTACATATCAAGATGCCTCTTAAATGCCACTGTTCTGGCCTCCACCACCCCCTCTGGCAGCTCATTTCAGATACCAACTACCTGTTGTGTGAAAAATTTACCCGTTAGATTGTTTTAAACCTCCTCTCTCTCACCTTAGACCTATGTCATCTAGTTTTAGACACCACTACTGCAGGAAACAGACACCTCTCTGTGCCTCTTGTAGTTTTATATACCTCTGTCACATCACTTCCCGGTCTCCTTCACTCCAGTGAGAACAAAGCTGGACTATAAAATCTCTGCTGATAACTCAAGCCCTCCAATCCAGGTAACATCCTTGTGAATCTTTTCTGAACCCGCTTACCTTTCCTATAGGGAGATGCACACAATACTCCAAGGGCAGCCAAACCAACATTTTGTACAATTGTAACTTATGTCCCAGCTCTTATACCCAGTGCCTTGACCAATGAAAGCAAGTATGCCATATGCAAAACCTCACCACCCTGTCTACCTGTGTTCCCATTTTCAGAGAACTATGCACATTACCCTAAGGTCTTGTCTGTTCAACAACACTCCTTGGGGCCCTGTATGAATGAAATGTACCGAAGAGACTTCCACGCATGCACTGCATGGCATTAGCCATCTCCATGCACCAGTGCAGTGAGGAAAGGAGGAGAAATTGCAGACTTCATGAGTCTCCAAACTTCATGTTGTTTTTCATTGAGACCGAACGACAACACACACAATATGATGCATTGTGATCCACTTTCTAGCAGAATTGTTTAACCTGCTAAACCACCTAAAGCTTCATTCTCAGTTACTTGTACAATATAATTCACTTTGGGTGTTTGTCAATATTGGCTGGGAGACAGGTGAAAGGAGGGAATGCAATTGGCCCAGTGGTCACATGATGTGACATTGATTACAGTGTTGGGGGGTCAAGGCACAGAAGTGGCAGTGAAGGTGAGTGAGCCCTGGTGCTAGCTCAAGGCCTGACCACTGCAGCACAGCAATAACAAATAGAGAGGCAAGGAATGGGCTCAGGAGCAAAACTGGGTGGCTTCAAATAGATTTGGTGCTAGCAGCTCCAAAACTTCCAGAAGTGGGGCAATTGGCTGAATCGCTGCTTGATGCCAGATTGTCACAAAGGGAATAACTTAATTAGTTGAGGGAAGCAGCATTTAAGATAACGTCCGGCCTGTGACTAGGCTAGCAGCAGCGTACGTGATGACCTCTCTTTATCCTGCCTGAATGATAAATAACGGAGTTTGAGGTAGTTGGCCTAATTGAGTGCAATCACTGGAGATAAAGTAGAATTACAGTACAATGACAGCCCAGCATGATAGAATAACTGTGCCAGCAGAAACATCACACACTTGCAGGTCTATTTTGGTCAAAGTTCCTGAATAAATAATTCCCAGCTCAGTAGTACTTCTTGGGCTGGATAAACAGCATCGAATTCAAAAGAATGAATTTCAGTGGCAGAGCAGAATATTCTGACACAAGTGCATGGCTCGTTTAGCCCTTTCAACTGGAGAACCTCTGGGCAACTGTGTTCCAGTGACTTAATGATCTTATAAATTGGATCTAACCTTTCATAGTCAGTATTTTTCAGATATCACTCCAAAAATTCAGATAAGCTTCAACTGAAATATATTAGGAGGTACTGCCCAGTCTCCTCCATGATGTCTCCTCAGTGATCATTATCAAATTAAGTAGTTACCTAGTCAGCTAGAATGTAACCACGTTTCCTTTCAATCTCATTTTGAATCACACTTTCTGCAAGACAATGTCAAAAAATAAATAACTTTGCAACATATTTGAATAAACAGTAGCAACAGAAAATATCTGAGGCTAAATGACTCTGTTCTCTTCACTGACTGATCTTGCTTTCAAAAGATAACAAAAGACAGGGACAGAACCTTTAGCCTGGATAACTATATAATATGTACACTAAGACGGTCAAGCAATTTAAAAACAATTGATTGCAACTAATTGAGAGGTTAAAAAAAAATTAATCCTGACTTAATCATAGTTTTAATTATACTGTTAAAAATAATAGAAAATCAATATTTGTTAATAGTCCTATAGAACATGCTTTGTTGATATAAGATCCAATGACACAATTTGGGCCTCTCAACTTGTGCAAAAATTGCTTCACTAACGCCCATATCTCTGTAACTTCCTCCATTCCTTGGATCTCTGTTTCTCACTAATTTTAGCCTCGTGCGCATTCCTGATTTTCTCCTCCTACCATTGGTAAATGTGTGGCTCTTCAGCTGTTAACGATGATGTTAGCACCAGTCTTGGTGCCAAGGGACATCCCTGGACAGTGTGCTGCCTGAGCCAGTGGATGGAGAGCAGGTGGTGAATGAAACCAAGTCAAATGTTCAATCAAGGGAGCTAAGTCTGACCATCTGAAACAAACACCAAATTCAGAAGACACCAGTTCTGTTGCATCCTGCTCATCCACCTCCCACTCTGTAAATCTCCCTCTTGGTCCAGATGCCCCTCGTTCCACCATTTCCTACCACAAATGCTGGAACTCAAACCTAATCTTTGATATTGTGGAACAGGCCAACATCAAAGCTTTGGACAAAATCAGGGAGAGGGTTTGAGGTCAGTTAAGATTCTGGTGGAATGTGTCAAACCCATGATTAATAAACTCCCAGTTTCAATAAATTACCTGATATTACCTAAATTATCAGAGATTTACCTACACCTCCCTTAATATCATCTGCTGCATTCGGTGCTCCAAGTGTGGCCTCCTCTACATCGGTGAGACCAAGCGCAGACTAGGTGACCGTTTCGCAGAACACCCCATTGCCAGTCACTTCAACTCCCCCTCCCACACTATCACTGATATGTCAGTCCTCACGCCCCCCCCCCCCCCCCCCCCCCCCCCCCCCCCCCCCCACTGCCAGGAGAATTCCAAGCACAAACTGGACGAACAGCACCTCATTTACTGTCTTGGAACCTTGCAGCCTAACGGCTTGAACATTGAATTCTCCCACTTTAAGTAACCCTCACACACCCCAACCCCTAAACCCATCACACCTCTTCTTTTCTTCCCTTTCCAAGCCTATCTTTCTTTTCTATCCCCTTTTCTCCTCCTTACCTTTGACCCAACAGCCAGTGGATCTGCTCTCCCCACCTCCCCCGCCCCTGCCTATCACTATCTCTTGCCTGCATTCTACCTATCACCACCCTGTGCCCACCCCGCCTCCCCTCTTTTGTCCACCTATCACTGCTCTGCTTTTCCCTCCTATATATTGGGCTTCCCCTTTTCCTACCTTCAGTCATGAAGAAGGTTCCTGACCCGAAATGTTGACCGCCTGCTTTTCTCCACAGATGCTGCCTGGCCTGCTGAGTTCCTCCAGCATCGTCGTGTTTTTCAGCTAGATTCCAGCATCTGCAGTCCTTTGTTTCTCAAATGTTACTGAGAGTGGTGTAGTACAATCCAATAAAGCTCCCTCTATTCTGACTCAACCATACAGATACAGAAATATTTTCATGACTTCTTTCACAAAGTGCAAACTTTGTGCCCTTTAATGCATTGCAATTTTGAGTTAACCAAAGCCCTAAAGGTGCTGTGTAAGTAACAGGTAAAGACAGCATCTGCTGTCCTTTGTTTCTCCTTCAATAAATTAAGAGTGAGCTCAATCAGTTTTCCCAGCATTAGTGTCATAGAGGTGTGAAACAGGCCCTTCAGCCCACCATGTATATGATGATCATCAAGTCCCTGGTCTATAGCCCACTATTCCTTGGCAATTCAAATACTCGTCCAGATGCTTCTTAAATGATGATATTGACAGAAAACTTAGTGGCAAGGTGTGAAGGTGCCTGCTTGAGAATGTAGAGGGTTTGTGGGGTCAGGACTGGTCTGAAAGTGAGGCAACTTCCAAAGCTGATTTGCATTGTCAACATTCATGAGCTAGAAGCAGGCATGGGGTAAGGTTCTTCAGAGGGCCCTGCTACCCAACAGGTCCTACAGCAATAAGAGTCAGCGTCGGGCAGTCGCATAGATCAGCAACCCAAAAGAGCGGACTTTTGGTTTGCAGATGTTCTTTACGTGACCTTTCGTCTCAATGAACAAGTCAGTGACGACTTACAGCCCAGCTTCCAAATGTGCGCAAAAACAAGCATTGCCTACCTACTGTCTGGATTGTAGTTGCTTCAGGTTCAACCATTTCCCTTTAGTTCTGAAGATTAGCTCCTCTCCTGCAGGCTGCTGGTTGGAGGGGAGAGGTGGTAGTGCAATGAGAAAGATTGAGAAGAGCACTGGGGCAATGACCCAGCCTTGTTGACACAGAACCTCACTGGGAATAGTTCTATAGTTCTGTTGCAGACCCCTTGGTTAGTATATCGCTTGCAAACCATTATGGAGCAGAGATCAGATGGAGCTGAATTTCGGAAGGCAGCTGATTTTGAGAAGGGTGTTCTACGGCCCATCCCAACTGATGCAGTCTAAGGCTTTTGTGAGGTTGTTAAAGGCCAAGTATAGTGGCGGATGGTGTTTGCTGCATTTCTCTTGTGTTTGCCATGTGGAGAAGATCGTATCCCCTGTGACTCTGGATGGACAGAATCCACACTGTGTCTCCAGGAGCAGCTGTTCGGCCATGGAGAAGAGGCGGTTCAACAGGATGTTGTGAACCACTCCTCGGGAGTCATCTTTCAGTGAAGGTGGATATTGATGATGGAATAATCCACCACCTTCAATGTGCAAGCACAGCCTTTGGTCCTTCAAAGAAAAGGGTATTGAAAACCAAGACCTCCAATCAAGCAGAAAACTCAGAGTCTTGAAAGCAGCAGTGATCCTACTTCTGAGACCTAGACTGCCTACAACAGACACCTCAAGGCACTGGCAAAACACCACCAACATTGTTTTCAGAAAACTCCAAATTCACTGGAAGGATAAGCAATGAAACATCAGTATCCTCTCCCAGGCAACATCCACAGAAATGCAGCACTAGTTATACTCAGTTGGCAACATTGGGCAGGCCACTTTGTTCCCATGCCAGACTTGAAACTCCTGAGGTCTGTAATGGGAAGAGTTTACCAGACGGACAGAGAAAATGGTTCAAGGATGTGCTCGAGGTATCCTTAACGAAATGCAGCAAACCCACTGAATCCCGGAAACCTCTATCCCAAAGTGGAGACCGAGCATTCAGGGTGGTGGTAAGAAGTTCAAGGCCGTGACTGAAGCACACACCAGCAGGAGTGCGCCACTTCACAAACCACTCATTCAACTGCCCGTCTGCCCTGTCAGTCACGCCCTGCCCCATCTGTAGAAGAGTCCACGCTGGATTCATCAGCTGACTCAGGACCCATAAAGCAAGGGCGGAAGCAAACCATCCTCAATCCCAAGGGAGTGCCTTTGAGGAAGAAAAACATACGGAGTATTTTTTTAATTATTCTTTCTTGACCAATGCCATTAATGTGAGTGATTTGCAAATTTTCAAAAAGCATTATTTTCCATTTATATTAATTTCATACATTAATGCAGATTAATTGAAGGTCCTATTTAGAACATAGAACATAGAACACTAAAGCACAGTACAGGCCCTTCGGCCCACAATGTTGTGCTGACATTTTATCCTGCTCTAAGATCTATCTAACCCTTCCCTCCCACATAGCCCTCCATTTGTCTATCATTCATGTGTCTATCTAAGAGTCTCTTAAATGTCCCTAATGTATCTGCCCCCACAACCTCTGCAGGCAGTGCGTTCGACGCACCCACCACTCGCTGTGTAAAAAATGTACCCCTAACATCCCCCGTATATCTTCCTCCAATCACCTTAAAATTATGCCCCCTTGCGTTAGCCATTTTCACCCTGGGAAAAAGTCTCAGAGTCATAGAGTCATACAGCACGGAAACAGGCCCTTTGGCCCAACACATCCATACTGACTGTGTTGCCCAGTGAGCCAGTTCCATCTATCTGCATTTGGCCCATAGCCCTCTAAACCTCTCCTATTCATGGACTCATCCAGATGGCTTTTAAATGTTGCTGATGTGCCCTCCTCAACCACTATTTCTGGCAGCTCATTCCAAATACGCACCACCCTTTGCGTGAAGAAGCTGCCCCCGATGTCCCTTTTAAATCTCTCGCCTCTGATCTTAAACCTATGCCCTCTTGTTTTTAGCACCCACTTCCTGGGAAAAAGACTCTGTGCTTTCACCCTGTCTGTTTCTTCCAGGAATATGAACAATATCCTTGGCAAAGCCACAATTGTTGCCCATCTCTTGGCCTGGGAAGGCAGTGATGATGAACCTTTTCTTTGAGTGACTATTTTGCTGATTTCAATGGTCCTTCCACAATAATATTAAGCAATGAAGTCAAGTGGTTTGGCTCAGTGACCAAGTCTGGATGGTGTATGATTTGAAAAAGAATGTAGAATTGATAATAATCCTAAGACATTGTGGTTCTTGTCCACCTCAATGGTGCACTGTTGTAGTCTCTCCAAGCGAAGGTATACTTTGTACCCACCCTGCACCACTCATAGAAGGATTAGGTATAAGATCAAGTCGCAGGGAAGTGGATCAAAATAAGGTTCTAGAGCATTGTTGCTACATAGAGATCCAAGCAAGTAGGAGCATTGCATGACATGAGGCTTTAGTTTCTGCTGGTGACATGGTGGATTTAACTTTGGGTTGACGGTGGCTTTAGTGCTGCTGGTGTTGCTTCAACACGTGCTGCACTGCCTCTTGTATTTGATGATATTCACTGGCGCTTACTGGTGTAATTGTTTGAAACTGGATGTCATTCCATATCCTCGCGCTGGCCAGCAATAAAGGCAAGTACAGTAGTGTAGCGGTTAGAGTAAAGCTATTACAGCGCCAGCCACCCGGGCTCAATTCCCACCACTGCCTGTAAGGAGTTTATACGTTCTCCCCGTGCCTGTGTGCGTTTCCTCCAGGTGCTCCGGTTTCCTCCCACATTCCAAAGACATACAGGTTAGGAAGTTGTGGGTATGCTATGTTGGTGCTGGAAGCGTGGCGACACTTGCGGGCTGCCCCCAGAACACTCTATGCAAAAGATGCATTTCACTCTATGTTTCGATGTACATGTGACTAATAAAGATATCTAAATCTAAATATAGCTTGAAAATGTTATGAATGAGAATGAATACAATGAAGCCACTAGCAAGCAGTATGGACCTCATGGCAAAAAAGAATTGATTGTGCTGAAGACACTTCATTGACGAGCCCCTGCAGCAATGCTTAGAGTCTGAGAGCCAAGACCACTGTCCTTGAAGTCCACCACTGGTGGGATAACCCTTGGCCTCACATTTGCTCAGGCTGCTTGATGACACAACAGTTCAATGTGACTTTGCTGGCAAGAGCAAGCACTTCCCTCTGCACCTCCCATTTAGTTGGTGTCTCCAAAAATTGGACCAAAACTGCAATGAGATCTGGTGCTGAGGTAATCAGACTGTGGTTTTAAAGAGAGGTAACTTTTATCACATTGACAACATACTATATTTTGATGTAGATGGTGTAATGCCCTTGCCATTATTGTATTTCATCTGACTTACCTCCAATAATGTCACTGCCACAGGGCTGGTCCTCTTCCGAGTGGGGTACATTGGCTCAAGGTGAAACCCCTACCTGTTCTCACCAGTTGTCATTGAAAGACCACGTAGTTCAAACAGACCAAGAACCTTCAGCCCAGAGTGCTGGTCTGTATTAGTCCCTCGACCAAGATTTTAGCCACACTTTAGAGTGTAACGATGCTGAAATACGTTGTGAAACGGACCACAACTTGGGGAGCTCTGCATTCATCCTGATGTTGCTGTCAGGTGGTCGCGCCTTCCTTCAATGGCCTAACTATTTCAAAGCCACAAATCAGGTGATTTGATGAAAAATTCAGGAATTAGTCTTGCTCTGAAATACCCCGAGAACGTAATGCTTTTTTTTTGCATGAGGTATAAGTTTTAACAGCACAATAAGCCACAGCTAACGCCTCAACTATGAGCCTTAAAAAAATACATGCAGATGGTGATTACCCCACATACATATTTCAATCAATAATGTATTTTGAAATTGTAAAAAAATTAGAAGGTCCATGTATATTATTTTGGCTCTTACCTTAACTGAATGTGCATGTTCCATTCATTATTTAGTGCCCTGTGAGGTATTTTATTGATTAAGAACTGTGGTTTTTAGCTTGGCATGTGAGAATTCTTTCATGTGACTCGACGCTCAGACAGTTTAATGCCATGGGCGCCCCGCAGCCACCGATGTCGGCAAAGAGCGAGTCCATGCCAGCTTAAGTCACAGTCAGAAGCAAACGCCCTCGCTTCATTTCTGACCACCTTATTGGGACCTCTGCTTAAATTGGCTGCTGAATTTCCCTCAGTGCCGCAGTTTTACCGTCTTCCGTATCTGTTGGGGTAGTGAAATGTGCTTTATAAATACATTGCACTGTCATACACAGGACCACAGCGGGATTACCTCTGCTTTATTGGGGAGATGCAAGCACTAAACATATTCTCAGCTCAACCTCCACGATTCATACTTTAGAATCTGTTTGTCTGATGCGGTGGGGCCAGGTATTTAAACTATCGGGGGATTGAGTCAAACTTCGTGCTTCCGAGTGCAGCCGGTTGTCTGGGGTGGATGCGGTTTTATAATATGTTAATTGGAGGCTGTTAATATGCGGGTTTACAAGGATCAGTAGAACGCTGCCTGCCAAAGTAGCAGCGGCCAAAAAACTAAAGCAGAAGAGAGAATGGGGCGCTTAAAGTGGTTTTCTCATAGAAAATAAGCGGGCTAGCGAGCTGCCGGCCTGAAGCCACTTGAGGAATGCTGAGATTGGAGGAACCCACACCCTTGCACCCCGTGGAATTCAGTGACTCTCCATCCCACTGCCAGTGTTTACATAACTGCTGCTTTGTGTGTGTGTGTCTGTGTACGTGTGTGTGTCTGTGTGTGTGTGTGTGTGTGTCTGTGTATGTCTGTGTGTATGTCTGTGTGTGTCTGTGTGTCTGTGTGTGTGTGTCTGTGTATGTGTGTCTGTGTACGTGTGTGTGTGTGTCTGTGTATGTCTGTGTGTGTCTGTGTATGTGTGTCTGTGTACGTGTGTGTGTGTGTGTGTCTGTGTATGTCTGTGTGTATGTCTGTGTGTGTCTGTGTGTCTGTGTGTGTGTGTCTGTGTATGTCTGTGTGTATGTCTGTGTGTGTGTGTGTGTGTGTGTGTGTGTGTGTGTGTGTGTGTGTGTTCTTTTCCATCAAGAATCTCGCCAGTTTCTGAGGCCGGGCATGTTTACCAAAACGTGTGTAGCCTTTAAAGGTTTAAGATTAAATCTGGGGTGGGGGGCGGTGGTTGATCGACCTGAAGAACCTCCTGTCGACACCCTGGTTAGCGGCGGGCGCCCTGTTATAAATGTTTTCACTGCAATGGGGAGAGGGTCTGATGCCGGGCTCAGGGAATGTCGAAACCTGGCCTCCGTTACATTTCCCATCCGCGGCCTCTGAAATTCGGAGTCACAAATCAAATCCCCTAAACTAAAAAAACAAAACATTTATATATATGTGTGTGTGTGTGTGTAATATCGCTTCATTTTGGCTCTGCTGGCCTGTAACTGAGAGCGTCAGTGGTAGTACGGTGCGTCTGTAGAGAGAACAATGAGGTCCGAAAGCAGGCGGTACATTGATGAATCTTCAGCCTCAGATGACAGAAGTGGCTTCACAAACCCCTGAGCGATCACGAAAACAAAACAAAAATGACTGCTTGAAATGTTGAGGAGGAGGCGTGGAGCGGAGGGCATCGAAAAGTGGACGGAAGCATCCAAAGTGCGCGCCTTAGATTATATACTGATCAACTCAACACGGATCACGGTGCACACTGTTGGCGTCTTAACAAGTGCGGAGACAGACAGCAATGAGCTATGCTGTGTACACTGCACTCAGTGCCGGAGTCTGTCATTACTCAGTGATCTGCAATTAATCACAGGCAGCAGTGCTAACTTTCAGTTTTTATGGAATACATTTCAGTTATTGTTTCCTGATATCCAACAACGCTGTAGGCCGCTTTATGGTGTGCCTGCATGTATTCGCCACTGCACCCCACCCCCACATCACCATTGTAGCCTTATTTATATATGTTGTACGGTATCTATTTATTTATTCAGCCCTTTTCGTTGTTTTAAATATAACCTTCGCTCCAGTTAACCAGCGGGACATCTGCTGTAGTTTGGCCCGAAAATTCGTGCGGGCGAGCACCCAGTTTAAACACCGATATGAAACTGTCAATGGCACTTCGAGGACATCTTGATCAATTTTAACAGTTCTCACAAGCGCTCCGAGATCTCAGCCATGAAGTATGGCCAACTGCTATTTTGTTTTGGAATATCACACTGCCATCATTTCGGGTTGGAATAAAAATCAAGGTTGCGTGACGGATCCCACCAAACCACAGTCCTTTCATGCTCTGGGAGATCATACCGTTCCCACAGTGTACAGAGTTAATTGTGGGTCGAGGTTTCAAAGTTAATGGCTTCATATTTCACGTGGTGAGAGATGAAGTCAAATCATCGGTGTATGAGGACTGAGTTGGCCCGTCACGTGTATTCAGAATGTGCTACTCTGGAACCTAATGATGACACTTTTTCAGAGGAAATGGGAATAACCAGGTAAACCGAAAGAACTGAGGCTGCTCCTTCCATATTGTTAATATTGGGTTGGGGGGGGGGGTGACTTTTCACCAGGCGTGGCACTGAGCTATTTTTTCCATTATTTAAGAAGTGTGAAAGCCATTCCTGACAAAATCAAGAAATGAACAGCGCTAAAAAAAATGACAAAGTTTCGACTGTTACCATTAAATAGAATACAATAGGACAATCTATTTTCTATTCTTGCTGATTATTTCACACAGAACATTTTATTTCGACAGCCAGTGTAAAGTTCTTGACCCAAACCTCTTGTCGCTGACAGCACAGGTAAGAAACCTGTCACTTTGAACAAGACGTGGTATCTTTCTCACTGGTTGGGGCTGCCTCTGGTGTCTGGCGCCCTCTGGTGGCAATGACAACTCTATCGCTCATCGACAAAAAATGTTCGAAGGTTTCAACTTTTATAAAGCTCAGCAAACTTTTTTTTCCAATTCGAGCACTAATTTAACGCATTTTGCTTCTGGAACACCTATTTTCTAAAATATATGAGTGTCAGCTGAATGAAAAACATACAACATCTCCGGTTCTAAATGTGTGAACGTGAAATTTCTTCTGCCGAACTGAACGCTGATTTTTTTTGTAAACCAGATTCATTGCTGCAAAAACAAACGCGAGAGGTTCGATATCCATCCTATGAGTCATAAATTACTTCGTCTTTGGAGAAATATAATTCAGCATTTTAATAAAGAATTTTAAAATGTAGCTAGCAATAAAAGCTTATAGTTAAAAGTTGGGCATGTTCTTAGTTTCGACTAACAGTGAGTTCCAAGTTTTAAGATACGAAGATTGATAAATGTCACTGCACTTCAACGCTTTTCACAGCTTTGAAAGATATGTCAGTAATCACTGAACCTGTTCAAATGATGGATGGATGAATAGTTCGTTTGTTTTATTCTTTTTTCTCATTCAGAATTTCATTCAAACTTCTCAACTGGCACAGAAATGCTTGAGGTTTCCCCACCATTTGCTGCCACAATACCCCATAGTCAACTCTAAAGAAGTAATACGTCGTTAACGGGGTCCAAGCCTGCATTTTGTGTGTTTTCCGAATGCAGTTATGGGCTACTTTTATAATTACTATTGGAAGCTTGTTAAACTCGGTGCTGTAGGTAAGAAAGGCACTTCCCGCATTGTACGTGTCAATCAACAGTCACCGAGAGATCTGGTCTCCATCTCTCGCCAGCTACTGAACAAAACGCACTCAACCTAATGCTACTGCAACACCAAGTGCATTCTGGCAAAACTTCAAAGATATTTCTAAGTGCATTTGCAGTGTGGGGTCTCTGCAGCTAATGACTGCAACGTCTAAAGCTAAAGCAGGCAAAGAATTTTCTGTCTGCATCTTGTCATTCAGACACTCAAATGGGAAGCAAATAAATGCAACAAACACTTCAAAATCAACTTAAATAGGGACTTAATCCGAATGTCACAACTGTAATTGGATTGTCATATACAAACCCGTTTCAAAACGCAAAGATCTGTCAATAGTTCATGGTACAATGCCCCGTACAATGTAATCAATGTATCGTATAAAGTAACATCTCAGTAAGGTCTGTTTGTTATTTATTTAAAGTCTTTGCATAGCGTAACTAGTTTTATGTAGTTCATGTCAACTGAGTATCAATCTCACAAATGACGTTAATTAAAAGAGTGTAAACAGCATTTAGCAAAATATGCGTTGGACACGAGAGGAAAAAATACTAACAGTTTTAATATTGAAATGTATGGTAATATTTTGGGCCGCACCGCCGACCAAACTGAACAAGTTTTGCAAATGTAAGAAACCATTGCTTGTCCTCCCTACAACACGTGACCCTCTCTCCCATAGCGCTTTAAGATGATACAGCCCAGAGCGATTGAAAGGAATCAAACGATGCTCATTAAAGGAAGATAAAAACATTCAATGCTTGATTGAGGAAATGAACACAATTCTTCGCGGGAGAAAAATGTAGTCATCTGGTTGTTAGGGTCCTCTGTTCAAAATTAACGGTTGACTGAAAGATATTCATTCGTGGGGCAGTGGAGGAGCTTACAGCCAGCTAAAAATCTCTGGGTCTAAAACCAGCGCGTAATTGGGATGCTTAGCGGATGTAGTATTAAGAGAATACAAGAAAGATAGACGAGTGGTTTCATTCCTTTGTTACAAGTAGCAAGCTACAAGTGTAAAGTATTGGAGAATCAATTAATTCCTGCTTCAGAAATTAAAACGACGATGAATATTTTAAAGACGGTACACCAGAGAGGGCTGAAAACACATCAGCCGATCACCAGTAGTAAATAACAATGTCAGACTGATACTTTGAGTGGGTAACCTTTAAATAAAACGGATTTAGTGAATTCTGTACTTCTGTACATATTAAACAATAATAAGGCAAACTTTTTTTTACAATTACTTGATCAAATTCCAAGGAGCTTTCTCGGCATTTTAAATCACGTTAAATACTTGACTTTCAAAAACAAAATCTCCAGGGCTATTTTAAGTGTAATTCTATAACGTAAAAAAAAATTATTTTGAAAACTGGGCAATGCACTGTGCTACTAAGGGTTGCAAAACCATTGGAACGTTTTTTAATCAATTTTCAACCGTGTTTTAAAATCTCGTCCTTTTTCTGTGTTGTATTTTCTTTTAAATCTGGAAACGCAGTATTTTCTACTGCAGTCTACCGCGAACACAGCACGGCTGTACAACCCACTGAAATGCAGTTCTTTCATTTTCCCAATTAACTGGTACACTGGTCTCTAGCTACGCACAGCTTTGGGCTCTGACATTACAGAGAACCTGCATTATGTTCCAACCTCGTTGACTTTCATTCCAGGTAAAAGTACAAAATTGTGCAGTTACCGTCCCTTAAAAAAAATCAACGCAATGCAAATTAATTAGATGCCACAGTAAGCAAGGAGGAGCTGGGTCTCCCCGGTCGGCCGGGTGCGCTCGAAGCTCGGCTTCGACTTGCAGCGCTGCCCGTGGCCGCTGCGGGGCGCTCGCCGTCACTTGGCCAAGGGCTCGGAGGCGGAGTGACCAGCGGGGGGAGGGGCCTCCTGTCCCGTGACGACACAAAGGTCCCGGCCAATCCGACTCGCCGACCGACGTAGCGATCGGCGATTGGCTAGCTGTCGCCAGCGGTGATTTACGCGCGACCGGCGGGGCATGATTGACGTGCCGCCGGCTCCCGGAGCCCACGTGATCCGGAGACGGTGCGGTGACGTCAGGGGCGGGGCGGGGCGAGAAGGCGGCGCGGTCGGCGGCGGCCGCACCTCATTGCTGCTTCCACCGGGGAACCCGTTAGAGCCTCCCAAAGCAAAACACATCAACTCAGTCGTGATGGATGTTGCAATGGAGAGTTGGCTGCACGTTGCATGCATTTAATCCACAGCAGTTAACCCATGGCGTACTTTATGAAGTCAGGGCTGTACCGCACGGAGCCAAAGTAATACCTTTTTAATTAAATGCACACAGGGTTCACTAATCCGCCCTATTTTTGCAATGTGCAATGTGATTTTTTTCATTGAAAGCAAAAAAAGTGATCGGCCTGCGTAAAAATAAAATGTCAATATAGTTGTTTCACATAAATCAGATGGATAGAATTAGGAAAGTTGGTATTGGTTTATTATTGTCACTGTGTGCATTTAATTAAAAAGGTATTACTTTGGCTCCGTGCGGTACAGCCCTGACTTCATAAAGTACGCCATGGGTTAACTGCTGTGGATTAAATGCATGCAACGTGCAGCCAACTCTCCATTGCAACATCCATCACGACTGAGTTGATGTGTTTTGCTTTGGGAGGCTCTAACGGGTTCCCAGTGAAAAGCTTGTCGTGCAAACCGATCGTACAGGTCAATTCATTACACAGTGCAGTTACATTGAGTTAGTACAGAGTGCATTGATGTAGTACAGAGTGCACTGAGTTAGTACAGAGTGCATTGATGCAGTATAGAGTGCACTGAGTACAGAGTGCATTGATGTAGTACAGAATGCACTGAGTTAGTGCAGAGTGCATTGATGTAGTACAGAGTGCATTGATTTAGTACAGAGTGCATTGATGTAGTACAGAATGCACTGAGTTAGTACAGAGTACATTGATGTAGTACAGAGTGCACTGAGTTAGTACAGAGTGCATTGATGTAGTACAGAGTGCATTGAGTTAGTGCAGAGTGCATTGATGTAGTACAGGTAAAGACAATAACAGTACAGAGTAAAGTGTTACAGCTACAGAGAAAGTGCAGTGCAATAAGGTGCAAGGTCTCAACAAGGTAGATTGTGAGGTCAGAGTACATCTCATTGTATAAGGGAACCGTTCACTGCGAGTGATAGAAAACAGAAGGTGTAGGTGAGTGAGAGAAGAACTGAGGTGCTGGGTGTTACTGGGTGTACAGAACATAGAACAGCGCAGGAACAGGAGCTTCGGCCCACATTGTCTGTGGCGACCATGATGCCGTTAAACTAAACCTATCTGCCTTCAGATGTTCTATCTCCTCCCCGTTCCCTGCATGTTCGTGTCTGAGGGAATAGGTTGCAGGGAAGTAAGTGGGGGAAATGAAATTGTTCTGGGAGCCAGCAGAAACTCAATGGTCTGAAATGCCTCTTTTTGTGTCGTTAGGATATTGAAATATGGGAAATGATAATACTGTAGTCCGTGTTCCCGGCAGCAGTCCCGTTGCTCGGCCTACTCGTCAATGACTGAATCCCACGTGATGTAAATAATGCGAGTGCTCAGTCGTAAAATAAATCCTCAGCCTCTCACGCCGGGCACATCTTTCAGATCACAGTAAACGCCCGATTAGACATACTGTTTACTCTGTTGAAACATCTTTTAGTAACTGAAATGGCCCGCAAACTCGCCGAGATGCAGTGCTGCTCCTTCCAGCTATTAAATCCCAGATCAGTGCATCGTGAAGGTGGGAGCTCTTGCACGGCCATTTGTGGCGTCATCCAACCAAACCCGACCAAAACAAAAAACGCGACGCTATTGCCAGCTGTACCCATCAAAACAAGGGGATGGCCTGACAATCCTTGGATGGATTGTAGCCAAACGACCCTCTGTGAGAGGAAGTAGTCGATACAAATACTGTCTGTCAGATCCCAGACTGAGAGCCGCTCAGATGCTGAAATAATTGCAGCAGGCCGACTCCGATGAAGGGTTGGAGGGAATGAGTTGGTACTTCGCCTCAGATTAGAATTCAATATTAAATCCCTGCAACGTTTTTCTGAAGCACCCATTATGGCTGAGATTACCGAAAATTCACCAATCACTCTCATGTCTTCATTAAACATGCGCGACCCATTGGTCGGTTCAGTATTCCAACTGCACAGAGCTTGCAGATGATTCCAGTTAACACCACTAGATCTATATTTTACCAGCTGATTCTCAATATTTTACCACTTGGTTTTCTTTTACCCTCTTTTGTTCTACTGGTCAGTAGGCATTTTTTTTGCTGAGTTATTTTTAGTTGCATGTCTTTCCATTTACAAAAATAAATGAGACTAGCGAGTGTTTGTCTTTGTTTGTACGTTGTTGGAGCATAGCTAAAATGTGGGTGGGGCGGGCAAGGTCGAGATGCGCAAAAGCTGAAGCGTCCAGGATGCGCAGTGGTTCATTCCTAAGCACTGACTTTACTCAGGTCTGATGAAGAGTGTTTGTGGCAGACCCTTTTGCATCATCTTTTTTGTACAGTACTAATACATGGCGTCAATATGGACTGATTTAGAATCCCCCTTCCCGAAAAGCAAAATCAGGATTGTAATCCAGAATGTTTCTTATTGGATGATCAAACCCATTCGACGCGTCGAGTAACATCTGTCCAGAACACTCACCTTCCGTTGGAGAGTGAGCTGGATATAGTCTTAGCAAGAATCTCCTAGCAAATACCTTGCGTTTGTTGTTACAGATTGGCTTGCCACATAATATCATTTTATACTTACCCTTTTGGGGGAACAGAATTTGCTTCGGTAATCAAATGAGCCTTTGTGAACATACTAGATTTAACAACATCTACTTTGTTTAATTAATTGACCGTCTTTAGGAAATTAAACATTTATAATTAGTTTGTAACGCAGTGTAAACCATATAACTGGCAATCATGCAAGCGTGTAACATGTGCCTTTTTTAATTAAATGACTGTGTCGTAGAGATGGATCGTGTGAAATGTTTCATTATCCGTGGGCATTCGTCCAGAGACACTCAAATAAAATATTGTTTGGATACGATATTAGTCTTTCAATATAATATACAATGGTAAGTAGTCCGGTCATGGCAGTGCAGGCACAGATTGTTGCTGTTGTAAACGCCATTCCTACTTCTGTCTGAACCTTGACATTTCTCCTGCACATGGGTGTATATATCTCTCACCAGCACCAGCAGGGTGCCTCGGTAGAGAGCTAAAGAGATCAGAAACAGGTTTATTATCACTGATACATGTCGTGAAATTTTATGTGTTACAGCAGCAGTACAGTGCAATACATAAAAATTACTATGAGTTACAAAACTAAATAGTGCAAAAGAGGAATAACAAGGTAGTGTTCATGGGTTCATGGACCGTTCAGAAATCTGATGGCAGAGGGCAAGAAGCTGTTCCTAAAATGTTGAGTGTGGGTCTTCAGGCTCCTGTACCTCTTCCCCAATGGTAGCAACGAGAAGAGGGCATGTCTCGGATGGTGACGGTCCTTAATGATAGATGCCGCCTTCTTGTGGCACCGTCTCTTGATGTCCTCGATGGTGAGGAGGGTTGTGCCCGTGATGGAGCTGGCTGAGTCTACAGTCCTCTGCGGTGCCTTTCGATCCTGCGCATTGGAGCCTCTATACCAGGTGCTAATGCAACCAGTCAGAATGCTCTCCACCATACATCTGTGGAAATTTGCAAGAGTCTTTGATGACGTACCAAATCTCCTCAAACTCCTAACGAAGTAGGGCTGCTGGCGTGCCTTCTTCGTGATTGCATCATCTCTGGCACAGAGAAGTTAACCCCATGGGCCTTCCAAGATATGGGTCGGCAATGTGCAATTGAACTGAGTGGAGTGAACTGCTTGCACCTGTCGTCCTGGGTGGTCGATTCCTACAAGAGTGCCATGTGCATTGAAAGCATTATAGAGAACTCCCGGACTCCAGCATGGTACATGGTCCTCTCCAAATCCACGCAAATCCCCAGATCTGTGACCAGAGCAAGGCAGGACAACTTGCTGCCGTGTTTATGTAATTATTTTATGTTAAAAAAATCAAGTAAGAAAATACAACCTCAATTTTGTAACTCAAAGGTGAGATTAACTTTGAATGTAGACCTTAAATTAGCGTCAGTTTATAAACTGACGCAATTTTCCGCTAAATTTCAATTGGTCATGTGGACATATTCTGTAAAAAGGAAAATGCTGGCAAGACTTTGCAGGTCAGGTAGCGCCTGTGGAGAGAGAGGAACAGATTGAGGTCAATGATCTTTAACCAAATGGAGCATTTATTGTCAGTGTTTAAGCACATGTGTGCCTTTATTCAGTGATACAGTTATGCATCGAATGTACAGGACGCCACAAGGCTGATGAAAATTCGAGGTAACATCTTCCAGTGTTGAAGAATTGCTGAAGTTTCATTTATTCATTAATCAGACCCGCCATACATCTATCGTGCAGATATGTTCAATTTTTCATTTGTTACTTTTTTCACACCCATGAGATGTTAGTTTATAGATATAAAGACAGATTGGCTGAAGTTAAAGCGGATCCGGTGCTGTTGTGACATGCAGCTTTTTATTTGGGCTATGTTGTCGAGAAAGGTCGACTCCTATTTGTTGCAAGCGATCTCTCGGAAGGAAACGCTCCTTCACACTTACGTTAATAAAAGCAATTACTGGAAACCGATAGGGACCGAGCCTGCTCCCTTCAATTACATGTGAAGTCTGAACACACTCTCATGAAAGTTAAGGCCGCTACACTCACCGGCGTCATCCTCAGGGGTTAATGGTGTGGCAGTCAGCGAGACGTAGGATGATATATTAATTTCGGACTAGAGTACATCAATAGAAAAAAAGGGGAAAACATACTTTTTTAAGCAAGTTTTAGTTTCTGGAATAATGCCAATTCTGATAAATCAACGCCGAGACCCCATCGCCGAACCCGTTGAGTAAAAGGCATAACATTTACCTTGCGCGGCGGCATGAGTCAAGTCGCTCTAATCAAAGTAACTATACTTTACAACTCTCAACTAAGCCTAAAGCACACGACGCCCCTTTCCACATAAATCAACCAAGTTCCTTGCGATGTTTACCCAATTAATCTGGGAAGAGGGGACGGCGGCATGAGGTGATATTTCACCCGCGTCGTTTCTTCTGAGGACCGTGGCTAATCACTTCCTAACAGTATCATTTATTTTAGAAAAAACACGACACCAAAACTTGCAAGATGAGATTTCCAAAACTGCGAATGGGGTTATCAGATTTTTGATGTAAAGCCTGGAGGGCGAGCAAATGCGACAAGCTGTCGTGTCACTCTTGTTGGCAACCTTTGAATTGCATTAGCTGTAACGCGGTGTGGAGTACCTCGATCGATCTCATGTAATACCACACACCTTCAAATCAATAGGGAATTTTGTGCTTTCATGTTCGAATGTCAACCCCATTAATAAGGGTTATTCAAGACTCCTAGCTGCGCTCCAATCTGCCTTTAATGATCTGAGCATTTTATAGGCATTGTAAACCATGAATGAAACCACACCCGAAAAACAGGCAATTCTACACCGGCTGTATGTTATTTCTTTGATTCTTTTGACTTTTTTTTGGTGAGGTAACTTGCAAAACCAACAAGGACCATTGAACTTAAGCTGGTGCGTCGTGATCTTAATTCGCCTTGTGTCCGTGACCTCGTTCTGCATCCCAAAATGGATTTTGTCTCCCTTCTAACATGTTTGAATTAATATTGAATGCACACTTAAGCAGGCACAATAACATTAATGCACAATGCAATTAAGGAATATTATAGTTCGATGCTCTTGTACGATAAGAATGATTCTAACTCACTCAAGGCTGATTGTATCGCTTTGAGTATGGAATAGAGGATATCATTTCTGGGCATCATTTCTGGGCATCATTTCTGAATTTGTTACACAAACTTAACATTAACTAAAATATAGGTCGGCGAATATGCATATGGTGTGAGCAAAATTAATTTTCTATAATTCTACAGATGCCAACTCTATTTTAATTGATGTGAGTATTTGGGTGATAAGAAAATGCAATCAGTTCAGGCTGCCGACTAGAAATAAGCAAACTTTAGCTTTTCTTTATAGTTAGTGTAGCAATTACTACAAGCAGCTCAGCTAACACTTTTCCACAAAAACCCCATGTTTGGAATTCAAACCAAGATTTGAAATGTAAGTAGATTATATTTATAATAATAAAGTCATTATTTTGTTAATGGTAATTTGCGCTTAAAACAATAATGCATGCTGGACGTAAGAATGTTAGTGGTAGGTTCTGGAAACGTTTTAAGTATTAGATTATAACGTTGATGCTAGTTTTATATTGAACATGTCAGTGGCGAATGTGCGCTACCAATTTTTATTTCGTTCTTGATATGAAATATCTTCGCGAATTTTTCGAGGAAATATATTTCTGCTGGAACTAGGTACTCTTAGAGCCAATGAAGTTATCAATGTTCTTTTCGTTCCATATGTTTGCTCATATTATAACGTACTTTTGAAATAAATTACAAATCAAATGACTTGTAGTCGTATTCGCCTGTATGACTTCTTTGTAGAACAAGTGCATACACATTATTTCAATACCAATATCAGATATTACCTCCATTATTTTATCCGCGCAACGAATAAAACCATTCGTTGTAATTTTAACAAGTATATTTCTTACATGATGTCTACTGACATCAGATTCAATAAAAATGTAAACATAAGCAAAAAAATTACATTTTTGTGCTCCGAGCTCTGTGAACAGTTTGAAACATTCGCTGTTTTAACCCTATATTCTATTAAGACAGATTTAAGGCAGAAATCATTTAATAAATACACTGTAATTGTCCCGCCACAGTGGCAAGTCGCAGTGAATTTGATTACCCCCAGTGTTGAAAGGTAATAACAGTTTATATGCAGAAACCTGAGATTCAGTAAATAAATGCTTATATGTGATACGGATACATCGAAATTAAAAACCCATTAATCCCTCTAACTTTCTTGAAACTCTGTCAACTGATTTTATTAATACCAGAGTTGTTTTCATGGTAACTATGAAGAATAAGTTAAGACATTCAAGGAAATGAAATCGAACCCTCGTTTTACTGCCAATCCGAGATGTTTTAAAATAGCAAAGAGAGGAAATATTCCCCGAATAAATAGTTTAAAATGTGATAATCCATTGAAAACCTGGCCTGCCTTCATTGGGCGGGATCTGGGAGGTGCGTCTAATGTACGAGTTCCCATTGGATCAAAAGCCTGGCGGTCGCTCATGAATATGCAACGTCCGAGGACGCCCGCATCTCCATTGGTTAATGCTGGAAGCTGCTTACCATGCATCGCCTTGCTATTGGCTGCGAGGCGGGAGAGGGGGGCGGCGAGAAGAAGGCGGAGTCTGCACTTGTGACGTTCTATTATAATCAGATCCTCACTTCTGATTATGACGTTCGTGCAGCCTTAGCCAACCCGAGAGCAGGGCGTGCTCGGAGAGCGAGGGGTGGTGACTAAACGTCAGCGGATGCGTCACCATCTCCGCCCTTCTCCACATCCTCCAATGAAGCACGTCAAGGGAGCGGCGCCAGCCAATCAGCGCGCGGTATGTAAATGAACCGCCGCGCAGGCGGGGAAGGGCATTGGAGAGGGGCTCCGCCTGCTCCCGCCTCCGTGCTGTTCCCCTCTCCCTCCCGCCGCGCCCCGGGACATCCCAGCGGCGACCCGCCTCGCTGCTCTGCCGCTCACGTCTGCTGAATCACACACATTGCACGGCCACAATACATGCACCAGTGTCATCTCTGGTGGAAGTTTTGAGCTCATTTTTTATTGATATAAATAAAACTGAACGAATTACGCCCACAATTACTTATCAGGTTATTCTGCAATAAATCGGACCAAATGCAATAAATTCTTCCAAACAACAGCATCTTCTTGCACGCTACATGTATTCTGAGTGCAGTTCCCCATTTAGGTTCCGACTATAATATTAGAACAACCTTAACGTAAATATTCTATTGGTATTTCAATAATAACAATTAACCGAGTGTATATTACAATCCATTCAGTCATATTTCTGAACTTTAAACATAGGAAATCTCAAACCTGCGAGTTCGTAATTGGTGTTGAAGAAATGCTTTTGATCGTTTCCATTTACTAAAAGCACTATTAGCAAAATTCTGCAAACAAAAAGATCTGGTTTTCCTAACCAAAAAAAGGATATACTTGTAATTAAAAGTTAATGGAGAGATTGTCCTACCAGGAGAGATTGATCTAACTGGCCTGTGCTCTCTAGAGTTTACAAGAAGGAGGAGTGATGTCAATGAAACATACCAAATTCTTACAGGGCATGACAATGTGGCTGCTACGCCTTGCTGGTGTGTCTGGAACCAAGGATCATAACCTCAACATAAGTGGTCGGCCAGTCAGGTCTGGGATGAGAAGAGATTTCTTCACTCGGAGGGCAACGAATCTTTAGAATTCATTACCAAACAAGGCTGTGGAGGTTCAGTTGCTGTGTGTATCCAAAACATAAATCAATAGATTTCTGGACTTAAGGAACTCACAGGATATGTGGTAAGCACTGCAAAATGATGCTGAGGTAAAAAATTAGCCACAATCTTAAAGAATAATGGAGCGGGCATGTGGGGCTGAATGGTCTACTCCTACTTCTATTTCCCATGCAGGGTTAGATCAATTTTCCTATGCTTCCAAGTCCCATCCCTCACTTGTTTCTGTTCTGGCCAAAACTCATGGGAATGGAATAGAAATTCAAGGGAATGGGATTATCCAGCCGCCATCAGAGATCTCCAGCAATGTTCCTACGCATCTGCAGTCAGCAAATGAGCAAAGTTTGTGATCAAGGAGGAGGATGGGCCAAGGGACTTTAAAGTATATGGCCAGGGAGACATTCTCATTCCTATTTGCCATTGGAAATGTATTTGAAAGTTCTATAAACTTAGCTTAGATTCTCATGGCCGAGAAACAATTAATTTTGCATTAGCATATCAGATATAGTTTGACCTTAGTCAATCTACACCTCAAATTTTAAGTGCATCCCAATGATTTAGGTGTCAGCTGTAACTCAGTGAAAATGTTCTGCATAAGCACAAATGACAGTTAATTGAATGAAGTTAATTTTGCATATTTCATGTTAGAGATTAATGCAGTCACAACACTGTTGCAAGGAAGGACAAACAAAATGATGAAATCTGTAAATAATACAGCAAGTCAACAAATAGGAAACTCAGAAGGGAAGAAAAAACAGCGAGAGAAATGGAACAAAATTTAGGATTTTAGAAATGCTCAGATTTCTTCACCTGGTTTTGCAGTCATACTTTGATCAACTTAAAGTAGAAATTCATTTTGGGCAATACCGCTACAAAATTCATTTTGGGTGACGCATTAGCGTAACGCTTTACAGCGCCAGAGACCCAGGTTCAATTCTGGCCACTGTCTGTAAGGAGTTTGTACGTTGTCCCCATGTCTGCGTGGGTTTCCTCCGGGTGCTCCGGTTTCCTCCCACGTTCCAAAGACGTACAGATTAGGAAGTTGTGGGCATGCTATATTGGCGCCGGAAGCATGGCAACACTTGCAGGCTACCCCCAGAACACTCTACGTAAAAGATGCATTTCACTGTGCGTTTCGATGTACATGTGACTAATAAAGATCTTATCTTATTCGAGCCTGGCTTCAACAGATCTGCAGCCTGTTTCTCAGGAAGTTGGGGATTCAGATCTCGTTCCAGAGACTTGTTCATCAAAAATCTGGGCTGACTATCCGAGGCACTGTTGGGCTGTCAGGGCAACACCTAACAGTACTTAGTAGGAGGTATTGTCTTCCAAACAAGATTATAAACTAAAGTCAAGTGGATGAAAGGGATTTCACAGCACCATTTCAAGAAAATGAGAGAAGTTACCCCCCAGTGTACTGGCCGATACTTATCCCTCAATTAGGTTATCAACTCATTATTGTAATGCTGTTTGTGGGACCATGCTACATAAGCTGCACTTTACATCAAGGCAAGATGTGGAATCTGAAAGTAAAACTGAAGTCAATGGGCCAGCTCCGATGATTGGAGTCACACCTGCAGAAGGAAGAGATCGTCAGTCACCCCAACTCCAGGGCATCCCACCACTGCAGGACTTGCTTAGGTCAGTGACCTTGGCCCAGCAATTCTCAGCTGCAATAAATGAACTTGCTCCCATTAGGTCAGAGATGGGGATATTCACTGACAATTGCACAATGACGAATCCCTTACCAAACGTCTCAGAAAATGAAGCAGTCCACAACCTAAACAACATTCAGGCACTGGCAGATAAGACGCAAGGAACATTCATGCGACAGAAGTGCAGGCAAGGACCATCTCCTAAAAGAGAGTCTAATTACAAACACTTGACATTGAATGGAGTTACCATCATCAAACCCTCGACCATCAATATTAACAAGAAAATCTATCGGATCAGCCACATAAAAAATGGTGGCTACATAAAACTGACAATAGTGAGGCTCTTTTTCCATCAACACAGACACAATGCACCAAATATCTTCCTTCTGCTTCATAAATTTTCTATAATTCTATGTACCTAGGAGCAAGTCTGAGGTTGGCACCCTGTAGCAAGTGACTCACCTCCTGACATGCCAAAGCCTTTCTACCATTGAAAAAGCACAAGTCAGGCTGCAGCTTAAGCTGGATGAGCTGCAGCTTAAACAACATCCAGAGGCTCAATGCCACCCAAGATGCAGGCTGCTGACCTGCCGTTCCTCCTGCGAACATTAACATTCTCTCCCTCTGCCACCAGCACATAGTGGCTGCACCACATACCCTCAACAAAATGAACTCCATTTACTTACCTGGGCTATTCCAACGTCACCACCAAACCTGCAGCCTCTGCCACCAAGAAGGACAAGCACATGGGAACACCATTTCCTCCAAGTCACACACAATAAAGTCTCGGAAGTATTTTACTGCATCGTCTAAATCTTGGGACTTGCCGTCAGACAGCACTGCAGCAGTACCTTCACCAGAAGGACGGCAACACTTCACACAGCGGGTCCACTCTTCCGTAGATTTCTTGAGGCTGATTTCATCCAGGTGAAGATGGGGGAGTTGGGGTGGCTGGGAGTTTGTAGGAACACATTTGTATTCCTCATTTGCACAAAACCACCAGATGGGAACACTAAAATACCCCCTACAGAGTCAAACTGCCACAAGGCTTTCCCAGTCATCCACCATCTCATCAGGACTTCCACAGATCTATCACCAAAGAGAAAGTTGACGATCTGGAGAACTGCCTCCCTGGAGGGAATTCACCCCTTTGTATTCAGAGGTATTTGTTGAATATACACTTCCAATTAAAAGATTAAAATATTTAACATGTTCGCCGCTTGAAACAATCTCTATTAATAGTAAAAGAATTCTGAACTTGGGTAACTGTGGTTAACAGTGTGCAACTCAATCTTGCTCTTGGCCGGGCAGTGGGTTTGTTGTATCCAACCTGTGGTTTCAACAAAGGACTAATCCGAAAGTATTGCTTTCATACCAATTGAAAGTCGTGCCTGGAAGCTACTGCTATTTATTCCAGAGACATTAATTATTTTCAAATCCATCTCCTTCCCATGATATTTCACACCAGAGAAATAATATATTGAATTAGGGAACTTTGGGAGTTAAGCAATTTAATTAAGGCTGTCAAAATTTAATTGAAGTGTTCACAGGTAATAAACCACCAAGGTGATTTCTCTCATCTGAAACCTTAGATTAAATTACAGCTATTGCTTATTCTCCACTACTGCCTTTGTGACATACACAGTCAGTTCCTTTTCCCTTTCTCCCCTGCACTCTGAACCCTGAAGATATCTCCCATTCTCTCCTGATTTTACTTCCTCACCATGTACATGACGTGTGGGTTTAGACAATGAGTGTCAATGAGGCTATTCAATTATTGAGTGGATTATCTTGTCCATGTATGGATTTTCTAGTAATGATCACTGAAAAACAATCAGGAGCAGGAAGCTCAACTCATTTTCCATTGTAAGCATGGGAAGTGCTTGTAAAACTGTAATACCATTCCAACCAAAATGTAAATAGCCCAGAAAGAAGCCTCAAACCTTCCTGCTTATTTTTCTTATACAAGTAAATTAATCTGCTGAATATCTTAAGCACCTTTCAATCAGTTTGCAGTAAAATATAAGCACATCATTGCAAATTGTTACACAAGATTTTAATAGGTACCTTGGAAATAGAGTGGTTTGTAATTTTTAAAGTATTAAATTCTGGTTAATTCATTTGAAGCAAAAATGTGTGGTGCGGATGATGATGCAGTTAGTTCAGTCTGAAACATTGCACAATCCACCATCAAATAAATGTTCCTTCACGAAGAATTAGAAACATTTCCCCAGTTAACAGGAAATTGTCATGACAAGATAATTTGGGGTTTTCAGTTTTTACAGTAGCATTTACTCAATATATTTTTGTTTTGTTATTATGGTTTCAATAAAATGAACATAAATCTGTCAGGTTAAAACCCAATAAAATTATGCAACTTAAAAGCCACCCACCCATCAGAAACTGGGATGTAATCCAACATGCAAACAGGACCAGTGTAGACAGTTTAAAAACAACATAAAATGCCCAAGCATCTTCCCTTGAGATGCTAGGAACTTACGCTTCACCATTTGAAACTGCTGCTGAGCTGGGCAGGTGGCAGGAACTGCTGTCCCAAGTCATTGGGGTCACTTTCCGAAAAGGAAATCAGGTCCTAATCCAGTTCCGATTCAACATGAGGGGGAGGCTATAATGGATTTCCCCCCTCTAGCCACCGCAGAGAATAGGATAGGGGGCCTGCGGAATCCCAGATAGATCCGCCCTTCCTTTGCAGGACACAGGCCTTCCCTACAGGTCATCTCTACTCCCCCCTTTCCCCGTTTACAATTCCCATGGGAAATTTCTCAACAGCCAACTTAGCCATCCACTTGGACTCAATGGGTGGCCTGGAGGCCTTGTGCTACTCTGCAACTTCCCAGCTGGAACTGATTGGACGTGGGCCAGGGGGATTTAAATTAAGTAACAAGGATCTTCTTTCAGGAGGCTGGCGGGTGACTCTCCGGCTCACACTCCTGCCAGTTGGTGAAAACTGACCCCCAGTTCAAAATCAGATTCGATGAAAAAATGTGTCAGGATGCAGTACAGCAGCAGAAATTACTAATCCCCTTCCTTTCCCAAATAAAAAGCACACACATTTTAAAAAATAGTGTTTTGTCCTCTTCTGTGTTGATTGTGACTGGCATGGATGCTGCAGCTCTCTCCTGTCTGTTAACTGCCCAGTGTGAACTCAGCCAGCCACAAACAACCAGCCCACGCTCAGCTATCTTAGAACATAGAACAGTACAGCACAGAACAGGCCCTTTGGCCCACAATGTTGTGCCGACATAGCTAACCCCTCCTAGCTACAGAATGCCCATTTCCCTCTTATTTTCCTCTCAGTCATGTGCCCATCCAAGCCCCTCTTAAAAGCCCCCAATGAGTTTGCCTTCACCACCCTATCAGGCAACAAATTCCAGGCATCCACCACTCTCTGAGTGAAAAACTTACCCCTCACGTCTGTTCTGAACCTACTCCCTCTCACCTTAAATGCATGCCCTCTGGTATTGGATCGCTCAATAATGGGAAAAAGATATTGCTTGTTCATCCTATCTATGCCCCTCATAATTTTATACATTTCCAACAGATCACCCCTAGGCCTCCGCTGCTCCAGAGAAAAGAGCCCAAGTTTGTCCTCCTGATAGCGCATGCCCTCTAATCCAGGCAGCATCTGAGTAAAACACTAAACTTTATCGTAAAACTTTATTCTTAAACTTTATCTGTAAAACTGAACAGGCTTTCAGCTGTCCAAAGGCTATTACATTTACTGGAAAAGAAAACATCACATCTGCCAATTCTTCACCAGTATGAAATAATTCACCAGTTTCCTGTTGACAGTGAATGGAACAGTACACAAAGGTTTTTATGGTAGTTCATTGTCAGGATGTTCTGGTAAGGTCAGCATTTATTATCCATCCTTAGTTGCCTATGAGAAAGAAGTAGTGAGGCTGTTCGTAGGTACTCCCATCCTACTGTTAGGTTCCTGGGTCACAATCCATTATATTCCAAGTCAGGATGACGCAAGAGTTGGAGGGGAAACTGGCCTGCTGCCCTCGTCCAATCAGGTGGCAGAGGGAGCAGGTTTGGGAGGTGTGGTCAAACACGTTATCAACGAAGTTACAAGTTGCTACAGAACATTTTGAAGATGAGATGCTCTGCAGCCACAGTGGTAGAGGACAGAACCATTTCAGTTAATGGACCAGGTGTCAATGTAAAGGATTCCACTTTCCCGGGTAGTGTTAGGCTTCTGATGTGTTGTTGGAGCTGTATACATGGAGGTAAGTGCAGAGTATCCCTTCACATCCCCCATATCCCAAATAGATGAAGAAAAGGCTTTGGAAATGAAGGGAGTAGTAGCCTACCACTGCCCACTCTTCTGGTTACTTCATATGGAATGTGGGTGTTACTAGCCTGCATTTATTACCGCAACTGCCCTTGAAAGAATCGTGGTGAGCTTGCCTCACTGCAGCCCTTCTGGTGAAGGTACTTCCCCAACGAAGTTGGATAGGCAGCAGCAATGAAGAAGTGGTAATACATTCCCAAGTCAGGATGGTGTGTGACTTTTGGAGAACCTGCGGCTCATTTGTTCCCTTTGAGGTCTAGGATTTTGCACATGCTATCATGTAGCATCAATGTAACTCGGCAATGAGTGCTCCCTGGTAATATAGACATGGTTCCGAATGATAAGCCTGTAAAGAGAGCTGCATGTTTGGATATTCAGAGCATTGCATGAGATGTATTAACCTGTGCTTAGAAGTTGGCAGTCAGATTTAACACTGCTCATAGTACCTTCATTTAAACAGATGAGGAGATGACTACACTGGTTAAGGAATCTGGTCGTGTACTACTACTGGCAGAGCCGTGAGCTGAGTATAGGGCCAGGTGAGTAGCCAACAAAATATTGCCCTTCAACCCCTTTCACTGTTTCCCTGCAATAAAACCTCACACAGATACAATTAAAGATCTTGCCCTTCCAAGGAGACATGGAACTGGAACGCTATTTGTTCTCCTAGTTGAACATCAAAGATCCAGTGGCTCCACTATGAAGTAAGCAGAGAAGTTGCTACATCTCTCTGGGCAGATTACTCCTTCGTTATCATAATTCTTTTGGGGAAGCTCGTGGTGTGCAAACTGATTATCACGTTTCCCACATTCTGACAATGACTTCATGAGCTGATTCATCGGCTGTAAAGAAGAGATGCCCTGAAGTGGATTCTATAAATACAAAGGCAAAACAAGAAACACCACATTTTTGCTCAATGACCAGTTCTGCTGAAAGGTCGATCAACCTGAAATCTTAACCCTGGTTCTCTCTCTGCACATGCCACCCAGCTTGCTGAGTATCTCCTGCACTTTCTGTTTTAGTTCTTTAAAAATTTAGATAAACATTTCTATATAAATGCAAGGCTGCCTTTTTTTTTGTTGTACAGCCTAGTCACTTAATCACATGGATTAACAAGCAGGTTATGTACCCACAGGTTCATCACAATGAAGAAAACGTCCTTTCAATTTAGTGTTTCAAGATTACATTCTATTTGCATCACAGGGCACAAGGGAAAGGAGTCTCTCTGGATGGCATTGATTTCTCCTTTCCTGGGCAAAACAACAAATGAATTGCCTGGCCAGACAAGGATTCTGTCATTGCTGCATCGGTTCACAGACTGTCGAGAAATGTTCATCTTTCCTCAGTGGCTCTTCGAAAAAGTCCAGTGGCGTTGGCATTCATTGGTGTGCTCCCAAAGGCAGAACATATGCTGTGATATAAGACGTCTGCACACTAGAGACAATGGGTTGGTAGACTTGGTGACTGGCAGCCTTCTTCCACCATAGCCCAGTAACTGTGGCTCTGTGTGCAATCATGGCTCCTGAGCTAACCCCATGTGGGTAAAGGACACTTCCATAGAAACTATGGTCTACTCTGCCAGATCATTCGGAATAAAAATATCACTGCACTCTCCAAAGGAATTCCCACATTACTTGACTGCTGTAAGTTACAGCAAGATAGGTGCCTATTAAAATAAAGATTGGAGCAGACTCTTGCAATGTTAGCAGGAATTATTGTAACCATACAAGTTCTGAGGAAGGTAAGCAAACTAGTACTAAACTAGTGCTGGAAGTCCTCCTTTCCTGCAAAAGGTCAGCCTCCAAACTGAGAAATTAGTACCAGTTCCAATACCATGAAACATTGCCTGAGAGCAATTGTCATGGTTTTGTATGGAATTAGAAGATATAATGTATGCAGTTGTGACTGCCTTGAGAAAATATAATAAATATTTGCACAAGATCTGGAATTTATCAGCCTAGGAGTGAAGCAGTGCAAAAGTTTTATTGTGATGCCTGCTATGGTCAAATAGCCTGACAAAAATTATTCCCTTGGCTCAGAGGTGAAGCCAGATGGAGCTGAGTGTTAAAGTGAAACTGTGCAGAGATACTTGAATAACCTAAACCTCTTCTTTTTGTTTATCTTTAATGCTTATTTTATGAAGTAATTTTTCAGTGTGTGGTTGTCACTGGCAAGGCTACCATTTATTGCCCATCCTTTATTATCAAAGAATAGATGATGCTGAGCTACCTCCTGAGATGTTGTAGTCTATCTGTTGAAGGCATTCCCAATGTTGCTGGGTTAGAAGTTCTAGGGCATAGACCCAGCGATGATGGATGCCATTGTTTAATCATAGTTCTAACAAAAGAGTTTACTTTTGTTTTCTCCCAATTTTTCCCCAATTCCTCTTCAAAGTGTTTTTTTTCCAGGCTACGCTCCATGGGCGCCAATGAAATAAGCAATGAACTATTCAACAATGGGAGGCAATCCCCGTTGTGCTAGTCCTCATACTTAATCCTATTGCCTTACACTTCAACGTGTTGCAAACATTGCTGACTCCTTACTCATCACCTGCACCGTCCGTGACTTGCATTGCCTCCCAGTCCTCCAAAACCTCCTATGTGAAAATCCCGCGCTCAGCTATAAATCCTTGATGGATTTTCCCCACCCGAGCCTTCTAAACCCCTCACATAGAAGTTTCTTCTTGCAGAGTGTGCTGAAGCTCTGGAATTGTCAGCCCGAGAGGGTTATGGCGGCTGTTGCATTTGAAGTATAAAGCGGAGGTGGAGAGATTTTTGGAAGATCGGGGAGTGAAGGCACTGGGGAAATGGCCCAGAGGAGGTGTTGAGGCCTGGGGCCAACCAGCAATGATCATATTGAATGACAGGGCAGGCTTGAGGGACCAGGTGACCTATTCCTGCCCCTATTTTCTTGTGTTCAGCCATATAATATCTTCAACTCCAGATTGTCACTCTAATAATGGCATCTTGCAAATCAGGTGTTCCTGACACCTACCATTCAAATGCCTTCAAATAACTAAATCATCTCATCCAGGGATTTCATGCCTTTACTCCCCTCTCTCTCCAGCTCCCCATCTCTCTCACAGGGCCTTCCTCAAAATGCAATTGCTCTTTTCAACAAGACTTGCATGACCCTCACCTGAGGGCAGGCACGGTAGCGTAGCGGTTGGCGTAACGCTTTACAGCGCCAGCGACCCGGGTTCAAATCCGGCCACTGTCTGTAAGGAGTTTGTATGCTCGCTCTGTGCCTGCGTGGGTTTCCTCCGGGTGCTCCGGTTTCCTCCCACATTCCAAAGACGTACAGGCTAGGAAGTTGTGGGCCTGCTATGTTGGCGCTGGAAGCGTGGCGACACTTGCGGGCTGCCCCCCAAATCACTATGCAAAAAGATGTATTTCACTGTGTATTTCGATGTACATGTGACTAATAAAGAAATCTTATCTAGTATCTCCTTCTTTGGTGCTGCGACTTTTTTTTACCAGATTACAGCTCTTGCATTTTAGGTGCAAATAAATACAAACAGTTCCGGCCTCCCTCACCCACAGCTCCCCGATGTTGCAAACTCACAGACATGGTAACAAAGGAGGACTTCTGTTCTCAGAATTGCACCTTAATTTAATTTGTCGTTATCAGGAATAAGTTTTACTTTGACATATTTTAATTTTCTTTACTGATTTCTCGGTTCCTGATAACGACAAACTAAATTAGGGTGCAATTCTATGTCAAAGTTAAAATTGCTAAATTTAAGAACTTGAATGATTGAGGGTGTGGCAGTGGGGGGTGTAAAAGTATCTCCAAAACCAAGATCCACACCTGCAGTTACTACTCCAGAATTGAAAGGGATGTGTTTGAAATCCAACTTTACTTGTTTCCAACATGCCCCGAGCTGGATTCCGTGTTTTATTGCAATATCTTCTCTAATTACCATGAGAAAGATACAGCCCAGTTAATTCCAAAAGCAAAATGCCGACAAGATCGAGTAACAGCCCGTCCCAGGTCTCAAACACACGGCCACCTGCTTGGGGAACAATCACTCTCCCGACTGTACAACACACCAGGCCATGCGGTGCAACACCGTTGTCACCGAACAACTATTACAGTTGACATCGTGTGTCACATTTAACAATTACCATTAATATTTAGGATTAAACGAAATATCCATTTCTCATCATTGTGATCATTAGATCCAACTTTGACCCAAAAAAATACAGCAAAATGCATGAAAGCTGCTTAATAAACTTTCCTCACATGTTCCTTCCCATATAAAGAATTGCATTTGTGAAATAAAATAATCAATAAGTGTCCAAGCATCTGTAATTAAACAGAAGAAAATCGAAACGGGACCTTGCTTGGGATTTAGAAGGCAGCTGGGTCACAGAAGGAGCACTAGGTGTCTCTCTAACACCACGTATGGTTTGCTGCGAAGCCGAAAGCTGCTGTAACCCTTGCACTGCCGGTGCGTTTAAACGTCCCAGTGGCTATCCAGCGACGCCCGCTGCAGAAACTTAATTTTACATCTATCACTGCCCCAAAAAAGCTATGCAAACGCCTTTGATCTGCAAAAATAATCTACAATGCCTTTTCTTCTGTTGAATAGAATAAATGCATGAACAAAATCAAAACGCTATGCACTACAAATACCAAGTGTCTAAGGATTGTGAGAGAGAAAAGCATCTGTAAAATTAAAACCAAGAGATAGCTTTCTTTCTCAGGAGTCTGGGAAATCTAATTTTGTTTTACCTGCTTTCAGCCTCACAACAACATGTCAATTTTGACAGTAAATTGAAAGCAAAATGCTGCACTAGCTGCAATATAACCGGAAACTGCTTGAGATGCTCAGCAGGTAAGGTAGCAGCCGTGAAGAGAGAAACAGAATTTCAACTTGATGGTCTTTCATCAGAGCTGGGAACAGTTAGAGATAAACACGTTTTAGGATCCAGGGAAAGTGAACAGGGAGGGAAGAATAGAAGGGATTTGTCATAAAATGGAAGACAGGAGAGATGAAATGACAAAGGAGTGGCAAAAAGGGAGGTGATGATGGGACAAGAAAGCCTAGAGGAGCTGTGAATATAAGGGTGGGAAGATTTAACCGACAAGTGAGCTGAAGCTTTGAACATAGAACATAAAACACTACAGCGCAGTACAGGCCCTTTGGCCCACAATGCTGTGCCAACATTTTATCCTGCTCTAAGATCTATCTAACCCTTCCCTCCCACATCGCCCTCCATTTCTCTATCATTCATGTGTCTAACTAAGAGTCTCTTAAATATCCCGAACGTACCTGCCCCCATAACCTCTGCCGGCAGTGTGTTCCACACACCCACCACTCTCTGTGTAAAAAACTTACCCCTGACATCCCCCTTATACCTTCCTCCAATCACCTTAAAATTATGTCCCCTTGTGTTAGCCATTGTCGCCCTGGGAAAAAGTCTCTGACTGTCCACTCGATCTATGCCTCATCATCTTGTACACCTCTATTACTTCACCTCTCATCCTCCTTCCTCTCCAAAGAGAAAAGCCCTAGCTCACTCAACCTATCCTCATAAGACATGCTCTCCAATCCAGGCAGCATCCTGGTAAATCTCCTCTGCACCCTCTCTAAAGCTTCCACATCCTTCCTATAATGAGGCGACCAGAACTGAACACAATAGTCCAAGTTTGGTCTAACCAGAGTTCTACAGAGCTGCAGCATTACCTCGCGGGTCTTGAACTCAATGCCCCAACTAATGAAGGCCAACACACCATATGCCTTCTTAACAACCCTATCGACCTGCGCAGAAACCTTGAGGGATGTATGGACATGGACCCCAAGATACCTCTGTTACTCCACAGTGCTAAGACTCCTGCCATTATCCTTGTATTCTGCCTTCAAATTCGATCTGCCGAAGTGTATCACTTCACATTTTTCTGGGTTGAACTCCATCTGCCACTTCTCAGCCCAGTTAAGTTGAACTTGCTGCCACATGGAAGCACCCCACAAATCACTCCACTGTCGTGGACTCCATTATGAGAAGCCAGTTAGATTGACTCAATTAAAAGTAAGCTTTGAAAGAATGATAGTGGCCTGCACAGTGAGAAGGCAGAAGGTTATTACACCTGGATTTAGACAGGAAGATGATCCAAGAGTGAGTGATGGGAAGCAGAAAATGTGGTGATTGAGCAGTGATCCAGAGTGCTTCCAGGATGGTCTCTTCAGAATACTAAAAGGCAAGGGTAGGAAAGATGCATTTAGTTATGGCATCAGTCTGGAGCTGAGGAGAATGGCAAAGCATGACCCGCTGAATGTGGAACTTGCTGGGGTGGGAGATGGGATCAAGGGGAACCATATTGTTGCTCTGGGATAAAAGGAAAGGCATGAAATGGGAGGTGCAGGAAACTGACAGACACTGAGGGAGGCTTGTCAAACACAGTGAGGGAGAATCTTCTATTGAGCAAAAAGAAATACACATCAGAAGCATTGATATGAAAGTTGCTGTTGTAGAATAGGTGCGACCGACACAGAAACGGGTAGAATGGAAAAGGGATCTGGCAAGGAAGTAGCTGTGGGTGTCAATGGGCTTGTATTAATAATAAGTCTTCGTTAAAGACTGGTAGACTTTTATCACTACCTAGAGTGGTCCCCAGGTTCAATTTTCATTAGAAAAAGCAGCCTGGTCCAATTAAGTATATGGTTTTTTAAGAACTGTTTTCAACCCCATTAATTTATATGGAAACCCATTCTATTAAAGGCTATGATAGTGGTAATGTATAGTTTTGCAGTCTATAAACAGAACACACACTTAAGCAGCAGGTTGCTTGATTGCCTTCCCTCTGCTTTGTAAATGTGTGTGTGTTAGGTAATCAAATAAATAACTCAATTACTGACCCAGTATTTACCACCTGTTAAATATCTCACCAGTGGAAATGCCTGCAACAAAATTATATAAACAGTCAAAATGACCTTAATGTTGCCTAACATGAAAGAAGATTTTTTACTAAATAAATTAGTTTGCATATTTATACACAATCCTTTTAATAATACACCTGGAATGTATGTACACAAATAGTGGAAGATTAGTTGAACACTTAATATTCATTTTTAAAAATGTGTTTTATACTTTGGACAATAGCAAGGTAGAAGGGTGGACCCAGTGAACAACATATTGGAGAATCTGAAATCTGAATGAAAGAAATGAATATGATTATTGTTGCCAAGAGTGGCTGAAGAGGTTATTGCTTTGGACAGAAATGAATATAAACAAACTGTAGAGCAATATTAAGATCTCTGGGTTTGTTTTTCTCAGGTGACAGTGAGAATGCTGTACTTAAACTGCAGATAATACTGTAGGTCTATAAATGCAGCATGGAAAATATTTAAGATAAAATACTCACAAGAAACCAGGATTTTGAAGCACATTCCTCAGAGCATCCCAAGTGAATATGTTCCAAAGTGTAATCATTATTGTTATGTTAATAGATGTGGTAGCTAAATGCACTTAAATGCATAACCTTTGTAACACGGAGAGGAGTTACTCTGTAACAGGGCAATACCTAAAGATGAAAAATATTTTTTAAAAAAACAACTTTAATTCCAAATACAGTGTATGTTAGAAAATACATTGGAATGCTGTGAATTTAATAGTCCTCTACACTTAGTTTATGGCACAAGTAAAGAATGATGTGTCCTAGGTGTAAATGTATTGGAAAGATACCTCAATGTTACTTCAAACCTTACATTTTCTTGTAGAATAAGTATAAAAATGTCAGCTTTATGCAAAATCCTAAATTGGATTACAAGTCAGACAAATCCAACCCTTTGGTTTTTATTCAGTCTTATATTAATATTCTTAAATTACTGTGAAAATGCGCTGAACAAGATTCTTTCAGTAGCACAAGATCAACTCACATTCCCTAAAAATGTCAGTACTGTATAAATTATATTTGAACTTGGCATTGTGAAGAGTTGGTTCCTTAATCGTCCTGGCAGATTATAGGCCAGTTATTTCGATGGTATTGGACTGTTATTACTTATCGCAAGATACGTGTATTATTGAAAGTTTACAAGGATGAAGCTGCCACACAGAGAGCTTGTAGAAATTTGATGCCAAGTGTTGGAAGCAGTTTAGAAAGGCTGCCAGTGACCCCAGTTTTGATTGGCACGAGTGAACACTCTGCATTGCTGGGCAATGTTCTCGGCACTGAGCGGACAGGAGATGGCGCTGGCTCTGCTCCGAGAGCTCGCCGGCGGGGGAGGAGGCGGAGGAAATATTTTGTCCCGGGTGGAAATATTTTGTCCTGGGCGTAAAGATTTTATCCCGGGCGAAGAGCCCAGTTCCCAGCCCGGACCCGACTTCTTGTGTAGGGTTGGGGTCTGCTGAGACTTCAGACCGGCTAGCTCTTCCCGACTGAGTGCATTCATGCACAGGCGCTTATAAATAAACGACATGGTCAGCAATGCCGCGCCCAGTGGGTGGGGTTCTGGGCGGAGACCGTCTGCTCGGGCGGGTCATGCACCTGAAGCGGTAACTGCTTCTCTCTCCACGGGTGTCGCCTTGCTCACTGAGCGCACCGTTTTGTTATTTTAGCTTAGCTGCATCTGCATATGTTTGGTATTCGAGCATTGTCGGTGTATATCTGTAACAGAATTGGATTACTTTTGTTCTAGCTGCCGCCTTCTCCCTTGCAGCTGCTGGACACCGAGTCCTCCTTATTCGCGAGGGATAGGGGCACACACTTCCCACGAATACCCCCAGGCCAGGTGAAGGGCCTCCAATGGTCAACTGTCCATTTTCCCTCCACAGATACTGCCTGACCCGCTGAATTCCTCCAGCAGCTTGCTTTTGCTGCAGCTACCACCAAGACCGCCTACAATCACATTGAGGCTGCAATGACGTACAGCAGCCCGCCCCTCCATAGGTAGAACTTCTACGCAAGTCTCGGTTTCAGTTTGCATGTAAATCGAAACACTTTCCTGACACCTACCAGACCCCCCCCGTGTTCCCTACATTGGCTACAACCCCTTACCCTGGGTCGGGAGGGATAGGACACTGCACACCCTGGCAGGACACTCTGCACTCTGGTAGGACACTCCACACCCTGGGTATTCCTAATCCCAAATCTCGCAGGTCCATGGATCTGCAGATAGTAAATCAGCGGAGAACAAGGATTTAGTGTACTTGTGCCAGGTTTAGCAAGTGGATTTACCAGCCTGACCTGCAAAGGCATTTTCTCTTTTTATCCCAGTCCAAGACCTGGGAAATTTATGGAAATTGCTGCTGCTGTAATGGACTCCATGAGCACAGTGCAGGTGTCCTGGATTTGAGGCCACTCAGTAGAAGGCTGCCTATGCTCAGGAATTACCCATTTCCAGGGTTATCCGCCTCAGGTCCAAGTGATCTCAGCAGAGGATGTGCCCTGTTGTAACTCGATAAGGAGACATCTTACAAGCTACCACTTTTGCAAAACTAACTGCTCATCTATGCATCATGGGCAATAGGTTTGGGATGTAGGAGCATTAAAAAAAACTGGGTGTGCTGGAACTTTGAAACAAAAACAAAATTATAGATGCACTCAGCAAGTCAGGCAGTGGCTGTGAATAGAGAAACAGAGTCAATGTTTTGGGTCAAGGATCCTTCAGAATTGGAAACATGGGAAGACAAGCGTGGTTTTCCTTCCACCGGGGTGGGGGGGTTGCTGGAGAGCATCTGTGGTAGGGTGCAAAGTTTCCAAAAACAAAAAAGCAGTTGGAGATAGAGAAGGAAAATGTAACAAATTCAAACAGAAAGGTATAACAACATCTGTGGAGAAAGAGAAAATATTAGGGGTAATCTCTTTATTTCTCCTTCTCTACAAAGATGTGGCTGGAAATGTTATTTCTTTGTCTTCTCTGACAACTGACATTTTTTATGCTGGCAGACCCAGGTCTGTATCACCCTGTCACTGTATCACATTGGGGGATTTTAAGAGGGGCTTAGATAGGCACATGAATGAGAGGAAAATAAGATAAGATCTTTATTAGTCACATGTGAATCCAAACACACAGTGAAATACATCTTTTTTGTGTAGAGTGTTCTGGGGCAGCCCACAAGTGTTGCCAGGCTTAAGATAGAGGGATATGGGCATTCTGTAGGTAGGAGGGAATAGCTGGGTCGGCACAACATTGTGGGCCGAATGGCCTGTTCTGTGCTGTAATGTTCTATGTTCACCCAAGGTAAGTAAGATCAATGGGGTACGTGACCAAAAGTTGGTTCAGAGTTAGTTTTCAAGGAACATTTTAAAGAAAACAGAGGCAGAGGTGGAGAAATTAATTTTGTTTTTAAATGTATGATTCCATTTATAGAGTTTGCATGTTGTGACAAACTGCACTACTTTGTGTGAATAGTTTTGGATTTTCCTGCTGTTATTTCCATATAACTAATTAGCAATAATGCTCATGTTACTGAAATTTGTATTGGTTTATTATTGTAACTTGTACCAAGGTACAGTGAAAAACTTGTCTTGCATACCATTCATACAGATCAGTTCATTACACAGTGCATTGAGGTAGTGCAGGGTAAAAACAGTAACCGAATACAGAGTAAAGTGTCACAGCTACAGGGAAGTGCATTGCAGGTAGACAATAAGGTGCAAGGTCAAACAAGGTAGATTGTGAGGTCAAGAGTCCATCTCATCGTATAAGGGAACCGTCCAATAGTCTTATCACCGCAGGATAGAAGCTGTTCTTGAGCCTGGTGGTATGTGCCCTCAGGCTCCTGTATCTTCTGCCTGATGGGAGAGGAGAGAAGAGAGAATGACCCGGGTGGGCCGATACAGATTCTTTTTTTTGAAAATAGCTGCAAATTAAAATCTATAATGTGACCTTGATGTTCTGTGATTGGTCATTACTGTCCTTATCCAATCTGTTATATATGAGCCACATCAACAAGCTATACTTGTTTATCCCGTACAACCAACATCCCCCCCCCCCACCCACCCCCCGGCCAGTCACTGGTCTTGCTCACCACTCAGTTGTATCCAACAATATTAAACAACACCGTCTACAAGTTTGCAGATGATACCACCATAGTGGGCTGTATCTCAAATAACAATGAGTACAGGAAGGAGGTAGAGAGCCTCGTGACATGGTGTCATGACAATCTTTCTCTCAATGTCATTTGGCAGGGAAACAGGCCCTTCAGCCCAACTGGTCCATGCCGACCACAGCATCCTCCCTGCTAGTCCCAGTTGCCCGCATTCGGCCCATAACCTTCCAAGCCCCTCCCCTCCATGTACCTATCCAAATGACTCTTAAATATTGCAATTGTACCTGCCTCAACCACTTCCTTGGGCAGCTCATTCCAGGTACTCACCACTCTCTGTGTAAAGAAGCTACCTCTCAGGTCTCTTTTAAATCTCTTCCTCTTACCTTGCATCTGTGCCCTCGAGTTATGGACTCCCCAATCCTGGGGAAAAGACTATGACCGTCCACCTTATCCATAACTCTGAAGAAGGGTCCTGTCCCAAAATGTTGACCACCTGCTTTTCTCCACAGATGCTGCCTGGCCTGCTAAGTTCCTCCAGCATCATCATATTTTTTTATCCATAACCCTTATGATTTCAGAGTTGATATTCTCTCAACTCTGAAATCAAAATAAACCCACAGGTTCCCAGAAACGTGCCAGTGTAAGCAAGAAGTGCATGCAGTGGGTATGAGGCTTTGCAGTAATCTTAGAGGTTGCTGGCCATCCTTGGGGTGGTCAGAGTCTGTGTCCAGCACCAGTCCAGAAATTATTGAAGATGATGCTTTGTGCATTTTTTTTCATTCTCACATCTTGCCCACCCACAGTCTCTTCATATTTACAAGATGCAGGGCTTTACAATGCACCTCTCGACGTTAAGCTATCATTTCCCCTTCTCCTTCCAGTGCACCAGGCGTCCTCAGTGACCTTGCCTCCAGCTACCCAGCAGGAAGGTAGAACCAGAAAACTTGACATTCAGAGCCACCAGCTTGGATACTGGTGCGGTGCTGCTGACACAGGGGCTCCCAGTGATGCTGACACAACAGAACTGGGTAGCTTAGAGGCAAGATCTGCACATGAGCCCCTAGACATGTAGCCAGGGCTGAGAGGAAATGTTACAGTTAGATTAGCTTCTGTGCCAGCTCTCCAGGGAACCCAACTACAGATGACCCAAATGGACCAGCCTCCAATCAAAGGCATGTTTGTGAAGAAGCTTGGGCAATGTCAACTCTTATTGAGTATGTTGAAGGTCAGGATTAATGGATTTTTGGACAATAGAGAAATCTGAGGATGTGATTAGATGGACAACTGAATGTTGCACTGGGTCAGCCAGAATCCATCGAATGTCCAAGCAGGCTGGAGGGACAGTGTGTCCTACTCCTGCTCCTACTTCACTAAGGCCTAGTTAGGTCAGTAGCTGAGTCCCTAACCATAGAATATCGATCTTCCCATGTGATCTGGTCAAGGTCAGTTTCTGTTCAATGCTAGAAGTTGGTGGTGGGACCCATGCGATGATAATTTAAAAAGTGGAAATGATTAGTCTATTTTCATTAGATTAGTCATCAAGCAGCTTTGCGTGACACAAATACAAATTGCTGCCACTGGCCCAGGTCTTTTTTTTAATTTTTTTAAAATTTTATTTACAGTGTGATAGGCCCTTCCGGCCCAACGAGTCCGCACCGCCCATTTTTTTTAAACCCAAATTAACCTACCCTTACGTCTTTGCAATGTCTCTATGACGGTAAGGTCTTGCTGACTACCTGCTGCTCTTTTTCCAATAGACTGGAGTCCTCAATGGAATCACAGAGCAGTCAGGCATGTTCCGAGAGGGTGTCTCATAATCACTGCCTGCCTTGTCCGCTTCTGACTTCTGCAGGGAAGTGCCCTCAAATGGTCAAGTTATGGAGGTGGCAACAGGCGATGAGGCAGTGGGACACCTGTTCTGGGGGGGTATTGCAGGGCTCACTCCAGTCCGCTCCAGCTGTCTGAAGCACTGCTTGATGACCCTGGTGATTGGACTATATTCAATGCCTCTTGTTACAGGTATGCTCTGATGTGCCCTGCTGGATCCTTTATCGAAATGAGGAAACATGGATTTAGGGGGATAGGCTTCACTTGCAAGAACAACTTCTGGCCCACGATGGGAGCTGGAGTACAGAGTCACTGGGGCCCCTCAGGTCCATGGCACTGACAGTCATGACCATGACGTTCTGATGGCGATCACTCACAGACCACATGCTCAGGGAACTACTCACCCTCTCAGTTCAAGAGCAGGTCGGGGTTCCAACCCGAAGCCTACAATGTCACCTGGCTGCAATCTATTACTTGCTGAAAAAGGAGGTGGCTTGTTACATGCAATTCCACTCTGTGCTTCAGGAAGAGGCGACTATCACTCTGAACTGACAGCTGCCATGAAGTTCCAAATGCAAACATGCAACTGATGTACACGCAGGTAGCAGTCAAGTGAATATAGAGGCATTACTTGTGGGGGACCTCTGGCCTGAGCCCTCCATCCTGCTTCAGATTGCTCTGGGAAGTAGGCCATGCCTTGGGAAGCTCTTGTGCTGCTTCTCATCCAGCAGGACTACCACTGCAGCCCTCAGTACAGTAATGCACTGAGCCCAGTCTCAGACCTCAGCACAAACCCGAATTAGAACTGCAGCACCACTCCTGCCTGGTTGAACAATCCCCAGCAGACTGATCCAGGTTGAGGAGGATCTAACTCCATACAACGACCTTTGGCACGGTAGCGTAGCGGTTAGCGCAATGCTATTACAGCGCCGGCGATTGGGGTTCAATTCCCATCGCTGTCTGTAAGGAGTTTGTACGTTCTCCCCATGACTGTGTGGGTTTCTTCCGGGTGCTCCGGTTTCCTCCCACATTCTAAAGACGTACGGGTAGGTTAATTTGGGGGTTTAAAATGGGTGGCGTGGACTCATTGGGCTGGAAAGGCCTGTTACCACGCTGTAAATAAAATTTGAAAAAAATTAATATCTCTGGGATTTTCCCTGCTCTCTGGTTTCAATTGACAAAGTGTGCTGGCTCATTTGCATGCCCTAATTTGCCCGGACAAGCACAAAGTTTGCATAGCACGGCGACTGTGATCACTAGCTGACTACCCTGTGTGCCAATGGCATTTATACACAACACATCACACTTTGCCACTCAAGTCTGAAGGCAATTTAAGGCATTGCAATTCTGATCTGGAATTGAAAATGCAAAAGGTAAGATAAGATCTTTATTAGTCACATGTACATCCAAACACAGTGAAACACATCTTTTGCGTAGTGATTTTGGGGGGCAGCCTGCAAGTGTCGCCACGCTTCCGGCGCCAACATAGCACGCCCACAGCCTCCTAAACCGTACTTCTTTGGAATGTGCGAGGAAACCGGAGCACCCGGAGGAAACCCACGCAGACCCGGGGAAAACGTATAAGCTCCTTACAGACAGCGGCTGTGTTTTTTCTGGCTATAGATTAAATCTTAATAAGAGTGAACTTTTTCCATTAAATATGCAAACCCCAATTTACAGGCAATTATCTTTTAGATTAGTAACTGACTATTTTATGTATTTAGGTGTTAAAATTACCAAGAAACATAAGGACTTATATAAAGTTAATTTATTGCATTTAATTGACCATATTAAACAATTATTTACTAAATGGTCCCCACTGTCTTTATCATTGGTAGGCCGAATTAATGCGGTTAAGATGAATATTTTACCAAAATTTTTATATTTATTTCAAGTAATTCCAACTTTCATCCCGAAGTCTTTTTTGACACTATTGATTCTAAAATTTTTTCATATATTTGGCAGAATAAAAACCCAAGGTTAAGTAAGAAATATTTACAAAAACTAAAAAAAGATGGTGGTATGGCCTTGCCTAACTTTAGATTATATTATTGGGCAATTAATATCAGATATTTAATTTTTTGGATACAAGATTTAGATATAATTCAATCTCCCAAATGGGTACACCTTGAGCATCAATCAGTACTTGGATTTTCATTAGTTTCTATTTTAGGAGCTTCACTCCCTTTTGCACTTACCAAATTAAATAAATGTATGATTAACCCAATTGTTAAACATACAATACGAATATGGTTTCAATTTCGTAAATTTTTTGGATTGAATAAATTTAACTTGTCAAGTCCCATTCAATCTAATTTTTTCTTTTAACCATCCAGAGTTGACTCAGCTTTTTCTATATGGAAAAGGGAATAGTATGTTTTTGTGATTTATTCATTGATAACTGTTTTTCATCTTTTGAACAACTGTCTAACAAATACAAATTGTCTGGATCACACTTCTTTCGATATCTGCAGATTAGAAATTTTTTAAAAGCTACTATACCCTCTTTTCCGACACCATACAAAACTGAAATTACGGAAAAAATTTTAGGTCTTAATCCTTATCAGAAGGGCTTGATAGCAATAATCTATGATTTAATTATGAAAATATGTCCAGAATCATTGGACAAAATTAAGAACGATTGGGAAAGTGAACTCCAGACATCTTTACCTGCAGAGACTTGGAAGAAAATTCTTCATTTAGTTAATACATCTTCAATGTGTGCCAGACACTCTTTGATACAGTTTAAGGTAGTTCACAGGACCCATATGTCAAAAGATAAGCTAGCCTGTTTTTATCACCATATAAATCCTATACATAACAGATGTAAATCGAATGTGGCTTCTCTGACACATATGTTTTGGTCCTGTCCTCTTTTGGAAAAATATTGGAAAGACATTTTTAACATTATCTCAACTGTATTGAATATTGATTTACAACCTCGCCCTATCACTGTAATTTTTGGATTACCAAGGATAGAGTCTGGCCATTTATCTGCTTCCACTAACCGTATGATTGCCTTTGTTACATAAATGGCCAAACGATCCATTTTGCTTAAATGGAAGGATCCAATACCCCTACTACTTTTCAATGGTTCTCTCAAACTATATCATGTTTAAACTTGGAAAAAATTAGGAGTGGTACTGTTGATCCTTCGCTTAAATTTGAAGATATTTGGAGTCCATTTATTCAATATTTTCATATGATATAGATCCCTTTTCAATAACTTTCCAATTTAGAAGAACGGATTTGATGACATATTGCTCTGTTTTTATTGAGAAATTTCAGTCCAGTCTTTTTTTCTTTTTTTTTGTAATCTTTCTTTTTAGTTTGGTTTGATATATTGTTTATAATTTTTTTATTGATTTGGGTTTTTTTATATACACAATAAATCTTTTTCTTTCCTTTCTTTTATATTATATTCATTTACTAAGAGATCGTGAGATCTACAGATTTTTTTTATATTTTATTATTTTTTATGATTATCTATGCCATGGTTGTTCTCTTGATCTCTTTGTATTACATGTACAAATATCGACATTATATATTAATCTGTATTAATTTGGAAACTAATAAAAAGATTGAAAAAGAAAAGTCAGCTGTTAGCCACTCGAGCCTGTTTCACCACTCAGTGAGATCAAAGATCAAGAGGGATCCGTGATCTAACTCCACACAACCATCTTTGTCACATGAATTTAATGTCTTTCGCAAAGAAAAATCAATTAACCTCAAATGTAAACTAAAGAATTGACCTTGCATCAATAACCCCATCTGGAAGAGTTCCAAACTTCTCTAACACCTTTTACACACAGTTTCCTAACTGCTCCTGAAAGATTTGCTTCTAATTCCTTTGCTCACACCCATACAAGTAGTCTCCCCAAGTCAGAAAAGGCATTTCTATTCCGCTTAATATCTTGAGGACTTCCACTTTGTAAGCCCTAGTTTGTGTAATCTCTTCTCAAGATCTAACCTTTGGATCCCAATTATCACACTGGCAAATCTCTACTACTCACTCACAAAAGCCAATATATACTTTGAGGTGTGATACATGGACCATTCTTTGTTCTCTCAGTCTCACCAGGGCTTTGCTGGGCCGTAGCATAGATTTCTCTGTTATGCATTTTTGTTTTGCATTACTAATATTTGGCAAGTGGAGATCTTCTCCCCTAGGGGTATAAACTGATTCTGTAACACATTAAAATGTTTATTGAATAAAATCAATAGAAAGTATATTAGTTTACCCTTTACCAGATGTGCACAGTTTACCATGGACAGTTAGAATCAGGTTTATTATCACTGATGTATGTCGTGAAATTTGTTGTTTTGCAGCAGCAGTACAGTCCAAAGACATAAAAATTACTATATGTTACAAAAATAAATAAATTGTGCAAAAGAGGAATAATGAGGTAGTGTTCATGGATCGTTCAGGAATCTGATGGCAGAGGGGAAGAAGCTATTCCTGAATCAATGAGTGTGGGTCTTCATGCTCCTGTACCTCCTCCCTGATGGTAGTAATGCAAAGACAGCATATCCTGGATGGTGAGGGTCTTTAATGATGGATGCCGCCTTGTTGAGGCGCCGCCTCTTGAAGATGTCCTCGACGGTGGGGAAGGTTGTGCCTGTGATGGAGCTGGCTGAGTCTACAATCCTTTGCAGCCTCTTTCGATCCTGCACATTGGAGCCTCCATACCAGGTGGTGATGCAACCAGTCAGAATACTCTCCACTGTACATCTGCAGAAATTTGCAAATGTCTTTGGTAATGTACCAGATCTCCTCAAACTTCTAATGAAGTAAAGCTGCTGCCTTCTTCATGATTGCATCTTATTATATGAAAATCAATCTAACCTAAATCCAGAGCTTTCAAAGCTATATTACGTTTCTTTTATTCGCCCTGAAACACATTGAACTTACTCATTTCTCCATTTAATATGTGAACTCTCATGTGTTAAGCTGTTAATCAAATTTGTTTTATTTCTTTATCCAGTAAGACCTACCCCCATTTTGTTTCTTGAGACAAATTGCATTGGAAAACAGATCTGAGTCAAATCAAGACATTGACTAGCATTTAGACATGAGCTAGTATACTTAAATCTGTGTGAAAGTTAAAGACATTAAAGTTCCCCATTAAAACCACTCTGCCTTTAGAACATTGTTGCCAAATATAGGAATTTCTGTGTTCTGCTTTCTCGCAGCTGCTATCACTGCCTGCTTATCTCTGGCTGAATCTTCTTTCATCTTTGAAGCAAACCATTAAGTTACTCCTCTCCCTGACACTTTCTTCCTCTTGCCTGCAAACTAGAAGCTACCGAACATCATTGCCGTGCCAGTACTGGAGGGAGATTTTTCTCCCACCCTTTCCATTCTCCACTCTAGTTATGGAAATGGAACAAAACTATTCAGTTTTACAGTTTTGCTTCCTTCTAACGTTAGTGTCCCTCTGAGAAGTGGTTGGGGGGTTGGGGGTCACATTCCAAATTTGAAAGCTTTGAAAATCCTAGCCTCCAGTTACATTGGTTGTGTCAAGTAAACAGAGGAGATGCAGACATTACAATACATTTAATTCCCAGTCCTGATTGATTAGTTACCACGTCTCAGTATAGCTTCCATTTCATGTGCCTCAAGCTGATCTTCCACCTGAAATTTATTCAATTTGTTCCTTACGCATTGGCATTTACACAAAGCATGTTTAGCTGAATCACGCACAGTGGACTGTCCTCATCCTATGATAATTTACTCGCATATTTCTTACCTGTGATTTGATCATTTTTGTAAATTTTTCTCTTTTTTTCCCCCTAGCACATGAAGTACGGGTGCAGACTATTATTCTCTTCCGATTCGTGAATACTTCCACCGCCCACACTGCTCCCTCAATCCCTGGATCTTTCCTGTCCCCACATCCCTCCATCCACTATGACTGCTCTTATTTATCCCAACTTCAGCCTCATTGAGTTGGAGCCCAACCCAATGGTACATGGAATGCACTGCCTGGGTTGGTGGTGGAGGCAGATACATTGGACAGGTTCAAGAGTTTGTTGGATAGGCATATGGAGGAGTGTGAGATAGAGGGATATGCGGGAGGAAAGGGTTAGATAGTGTGAGGGTGGTTTGATGGACGGCACAACATGGTGGGCCGAAGGGCCTGTTTTGTGCTGTATGGTTCTATGGTTCTACAGGCCCTTCCAATCTGGCTGCTGAGATGTTGATGGTTTGAGTAATAACCTAGAGATTGTAACCATTGTTCTTTAACTCCCAAGCATCTGGCACTCTCAAAACAGGACCGCTTGTATAAATCCTCTATGTTGTCTCCAATATCCTCGCAGTTCGTTGCTAAAGCAGAGCCAAACCTTAAGGCAATTAAAATTCTTTGACTTCACAGCTGCTGAATCAATAAAAAGTTCAAAGTAAGAATACATTAAGAAACTAGTTAGAGTTTAATAATGAAAAAAGACCTGAAGAAAGGTCTTTTACAAACCCACTGACTCTCACCGTTACCTTGACTACACCTCTTCCCACCCTGTCACTTGCAAGGATGACACCCCCTTCTCCCAGTTCCTCTGCCTGCGCCGCATCTGTTCCCATGATGAGGCTTTCCAGATGTCCTCCTTTTTCAGTAACCAGGGTTTCCCTTCCATCACCATCAATGCTGCCCTTGCCCGTATCTCCTCCACTTCCCGCACATCTACCCTCACCCCATCCCCCCCATGACACAACAGGGATAGGGTTCCCCTTGTCCCCACCTACCACCCTACAAGCCTCCGCATCCGACACGTCATTCTCCGCAACTTCCGCCATCTCCAACGGAATCCCACCACCAGGCATGTCTTCTCCTCCTTCCCCTCCTCCCCACTCTGCTTTCCGTAGGGATCGTTCTCTCCACAACTCCCCAGTCCACTCGTCCCTCTCCACCAATGACCCTCCCAGCACTTATCCCTGGAACTGTGCTAAGTGTTACAACTGTCCCTACACCTCCTCCCTCACCACCACTCAGGGCCCTAGACAGTCAGGTGAGGCAGCGCTTCACCTGTGAGTCCGAGGGTGTCATTTATTGCATCCAGTGCTCCCGGTGCGGCCTCCTGTACATTGGTGAGATCCGACGCAGATTGGGTGACCGCTTCGTCGAGCACCTTCGCTCCATCTGCCACAACAGTCAGGAACTCCCGGTGGCCACCCACTTCAATCCCACATCCCACTCCCATACTGACATGTCTATCCACGGCCTCCTCTACTGCCGTATTGAGGCCAGATGCAGGGTGGAGGAGAAACACCTCACATTCCGTCTTGGGAGTCACCAACCCGATGGCTTCAATGTTGATTTCTCTAACTTCCGGTAACCCCCCCCCCATCCCCCCCTTTTGTTTTCTCTCATTCCCGTGGCCCCCTCATCCCTTCTCTTCCCCCTCCCACGCCCTCATGACCTGCCCATCACCTCCCTCCTATTCCCCACCTCCTTCCCTTTCTTCCATGGTCTACTGTCCACTCGAATCTTCTCCTTCAGCCCTTTGCCTCTTCCACCCATCACCTCTCAGCTTCTCGCATCACTCCCTTTCATCCCCCCTCCCCCAACCACCTACCTGCGCCCTCTCACCTGGACTCACCCATCACCTGCCAGCCTGTGCTCCTCCCCCTCCCCCTTACCATTTTACTCTGGCCTCTGCCCTCATCCTTTCCAGTCCTGATGAAGGGTCTCGACCTGAAACGTCGACTGTTTATTTCCCTCCATAGATGCTGCCTGACCTGCTGAGTTCCTCCAGCATTTTGTGTGTATTACCTCAAGAAAGGATGTGCAAAGATGAAAACAAGGGTGAAGAGAGACAATAAAAGAGATTCTTCATGGATTGTGATAGAATATAGGAGAATTGATACCCAGGGATAAGGGAGTCACCTTGGTGTTTAAGTGGCTGTTAGATAGACACACGATTACGCAGGGATGGAGGGATATGGATCATGTACAGGCAGAAGAGATTTGGTTTAATCTGGTATGGTGTTTGGCACAGACATCGTGGGCCAAAGGGTCTGTACCTGTGCTGTGCTGTTCTATATATGATAGTGAACTCATTAGGGTAGAACACAAATTTTCACAAGCAATCTCTGCATCCTCTGCAACTCGTAATTCCCCTGGAGCACAGGGAATAAATTGTTCCTCTACATTAATGTACAAGGATAGAAGTGCACAAAGCCATAGGTGATGATGTTAATTCCAGACAAACTGATGAAAAGGAGGCAAGTAATTTATCTAAGATTAGACAAGAAACACGAGAGCAGACCGGAGACACAAGAGAAACTACAAATTGGTGAGCCAGGTATAGAATTTACAGCAGTTACTTTGACACAAAGTCAATTTGTGGAAGTACTGTTGAAGAAAAAAAAAGCTAAGAATGGATATTACTCACTTCTATCGCGATGTACACGATGTCACACGAAACTACCAGTAAACCATTAAACTGCACCTCCTCTGCAGCTTACTCCGTCCAGGTGACTTCAATTTTTCAAACCACAAGCTTGCTTTTAAAGCCAGAAACAGCTCCAATTAGTCCCTACACAACTACTGCCCTAAAGCAGTGGCTCCTTCATGCAAACAGTTGACTAAAATTTTCTACTGCTTTTGGTAAAATGGGGGAAAACTGATAGGCAAGATAAAGTTATACAGATGCAGCCATAAATTTACTGCATCGTTGATTGTTAAGTTCTAATGTTGACTGCATCACTGAACACATTGCTGCCAGTACTTTTGCTATCAAGTCTGATAAAGAATTGTCCAGACATTGCACAAGTTGAGATGATGATTGGAGACCATGACTGAGTCAGCACATGGCATTATTAACAGAGCCAATCATGAAAGCAGGAAAAGGCACATATCAGTCATTGAAACTAAAGATATATTTGCAAGGTTATAAACCTGTTGAACTCTGTTACTCTTAAACATAATCCAATATTTATCAGAATTGAAAACTTTGATTTTCCTAACTTAAATAGGTGATACATTTTAAAAGGTCAGCATACATTTCGCAGAACAGAGAATGAGATAAAATGCTACTGACAACACAACTTTCCCTTTGCACCATCCTGACGGTAAATCTGGCAGTGATTTACTCAGCCATGCAATATTTGCTGCATCAATGCGCAGCGTAAAAGCAATCCAGAGGCAATGTCACACAAGGCAAGCAGTCAGAGGAATAGACAACATATTCCTGTAGATCATATCCCCACTGAAGGAGCGTGGATGCAACAATCTTAACTGTTTTTAAATTATATATCAAGAGCAGCAGGCAGCAAATATAATGACAGGTGACTCAGAAGGTAAAAAGAAAATGAATGCAAATAATTAAAATATGAGATAAAACAATGTGGTAAAAAGGCACAGCGTATCCATCAGCATCTGAAGGAGGAAGGCAGTTCAATAGATACGATATTTATTTATTAGTCAAATGTACATCGAAACACACCGCGAAATGCATCTTTTTGTGTTACTAAGAGTGTTCTGGGGGCAGCCTGCAAGTGTCGCCACGCTTCTGGCGCCAACATAGCACGTCCACAACTTCCTAACCCGTACGTCTTTGGTACGTGGGAGGAAACCGGAGCACCCGGAGGAAACTCACACAGACACACGGGGAGAATGTACAAAATCCTTACAGATAATCTAAATGGGTCCACTTATTTGTGATACACCATGTAATACACCAAGCCTGTCCTGGCATTTAATAGTTTTAAAATATCTTTTATTTTCATATCCAACTACAAACTGGTTAGCTGGTGAGATTTCTACATGGAAATTACTATGATATGAACACCTAATTCACTCACAACTAATCTGTTTTAAAGGCATTAATTCTTCACAAAAGACTTGGATTTGCTTAAGATGTACATTTCACATGTTTTTCACTTTATAGAATGTTTTCTTTATCACAGTAACTTAATAACATCTCCAATTACTATGAATTTGTTCTTCCTCTGTGAGAGATCTACTAGTTTATTTTAAAATTGATGGTATTACCCTCAGTAATTTTCAGTTTTTTGCACTAAATTTTTAAAGCATAAGACCATAAGACATAGGAGCAGAATTAGGCCATTCGGGCCATCGAGTCTGCTCTGCCATTCATTCATTCATGGCTGATTTATTTTTCCCTCTCACCCCCATTCTCCTGCCTTCTCCCTGTAACCTTTGATGCCCTTACTAATCAAGAACCTATCAACCTCCACTTTAAATATACCCAATGACTTGGCCTCCACAGCCATCTGTGGCAATGAATTCCATAGATTCACCACCCTCTGGCTAAAGAAATTTAGAATCAGACTCAGGTTTATTATCACTGACATATGTCACGAAATGTGTTGTTTTGCGGCAGCAGTACAGTGCAAGACATAAAATTACTATGTTACAAAAATAAATAGTGCAAAAGAGGAATAACGAGGTAATGTTCATGGACCGTTCAGAAATCTGATGGCAAAGGGGAAGAAGTGTTAAGTGTAGGTCTTCAGGCTCCTGTACCTCCTCCCTGATGGTAGTAACATGAAGAGGGCATGTCCCGGGTGGTGAGGTCCTTAATGATAGGCACCGCCTTCTTGAGGCACCGCCTCTTGAAGATGTCCTTGATGGCGGAGAGGGTTGTGCAGGCTGAGTCTAGAACCCTCTGCAACCTGCACATTGGAGCCTCCATACCAGGCAGTGATGCAACCAGTCAGAATGCTCTCCATCGTACAACTGCCTTTGGTGACATACCAAATCTCCTCAAACTCCTAATGAAGTAGAGCCACTGGCGTGCCTTCGTCGTGATTGTATCAATGTGTTGGACCCACGATAGATCTTCTGAGATGTTGACACCCAGGAACTTGAAGCTGCTCACCCTTTCCACAGCTGACCCCTCAATGAAGACTGCCGTGTGTTCTTCCTCCTCATATCATTTCTAAAAGGGACGTCCTTCTATTCTGAGGCTGTGCCCTCTGGTCCTAGACTCTCCCACTACTGGAAACAAAAGATCTCTTTCCTTAGAGAATGTAAAATATCGACAAATGCATTTTTTAACCAATGCTAATTCCAACATGACCTGTAGAGCAGGTCAAGTTGCCCAGTTCTGTGTGACCACAGGACAGTGTAGGGTGCAGAATGACAATAACATTCTCAGCATTGGTTTAATATGTGGAAGGGAAGCATTAGTGCCACAGATGTGAAATATTCTCATATATTATTTGTTAAAAATTACACAAATCGCTAGGTGTATTATGTGAGAAATAGTATACTTGAGCAGAAAACGCTGGAACTAGTCAGCGGATCAGGCACTATCCGAGGAGAGAGAGGAGGGAGAAATTGTGTTAAATCTTCCAAGTGAAAGACTGGAAAAAAGGGGAGGGGCAGAATCTGACTGCACATGCCTGGAAATCCTAAAGACCAGATAGTTTCAGTACGACTGTGTGGAGTTTGCATGTTCTCCATGTGACCGCGTGGGTTTCCTCCAAATGCCCTGGTTTCGTCCCACATCCCAAAGGCATGTGCGTTGGTAGGTTAATTGCTCCTAGAGTGTAGGCAAGTGATAGAATCTGGGGAGGAGCTGATGAGAATTTTAAAAAGGTGATCAGTATAAACGGATGATGGTTGGAACAGACGAGGTGGGCTGAAGGGCCTGTTTCTCTCGATCACTCCAAACAATGAAGCTGTTAATCCCTTTGAGAGGTACAACAATCGAAGAGAAGAATTTTTTTCCTTTTCTATCCTAGTAGAAAAGAAAAATTCAGCAGGCTGGCAGAGGGGATTATTTTAATATAATCAGGGCTGCAGTTACTTAAAAAAAGTTGAGGTACAAATACTGTTAAAGTAATGCCCTTATGTTTTCAGTTAGTATCATCTGATGCTAATTATCCCTTCCTCTCCTGGTAATCACCAAAACATTTCATCATAGTTATCCTTGTGGAAGTAAGGGTTTTCATCCAACTCTTATGCCTTATTTTTGTCTTAGATACCTTAGTTTCTTCTAAGATCATCCTTCCCCAATTAAAAGCTTGGCTTAACAAACAAACTGCTGGAAGAACTCAGTGGGTCTAGCAGCATCTGTGAAAGGGAAAAAACCGTCGACATTTTGACAATTCCGTTCTTCCCACGGATGCCGCTCAACTATTTATTCCAGTATCCGCAGCCTCTTGTGTCTCTAAAAGCTTGGCTTTAGAAGTGATGCCCATTGGTGGATGCAAGGGATATTGATGAAAGCAATGACCATAAGACCTTATCCAATATCAGTTCAAGATACTGTGATAAGTATTTTGATGGCTTGGTCAGAGGAGCAATTCTGCATCTAGCCACAAACATCAGGAATTTTGAAAATCTGTTGAGAAAAATTTCACTTTTGACATGAGACCAACAAGATTACACTTCTTTGACCACACTTAGAAGTTCTTGATGATTAAGCCACTGTACAGACAAAACTGCAATATAAACATGTTGAGATATCTCTAAGTTTCAAATAGGAGTATACACCACAAACTTGAGGTCACCCAAAATCCTGCTGGCTATAATCTGTCCAGTTCACACACTTCTCTGCCCTTTGCTGACCCACATTGACTCCTGGATTCCCAATGACGCCAATTTGCCATCAGCTTCCTATTGTTTAAATCCATTCCCCAATTTCTACATCTTTTCCAGCAATGCTTCTACTTCAACTCTGGCTTTTATTCCCAAAGCTTTGCTCCATCTAAACTGCACACTCTGGAATTCTCTTCATTTCCTTCTCAGATCGCTTGACCATTAATTATCCTCACAATTACCTTCCTGTCTTATTGTGCCTTCATGAAGTCCAAGATTACCTTGTTTGCTATTGTTAATATCTAGATGTTTACTCAAATGAAAAAAACTATTAAATGGTTTCACACTATCCAAAAAAATTGTTAATGGAAAATGAGTGCAGGCAGGCACGGTAGTGTAGCAGTTAGCGTAACACTATTACAGCGCCAGCAACCTGGGTTCAATTCCGGCCACTGTCCATAAGGAGTTTGTACGTTCTCCCCATATCTGCGTGGGTTTCCTCTGGTTGCTCCAGTTTCCTCCCACATTCCAAAAGACATACAGGTTAGGGAGCTGTGGGCATGCTACACTGGCATCAGAAGTGTGGCGACACTTGCGGGCTGCCCCCAGAACACTCTCCGCAAAAGATGCATTTTGCTGTGTGTTTCAATTGCTTTGGTAACATTGACTTGACCCGGGTTCAAATCCAGCCGCTGTCTGTAAGGAGTTTGCATGTTCTCCCTGTGTCTGCATGGGTTTCCTCCGGGTGATCCAGTTTCCTCCCACATTCCAAGACGTACGGGTTAGGAAGTTGTGGGCATGCTATGTTGGCACCAGAAGCACGGCGACACTTGCGGGCTGCCCCCAGAACACTCGACGCAAAAGATGCATTTCACCGTGTGTTTCAATGTACATGTGACTAATAAAGAAATTTTATCTTATAAATATTGCATTAGAACATAGAACAGTACAGCACAGGCCCTTCGGCCCACAATGTTGTACCAAACTAATTAAGCTGGTAGTTAAATGCCTAACTAAACTAATCCCTTCTGCCTACACAACGTCCATAGCCTTCCATCCTCTGATTAATCACATGCCTATCTAAGAGCCTCTTGAACGCCACTATTGTATTTGCCTTCACTACCACCCCTGGCAGTGCATTCCAGGCACCCACTACTCTCTGTGTAAAAAAACTTGCCCCGCACATTTCCTTTGAACTTTCCCCCTCTCACCTTAAATGCATGCTCTCTAGTATTAGACATTTCCACCTTGGGATAAAGATACTGGCTGTCTACTCTATCTATGCCTCTCAGAATCTTAGAAACTTCTATGAGGTCTCCCCTCAGCCTCCGCCGCTCCAGAGAAAACAACCCAAGTTTGTCCAACCTCCCCTTATAGCACATGCCCTCTAATCCAGGCAGCATCCTGGTAAACCTCTTCTGCACCCTCTCCAAAGCCTCCACATCCTTCCTACAATGGGGCGACCAGAACTGAATGCATTGCAGGAAATGGGATTTTTCCTTTGATTGTGGTTTAATGCAAGACTACCAGATGTTCATTGATAATGTTGTTTGATCATACCAGAGTCTTGAGACTTTGAAAGACAATAAGCTTTCTCTCCTGTTGGTCGGCTATAGTTTGGATAGGCAATAGGTTAACTGCCGTATATTTTTATTAAAGTCCAGGGGCACCAAATTTTCTTTTTAAAGGAAAACTTCAACCAGATGTCTGCTGCTCTCAAGTTGTAATTGGCGATTTGATATTAATGACTCAATATGAAATTTCGATTAGTAATGCTCCTGATGAATGCCTGAGGATACTTAACTATATTTAGAAAGTTGTATTTATATACTAATTCTTCTTGTTAGGAATGTTTGTACAAGTCTTCATTTTTAATTTGTTTTCAAGCATTCAGTTTCAAAACACATTTTCCTGCACATTCCCTGCTTACTTCGAGTATCCAATTCTTAATAATTCTGTGATTTTCACCTCGATTCCTCCCAGACATTCAATCTCTGTACTGGAGTACATACAACTTGTGCTAAATTTAATTTCTTTGAACTGATGACTTCTTGTACTAAATTCTTAATTTAGATCAAAGTAATTCAAACTGTCCTCACTCATCAACTACTTGAAATTGAAAAGCAAAAGTCCCTTTAGTTCTTCCTTGTAGTTTAGTTCACAGATACTAAAAACGAGTCTTGTGACTCTTTGAACTGTCTCGAGAGTATAAAACTCCTCTTTGTGCCTCTAGTGACTCAAACTGATTCAAAGTAATGTAACCACGGCATCAGTCTGACAAGGACTTACTCTGTTGTGTAGCAGATATTTTAACAACATTGTTCAGCATTTAATTTGCTTTGCCCTCTACACACAGTGGTGTGGTGTACATGCTGATTGTTCACTCTAAGAATCCTTAAATATTAACTTTACCCTTAGTCAAGTTGACATCATTCACAACCATTGAACATCAATCATGTACCATCGATTTCATATTTTCCAAGATGCCTCCTAGGATCATTTTTTTTTCTAATTTGGTATCATTTGAATTTCTGAATCCAAGTCATTTATTAATACAAACTCCTGTGGCATCCACACTACTCCTCATTGGGCAGAATTCATCTAACAAGTACTTTTTTCTCAACTTCAACTTCCTTCCCTATTTCCCAGATTTATCCTAAATCCTGATGCAGCAATTACATTGTAGCATTTAGTACACAATGGTATAAAATATGCACGTACACCACACTACTATGCAAATCCCCACAGCATCTGGCGACCCTGTGATCTCTGTCTTGGAGGCTGACGTCAGAACATCCTTCAAGAGGGTGAACCCTCGCAAGGCGTCAGGCCCTGACAGTGTACCTGGCAGGGTACTGAAAATCTGTGCCGACCAACTGGCCGGAGTGTTCAAGGACATCTTCGACATTTCGCTGCTGCAGTTGGAGGTTCCCACCTGCTTCAAAAGGGCAGCAATCATATTGGTGCCCAAGAAGAGCAGGGTGAGCTGCCTCAACGACTATCGCCCAGTAGCACTCACATCTACTGTAATGAAGTGCTTTGAGAGGTTGGTCATGGCAGAATTAACTCTCTGCCTGGGCAAGGACCTGGACCCACTGCAATTCCCCTACCGCCACAACAGGTCTACAGCAGACGCAATCTCACTGGCTCTCCACTCGGCTTTGGAGCACCTAGACAACCGCAAAACATACGTCAGGCTGCTGTTTATTGATTACAGCTTGGCGTTCAACACCATCATCCCCTCAGTACTAATCAACAAGCTTCAAAACCTGGGCTTGCTCTGCAACTGGATCCTTAACTTCCTTATTGGGAGACCACAGTCAGTAATAACATCTCCTCGCTGAAAATCAACACAGGAGCACCTCAAGGATGCGTGCTTAGCCCACTGCTGTACTCTCTATACACTCATGTCTGTGTGTCTAAGCACAACTCAAATGTCATCTATAAGATTGCCGATGACACCACTGTTATTAGTAGAATAGGCATACAGGAGTGAGATAGACCAGCTGGTTGAATGGTGTCACAGCAACAACAACAACAACATCAGCAAGACCAAGGAAATGCTTGTGGACTTCAGGAAGTCAGGGGAAGTCAGGAGAACACACACCAGTCCTCACTGAGGGTTCAGCCGTAGAAAGGGTGAGCAGCTTCAAGTTCCTGGGCGTCAACATCTCAGTGGATCTATCCTGACTCCAACACATGATGCAATCACGACAAAGGCATGCCAGCGGCTCTACTTCATTAGGAGTTTGAGGAGATTTAGTATGTCACCGAAGGCTCTTAAAAATTTCCTACAGATGTACGGTGGAGAGCATTCTGACTGGTTGCATCACCACCTGGTATGGAGGTTCTAATGCACAAGATCGCAAGAGGCTGCAGAGAGCTGTAGACTCAGCCAGCTTCATCACGGGCACAACCCTCCCCACCATTGAGGACATCTTCAAGAAGTGGTGCCTCAAGAAGGCGGCATCCATCACTAAGGACCCTCACCACCCGGGACATGCCTTCTTCTCGTTACTACCATCAGGGAGGAGGTACAGGAGCCTGAAGATCCAAACTCAATGATTCAGGGACAGCTTCTTCCTCTCCACCATCAGATTTCTGAATGGTCCATGAACACTTCCTTGTGATTCGTTTTTTTTGCACTATTTATTTATTTTTGTAACTTATTGTAATTTTCTGTCTTTGCACTGTACTGCTGCCACAAAACAACAAATTTCATGTCACACAAGCCAGTGATAATAAACCTGATTCTGAGAGCTTGGAAACTTAAGAACAAAATGAATTAGGAAGTTCCACAGCCTGTTCTGGTTGGAATTGGAATATTATTGTCACTTGTACCGAGGTACAGAGAAAAACTTGTCTTGCATATTTTCTACTCATTTTCCTACAAATAAAAATCAAGCAAACTGGATCTCTACATTCTGTTGTTACATTCATTTTTTTTAAACCAATTATTGCTGTACAAATAAACCTCACATTTTCTCATTTTGTACACATCTAAAATGAAAATGATTGTCAATGGCTGTGCATTTTGTAAAAATGGGCATCATACTAAACAGATGGCATTCAATAACTCTGTCACGATTCCTAATTTACCTCAAAAATCCTCTGTTTCATTTAGTCGCCCAGGATAAATATTTGATTGAGCATTTTATCATTCCATTTCATTTCTGTCTAGGATATTAATCCCACTTAGTTTCTTAAACCTTTGTGTGTATCTAGCCAAGTAATTATTTTGGGTCTGATGCTGACTACTAGTAGGATAATTTCTGTATGTAATCAAAAATTATCTTAATATAAAATGTGAACATTTAAACTTCATTTGTTCTCTCAAACTAACTAGCTATCATCAAATCCAAATCAGTGTCAAATTAACTTTTTTAGAAAGTTAATGTGAGAAAATAGAACTCTCTATTCGACTGACATGCATGATTATCTGCCACTGGTGCACTCGTAACCACTGCTGACCAGTAAAGTATTAATAATGCCATATCTGGACTGAGTGTATTCAAAATCCACACCAGGAAGGATTTCTGTTCCCCATCAAAATAAGGCTTTACTTTTAAGGAGTGCAAACATCTTAAAAAAAAAGTACACATTTTTACAAATACATATTACTGGGCGTTTGCAGTCAGGAATTTCGAATACTCAGATAATTAAAAAGCACACTGTGGGAATTTTCATTTTGTGGTTTCTTCCTGTCAGTCATAAAAAGAAAATTGTTTCTGGTTCTGATTATAGTACTGCAGTAACATTCACTGTTGGTTGTGCAGAAGAATATCTTAAAACAAAACAACACATTCAGCAAAATAGATCATCAAATGGTGCAGCTCACAAATGGTCAACAATTAGAAGCTAAGAGACCTTCATCTGCAGCTTGTTATCTTGGTTACGAAAAGGTATTCACTAAACCAAAAAGAATTCAATGGAAGATATTTCCTCCCCAAGTATGAGGCTTTACAAATAACCTCCTCTTCTTCTCTTTCATTGCAGTCATTCCAATAATGGTTTAAAAAGACAAAAAAAAAGTGCAACTAAAAACAGAGCGCTGCAAGAACTCAGTGGGTCAAGAGGCTCCATAGATGCCACTTGATCTGCTGAGTTCTACCAGCATTCTATCTATTGTTTAAAACTGAAAAGCTGTGGCTTGCCATTTTATTTGCCTTTTTGTTCTGTTCACATTAAGACCACAGTATATTCTGTTGCATGAAGCCACTTCATGCAAAAATATGATCAGACCTCTGAAACAAATAAAACAGAACATAATTTTTGCATTCCATGTGGCATTCCCAGATAAACCACAACTTGTTATTTCTAAAAGTTTCCAGTTGTTCTAACCACACTTTAATCACTGTCTCACACCATCTTGCACTTCTAAAGGACGAGGAGTGCCAAAGTCATTGTCATAGAGCCAAACACAATGCACAACATTGAATATGAAGACACAAGAGAGACTGCAGATGCTGGAAATCTGGAGCAACACACACAAAATGCTGGAGGAACTCAGCAGGTCAGGCAGCATCTATGGAGGGAAATGAACAGTCGACGTTTCGGGCCGAGACCCTTCATCAGGACTGGAAAGGAAAAGGGCAGAAGCCAGCATCACCTGGACTCACCTATCACCTGCCAGCTCGTGCTCCTCCCCCTCCCTTTCCAGTCCTGATGAAGATATGTTCATCACTTCTACATCATTTAACCCTCCCAAAAAATGACTTGTGCATGAATGTCCAATTACAAAATATGAATGAATTTTTTCATTATACAAAGAAGACAGGTGTGCCGGACATAATGTAATCCTTGCCCTGAAACGCCTTCTGAAGAAGATATGATAAACCATCACCTGCTTACCAGCACCCTTGTAATGGGTCAGCCACAGGCAAAGTCATTGCCAGGGTCCTCCATAATCACTTCCAACTAGTAGCCGATAAGGTGCTCCCCGAATTGAAGTATGGATCCACTCATTTAGAGGTCGAGGGAACATGATCTTAACCAAGTGCCAACTGCAAGAGAAATGTAGGGAGCAGCACCAAGTAGTACATGTGGCTTTTCTTGACCTCAGTAAAAGGATTTGATTCTGTCACAGTGGAGCATTCAGCTGCCCACATTTGTCACCAGCTTAGTCTGCTAATCTTCAGATTAATGGAAGACTATTCAACCTCTGCCCCTACATGCCAGAATCACAGCCACCCCAACCTCAGTGGTCGGCTGCAGTACACAGATGATGCGGCAGTGTGCGTGTGCTCAGGGATTAAGTTCCAATCACCGGCAATTTGTTTCACTGAAGCAAAAGAGCGGATGGGGCTTATATTCAACATCTGCAAATATGGAGCTCTACCAGCCAGCCTCTGTGATACACCGCACTCCAATGATAAAGGTTCATGGCAAACCATCTCATATCTGTTAGTCACCTCTCGGTCAAAGGCCGACACTGATGAAGCTTTTCACCATGACCTTCAGTGTGCCAGCTCAGCCTCTGGATAATTGAGGAAAAGGGTGTTTAAGATCAAGACCTCAGAACTGCCACAAGCTCATCAATCTACCTGCTGTCCGACATGTTTTTGAGACTTGGACTACCTATTGCAAGCATCTCAATGTTCTGAAAAGAAAATACCAACACCTCTCTGCAGAAGCTTCCAAATCCACCAGAAGGATAACTAAACATCACTGTCCTCATAGGCCACTTTCCAAGCATTGATAGCTTAGTTGAACATTCACCTTCACTGGCAGGGCCATGTAGTTTGCCTGATCGATACCAGATTTCTGAAACACACACGCTTACTTCTGAGCTCTGTCAAAGGAAGAGGTTAACAGGCTGACAGAGGAAGCGATTCAAGTCTGTGTGCGCGAAGTCTCCTTCAAGACTAGAATTCATCATGGCCAATTATTCCTGGATATTCCTGCCACATGTCCATTCAAAGTAGAAGATGGCAGCGAGAACCTCAAGCCCAAGCACCAGGAGCAAGAAACAGAGAAACCCAGTGTAGTGATGGGAGGTGACATCGCCTCACAACATGGTACCTGTACACCCCTGCTCCATCTGGCGGATAAATCTGTAGTTCCTACTTTGGCTGCATCAGTCACAGACTCAGAACCTACAAGAATCTAGTGGAAGGAAGTCATCCTTGACCACCCCCCCACCCCCCCCCCCCCCAACTAAGCACTGCCCAAGAAAGAAAAAGTTAAGGTGTACTTCTGGTCACAATGAATTTTCCATTAATTCAACATTTCCAAGGACAGACACAGAAACAAAACATTAGGGCCCAGGAGTGAAATTACTCACCTACCCACAAACTCCAGTCACTTAATAGATCCATTTTGGTTAGGTGTATTAATGCAGTAAAACATGTAACTACTATTTCAGTAAACAAACTCCTGATAGCATTTGGTTAATATGTAATATATAATTTGGTTAATATAATACAAGGTTAATGGCAGGACTCTTAGCAGTGTGGAGGAACAGAGGGATCTTGGGGTCCACGTTGGAAAGCATGTCTTATGAGAGGTTGAGTGAGCTAGGGCTTTTCTCTTTGGAGAGAAGGAGAATGAGAGGTGACTTGATAGAGGTGTACAAGATGATAAGAGGCATAGATCGAGTGGGCAGTCAGAGACTTTTTCCCAGGGCGACAATGGCTAACACAAGGGGACATAATTTTAAAAGTGATTAGAGGAAGATATAAGGGGGATCTCAGGGTTTTTTTTACACAGAGAGCGGTGGATGCATGGAACACACTCCCAGCAGAGGTTGTGGGGGCAGATACATTAGGGACAGTTAAAAGACTCTTAGATAGACACATAAATGATAGAGAAGTGGGGGGGGGGGGGCTGTGTGGGAGAGAAGGGTTAGATAGATCTTAGAGCAGGATAAAATGTCAGCACAACATTGTGGGCCGAAGGGCCAGTACTGTGCTGTAATGTTCTATGTTCTATGTAATGCTACCCAACCCAAAAAGGAATCAATCCATCGCCAAAGACTGAAAACCAGGATAAATTTCTCATCATTTCTCTAGTCTTGGGTAATATATGTGTGATCAGTGAACATCCAAAATATCTCCTGGTTGTTTTACCTCATTGTGAACTAAAGTGACCAACAGAACAGCATGACAATAAGCACATGGAAGCAGAAATGACTGTGTATCAAGAAAAAAGGTACATCGAAATAACAAAAGGTGGCTTGCATCTGCTTCTGGCTGTGAAAGTAGAGTTAAAAAGAGACTAATAAAGGCATGGGGGAGAAAAAAAAGTTGCCCTTGCATGTTATCAAGGGCAAACCATTTAATACCGGCATCCTTAAGAATGCATCTACCTGTTGCAGTACCTTAATCTTTTGTTGTAAATAAGATAATGCATTTGCTCATATCAATTAACTGATAACGTTAAATATTCCATGTGTTCCAATACACACCAAAAATTGCACATGACCCAAAATATAATGAGATCCTTAAACATCCATCTCACCCTCAAAAGCCTTCAGGAAACATCCAATGAAAACAAAACACTATGCCACGTAAAGAATATCCATTAATATCACTGTCTTGTGTATATACGTTTTTAAAGATCAGTATGAATCAAAGTGTTCATTGGAAGCATTTAGAATACACTTTCAACGTCTCATTCGTGAACTGGACTACAAGTGAGTTAGATATCTGCACAGCTAAAAGAATAAGTTTTTAAATATTGACCCAAGATTTACCCCAGACCTCAACCTCCTAGGACAGAGAGAGCAGCTGCTTGGGAACACCAGCCGGTCCACGCTCCCTTCCAAGTCAAATAGAGCTGTGACTTGGAACTGTAATTGCTCTTTCTTCATTATTCCCAAATGAAAATCCTGAACTTTCCATCTAACAGCACAAATATGAGCCTTTACCACACAGACAGCAGTGATTCAGGGTGAATTCTCAAGGGCAAAAGTCATACCAGTAAACACACAGCTCTTGAATGAGCTAAATTAAAAGGCAGGCATACAGAGGAATGTTTTCCAAGAACTAGCCTTTGTAGTTTCTCTGTAGGAAATGGAATCAGAAGGCTGTATATTAGAAGCTGTGAAATCAGCTGTTCAAGAAATGCAAATTCTTCTTTTCATATTCACTGAGGGGAAACACAGGTTTACTACCAAACTCCTCAAGTGCCTCCTTATATCACTCAGTGCCCATTTTTCTGATAATATCCCTTTTGTTATAAACCACAAAAAATCTTTCCACTCTGTCATCTTGAGCATCCAAACTACTTTAAAGAAAAACATGCTGACACATACACGCACAAAACCAGGCACTGCCCAGCTCTACTCCCAATTAAAGTTGGGTCGATCCAAATGCCAACTCAGCTTTTTTACTTCATTAATGCAAAAGAAATACTTTGCCCTTCTCATTTTTTCTGTTTACCACTTCCTATCCAAAAGTCATGATGCAGAGGGGCCTAGTTATCGTTAGTTCATCCAAACTCATTCAAACCATGCATTCTGTAGGCTTCCTGGTCAAAGACTTAACAGTTAGATTTAAACTTACTCCCACTGTATTTAAGACTAACATCATCATAGTTTAGACTTCCATTCTCAGCCTTTCAAATGGAGCAGAACAGCAAGCAGATGCTGAACAATTCACCCCAGGTGCTCAACTGCATTTGGAATCTCAGACAAGAACTCCTTCACCACTGGTTTCAGACAACAATAACCCAAGTCGAATTGTAAGTAATTAAAAACAAAAGAACAGTGATAGAATAGGAAACAAAAACAAAAAGAGCTTTTTAAGAAAACTCACCTCCAAATAAAACAACCACGTTCCGGCTTCATCTGGAGAATGTGATACTGATATTTCCAGCACTTCTGTTGTGGGAATGACAACATGATTCTTGCACCAAGGTAAGTGTGGTGGATTATCAAAAGTTTTTTTTTAAAAGTCTGCATCACTACAAACCCTGTGATATTAACCAATTGACTCTAAAGCAATGGCATTTTTACATCATTGATAGAATAGTAAAAAATACAGTTTTTCACATAGGTCCAGTAAATAAAAACCCTGACAAACAGTACAGATTTTGTTTGACAATTCTGAAATATTGTGAACCATATCATGTGCTTTAATATTACATTAAAAAAAAACCAAATACAGATCAAAAGGTACGATTAAATTTTAAAAGTATAATTGGTCTTTAGTAGCAGCACATCATCCCTTGTGATCCCAACCTTCAACCTGCCAGGGAACGATTACCAAATCTTAACTTTGGTCCAAAGTGAAGCAGACTCCCGAAACAAAGTTCTGTAGTGCACTGACTACTATTTACTCAGAGTCAAAGTGTTACAGAACTTTGCCTTGAAAGACTAAATTCCCCCAAAATTGTGATCAAAACCTTCAGCGAAACTGCTAAATACTTCTCAGAACTGTACAATGCAAGGGAGTATAAAAAGAGCTGTTTTATAGGTTTACTATTAGATTAATTCAAGCCTATGTACATTTTAAAAGGTTACTGTAAATCTATCCACTTCTCACAGCTGCACTTTACACCCAGTGGATCAAAATTGTGGTCTAGTTCCCAGGACTCAAAGACACCGTTAAAAATTATACACCTCATTAAATTCACCTCATCCTCCACTAAAACAGAAACAAACATGAAAACAGTCCAGACACCACCTTAACCCAGTCCCTAGTCTAGAAGAATGAACCAGTTGAAGATCCCAAAATATTGACATCAGAAATCAATTGTCATGCTGACTGAAGGAGGGAAGTGAATCCGCAAGCTGCCACTCCAGAGTTAGAGCAAAGGTTATCCACTTACCCTCAACAGCCAAGCCAGAGCCAATGACTCCACCCAGAGCACAGCTAAATTCCTCACCACAGGCTACCCACTCCACTTCTAAAGCCAGACCCCACGTGAGTTCGAACCACACCACAACATATAAAAGGACAGAGAGAGAGCAGAGGTCTCCCCATCCAGCAGATGATCCAGAGCCAAAGAAAAGATACAAAGTTGAGCTCTCCTGAGCCAGAGGCAGATCAGAGTTCTCATGCGCCAGAGCACGGATTTTCCGAGCCAGAGGAACAACAGGGAGCATGGGTCTTGTGAAAGAGAAATAGATCACAGCTCTGCTGAGCCAGAGGCAGATCAGAGCACCCCTGAGCAAGCACACTACTCCTGAGTCAGAGGACTGAGTTGCAATACAGCTTTCCCAAACCAGAGGGCAGAGAGAGAGGAGCTCTCCAGAGCCAAGGAACAGAGGCAAGATGACAGCTGCTCTGAGCCAGGGGCTGATCAGACCCCTCCTGTGCCAGAGCACTGTTTTTCCCTAAGCTAGAGAACCAAGAAAAAGCACTGGTCGACCCAACCAGAGGACGTCTTATCACAGCTCTCCCAAGGTGGAAGACAAGACAGATCCCAGCTCCCTGAGCCAGAGGCGGGGCAGAAGCAAAGAACAGCCGCTCTCAGCCAGAGGGCGCAGACTGGTCGAGTTCCCCTGTGCCAGTGCCCTGCTCTTCTAGGCCAGAGGAATGAAGTGGAGTCCCAGACGACAGAGTCGAATCACCTCTCACCCGAGCCAGAGATCTCAGCTCTCATGATCCAGAGAGGAGCAGAGGGCAGCTCTCTCCCGGACCAGAGGTGAGAGAGTCAGATCAGGGCTCTCATGATCCAGCGGAGCAGAAGAGGACTGCATTGAAATCCAGCTGCCTCCCCCAGCCCAGGGGGAGAGATGCAGGGCGGAGGAGAGGGGTCGGGCTGCCGCCGCTGCCGATCCCTCGCCTCTCCCACCGGCTTTTGCCGACGTGGAAATGCTACGTTCCGGGGCGAACCGGTCGCCGATTGGCTGTGTCGAAGGCCATGATTTGCAACATTCCGCGCCAAAAGCAGCTGCGATTGGGCGGAGGCTCCAGCGCCGCGGGTCCTGGGCAGCGGGCAGTGTCCCGGGGAAAGCCCCCCACCCCCTCCCCGGCTCCCTGTCGGTCACTGCACCGGGCTGTGCCTCCCTCTCCTCTCAGCCCTGCACGGCAGTGTTAGCTTCAGCTGGATGGTACATGGCGATCTGCTTGTCCTGGTTTCAGAGCTGCCAGTGCTTCGGACAGGCGATCACTGACAATTATTGCATCCTGATTCCGAGACCTATTTGATCCATCTTGCTGTTAAAAATGCAAAGAGTTTCAATGCGTGCACTATATTTTTTGAATATAGTGCATGTAACGTATAATGTAATATCGACGTCAGCTGATTTTTATTTGAAAAGCAAGAAATATTTTGCATTTTGTGTAAATTCCAGTGAATCTTAAGATTTTGTTTTTAAAATTAAGCTCGTTGCGTTTAGGATATAGTTATATAAATATTTAAAGTAGATTATGATGAACATAATAGCGTTGCAAACTCGACAATCGGTCAGATTTCCTTTGACTAAATTGTAAATGGAGGAGTCGTGGGATGGTACATCGACGTTTGCAAATGAGTCACTGTTTTAAATTGAAACCTTGGTCCTCAGCCAATTTCAGAATTACCTGGGCTACATCCATGTAAGTGACTTTTCCACTTTAAACGCAGGCATTCTCTTTGTTACCTTTTAAGCTACTCTAAATTTTATTTCTCTCTACCACTGGCGTACCATCTATAAAGTGCCCTGCAACTACGTGTCACGGTTAGAACTTTAACCATGGATACAGGGTATCTGTACAGAGATGTAAACCATAAGACATAGGAGCAGAATTAGGCCATCTGGCCCATCGAGTCTGCTCCGCCATTCGATCATGGCTGATTTATTTTTCCCTCTCAGCCCCATTCTCCTGCCTTCTCCCTGTAATCTTGACACCCTTTCTAATCAAGAACCTATCAACCTCCACTTTAAATATACCCAATGACTTGGCCGCCACAGCCGTCTGTGGCAATAGATTCCACAGATTCACCACCCTCTGGCTAAAGAAATTCCTCCTCATTTCTGTTCTAAAGGGACATCCTTCTATTCTGAGGCTGTGCCTTCTGGTCCTAGACTCTCCCACCACTGGAAACGTCCTCTCCACGTCCACTCTATCCAGGCCTTTAAATATTCAGTAGGTTTCAATGAGATCCCCCCTCATCCTTGTAAACTCCAGCGAGTACAGGCCCAGAGCCATCAAACATTCCTCATACGTTAACCCTTTCATTCCTCAGATCATTCTCGTAAATCTCCTCTGGACCCTCTCCAACGCCAGCACATCATTCCCTGGATATGGGGCCCAAACCTGCTCACAATGCTCCAAGTATCTGACCAATGCCTTATAACGCCTCAGCAATATATCCTTGCTTTTATATTCTTGTCCTCTCAAAATGAGTGCTAACATTGCATTTGCCTTCCTTACTACTGACTCAACTGCAAGTTAACCTTTAGGGAATCCTGCACGAGGACTCCCAAGTCCCGTTGCACATCCGATTTCTGAATTCATTCCCTGTTTAGAAAATAGTCTACACCTTTATTCCTCCTACCAAAGTGCATGACCGTACACTTCCCTACACTGTATTCCATCTGCCACTTTGCCCATTCTCCCAACCTGTCCAAGTCCTTCTGCAGATTCCCTGCATCCTCAACATTACCTGCCCCTCCACCTATCTTTGTATCATCCACAAACTTGGCCACAAAGCCCTCAATTCCATCATCCAGATCATTGATGTATAACACGAAAAGTATCGGACCCAACTCCGACCCCTGAGGAACACCACTAGTCACAGGCAGCCAACCAGAAAAGGCCCCCTTTATTCCCACTCTTTGTCTTCTGCCAGTCAGCTAATCTTCCGTCCATGCCAGTACCTTTCCTGTAATATCATGAGCTCCTGTCTTGTTTAGCAGCCTCATGTGCGGCACCTTGTCAAAGGCCTTCTGAAAATCCAAGTAAACGACATCCACTGACTCTCCTTTGTCCATCCTCCCTGTTACTTCCTCAAAGAATTCCAGCAGATTTGTCAGGCAAGATCTCCCCTTAAGAAAACTGTGCTGACTTTGGCCTATTTTATCATGTGTTTCCAAGTACCCAGAAACCTCATCCTTAAAATGGACTCTAACATCTTACCAACCATTGAAGTCAGGCGAACTGGCCTATAATTTCTGGCCTTTTGCCTCCCTCCCTTCTTAAAGAGTGGAGTGACATTTGCGATTTTTCAATCCTCTGAAGCCATTCCTGACTCTAGTGATTCTTGAAAGATCACTACTAATGCCTCCACAATCTCTTTAGCTGCCTCTTTCAGAACCCTAGGGTGTAGTCCATCTGGTTCAGGTAACTTATCTACCTTCAGACCTTTCAGCTTCCCAAGCACCTTTTCCTTAGTAATAGCGACTACACTCACTTCTGCCCCCTGACTCTCTTGAATTTGTGGCATGTCTTCCACAGTGAAGATTGACATAAAATACTTATTCAGTCCATCCGCCATTTCTTTGTTCCCCATTACTACCTCTCCGGCATCATTTTCCAGTGGTCCCAATGTCCACTCTTGCCTCTCTTTTACTCTTTGTATATCTGTAAAAACTTTCAGTATCCTCTTTTATATTATTGGCTAGCTTACCTTCATATTTCATCTTTTCTCCCCTTATTGCTTTTTTAGTTACCTTCCTTGGCTTTTAAAAGCTTCCCAATCCTCCAGCTTCCCACTAATTTTTGCAATATTGTATGCCCTCTCTTTTGCTTTTATGCCCTCTTTGACTTCCCTTGTCAGCCACGGTTGCCTCATCCTCCCTTTAGAATGCTTCTTCTTCTTTGGGATGAACTGATCCTGTGTCTTCTGAATTACTCCCAGAAACTCCTGCCATTGCTGCTCTACAGTCATCCCTGCTAGGATCCCCTTCCAATCAACTTTGGCCAGCTCCTCTCTCATCCCTCTGTAGTTACCTTTACTCAACTGTAATACCAATACATCCGATTTTAGCTTCTCCCTCTCAAACTGCAGGGTGAATCCTGACCAGCAACATGCCATAAATTCAAGAGAGTCAGGGGGCAGGAAGTGAGTGTAGTCGTTATTACAAAAGGAGAAGGTGGCTTGGGAAGCTGAAAGGTCTGAAGGTAGATAGGTTACCTGAACCTCAACATTTCAGGTCATTGACCTTTGATCATACCTCAAAATTGCTGATGAAACCCTTGATCTGAAAATGTTAACATTTTCTCTCTTTACACACAGCAGTGTATTCCTAGTGTTCTCTGTCTTTATTACAAGCTCAAGAGGGATAATTCAAACTGGTGGAAGAGAGGAAGACATCACGTCAGCTAGTCATGTGAAACTGTAGCGTGCCAAGTTGTATGATGGGGAATTGGAAATATTTGGTGCACAATCCTATTGTTGAACTTTGCCAGTAGATGTGGGAGTCTGTACTTAATAAGATCTGATTTTAATTTATTTATTACATTATTACTTGGTATGGTACTGAAAAATGTCCTAAAACTTTATAAAATGTTAGAAATCACTTGTATCAATTAATTTCAGTTGAATTGGTGACTTTTACTTAGTGCTTCTCATTATGGTCAGTACATAGAAATGTCATAGAATTACAAATGGACAATGTTGGAATAGAGTCAGTGGGTCAGGCAGCATCAGTGAAAAGAAATGAAGTTAATTTTCAAGGGACCAAGGGAATATGGGGTCAGTGCAGGAAAGTGATGTCGGGATAAAATTAGCCCAAATCTTATTGAATGGCAGAGCAGGCATGAGAGGTAGCATAGCCTGCTCCTGCTTTTACTTATAATGTTGTTATGCCAACGAACTGGGGAAGGTTAGAATGAAACAAGTTTGAAGACTTCCTCACTGTGACTCTGTCCCTGACGTGAGCACACTTGACTCAATCCCACAGCAGCTTTCCAGACCAACCTTGTTATCACTCATGAGTGACAAGAAAGCCAGAAGGCTATATCCTAACTTAAAAGTAACAAGGTTTTGGGAGCAGATCGTTTCGCCCTTGAAACACTAAAATTCAGCGGTGAAGAGCTTCAGTCACAAATCCACAGGCCTTATTGTCCACAATCCGCAAGAGGAGAATATTCCAAAGAATCTCAGAGATGTTGTAATTGTGACCATCTTCAAGAAAGGAGACCGTCCAACTGTGGTAACTGCAGAGAGGTTTCCTTGCTGTCCACCCACCACAGTGAAAGTCATTAGCAGGGTGCCCCTCAAAACATCTCCTCCCAGTGGCAAATGGGCTGCTCCTCAATCATAGTGTGGATTCCATCCATCCTGAAACACAGTGGAGATGATCTTGACCACGCAACTGAAAAATAATGCAGAGAGCAGCACCACATAGCCTTCTTTAGATTCACCAAAGACTCTGATTCAATCAGGAGGGACTTTGGAACCCCCTGTTCAAACTTGGCTGCTCACAATAATTTGTCTCCATCATACGCTTGCTCTACAATGGGATGCAAGTCAATGAAATTAACCAAAGGTCCACAACAGAACCACTGTCAGTGAAGTCTGGTGTCAAACAAAAGTTCTCCTAATCGTTCCTGCCACAATGTCCACACCTCACCTCCAGCAAACTTCTTCCATATGTAGACCTCATCTTCAGAACCAATTGGGAATCTGTTCAACGTTCGGCAACCACACTGCAGAACCAAGGTTATCAAGAGCTCAGTTTCCAAGCTGCAGTGTGCAGCAAATGCAAGCTATCATCTACTCTTTTCACAGAAGCACATAAGAGGACTTACACTCAGCAATCCTCTACCAATATGCACAACTGGCAAGACGTTGGAAGACATAAGACTACTTCCCAAATCACAAGAGCCCCTCAATAAAGGCAGACAATGCATGAGCACAGCCTTTGTTACATTTCAGGAACAGAATATTTGAAAATCAAGACAGACCTGGCACAAAAACTCATGGTCTACCAGGTGGCAGTGATCCTTGTCCTCCTATGTGTTTCTGAGATCTGGACGATCTAAGCATTTCAATTCACTGGAAAAAATACCACAAAACAGTCTTCACCTGACCCATCTGTGAAGAAGTCTGCACTTTTCATATTGGCCTTGTTACCCACCACAGAGCCCAGAAAACGAGAGGAAGTTATCCTTAAGACTGCCTAAGGAGAAGAGGTAACTTTTGTTTTTCCAAACATTTTACAACAATTTCTGTTTTTAATTAATGTGCAGAAAATTGTGGCCCGTTGAACAGATGTGGAGAAACCGCAAAGCTTACACTTTATTTTCTGGCTATTAAAGTCTCTTTTCTCCCCTAAATCTGAATTCTTTATGTCTCAAAAGTATCATTTATTAATTAATTACATTTGTCTGTCAATATAACACTGAAAGAAAACAGCTAATAATTCTTTTTTCTTTGGAAAATATAACTTGAATTAAGATGAGAAAGGCCATCCTGACATCTGCAATTCAGTTAAATTTCTGATGCTGGATTGAATGTAAGAAATACAACTGGCAAATAAGTCAGTACAGTTTTCTGATTTTCCACTTTCTTCACAAACATGCTGAAGCTATTTTGCTTTTATATAAAAAACTGCTTCGTATAGAGATTTTAAAATTTGCTCTCTAATTTTGCTGAAGATAATTTTGGAAAATAACTGATCTTGAACTGGAGAAATTTTGAGAAAATTATGCCTGCATTTCAGCTGATTCTGATGCACTGATTATACCACATGTGAATGATTGCACAATTTCAGTTCTGAGTGAATTAAATTACAAGTAATTATAATATCAGACAAATTTATATCTTGTCATTGTAATGTAAAGTGCTCACTTTTGTTTTATTTATGATCAACTATCAGGGAAAAGTTGGTGAATTTTTTGATGGTTTGTATTTAAAAAAAATTCTGGGCCTGGTAGATTTGAAAGGATTGTTCATAGCCTAATTGCATTTAAGAGTGGAAGCCAAATATATGCATGAACAAGGAAAGAGTGATATGCTGAAAAATTGAAATATAATAGTGGTCCAGAAAGCAAATATGGGTATTAGTAGCAACAATTTGACCCCACCATTTAGAAAGGATGGAGAAAGCAGGGGGGACTACATCCGAGCCAGATGTCATCAGTTGAGGAATGAAGATTGTAATAACAGGACACCAGGAAAAAAATAGGGTTTGCTCGTAGGTGTTATTAAAGGCCAACATGCAGGTGGATAAAGCAACTAGAGGAGAAAATGATATGTTGCCCTTATTACAAGAGGATTTGAATACAAGAGTAAGGAAAGTCTTACTGGCAATTATTAAGAGCCTTAATAAGACTGCACCTGGTGTATCGTGTGCACGTTTTGGTTTTCCTATCAAAAAACATTCTTTCCGCAGAGTGCCTTAGAATGGTTTCGAGGATGGCAGGTCTGCCATACGAGGAGAGATTGAGCAGTGTGGGACTGTATGGTCTTGAGTTTAGAAGAATGAGAGGAGATCTCATTGAAATATACAAACTCCTTAAAGGACACAACAGGCTGACTGTTTCATGTTTCTCCTGGCAGACTTGTCTAGAACCAGGCGGCACAGTTCCAGAAAAAGTGGTAGGTCATTTAGATCTGAGAGAAGGAAAACATTCTTCACAGGAATTTTCTATGCCTCAGGGCTGTGAAGGTTTCAATGCATTAAGGGATCAAAAGATATGGGAATTGGACTGAGGTAGATTGGCCATAATGAATGGTGGAACAGGCAATGAGTGGCTATTCCTGTTCCTATTCCTTACATACGTAGATATGGGACAGTAGCACTGAGGTAGATCAGCCATGTTCTGATGGAATGGGAGAGCAGACATGCCAAAAGCCAACTCCTTGTTCCTGACTTTAGAGATAAATCTAATATCTGACTATATAATAATTCCAGAATGAGAATAGGAACTCTATATTCATATATTTTCTTCAATCTCTTTGAGGGCATGCACACAAATGCTTTGTGAGACAAGGCTAAATGTGAATCAAATGCTTCATTCATATGCGATGAAGCGATGAATGAACGTCCCTTATACGATGAATGGACTATGACCTCACCATCTACCTTGTTGTGACCTTGCACCTTATTGCACTGCACTTTCTCTGTAGCTGTGACATTTACTCTGTACTGTCATTATTTCACCTGTACTACATCAATGCACTCTGTACTACCTAATATAACTGGACTGTGTAACGAATTGAACCTGTACGATCAGTATGCAAGACAAGTTTTTCACTGTAGCCGAGGTACAAGAGACAATATAACCAATGCCATTCAGTGAGTGCATATAGATTAGATAGTAGTTAATCGGATTGCAGATGTCAGGATGGCCTCATCTCATCTTAATTCAAGTTATTTTTCAAAAAAGAAAAAGTGCACATAGTACGATCAGATTCCCTTAGTCTAATCTATGCACTGTCCATCAGTAGCAACAATTTGAGGACATGTGAAGTATTCTTTAGTTATCACAGCTAACATATCCCTATCAGCTTTTATCAAAAACCACAAGTAGAGACTGACTGCCTGAATTCTCCAGGTTGATCATCAGATTACCACTTATTTATTCCCCATGCAGAATTGGTTCACTTGCACTCAGCATACTGGATACATAAACTGGGCTATCCACCCAAAGTAGAGTTCAACATTCACAAATTTAAAACCCTTTCTGTAAGATAATATTTTAGTCAAAACGTACATCGAAACACAGTGAATACATCTTTTGCGTAATGTTCTGGGGGCAGCCCGCAAGTGTCGCCCACGCTTCCGGCGCCAACATAACACGCCCACAACTTCCTAACCCGTACGTCTTTGAATGTGGGAGGAAACCGGAGCACCCAGAGGAAAACTCATGAAGACACGGAGAGAATGTACAAACTCCTTACAGACAGTGGCCAGAATTGAACCTGGGTCACTGGAAAGCAAAAAACAAAGGAAGGCAGGAACAATATCTTTTGATGATCCTGGTCTGAACATCTTTTTCCAGATTATTCCAATTAAAATGGTCTGCCCGCTAGATAAATGGGCAGCAGTGGAAATTGTGTAATTTGGATTATTTCAGAGCATAAAAGATACAAACTCGTTGATGGCAAGTGTGCATAGGGATAATAGAAGTTGTTTTGTATAATGCATTTATTAGTGGCTCAGTTTTGAAGGGGTGTTCATTTAAATGCATCCTCCAATCATGGCCGATGTTTTCCAACTGATCTTCAAAGGATATGTGGTTTATGTACTCCAGTTAAATGGTGCTGTGAATAGCACCTATCGAAAACAAACCATGTAGGAAACTGCTTTGTGCTGAATAGCATCTCTTATCAAGCACAGTATATTTGTGGTGGAAGCAACACAAGAGATTTGTACTCTAGTGCTACTTGGATGCTGCACAAGCATTGCAACTCAAGTGGGCAAAATCACACAGCAGTTGACAGATATCTACAAATAATGATAAGATGGACCTGGCTTACAATATTTCAGGAATGGGATGGGAATCGTGCATCTGGCTTTGCCATCCAGTTCAGACACCCACAAATTACGTGTGTCAAGGCAACCAAGTGGATGTCATTAATGATACACTTTTACCTTGCTTAGCAGGCAGGATGCATGACAGCTGTTCCAGGAACTTGGCACAAACTCCTGCCCTCCCTGCTGCTGGAATTTTGTATAATGCGCATCAGCCACAGTTCAGCATGGAGAGACTACCCAAAGGTGTTATATTGGCCAGGGTAATTAGTGCAGTCTCCTACACCATCCTGGTTTACGATATGAGTGGGAGCATTATTGGGAAGGAGCAGCTCATATTTCATGTATTGACAGACCTGGATACTATGATCTCATCAGCTTCCATTTGATGCAAGGAGAGTACTGTCTCTCCTGCTCTGTCTGCACGCTCACTTCAGCCCAGAGATTTCTCTATGGTAACAAGTGATTGCTGGCCAGATAAATCTCTGGGCCGAAGAGAAACTGCACAACCAAAGAGGGAAAGACAGCAACTTCCATTACATCCATAGTATATTTTGAGAGAGATCACAGGAGTTGGCAGGTCTATCAGTGCTGGAGAAGGTACTGCCATTTCTTCGCAATGGCTCACAATCAGGGCTCAAGGCTGCATCCCACATATCAGCACAGAGGAGCTGCACCACTCACTCCATCTCACATAACACCAGCTCTCACTAGCAGCTTTTCTGCAGGGAACCACAGGGCCAATCATCGCTGGAGTGCAGGATTCTATACCAAGTTCCTGGCATAGCAGCATGAGCAAATGCCTTAAGAAAAAAAGTTTCAGGGTACGCTGCTCAGAATTTGGATCTGAAGACCAAGAATGCTGTAATGAATTAGTGCTCTGCAGGCTCACACTAACCAGGATACCCTGATTTTAAAGCATGCTACTATTTAATAAACAAGGCTTTAATGTCTTGCTTCCACAGGATTCTTAGGATAGGTAGTTAAACTGCTTTCCTGGCCACACTGCAACCCAAACCAGTAAAGCAAATTTTCAATAAATTTCTCTTAAATCACTAGTTATCCCCCTCTCCCCCAACATGCCAATCAACATTCAAATTTACTTCATTCCATTCCACATCAATTGATTATACCTTCAAATTCTCACATTCGTCCACATGGGTTATAGCCACCAGTTTTCAACTTGTTGAAACCCAACATCCATGGGCAAGCCTTTATTCAAACTTCCTGTCCTGAGGTATTATGCATGACTCCTTCCATACTCCCGTTTAAGTTCGAAGCTGTTAGAGCTTCAGCATGCTTAAGCAAGCTAACTCTTCACCTTAATACATCAGTCCACACTAAAGTCAACCTATATGCCTTACACACAGAATAACTTCACTTCTATTGAGGTGTGACATCTCCTGTAAGATTCTTCATCTTTCCTCCCTCACCCCACTGTTAAAAAGGTGTCTAAATAAAAGCAGTCAGTCTCTTAATGACTATTAATGTGAACTAGGCAAGATCAGATTTGAAGGTGAAGCAAATAGGACTTTGTTCAATTGATTATAGGAACTAATGGATATTAAAGTGAAAGATAATTGCACCAATTTTTTCCACTCTAGTACAAGTGCCCTGAATCAGAAATAGGGTTACTGTGGGTAACCGAATTCAGGTGAGTGATTTCAAAAATCCCCACCAACCCTGGTGCAACTTCAGACCATTGTTTCATTCACAGATATACTACTTATTTACAAACTTTAATCATCAACCCAAAAATAACTCTTGGAAATGCCAAGTGTCAAAAATTAAACATCAAATAAACGTTAGAAAAAAAGGTCACAGGATAAGATGCCCAAAAATTAGGGTAAGAACAAGATTTTCAAAATTGGCTTTTTGGGGGCAAATATGCAATTTGGTAAAATATTCAAGCTTGCCACTACTTAAATGCTACTTTCTGGGATCGACTATCACATTAGAACACATGACTGACTTGTCAAATATTATTTAAGGTGCCTCAAAAATACCCAGCAGCCAGTGGAAAAGGTTGGTGACTTTACATTGAAATACTAAGCTTTACAAATACAACTTTATGATGAGTTATGTTAAGATGGCTTCCAGAATATTCACTTGCTGAGCTGTAATGTTTATTCCAAAGCGAGATGGGGAGTTGTCATCCTTTGGGAATTAAACCACCACCCATCCTGGATAATCTGGCAAACTGACCCAGGATCTTGCATCTTCCAAGACCCTACTCAGCTATTGCTATAACTAATATTTTAGCATGGTGAAAATGCTGGGTCAGCCCAACTCCAAGGCCAAGGTTTTTCATGTCTGTCTCAAACTGGATAGTGGTCAGATCCCATGGGGCTCAAGTTGCTAGTTAGACTCCAAAGTGAAACACACAGATCTAACAATGTATTTGCTACTTTTGGTTAGGAGTTTTTACATTTAAGTTCTGAAAACTTTTTAAAAGTTGCAAGGAATGTTTTTAAAAAAAATAGATCAAATATAAATGGGGCAGGAAAGGGAGGAGAAGCTGAGAAGACAACTGCAAACAGTGCAAATCATTGTCTAGGGCAGGTATAGCATAGATACTGCATCGGGGAGGAAGACAATCTCAATTCTTGGCGGACTGTGGGATTTGCTAAGAGGGTATGGAGAAAGCTACAAGCATCCTTGTTAGGTTCATCCAGGAGGATCTGAGTAACAGAGGGCTTTGATTAACTGCTGTGTTCCCAGAGACACACACAGAGACTAACATCAGCGCTGCTGGAAGATCAACCCGGTGAAAGATGCTCTTTGTCTGCCTGAAACTCTTTGCTCTTTCAGTTCAGTGACATCTGCCAACTGGCACATTGCCAGATTGCAGGGTTATATGCTGAGGGATGCAGCCAATGCAAAGGATCTGTGGGGAAAGACTACAGTGTAGGCTCCTTATGCAACTGGATATTGAGGGGCTGAGTCAGGCAGGGAAGCCCCTCAAAAAAAAAAAGCATGTATCACCCCAGGGGACCACATGAGTGGCAATGATGTTATGAACAGAATGGTTTTCCATTTGTCTTTACCTCCAGTAATGTTGGTTGTCACTCAGTTTTGATACCGGTTGTAAACCACTATATTGCAAATGAGATAGTACAGATAGTACAAATCTTCACTCACCAAGCCTATAATGCAAATCATTTGGTTAATTAGAGCACAAGTGGTGGTACCAGTCACCACATGTACATTTTGACATCTGATGCTGTGTGCTCTAGCCTGATCAATAATCTTGACATTGATCCCCAGATATGTGGACATATGCTTCTTGATAATTTGATTCTTGATAATTTAAGTGCAACCAATCAGCAGAGGAATGGGCACCCAAATTATAGCTGGTTGATTAGCTACTATAAACAACATAACAAGCAACTTGTTTCCTGATTTTTGTTTTATTTCATCATACATGGGACAGGTCATACAATTTTGTACAGGAGCTCAGAGTGGTAGCAGATTGGTTGGCCTCTGGTACAACAAGCCAAATTAAATTAATGTCTAAGGAATTAAGGTGATCTATTGGGTGACAAATTCTTTCACAGCTTAAGTAGAAAATTTTTTAATCATGCTACAAGCCAAAAAATAGCAATCAAGCCAGATTTAAAATATTATATACAACCAAAGAAATGAGGTGAGAAAATAAGCAGGTAACAATTCAATAATTGTAATAAACTCCTCAAAGCAGATAATGACAGGGAAAACTCTAGTAAGGGGATGATATTGCCAATTGGGACCTAGAAATTGAAAATAGTTTCAGTGAGATTATATTGTTAAAATCATGGCACAAACAGCTGTGACGTCATTGACACTGAAAGGTCTACGATTTCTCTCTCCAGATGGATGCCTGACCTGCTCAGATCATTTTCAGATTTTCAGCATCTGCAGCATTTTGCTTTTGTACAGCAATGTCATTTTCACAGGCTACCAGCTTGCTTCTATTGAAGAGATTACCTCTGCACACATTATTCATTTGGTCTGCGTTGAGATTCCAACCACTTCCCACTGAAATAACATCAATTGTACCTGTATTGGAATGATAGTCTTGCGGTGGTTCAGAAACTCATTTTCAATTTTGACTGCACCACGCAAAGCAGGTCTATAAATGAAAGTTTCCAAACAGTGGGCATATAACTATGATGTCCAAAAATCAAAAATGAAACTATTTGTTTAAAAATGGCTCCTCAGTCCAGAGGAAATCTAGAAACTCATTGCCAGTCCTCTGCAATGGCAATATTTAAAAGCTCATTGGACCCTCTTGCCAAGATGACCATTCCATTCAGCTTCATGTCGACAGATAAAATTTATTCCATGGCCCATCTTATTGCCAGATTTTAATTTCGTTCCACGCACTCATCACACCTCCAAAATCCATTAACAACCCTATATCCCAATTCCACTAAACTGATAACCACTTTTTCCATTCTCCAAGATAGCCAATATTGCAAGCAACAAACCACTATTCAAAATTAACTGATTGCTCATTGTGATAAATTATGGACTCATTTCCAAATTCCACGATGACCTTTCCTGTAACTACACACACGATCTGTCAGGGTTTGAAACCCAAGATAGCACTGATTAAAAAAATTACAATTCAGCCATGGCTATTCAACTTCAATAACCTTTCATTGTGACATTCTTTATCCAATGTAATCCTGTCATTCAGTATGTTTCCTTCAGCTTATTCGTGGGTTCACTTTATTATAGTCAGGGATAGTTATAGGCTTCTCCCAGACTCTACAGCTCCTCAATTTATTGTCTAGTTTCCTTTGTCCTCTGATGTTGCCCATGGTATCAAGATGCATCATCTGCTACAGTACCTAGTTGCATCTTCCAACACATCCTCAAAAGTCTATAATGCCTTCTTCTAGTCAGGTTTCTTGACCATACCCACACTGACCTTTGATGGTTGCCATTATTAAACTTGTTTCAGCCCTTCAAGTCTGCCACTCAAAAGTAGAGAAAACAGAGCAGATTGTGAGGAACCAAAAAAGGACTGAAACTTTCAAAGGCATTCAATAAGGTGCCACACAAAAAGTTATTTTGCAAAGTATAGGAGCGTGAAGACATTTGGTGTTTTAACATGAATAGAAGATTGCCCAACATGAAAGCAGTTCATTGGGGGCATGAGAGTCATTTTCAGGTTGGCAAACCTGCAACCAGTGGCAGTGAATGCCTTGAAATTTAAAATATAATCACCTAGAGGAAGGACATGTCCCTGCAGCCAAGTTTGCAGATGATTAAAATTGGAAGGGTGTGAGGAGGAAAAAGACATGGAGTTAAGAGAATACAAGCTCTTTAGATAGGTATTGAGTAGTATGGCTGCATACAGAGGAATTGTCTCTGACAAGTCCCATTTATACCACTAAGGACTGGTGATCTTATTAAAACATTCCAAGATTTCCAGGGGATTGCCAGAGCACATGCAGAAAGGTGGTCTCTCCTGATGGGAGGGTTTTGGATCAGATGGCAGTCTCAGAATAAGGGGGTATTCATTTATGACTTGAGATTAAGATGAAGTTCTTTGAAATTCCTTACCCAGAAAGCTCCAAGAGATTGAATCCTTGAATATATTCAAAGCTGAGAATGATTTTCCAATCAGCAATCAATCGTCATGGGGTAATGGTGCGGGAGACTAGTTGGATCAGACATGATCTTACTGAACTGTGAAGCTGGCTCAAGGGACCAAATTGCATATCATTTCCCATTTTTACTTATTATAGCTGATCTTTACCTCAGCAGCACCTTCCTGACCCAACTCCATATGCCTCAACATCTTTTTAAAAAAAGTCCTTCCTCATCTCACATATAGTCCTTCTGGGAATTCAATTCATCACCAACTGGCTGAAAAAAAATTCTCAGCTGACCTAAATAGCCAACCCTACTTTGAAACTGTGATCCCCAGCTCTCGACTCCTCAGCCAGGAAAACTCAGTCCTCATCTCGCCTGTCAAACCCCTCAAGAATTATGTACAATCCCACCACCCCTCCCCCGATTGCTGAAGCAGGTTGAATCAAATTTTCACTCCATGTTTGAAATGACCCAAAGATGAAACTTTAAAAGCTTAGTTTATTACAAAAGGCAGCAGTTACATGGTTAAACGTTACTCTGACTCAGCAATCTGCTTTAAGAAAAATCTTCAATCTGATGTTACCACTTTCAGCTGGTCTTCCATACTTTACCCATATAGTGCTTTATTCACTGACCACTTCATTATATTGGTCAGTCTCCCAAAATAGTAAATTCTCATTGTGTTTAGATTCCTTTCTAGTACTGGCCCACATATTTATATTCCCAAACCCCTCCCCCCAAAGAGGCAAAATTCTTCCTTCAGTTTTGCTTCAGTACAACTAGCCATGTTTTCAGGCTATTTAAGCTCAGCATCTGGATGCAATCCTGAAATACAAATTTGGAAACTTAACACTGATAATATTCAGTTTTCAGTAACAGGAGAACCACTTCACATCTGCTAAGACCATCAAGGCACTCAAATGTTTTGTCCCGATATTGGGCAGTAATCTGACACTTCACAGATTTACTTCAAAGTCTTTTCATTCTTTTTCCACTACAAGACAACACATTCACAATGTGAATGGTTCCATGCAATATCAATATAGTACTTACTTTACCATTTGCAAATTAGATACTCCATTACTTGTACCATCAAATAAAACTAGCTCTACTTCATTATTCATGGTTGTGATGAGTGATATTTTACAAACTGCACCTCAGATTTGAAGTGTATATTAAGTGCTTTATGGTTGCAGTTACTGCTGATAAACCAACTTTGGAGAAATTGAAGTTAATGGCAACGAAAATCTGCTTTAAATCATAATTCTGACAAATCGAGAAGGAAATCTCAATTTTAGCATTTATTTTGTCTTCTGCCTTCAGTTAACATGGGAAGCTTCAAGGTTTCTGGTTGTATGCTTTTAGTTACTACCGTTTTTCTAGGGTCGAATTGTCCCATCTGGGGCTAGTGATTCCAAAGGGACCTGCTGGCATTCAAACAGAAGTTCCAGACTGGCGTTGCACGTGCTACAATTCCAGGATTTACTGAATGATAGATGCATCAGATTTGTTACTACACCGTCACTGGAATTCACATACAACCCAATGACAAGAGTCTCAATCTTGCTTGGATTCCCCAGCATAACCTGGGACTATTATCTCTGAGATCCCAGGCTCAGTCAGACCCAGGTAAAGAATCCAAGACCAGACTTCCATTTAGATTGTGGGACAGAGTTAGAATACAAAAAGGAATTTTTTTTTAAGAAAAGGAAAACTTAACACTGAAAGTTCAATTACTTGAAATACAAGTTTTTGTAAACGTTCCATATGATTTTTCTTAACACAAAGTTGTACCATCTGTGTCAAGAAATGCAAGTTGAAAAGTAATATTTACTTATTACTCCTCCCCTCCCCCCCCCCCCCCCCCCATCCCCTCATAAACTCAATTTTATTCTGTCTCAAATTTTTGGGCAGTGATTTGTGAATTCTGCAAGGGCGAATTTCCATTACCCAGTCATAACATGGGGAGTTGTCTGTATTTGCAAGTTTACAATGTCACTAACTAAGCCACATTCAAAAATTAGTTTTGCCTTTTGTCAAAGCTCTGCCCAGAGCACTGCTTTTTGTAAAGACTTCTGGACTTTGCCACCTGAAGATACAGAGACATGTAAAGTTAGATCTTTTGAATTCAGCTCAAGTAAGCATGGAGATCATGAGTAGCATGCCATGTCCAGCAAGATCTAGTCCTTTTTTCCCTACAATTCCTTATTCCCCCTCATATCCATACTCTAAGATTTAGACTTTATGATCTTATATTTAATATACTTCATTCAGGCCAGCCTTGTTTGATATAAGTTTGGATTATTTCCAGTAAAAACAGATTGTGCCTGGATATGCTTATACTCTTTAAACAAAAATAGCAAAAGAATTCATCCTAATTCAACTGTTTTCCTTTTAATAAGTCAATAATTTCTACATCCTACAATGTTTACCATTTCTGAATAAGATTAGTCTATAAGTCTAAATGCTGTGGTGCATTGTTAAATGGCTGAAGTTAAACGGTTAAATTAGGCTGAAGAACCAATAGTTAATTGGAAGCACAAGTACACTGCAGGTTGTAGTGTAGGTAGCGTGCCCAACAGAATGGCTACAATATTGATGTTGCGAATTCCATCATTGTATTTTCTTGGGTCGAATTGTCCCAGCTGGGGCTAGTGATTCCAAGGGACCTGCTGGTTGTGAAATGCAATCCCATGGTAGCAGCCGCCATAAATGGCACTGCTTAAAGAAAAATTCTCTACACTGCAAGCATGAAGACAATCTTTTGCTCACAAGGTTCACTACCCTCCTATTCTCCCTTAAATTCCCAAATTCCTGCCTATAATTATTGTCACCACCTTAACCTTTCAATATCACGATCTTATTCTTCACATAGTATCAGTCTAATTTCCTTTGCTAATTACGTCATTTTATTATCCTTTACTATCCAAACCTCCTACATCCAACATAAAAACACTTCCAAATCACTTACAGAAATAGGAATAGGCAAGTTGTAAATAATAATCTGATGCCAATCTATTGCACGTTCTCTCTCAACCAAGATACCAAATTCAGTATCAGAAACTTACAGCATTAGCTATTCAACCCAGGTCCACTGAAACAAAAAGGCTTAGATTAATTTTAATTCCTTGCTCTACAGCATACACATGCAGGTTATGACTTAAGTGCTTAAACCTGATACTTCTTAAATATCAAATGTTTCTACTTCCACCACCTATCTTTTTTAAAAGGTGACAAGGCCCTCCCTGACCTCACTTGAGTGTAACAATTTTCTTGGACTCCACCACCCCTCCCACCCCCAACCAATCCTTCTACCAATCAGCTTAAACGTATGCACCCTAGTTACTCACCTCTTACTGCATTTTAGCATCTCAATTCTATACATTCCAATTTAATCTTCTTTTAGTCTCCTTTGTTCCAAAAATGCTTCATTTACCCACCTTCTCCTCAAAACTATACCTGTAGTTCTCCAGTCTTGTAAATATCCTCACAAATCTCCTCTGTATTTGAGTCCAAAAAAAAATCGGTTAACTCAAGTGGAGGTCAGGGAAAGCCTCATCACATCTTTCTATGTGATCAAAACTTTACTCAGTACACAGGACTCCCGCTGTGGCATCACTACACTGGTGTTCTATACTTTGACCAATGAGGTCAAGTATCACCTAACCACTCTTTACCCTCCTCTGGAACACAGCAGTTTTCGTAACAAAGCCAATAGTTTTAAACTATATTGTTGACTTAGAACTTTATATTCGACCAAAGTAAGCAGTTCTACTTTCTTGTTATCATATAGCAACCAGGTACAATGTTTACCTGGCTCTCACAGCTCCAGTCTTTTATTCTTCCAATGGTAGAAACAGTAATGTCTTAAAAGGTTCCTATTTTTTTAAAATGTATGATTGCCTAGTCCCACCATTAACACTTCACTATTCATCCATAATATATGCAACTAGATCTCAGTAATGGAAACTGAATCAGTTGTCTTGGCTCTAATTCACCAGTCGTTAACTTATCAACATACATCTTGAGTGTCACCTAGAACTTGCGTCCAAGCTATTTACCAGCTGTAGAGACAAAGTACAGAAATGCACAAGGATGAGAATACAAATGAAAATAGAGGGCAATGGTTCAGTCCTCCAATTTTGTTTTTAGAATATGAGAATATAAGTCAAATGAACTTCCATCTACATCTGACTTTTTTTGGAATAATGGCCAAGAGGATCTCTCAGCCTATGACATATTGATCCACTGGATCAGGCAAAGTAGAATGGGAACAAACAGCTCTCAGATTATCTAGCAATGGAGGAACTACACTCATGCTTGAGGCACCAGTTATTCTTAATCTGTCAACAATTTAGCAGAGATCAAATGCATCTAAGTTTACTGATGATCAATACTAGATAGGATTGAGAATAGGGAGAAGAATGTAAATAGCCTTCAAGGGGAATAAGGCAAGCTGAGTGAGTGGGCAAGAACCAGCATAACCTAGCAAAAAACCGAGGCCATCCCCTTTGGAGAACATAACAGAATAGTATCTCTTAAAAAAAACTGGTTAATATTGATGTTTCAAAAGGTAATATTCTTGCACATTCACTTAAAGCCAACATGCAGCTGCAGCAAGCAATCAGGAAAGTAACAGTATGCTGGCTTTTTATCACGACAGTATTTGAAAACAGTTGCAGTAAGACGTCTCTACTTCTATGACTTATCGTCTTGCTCTGAATTTTAAAAAAAATCACTAGACTGGTTCTAAGGATGGCAGGTCTACTGTATGAGAAATTGAGCGGATTAGACATGTAGTCTCTGAAGAGAAAATATCTTATGAGGTTTGGCAGACTGGATTCAGGGAGGATAATTCCACTGTCTGAGCAATCTAGAAACAGAAGCCAGTCTCAGAATAAAGGATTGAATGGAGATGCAGAAATTTCTTCACATAATCAGTGATGAATCTCTGGAATTCTCTACCCCAGAAGGCAGTGGAAGAGTTCATTTAAAACATAGGTCATAGATCACTGGAAAATTAAAGAAATCAGCAGAAATGGGAACAGTGAAGGAAAATGGCATTTAGATCAGCTGTGATCTTGTTAAATGGCATCCTGCTGTTCTTATTCCTTACATTCTTATGCATGTTAGAGACATATCCTGCAATGGAACAATAAAGTCAGTATAAAAGTTGGCTACCATTCCTATGGAAGAATTCAGAGTTCAGTCCTGGGGAATTCCTAAGTGAACAAGAGAAAAATCCACACACAATCGAAGGACATCATAGTCTCACTGAAGCTGAAGAGGAAAGAGGATAAATTAGGTTGATGTGCTTGACAATGTCAAAGGCCACTGAATAAACAGAGGGCAATGAATCACCAGTATAAAAGATTAAAAATAATGCAGAAAAATCCATTTGAGCAGATTCAAACATGGACTTCCAGGAATAGCAGGAATTTTTTGGCATAGGTTGTGGGATGCTTCCAATTCTGACATTAACTCCAAAGTTGCAGGGTTAAGGAGATCCTATCAGAACAATGCCCAACAAGTAAATACATTAAATAATTAACAAAGTGGTCTACTCCCTCAATCTCCCAAATATTGTCTCCACTACTGCCTGGGCCCAAATCATTACTATTCACCAAACCAGGCTTCACCCAATAATCTGCTCAATGTATAGGCCACACACAAAACATCTCCTTACAATGCAGAATTTTAGATTTTGCAATCCATTGAATTATACATCAAACTAGACTCTTTCAGGTAATAGGGCATTCTGTACATTGCTGAACAAAGTACAGAGAACCTCTTGATCTTAGTATTAAATCTGCCCTTTGAAGTTGCACCCCCTTCATTGTGCTCTCATGCCCAAGGAATAACATTTAGTTCATAAAACACGATTTCTTAATCTGGTGGGGAGCCAGTAATTTATACGTGCTCATCTGGGGGAAAAAGTGCATTGTGGCCATAAGTGTAGGCCATCCTATTAAGAACTTTTACAGAATATTACATCACAAATGTTTAAATTTTCAGTATTCAGTTTAGCCCAACTTCTAAAGTAATAGTTCAGATATTAATTGCACACAGGTTATATTTAAGGACTAACAGTACCCTAACCTTTGTTCAGCTAAAGTGTGGGTGCCTTCTGTCCCTCAGGCCAACTTAAACATACTTTATTCATGCATTCATAAATAGTAGTTGTAACCTAAGTTTAATTTGAATTACTTCTAACAGTGGAGTAATTTCACTCACTTTTCCATATTATGCATCTGCTTGATAGTACTGAGTTAAGTTAGGAGTACCATTTCATGGTTTCATAGTGAAAGAATGCCATTACCATACACCTAGAATTGACAGGTATACTTACATTAATTAGACATTCCAAACCAACTTATAAACCTGGAAACAAGAACCAGAATCCTATGGAAATTTGTAACATTATTCATATATCTTCCTATTTTGCATTCAGGCAAGTAACTGATGTAATGTTTCCTCAGCTCCAGCTAAGAAGCGAAGTTTCATTTGTCAGATTTTTCAAAAAATATAAGTTGCAAACTAACACAGATGCACATTTGCAGGCAAGCATATCTACTTTTTAAAAACTCTGAGACAAGGATCCTGGAAAAATAGCACCAGCAAGTTTCAATGCTGTCTCAAGCACTTTCCAAAGAAAGTTTCTAGGGTCAATGAAACCCAACCAACTGAATGCCTCATGGTTGTGTGCTTAATTTTCTCAGATGGATTCCTTCCCTCAAGTACAAAGTTCTTTGTTCATTATTCCTGCAGCACAAATTTCATACAGCCGGTTGTTTTAAAAGTACCATTTTCAAGCAAGTTGTGATGACAAATTTATTGGTGTAATGTGCTGCGTCAAAAAAAAGCACCATAAGAACAAAGCCAAATTGTCCAGTATCATGGAAAAACTCAGTCAATTATGCAAGTACATACACCAAGTAATTCAAGACTACAAACAAAATCCACAGCAGATGGCTTGTCATACGAATCTGAGAACATGCACAATGTGGTCCAAATTAAACCAATCTTTGAGAACTTCAACAATAAATTTCAACATTTATCCTGAAGATGGATGTAATCATGAAAACTAACTTCAGTTGCTCTGTTTCGACACTTCAGCAGAACTGCAAGTTATAATTCTATTGCTACAAGGAAGTTTTTTTTATATCTCTTAGCAAACCAGCAGCATCCAATTCTCTCGTAAATAATTCCAAAGTCTAAGTTTTCATTACTCTATCCATAAGACCATTTATTATTTTGATTACCCAATGTACGAAGAACTTCCTCATCAATGTTTTAAATTTACCCTTTGAGGCTGTGCCCCCTTGGCTATACTCTTGAAGGTCAGGAAATTTTCCACAATTGTGCCATGCAATTTATCGTTAGTATCTGCCACTCCTATCCATAATAGTATTGCGGTATTATGTAGAATCTAAGAGAAACTAAAAACCAGTAGCAATTCAATTGCTACACCTTTTTGGAAAAAAAAAATCACTAAATTGGAGCTTTTTGGTCAAACCCACCTTTAAAACCTGCCATGAATGCAAAGCTATTAATTCACAGAACTCAGCATCCTCAAAATTTCACGATCCATAGAATTCTGTTTCACTTCCTGCAAAGAAAGAAAAACAATGCAAGTAAGTTCCATATTCACAGAAATGAGAGGATAAACAATTCTCAAAACATTAATACAATAAAAGAACTCCTCTTCAACAATCATTGTTCAGCTGCAAGATTTAGCTGGCAACCACTCATAGGACATTGGACCAAAACTATTCCAACCAGACTAGATTTTTTCCCCAAACCAATATCCAATTAGCACATTCCAAACAAGGACAAATGGTTAACAATAAAGGGAGAACAACTTCAGCTTAGGGATGCTGAGACAAGCTTTTGCACCACTACTGAAACACAAAAGCTAATAAGACCTCTTTGACCACCATGACCCAAATGTTTTGTCAAATTTTCAAGTCCATAGCATTTCTATTCAGATTATATTTTAACCTCCTAAAACCCAATTCATCAAATTTTCCTAAAACAGTAATAATCACATTTCAGGCCAATAGGGAGCACTGTTTTGATTACTAGACAAGAGACTAAGAAATGCAGAATGTAAACACTTTGACAAATCCTATCCATTCCCATTAACCCTGACACATTTTACAGCTGGATACCACCAAATAAATCCAAATGTTCTGAAAAGATCCAATGTTGCAAATGAACCAAATATCTCAATGTACTTGGGTTCCACGTGGGTTCATGGCACGGCAAAGCCTGTATTGCAGAACATTTCCATTCAATGGGTCAGTTTCCAAACATTTATTTAGTTATACTTATTTGCATGTTATAGATTTAAATCTAACTAACAAAATGAAATTATTAAATGCAGACTGCATCAAATACTAATGAGCTCAGACAGATTCTTGGACAAAATCTATTTCTGAAAAATTACTTCACGTTAAGGCTCAGGTACTTTTAATCAATGGAATGAAATCAGTTTCTTGAACCAACTAACTTTAACCCTACCTCAGCAATGCAAACACTACAGATCACCTCTGGCATTACCATGGATTGTCTCCGATTGTCTTTTTTGCAGTCTTGTTTTAACAGATTTTTCCACTCCCTCTTTACTGTCTTAATTTATATTCTGTGTGTTGTCTATATCTACATGCCTGTGATGCTGCTGAAACCAAGTTTTTCCATTGTACATGTACCTCACTGTATTTGTGCACATGACAACTTGACTTGTTCTGTATAGGACAATGAACTGAAAGGTGAACATTTTGTTTCAAATTACCAGAGCGTTTGAAAAGGCAAAGAATGTTAAAAACTAGAGCTCTATTATACATTTTAAGCTCAATATAAAGTATTGAGACAAGGGCTATACAGCCTCCATCAATACTTGCTTCATAATTAGCAAGCATTAAATCAATGCTTTCAATTCTGAGGAGCAAACATTTAGTCTAATTTAAACATTCCAAATTTTAAGGATCATTCAAATTAACACATACTGTTCAGAGTTCTGTACACTTACCTACTTCAGTAGAGAACCAAAACTCATCATGTGGCTTACAGCCAAGATCACTGCCCTCACCACTGTGATTTCAGTTTCAGTGCAGCTCAGACCAGTTGATAGAGGTCAGATGCTGGCTGAGGATGGTTCTGATCACATGTGGAATGAAGACTGGCAGCTCTCACTTTAGATCCAGTGGACAATCAACACCCACCTTCAGAAACTAAAACCTTAAATGGCATAGAAAAGTTTATTAGTTAGGCACAAAGAGACAGTGAAAGTTTATTTTTGTTTTGGGGCATTTAATGGCACAAGGAATTTGGTGTAAAGAAATTCCCACAATGTGATACAATAGAACAAATTCAATATACCAAAACAATTATCTGCTCGATTTCTATGAGCTAAGTTTTGACCACCTCTTCACTTCTGTAACGTAAAAGACAATTAAATAATATCTTACCTACATGGTGAAGTTAACTGATGCTTAGCTCTATTCTGCTCTATAAGACACATCTGTTTTCGTTGGCCTCCTCTTTAAATTTACTGCAGTTAAAGCTTTTGATCCATGAATACCGCTCACTGTTACAAGAGTGCTGGCTGAAATTAGCTTCTTTGTCCAGACTTCTTGTGCTAGACCTGTTTTCTTGGAAGTGTAAACCACTTGCTGTTTAACGTCGGATCATGCCTTTCCTGGCCGATGAAGTAGCTGCTGTATCTATACGTTCTAAGGATCTCTCCTTCTCGCAGAAACCAGTTCTAGCAGTTTTTAAAAGTCTGAGGACTTGACGATTCATCTCTGCACTTTTTGCCTGATTAGCAGTCCTGCATTCCCCTGGCTGTGTCAAAAGCTGGAATTTACCCACCCACGATATATCTACCTAAGAAAACAATTACACACCCCCTTTTCTTTTTTTTTGGGATTTTATTAAAGTTACTGTGGACATACAACATTTTCCAAACTCTACACACTGCAGATATTTAACATAGAAAGGCTGAATATTATAAACTCCATGATCCTGGTTCATAGCTCTCAAAATTTCTCAGTGCATCTAAGAATATTTAAATGTCAAAAATCCCCTCAAACTCATAACAATTCCACATTGGAACTTGTGTAGAACACTACAAAGATACTACAGCAAAGAAAATTAAAAAAGCTAGAAATCTGTCTCCAAGGCATCTTTACAGTCCTTTCTCCACATCAAGAGTCCGCTCAATTAAACAATCCCAAGCATTGACAAAATGGTTTTCTCTGCCTGTGCTCTGGAGTCTTCCGTCATCTCACTGCCTTTTATGTTCCGCTGAGATAAATTTTTTCCTTAAAATTTTGCTGAGAGAATAACCTGCAGCTGTCCTGTAAACTCTGGGCTCTCATCCTCCCCTATTTATATAGTGATGCCTGTTACAATAAAATAAAGGTAAACAGTAAGCAGCAGTTAATCACAAAAATCCAAATGTTACTATCTATTTAACATTGAAATGGTACATAGCCCTCAAAGAGTGGTATACCAAATGTTATGTTTCCATAAAAGTTAGTTAAAATAACTTGTAACTACATTACTCCTCCCAGACAACTTGCTACAATTATGAATAGTCGTGCATATCTAATTGGAGCAAAGACACAAAGGGCATCTTTTAAAATTACTTGAAACCTTTCAGGTTTAACAATTCAAACAGTGTTAGAAGTAACTTTAAATGTTTGTTACTGGTATTATTAACAATAAAATGTTCAACAATAGGAATGGATCACACACTTACCCTTGGAATGGGTTGTTATTGAATTAATATCTGCTGCGGCCACCAAATCCTCCTCCTCCTCCACCACCATAGTTTCCTAGAGTTAAATTTTAAAAATTTGTTTACACAATTTTATTACTGTTTGCATGGAAAACGTAGAAACACTGCTGTACCACATTTCCTATTCATTTTTCCCTTGGATCTCATGTCAGAATTCACAACTTAGCCACAGGAGAAAACCATGCAGTTTTGATCATTAGTCCCTCTCAAATGCCAAGTGATCTCCTGCTCTTGCATGAAAAAAACAGCAGCCTGGAATGTTCCCCACTTTCAAGACCGGCAGTTTCCTTTGAGTACACTACAGTGATTTTAAATTAGTAAGATTGAAGCTTCATTCTTGCCTAAGTAGAGGGAATAACTTTCACTTCGGAAATACTGCACCGAACTGATGAAAGGTGAGCTCTGATGAAGGATTTAAACACAAAACATCAGTTTCTTTCCAGAGATGATTCCTGACCTACTGAATGCTTTCAGTATTTTATATTCACACCAAACAGATTTGTCTGAAGATACCAAGTTCAGCAAGCAAGCAATACTATTTGCAAACCTGAGATGTTAAAGTTCATCGATTGAATACAGATCCAACATCATGATTTAATAATGGACTGGGCACATCTCACTTTTCTCAAATAAAAATTTAAGGGAATTCTACATTACTTATAGTCATTGTTCATAGCCAGGCTATTATGAACTTTTGCTTTAGCTGGTTGAACTGACTAAATTTGGACCAACTATTCATTTCTCAAGAATATGTAGTTAAGAATTCTAAACAGTCACTGAAGAAACTTTTAAAACTTCTGATGTTTTAAGTCAAGCAAGGATTGAGTGATTCTACACTCCAAAGTTCATCTGCAAAATGGCTGCAGGATGAAAATGAAAGGTTTGTAAATAATTCAGACTGTACCTAACAGATGAAAATGGTACTAAGTGGAACTACCAAGGTACAATACTGGGATAAAATAATCATACTATCAAGAAAAACTAATGGTTCTAGATTAAACAACAACTCACTATACCAAAAGGTTTGGAAGATCTGTCAACTACAAGAAAACTATCTGGAGTAATCCTTTTCACCATTTAAATGATACCAAATCCAGTCGTCAAAAGATAGACAGAAGATCAAACTTAACTGTCTGCTTTTTGTCTTCTTTGGAAAATAAGGAAAAATATTCAAAATGTAGATTGGAATCTGCTATTTACTCTTGGTACAAAAGATTAATTCATTAAAATAGTTTAAAAATGTTGAAATCAGTCAGGACTCTTAAGAAGCCAACCACCAATATTGCATACAGATAATGAGAATGCTGGACAATGCAATGTTTCCATCAGTAAATTACATCTAGTGCAGTTAAATAAAGGGATCCTCATTTCAAAATCTAATAATGCAGAATTAATAATATACTAAATCTAAGCAAAAAAGTCAATTTTCCTACAGAAACATTACATTTTATTTCTTTTAAAAAGTTATACAGCATGCAAAACAGGCCCTTTAGCCCACATCATCCATGCTGAGCTAGTCCCATTTGCTTGCAGTTGGTCCATATCCCTCAACCTTTTCTATCCACGAACCTGCCCAATGTCTTTTAAACACTAATTGTACCCACCTCTACCATTTCCTCGAGCAGCTCATTCCATACACCCACCATCCTGTGTTTGAGAATTTTATAAGATTTGTAAGGGATCCATAGCAATCAGTATTCAAATTTTTCTGGTGACATTACAATTTATTCATGGATTTGAAATTTTCAAAAATTGCCCTTTCTTTGCCAATTTCAGACATCATTGCATTTAAGGCTGGATTGTAGTCCCAGTTAATTTCTTGAAGATCCAAGTCAAAACTGAAAGGGCACAAAGGCAAAGACTATATTCAATCGAAACTTAAGTTTACACTTAATCTCTTCCGTAAAATATCCAAGCGTGATGCTTATTACAGCTGTTCAGCCATGGGATTCCAAATTGTAGTTTTATTGTTAAAAGGGAACAAAGACAAATTGTGATGATTTTACTGCAAGTTGACACTCAGTAAATTCTGAAATGTTAACAGACATACTTAGAGTGATCAGTGCAACTGAGCTACATTGCTTTTCAATAGCTGGTAATCAATGTTTAATGTAACTGTATTTTAGCAATTAACATTTAATACCAGATGGCCAGTACAGATGCAGATAAATTCAAAATTCCTAATAGCTGGACTAGAGACCATCTTGTGCAGGTTTTCTCCATTTTGAAGCAAAAAAAATGTTTAATGGGTAAAAATACACGATGTTACTATTGTAAAATTAAAAGATTTGCACCAAATTTGATCATAGGATGCCACTAGGTTAGCTGGAGGGCAGAATGGAAGAGAAACTTTCATGACATGAGAACATCCAAAAGCTTTTCAGCACAGAACACCATTGAAAAATAATTAGTGAAAAGTCAATTTGTGGACAGCAAACTCTCACAAATAGTATCATCAAGAGCAGATAACCTTTATGGGATCTTGTGCATTCCCAATGCAGCAGATAAGAACATAAGGTAGCATCTCATCTGAAAGATAGCACTTTTCACAACCTGCAACAACAGTCCCCCAATATTACTCCAGAGTCAGCCTGCACCTTTATGCCAAAGATAATGGAGGGGGTCTTGAACTTGCCACAGCAGCTGACACAAGGGATAACAACTGGGATTTCTCTGCTGAAAAGGTGTCCAGTGATCCCATTAGACAATGGATGAGGGCAGGGCAGGATTGTCTCACCTGTCTGACTCTCCCCTCAATGTCTATAGCATCTACCACTAATCAGAATTACTGTTTGGCCAGCTTTATAAAATGAATGTAAAAGGAGGAAAACAACACAGATGAATTTCCAATTAATTTTAAATTATAGCTTTAGAGTGTAGTAAAGATGAATGGAGGCAACCTTGCTGATGCAAAATTTAATACTCCACAAATGGAATTTGGGCAAATCTTTCAAACCTCATTCATGGTATGCTAAATTACTCTGGCAGAAGCTTTATCTTGTCACTGCTCAAAACAATCCACCCAGAAATTTAAAGCAAACAGTATCATGAAGGTTCTACTTTCTAAGAATCCCTTTCATCCCAGTCAAGAGAAAAAAAAATTAATTTCTGTGAACCTCCCAATATAAACTTTCTGCCATACAGTAACAAGAAAAATTACCTCCATATGGTCCACCCATATTTCTACCTCCAAAGTTTCCACCTTTCATTGGTCCAAAATTAGAATTCTGATGATTGTAATTTCCAAAATCATTGTAGTTACCACCACCACCAAAATTTCCTAAGGTTAAAAAAAATGCAGATTACTATGAGTATTTTATTCAAGCCCTTCATTACCTCTATTGTCCTTTGACGTGGTTATGAAAAGATTTCAATGTCATTTGTAAATTCACAATCACAAATCTTTCCATATTTTCTTTTGCACAGCAGATTCTCCCCAAAGATATCCATCATTGCAAAGACTAAACAGCAAAATCAAAACCCAAGTTGGACATTTATCATATTTTCTAATGGCCTGGAGTCCATACATGCAACAATGATTAATTCCCAAAAATTTAAGATGTATAAATGTAACTTAGAAGAACCAACAGAATTATTTATTCCACAAGGATAGATTGCAAATTCAATTGTTCCACCTACCCTCAACCCTAACAGTTATATAACTGAAAAGTGCTATCCCATTAATGGTAGGAAAACAGCATTAAGGAACTGTCCCAAAACAGCTGTTACTTTTGGTGCATGGAAGCTACCTAACGACGAGAGACTAAGAAGCTAATAAGAGAAAACTGATAAGAAAATTGGCAAATAATATCAAAACAAACAAGAGCTTCAATGGATATGCAAAATGGAAGAGGGTACCCAAATAACTTTGGGACTCCTGGAGGATGAGACAGGAGAATCATTAATAGGAAACGAGGAAAAATTTAAACAAATACTTTGCATCTGTCTTTATGGAGGATGACACTACAAATATCCAAATGTAATAATGACTAGTTTCAAAAAACAAGGGAAAAACTTATAATAATCCCCATGATGGATGAGCCATTGGAAAAACCAATGAGACCAAAGACAGGCAAGTCACCAGGCACGATGACCTACAGTAGTTGAAGTTTTTCCAAAATTGACCGAGATCCTAGAAAATATCAGCAAATCTGACGATTCCCTTATTTAGGAAGGGAGGGAGACAAAAAGCAGGAAACTACAAGCCAGTTACCTTAACATCTGTTGATGCCAAGATGCTAGAATCCATAAATTAAGTAAGAAATAACTAATCACTGAGAAAAGTACAATGCAATCAAACCAAGTCAACGTGGTCTTATGAAAGGATACCTAAGTTTGTCAAATTTGTGAGAGTTCTTTTGAGAATGCAACAAGCAGAGTCAATAGAAGGGAAACTGTAGATGTAGTATATTTGGATTTCCAGAAGGCATTTGATAAGCTGTAAAGAAGCCTGGTGCATAAAATAAGAGCTCACAGTATTGAAGCCTGGTAATCACACAGAAGACAGAACAAATGTCTTTTTCGTGCTGGAAGGATACAACTCTTAGAAGGATCAGTTCTTGGCCCTCAACAATTTACTGTCTATATTAATGACTCACAGGAGAGGGTAGAGCACAAGTTTCCCAAGTTTGCTGATGACACAAAATGCACTCCAGCTTATTTTTATAATGAGAACATTTGGACTCAGAATATAGATAAGTTGAATGAATGGGTAAAAAGATGGCAAATGGAATTTTATGTAAGAAAACGTGAAATCATTCACTCTATTAAGAGGATTCAAAAAGGCAAGTATTATCTAAACAAAGACAATGTAAATGAGTAGAGGAATCTAGCTGTTGTTGTGTATGAAATAAAGTTAACATGCAGGTAGAGCAAGTAGTTAAGACAAATGGGACACGAGCCTTCAAAGGGTTTGAATTTAGAAATGAAGTGTTGTTACCATTACACAGGATGTTGACGAGGCCACATCTAGAGTACTGTGTACAGTCGTGGTCCCCTTTGTTCCCACTGGTCTTCCTATACCAGCACTGGAGATAGTCCAGAAGAAATTCACTAAGCTAATTATAGGGATGTGAGGGCTGTCCTATCATACAGAGTTATACAGCATAAAAACAAGCTCTTCAACTCTCCATGTTCACGCCAACATTTATGGGCATCTACACTACCCATACTAGAACCACATTCTTCTATACCTTGTTCATTTTTGTGCATTCTGAATGTCCATTAAACAGTGAATGTATCTGATTTCAACACCTCCTCTGGCAGGGAGTTCCAGATTTCTACTTCAGTATAACAACTCTTCCCTCAAACCCCTGTAAAACTCCTTCCTCTCACCTTAAACCTATGCACTCTTGTTCTTGATACTCCTACCAGAGGAAAAAAAATTACCTATCTATGCCTCTTACAACTTTATACACTTCCTTAAGATCACCCCTCAGCATTCTTCCCTCCAGGAAATACCCAGCCATATTTAACATCTCTCCATGACTGAAGTCCTCCATTCCAGGCAACATCCTGGTGCATCTTCTCTGTACTCATTCCAGTGCACTCACATCCTTCCAGTAGTGTGATCAGAACTGCACACAATAGTCAAAGCAGTCTAATCAACATTTTGTAAAGTTGCAACATAACGACCCATTCTGTGCCTTAACCTATTAAGCATGCTATATTCTTCTTCACTAGCCTATCTGCCAGTCTTGCCACTTTCGGGGAACAATGGACTTGAACCCCCAAGGTCATTCTGTTCACAACATTCCGAACACCTTACCATTTCCTGTACATTTTGGACATCTTATTTGACTTTCCAAAAACACTATCTCGCACTTGCTGGGATTAAATTCCACCTGCCAACGCCATCAGGATGGAGTTAAGAAATGAGAGTTGTATTCTTTGGTTTAATAAAATGAGGGATGACCTTCAAAAATAAGAGGAGACAGGGCTGATGTTGAGATGTTTCCACTAATAAAGTTATAAGTGTGATCATTTAAAACTGATGCTTAGAGGAATTCCTTCTTAGGGAGTGGTGAAGCCCTGGAATTCTCTACCCCAGGGGGTCATTAATGCTAGATCACTGGAAACATTTAAAGCAATTTTGAAAGATCAGGGAATTAACGCCACGTAAAACTGGCACTGAAGAGACATTGATTCAGCAGCAAATCTGCAACGATCATATTGAATGGTGGGGCAGGCTTGAGAGGCCAGATGACCCACTCCTGTCTCTATTTTCTTGTGACCATCAAGCACCCATTTACACTAAACTTTCTACCACTGACCTACACATCAGGGTCAATCTTCGGTGGCCAATTAATCTTTTAAGATGCAAGAGGACACACATGAAGGTTCCAGGGCAAATGTGTAAATTCCATACAGACAGCAAAGTTCAGATCAAAAACAGGTTGCTGAAGCTGCACGGCAGCAGCTCTACTAGCAGCACCATTATTGCAGTTCTTATTAGAGCAACACACTTAGTGCTGAGAATTGGTTTCCTCAATTTTCTCAGATCAGTTCATTTTCTCCCCTTTAATTAACTTCCTTCCAAGGTGTTTTCTTTATATTTCAAAACTATCTTGAATTGGTTGGCAGGAAGGAAAGGCTAAACTGGGAACAAATGTTCAGTTCTGAACTTCTGCTAAGGAATGATGCTTCTCTTTCTACAATTTCTGAACACCGTCTCTAATCCTACAGAGGAAAACAACTTTAGAAACTTAAAATTGTCCAATTCTGTACAAAATTACTAAACATCTAAAGCTGTGGTAATTAACATGGCAACTGCATTGTAAGACATCTTTCAAGGACCAAATATATTTTCTCAAAATTCTCTACAGCAGTAGCAAAGTACTCACCACCATAATTTCCACCTCCATCATAGCCACCACCCTGATTGCCAAATCCTCCACCAAATCCAGGGCCACCGCCAAAGTTACCACCTTAATAATAGAAAACAAATTAAATAATTGGGTGAATTTGGCAAGCTATTCAATAGTAGAATAAAATAAGGCAAGGTTCAACCACCTCAGACTTAAACTGTTTATTTAAAATGCTTCTTCAATGAATGGAAATGGAGTCGTATTTGAAAACAGGAAAGGAAATAAAATTCACAAAGATGCAGACATTCAACTTGTAACAGCATTCAGTTAAATAAAAGCTGCAAATTTAACTAAACCTGGAAGAAAATAGCTTGATGCTAACCTAGAAGAGAAAAAAATCTGAACCAAGCATTGGTCTTCTAATGTGCCAACCTGCAGATCTAGTCACCCCTTCATCAAAAAGATGGCCATCATACCTAGAAATGTTCATTGCCTTCCAATTGAATGTAATCAGGACATAATCCAAAACCACATCAATACTTGTGGTCAGAGCTTTTAAAATACATTTACAAATGAAAATTTGGAAACTTTCTAATGAACTGTAACATACATAGGCAGAATTTGATCTGAACTGAACTTTGACAATCACTTGCAGAAAAATTTGTCGTTAATATTTCTTACTCAACTGCAATAAGCTAAAAGTTATTAAAATAAATGATCCCTACTCCTAGTTATTTGAATGGTTAATATGCCTAAATAAACCTTTCATTTTCGGCTGGAGGGAAAATATAAACCTCTGATATGCTTACCGAAAGTAGTTATGCCTACTAAGATTTCCAGTCCGTGCCAAGTGACTGCAAGTTTAATAAATCAAAAGAGCAGCAGCACAGGCTAGTGAAGGGGTGAATGAAAAAAAATCTTGCCAAGGAAGGTTAGAAAATATGCAAACGCATTTGGCAGAAATTGAATCCAAAGCAAGTAAATATTGAAAAGTTAAAGCTCAAGGCTCCACCTGAACACCAGAGACATTTGTAACATGAGACACAAGCTGATGGCACAAAAATAAGTTTGATTTAACAGCTATTAGAGACATGCAATTGATGTTCCAAAAGAGGAAAAAAAAGGGAGAAGTGGAGTTGCACTGATGACCAAGGAAGGTATTTCAGCAGTGGCGAGTAGCAATGAAGATACATTGTGGATTGTGATGTGCAACAAATCTGAATGGAAATAACATATTGGGGGAAAGAAAACACAGCGGGATTGATCTGTATGCCTCCAACATGTTGCTTCACAATAGATCGAAGCAGAAGGGAAATATCAAAAGGCATACAGGTGATTTCAATCTATCACGGAAAGCACTGAAGAATTTGTAAAATGCTGCATGGACTGCTTCTTAGAGTAATATGTTTCATAATCTGCCTGGCAACAGGTTATTTTAGATGGAATCATGTGTAACGAAGGTTTAAATGCAAGATCTTGTAATCAAGGATCCTCAGGTGAGCAGTGATTATAACATAGTACAATTCCAAATAAAGTTCGAGGAGACACAGGAGTCCAACACCAGCATCCTCAAAAGAGGGCCATTACAAAGCAGTGAAGGAAAAGTTGTCTCAAGAGAACTGGGAAAATAGACTAAAGGAAAAGATAATCAGTGGATCAGCAGTGACAGATATCTGAGAAGTATTTTCTACCCATCAACAGCAATTTATCCTAATCAGAGGGATTATGTGAAAGATGAACCATCCATTGTTAACAAAGGTCAGGAAAAATATTAAAAAATAAAATGGAAAAACTCATGATTGACCAGAGATCTGGAGTTTTCAGGAACTAGCAGTGGAGAACCAGAAAGCTAATGAGGGAGAGGATTGATTACAAGAGTACACTGTAATTAAAATCAATATAATTAGCATGTGTTCCTATGGATATAGAAAAAGGAAGCAGGTATCCAAGTGTGGGACTCCAGGAGAATGAGTTTCAGGAATAACACAAAAATAATAAATAATCTAAACTAATACTTTGCATCAGTCTTCATGATGGAAGACACTGCAAATATTCTGAAGAGCTACTGTTAAATAAGAGGGAAGAAATTGTAATCATCCCTTTCACAAGTAATGAAACATTGGAAAAACTGATGTGCCGCAAATCACACAGTTCACCAAGAACTAGTGGCTTGCATCCAAGGGTTTTTGTTTTAAAGAAAAGGAAGCAGCTACTTAATGCTCCTAAAAGTCACCGAGTTCCAGGACGGTATCAGTGAATTGGAAACTGCAACTGTGACGTTATTAAAAGGGAAAGAGACAAAAAGCCAGAAACTCTAGGCTCTATCAAGGAAATGGCTTTTCATTTAAAAAAGCTTAATTCAATCAAACCAAGTCAACAAGACTTTGAAAGGAAGCCCATGTTAAAGAATGTAACAAGTGGAGTCAAAAGGGAAACTTGTAGATAGTGTATTTGGACTTACAGAAAGCTAATCGATAAGGTGTCACATGAAAATTTGATGTAGAAGAGTTCACAGTATTGGAAAAAAGTCTGTTCACACAGACTGATGGTTATGAGTTTTTCCAGACTAGAAAGATATAATGAGAAAGATATAACAAGTGGAGTGAACCATGGATCAGCTCTTGGCTCATTATAATTAATGACCTAGAAGAGGGCAGAGTGCAAGGAATTCAGATGACGTGAAAATAGAAGAGCCTGCTGCATTCAGGATATACACAAGTTGAGTGAGAGGGTGAAAATTTGGCAATGGGAATTTAATGTTGAAATATGCCGATCATGCATTCAGTAGGAGGAATCTAAAGGCTGACTCATCTAAATAGAAGGAGAATGCAAACAGAGTACAGAAAAACCTCAGTCAGAATGCACAAAACAAAGTCAGCACAACGGAACAGCAAATAACTAAGAATTCAATACTGGAAGGGGACTGGAGCTTAAAAATAGACATGTTACAACTGTACAGGGTGTTAACACAAGGTCTTCAGTACTGGGTGAGAATTTAGTCCCCTTATTTCAGGATGCGCTAGCAGTCCAAAAGACATTCAGTAGACCAATTCTTGAGCTGTCCAATCATGAACAGATAAAGGTTAGGCCTGCCTTCTTTGGAGTTTAGAAGAATGAGGGGCAATCTTATTGAAATACAAGATCAAAAGGACACACAACAAAGATGTCAAGATGTTTCCACTAGTGGAAGTATCTCAAATGCCAGATCATAGTTATGAGTGGATGGTTATTTAAAATTAAGATGGGTGGAGCTTCTTCAGGGGTGAAAAATCTCTGAAGTTCTCAACTCGAGGGTTATGGGGGCTACATCACCAAGGCAGATGAATTATTGAAAGATCAGGGATTTGAGGTGTACAAGGAACTGACACAGGAGGCTGGGGAAAATCAGCCACACAATGAATGATGGAGGGGTCAAGTGGCCTACTGCTCCTATTTTTTGATGTTCAACAATCTATTTGAGACCATTTTTGTATTATAATTGGTATCAGGAAACTTTTGGAGAGTGCAGAGATGTCATTGAGTAGAAAAAAAAGGAAGCCATTTGCTTTGCCATAACTGCACAAGGTTTTTGCTGCAGCAATCTTACACTTCATTATCATCTACAATTTGTACCAAATTTCCCTTAAAAGCAATGGTGTTAGCTTACCCAGCCAAGGCAGATAATTCCATGTTCTAACCCATTTATCTGGCCAACCCACTTGTTTCATGAAGTTATCTTTGGCCATAATCCAATACCTGCCAAAGCACTTCTGTTTGACAATTTTTCTAAGTTGAGAACTGCAGTGCAAATCCAAATTTAGCAGAAATACAATGAGAATTTGTAATCTGTCTTAAACCTTGGGCAACCCATAGTCTACGCTTCTCTATTAGAGAGAATTTTCTATCCACATTACTGCAGTTCCTTGTACAATACACCTGGACTTATGTAACAAACTGATTTTGGACCAGCTTATTTAACACCCAAAGATTCATACAAAGTAGAGCTACATTCCACTTTCCAAATATTCAAAAGAAATCAGAAACAATAACTGATATCACATTACTGATATTTACTATTCTAACAAACTACTAGTCTATACTTACCCAATTCATCCTTCAATGCCTTAAATTCTGTCATAGTTTCTTTTCAGTATCATTCAAAACTAGAGACTAAAAAATCATGGCAACTTTTCTGCTTTCCAGATTGCATACCATCAGAGACAGTTTATACATCCATTTGAATTTTTTCAGTATTTTAAACAAAATTTTCCATATCACAATTCTTACTTCCACTATCTTAACAAATAAAAAGTTTTTAAGCCTTCATCCTCAAGTTCTACAACGTGCTTCACTGTCAATTGTGCTTTCCTTGACTCATTTCTTATGTCAGTCCCCACTATTTTTTTCCCCTCAATGTTCTCCATTATAGCTTCCATTTCTCAGCCAAGCTTACTCATTACAGCCATCCGAATAGACACAACATAAACATCACTAAAGACAGGGCCAGACTCTGCTGCTTGAGTCATTAAAATGTACCCCCTCAAATGACAAAATGTTGAAGAATCAATTGGAAGCGTACTCCAGTCACAAACCAACACCTTCAAGGAAAGTTGAACCAGAATAGAATACTATTTTGAATAAACTTACCACCTCCACCATAACCATTGAAACCAGGACCATCACCAAAACCACGACCACCTCCAAATCCATCTGTAACGAGAAAAAACTTAAAAGACAGACACCATACAATAATAAATAATTAATTTTATTCATAATCCAACATATCTTAAGAGCTTACGAGGGCCACCTCCGAAGTTTCCACCACGTCCCATAGGAAAATTGCCACCACGAGAGTCTCCTCTAAATCCACCACCTGTCAATTACATATTGAAGAAATCCTGATTATTTCTCATCAGAACACTAAATGATAACAAAAATGCACAAAAAAAAGTCGTTACACTCAGTCACTGCTATTTGATAGGATAACTAATCTCTTACCCGAGCACCACCTTTACAATGCCAACCTCTAATCCCAATAGCCTTAATATTCAAAAATCTAAACCTCTGTCCAGAATATATCCAGCAACTCAACTGTCACTGCCCACCTTGAAGAATTTCAATAATTCCTCTGAAGAGATTTCTTATCTGCTCGGAAGGACCAAGCACGTATTGCAAGATGAAAAACATGATCTTGTAAAGACCTTTAAGAATTTTGTATGTTAGATCACCTTTCATTCTTTTAAACTTTAAAGGAATACAAAATTGGGCTTATTATCTCATTAGGGCAATTCCACACTAGCCCCTAGCAACCACTCTCCACGTTCATCTGGAGAATCTTTCACAAGTATATCCTTAAAGTAGAGAGACCAGATCCATATCTCCCAATCCAATGTAACTGCACTGTGTAATGAATTGACCTGTACTACTGGTATGCAAGACAAGTTTTTCACTGTACCTTGGTACAAGCAACAATAATAAACCAATACCAGGTAAGACCTCACCAGTACCCCATATAAGTATGTCTTTACCCTCTCACTTCAAATCCTCTTGCAATGAAGGCCAATGTACCATTTGCCTTCCTAACTGCTTGCTGGTTCTGTGCGGTTACATTCATTACTCCTGTACAAAGACACTCAAGGACCCCCTGAATACCAATGGCTTTCAATCTCCCAACATTAAGAAAATACTATTTTATATTTTCTTCTCAAGTCTACAAGCTCACCTTCTTCCATAGCTCCTCTGCCACGTCTTCACTCAATCATTTAGTTGGTCGATACCCTCTTGAAGCCCACCTGCAATCTCTTCACAAATCAGACTGCCATTCAGAATTATCAGCACAGCTAGATACAATATACTTGATTCCCCTCATCCAAATCACTGGTTTGCAGGTCCTCCCCAGTTTACAACCGCCTGACTTGTATACAGCCTGTACACATGAACAAACATTTGGGAGACCAGTGATACAGATTTGCCGACTGCTACATGTGGGAACTAGGTTCACAGCCACATTTCTGGGTCATGAGCAATGCACAGGAATGGAACCCTGTCATAACCCAGGGAGGACCTGTTGATTGAAAAGGAACAGCTCCGTTCCGTCGAACTAAACAACCTCAAAGCCCAAAAATTACCCATTCGTTCCTGGTTTTCTAAATATTAACAAATCCACACCAACTTCTCTCTCAAAATATTCTGGTGTCTCCTGTGCACCTTATTTAAGGTCTTCTAAAAATACAAATTCACATCCCCTGGTTCCTTATTTTTCCAGTTGCACCCACAAAAAAAAATTCAGATTTGTCAAACATATCCCTTTCATAAAGCAGTGTCCACTCTGCATAATCCTTATAAATATCCAGTTATCACTTCCTGGTAAGTTTGTAGCATTCTATACACATCAACACAACTAGTCCATAATTCATCATCTGCATTCTCAATGTTCCTTTTGCAATTTCAAACATATCCTACACCTGCACTCCCACAACCCTCCGAGGTTTTGGAGATTATCCCTGGCAAATTTTGTCTACTGGTTTTGTTTACATACCTCCTCGTCCCATCCGGTTACTTTGTGCCTCCATTATTTCCTGACGAGACAGAGCTTTTCTCACTTCTGCATTGTGTCCATTAACATAATGATACTTTTGAACTGAAAGAAAAATTTACAACAGTATGCAAGAAAGCTAACAAGAACCTATAGAAAAGCCAACCATTACTTTAAAATTTGAAAGCTACTGATTTTACAAGAGTATGGAATGTAAATTGAAAACATTTCAAAATATTGACATTGATAGATCTCTGATGCACAGATATAATCTCAAGCAATTTAGAGCCCAATTTGTTACATTCCATCTGCTAGTGCTCAAATTTGAAGTTTTATGCTCTTAGGTCTATTCATAATCTCACCTTTCCTGTGATTAAAATGGTGTATATAAAGTCACACATCGCCAATTTCTCTTGCTCACTATTGGCACTCATGCTTTCAATTGCCTAATCTTTTCAACTTCCACTATTCACTCAAGTTTCTCTTATAATATGCTCAAGTTTTTATTTCCCTCTTCGAAAACCCTTTTTGTCAAATTTCCATCAAATTACATTCAAACTACCTAGGACAGTTTTAATATACATTGTGGAACACAAATGGAAATTTTCCACCTTTCCACTGTGGAACAAGGAACACTTGATTCTGTCAAATCCACCACATAAGAAAATATGGTATGATATGGTATTTATGATAGGAAGCCATTCCAGCCAAAAGGTTCATGCTGGCTCTCCCGGGGGTGGGGGCCTCCATTTCCCACTATTTTTTTCTGTGATCTATTTTCCCCCCACATTCCCATCAATTCCCCACTGAAATTCAACCACACAACTACATACCAGCAGCAATTAAAGTGACCAATTAACCTATCAGCCCACACGTTTTTGAAATATAGGAGGTAACCAGAGCACCCCAGGGATGTGAAGAACATGGCAACTCCACACAGACAGCACGAGAGGTCAGGATTGAATCCAGGCCACTAAAAGTGTGAGGCAGCAGCTCTATTAGCTGCACCACTATGCCACCCTAAACATTACTAATTTTTTTCCATAAATAATGGAATTAAACAACACTGGAAACTATCTGGAATGCATTAAATAGGAGTACTTTCTACACTATTTTCAATGATTTTCCAGAATCCCAGAAGCTAGAGTACATTTTGGGGGTGGAGGGGAGGGGTGGTCAGGAATGAGAGAATGTTTCGGGGAAGGAGCATAGGAGAGAAAACAAGGAATTCTACACTAAAAACAGCCTCAGTAAGCAATTTTGTTAATGCTGCTTACGGACTATTTTGTCCACCGGATCATGGTCATCAAATGATACAAATGCAAATCCTCTCTTTTTTCCACTTTGTCGGTCAGTTATTACTTCAATGGATTCTATTTTTCCATAGTTCTTAAAATATGCTCTGAGGTGATGTTCATCAGTGTCGTCTTTTATTCCACCAACAAACAACTTCTTCACAGTTAAGTGAGCACCCGGTTTCCCAGATTCCTAGAAAATAAAAGTGTACTTTAATTGCAAAATAAAATTTAAATAATTGGTTGGACTGTGTTCCATCCAACCTACTGCTTGCATGGAAACTGAATGCTAATCCTGAAGCCACATCTGTGCGCACTGGATGCCTTTACTCCCACGAGGCAGAGCAAGCTCAGAACGGCAACCAGTCTTCAGGCAATGGCAGTGGTTGAAGTCACATTTTTTTTTGATTGAAAAAAAAGTCTGATTTGGGAACATCTAAAAAATGATTAAATAATAAATTAAAATATTAAACTGCTCCTAGTTAGCAAGGAAAAAAAAGAACTTTATTTTTAAAAAAAAAAGCAAGACCAGCTAAAGGCCAATGACTATTTGTGCATCAGCTATAGTCAGCATACCTGGCCTCTCACATTAGAATAACCTAGACCTGCTGCTGTACCCAAGAGGTTAACTTGCTGCATCTGACCTCTAGTCAGATGCTTGCTTCTTCTAGTCTTTGCTGAAAAGCACACTTGTGACCACTGGCCAAGAACAGGTTTTGCCTTACACTGACATTGGAAAGCCACCAAATAAGTTGCAAAGAAAAACTGATACACCATCTCTGTAAGCTTTGTAATAGTGGTTATTTAATCATTATTACATATAAAACCTTTGGCTCCCCAAGTCTAGTGTTGACTAAATACAGAAATATGGGTTCAACTAAAAGGTGTCTAAAATAGAACACATAGAAAACAAGTTAAACTAATGATGAAGATTATAGTTACACCAAATAACACATTCCTCCAAATCAATGACTCAACTCAAAATACATACAAGACTTATAACTAGGAATTCTACATTTATGAAGAATTCTACAATTGAGAACAATGCAATTAAATAAATCTATTATCTCAAGTTAATGCTGCAATATATAATGCTACTGAATTGTGCCACAAGTACTGTACTCTGCCAAAAGTGGTAACAAATAGATTACTCGTAACCAGCCAGTTTCCACTGACAGCTACCCAACAAGGTTTACGAGGGAAACAAATAAGTGACACAACAAACCTTTATTTCAATTTAAGATTTACAAATTTCATAAATTTCCTACACCGTGCACAGGAAGTTCATGTCTCATACATTCGATCTAGCTCCCCCCCCGAGATGACCAAGAGGATTGATGGGAGCAAGGCAGTAGACGTTGTCTACGTGGACTTTAGCAAGGCCTTTGACAAGGTCCTGCATGGTAGGCTGGCCTGGAAAGTTTGAATACACAGGATCCAAGACAAACCAGCAAATTGGATACAAAATTGACTTGGTGGTAGGAGAAAGAGGGCAGCAGAGAAGAGGTGTTTTTCCAGGGTCGAAGCCTGTGATGAGAGGTGTGGTTCCAAGTCCTCTGCTGTTTGCCATATACATTGACGTGGATGGGAATGCAAGTGCCGTGATTAGCAAGTTTCCAGATTGACATCAAAATATGTAGTATAGTGGTCAGTGAAGTCAGATGTCCAAGGTTACAACAGGATATAGATAACTAGGAATGTGGGCAATGGAACAGCAGATGGAATGGCAGGGCCCTGGAAAGCGTTGTTCAACAGAGACGCCTTGGGGTACAAGCACATAGTTCCCTCAAAAAGGGAACACAGGTAGACAGGGTGGTGAAGGCATATGAAATGCTTTCCTTCATCAGCCAAGGCATTGAGCACAAGAGCTGGGGTGTCATGTTACAATTGAGCAACACTTGGAATACCATGGGCTGTCTAGTCACCACTTGACAGGGAAGACGTGATTTAAGCTGGAGAAGATTCACAAGGATGTTGCCTAGATTGGGGAACTTTGAGTTATCAGGAGAGATTGGACAGGCTAGGCCTGTTCTGCCTGGAGGAAAGGAGAAGGAGTGATGATAGAGGTATATAAAATTATGAGACACACAGAAAGGTTAGATAGCCATTGTCTAAAACTGGAGACCATAGGTTTAAGGGTGAGACGGAGTAGGTTTAAAGGGGATCCAAGGGATAAATTTTTCACACAGTAGTTAGTATCTGGAATGAGCTGTCAGAGTACATGGTGGAAGCAGGGACAGTAACAATATTTAAGAGGCATCCGGACAGGTACATGAATGAGCAGGGCATAGAATGACACAAAATTAATTGCAGTCAAGTGGGATTAGTATAGACAGGCATGACAGTCAGCACAAATGCTGGGGAACTAATTGCCTGTGTCTATATTGTAGAAATCCATGACTCTATACAGACTATATTTCTTAAGCTGTGGATCAAGCTGGGTCAAATAGCACAATTCCAAAAGCTAAAAATTATAATTATCAAGATGACTACTGGTAAATCCTCCAGTTTATAGCACATAATACACAAGTTTACTGAGTTCATTTAGTACATTTATTTTTATGAAAACAGCATTGAAAACTTACTTCTCTTGCAACTGCTCGTTTAGGCTCCACTACACGACCATCTATTTTATGAGGTCTTGCAGCCATTGCATCATCAACTTCTTCTGCAGTAGAAAATGTCACAAATCCAAATCCTCTTGATTTTTTGCTTTGAGGATCTCTCATGACCTGTAAAGAAAGTAACTAATTTTACAATCACAATGCATCTGAATTTAAGCATAATTAACAGCTCTTTTCACACCAATATATTGGAAATGTTCACTTAAATTCTAATTTTAGTTGTTGTTAACTTAGCCCATGAAGGCCACAGTTCGAATACTTCCCTACATGCAAATTACCTATAAAGGCACATCAAGGTCACTTGAACATTTGCAACCCTGGTAACTGAGATTTCCATAGTCAAAAAAAATAATAAGCGGCTGAAATTCCTTTAATGCATAATGAAAAAAATGGAGGTACAATTTCAGAAGTTTAACTTTTCATATATTTTAATTAAACAAAGTATGAGTCCAAAGTAGTAATGCCTTCAATGTATTTTTTTTAAAAGCATGGTTACAGTGGACTACAAGCAGCTACCGCTTAAAATCCATACAAAGATTACTGAGCTTGGAAGTTACATTAACAAGTTCAGTAACTAGCCACTCTTCCATTCCTCTAGACATCAATGGCTTCAGATTACAACAGTTATATTTCAAAACCTTACCTGATGAACCATTATATGTATATTTTCACAGAACTTACCACACAGTCTGTAAGCTTTCCCCATTGCTCAAAGTGGCCTCTTAAATTTTCTTCTGATGTATTAAAACTGAGACCACCTATAAACAGCTTGCGGTACTGCTCCTTATCCCTGTTCTGGAGAGAGATTCAATCGGTTAATTAATTTAAATAGCAGACTTAGTACAAAAATGGAGAGGATACTCCAGCACCAGGTTAACTGTAGCCCAAGTGCAAAAGCATATTGCAGGGGGTTATGGGATGTCTTTGCCAAGTCAAGGTCTGGTATTCAAAAGGTTTTGCACAGTAGTAAGAAAACACATTATTTAAAAAAAATGAAACAGGTGCCCAAGCTGACTAACTTTTTAAAAGCAGAAAGCTTGTAAGGGATTTCACCAAGACTAAATTAGAAATGCTGGAGGTATGAAGACAGTACCCACATCTACACAAACAAAACTCTGCTCCACTTACCTCAAATATCTTTTCTACTGTCTGCTGCCTTACTGCTTGCCCAATATCCTGTACAGAAGCTGAAAATTCCTGAAATTGATCACACTCATTTTTTTTTGGCCACAATCTTAGACAAAACTGACTTTTTACATTTGACTCTATCACATGTAAAGGTGAAACCTGGCTCCATAAAAAGGACCCATTTGACCCCCCCCCCCCCCAATAACACTTGAATCCCTGCATCCTACTTCAGCTTGAGCCTGAAGTTTTCACCAATGCTTATCATCAGTAGAGTTGATTATTTCAATGCTTGAAGCCAGCCTTCCATTTTGCAACCTCCATAAAATGTCACTGCCACCCAATAAAGTCCCAGTCAACTGTCAATGTATTAATGCAAAGACATTAATGCCTGGCCAAACTTTAAATGATGTTCAAAATTCCTCATGCCTTTGCTGTTCTAAGAACTCTGCTCCAAGCATGGTGTAAGACACATCCCTACCCTCAATCCATGCCTATGCTGGCATTTTCTCCTTAAACCCTTGTATACTTGTCCTCAAAACCAATATTTTAGCTGCCAATACATCAACTCTCCTAATTATCCCCTTGCAAGAGAAAGTTTTGTTTTGACCGTGCTCCTGTGATGGTGTTTTAATTCATTAAATGTGCTATATAAATAAAGTTACTGACACCTTTATTTTACATAAACACATTTACAGAAATGGCTAAAATTAAGGAAGTAATTTTGTCCCATTTGAAATTAAGACAACATTGAGATTCATTTGTATCTCACATGCAACCTGCCTTTGCTGGGTATGTAAAGTATGATGTGCAGTAATAGGTCAAGCTAGAAGAGTTGTCTCATTATTTTGACTCAGTATAATGCTTAGGTTTGCTTTTAATGGATGAAATGGCAACTATAATCCACTCTCAAAGTTCCACTACAAATTACAATCCAGATGCAAGGACAAAAATCTGGGCTAAAATCTCTGGGCATACTGGGGAGGGGGAAGGGAGGAAGGAGGAATGCCATCTTTTGGATGAGGTACTAACACAATCCCCAACTGTTTGCTCAGCTGAATGCCAAAAACATGGCAAGTCTCCCCCCTCCCCACAAAGTATCATGGCCAATATCTATCACACAAAAAGGATTGAAGGGTGATATTGATCATCTTGTCACATTGGAGCTTGTGGAAATGCATTGTACACCAACTGGTTGCACAAATGACGACTCCTTGAAAAGTACTTGACCGTGAAGTGCTTGGGATGCTCACAGAAGGGTTAGAACATGGATAATCCTTTTGGGTTCCAAGCGATGATGTGGGTTATTCCAACCCCACTTTTTTCTTACTCATACACTTTTTATTTAGTTTCCTCTCCTTTGCTGGGGTGATGCATGTGCACTTCTAGTCAAAAAAAAGTTGCTCTGTTGACCAAAGGGAGTAGCTTAGCCTCCACCTTCACTTTCAGAGCCACCCACTAAACCTTGGCCAGCACTCAAAGAGCAGGAGCGGCCTCAAGAGGATGTTTGGAGAAAAAGAGGAGAGAAAAGAGGGGGGAAAAGCAAGGAGGGGGGGAGGAAAAAAAAAGAGGGGAAAAGCAATGAGGGGGAGGGAAAAAAAGAGGGGGAAAGCAATGAGGGGGAGGAAAAAAAAAGAGGAGAAAAGCAATGAGGGGGAGGAAAAAAAAGAGGAGAAAAGCAATGAGGGGGAGGAAAAAAAAGAGGAGAAAAGCAATGAGGGGGAGGAAAAAAAGAGGGGAAAAGCAATGAGGGGGAGGAAAAAAAAGAGGGGAAAAGCAATGAGGGGGAGGAAAAAAAAGAGGGGAAAAGCAATGAGGGGGAGGAAAAAAAGAGGGGAAAAGCAATGAGGGGGAGGAAAAAAAAGAGGGGAAAAGCAATGAGGGGGAGGAAAAAAAAGAGGGGAAAAGCAATGAGGGGGAGGAAAAAAAAGAGGGGAAAAGCAATCAGGGGGAGGAAAAAAAAGAGGGGAAAAGCAATGAGGGGGAGGAAAAAAAAGAGGGGAAAAGCAATGAGGGGGAGGAAAAAAAAGAGGGGAAAAGCAATGAGGGGAAAAAAGAGAAGACTGCGAGAAAAAAGTGGGTAAAGAAGAAGAACAGAAATGAGGTTTATTCGAGTTAACCAACCGTACGATGAGAAGCAGCATCTCGATGTTTTATTACACTCACTCGCCCGGTGGGAAGACCGACTTGGTCTTCGATCCGCTTCCGTTACTAGCGCCATACGCGTGGATTTTTCCCTCGCCAAGTGATCCCCCAGAGCTCAAAATTTTACAACAAAAAAAACCATCTCCAACCCTATTTTTCTATCCCTTACCTCCATCCTTCCCGAAAAAGTGTTCTCAAAATAGTTACACTTCAACTCAGGCGGTGTGTATTTAGCGGAAAGTTCACTCTGAAGCTGAAGAAACTCGACGGCTGGGCCAAGCCTCAACCTCCGCTCGGTCCCTTTTTCTAGAACCTTCTCTCAGCCACAAAATGGGCGCTCTCCGCTCACGTGACCCGCGCTCGCCAACGGAAAACAAACGGTTGGAAAATCGTCCGAAATACGAAAGTCCGCCAAAACGTAACGCTATGCTCTGAAATTCTGAAGTTAAAACATGCGAATTTGAAATATTTGTAGATCTGGCGAAGATATTTGACGAAAGTTGTCCACGGAGCCACGGTGGCCTTTGACGGAAAATACCGAAGCGCCATCGGGATGACGCAATTTAAAATAACATTTTACTCTCACGTATAAAATCTTCTATGTCAAGCCATGTATTTTCTCCATCGATAAGGAGTTTTAAAGTAATCAAATTATGTTCAAAAAAATTCGCCAACTGATTCCCCAAAATTTATTCCACGTCACGTGACAATCACGAAGTCTGGATCAAACGAGTGCTTTATCTGCTCGTTCTTTATTTCTAGTCAAAGAAGTCGGAATCGCTTCTTTCACTCGCAGGCAAGCGTTAGTTGGTCGTTAATGAAGAATTAAAATTTTAAAACAGCAAGGGGGAGCGGGGCTTGAGGCTGCGCCTGCGCACTGCGCTGACGCCTGGTTTTGGCGGGACAGTAAGTGAGTGGCGGAGACGAGCGGCGGAGAGGAGATAGGAGGAGAGGTGGAGTGGAGCAGAGCGGAGAGGAGAGGAGAGGGCAGGTAGGGCGGCAGGCAAGCAGGCAGGCGGCGGCGGTGGCCTTGCTAGCTAGCCGCCATCAAAGCTTCACCGGCTGCGGCCGCTACCGGAGCTCCCTGAAGCCGCGCCGCAACGACGTTCCCCCTGAGGGCCTCGGTTATCGAATAGATAAAACTTCTGGCTTTTTTGTTAAATCGAGTGTAGGCCCCGAGTTCTCCGTGTGCTTGTGCCTAGGCGACAACCGAAGGGTATCTCTGTACCAGCAGCAACTGAGCCTGCGCCTTGTTGTAGTGGTTTGCAGGAGTTTTGTTTACAGTTTCCCTTTTTCTGTTGGGGCTGGTGATCTTGTCCTTTAAGCCTAGTGGTTAGAAAATTTGCTTTCACCTTTGATCCTGTGGTATTGACGTCAGTGTTGTTTAGGTTAAATGATACTTTTTAAAATGTTCTTACTATCTCGTTTCGTTTTATGTGCCTTCTCGTAAGGCTAATTTAATTTAGAAAAAAAAATTAAGGCCATTGCATAACTGGGTATGTCCGGAAGTCGAGTACTGTAAAATGATTCCTTGGTTAATAAATTTCGTTTGCAGACTGGTATGATAAAATGCAACCTTGCTATAATGGGTACTTAAGACATTAGGTTAGACATTGTTAATGATTTGGATGTGCTGTTATGGAAAAAGGAATTTTTTTACCATGTAGAAGAATTCAATTTAGTGTAATTTCAAACCAAACTCATATTTGAGGTAAACCATAGACTGAACTCGGATTATGATTTCCGAGGGGGAGGGAACATTAATATGACGCAGAAAAGGTTTTTAGTCGATAGTTAATGGTTGCAAACATGTAGTTCTGGTGGAAGAATTAGTAAAAGTTTAATGTTGTCTTGTGTACTTTTCTATATGTGGCACATTTCAGTTTCTATCTTGAGTTTGTTTTTAAAAAACCTGAGTTGTTAGATGCACATCTGCTGAATCATAAAAGTCGTTAATTTGGTGTTTTGGCCTGTTTACGTTTGTTGGAGTGTTTACGTGAAGTTGACTGCTCCACAGCCAGTTGTAACCACCTTTGGCATCTTGCACCATGTATCCCTTTTTAATTTAAAGAATTTAAAGAATTTAAGCAGGTTTTTAAAGTTGTTACTGTCTTGATTACACCAAAATGTAAGTGTTTGAAATGCTGACTTTATTTATATGTGAGCAATTGCTGATTATTTTTTCCTAGGGCTTGAGTAGGCGGATACGCAGTAGAAGATGACTACGGTTGAAGATTCCTTTTTTTCTCCTATTAGCCTTGTTTCTACTAGTGAGTTAATCCATGTTTACAAATAATAAAGAAAATGCATCATGTTATATCCCATTTACAGTTTATGATGATTTGACAATATATTACAGTGTTGAGTAAAATTTGTTTGTAAACTCCCAGGCCCTAGAATGAAAACCTGAACTCATGCTGTTTTGTTTGCTAGGTCTGCCATTTTGAGGACAATGAGATTGACAACTTGTTCTAGAGTACCATGTCTGCTCAACATGCATTCAACACTATGCCAAAGCTGCAGCTATTGTGCCACTATTAATATTGAACTTGATAAAAAGCTTGCAAATTAGCAGACTATATTAGTGAATTAAAGATTTGCTAAACTTGGAACATGGAAAAGCTTTTAATTCTAATTATCCATCCAGGATTTGACAAGGACCTAGTTAGTGGGGAATACCATCCAGTGAGGAAATAGTGCTCATTTATTTCTTTAGATTTTATCTGTTTAAATATGCTTAGTATGATCTTGGAACAATATTAATACCTTTAACAAAAATATGATAAATTGTCTGAGGGTATATGTGTGTGCATAATGTGCTCTCATTCATCAAGCTGTAATAAACCAAATTTTATATGTATAGTTTAAAATTAGTTTTAAACAGATTAGTTGGTTTTAATTTTGTTCTGAAATCCAAGTGTGAAATTCTTTCCCACTTATCCTGTCTTGCTTGCCTGCTTTTACTCCTAGATTTTAACTTGAATCTGAACAATTATAGAATATTTTCTAAAAATGCTAAAATCTGTACATTACCTGTTTTGCAGTCAGTGTCAATATTCCCCTCCACAACAAATCAGTAGAAACAAGATTTTTACGTTTTATATTGTGTGACGTGCTGTACTGCTGCTGCAAAGCAACAAATTTCAGACATATAAGTCAGTGATAATAAACCTGATGCTGTAATTGGGAAAGCCTGTATTAACTGACAGCTTTATTTTTAGAATCAGTTATTTGCATAGTTCACTGGACAAGCTATCACAACCCTTTTTATTTTCATTCCAAAAGGATGGGAGGTAAATTAGATTATTCCTTTCCCTTTGATTTTAAAATGTGTTAACTGTGAAAGGCCCAACTTTGTGATCAGATGGCAGAAAGTGTTTTGGGTTTAGTCGTAAATCAAAATTCACTTTTTGACTGAGTAGCAATGTTATGATTTTAAAATATCCTGTAGGATTTAAATTTCAAAATAATTTTTGTTATTTAGTATTTCCATTTTTGTTTTCCCTTTTCTGTGTAATAATAAAATAATTGTTGGCCTCATTTGAGTACTATATATGGCTGTACTCCAATTCTTTATTCAAGTGACCATTTGTGTTTTGATTGTAGTCATTTAGAATCCACACTGTAAAGTGCCTTGTAGCTAACCTTGTGTCTGTCCTGCCTAATATCGATATGCATTTGGGAATCCATTTAAAGCTATTGGGAGCTGAAACCAGAGGTGGTTGTATCGTTTACAAATTGCATTAACACAGGTTGTATTCAAACCAACAACTTGGTTTGTACAGCTCTACTGTTTCGTGCATTAATTTAGTGAGCTAATCATCATGAATTATGAAGTTGCCTTGGATTTTTTGCACCCATTGTTGTATGGTTCTGTCATAAATGGTTGTGGTAGGCCTCTGTCTGTAAAAAGATGGTAAGGTGAGGAAAATGCTGTAGAGTTCCCCAGCTGTTGCTTCTTGGTCATCTTGTTAACAATAAGAAATATTCTTTTAATGCTAATATTGATTCTGGTGACTGACAGAGTTGGGGTTTAGAGCAGAAGGGAGTGAAGAAATGAAGCATTGCAACTGACTTCAGTTCAGGCATTGTTATTCTGTATGCATAAATGCTTTCACTAGAGGTAACAAATGAATATTATTTGGGAGCATGATGGACCAGTTTCTCCTTCTCGAGCCCAAGGGCATTGCTTGAAACCTTGTGCAGAGTTTAAGCAAGAGATTAAATTTTCATTTTTGTCCTGTGCAACACTTGTGCTCTGAAATGTGCTTTCAGTTTAGATCCTCGAGTAATGGATTTAGATTGTTTTGTGGTCAAAATAGCACTAGTACAGTGAGTTACTTTGCTTCTGAGACTTGAGTAATGTTTAAACCAGATATGTGATTACAAATACATTTACAAGAGGGGTCCTGATGAGAAGTATGGATACTCTAAGCTATTCCAAGCTAGCACAAGTTTTCAATACAAAACTGCTCTAATTTGGTACTAACAATATCATGCTAAAATCTTGTAGACCAATTTTCACCTTTCTGCTAAACCCTCCTGCACACCAATGTCTCTGGCATTTTTGTTTTGTTGGTTCTATGTACCGTATATAATTGTTCTAACAAGTTAAGTTGATCTGAAAATAATTATGTGCAATATGAATAATTAAAATTTGAAAACCACCAAGATCAGATTCAGATATCTTTTGAGTTATTTACTTTTTTTCCTTTTTGCCCAATAAATAGCTTCTTAAACTCAGCTGTTTTCTGGATTAACCCAATCTTTCCAAACTGTAGTCTGGTTGTGGACCAGTAAATCCCATGGTGACCTAACTTTTGTTTCAGGCTACCCAACAATTCGTGATTCATTTACCGTGATCTATTGCTGATCACATTCTGCCCTACTTTCCCATCAATTTTACTTCTTTGGCACATTGATCAAAAACCTAAAAAGACTGCAGATGTTGGAAATCAGAAATAAAAAGAGAAAATGCTAGAAGTACTGAGCAGGTCAGGCATCCTTGGTGGAGAGAAGATCTGAAACTTTAATTCTGCTTCTCCCTCCACAGATGCTGTCTGACCTTCTCCTTCCCGTGTTTCCTATTTTTATTCCAGGTCGTTGAATTGTTATTGGACTAGAACTTTGAGGAAATATTTGGAAAATAACATAGGAATAGCATGCCAGCTTGTGTGGTAAAACGGTTAAGAAAATTCACGCTTTCAACTTGTATTTTATGCACAAGTTTGTGTGCCAGTTCAGCAATCCATTGCTTTGGTAACATAGCCCCACCCCATGGACTGTTCACAGCATTTATGGCATATCAGAACCAACTTCTTTATGCACAGTTTTAAGCACTAGAACCAAAAAAATGCAGCATTTATAACATGCTATTTTAATAGTATTTTTGTCTTCTACCAGAAACCTGCATTCATTTCTCTAAATCCTTAAAAGCATTTTCATGACATCAGATTGTGTCACAAAATACTTGAGCTCCCACTATTAGATTTCTTAAAGTGTATAAAATTAAGGTTTAGTGCCTTCAAAAAGATTTTTTGAAGACTCTGGCCAGTTAGAGTAGTGACCAGTGAATTCTTGTAAAACTTCCTGGTAATGCCATTTGAGGAATTCCCAGGTACTCATTGGTGGTATCAGAAGCAGTTATTTAGAAAAATCAAGTAACAGGTTGATGAAAAATGTTGCCCATTCTTCTCTCTGGGGTGTATATACATTTGTGGGTGAATGGGATGAGGAACAAGTCAGTAGAGCAACCTTATTGTTAGAGTGGTGGCTGAGTGATTCAGAAATTGTTCAAATCCCACTGACCAGCAGGGAAGTCAATCTGGCTGGTTGTGGGCTGATAGCATTTTATAAATAAAATAAAACTTTTCTCTCAAATCTGGAGGAGAAAGAATCCTCCACTTTTAGCTGGTCTGGCCTTTATGTGACTGACACTAAATACCCTTGAGGCAAGTAAGGATGAGACTTGATACTAACTCAAGAAAATCACTGCATTCTGAGATGTTTCACTAATATTACAAGCAAAGCAAATACTGCATTTGTCCATCAGAATTTCATGTATGATCCAAACTGGTAGGATTTTTGGTCCCATTTACTGATAGTCCTTTCTTATCAAGCAGCTTTAAGCCTATCAAATTAGAAACCTCAGTGATTTACATTTTATGACAGTGGTTTTCAGTCTGTCTTTCAGCAACCTACTTTACCCAAGTTCTCAGGTCTACAGAGTGGCATTTATTTAAAGGAGCTGAGATAGCAGCCCATTTTTGTTTTAAAATATCTCATGGCCTACCTGGGTGTTGCATCCCCTGCTTTGAAAGTCAACATTTTGTAACATTTACATTTTTTAATATTGACTTTATGTGGGGAGAAACCTTTTTCATTTGGCCAAGTCGGGTTGATGCATCATTAGCGCTTGCATGTTCATTTGTACTTATTTTCAACTACTTGCTTTTCTTTGTGCTTGTTATTTTATATATAGACCTGTTGTAAGAGTGACTGCTTAAAAAAAGTCATTTCCTCTTCCCTTGAGAGATTCTTTTACAGTACTTGGGAGAGAAAATAGTAATCTTGTGTTTCAATTCCTCAAGAAGCCTGTATGTTTATGTGTGCAGATATGATCCAATCACCTGATTTGCAATCAATTTAAAGATAGAACAACCATACACTAAGGGCTGGAGTTGATCTTAAAAACTAGTATAAAACCTAGAAGAAATATTACAGAAAATAATGTTTAGAGATTACTTTGAAAATCACATGTTCTTAAGCTTTTGTACACTTTCCATTTACCAACTGCTAAGCCACCTGGTATAGCATCCTTAATTGATTAGTGCATTTTTCCTCATGTTCTTGCAGTTTCACAAACTGCAATATTCCTGCAAGCCTGCAGTTTTGCTTTTGTATAAGCACTTGTCTTTAAGACTAATTAGTTGCAGTACATGGATTTGAGGAGCTGCTGGTGGTCAGTTCACTGCAGTTCATGGCCAAGCCATTATGCTGAAACCTCAACAGCTCCCGTATTGCTTGTTGGTTGCTGCCATGATGTAAGCATGCTCTATAATGGAGGAAACTGGTATACTTCTGAAATCCAAATTCCACCCTCAGCTTGGACTTGATTGTAAGCTAAAGGTGAACATTGGGAAATATAGACTAAATGGATGTTTAGATTAATTTACATTAAAGTTTAAAAGTAAGTATTTAAATGATTATGTTGGTGCATATTTTGTGTTTTATCATCTTATCCTTTTTTTCAGCTAAAATGGGAAAGAAACAAGGTAGCAAGACAAAAAAGTCTGAAGATGTTCAGCCTGAAGAATATATTGTTGAAAGAGTCTTAGACAGACGAGTTGTACAAGGAAGAGTTGAATACCTTTTGAAATGGAAAGGTTTTACAGAGTAAGGATCTTTACTGTGAAGGCAATCTGTTACTCTGTTTGAAAGTTCACTTTCTGTTTTAATGTTGGATAGTGAAATGGGCATACTTCTAAAAATCTAGTAATCTGCAAAATGTATTCGTTTGGAAACGAAATCAAATTTGGTAACGCTGTCATAATTTTAAGGTACCACACTGGCACTAATACATGTTTAAAATAACCCCAAATCATTTGATAGCTTCTGTTGTGCCTGTGGATATTTGACCTTAAAATTCAATGTCCATTGACATTGTGTTTCTTTCATGTTGCAGGATTATTGAGTGGAAGTGGTTTCACAGTATGTTGCAGTACATGGTGCTGTGAAATCCTTTCTTGTGTGAAGACAGATTCCACAGCACTGAGGGAAATGAACCAAGCTACTAATAACACTTTAAAAAGTTGCACGCGGATCATATTTATTCCAATTTGCTTAAAAGAAATGTTCATGTAGTCAAAATGGTATAATTGAGCCATGCACTCCAGATGCAACATCTGGCTCCCATAAATCTTAAATTTGAGATAATATCAAATTGGTGGGTTGGTCGAGAGAGATTAAATACTTGGGAGGACCAGTGGATTTCAGGAGGACATTTAATAATCTTGTTGAATAGACAAATAATCAGCATGTGAAGTACAAAATGAATAAGTAAGAGAATACTCTTTGATTGGAGGAATAGAGAGATCGCATTTGGAGGACAAAGGTCTGGGGATAGAGACACAAAAAGATTTCACAGAAATGCATCAGTCCCCAAAAGTTGGGTTGCAGATTAGTAAGGCCATTTTGGGAAATGAACAAACAAAGCCTTAGGGATAAAATTTAAGGGGTAGAATTAAAAGTAGCTAAATTATGTTAAATCTGTATCATGACAGACTATTTTTGGAGTACTCCCTACAGTTCTGTTTGCCATGTAAGAAGAATATAAAAGCACTGGAGAGGATGCAGAGAATGCTTAAGTATTTTACCAGAAATATGAGGATAAAGATCCCAGGAAGGGATGAACAAACTGGTTTTGTTTTCTGTTGAGGTAGGGGGTTGCTGAGGAGTAATAGATCTTTAAAATCCTGTCATAATTTTAAGAAAGAAAGGTTACACCTTGATTATGTTATTCCCAATTAAGATAGTTATCAAGAAGGCTAATAGAGAATCATGTGACTGATGGTGACATGGAACTTGATTGAAGGGAATAGTGTTGATGCATTAAAGTGGAGAATCAAATGAGGAAGATGGAATAGAGGGCAATGCTGATAGATTTAGATGAGGAAAGAGGCTCAGGTGGATTGGTTGGGTTGAATGGTCTATTTCCACACCTTATCCTATGTAATTATATTTGGTTCTGTTCCTAAAGGACAGGGAATAAAGATGTCCTTTGATAAAGAGTTATGGCACTTGTACAACAGTGCTAGTGTTAAACTGAGATTCAGATTTCGTATTCTTTTATCATTCAATTCATAAAATGTCTATTCAACACTAAAATCAGGTTGGTGTCGCTAATGGAGTCAAGTGTACCTAATATTCCAATGCACAATAAGATTCGAGCTTTTTCAGTAATCCTTTTTGTACCATGTACACTTCCAGCAGGTCTTTGATAGTACAGTAACTTTCCAGTAGCTTAGTGTCTGCTGTTGATTGTTTAGGCACTTTAAATCTAAAAGTGAATGTTCATCTCACATTTATCCCAGGAATGTCATGTGAGCTTCCAATTTGAATGCATTTTTTAATTGGCCTTAATGAATATAAAAGGAATAAAGATTAAACCGCCATTGTACAGTAAGTGAATTATTCTGTTTATAAAGGGGACGAATTATGTCGTCAATTCTTGAATGCTATTCTTATTTTTAAAGGCACTAAATATCTTTTGGCTATATTGCCATATTAGTAGGAGTTTAGTTTTATCAAGGTTAGAGTCTAAGGGGTTGGGTGTGTACAGTGCATGTAGATAAAACATGCCATGTACTTGAGAGGGGTACAGTGAAATTGGATTTATTTCTAATATTTTGTATCCATTGTTCTTTGCATTTTTGTTCTGAATAACTGACTTGGGCACAAATTCAACATGGTTATCCCATGCAAAGAGAACATTGGTAGGACTTGCACTTTGTGCTTTTACTTTTATTTTCAATCTGCTTGATCTAATGGCATTCATGGTATTTTGAGTAAGCATTTACTTTAATATGAATCTGTTTTAGTGCTGACAATACGTGGGAGCCAGAGGACAATTTGGATTGTCCAGAATTGATCCAGGAGTTTCTAGATTCCCAAAAGGCCACCAAGGAGCGTACTGATGGATTCAAACGAAAATCTGTCTCTGAAAATGAGAGTGAAGAAAACAAGCCAAAAAAGAAAAAGGATCCAGTAAGGGACTGTTTTTGTACTTATGCTTTCAGAACTGAATCAACCGATGCAATTAGCATTTATTTCATGGGTCTAAAGTGATAGAAATTATCTTTGGCTTTCATTGTCAAACTGTCCTTTACTGCACTATTTCTCACCCAAGAAGACAAATAATAACTATGCTCCTTAGCCATGTCTCTAGTGTATAGTTGATGGGTGCACAAGATTGGTCTGTATTGATGTACTTTGGGCCCTCGGCATTTAGTTATTCCCATTCCACCTCACCAGTGAGAAACTAGTCAATTGGGAAGAATGTAGCAGATGGTATAAATTCATGTTATGAGTCTGCTGCCAATTTACATCTTATTACCACCTGCTTAACACCATAGCTAATTTGATTTATTCTTTTTACTTTTGAAACTTGGAAATTTGGAGTTGTACATGAATTTTAAAATTTTACTGTGTTTATTTTCTCACTTTTTATGGTGAAATTAACAAGTCACCAGTAGTGTGTTTAAAAGATGCATTTAAAATAAAACATGAATGCAGAGTTGAGATACGAGACTGCAGATGCTGGAATCTGGAGCAATAAACAATCTGCTGGAGGAACTCAGCGGGTCAAGCAGCATCTGTGGGGGGGGGGGGGGGGGGGGGGGGAGATGAAATTGTCGATGTTTCTGGTCTAAACCCTTAATCAGGACTGAAAGTGGACAGGGAAGATGGCCAGTATAAAGAAGTGATTGGTGGACTGAGGATGGATGAAGTATGATGGGCAGATGGAGCCAGATTTGGGTGGGGGGGGGGGTGGTGGGGATGGTGGGGGTGGAGTTGGGAGATGAAAGGTGGAGGCAGGCCAAAAAAAAAAGCCGATAGGGCCAGGTGGGAGGGGAGGCTGACGGTGGAAGCAGCTAGGAAAAGCAGGAACATAAAGGCCACCAATGTTGGAATCTGATAAACAAGGAAAGTGATGATGGAAACCATTAAAGGCAAAGTAAGCAGATTGAACCAGGTGGGGAGTGGTGAATCTGGTCAGTAAATTGCATGGGTAGGAGGTGGATAAAAATGGGTGATTGGGGATCTGGAGGGGGAACAAAAATGGAAGGACTGGGGATGGATCAGAAGTTGGTGGGGGGTTGGGTTGTAGATTACCCAGGTGGAATATAAGGTGTTGTTTCTCTAGTTTGCGTTGGGTTTCATCCTGGCAATGGAGAAGGCAGAAGACAGACAGATTGGTGTGGGAATAGGAAAGGGAGTTAAAATAGCATGCCACCAGGAGCTCAGGATGGCCATTGCAGAGTGCAGGTGCTCTGCAAATTAGCCAATTAGTCTGTGCTTGACCTTGCTGATGTAGGGGAGGCTACATTGGGAGCACTGATTGCAGTGGATGACATTGGAGGGGGTGCATGTGAATCTTTCACCTGAAAGGGCTGTTTGTCTCTGGATGGTGGTGAGGGAGGAGGTACAAGAACAAGTGTTGACCTCCTGTGGTTGCAGTGGAAAGTGCCAAGTGTCAGGGAGGGTTGAGCAGACCAAGGACTTGTCAGGGGAGTGGTCCCTGTCAAATGCAGGAAGGAGTGGGAAGGAGAAGATATGGCTAGTGGTGGTTTCTCGTCGCTGGTGGAATGCAGAATGTTTAAAGTTGCATTCTAAAGTTAGCTGAGGTGCAAAGAGATTGAAAGGATTGAAGACTATTCTAAAAGTTACAGTGGTGTTGGGAAGAAAGGTATGCTTTGCCATCAGTGGTGACAAGGATGAGGGAAGGGCTAAAGTTAAACTTTTCTGCATTGTTTTTCTTGTCTAAAACATTGAGGGGCAGGATGCTAATGATCAAGTAGATTTCCATTTTAGATTTGTTACATATTAGTTCAGGTAGTAAAGGTAACAGTGAAGTTATGAAAATTAATTGTGGTTAGAAGCTGGCCAGCAAGACATTTTAATTCTAAATGTTGATCTGGTTGGAGGCAAACATACATGGTGACAGATGTGGTTTGTGGTTTTCAACTTGATGATAAGTCAGAGCAGCTACCATGGTTTTACATGGTCTTAATCAGCTTGCAAAAGTATCTGACATGGAGCTAATGAAAGATTAATAGTTTATGCCCAGAGCGGAGAATTATGTGTGATAATGGAATTGGAGCAGAAGAGCCAAGCATTGGGAAAATTCACTTGGCTACATTTGTGCTGAAGGATGATGCGGAGGAAATATTTTTCTTGTACCTTTTTCCCAACCAACAATTGCACTTTCAGCAGGCTGGGTCCTATACTTTGAAATTTTCTCTTTAAGCTGCTCTGCCTCTCCATCTTGCTCTTTGACAGAATTGTTATTTGCTTCTCTTAATATGAGCTCCTTTGGTTTTGGCCAATTTCTTCACTCCCTTCGCCTATTAATGTCTCTGAAGAAAATTGAAATTCAGAGAGAGAGATTTATAATTGAGGTATTCAAGGACAGTTTAACGATAGATAATTTTGCAACTCCAGGAGTAATTTAAGTAAAATTTTGCAAAATGGTCAATTATTTTTGGATTAATCATATTTTTAATTAAAGTTAAAACTCTGCAGCAAAATAAATAAAATAGTTGCTACACTCAAGGGGACAATCCTGTAGAGTTGCTCACTGGAAGCAAAGTATTTGGCTGATTGCACCCAGTATTTCTGAAATTGAGTGGAATTAGATGGGACAATATGCTGTTTTGGGAGGGTAGGGGGAAGGGTTTTGAGACCTCATTTATGGTACTCACAATGAAGAATATTCTTGTTTTGCAATCTGTGCAACATAAAATCACTAAATTTACTCATGGAATGATGGATTGACAATTAAAAACAACAACGTTGGCCTTTATTTCCTTGAATTTCGAATAGATATGATCTCATTGAAGTGTACAAGACTGGGAAACTATTTACAAAGTTTTTCTTTTGCTGGGTGGTCCAGAACACAGGCATGGTCTCAGGATAAGTGTCAGTTATTCAAGTACTAAGATGATAAATCTTCTATGGAGAGAGTTCTAGAGCATTAACTATGTTAGGACCAAGAAATGCTGGTGTAGGGTAGATATGATGAAGCAATAAGTTTGGTGATTGTCAGGCAGTGGAGTTGGAAGTAAGTGGTTCATCAGATATAAGTTACCTTGAGTGGGAATTCAGACATAAATCTCATGGATTAGAACCCTTCTTTGGGTGGTGGGGAGACACAGCAGAAGGATTTGATATGAATAGTTGGTTGATAAATTATGCTTCTGAATTATCATCTGAAGTTAATGAATTATGAAATCATTTGATATTCCATGCTTTATGTGAAGATAGATTATACCCCTGAGTTTGATGTCCTCAACCTTAAATAGTGGGGTGCAATAGTTAGGGCATTATTTAACTTGATGGGAGGAACCTCGAAAATATAAGGGAAGCTGCTGAAGTGTTGGAATGGGGAAATGGCACTGTTCTTTTCCGAAGGTCACATGGTGATGGTAACATGGGTGGCTTTTTTTTAAGAAGGAAGTGGTCAGAAGATGTTGAAGTGGAAAAACCATAAGGTGGAAAGTTATGCTAGGTGTCTGGTAGTTTATTTTTGCTAGGATTAAGCAAGAGTGGAAGAACAGTGCAATCTGAAGAAAGGGATTAAACTGATTGTTTACCTTAAAACAACCAAGTGCCATCACTTGGTAAAAGATTTGTGGTCATTTAAACAAGAAGGTTGCATGGACTTTGAGTTAGTAAAATGGAAAAGAGAAGAATGTTGAGGGAGAGATGGAAAATAGTTCCTTGAATAGAAAGTGCAAGAATTTGGGAGTGGATTTAAAATAACACGTAATGGCTTATTTGAACATCAGAACGCAAGTTGATCATTTGATATGCTGAGCTTGTTGTTGCTTGTGTCTGATCTGCTCTGTAATTCCATATACCTGCCTTTTCTTTATATCCCTTGATACCTTGGATGATATAGATGTATCAATCTTAGAGTAGTTTCTAATTTTATTTCTATCATTTCTCATCTTTGAAGGAGACTTAGAAATCTCTTACTCCACCTGCATAGAAGTTGAGGGGTCTGGTTCCAATATTTGGATCATGACTGTAGTCTTAGATTCTCCAAGCATTGCATAGTTTGTGTCTACGTTTTTTATTTGATAACTTTGATCAAATTACTCCATGTCTTTCTGAATTCCAAGGAATACAACCCCCTTTTTTGTTAATGTTTTTTGATTTAACCATAGAAGAATAGGTATCATTCTAGTGAATCTATGCTACACTTCTGCCATTGCTAATACAGTGTGCCCCATGTTACGGCAGTTTAGGTAATGGAAATTCATCCTTATGGAATTCACAAATTGCTACCAAAAGAATTGAAATTCAGAACACAAATTCACTGTTATAGAATATGTGAGAAAAATATTTAAATAAACACATTGGGAAAGAAACAAATTTTGTCAAGGGTTTGCGTTATGGAAAATTGTGATATGGACGGTTTTTAAGCAATCAACCACTCTGTAACATGGGGCTATACTGTATGTCCTTGCTCAGGATGAACCTAGAACTGCCCAGGACTTTGGCTGTGATCTAACCAAAGCTGGTTAACTTGAGTAAGATTAGTGCAGAGGAGGACATGAAAATGACTAGAAGGTATACTGGTTGTTCCAGTTATTGTAAATTACTGTCTGAAAATGTATTGTGGCATTTTCTGTTTCAAAATTGGATGGCAAATTAGATACAATCTCTTTTAATCATGTCTATAGCTGAATGCATCTCTCTGGCTGCACTCTTCATTCAAACCCAAATCACTTTTCCTGAGCAGCAACTCCAATACTGCTAATTCACTTGTCTTTGGACCACCTTGGGTATTTTGCATGACTTTGTATAGTCTGTCTTTTGCTACTTTTGTTTTCTACAACTTTAGTTGATGAGGAATGCAAATGTGTAACTTTTTTTTCTCTGAAGAGTGATAATCAGCCAAGAGGTTTTGCAAGAGGATTGGAACCAGAACGCATCATTGGTGCAACTGACTCAAGTGGTGAATTGATGTTTCTGATGAAATGGTAAGGACTATGTTGTGAGTTAGTCTAGTTCTCCATTTATGTTGAGAATTAAATTTCTTTCTTGACCCATTTTTATCTACTTTGTTTTTTTTTTAAACTGTTATATCTGATGGCTAAGGCTAATAGACAGAAGTACTAACTTATGAAGAAATCTCAGTGCAGAGATGAAAAATAAAGCCTGGTGCTTTTTATCCAGTGAAATTCTGCAGCACTATGGCAGAGAGAGTAACTAGAAGGTTTGTAGTACAGTTTCGTGTACCGGCTAATGTGAAAATGGCATACATTCATGGCGCTTTTTGAGGGATAAACAATATTTTCATTTATATTTTTCTCTCCTCCTTTGTTCTTGTGAATACAATGTGTATCAAAATGTATTTGTTAAACATGGAGAAACTAGAGTTCACACTTCTGAAATGTTGCTGTGCAACTAGATGGCAAATGCCCAACTAACTACCCTATACATGACAGAAACATAAAATACTGGAAAGACTCAACAGATGAGGCAGTATCTGTAAAAAGAAATGTTGACTGTTTTTCCTTTGACAAATGTGGTGTGACCTGTAGTCTTTCTATTATTTTCTGTTTTTCTTTCAGATTGCCAGCATCCACAGTTTTTATTCATGATATTTTATTTCTTTAATGACCTATACACAAGTTTGATGGAAATTGCAAAAATGAAGCCATAACCATAACTCCATTACCTTAAAATTTCTGAATGCCTGAAAGAGGGATAGATGCAGAAAAATGTGCTGCATAATGAACTGCTTAGACACAGACTAGAATTCCTACATCTTGATTTGTGGCTTTGCTGAATTAGTTCATCTTGAGAGAATGCAATTTAGATGCAAGTAGAATATTCGGTGGTAGATTGTTGCAGTTGATTTTGTTTTCCTTGGTCAGGTTGAGGGGAAAGCTCCCTGTTCTAATCACTATCCAGTATGAGAATGAAATTAGTGGATTACTTGGGTGACTGCCCTTGTGAAACTGTATATCCAGGAAAATAATCTATATGGGTACATGAATTAGAGATTGGAAGGGGAAAGGTCACAATAGGATTTGAAAACAAGTATGTAAAATTGAGCCGTCAGAGATCAAAAGGCAAGAGTGAGGGGTGACAGGATTGATTAATGAGTCAGAACATGAGTAGCAGATTTTTGGATTACTGTGCTAATGGAGCTAAGGCAGAAGTGCATTAGAATAGTCACATATAGGTATAACTAATATTGAGGGGGTTTCAGCATCAGATGCTGTGACATTGTGGACTCTGTTACAGATGTGGAAGTGGGTGTCCTTGAAAGAGTGGGAAAGATTGAAATCTCAATTCGGAAGAAAAGGCGATGCAAGGTTATGAACAGTTACTATACCAGATAATTGTCATGGTCAGGGGTGGTGTCACTGGCTCAAGAGTGTGTTGCAGATACTGAAAACAATGGTTTTAGTTTAACATTTGACCAGAGAAAATTTCTTTTCATCTGTTGCATAATGTTGTACCATTCTGAAATAATGAAAGCGTTAAAGAGAGGTGGCAATATAGAATTGGGATTACATAGAGGTAGTACATTGTTGTAAAATAGGAGCTAACCAAAGAAAGATACTTGGACAGGAGATGCAAGTATGGGCATAGAAGGGAAGTCATCACAAATAATTTTCTAGCTGTGAATGGATAATTGAGAATGGAACCAGACAATGTGGGCCCACAAGCTGAGTAACAGTAGTGAGAGATGGTGTGGTTGACAGTTAAAAAGGAACTAGTGGATTACCTTGGTCCAGAATCATTTGTCCCTCACTCTTTCAACTTGAAGCACGGCAGGCAATAATACTGGTTGGATATGGCTTTGGTGGGAGCAAAGGAGTATGGAAGTGGCTCATCTAGGGATTGACTGAATTTAAATAGGTGTCTATATGGAGGCAAAATCTAAGAGAACAGCAATTCTAAATGAATTGTAGAATTGATATACATAGGGGAAATTAATCAGCACATTGTACATTCAGCCAATTCCATCTTGGCTGAAGGCTAAAATGAAAGCAAAATACATGTCCAGACTTTTGGGAGATAGTAAGATTTTCAACTAATTTTAAGGTCTCAATGGATAAATGTAATCATTTTTTAAAATGTTTTGTTTATACTTAAATTTGTCTGTTTTGAAATTTGTTACTGCAGAATCTACATGGTATGTGGATGAAGGAAGTTTCAATATTTTGAGCACCTTTGGGTTTGATTTTTACTGTTTCATTTTAGCTAAATTCAAAACAGATGATTAAAGTTTAAAAAATATGTCACTCTCAATAGCTAGTATGATTGTGATTGGGCATAGATAACCAAATAGTGGGGATATTACCAATTTTTTTTCAGTGGGAAGGATATTACCATCTATAATGGAAAATATATTTTATTTTCATGAAATAAAGCCAGAACTCAGATACCCACATTCACTATATTCATGACAAAGTTAAATGCACAAAGACGAGAAAATAAATTGTAAATAGGCTAAAAAAAGATATAGATCTTTGTCTATTATCTGCCCAGTGGAGTATAATGTGGAAAATTGTGAAATTGTTAATTTTGACAGTAAAAGCACAAGCATATTATCAAAATGGTGAGAGATTACAATGGTTTGAGATACAGAGGGATCTGGGTGTTCTAGTACACGATTTGCAAATGGCCAGCATATAGTTGCAGCATATAATGTGAAAAGCTAACAATGTTACAGAAGATCCTGATGAGTCTTGGAAGTTTCCTCTTGTGAGAGAATCTGAACTAGAGGGTCACTGTTTAGGAAGGAAGGAATTGCACATTTTAAGATGCAAGGTGATTTTTTTTGCGAGTATTGGGTTTTTGGAATTCTTCCTCGAAGGCTGGTGGAAGCACCATTTCAATGGAATTGGAGTGCGCTTGGTTTTTGGAACAGTTCAAACTGTGAAACTGATCAAGCAATGCAAATTCAATGAGTCTGCTGTTGTAATGCAGCTACTGAATTGAAACTTTGAAACTTGGATACTTGATTAGGTTCTTTGATGCCATTTGACTTGTATGTTAAAGCCACAACTATTCTAGGCCCTCAGTTTATACCTATGAAACATGATGTGATCATGAAATAACTAATCAACTCAACTTGCAGCTAAACATTGTGTAAACATTTCTCATTTGACTCCCCATTAGGAAGGATTCTGATGATGCAGATCTGGTCCCATCCAAGGAAGCCAATGTTAAGTGTCCACAGGTTGTGATTGCATTTTATGAAGAGAGATTGACATGGCATTCCTATTCTACAGATGATGAGGAAAATTAACTGCAGGATGCACTATAACTGAAGGATATTGTGGAGAAATTTTGAGTCTATTCATGTTCGGATGTACTGTTACTGCCCCAAGTTTTAAAAACCTGCGCTTGAAGTATAAAGTTCAGTTTGTTTATGCCCATTGACTGCAAGTGATTTGAACCGACCTGTGCATTGAACCTGGAACATTGGGATACATTGATTAAATGCGTAAATATCAAACGTACTTTTGATTCATTTTATTGGCGGTAATTTAGTCTTGTTTACCAAGAAAATTGTTTGCGCATCATCAAAAGCTTGTACTAAATCTGTCATGAGGATTTGAGGTTAGACTCCATTCACCATATTATCAATTTTTTTGTGTACCTGTTTGCTTACATTGTCAAGTTTTTAAAAACTAAACTGCAAGTAGGAAAAGTAACACACAGGCTTCATCTGAGCAAGTGTTTAAGTTCCAACTTGCAGTATCTTTGGCTCAGCAAATTATTCTGGCTATTTTAATTACTTTAATATCCTGTTTCTAAAGTCACTGTTGTAAAGTTTCATTGGTATTTGTAAATGTGTGATTTTAAAATATAACTTGACGTGCACTATTTCTATGGAATTGGAGCTCGCTTGGTTTTTGGAATGGTTCAAACTGTGAAACTGATCAAGTAATGCAAATTCAATGAGTCTGCTGTTATGCAGCTGCTGAATTGAAACTTGGATACTTGATTAGGTTCCTCGATGCCATTTGACTTGTATGTTAAAGCTATAACTATTCTAAGCCCTTGGTTTATACCTATGAAACATGATGTGATCATGAAATAACTAATCAACTCAACTTCTGCTCTAATGCTGAGCTGACGCAGCAACATACTCAAATTACAGAATTCTGACCAGCTTTGGAACATGGGTTAATTTTGAAACCTGAACTATTTTTATTTATAAATTCAGATTTTATTGTTTTTCTTTGAGTACTTGTATGTGTATTGCCTAGGTTCTTTAGTAATGTTGATTAGTTTCTTGTTAACTGCTGAGGAAAAAAATGTTTAATAAAACTATTTTGTCTTTTTGAATACAAATTTTTTCTCTTTATTGCATACATTCAAGAAGTGTCTGGAGCTAAAGATGGGAGTTCTATTCCTTGTAAGATCATCAAACATTCCTGGCATAATATGCAGTAGTGGGTGAAAAATTGGATGGAACACATTTTCTGAGCTGTATCTTGTGCATCACTCAATTCCAGAATGTTTTATCAGCTCCCTCCCTAATGGCCCTCATTCATCTATTAGCCTGTTGGCTCCAACAGCATTGTCACCTAGATAATTTTGGTCTCCACCCTACAGAAACTTACAACACATTTGTTTTCTCAATTCTGCAATCTTAGTGAAGGGTCATTATCCTTTCTCTGCATGGAATGCTGCCTGACATGCTGAGTGTTTCTAGCACTTGTTCTAGATCAGTTTAGATTGAGTTAATAGAGCTATAAATCTGCTGCAGAATCTCAATGATTACAGCATTGAAGGAGAACATAAAATAGGGAGCAGGAGTGGGCCATTGGTCCTTTGTGCACTCTTCACCTTTCAATAAGATAATGGTAGTTATGTTTTGGCTGGGGTGCTATTAGGCAATCAATCAGGACAGACCAAGTGTCGGTGTCTTTACTCACAGGGCCTGTAAAGGGAGACTCCAGTAAAAGGCAAATTTCTATCGAGTTTGTGGGCCTTTCCTTGTGTTTGTTGTTGATCTAGTATTTCTACACCTGTGGAGTAACAGTTGATTAATTAGCTAATATGGGAAAATTTAAGGTATCAAGTGTACTGACTAAATATCTTTGATTCATGTACCGCAATGAGAGATTTGTGTACCAGTCGCATCTCTAGTCTAACCCAAATTCACTTTCCATTTGTGTGCATTTTACTGGCATTTTGAACTCTAGCTCATTACTTGTGTCTCTTTTCACTCTACAGGCCCCCTTCTTTAACGTCTGATCAATCTCATCTTTGCATCCCCACATTCCTATTCCAATCCATTTTTACCCCTTTACCTTTCTGTCACTATTCAGGCTTCAAATTATTTTTGAGAAGCTCATTGTTTAAACTACCTTGGCATTTTCTGAAAGCCCATTATATTACCAATCATTGCCACATTGAGCAGCATTTCATACTGTGCATCTGCTGGGGTCTAATTTCACTAACATCCACAATTTGAGTACTGCCTGTTGTTCTGTTCACCATATTAAAGGAAAAAATATTCTGAAGAGGATACGGAGGAGATTTATAAGGATGTTGCTACATCTGGAAAACTTTGAGGAAGATTGGATGGGTTCTTGAGGTGGATGGTAGGATTAGAGATGGAAGGTAGGAAATTTTTCATCCACAAAGTGCCAGGAGTCTGAAACACTGCCTGAAATTGTCAGAAACCACATTTAAAAATCAGAAGTGTAACTGGGGAGTTGTAATCTGCTGTTGGTATTGGGCTAGGTAGTTTATTGGCCATTGTGGACACAATGGGCTTAATGGCCTTTGAAAATAGCAGTGCTGTGCAGAAATTTACCAAGTATGATAGAAATTATAGCGGTTCTCTTGTATCCCAGATTCTACCTGATTCCTACCTGACAAATATTAATTCAATTCCCTTCAAGGTTAAACTTTAGTCGCCACCTCTAATTATTTGCAATGAAGAGCCGTTGAGCTTCTTGGAGAGTTCAGCTCAGGAAATGTCCACCTTGCAATCCTAGTTCCCTATTCTCCCACCAGTGGAGTCGATCTTTCACTATATACCCACAATTATGTCCAAATTTTGCCCAGATTTTAAAGGTTCACAGTGTTGCTCCCACCCACCAATGTTAATGTTTCCACTTTTGCAGGAAATATTGGTCTCAAATCTATTCAACACCCGTCTTTCTCCTTGTGTCCATGGTCCTAATTTGCCAATTGATTTGCAAGTCTATGCCATGAATTCATGTGTCCTTTGTTCCACACCTGAATTATCCTAAGTCATCAGGATCTCTGTTTTGTAATTGCACCTCAGTGGTTCACCCTGAGATGTTTTCCTTAAAGGCATTGTATCAAATCAGAATTGTTTCTTTTGCTTTACAGGCCTCTTGATATTTACAGCATTTTCTGTACATTTTATCTTCTTATTTTGTTACATTACAATAAACATGAGCCTGACTGGAAAAACTCGAGAGCTCAGAAGTTTATCTAATAAACAGTAATGTGTATTTGGAGCTTTATCCTTTACAATTCAGGTCCCAAATGGATAATGCCACAAATGAAACTACATTGTCATCTTTTCTAGATCAACTCATTTACTTTCAGTATCGCCGTTTTCAGCACAAGAAAAAAAGATTTTAAGGTATAGAAAATAGGGAAGAGGGGAGGAAAGAATAACAGGAACAATCCAGTGAAGTGTATGGCAAGGGAGATTAAATGACAAAAGGAGGATCAAAGGGAAAGCAATAGGATAAGTAAAGAAACGAGATGGCTCAGAAAGAATAAATGGAAAAAGCAAAATCATTATCTAAAATTGCCTGTAATAAGATGAGGTGCTTATGTTGAACTTCACTGGACAGAGAGATCAGAGCGTGAGTAAGATACAGAGTTTAAGTGACCAGTGATCAGAAGCTCATTCTCATACTTTCACAACGTGTACACCTAATATTCATTTACTTTTCCCAATGCTTGAGGACCAAGTGCAAAGGCTTTGATGAAGGAGGCTGAGAAGTGACAAGGTATAGTAGGTCAAGGTATGGTCTTTCCTTTTTTTAAGCCAGTAGTATAGAAATGGCAGTCAGTGGAGTGGGATGCTACTGTGAGATGAGGGAGAAGTCAAGCACCCCTGATAACTATCTTTGCAGAAGTGTGTCCAGCTGCAGCTCCTCTCAAACCGCATCGATTGGTTGAAGCAGCAGTTGGACTTGCTGAGGATCATACCAAGAAAGCAGGAAGTGTTATAGACAGGAGTTTCAAGGAGGTGATCACACAACAGGTTCAGCCAAATAGGTGGGTGACAGCCAGGAGGGGAAGGCAAGTAGTGCAGTAGTGGTGCCTGTGGTTCTTTTCTAACAGTAACCTTTTTGGATACTGTTGGGGAATGGCCTCTCGGGGGAAAGCAACGGCAGCAGCCAAATCAGTGACTCTGTTGTAGAACAGGAAGGGTCGAAGTGTAGACAAGCGGTAGTGACAGCATACTGTATAGTCAGAGGCACAGACAGGTGTTTCTGTGGCCATGAGTAAGACTCCAGGATGGTATGTTGCCACCCTGGTGCCAGGGTCAAGGATGTCTCTGAGCAGGCACAGGACATTCTGAAAGGAGAGAGTGAGCAGCCAGAGATCATGGTGATATTGGTACTAACAACAAAGACAGGAAGAGAAATGAGGTCCTGCAAAGTGATTATAAGCAGTTAGGCAAAAGCAGGACCTCTAGGGTTGTATTCTCAGGATTACTCCCTGTGCCACGTGCTAATGAGGGTAGGAATGGGAGGATAAGGCAAATGAATGTTTGGCTGAAGAGCTGGTGCAGGTAGGAAGACTTCAGTTATTTGAACCACTGGGATCTCTTCTGGGGCTCTGGTGACCTGTACAAGAAGGACGGATTGCATCTGAATGAGAAAGGTTTGCTGGTGATACTAGGGGAAGTTTAACTTAGTCTGGCAGGGGAAAGGGACCCAAAGCAGTAGTGTATCAGATGAGAAAGTGAAGGCAAATATAGAGCTCAAAGCAAGCAAGTCCAGTAGGCAGGCCTGGCAGGAACAGGACAGGGAGTGGGGAAGGTCTGGTAGGCTAAACTGCATTCCAAGTACAGCCTCACCAAATACGAAAAGCCTCCCAGGTAAGGCAGATGAACAAGAAGCCTCATAAGTAAGGGATATGTGATTGTGATATAGCTATTACAGAAACATGGTCGGGCAACAGGCAGGACTGGCAGCTCAGTGTTCTGGGGAACCGATGCTTCTGGTGTGACAGAGGTGGAGGTAAGAGAGGAAGGGCAGTTGCACTATTGATTAGGGAGAACATCACAGTAGTACTTAGAGAATATCCCATTTGGGTGGGGGGGGGGGGGGAGCGACATCCAGTGAGACCACATGAGTAGAAGTAAAAATGGGGTGATTACTTTCTTGAGACTATACTATAAACTCCCCTATAGCGAAGAAGTTTGTCTAAGGTTACAGCAAGATAAAGATCAAATGGGAAAGTTGGGCCAAGGAATGGCAGATGGAATTTAACTTAGGTATATGCAAAGTAATGCATATTAGGAAGTTAAAGCAGGACAGGACAGGACAGGACATACACAGTGGATGGCAAGGCCTTGGGGAATGTTGTAGAACAGAGAGACCTAGCAGTACAAGTACATAGTTTTCTGAAAGTGGCAGCACAAGTAGACAGGGTGGTGAAGAAGGTATGTGGCATGCTCACCTTCACTGACTGAGGCTATGATCATAAGAGTTGGGATGTCATGCTGCAGTTGTGCACAGTGTTGATAAGGCTGCACTTGGAATATCGTTTGCAATTCTGGTCACCGCACTGCAGAACAGATGTGATTAAACTTGAGTGGGTGTTGAAAAGATTCACAAGGATGTTGCCTGGATTAGAGGGCTTGGGTTGTAAGGAGAGATGGAATAGGCTGTGTCTGTTTTCCCTGGAGCGAAGAAGGCTGAGAGATGACGTGACAGAGGTATACAAAATTAAGAAAGGCATAGATAGGGTAGATGGCCAGAGTCTGTTTCCCATGGTAGGGGTGTCCAAAACTAGAGGGCACGGGTTCATAGTGAGAGGGAGGAGGATTAAAGGGGATCCGAGGGGTAACGTTTTCATACAAAAAGTAGTTGGATCTGGAATGAGGTGGTAGAGGCAGGTACAGTAATGACATTTAAGAGGCATCTGGACGGGTACTTGAATGAGCAAGGCATAGAGGGATATGGAATTAATGCAGGCAAGTGAGGTAAGTATAGATTGGCAAGATGGTCAGCATAAATGTGGTGGACCAAAGGGCCTATTTCTGTGCTCTACAACTCCATGAATCTATGACTCCATGTAGAGGAGATTTTGCTGGAAACATGTACAAATGTATTAGTACCTACTCTCAGTTTCCACTCCCTTTTTGGGTGGGTCTTACAGTGTTATAACTGAGGTTGAGAATTTGTCCTCATGCCAGCTATGTTTATATTGTTATCACTAAGTCCTGTTTTATTTCTTTCTACAAGTAGCTGTACATCATTGTGTACTCTTGTCAAATCAGAGAGCTTAATTTCCAGTAATCATGTTCACTGGCACAATGTATTGAATGATGGCAGACTGAAACTGATTTTGCCATAAGCACTGACATATCTTGGTCCCAACCAGAATCAAAACTACCTCATCTGCAAAAGTTACACGCAGCTTTGACTGCACTGGGCATATCAAGGAAGCTCAAAGTTGTGGGACAACCTCATCTGCACTTCGTGCAATTCTGCAATGCAGTGAAAGATTTCCTTTATTGAATGCTTCTGCACACTCTCCTCTTCCTTGCTTCATCTTCTATCCTGGTGCACATTGGCTAACGGAGGGCTATCTACACTGAAGTCCATCATTGCAAACCTGGGTGAAAAAAGTTGCATGGAACAGACCTGTCTGACTTGTAAACTAACTTTTGCAGCCTAACCTCTCTTTAAGGTCTTATGGGCAAAACCTCTGAACAATCAATGGAAACCAGTATCTCCAACTTGATTATTATGATAAGAATTTCAAGTGAGTCATACTTAAGGAAGAGAAGAATTGCATTTACCCCACACATCACACACAATTACTGTGGTGTACATTGGTGTTAAAATATATCTGATTGATCTTGGTAGTGAATTTCTCACATGGATGCATTGTGCTATGCATTTTCCAGGAAGCTTCCATACTTCATCCCTACTTTTTACTATGAAGTAGACCTTTGTTTACTTTCATTTGTTTAGCATTGAAGAAGTACGTAAGAGATAAAGATTGATTTTGGGGAGAATGCAGTTGTAATTATGAGAAAAGGATAAGATCGTTTATGGAATGCCATATTAGATCTAGTATTAGGAAATGAATCGGGTCAGGTGACAGATCTCTCAGTGGGTGAGCATTTGGGGGACAGTGACCACCACTCCCTAACCTTTAGCATTGCCACGGACAAGGATAGGAGCAAAGAGGACAGGAAAATATTTAATTGGGGAAGGGCAAATTATGAGGCTATAAGGCTAGAACTTGTGAGTGTGAATTGGGATGACATTTTTGAAGGGAGATGTACTATGGAGATGTGGTCATTGTTCAGGGATCTCTTGTAGAGTGTTAGGGACAAATTTGTCCTGGTGAGGCAGAGTAAGAATGGCAGGGTGAAGGAACCATGGTTGACAAGAGAGGTGGAACATCTAGTTAGGAGGAAGAAGGCAGCATACATAACGTTTAGGCAGCAAGGATCAGATAGGTCCCTTGAGGAATATAGGGCAGCAAGGAAGGAACTTAAGAAGGGGCTGAGGAGAGCAATAAGGGGACATGAAAAGGCCTTGGCGAGTAGGGTTAGGGAAAACCCCAAGGCATTTTTCACTTATGTGAAGAGCAGAAGGATGACGGGAGTAAAAGTAGGACCGATTAGGGATAGAGGTGGGAAGATGTGCCTGGAAGCTGTGGAAGTGGGTGAGGTCCTCAATGAATACTTCTCTTCAGTATTCACCAAGGAGAGGGGCCTTGATGACGCTGAGGACAGTATTGGTAAGGTTAATGTTCTAGAGCATGTTGATATCAAGAGAGCATGTGTTGGAGCTGTTAGAAAATATTAGGACAGATAAGTCCCTGGGGCCTGATGGAATATTCCCCAGGCTTCTCTGTGAGGCGAGGGAGGAGATTGCTGAGCCTTTGGCTAGGATCTTTGAGTCCTCGTTGTCCACGGGATATGGTACCGGAAGATTGGAGGGTGGCAAATGTTGTCCCCTTATTCAGAAAAGGTAGTAGGGATAGTCCAGGGAATTATAGACCAGTGAGCCTTACATCTGTGGTGGGCAAGCTGTTGGAAAGGATTCTTAGAGATCGGGTCTATGGGCATTTAGAGAATCATGGTCTGATCAGGGACAGCCAGCATGGCTTTGTGAAGGGCAGACCATGTCTCACAAGCCTGATAGTGTTCTTTGAGGAGGTAACCAGACAGATTGATGAAGGTAGTGCAGTAGATGTTTGACAAGGTTCCACATGGTAGGCTTCTTCAGAAGGTCAGAGGGCATGGGATCCAGGGAAGCTTGGCTGTGTGGATTCAGAATTGGCTTGCCTGTAGAAAGCAGTGGATTGTGGTGGAGGGAGTGCATTCAGATTGGAGGGCTGTGACTAGTGGTGTCCCATAAGGATCGGTTCTGGGACCTCTGCTTTTTGTGATTTTTATTAACGACTTGGATGAGGGGGTAGAAGGGTGGGTTGGCAAGTTTGCAGATGACACAAAGGTTGGTGGTGTTGTGGATAGTGTAGAGGATTGTCGAAGATTGCAGAGGGACATTGATAGGATGCAGAGTTGGGCTGAGAAGTGGCAGATGGAGTTCAATCTGGAGAAGTGTGAGGTAGTACACTTTGGAAGGACAAGATCCAAGGCAGAGTACAAAGTTAGTGGCAGGATTCTTGGTAGTCTGGAGGAGCAGAGGGATCTGGGGGTCCATATCCACAGATCCCTAAAAGTTGCCTCACAGGTGGATAGGGTAGTTAAGAAAGCTTATGGGATGTTAGCTTTCATAAGTCGACGGATCAAGTTTGAGAGCCGCAAGGTAATGATGCAGCTCTATAAAACTCTGGTTAGACCACACTTAGAGTACTGTGTCCAGTTCTGGTCGCCTCATTATAGGAAGGATGTGGAAGCATTGGAAAGGGTGCAGAGGAGATTTACCAGGATGCTGCCTAATTTAGAGAGTATGCATTATGATGAGAGACTAAGGGAGCTAGGGCTTTACTCTTTGGAGAGAAGGAGGATGAGAGGAGACATGATAGAGGTGTACAAAATATTAAGAGGAATAGATAGAGTGGACAGCCAGCGCCTCTTTCCCAGGGCACCAATGCTCAATACAAGAGAGCATGACTTTAAAGTAATGGGTGGGAAGTTCAAGGGAGATATCAGAGGAAGGTTTTTTACCCAGAGAGTGGTTGGGGCATGGAATGCGCTGCCTGGGGCGGCGGTGGAGGCAGGTACATTGGTCAAATTCAAGAGGTTACTAGATAAGCATATGGAGGAATTTAAAATAGAGGGATATGTGGGAGGAAGGGGTTAGGTAGTCTTAGGTGAGGTTTAAAGGTCGGCACAACATTGTGGGCCGAAGGGCCTGGTCTATGCTAATCAGTCAATGCGATATGTATCTTGAATGTGATGTAATCATAGCATATTCTAATAAAATCTCAAGATATTCAGTACTTGTAGTCTTTCCTGTTTTACAGGAAATACAGTTCTAAAAGCGTACTATTTAGTCCATGGCTATATAATTATAAGTGTACGTGCACTTTATTGTACATACATATATAATAAAGAATTTTAATTTTTGTCGGTATTTATTTTAATTATCAGTAATTCAGTACTAAATTTCTCGCATATTTTATTCTGCAGTGGGATAAAATCATATACAGTGCGTGAAATTTTGCGAAGGCGCACTTGCAAGTTTGTGCATTCATTGTGCAAAGCATGATGCATTAAAAGCCTGCACAAAAAGAATCCTTATTGTAGCTAAGCGAAAAATCTCCTGTTTTGCACAATCCAAGGGAGAATGGCTGTTGAAAGGGAATTTTCTTTTCTAGCAAAGGCGGAAGCAGTAGGAGGAGCGGATCTTAGAATTTATTTGACGCCATGTGACTCGGGCACTGTAGTCCCAGCACGAACCGAGGTAAGGAGGCGGGCGCGGGTTGTGCGAGTGCCGGCGAGGCAGAGCCGAGGAGAGCGGGTGAGTGGAAGGTGGTCGCTAGTAGCGGCGCCACGCCTGGAACACTGCGAGCAGCAAGTCGAACGTTGACACTGTAGCAGTCGATCGCCATAGCTGGAAATTGCAACATGCCGAGTGCATAGGACCAGCGCCCAGTCAGTACTCGGTGCGGCTTGGTGCTTCAGAACAATCTGCTCAATTCATTTCGTTGTGTTTTTTTTGGCCTTTTCGTTTGTATCTGCCTGATCAGACATCATACTTGTGGCTACGATTTTAAATCAAGGGACAAACTGCTACAGTAGCGTTTTAACCGACAGGATTTTTTAAAATCACTATTTGTTAGCTGGTAGTTGGGCTCCTGTTTTTCAGCTTGGCTGGTGTATTTAAAAAAAAACATGAAATGAAAATAAGTCTCACGAATGTGGAAGTTGTAAGTAGCAGGATTCAAGATCCATGCAGTTCACTTCTTGAATGTGCAATGGCTTTAATTAAACCAGTGCTGGAAATTGAGAAATTATGTGGGAAAAAAAATACTGCAGTCTGAAATGAAAACCGAAAATGCTGTCAGCGGGTCAGGCAGCAGCTATAGAAAGGAAAAGTTAGTTTTCAGCCCTTTATTAGAACTGGAAAAGTTCTACTACCTCATTACTAGGAAGTTGTTCCATGCACAACTCAAAGTAATTTCAGCAGTATGTGTGGCAATTGATTTTCTTTTATAACAGTGAAGATGGTAGTTACAGGGATTGCATGTCAAATGCATGTCCAAAATTTTTTATCCATTTCTTAGAGAGGGTGTTTCTCAGGTAATGTTAAGACGAAATATTCATGGTCAGTCAACATCTTGTTCATAAATGAACCCAGTAAAAATGTTAACACAAGAATTTTGGAAGAAATGAAAAATGCATTACTGCCAAGCTGATCCCTGACTCATCTGAGTCCTTGTCCACATTCTTGATGAGAAGTGATGACTGTGTTTCCCGTCTCCTATCCTTGGTCCAGTGGTTTTGTGGCAGACATCTTTTTACCATTGCCACAGCCAAGATAATTTTAAATTGGTGATTGAACTGTGGACATGTATGGTTTCCACATCCCACTGAGGGATAAGAAAAATGGAACCTTTTGTTTTCAAGGACAACAGCATGAAAAAAGTTACATTTTTAAAACCAAAAAATGTTATTTAAACACAGCACTAGTTTTCCCAACAAATTCTCCTCTGGTCACTTCTGCATTTAATTTCCCCTACCTGTCAGACTTGACTTTTAAAAGATGTCTACTCTTTTATAAACTGTGTTTTTGTTCTCGAGAGGAATTATTTTTTAACACCGTATTTGAGCAGGCTATGACTGCTTGAGGTTAAGATAATTCTGGGCAGTTAGTGATAAAGAAACATTTTTGTTGTATACTAGTATTTTAAAAACAAAATCAAATAATGCTGCAAATACATGGGTATGACAGCTTCTGTACCAGAGAAAATGGACTTTCTAGGTGTGGAGGAGACTGAGGTGGGCACCTGATAGATGTATGCAAAATTTTGAAAGGCATAGATGGAATAAGAGGACATGGGTGTAAGGTAGAAGTAAGAGGATCAGAGGGGATCTGAGGAAAATATTTTCTATGGAGTCATGAAGTCTCACATAGCACAGAAACAGGTCCTTCGCCCCAACTCATCTGTGCTGACCAAGGTGCCTACCTGAGCTCGTCCCATTTAGCTGCGTTTGGCCTGTATCTTTCTAAGCCTTTCCTGTCTACAGTATATACTTGTCTAAATGTCTTTGTAATTGTACCCACATTTACCACTTCCTCTGGCAGCTCGTTCCATATACTCCTCACCCCCTGCATGAAAAACTTGTCCCTGGGTTCCTGTTTAAATCTTTCCCTGTTACCTTAAAAACATATGCCATCTAGCTTTAGACTCCATACATGGGAAATAGACTGACCATTCACCTTATTTATGCCCCTTGTGGTTCTATATCACTTGATAAGGTTATCCTTCAGCCTCCCTCTCTCCAGTGAAAAAAGTCTCAGCCTGTCCAGTCTCTCCTTATAACTCTATCTAGTCCCAGCAACATGCTTGTGAATCTTTTCTGTACCCCTTCCAGCTTCATGACATCCTTCCTATAGCTAGCAGAACTGCACACAATACTCCAAGTGCAGTCTCACCAACATCCTGTACAGCTGTAACCTGACATCCCAACTCTTGTACTCAGTGCCCTGACCAATGAGGGCAAGTGTGCCAAAGGCTTTCAGGGAACTATGTACTTGTACCCCTAGGTCCCTCTGTTCTCCAGCACTCCCCAAGGCCCTGCCATTCACTGTGAAGCCCTGCCCTGGTTTAGCTTCCCAAAATGTAACTCTTTGCATTTGTCAGAGATTTCACCTGCCATTCTTTGCCTCACTTTCCCAGTTGGTCTAGATCCTGTTGTAATCTTAGATAACTGTTCTCACTGTCCACTGTACCACCAATTTTGGTGTCATCCACAAACTTGACAATCATACCACCTACTTTCTCATCCAAATCGTTAATATAGATAATAAACAGCAAGGTACCCTGCACGGATCCCTGCAGCATACCACTGGTCACGAGCCTTGAATCTGAAAAATAATCCTTCACTACTACCCTCTACCTCTTACCACCTAGCCAATTTTGTATTCAATTGACTAGTTCACCTTGGATCCCATGTAATCGAACCTTCCAGACCAGCTTACCATGCGGGACCTTGTCTAAGGCCTTACCACGTCTACTGCTCTGCCCTCGTCATTCCTCTTGGTCGCTTCTTCAAAAAAACCAGAGGATTGTTGAAACCTGGAACAAACTGCCTGAGAAATTGGGGGAAGTGGGTATTCTCTCATCATTTAAAAAGTGTCTGGATAAATACTCAAATTGCTAAGGTGTATGCTAAGATGGACCAAGTGCTGTTGAATGGGATTAGTGTAGGTCAAAGTCATATGCACAAGTACATGTATGCACAGGTGCAATGAAAAACTGACTTGCAGCAGCATCACAGGCACATAGCATCATATAAGCAACATTCAGACGAAAAACAGAAATTAAACTTAAATTATTACACAATTTTTACAAGAAAGAACACAATTAGAACAACAAAAAAAAACCAGTTCATTTTAGTGCAAAGTGATCTGAGTGGTCATAGTGTTGCTAAACTGTAGTGATTAGGGTTTTGCCAGTTGGTTCAAGAACCTGATGGTTGAACGGAAGTAGCTGTTCTTGAACCTGGTGGTGTGGGACTTCAGGCTTCTGTACCTCCTGCCAGAAGATGGCATGGCCCAGGTGGTGGGGATCTATGATGATGGATGTTGCCTTCTTGAGGCAGTGCCTCCTGTAGATACTGCCAATGGGGGGGTGGGGGGGGGAAGGGATGTGCCTGTGATATATTGGGCAGAGTCCACTACTCTCTGCAGCTTCTTGAGTTCCTGCACATTTGAATTGCTGTACCAGACCATGATGCAACCAGTCAGGATACTTTCAACAGGACATCTGTAGAAGTTTGTTAGAGTGTTCGGTGACAAGCCAAACCTCAGCCTCCTAAGAAACAAAGACACTGGCGCATACGTAATGGTAGGTGTGGGCCAAAGTGTTTCTGAACTGGATGACTGTGACTTTGACACTTTGTTCCTGTGGCCTGGGTTTAACTTCAGAATCAGATTTATTGTCACTGACTTATGCAGCTGAAATTCCAATGATTAGGGCCTGCCCGCTGACTGAGTACAAGATAATTATAGGGAGTCTGGATATCCTGCTCACGTTAATTTGATATAAATTGGTCTTCTTGCTTGACGTAAAAACAGAATGGCTGCTGTGGGCAACCAGCAAAATGGAAGCTGTCCTTGGGTCAGAGCTGAGGCCTGTTGGAATAAACTGTGTGCTTTCCACAACATCTGTCTCTGTTGTCCCTGACCTGAGAATGCTAAATGCTTCCATGGGGTGCCTGAAATAAGGATGCGATCCCCAGTCAGTTCCAAATTTACCACGAAAAGACATCTTTATTAGTCACATGTACATTGAAACACACAGTGAAATACATATTTGCGTAGAGTGTTCTGGGGGCAGCTCGCAAGTGTCGCCACGCTTCTGGCGTCAACATAGCATGCCCACAACTTCCTAACCTGTATGTCTTTGGAATGTGGGAGGAAACCAGAGCACCTGGAGGAAACCCACGCAATCATGGGGAGAACGTACAAACTACTTACAGACAGTGGCTGGAATTGAACCCGGGTCACTGGCGCTGTAATAGCATTTTATTGTAACATTTTAAGATTCTCTGCATCAGAATTGAAAGCTGAAATGGAGAAAGGCAAGTTAGTGCAGGAATTGAAAGTTAGCAGCCAGCTACAGAAAATGCTGCACATGGCTAGAACGATGGTGAGCACCAAAAATACCATTCCACATTTAGAGGAAGTACTTATGAATGAAAACCAATACTTACTCGTCCTGGATGCCATTCTTGATATGGCCCTCACTTCCTCTCCCATGTCTAAAAGGTATAGAGTTGAACAGGTATGGCAAGGTGACGTTCCACTGTCAGCTCTTGTTGGACCATGCGGCACTCTTGATGCCCTCAAATTCCAAAACGACAGGTTCATCGTGGAATGCAAAGATAACTCTGGGATTTTTTTTGTCCTCTTTATTAATGTCATTAAGGTGATTTAAACCTGCTACAATATTCTACCTTAGCTGCATTTATAGCAGTGCATTAACTATTGTTGTTTTTATTTATTTTGAAAAATTAGAAGACTCATTTAATAAAAATCTAATCCACAATGGGCTACTCCTCTGGCAGAACTTCACAGCCTTGTGAAGTTTCTATTTGGGAGCCTCAAGCACACATTAAACAGTTGGCCTGAAATTTTGGGGGCCAGAGCAGGTTGAACTTGGAGCTTGGCCTTGACTTTACCTGTGCTCATAGAAAGATCTTGCATTGGTTGGGCCTTCCAAATTACATCATGAATTGTTGCTTCTCCCTCACTGGGCTGTCTGGAACTCAAAATAAGGGATCATCCATTCAAGACTGAGATGAGAAAACATCTTTTCACCCAAGGATAACGGATCTTTGAAATTCTCCATCAAAAATGGCAATGAAGGTTCATCTGATCGGTATATTCAAGACAGATTGACAGATTTTGACGTATACTTGTAACTAATGCAGGGACGTGATACTGAGGCAAAACATCAGTCGAGATCTTATTGAATGGCAGAGTTGCCATGAAGGTCTGAATGGGTTTTTCCTGCTTCAGTTTCTCATGTTCTTATTCATAACTGAATAATTACTTTTGAAACAATTATATAAACATGATGACTAATCTGACCATAGCACTCTCCCACAAGATGGGAAACTAAATATTTTTTAATGTAGTGTAAGGGCTATTAGTGAGGATGTTGAAACCTACTTGCTTTCCTTTGAATATTAATACCATGGAATATTGTGTCCCCTTCAGAGCAATGTTATTATCCCATGTGAATGCAAATTGAGGAAACATACAGATATTATTATGGACCTTCTGAATGCCTTGTGACTTTCTCCTGATATACACCGTGCATGGGCAAAGAGTATGCTGAACTATTAAAACCGTACATTCAAATAGTGACACAGTGGTGCAGCTGAAAGTACTATTTCCTCACAGTTCCAATGATCTGGGTTCAATCCTGACCTCTGGTTCTGTCTGTATGGAGTTTGCATGCTCTCCCTATGACTGCTTGGATTTCCCTTGGGTGTTCCGATTTCCCCTCTCATTCTAAAGATATGCTGGTCAGTTCTGGCCTAGCACATCTGAAGATATTCAGATCTTGGGACCATTGGATAAAAGGTGGTCCATTACCATTTTTCCTTCCCAGCGTTATGTGGTTGATTAATCTTTGGTTTGGATACTGTTCACTTCACTAATTATCACTATTGAATTGGATCCAGTCTTTGCGCAGTTAGCGCAGACTAGAAGTAAACTGAAAGATTTCCTGTTTATGTCAGCTTCACTGCTAATATGTTAAGCCTTCAGGGCAATTGATTCTTCTGAAATTATATTCAGGATCTGGATAATGGATTACATTCTTGCTCTTTTTCTTTATATTGTTTTTTTGAGTGACCTTTGAATTTTAAATTACTATATTTCTTTTCTCTACTTTTTCCATCTTTCAGGGAACTGAGTATAGGCGTTGGGACGTTAAGTGCAGTGTACAAGATGTTGGTGAGGCTGCATTTATAGTATTGTGTGCAGTTTTGGTTACGCTGTTATAGAAAAAACATCATTAAGCTGGAAAGAGTGCAAAGAAGATTTATGCGAATGTTGCCAGGACTCAAGGACCTGAGTTGTAGGGAGAGGTTGGGCAGGCTAGGAGTGAAAGAGAGTGAGGGGTGACCTTATAGAGGTGTGTAAAATCATGAGGGGCATAGATAAGGTGAATGCACACAGTCTTTTCCCCAGGGAAAGGGAATCAAAAACTAGAAGATACGGGTTTAAGGTGAGAGTGGAGAGATTTAAAGGGGATCTGAGGGGCAACTTCTTCAGAGAGAGGGTGCTGCGTAAGTGGGATGAGCTGCCAGAGAAGGTTGTTGAGACAGGTGCAATAACAACATTTAAAAGACATTTGGACTGGTACATGGATAAGAAAGGTTTCGAGGGATATGGGCCAAATGGAACTAACTTAGACGGGCATCTTGGTTGGCATGTGTTACGGACTCAGTGAAAGTCCCTTTAAGATAGAGAGTGTGTGTGTATGTGTGTGTGGGGCGTGCTTACGTCAATAGAAGATAAAGGATGTAATGACGTTGTTGAAGAAGTTAGAAGAAGGAGAGAGAGAGAGAGAAGGGAGAGAGACACCAGCCTGCTAGTTTTCTCTATCGATGGATGAGAAACAATAACTGTGTCTGCCACTGAAATCCATGTATGGAAGTTGGAAGTAATCCGGTGGAGTTCACTTTGTTGCTGACCTGTAGAAGGAAACAGGTATTTGTGTGGACGACCACGATTCGGATGCTTTTCGGGGTGAGGAAGTCACTACCGAGTAAACACTGGAGTGTCGTTTGGGTTCCATCGTGGAACATTTGGATTTTGTATTTACTCTCTCTATGTTTCTCTACGTCTACGTCTTATCTTCAGACAACGGTGGTTGTTGAAGAAGCCCTTGCTCATGTTTCACCTTATGGATTGCGGAACTGAACTTTAAGAACCATTCCTGAACTGGGAGTTTTGGACTTTGTCACACACACACACGAAGAGTTTAGTTTTTGGGGTTAACGTTCAAGGTTTAACATTTTTGAATTCTAACATACTAACATTTTTACTTCTATTTTACGTATTATCATAAGTAGTGATTAATAAAATAGTTTTTAACACTGAATCATGCTCAGTGTGGTTCTTTTGTTGCTGGTTCGTGACACATGGATGAGTTGGGCTGAAGGGTCTGTTTCCGTGCTGTGTTATTCTGACTCTTTGACCTGCTTGCAGTGTGATAGTGGTGGCTTCTGTTAATGCGTCACCTCACTGAAAATTAAGTGACAACCAGTGCGACAGGACAAAAAGATGTCGTCGACTTAATCCCAGTGCCATCGCCACCAGTTTAAAGGGCTCTACTTTCCACCTTTCTCCATGGCATTATATGGGGTTCCTGCAAGTTAATGAATGAATTTGTACCACAGATTATTTCTGGTTCCATTTCAATTTGCCATGTTGCCTTTTAATGTCTTTAATTTAACAATCAGGAATTATGGAAGACTGCTACACTTCGGGAGACCGAATTTGAAGGCAGAATACAAGGTTAATGGCAGGACTCTTAGCAGTGTGGAGGAACAGAGGGATCTTGGGGTCCACGTCCATAGATCCCTCAAGGTTGTCGTGCTGGTCGATAGGGTTGTTAAGAAAGCATATGGTGTGCTGGCCTTCATTAGTCAGGGGATTGAGTTCAAGAGCCACAAGATGATGTTGCAGCTCTTATAGAACTCTAGTTAGAGCACACTTGAAGTATTGCATTCAGTTCTAGTTGGCTCATTATAGGAAGGATGTGGAAGCTTTAGAGAGGGTGCAGAGGAGATTTACCAGGATGCTGCCTGGATTGGAGAGCATGTCTTATGAGGATAGGTTGAGTGAGCTAGGGCTTTTCTGTTTGGAAAGAAGGAGGATGAGAGGTGACTTGATAGAGGTGTACAAGATGTTAAGAGGCATAGATCGAGTGGACATTCAGAGACTTTTTCCCAGGGTGACAATGGCTAACACAAGGGAACATAATTTTAAGGTGATTGGAGGAAGATATAAGGGGGATGTCAGGGGTAAGTTTTTTTTACACAGAGAGTGGTGGGTGCATGGAACGCACTGCCGGCAGAGGTGGGGGGGCAGATGCATTAGGGAAATTTAAGAGACTCTTAGACACATGAATGATAGAGAAATGGAGGGCTATGTGGGAGGGAAGGGTTAGATAGATCTTAGAGCAGAATAAAATGTTGGCACAACATTGTGGGCCGAAGGACCTATACTGTGCTGTAATGTTCTATGATAAATGTTTTATTTTTAAACACTCTTTCTGGCTGCCATTATTGCAGTGTTTACATTTTTAGAGAAAACAGATAACACAATTTAGGATGTGAGGTCATTTTTCAGGAGGGAATTGTCTCAAAATGCATTTCGAGCAGGAGCTAACCTAAAGTTGGTTAGCTGCTCCAGCTCGTGCTGTATTGTTTTAGCAATCCAATGGCAATCACAGATGTTGTAAATAGGGGAGCTTCCATTTTGAACAGGTTCTCAATAATGGCATGCCTTTTAGTGATACCTGTTCCTAGCATGATGGAATTGCTCTGAGCTGGCATAGACTCATGAGCAACGGAAGAGGGGAATCTGATTTTGTTCTTTCTGAGAGCAGGGCCCTGGAGTTCTTGAGAGTGATGTGACTCAATGGACCCATCATGTAGGTCCCTCTGGGGGTGAAACAAAAGTAGAGTTCACAATATGCAAATGATAAAGTTTTAATATTTGGTATCTTCTGATTTCATAGAACCAGAGAACGAGACAAGTGGTTAGAGTCCGGTAGTGAGTGCATACCAGACTCTAACTGCATGTCTCATTTCTTAAAAAAAAGTTTTTTCCTCATGTGAGTTTTGGTTCTTTTGCCAATCACTGCCAATCGGAATGGTTTCTCTCTGTGCACACTGTCTGTACTTTTCATATTTTGTAACAATGTAGAAGGAGGTAATCCAGCCCATTGAGTTTATGCCAACTCTCAGAGCAATTCCATCATTCCCATTTCCTGGTAACCTATTCTCTCTGCAATGCCCATCAACCCCACCCTGATTCTCCTCCTCTCAACTATACCGGGATTTCACATTTACCAGATGATCTATTAACCAGCATGTCTTTGAGATGTGGGAGGAAACTGGAGCATCGGGGGGAAACCCATGTAGTCATAGGGAGAAAGTGCAAACTCCACATAAGACAGCACCTGTGGTCAAGGTCGAACATGGTTTGCTGGAGCTATGAGACAGCAATACTATTTGCTGTGTTACCCATGATTTGGCAATTAATAAATATTCTGAATTGCTCAATGTTCAATGTTTCCTGAACATTGTATCAATACTCGTAAGCTTCTGCTTTTCAAAAAAAAAATTCAATTTTATTTTTTCAAAATCAGTACTGTTCACCTCCCAAATTTCCCAACCTTGTTTCATCAAACCTTGTCTAATTTAGGAGTGTCTAATGTAATATTAGGCCAAATCCCCAATTTTTGAAAGTGCTTTTCCTGGATTTCTTTGTTTTGGTGGCATTCGATCCAATCTGGGTCTTCCATCGTTGCTGACTGCTCTCTTTATACAGTTAACGTTGTTTGTCACTAGGAATATATAGGTGAGTCTGGTGCTGGCCAATTCAAGTGGGGCCTTAAATAACTGAAATTAAAACAGAAAAGTTTGGAAATATTTAGCCTGTCAGGAAGCATTCAGTGGAGAGAAAAACAGTAAATGTTTCAGGTCAATAACCTTTTAGAACTGAGGATAACTATTGGGAAGTTAGTCATTGACCTCATCTTTCTAAACTGGTTGTCACCATTTAATTAAACACTGGTTCAAACATTGGATTTTTTGTCTCCTTGCATGTTGTGTACGAGATAGATTTGCAAAAGTGGATTTACTGGGGAATACATGCAGTCTTGCATGCAGCTAGTTTTGTAATAATGTTATCTAGTTCAGTTCCAAGGTTCAGGAAGTATTTTTTTCCTGATGGTTCAAATTGCAGTGGATATTTGAGTTCTAAGTATTGTAAACTTTCACTGATTTGTGTGATAGCTTACAGGCCTCAAATAAAGATTCCATTTTAGACCACTTTCTTTGAGGCTTAAGTCTACGATGAAAATGTTTTCTATAATTCTGAAGGCCTGCTGGCAATTCTGTGTTGCTGTCTCAAGTTAATTGATAAATGAATCTAACCATTTATACAGCCAGAACAGTTGCTGCTGTATACAAGAAGAGAATTCTTTCTGATGAATGTGATCTTATTCTTAATTCTGAATGTGATTTGTTTCTTCAGTTTAGTAAATCAAAATAGGAAGTTGTGAACTTGCTGGCCAACTGAACTTTGATCAGTTTAACCTGATTACTGACTGATGTCAATAATGCAGAACAAGATCATTGCAAATCTGAGTCTTTTTTTTAATGTTCCACCTGTTTTTCTGTTCTGTTGACCTAGTGGACACAGCATCAGGGTCATTTTGTAATTAATAGCAGGATCTTAGTTCCAAATTTTCTTTATATTAAAGTTTTCAAGCCTTATTATGTGCTGAATCTTTGGTCTTCTCATGTAAACAACGCCACCAAACCCAGAACATCCAACAAGGGAAATTTGAAAGATAGTTTAATACAAAAGGTGTTTAAAAACGTTCTTTTGTATTAATGATTTTTTTTCAGATTGTTCTACTCTAATTGGTCTAATTCCTTCTGACACAGGTTTTTCTGATTTTGGTGCTAAAAATAAGAACTTTAAAAAAAAGTGTAAAAACTAAAGTTTTTGTCTGCCGTATCCTGTCTGTATTTAGTTTTTATATTAAAAACCTAAAGTTCAGGTTGTTAATATAAAAACTACAAACCTAAACTTTAGGTTTTTCCCTTATTTTGTTGTATGTTAATTGAGTTCAAATTATACCTAACTGTATTCAATATTTTTATGTCTGGAGTGTCTTGTCTTCCGTGCTGTGTTATGGTGCAGTAAAATTGTTAATGCAGCCCTGGAGATTAATTATCAAGCTAACCAAGATGACCTTTTAAAGAACTAAATGTGATCTGTTGACCAATTTTATGTATGCACATAAATCTTTCTGGGTGGGTGTTCACAACTGTAAATATTTGACAATAGCAACAATCTGTAGATTTGAGGTTGACTAAAAATATGACTCGAGCTCATTGTAGCTGAAGATTTTCTAATTGACTATTTATTAATAGCTGAATTAATAACTTGCCACCTAAATTAGTTTGGTTTATCCAGCTGTGTTCTTATTTCCCCAGTTAAACCATGCTTGCCCTTTAACAGCAAATGTACCTTTTGGTTATGTGATGCTGTTTTTGGTTGGTAAATGTTGAATTAAATGTTCAATGAGCTAACTTATTGAACGTAATTTTTTAAAATTATTGAATGTGCTTTGAACCTGGAGTCCAGGGTAGATAGAACCATGTAATGAGGGCAAATTCTATTTCCTAAAAGCAAACAAAATGGGTTTTTATGACAATCCTTACACTTTGTTTTGTAAACCATCACTGTATGTTGGTACAAGTCAATATACTGCCTGGATTTTGCAGTCAGCGGCATAGAAGGAACTCCAGTTATTCATTAACAAACACTTCCCCACGGACTTTCAGTGGACTCTGCATTTGGAACAATTAGTGAGCAAAAGCACTGGATCAGGGCATCTTGATATGGAAATTGCAAACAGGGTGTGCACTTGTGTATTTCCCCAGTCAATGAGATGGCACAATTGTTACTGAGATGAGTCAGAGTCTGAACCAAGAAATGTCTGAAAGGTTGTCGAACTGGAATATTAACTGTGTTTTGCTTTCCGGAGGTACTGTTGAGCCTGTTAAGTGTTCGTATTTTTCAAAATTTCAGCATCCAATACATTTTTCTGTTATTTCAGGAAGTGGTAGAATGGTTAATTAAACAGAAGGTGAAGGGTAATTCCTAGTGTTAGAGAAAGGTAGCTTGGCAGTGGTTAAGAATTGATATGCCATTTAGACTAACACTGGAATGGACAATGTTTTTCTGGTGTGTTTGTGTATCATGTAAGTACAGCAATGTCACGCTGCCTTTTGTATATTTGAGTGCAAAGTCTCTAGGTGTGATACTGTTGTGCTATGGAGGATAAGGCCAATTTGGACTGCAACTTCCTGATCTGCACCTTTTAAGAACATACCCAAGCAGTGAAAGCAATCGGATTTTGGCAAAGCTAAGTGATTCCATCACCAATGAGTTAGATGAAAGCTCTGCATTCAGTTGTGAATAGCAGTGGACAGCTAATAAAGGCACTGTAAGTGTCAATATCCTCAGTAACCATTGTCTTACCAGGACCATAATAATGCTGAAGTTGGTTTTCACCCATTTTGATTTTCTCCACTTGATATAAAGTAAAGGAGGAACAGGGAAGTGATCGAGGAAAAGGCAGGTAGAATACGAGAGTTAATTGTCGAGCAACTTAAAACAGACTTCAAAACCTTTTATAGCTCTGTGAAAAGGAAATATAAGCAAAGCTAACGCGAATCCCTTATTGAAATTTTCATTGGGGAAGAGAAATTAAACAAATATTTTGTGTCCTCCCTCAAAGAAGACACAGAAAACCACCAGGAAATAGTGGAGAGCTACATGTTTAGAGTCAATCATCTAAAAGAAATTAGAATTAGTTCTTTTTTTAAAAATAAAAGTTTTAGTGAAATTAATGAGACTGAAAGCCAATAAATTCCCAGAACCTGCATCCCAAGGTTTTGAAATTGATCCCTGCAATGGAGATTTGTCCTCAAGGGGCCTAAACTCTCTTGCATTTAGAAGAATGGGATGTGACCTGACTGAAGCATGGAAAATTCTTACTGGGTCTGACAAGCCAGTTGCAATATTGATGCTTCTCCCCATGGGTGTGCCTAGAACCGGAGGTCATAATCTCAGCATCAGGGGAACACCAATCATTTTCTCACCCAGAGGATAGTGAATCTTTGGATATCTCTATTCCAGAGGACTGTGAATGCTCAGTTTGATATAGCTAGCGATTAGAACATAGAACAGTATAGCACAGGAACAGGCCCTTTGGCCCACTGTGACTATGCGGAGCTTGATGCCAATCTAACCTAATCTCATCCGCCTACACATGGTCTGTTCAAGTGTCTATCTAAATTCCTCTAATCACTTCTATTGTATTTGCTTCTACCACATCCTCTGGCAGCATGTTCCAGGCACCCATCCCTCTCTGTGGGGGGAGAATAAACTTTCAAAAACCTGCTTTGCAAATCTCTTGTAATCTTGCCCCCTCTCACTTTAAACCTAGACCCTTTAATATATCAGCTCACCTCTCAGCCTCCAATGCTCCAGAGAAATAATCTAAGTTTGTTCAGCCCCTCCTTACAGCTAATGCACTCCAATCCTGGCGAGATCCTCTTCTGCACCCTCTCCAAAGCCTCCACATCCTTCCATTAGTGTGACTGGAACTGCACACAATACTCCAAATATGGCCTAACCAAAGTTTTATGCAGCTGCAGCTTGACTTCCTGACTTTTACATTCAATGCCCCAACCAATAAAGGCCACTTTCAGGGACCTATGGACTTGCACCCCAAGATCCTCTGCATATCAATGCTCCTAAGGGTCCTGCTGTTTGCTGTATACTTCCTTCTTGCACTTGACCTCTCAAATTACAACACCGTACATTTATCTAAATTAAACTCAATCTGCCATTTCTTCTCTCAAATTTCCAACTGATCTTTACTCTGCTGTATCCTCTGACAACCTTCCTCACTATCCACAACTCTGCCATATTTTGTGTCATCTGCAAACTTACTAATCAGACCAGCTACATTTTCATCCAAGTCATTAATATGTATTACAAACAACAGAGGTCCCAGCACTGATCCTTGCAGAACTGGTCACAGACCTCCAGTCAGAAAAACATCCCTACACCACTACCTTCTGCCTTCTATGACCAAGCCAATTTTGGATCCAATGCACCAACCCACTGTGGGTCACATGTAACCTAATCTTCTGGACCAGCCTACCATTAGGGGCTTTGTCAAATGTTTTACTAAAGTTCATGTAGACAACATCCACTGCCTTTCCCTCATCAACCACCTTCGTTATTTCTTCAGAAAAACTTAATCAAATTTGTGAGACAGGACCTCCCCTGCATAAATCCATGCTGAGTAACCTAATTACTTCATGCTTATCCAAAGAATCCTGTCCCTAAGAATCTTCAATAATTTCCCACCACCGATGTAAGGTGGTTTCTTAAGCTTGTTTTGTTTTCTTAAACAAAGGAACAACACCCGCTGTTCTCCAATCTTCTAGCACCTCGCCTGTGCCTGAAGAGGATGCAAAGATCTGTCAATGCTTCAATAATCTCCTTCCTCGCTTCCTTCAGTAGCCTAAGGACTTATCCACCTTCATGTCTTTCACACCACCACCACCACCACCTGAATATTGACATTCCCTAGAATATGAACATAACCCCCTTTGATCTCACCATCATCCATATCCTTCCCCGTGATGAATACCAATGTGAAGTACTCATTAGGGACATCATCCACTTCCTCTGGCTCCACACATAAAGGCCATCCTTTGTTCTTGAGTGGATCCACCCTTTCCCTTGCTACTCTCTCGTTCCTAATAGATGTATAAAATGCCTTGTGGTTTTCATTAATCCTACTTGCCAAGGAGATTTCATGGCCCCATTCAGCCCTCCTAATTTGTTTCTGTCCTGTTTCCTTTATATTCCTCGAGGACCTTCTCTGACTTCAGTTTCCTGAACCTTGCATATGCTTCCTTTTTCTTTTTGACTAAACTTGCAATATCTCTTGTCATCCAAGTTTCCTGAACCTTGCCATCCTCATTGTTTATCCTCGCAGGAACGTGCCAGACCTGAACTCCAATCAACCAACTGCCCTTTAAAAGACTCCCATATGTCACATGTGGATTTATCCTCAGACAGCCACTCCCAATCTACCTTTTTCAGTTCCTGCTTCATACTGTTGTATTTACCCTTCTTCAAATTTAGCATATGCACATGAGGACCAATATTATTCTTATCCATAACTATATTAAAACTTAAGAAATTATGGTCACTTTTCCCAAAATGCTCTCCCCCTGAAGCTTCAATCACCTGGCCAGACTTATTCCCAAAGGTAAGGCCCCATCTGTATTTAGACTCTCTCCATATTGTTTCATACGGCCTTGCTGGATGAGTCCTTCAAGATGGAGCATTTCCCCTAATGAGTAATGCAACTCCCTCACCTCTTTTACATCTCCTTCTGATGTTTAACCCTCTTTGGCATGAAAGGAGCTCAAGGGAGATGGGGTTAGTAGAGGAAAGTGGTGCTGAGGTAAAAGCTACGATATTGATTGGCAAAGCAGGCCCAAGGAATGAACGGCCTGCTTCTGTTTCTTGTGTTTGTATGCAAGAGGTGCAGCAAAGGTTTGGCACTTAATGAGATCTGGGCAGTGCTGAAGACTTGTACCTCAGGCCCAGCAGTGCCTATGGCCAAGTTGCCCCAGTATAGCCATAAGTGTTCCAGCCACAAAATCTAGATAAATTGACTTCCTGTCCCACCAGCCTACTCTTAGTCATAGGAAAGTGAGGGAAGGTGATATCAGAGGCACAAGAGATCTGGAGGAGGAGGAATCTGGTAGGAGAGGTCAGTGGACCGTGGAATAAAGGGAAGGAGATTGGGAATGGGCAAATCGTGAGGGTAGGGCAGGGGTAAGGGAGGGGGCCACAGGAATGAGGAAAAAACAAAGGTGGGGGGGAACAGAGGGGTCCTGGTTTCCCTCTCACATTGCTGCTTTAGTTTAAAGAACTTTCTTTCAGTGGAGAATGACTGTCCTCGAGCATCGGAGCAGCACACCTGACTATGTATGCATTAAAGATCCTGGTAAATGCGAATTAGAATTGAGCGAGAAACTCTCCACCATCTGAAGTCGTACCTCGCACAAAGGAAGGCGATTATGGTTCGTAGACGCCGATCACTTTGGTCCCAGGATATCACTGCAGAAGTTTTCATTGAGTCCTAGACCCAACCATCTTTGGCTGCTGCTTCATTCGCCTTGCCTTCACATTAAAGTCAGATAGAAACAGAACATAGAAAACCTACAGCACAATACAGGCCCTTCGGCCCACAAAGCTGAGCCGAACATGTCCCTACCTTAGAAATTACTAGGCTTACCCATAGCCCTCTATTTTTCTAAGCTCCATGTACCTATCCAAAAGTCTCTTAAACAACCCTATCGTATCCACCTCCACCACCGTTGCCGGCAGCCCATTCCACGCACTCACCACTCTGAGTAAAAAAAAACTTACCCCTGACATCCCCTCTGTACCTACTCCCCAGCACCTTAAACCTGTGTCCTCTTGTGGCAACCATTTCAGCCCTGGGAAAAAGCCTCTGACTATCCACACGATCAATGCCTCTCATCATCTTATATACCCCTATCAGGTCACCTCTCATCCTCCGTCGCTCCAAGGAGAAAAGGCCGAGTTCTCTCAACCTGTTTTCATAAGGCATGCTCCCCAATCCTGGCAGCATCCTTGTAAATCTCTTCTGTTGTGGCACTTCTGCTGAAGATTGTGGAATATTTATTTCCACCTGCAATTTCTCCGGCAGTGAAGCAGTCTGTGCAGACTGTGTGCATGTGGAGGGCATTAGACAACATTCAGACTTGCACTAATATGTGCCAAGCAACATTCATGCCACATAGTGCCAGGCAACACCATCTCTAAGCACTAATATCACATCCTGAGGGTTATTGTGACCAGAAATTTGTTGTACCAGTTATGCAATAATATGGCTGCTGGAAGTCAGATGCTGGATGTCCTTCAGTGAGTGGCTCACCTCCCAACTCTTCACAAGCCTTTCCAACATCTGCAAGGTACAGTATGATGGTATGCCCTCCAGATGCACCCTGTAGCAACACTTAATATCTCAACGTCATCCAGGACAAAGCAGCTGTATTGACTGGCACTCTGCCTACAAGTTTATGATTTCATTCCCTCTGTGACCAGTTGGAAACAGATTGTTCAGGTCTCTTGTATATTTATTTTCTACAGTCCATCTTTTTTGATGTCAAAATTGTTCTAAATCAAAGTTTTACTAACAACATATACTATTGAAGCTATGGAATAAAATCTGCAGTGCCAGTAAGACAGTAAATTAACATTGATTATACCTCAGTAGAATCAACGCAAGTACAATCCATTTTGAGTTTAGCAAGCTACCTTTTCTTGGCATATTTATGGAATATAACATATTCGGTCATTGATTTTCAGATTTCTTTTTCAGGAAACCACCTGCAAATGTTAGCTCATTCTCGAAGATCCACCGTTTCTCCTTTCTTGCAAATCAATAACTACCAAAATAAGCTATATTTTTGGCAGTAAAAGATTGTTATTGGCTTGCACTGATTCATAGATATGCCCTTTATACAATGTAACTTGGGTGATACCTTGCTTCAGTGTACATGGTGTGCTGCTACCTCAGTTAGACTTCAGGAGTGGGAGTACTAATGAAATCAGGGCTAAAAGAGGTCATTTTAGCTTTGTGTGTAGAGACAGTGCTGACGTGCTGGGAACCTGGTGTAAACCCCTACCCTCCCAGTCGTTGCATGCTGCTATTCTAGCCACCCGGCATGAACTCCTGCCCTTTGCCGACAATCCCACGGCAATGAATTGCCCCACAGCTTAGTTGGGGGAGGTTGTCTTTGAGGGCTGGTTGTGGCATCTTGGTACTAGGTCCCCATTCCCCTATTTTTCATGACCTTAATGCCTCATATAAATGATTTTTCGGGAATGGATCCCCTGTGCAACCTGGGGTTTGACTGTGGGGCCTTTTGCAATCTCTGGGTGGCCAGACTGTTTAAAGTCCAGAAGATAATTGTGTGCCACATCAGGTGGGCTCTTCTGATGTTACTTTGAATTTCAAAGAAGTGACAAGGTCAAGTTGAGCATCTGAGTTTTAAATAACGTGTAAACTTTTCTGGGATGCTAGATTTGACAGTGCAGGATTAAGTAGCTCGTACAGATGAAAGTTGATTCCATAAGCAACAACTTATCTTGTACAGCACCCTTTGACGTAGTAGGATGCCACATGTGCTTCATAGGAGCAATAACGGACAGTTTATGTCCCAAATAGCAGGATGTTAGGACGGGTGACCAAAATCCTGGTTTAAGGAGTAGAGGAGCTGGAGGTCAAAGTCAAGTTTATTGTCATTTGCACAAGTACACATATGCACAGGTGCAATGAAGACTTACTTGCAGCACCATCCCAGTCACATTGAATCATATAAGCAGCATTCACAAGAAAAACATAAATTAAACACAATTTTTACAAGAAAGAACACAATTAGACCAAAAAAAAACAAAGTCCATTTTAGTGCAAAGTGGCTATAGTCTTGCTAAACTGTAGTGATTAGGGTTTTGCCGGTTGGTTCAAGAACCAAATGGTTGAAGGGAAATAGCTATTCCTGCATCTGGTAGTGTGGGACTTCAGGCTTCTGTACCTCCTGCCCGATGGTAGCAGTGAGAAGACGGCATGGCCCGGATGCTGGGGATCTTCGATGATGGATGTTGCCGCCTTGAGGCAGCACCTCCTGTAGATAGCACAGATGGTGGGGAAGGATGTGCCCGTGATGTATTGGGCTGAGTCCACTTCTCTCTGCAGTTTTTTTACCTTCCTGTGCATTTGAATTACTGCATCAGACCATGATGCAACCAGTCAGGACACTTTCGACAGTACATCTACAGAAGTGTGTTAGAGTGTTCGGCAACATGTTTTATTTTGCCCTGAAATGTTCTGGCTTTTGCTTACGTAAAAATGAGTATTTTTAGTAAGTGAAATTTCAACAAAAATAATGCTAGAAAAGCTGTTGGTGTACTGTATCTAGTTTTACAGTTGTGGATTTACTATTCATATTTTATTATGTGTATTATACCTAGAAATTAAGATAATCTGTATGGATTTCTTATCTAGATTTCAACTAGAAGTAATGGAAAACCAGATGAAGAATGAGAGAAAGGTAAGAAGTGTAACTGTTATTATATTTCCCCACATTTAAGTGACTTATAAATCTTTCCAGGGTTGTGGAGTTTGTGTTCTACAGATGTGTTGTGTTCACAAGATCACAAGACAAGGGAACAGAAGTTGGCCATTCGGCCGATCGAGTCTGCTCCAAAGAAAAGGGAAAAAAGAAATGAGAAGTGGGGGGGGGGGGGGGAACGTCTGCTCCATGAGGAAAAAAAAACTATCCTAACCCCAGTTTCCAGCCATATCCCCATATTCCTTGATACCTTGACTAATTAGATATCTATCTATCCATCTCCTCCTTAAACGCCTCCAGTGATCTGGCCTCCACTGCTGTGCGTGGCGAGGAATTCCATAAATTCACTACCCTCTGGCTAAAGAAATTTCTCCTCATCTCTGTTTTAAACCGGTAACGTCTAATTCTAAGACTGTGCCCTCTGGTCCTGGACTCACCCACCAAGGGAAACAGCTTGGCCACATCTACTTTGTCCAGTCCTTTCAACATTTTAAATGTTTCTACGAGGTCCCCTCTCATTCTTCCGTACCCCAGTGAGTACAGTCCAAGAGCTGACAAATGCTCATCATATGTAAGCCCTTTCATTCTGGGAATCATCCTCGTAAATCTCCTCTGAACCTTCTCCAACATCAGCACATCCTTCCTAAGATATGGGGCCCAAAACTGCACACAGTATTCCAAATGAGGCCTCACTAGTGCCCCGTGGAGCCTCATCAACACTTCCTTACTTTTATACACTATACCTCTCGAAATGAATGCCAACATAACATTCGCTTTCCTTACCACCGATCCGACCTGGTGGTTAACCTTTAGGGTATCCTGCATGAGTACCCCGAAGTCCGTTTGTACTTCTGTACTTTGACTTTTCTCCCCTTCTAGATAATAATCTACCCGTTTATTTCTGTTTCCAAAATGTACAACTGCGCATTTCTCAACATTGAATTTCATCTGCCATTTCCTTGCCCATTCTCCTAAACTATCTAGGTCTCTCTGCAACCTTCCTGTCTCCTCAATGCTCCCTACTCCTCCACCTATCTTGGTATAGTATTTCTTGGTTCAGTATTAGGAACACATGGAAATTCTGTACGTCACTATGTGATGAAAACAAAGTTTGAGTTTACAAGCAAGATGCTTTTTAGCCTTGAGTGCCCATATCCAGAAGAAAATTGGATCAAGCCATCCTTTGTGTGCCATGTTAGGCTAGTGAGTTTTAAATCTCAAGTGACAGGAGTCTTGTAAACACACTGTCCACATTCATACACAAGGGGCACTGGCAACAATACAACTCATTTAATGGCAGAATTTATCAGGGAGACTTGGCCACGTTCCAGTTGGCTCTTCATAAGAGTTTTAGAGCCTTTTGAAAATTTCTGTTGATAATCACACTGCCAAGGGTCATCTCCTCCACTTCATCTTAGCTGTGGAGAGCACAATAGGATATTCTGTTGATTGGAACAGAGCTATTGCTGATGACCAAGAAAATTTTCAAAGATTTTTTTAGGTTAACCTTGATTTTTGTTCAACTATACAAATCTAATTCAATCTGTGTTTTTAAAAACACAGCTATGAAAACCTTGCCAATGCATGGAAATTTTACCAGAGTTGAATGTAGTTTAATTTGTTTCTTGGCAAATTTCTTTATCATTGTCAGAATTCCTTTGAAGCTGCTGGCATATCACCATGTCAGGCACAAAGGGTTTGGGCCACTCCATAATATATAAATAATATTTAACAAAGAAGGTAACAAAGTGAAAGTTGGACCTATGTAAAGTCAGATGGGGAATTAGTAATGGAAAATGAGAAGGAAGATGAATTAAACAGATATTTTGCATCCATCTTCACTACAGAGGGTATCAGTAACATCTAAGAATTAGCTGTAAGTCAGCAATTGGTAGAGAGGGATGAACTCGGGGGCTCGGGGGGGGGGGCCGCAAGAAAGATGTGGAGGGGGAAATGCAATCAACATGGAAGTGTTGCTGAGAAATGATTAGAGCTGCAGGCTGACAAGTTTCCGCGTCCTCATATACTTCATCCTAGGGTCTTCATAGAAGAAGTAAGTGAGGTAGTTAATGTTAAGAGAGGTTCTTTTAGATAGGAATACAGCAAGTGTAGCACCTTTATTCAAGAAGGGAAAGAAACAAAGCAGGAAATTGCAGGCCAGTTAGTTCAACATTTGTCTTGAGATAAATGTTCGGAACTATTATTAAAGACATCATACAAGGCACATAGAAAAATTCAAAGACAGAGACACAAGAAATCCTGCAGATGCTGGAATCTGGAGCAATACACAAAATGTGCTGGAGCAACTCAGCAGGTCAGGCAGCATCCATGGAGGGAAATAAACAGTCAATGTTTCGGGCCGAGGCCCTTCATCAGGACTGGAAAGGAAGAGGGCAGAAGCAAGTAGTCCAGCAAAGTCAAGTGGTCTTGTGAAATGGAAATCAAGTTTAACTAATTAATTGGAGATCTTTGAAGAAGTAATATGTGCGGTGGATGAAGAGGAACCTGTGGGTGAACTGTACTTAGATTTCCAGAAAGCATTTGGTAAGGTGCCATGTCAAAGGTCATTGCTGAAAACGAAAGCTTAGGATATAATAGGTAATATAGTGGTGTGGATGGGCGATCATTAGCTAATACGGAACAATAGACATATATAGGTCTACTTCTGATTGTCAAGAAGTAACGAGTAGTGTGACCTCAGCCTTTTATTATTTCTTTAAATGGCTTGGATGAAGGCACTGAAGATATGGTTGCTCTAAATGCTTATGACAGCAAGGCCAAAAGGAGGCTACAGAAGGATTATGATTGGTTAAGTCGGCGGGCAAAGGTCTGGCAAATGGATTAGAATGTGGGAAATGTGGTTATCCATTTTGGCAAGAAAAATGAAAAAAGCATTCAGGCCATGCCTGGGTTATTAATGCTCAACTTATAGACACGCCTACATACAAACAAGCTCCTGTAATATTATTAAATGAAAAAGTCCAATGTACGTACGTAAATCCGCTCCTACGAATGGCAGAACTAGTTTCCTCTATTTTTTCTCTATCTCCACTTCTAGTAATTGTTCTTTTTTATCAGTCTTGTGTGCTTTCATGACAATACTGTGGGGATATGGTTACCTCATCAAATGATTTTTGTGTACTTTCTGACTTATGGACAAAATTAACTCGTGGACATGTGTAAAAATGGAACCTGTCTGTTACCTGGGGATGGACTGTATAATTAAATATTATTACTCTTATTATTAAATTGTGAGAAATTGCAGAATTCCGAGATGCAGAGAAATCTGGCTGTCCTGGTGCACAATTCACAGGTGGCTGGTACACAGGTGCATCAAATATTCAGGAAGGCTAACAGACCATCATAGTTTATTGCTTGGGGAATTGAAAGCATAAATAAGGAGGTAATGCTTCAGTTGTACAGGGCATTGGTGAGGCCACATCTGGGCTACTATGTCCTCCAGATATGGCCTCACCACAGCTTAGGGTCATTGCTTATACTGGATAAAGATGGTGTGCGAGTGAGATGCTCCCATTCCTGCAAGATGAACCCACTCCCAATGCCGGGAAATTTCACTATGGAACCCGACAGGAAACTCCAGCCTGCCGACACAGGGCAGACGAAGATTTCCTTGGGAGAGGACTTGGAGGTTCTGGGTCAGGTGTCAGGTGGGAGAGATCTGGTAGTTCTGGGCTGGTTTGCAGTTTGGCACCTAGTGTGGATGGGTGGGAGTGGGGGGGGGGGGGGGGGAGGGAAAGGTCAATCAGCAGTTGTGGAGCATCTCCTGAAGAGAGTGAGTCACAGTGGTGGAGTCAAGTACTGGAGGACATAGGTTTAGGATGAGAGGGGAGAGATTTAATAGGAACCTGAGGGGCATCTTTCTCACCTAGAGGGTGGTCAATATGTTGAATGAGATGCCAGAGGAAGTGTTTGAGGCAGGTTATTAACAACATGTAAAAGATACTTAGGTTCATGGATAGGAAAGGTTTAGGGTGACATGGGCAAGTGGGACTTGGTTGGCACGGGCCGGTTGGGCTGAATGGCCTTTCCGTGCTGTCTGACTCTATGGTCAGGGGTATCCTCACTTCTAGAGTGGGTGAGGAGTGGGGGACAGGGTATGGGAATCAAAAGGGGAAGGGTGAAGGAACGGGCTAACCGGGAAGAAGGCGAGTGCAGGATAGGACACTGAGAGTAACAGGAACCAAGAGAGTGGGGAGTTCGAGGGAGAGGATCGGGGAGGGTGTGGGCTGTGGTGAGGAAGGGGAGCCAAGGAAATGGGAGTGTTGTGCCATTGGACCAAGACCTCCCTCTGTCAAGACTGTGTGGTAGCTTGTGTGCACTGGCCATTCCATGCTGACAGAAATCCTACATGCAGACTTTCCATTCCTCAATGGATTAAGTCATCCTCAATCCTGAGGGATTGTCTTGTGATGGACATTTGCTATCTAGGGTCAGGAGGCTTTTCGCTAAACTCAGCACAACAGAAGAAACTGTTCAAGATGTTTATTGTTAATTTTTAATAAGTACTATTGAACCATCCTCTTGAGAAACAATACTGTCTAGGCTCAGGAAGCCTATTGTTGATTTAACTGAGACTGCAACCTCATCAGAAGAAACAACATTGTCTCTGTTAAGTTAAAGCTCCAGCCATCTGATGTGATCAATGCAGTTGTGAAAACATCACATACAGGTGGGGTCATCACTAGATGATTGGCAGAAAAAAAGATACAAATGTTAGAAGGCAGTAAGGGTGGGGAGGAGTTACAGAGATGGAGACAGAGACCACTCTTCAGCCTCGACCCGAGAAGGATCTCTTTCCAGAGCCGCCTTTTTGCGATGGACGACATGTTCGTCCACAACTCAGTGGTATGGTTTTCTAGTTTGTAAGAATTGTACTTGTGTTTGGAAATCCTTTGAGGAATTATAATCTGTCAGAAATTATTCCTCAAATGTGCTCCATTTAAAGTAAAATAACTGTGTTTAATCTGCTTGGTGAACTTGAAGTATCTCCTCCTTGGTTGGGGGGGGAGGTGGGAGGGACCCATTGCTTGAAATAGTGATTATTAACAGCTAAATCCCTGCAGAAGAGAGACTAAAGTAGTTAAGTCAATTAGTATTTGCATTGTCGGTTGATACAGTATAATCTCCCTAAAGTGAGGGTACTGATAGAAACCTATAATTAGAAGATTTAAGGTCTTGGCTTAAGTTTAGGACTCTAGAACGGGTACACTCAATATCACAGTCTAAGAAGAACAACAACTGTGTACAGTAGTGGTATCCTTATTTAAGGAAGGATGGTAATGTGTTGGAAACAGTTCCGAGATGGTTTACTAGACTGATACCTGGAATGTCATGTTGCCTTATGAGCAAGTTTGAACAGGCCAGCTTTGATCTACTGGAGTTTGGAACTGTGAGAAGGGACTTGACTGCAAGATCCTGTAAGGGTTTGCAACATGCAAGATCCTGAAGGGTTTTAACAGAGTGAATATGGAGTGAGTGTTTCCTTTTGTAGGGGAACCTAGAACTGGGCATCACTGTTTTTAAAAACTAGAAGTCACCCCTTTGAGCCTTGGATGAGGTGAAACTCTCTCTGAGGGCCGCGAGGCATTGCAGCTGTCTTCCTGAAAGGGCAGCAGAGTCATCGAATGTTTTTAACACAGAGGTCGGACAGTCACAGAAAGAAAAGACCCTTTGGCCCACCGAGTCTGTGCTGACCATCAACCACCCATTTACACTAATCCCACATTAATCCCTTTTTTTTTTATTTTCCCTACATTTTTATCAACTCTCCCCAGATTCTACACACAAGGGGCAGTTTTGCAGTGGCCAATTAATCTCCCAACCAGCATGTCAGAATCAGGTTTATTATCACTGACATATGTTGTGAAATTTGTTGTTTAGAGACGGAGGTACAGTGCAAGATATAAAGACATAAAAATTACTGCAAGTTACAAAAACAAATAGTGCAAAAGAGGAATAACGAGGTAGTGTTCATGGGTTCATGGATCGTTCAGAAATCTGATAGCGGAGGGGAAGAAGCTGTTCCTGAATCAATGAGTGTGGGTCTTCAAACTCCTGTACCTTCTCCCTGATGGTAGTAATGAGAAGAGGGCATATCCCGGACGGTGAGAATCCTTAATGATGGATGCCGTCTTCTTGAAGGTGTCCTCCATGGCGGGGAGGGTTGTGCCAATGATGGAGCTGGCTGAGTCTACGACGCTCTGCAGCCTCTTTTGATCCTGCGCATCGGAGCCTCCTTACCAGGCGGTGTTGCAACCAGTCTGAATGCTCTCCACTGTACATCTGCAGAAATTTGCAAGAGTCTTTGGTGACGTACCAAATCTCCTCAAACACCCAACAAAGTAGAGCCGCTTTGTCTTTGGGATGTGGGAGGAAACTGCAGCACCCGGAGGAAATCCATGTGCTCACAGGAAGAGCGGGCAAACTCCACACAGACAGGACTCTGTTAGGATTGAACCAAGCTCTCTGGTGCTGTGAGGCAGAGGCTCTGCTCACTGCGCCACTGTGCTGCCCATTGATGGATACTTGATGAGCAAGGGAATGAGAGGTTATCATCCGGTAGATGGGAATGTGCAACTGAGGTTGCAGTCAGAACGACCGTGATCTTATCAAACAGCTGAGCAGGCGAGGGGCCTACGATTCCTATATGGTGTGTTAGTCTGTAATAGTTGGGGACCGACTGCACACAGCAAAGGGTGCTACATGACATTCGGAACAAAATGTATGAGCTGATTACATGAAGGGGTCAGTAATTAGTGAAGAAATCAGCAGATTGAAGCCCAGACACTGTAAGCCCATTGGTTTTGCATTGATAACTGGCTTAAACCAAAGATTAAGATCAGCATTGAACCCTTGCGTGGAAATAATTTGGCAAGTGAAAGCCAAAATAGCTTTTGAAGGAGCAAACTCTGTCTCACTAAACTCCTAACCTGTATTGGCTTTATTACCTTTTCAAAAAACCTTTGATATTGTCCTACGTGGAAAAACTGCTATGTGAGAGCAGGCTGGGGTATTGCATAACAAACCTGTGGGGAGATGAAGAATTGCCTGAAATAGATGAACCAACAGGTACTGGACAACTAAACCCCAGGCTTTGTTCGATTACCTGCTGCCCTGTTGCGGATAATACTGCTTCTCTTTTCCACCTTGTCCTCTCCTTCTCCCTGTCTGCCATTCACTTGAAAAATTGAAGCTTCTAGGGATTTATTTTAACTTATAGGAAAGTAAACGATTCTCATTTAGGAAATCATGAGCATAGTAATTTCCACTTTTACTTAACTTGATTCAACTTGACAATTCAGCATGACGAAGTATGTTTCACAACCGATCACTGGACTTCCAGTAACCCGACATTAGCATTGAGACAGATTTGAAGTCATCTGGCAGTTTGGTAATCTGGGCATGGGTGACAGCTGGTGGAGATATATTCCAATGTGAAGGTAGTTAAGGAGAAGGCATTAATGAGACCAGCTCCCTAGGGCTGTGTGTCATGCCTCATAACCTAGCTGTGAATTTCTCTGGGCCTGTTTCAAGAGTCCTGTCTATAACCATATGCTCTTTCTTAAACATGAAATGCTGGAAATGCCCAGAAAGTCAGACAGCATCAGAACTGATGAACGATGGTGCTGAAATGTTAACTGTTTCCCTTGCCAAGTGTGCTGCTGATCCGTTGAGTATGTCTGTTGTGAAACGGATAATAACAGGTAATTTACAAAGGCCGATGGCCCGGTGCCAGCAAGGACTAATCGATTACAAAGGCCAATGGTCAGGTGTGCGCTGATGGGTGGGGCGGGGTCAAACCTTGATTGGCAGTGGTGTGTCATCCGACCAGGTAGGGGGGGCAGTGCTATCACGTGACAGCCACGACCCTCCACAATACAATGTCCTGTTTTATTTCAGATTTTCAGTATCTACAACATTTTGCTTTTGCTGTTGGTTTAATTTTTGTTTTCATTAATTTATCCCCCAACTGAGGACTAACGGCACAGCAGAATTTACTTGCAATTTTTGTTTTTCTTTCGTTGGTGACTATGGCAAGGCAATGCTTATTGTCTGATTCCTCAACCCTGAGGGCATTGAGTGAACCACAGACCATGCAGAAGCGCTGAGACTCTTCATCCATGAATTACCAGATTTATAGAGTTTAGTTTCCCAATGGGATTTGAAAACGCATCATCTGGGGTCCGAGCACATCATCATCGCCATTGTGTCACTGTAACCTGCCCCCACTTATCACAGTGAATAGTGTTCATGTTATTTGTGTATCCTAGTGTTAGCACTGATGTATTTCTGGGTTTTGCGAAATCTAATTATCAGGGTGAATGAAACTGTGCTATGACTCAACAGTTAACTTGGAAATTGCGACATGTTCTGGATGCTTGTATAAAAGCACCAGAGTAAAGCTTTTGTACATTTTGGTGTGAAGTGATCATTCCAGTGACTTTCTCTAATATGCCACATCAGGAATTCATCACCGTGTGGGTTCGCGATCCAAGAATCCAGAAGGAAGATTCCTGGCAGTCGTTTGTAGATTATGAAATCTGTCTTCATGTAAGTATGTTTAATCATTTTGTAAGTCGTACTTCTCTAGGAATAATTCCCAGTTACAGAACAAGCTGAATTCAAACAGTAGAAATGAAATTCAAAACATTTATGCTTTGAATACTAAATATTAGGATTACCTCGATATTAAGCTGCTACAGAGTTAGATGTTTCAGTATGTTACTGCTATTTAATTCATGTTAATGTCGAGCACTTTCAGATTGTAGATCTGACCACTAATGGACTGTAAGACCACCACTGTTTGGAGATTGCACTGATGCAAAGTCTCGGATTTAAAAAAAAGTCAGATAATCCACTGGCTGTTTTGGGAATTCTGAACTTCTATTTTTAGTGTTATTTTTCCACATCCTGACAGACACATTGCTCCTAACTGTTCCTGTATACTATTTTACAATTTAGCTCTGCAGAATGACTAATTAATCTCCTGCTTCCTCTTTGACGTATTTCCAAGGTTCTGGATCGCACTGCTATAAATTGTAGAATAACTGCTTTCTAAGTAACTGAAATTATTTTGGGAATGCTTGTTTTCACAACATGTGCTGTTTCCAAAATTATTTACTCCACGTTTGGTCAGTAATTTTCCTCTGAGTATTTGTTAATGTAATTGTAAGAAAAAGTTTGTTAGAAATGGCAGTTAGATAAAATCATGCACTCTGTTTCTAATGAGGCCAGCACATGGAGGTCTTTGTCTGCTTTGGTGTGGTGTGTGTGTTTGCTATCCACTTTAGATTTTGAATGTTTGAGGTTTTATTCTGGTCAGAAAGGGAAGTGTTAGCCACAATATACAAGTTTTGCACAAAAGTTTTGTCTTTTGTACTCACACATTTTTCTTCTACAGTTGGAGAGATTTTTCCCTTGTCATCAGTTGTGCAAATATTGTTCCTAGATTCGCAGATTAATAGATGTACCAACAGCTTAAAGTCTGTTCTCAGGCATGTGTAAGCCACATGTTACAGAAATGAAGTTTTAGAATTATTTAAGATGTCAGTTCTATTAATACTTCAATAACTAAATTTTGAGCCATTGGCCATATGTCTTAAAAATTTAACTGGCATGTCAATGCATGGGATAGACTTTTGGTTTGATTGTTCCAGTGAAGTCTTTTTTCCTTTTTTTTTGTATAGACCAATAGTATGTGTTTTACAAAGAAGACGTCCTGTGTTAGAAGACGTTACAAGGAATTTGCTTGGCTTAGGCAACGACTACAAGACAATGCTGTGTTGATGTATGTTTTTTTTCTCTAAAGCCAATCTATTTAGCTTAGTTTTCACCCCCCCCACCCCCCCCCCCCCTCCCCCCCCCCCCCCCCCCCCCCCCCCCCCCCCCCCCCCCCCCCCCCCCCCCCCCCCCACCCCAGTGATAGTCAATCTTACCAATGCAGATCTGATTTGGACATCCCAACGTATAATAGAAAAGCATCTCTCTTTTCCTAACTCTTACAGTGCCTCCTGCCCCAGTTCTTTCAAACATGCCTGAGCTATCATGGGCAATTTGCATGTTTACGTTGGTGGATATTGACCAGTTTTAGACTGGGTTCTCAGTGTAATTCCACATTCTCTGCTTGGTGACCAGGAATAAAAAGTGCTTATTAGGAATAACATTGTTAAAGCACGAGCCGCCTTCATTTCTGTAATATTTTCTTATCGTCACTTGTAAACTAATTTGAGTATGTATATTTTGATCTTCAGCTTTGTCCTGGTTGTGTAATGCATGCAACTGGTTTGCACAAATCCTTCCTGTTATTAAGACTTCTACAGTAATGTTGGTTCGATGTTTCTGACATTCTTAAAAAAAAACTTCCCATTTTTTCCCCCAAGTGAACAGGGAAGATTAAAATTTTGCAATGTTGTTTGGTTGATTGTTGAAGGGCATCTAATCTGAACACTGAACTCCCAAATGTCCTTTTCTTTGCAGAAGTTTACCAGAGATTCCTCCTAAAATCCCCTTTTTTAGTGCCAGTAATACGCAGCTTGTGGAGCAACGTCGCCAAGGCCTTCAGGAATTCCTAGAGAAGTATGTACAACTGAATTTATTATTTATAAAATCCTAAGTGATGAATTGTGACAAATGGGCTTGCTTGTGATTCTTGCTAGCCATAAGTTACGGAGGCCAGCTTTCCTTCTATGTTCCCCTCTCTAGGTGGATGACATGAGTGATCTTAACTTACCTGTAAAGTAATAATAATAAATATTTTATTGGTACCTGATCAGTTTCCTATTTCTGTTTTTCCTTCCAAGCAATGAGCTTGCAGTTGGAATTGGCTTACTCAGAATATTTACTGTGTGCTGGTGTATTGCGCTGTTCCTTGGGAGCTTTCCTATTATCTTTTTGAATGTCATTCTGGTCTGAATTTTGGCAGTGCTAGTGCTGTGCTTGCTCCATTTACAAACATTAACCAAAGTACTCAGTCCTGAAGGGCTCAATGATATCCTTTGTTCTAGGAAAGTCTGTCTCCTTTCGCCGTTCAACCAAATGATGCATCTTAAAAACAAAAGCAGACGGATGGTAGAACTGAAAATAATTACTAGAATATTTGCATATTTGTTTCTTGCACCTGTTTTGAGTTTACAATAATACTAGTCAAAGAAGTCAACAATGGCATCATATTGCTTTTTGTACTGAACATCGGATTAAGGGACTGAATGTTTAAGGAATATGTCCCTTGCATGTGGTTGATAATTTGAAGTTATTTTGTTGCCTAGGGCATATCCAGGATATCCTGTTTTGTTTTAAAAGTACTGTAAGCCCTTGATTTCCAGTAAATTACACTTGGCTCAGCTTTTCCTGTTTTCCAGATAGCTTAATCTATGCCTTTTATTGAATGTCCACTGCCATCTTGTGGTTACAGGTTTGTACTGCAGTAACTAAGGAGAAATTCCTCTGGCGCCTTGCTGGTGATTGCTGTAACTAAACTTGGCTTTGCTTTGTAAATCGACCCAGTTTCCCTATATTATGTTCTGGGGTGGACTTGGCAACAGCAGTAAACTCCTCAAAAATGAAATGTAGGCATGCAGTTACTTCATTTCTCTACGTGTGCAGTTATTGCCCTTAATCTGATGATTCATGTGTGTTTTATTCTAATGGTAGTTTCTTGCCAGTCTGAAGATCTGTACAGTGTGACGTGCTCAAACGTGCTGCCGGTCTTTGTGGACAGATTGTGAGCCCAGCCTGCTGATGGCCAGGTCCACAATGGTGGATTGTGCTGATGAAATCTGTTTTATTTTTTGGTGATTTTTGGCTGGAGAGAGAGATGGAAATTACTGACTCTTGTCAAGTGTTTGTAACCATTTTACTCTAGAATTATCACCAGTGATACCAGTTGTATCTGATGCATTCTTATTAGTAGCTCTAGTAAATTATTAATGCCGAGGCCCAGAAATACTTGCAAATGAGGACGAAGTCATGCTTGGTCTTGATGCTCATCATTTAATATGTTTGTTTGGTGTCAAATTCTCTGTGCTATTTTAATAAAGGCACTTTTTCAATTTAG